>NC_138508.1:90526941-92018191 GCF_964252035.2 Podarcis erhardii
CAATGCAGACCCGAGTAATTGTATATATATTGTTATCCGGAATCATCTAATTGCGTGTGTAGGTCCCCAGGCCACCCCTCAAATAACTTCACACATAACACATAATTTAGTTTTGGTTTTTGGGCACTATTTTGGCCACAACTTTATTAAATACAAAATCAGTGAGTGGTTGTTTAGACATTGGTTATGACTATCTGTCCCCCCGCCTGGGACAGAACTGACATCCCGAGGTCCGATCGGTAGCCAGTAGAAGGGAAAGTCTAACTTGGGGATCATTTGAGCTAAGCGTCGGACCCACGCTGCTCACCCCAGCAACTCCCCGAAAGCTTGCCGGCCCGGTCCTATGACAAGGATTCCCATGACAGGGATTGGGCGGCCCTGGTCCCATGACAGGGATTGGACGAAATCATGGCAAGCCCCAGGATTCCTTTAACGGAATTCCCTTCAGCGCAACGGGAGGGGCAGGCACGGCCTAACCTGACCCCTCCACCACCAGCATATTATAACCAATGCCTAACCACAACCTTACAAGTTGTGACGAATTGCTGAGTAGTAGGCAAAAACCAAATGGCACAGCCAATCACCAAATGGCAAAATTCCTACTAGGCCCCTGCTCCAAAGCAGACGACCCCATGACAGGCAAAGCAAGGTCAACCGGAAAATAGGGCGTGCGGGCGGGTGATCCGATGCACTCTGCAAAGAGAAAGAGAAACCAGAGTGCACCAATATTTAAAGACTATGGTCCCACCCACCCAATTTGCAACATACAATTTGCCCCAGCAACCCGGTTACCCAATAATGATGCCAGGCAACAACTATTAACCTGCCTGGCAACAAGAGGCCTGGCCTGGTGGCCCACACCGCAACACTTGCTCTCATTTATTGGAGAACATGCTTTGTGCATCATCATCATCATCGTCATTCAAAAGCACAGGCACATTTCTAAGCAGTACAATGCAGAAAATGTAGATCTGAGTCACTGTTGTACGCAGATTTTCTTAACTACTGCCAATCATTGTTTTTTATAGAGACGGAATTTTGTCCCTTCTCCAGCTCAGATCCTCTTCCACCCACCCACAACAGATAACCAGTGGACTACCTTCTTCCCCAGTTCAATGCTGGGGAAGTTCAGTGCACAAAAGAATTCATTTCAGTTCAAGTTCACCCCATCCAAAAAGGAACTGGCCCCATTCTAGTTTAATTCACAATTCATTCAAGTGACCCTTGGAATTTGCCCCCAGCCTTCAGAATTTTGAATGCTGGTCTTATAAAATACTCTTAAGGAGAATAAGAAAACATCAGAACACACACATAATGCAATGTGAACAAATAATTTATTTTTCCTAACAAATATTATATTTAAGCTTCGACAGAAGCACTTTTTCAGATAGGTAAAACTGGTAAATTCACTGTCTACAATCAAACCAGACAAGTGCTTTGAAACCATCTCCATTTTAAGATCTTGCTGCCTTTTTAGACTGTGTGTTTCATTATGTTTCTAAATTATTTTACCTGTATTTTAATTGGGATTTTTATTTTAGTTTATGGAATCTACACAGTTAATTTCTTTTGAAGGGCTGTATATGTATTATTATTATTATTTTCAAGATACAGCCAAGTGGGTTTGGGTCCTTATAGATTTGGGTATAGGGAGGGAGCAGGTGGGATCAGGGAAGCAGGTGGTGCTGTGGTATAAACCGCTGAGCCTCTTGGGCTTGCTGATCAGAAGGTCAGCAGTTCGAATCCTCGCGACGGGGTGAGCTCCCATTGCTCGGCCCCTGCTCCTGCCAACCTAGCAGTTCGAAAGCATGTCAAAGTGCAAGTAGATAAATAGGTACCGCTCTTGCGGGAAGGTAAACGGTGTTTCCATGCACTGCTTTGGTTTTGCCAAAAGCGTCTTAGTCATGCTGGCCACATGACCCGGAAAAACTGTATGCAGACAAATGTCGGCTCCCTTGGCCAGTAAAGCGAGATGAGTGCCACAACCCCAGAGTCATTCGTGACTGGACTTAATTGTCAGGGGTCCTTTAACTTTACCTTTCAGGGAGCAGATGAGGACTAGAATACATATATTTGAAATAGGAGGAAAACCTCCAGTCTGTCTGCTGGGCATACTGGTTTTAATAGACCATGAGGCAGCTGCCAGTGTGTGGTAACCTGGCTCTCATTTTGAGGCTCTTTGCTGCAGTGCTTCTAGATAGAGAAGCAAGGCCTTTAAGGCAGGAAGATCTCCTCAAGAAACGTCACTGCCTAAAAATAAAATTCTCTCCTGCCTCTCTTCAGAAAAGAAAAAAAAAAATAATGCTTGCAGATTTAATTATTTCGCAGCATGGGTTTAGTCTTGATTCCAGCAAAGAATATGCATACAAAACAGAGTGAAAAGCAGGTGTTGTTTTCAGCATTACCTAGCAAAAGAGAATCATAAGAATCTTAATAAAATATGGGCAAGAAAAAAAATAAGTGTTCCATTCCATTCAGATACATAACATTTAGAAGTTGCAGGGTGACATTTTACTGGCATTTTGGTACCCATTTTCTTTATTATCCTTTGTCATAAACTTCACCGTGCCTCTCGTGCATACATTTACTTGATCTTTTCAGCAAAGTTTATCCCGCACTTCATAATAAAACAGGTATAATCTCCACTGGAATTACTGATGTACTAAAATATATTTTCTCTGTGCTCATCATGTTCCCCAAATAATCCCTTAAATAAACCTCTTCTTTCTAATCCACTCCTGCTATATAGGGAATGCATTTTCTTTTTTCTTTAATAGATGAGCTCCCTGACAGTGTTTTACATAATATGTTAGGAGATCATCATTTGCAAACTGAACGCTTTCTCACTTAGTAATGTTCTATGTCCACAGCTTTTCTAAGCTGTAGCACCTTAAAAAAAAATGGTACTTGATCTTCTCAATCATACTTTTTCTTCAGACAGTGTCACTAAGAGATCTATCTGGTTTAGTATAGATGTGTACACACGCACACACACACACACACACACACAAAGCAGAATTCACTCTTCCCAAAACAATATGCAAGCTGAAACACAGCTATCCTTTGAAATCTGCACTTCCCTGAATTTTCTGATTCAGATAAATAACATGCACGAAAATGCTTATATTAATTAAAATAACAAATAAAAACGCATCATATTAGGCAGAATTGCACACAGAAATGTGTATATTGTGCCCTAAAATGCTGGTGAATATTCACGAGGCACTCAAGACTGAGAAAATGAGACACTAAGAGAAATTATTTCCTAGTTTTCATCCCTACATTTCAGAATCTCACTACCTTGGACTCCCAATAGCTCTCACTTTTGAAAAAAAGGAGCCTGCAGTATTCCTACTTTCTGCATTGCAGTACCACACAGTGTAGTTTGGCAATAAGGGACTTATGCCTTGCTGAACTGCAAGTGCAGCCCTCTAGCCTACAGCCAAGTTTTAGGCAATGGCTGCTTTTTTTTCTTTCTGAAGAGTTGATTTCTGCATTTTAGAGACTAGGCCACATTGTAGAGTTCCCCCGCCACCTCAAGCTTTGAAGTTATCACTGGAGTTTTGCTTAGACGACAATCCAAAGCAATTTTAGAGTGTCCTTTCCACTGAGGAGAATGGGGGAAGCCACAAAAAAATGGATATTGTAGGTACATCTCTGGAGACCTGTTGGATAATGAGATGGTGCTGATGTTCTCTAGAGCAGGTGTGGAAAACCTTTGGTCTTCCAGATGCTGCTGAACTGCACTTCCCATCATCCCTGGTCACTTGCCACCTCTGAAGGGCCAAAGGTTCCCAACATCTGCTCTAGAGGTTGGAGGTAGCCCAACAACCTTGTTTACTCAGTCTTATGTGGGAAATATTCCATGAGTTACCATACATCTATACTCCTAATCAATGGTGATAGAGGTCAGAAGTTACTCTCTCTCTCTCTCTCACACACACACACACATTTGCCCCTGGCAAAATGAATCTTGGCATTATCAGTTGTTAACAGAAGGAGTAACAAATTGAGAATGACTAGAAAATACCATGTAGTGGCACCCAGGGCCAACCCCACTTTTAAGGCTACAATCCTAATAAACAGAAATGACTGCAAAAATTGTTTTTTTTTCCCCCCTGAGTAAACCTACTCAGGATTGGCTTCCCTTTCTTTTAAAGTTAGTCACCACTTGCCCATATGACTATTTGCTTGGGTAGCATTGTCTAAAAACACACACACCATTCAATACAGTCATAGATTAACGATCTAGAGTTATACCCTCCCTGATTAGAGCCAGTACACATTGGAACACCAATTGAGGGAAACATACAATAGCTGTTTCGTCATGCTCTGCTCATGACCTTCATGGTGAGGAGGCATGATTTACATATAAGATGTCTTGCCCCGAATACAGTGACTTTTCGGCAGTAATTCTGTTGCCTCCAACCAAGAAAGAGCCACAGACTATGGTGCTAAGCTTGCGTTAATGCACACATTTTCTTATTATTTGCGAACAGATTTTACCTAGTAGCAAATAACACTGAAGTGAGCACTAAACATGCACCATATTACACAAAATTCCAGTAGTGGTGTTTTTGTCATGTGAAAGTTCAAATGCAATGTGGAACTTTACAGTAAAGGAAACGTCGAAAAAGGAATAAACTGTCATGTGAATGCAGCCCGAGGCTTCCCACACAATTTAGTATTTTGAATCATTCTTCCATGAGGAAACAGGGCTCCTTGCCTCAGAATAATTCCCCTGAACTAACTGAGGGATGGGGCCAGCGGAGGCGAAGTGACACACTAGAGGAACAACTTAATACAGCTCTTCTCGCAATGAAAAAATGGAACATCTGAATAAAGCTCATGTCACAATGACATTGAAAAATCACTGCCTTCATTGGTTTTGCTTGCTTATGTTAAATTATCTCTTTCAAAGGAGTAATCCATTAAAAAAGGTACAATGTGTAGTCCAAGTTTCTTTAGTCATGTCCAAGGACACTTTTCTGGTTCCATCACAAACTCTTTTTGAAAGATATACGCAAACCCCATTTGGAAACATCCTTCTGTGCAGAGAAGGGCAGCCTTATTGTTTGAAAAGCACAGCATGAAGAATCTTTGCATATGTGGTTCTTTGGACCCCTTACCTGCGGGTTGTATGCAATGTGGCACCAAGGTTCCATTAGTACAAGGATCTGTCCTTGCGTAGCATAATATTTTGTTCAGTTCTTCCCCTTGCACGTCTCCTAAATCTGCTTTGGGGTTACAGGAACAGATCTGGGGATGGCATAAGGCACATGCATGGGAAGATGGGGCGAATACCCTTGCGCCAGCGCAACTGTTTCATTACATACTACCCTCTGGGTTATGTTCCATGTAAGTCTGTCTCAGAGTAGACCCACTGAAATTAATAGCCTTGAGTAAGAGGTAGCAGTGTGTGTGTGTGTGAGAGAGAGAGAGAGAGAGAGAGAGATAACTGTTAACATTGAAATTAAAACAAACAAACAAAAAAGCTATAACTAAAAGCAAAAGAGGTCTTCTGTTCTGTGTGGGCTGATAGACACCCTTTTTGTTGTCAGGCTTATTAGATATCAATAAGGTTTTTGGGAGGACACAAATGACCAGTGGAAAGGCCAATGATAAGCTGCAAAGCCCAAACAAGTGTACAAGGAATAAGAATAAGAATAAGAATAAGAATAAGAATAAGAATAAGAATAAGAATAAGAATAATTGTATTTATATCCCGCCCTCCCCAGCTGAAGCCAGGCTCAGAGCAGCTAACAACAGTAAAATAATACAGCATTATACAGAATATACAAAAATAGCCACTTCTTAATTATTTTAAGCATGAGACAGATCCCACCCCACAATATCAAACTTAGGAGTTTGGGTTTTTTTATTTGGTCCAACTAATGCATTACCCTAATATAGGTCATTGGGAAATTGAATTCCTCTTATTTCCCCCACAAAAAACAAACAAGCAAACACCTCTGGACCACTTTGCCTGCAAGTTATCTACTGGCTGAATCTACTCTGTATGGAGCTCTTGTTCCTGTGTGTTTCATCCAATTTGACCACTTTAAAATTCCTTATTATATTGGCTGCGTAGGGATTGAAGTAAAGAATCAACAGAGCAACTTGGAAAAAGAACAGATTTTTTTTTTAAAAAAAAATGCAGATATAGATACAAGGTAAATCATGGGGCTGATGTGCACCCTGCCACTGCTGCCGCCACTGCCGCACGGGACAAGTGCCATCTCATCCTCCTCCCCAAGCTTGGCACTTGTGGTGCTAGAGAAGGAAATAGGGACATTCTGGGATCAAATCAAAAGCTGGGATGACTTTCACAATTCCAGGATTGTCCCTGGAAAATCAGGACACTTGGAGGTTATACAAGACATCTAATCATTTTTCATGATATAGGCCTGTAATTTTTGGCATTTGTTCCCCTTTCCAAATTCTTATATAAAGCTATTCACAAATATGAAAGAATGCAGAGGGCAGAGTGTTGTGAAAATACCAGTCTAATATTCAGGCATCGTACTTGGCCAACAAAACCCGAGTGTCCTTTTCAAACTTCAAGACAAGTGAAACAAAGTGTTTTGCATATCTGTAATAGCAGAGGTGAAGAACTGAAAAATATCCCACTCTTCTTGGTGTCAGAGATGGCTAATAACTATTCCGTTACTGTATGTTCCTCTTGATACTTCTGGCATATCAATATTCTGGCATATCAATGAATAAAAGCATTCTCCGGAGAGTGAGAGAGCGGGTGAGAAATTCACAGAGTTTAAAAGATAGGCCATGTCAGTCTGAATTTGGTTTGCATTCTCAAATATATGTGAGGCGTTGCTTGAGAAGAAAACAAAGCAGGCACAACGCTACTGTTTTCCAAACAACTTTTGATCCTTTCCGCAGTGTTGTTGGTATGTGTTAACGTGTATAAGGCTCAATGTTTCATTACCAGGAAGTAAACAATAAAGTAGCTTTATAGTACTTTTCTATATGGTATGAGACTAAGGGCTAATTTCAGAAGTGCTCAGTCAAGTCAATCTTTGATTAAGACACAGATTGGAAACCTGGTTCCTTCCAGAAGTTGCTCCAGCCAGCATGGTCAGGTTAGGGAGCAATCGTGTGCACAAGAAGTTGGCATAAAGCAAGCCAGTGTAAGTCAAGCCAGTGTAAAGTTACACCAGATCCCAACTCTGTTCAGAAGCAGGGCAACTGTTGGCTGAGCTGGCCTAAGACTGTGAGGAAGAAAACAAGACTCAATAGCCAGTGTGGTGTAGTGGTTAAGAGTGGTGGACTCATAATCTGGTGAACCGGGTTCACTTCCCTGCTCCTCCACGTGCAGCTGCTGGGTGACACACTTCTCTGAAGTCTCACAGCCTCACTCACCTCAAAGAGTGTTTGTTGTGGGGGAGAAAGGGAAAGGAGATTGTTAGCCGCTTTGAGACTCCTTAAGGGGAGTGAAAAGTGGTATATCAACTCCAAACTACTACTACTACTACTACTACTATTCTTCTTCTTCTTCTTCTTCTTCTTCTTCTTCTTCTTCTTCTTCTTCTTCTTCTTCTTGCGATTAAGTTGAACACAGCCCTGAACTAAAGCAATTCTGCAGTTGCGTTTTTGAGCAATTGTGAAGATAGCTGACTTGTTCCTGTCTTGTTTTGATGTGAAGGGCCTTTGAAGATTTCAGACTCTCCAATGTCTTCTGCATAGCTCAGTTGGCTAAAACATGGTGCTGACATTGTCAACGACTCAGGCTTGATCCCCATATGGGACAGCTGCATATTCCTGCATTGCATTGCAGTGGGTTGGACTAGAATCGTCCAACTCCCAAGAGACTGTGATCTCCTCACAGTATAAAAAGACTGACTGTGATCTACCCATTGTCATTGCCAAGAGTTGTTGAGCTTTTTTGGGGGGATCTAAAAGGAACACTCCCATTGATGGATCACTGCCTTGTCATGGCAAATGGGCTTGAATAACTCCAAGAAATTATGAGCTATGCCATGCAGGGCCACCCAAGATGCACAGGTCATAGCCGAGAGTTTAGACTAAATGGGATCTACCTGGAGAAGGAACTGGCAAACCACTCCAGTATTTTGCCAAGAAAACTCCATGGACATAAAAAGGAGAAGCTTTGAGAAGAAAGTGAGTTTCCATGGCATGCTCTGGTTCATGGGGTCACGGAGAGTCGAGCACAACTAAGACGACTAAACAACAAAAGGAAGACTAAGGCGATCACAAAACTTGATGGCCCTATTTTCCAGAATCCCCTCTGGTTTCTGATTTGGAATGTCCCACTTTTCCTTAGGATGTCCTTATTTTCATCAGAGAAACGTTGGAGGTATGGAGTTATGTGACTCGTGTGCCAAGGAGATAAGTAACTATACAACCTTCAGAAGACATCTGAAGGAAGCCCTCTATAGGGAACTTTTAATGTTTAATGTTTTATTATGCTTTTATATATGTTGGGAGCTATCCAGAGTGGCTGAGGCATCCCAGTCAGATAGGTGAGGTATAAATAATAATAAAATGATGGTGATGATGATGATGGAAAATAAGACATCCCTATTTTCATCAGAGAATTGTTGGAGGGTTTGAGAATTGAGGAACTGCCTGCCTTTCTTAGTGTTAGCCTAGTGTGGCCAGCAAAACCTTAGGCATCCCTTAAAAATCAAAAGTCACGTTCACAGCTGATAAGAGTGAATGGCTATCAGTCACAAGTCCTCTGTGTTCACAGGAAGTACACTGCTGGGGCCACAAAAGAGATGACCATGACCTTCATAAGTTGCTTGTGAGCTTCCATAGATAAATGTCACCAGAAAGAGAATTTTGTATTAGATAGACCTTGGTCTGATTCATGGAGACAATTCTTTTAAAGCTTTTTCCCCCCTTAACCTTTTCTTTAACCTTAAGTCTTCTAGATTCACAGAGCTTGTTGCTGGATTCCTGCATGTTCTCTGTCTAGGAGTACAAAAGGCTACTAAAGTACAGCTCATCAGAGTTCCAAACTTCTCAGGACAGACAGAGACCAAGGACTAAGAGATCCAGGGTTTTATTTAGTGAGTGACATAGCACATAACAGTGGGACTGGAGTATAAATAATACTATTTCCACCAAAAGTTTTTAATTCCACAATGTAGAGATGTTCCTTAGTTCAGTGGTTTGCTTTATTAATTCATGCAGCTTGCTCTATAAAACTCACACGTCTATGCTAGCAAAAGGCTCTTCCTACTATTTTCCATATGGAAAGCTTGTCAGTTATAGAGAAATGTATGTGAAAATCATGAAATGAGCAAACACATGTTCCTTAATTGGTGTACCAAATTTTAATAGTGGTTTTAGTTACTGGAAACAGTTTAGAATGCCCCCCCCCCACGAAAGGTCACCTCGGCCCTAATGCCAGCCTTTAGTACATACAATGCCAGCCTTTAGTACATACATACATCATTTTATTTGTATGCCACCTTTCCATAACCAAAACCATGCTCAAGGCAACTTACAACATGAAAAGAAACATAACTGCAAATATAACTATAGTAATAAATTATAAGTAAAGCATCAAAAAAGTACACAACCAAACTGAATGATTTCCACATAAATCATAAAAAGATGCAAAAGCAAAAAGCAAAAAATAACATTAATAGCAACAACTCCCTCCCTTTAAACAATAACTCTGCCCCAAAATATGTTCAACAGCCTCAGCTTTTGTAGCTGGAGTCAGTCAGCACCCTGCCCTTCCAGGCCAGGGAGCAGGTCTTCCAGGATATCAAGATGGTATCAGTCCTCATAAATGAAGCAATAATAAATGAGGCAATAGTGACATGTTTATATATTTAATAGATTAATTCTCCAACATGTCATACATGATTGTCATGTGAACCACCATGAGACTTGCAGGCATAGGGTGGTATACAGATTTTAATCATCATCATCATTATCATCATCTCACTCATTTTATATTCAGAACAAGCCTGTATGGTAAGTCTGGCTGTGAGATACAGACTAGGCGGACTGCAAAAACCTAAGGGGTGACATCCCTGTGGGTATCCTGCCCATCATTGCCACAGAAGTGAGGGCAGGTGGCAGTGACAGCGAGATTTCACATGACCTCTACAAGATCTTGCAATAGCTCCACCAGGTCTAATAGGACCTTGCCAGGAGTTGCTACCACTTTGCTTCACTTCCCCAGTGGAGATGGGTAGGGCGTCTGTGGGGGTGCCACCCCTTAAGTTTCCGCGGTCTACCCTCATGTATATAAATTACTGGAGGGAATTGTTTTCTTTGTTGATGGTGAATCCCTGCTGTACAAAAATAAAACGGTGCTCCCCAGGGAACATTTTTTTTAACAAATTCACTTCTTGTAAAGTCCACGGGCCTAGAGAAATATCAAGGGACAAAATAAATACCATATTTTTCGCTCTATAAGACGCACCAGACCATAAGACACACCTAGTTTTTGGAGGAGGAAAACAAGAAGAAAAAAAAATCTGAATCTCAGAAGCCAGAACAGCAAGAGGGATCGCTGCGCAGTGAAAGCAGCAATCCCTCTTGCTGTTCTGGCTTCTGGGATAGCTGTGCAGCCTGCATTCATTCCATAAGACGTACACACATTTCCCCTTACTTTTTAGGAGGGAAAAAGTGAGTCTTATAGAGCAAAATATACGGTAAATAAAATGGAATGTCAAAGTGACCCAAGGCTTTGTGGGGGCCCTGATCATACTTCAGGAGGTGTTCTTGACAAATCATCCATGTTCACCTTGTTATTTAGCCCCTACACCATGCTGATTCACAACCTTACTTTACAGCCGTAGGTATGTCAAACCAATCCTTCCCATTCACACATTCCCTTGGAATTTTTCATCTTCCAGATCCCTACTCCCACATTACCAAAATTACTCATTGTGAATAGTTGGTTTGTTCTGATGCCAACTAAGGAGTCAGGAAATCATGTTCCCCATATTATATTTATACTATTCCAAGTACTCTGAGCTATTCTTCAGGACCAGAAGTAGTCTGCCCAGCTCTTCCATGATGTCTTGAAAAAATTAAAGATTTTTAATTATGCTGGCACACTTTTCTTCAAACTGAAATGAACAATCAGCAAGTTGCCTTGTTTTTCCTTGATTAGAAGCAATCAGCTGCCTGATGTTTGCCTAATGAGCACAGACAACAATTTGTAAATGAGGGCCCATATACCAAGTTGCCACTGAAACATAAATTCCATGTAATTTAATTGCAATTCGACTGCATACCATTGGCATCTCTGTTTAAATCCTAATCAGGATCTAAAGAATAAAGCTTTGGGATAGCCTTTCAATCACGTCTCTGTCTCTGAAGGAACTACTTTGTTCTTATTTTTTTCACCATCAACAAAGAAAACAATTCCCTCCAGTAATTTATATACATACCATTTAATAGATGCAAAACAAACTTTCCTCCATTCTTCAATGCCACAAGTTACTGAAAACTATTTAGACCCCCGCCAACTGATCAAAAGAAAAGCAGCTAGCTTTTAGTTTTGGAAATTGTTGTTGTGGAATAATGAAGTCTCATTAAAAGTCATTGCACTTTAGTTTCTAATAAGAAGGCACCCACCCATGTGCTCTCAGATTTCCTCCATCCTTCATGGCCCAGCAAACAACAACAACAACAACAACAAAACCACCCCACTGTTATGTAAAGTTAAACATAACCATAGTGTTAGACTAGTTTGCCTACAAAACTTGAACATTGCATAGAAGTTGATGAAATCATGGCAATGGACTTTTTCGGCAAAATAAAAAATAAAAGCAGAATCCCCAAGGCTCTGAAGAATATAGAACATTGGGGAGAGGAAACCTGAACAGATGGATATTCTGTTGAAAAGAAGAATTGAAAGCAGCAGCAATGAGTGACTTGATTTGTTTTGTATGGTGAATGAGTAAGTGATGTTGAACACTGAAGGCTGAGAAAGGAACCAAAGAAATAAGGAGGTGGCTTTGGTTTGGTACAATACAAAGGCACACAGCTGCTTAACACAATAACACTCACGGAGAAGGGTAGTGAAAGAGACAGCAGAAGTATCTGCTGAAACAAAGGAATGGTTAGTGTCTAAATAACCTTTTGCCTCCTATCAAAGACTGGCACAGAAGTAACAGTGTCCTAAACAGTTAGATCTGGCCGCATCCTGTATGTACTTGATTCTGAGATGTTGCTGACAAATAAGCTGCAAACTAAATCAAGAATCAACCCTAGGGATGAACATCAATGTAACATTTACTTATCTTCTTGAACGGGATTTATATACTGCTTAATCATCACAACCTCTAAGCAGTATACATAAAGCATGCCTCGAAAATGCTGATAAAATAAGAAGTTGAAAAAGTTGATCTAGTCCCCCACCAAAAGAAAAGCACCAGTTTTATATCAATAATAGAACTAAATTACATGTTAAAGTACATGGTCAATGTCACAGGGATGAAAGGAAGATCAGGTCATTCACAGGACAGAGAGAGAGAGAGAGATGTGAGGCTAACTTGCAGTTGGTTTCTTTATTAAGGGGGGGGGGATACGAGGAGGCTCATAAAGGCAGACTCCTCTACTGTGCAGCCCCTTCACTCTCTAGCCTTCTGAGTCAGGGCTCCTCCCCTGTAATCTTCTGCTACGGGGAGCCCCAGGTGTGTCTCTCTGTGCCTGTCTGGCTCGTTGCTTGACAACACGTAACATCCTTCATGTTCTAGGAGTAAGTGGGGCCAGAGATCCATCAACAGAGAAGCTGTGGGAGAGATGCAGGATCTGGCTCGCCTCTGTCATTTCTGCATTTGAATTGGAAACCTGCCCTGTGTCCTTCCTACTTCTGCCTCTTCGCTATCTGTGGCATTTGCCCGTTCATTTGAAAATGTCTGTACGGGGGGAGAGAGAAAGGGTTAAAATGTAGACCAATAGGAAAGCCGGAGGCGGAGCCTACCTGTTTATAAAAGGGGTTAACCTGAGATTTGGGTGTGGGTAGTTGGTTGGTTTTAGTGGGTTGGTTGGTTGGGAAAGGCAGTTGGAAAAGCAGTTGGCAGGCAATTGGAAATAGAGAGACAGTGCAGTGGGTTCTTGTGTGAGGGGAGGTAGAAGAGACAGAGACAGGATAAAATAAGACTAAGGTGGTAAAGAGTAACAACGTTTGGAATGCAGTTAAAGTTTGTTTGTGTCTGCAATAAACTACACTCTTCTTTGTTAACTTGAGAACCTGACTGAGACTAAGTGATTTACCAGGGAGGACCTGGTTGGTGGCAGCGGATTAGTGGTATATGGGTCAATAGTCCATGAGATGACTGGGGGCTCCGTACGAACGCCACACTATCCCTCAAGCTTCTGCTTCTAGTGCCTCTCAGCTTGTGCACTCCTCTGATGTGTGGCCTGTGTCTCACCACCAGGACCTGGGATCTAAGTCATCTTCTACTGTGCCTTCCTTGGGGGGCTCGGGGGGGGGCTTCCACCACTCTTCCTCATCCTGTCAGTCCCTGACAGTCAAGTTAACATGTTTTGGTGGTAGCAATAATAATAATAATAAAGGTAAAGGTACCCCTGCCCGTCAGGGCCAGTCGTGACCGACTCTAGGGTTGCACGCTCATCTTGCTCAAGAGGCCGGGAGCCGGCGCTGTCCGAAGACACTTCCGGGTCACGTGGCCAGCATGATGAAGCTGCATCTGGCGAGCCAGCACCAGCACTGCACACGGAAACGCTGTTTACCTTCCCGCTATAAAGCGGTCCCTATTTATCTACTTGCACTTAGGGGTGCTTTCGAACTGCTAGGTTGGCAGGAGCTGGGACCGAATGACGGGAGCTCACCCCGTCACGGGGATTCGAACCACCGACCTTACGATCAGCAAGTCCTAGGCACTGAGGTTTTACCCACAGCACCACCCGCGTCCCAATAATAATAATAATTAATAATAATTTTGAGCAGGCATCAAAAACAAAACAGTGAAGGCATCTTTCTAATATCAGTAACTTCCCAATTATTTTGGCCACAAAATAAGCCATGTTCCATATTCCTGTCTACTGTAGTCAAAACTACCACCATCATTTTCTTTCCAAAGTGCTATGCTTAAAATAAGAAGTGAGCAGAGAATTCTCAAAGCAGTACTCACTCTTGTCTTGTTTGACTCATTACCTCAAATTCTACATCTCATCCTAGGAAAATAAAATAGGTTGAGACAAGGCTAATAGTTCTTGGCATTGGTATTCTGGGTGATCCTGCCTGAGTGACTTAATAACTCCACATCCAATTGCCTGCCAGGCTAACAAGGCAAACAAGAGGCTGCATTTCCCCCTGAATTTATTCCAAAGGGCATCAGTAGGCTCTTGTTGCCTCTTATCTGCAGTCTTTAGAGTAAAAGAGCCAAGATGCTCAACCTGGCATAGCATATCTACTGTAGCTTTTTTAAAAAAATGTTTAATTTTGTGATGGGTTTAGAAAAGGGGGGGGTGCAATCAGCCAGAGGCTTCAGCCAAATCAGATAATTGGCATCTCATAAATCTGCTGTTAGGGACTCATTTTTAAATATACCGTTAATAGCTTCTAAACTACACATTAAAATGTCCACAACATTACTCACGAAAGTAAAAAAAAAAAAAAAGAGCTATATATAAAAAAGGTTTGCTTGGTTTTCTTTAAGTTACTCTTTGAGATTTAATGGATAGCCTGGGTAGGCATAATTACCGTAAATTTTGATTAATAGACCTTTAGTGTATCTGCGGAATGAGGAGAATTATTAAGGATATTGAAATAATTAACATCAAGTGTTTTAATGCATTCTAGTTTATTGCTTTTGGAGAGGATGAGAAAGAAACAGGATTCTATTTAAAACCATGTCAGGCTTATGCAAACAGAAAGTTCTCTCTCCCTCCCCCTCACCTCCGCCCTACCTCTGTACATCCTGCAAATGGCTCGAGGGAAGTATAAAATATGCAAACCTGTCTGGTCCAGAAATCTGTGGACAGTGGGAGATGTATTGGATTTAAGCAGATGTTAAAAAGCGGGCAGGCGGGGAGGCAGGGTATTTTGGCCAGGGTTTGGTGCAGGCAACACACAGGATTCAATAAGGTGTTTGGAGATACTTACACGATGAGTTCACCAGGACACCAGACAGCAATTGCGTGTTCAGACCCAGAAACCTCCCCCCTAAATAAATTCACACATGACTCAAATTTAGGTTTGGTTTTTGGCAGAATTTAGGGCACAACTTTATTGATTACAGAAAGTGACTGGGTGCATAGGTTCTGGTTTGACTAGCCCCCTGCCATGCATGTAGCGCTGGCCCAGGGTTCCAGCATAGGTCAGCCTAGAGAGAACACCTGGATAAGCGAAAAGCCAGGAACAGGCTATCTCCGCCACCCAAATGTCCCCCTGGACTCAGGCATGGGCACAACCCCCTCTTAGGGTTTGACCAAACCATCGAGTCCCTGGATTCCTTTAACAGAATACCCTTCACATAGGGATGGCGAGAGCGTTCTCCCATCCCTATCACCTGAACCAGAGCCTATCCGCAACCTTACAAGTTGTGACGATTTGCTACACGGCAGGCGAAACCCAAATGGCAACAGCCAATCAGTCAAGTGGGGAAAATTCCTGTCATGCCCCTGTCCCAACGACAGACGACACACGGCGGCATAGCAAGGTCACGAGCAAAGCCCTAAAAAGTAGGGAGAGGTGGGCGGGTGTTCCGAATGCATGCGCCAAAAGAGGAAGCTCTGGGTCACGTGCATGGGTATAAATAGGTCCCTCAAACCATTTGGACTTCATCCCATTGGCCAGATTGCACCCAGCTATGAGGGACCTGCCAATTGGGTGTTATGGCTGACCAATCGTACCCACCCACAACACAGGGTGTTGGTTTTCCAGGTCTCACCGCAATACGTGCCCTCTTTAAGGAAGGACCCGATTTATGAGCAAATGTCTTTATGAAGTGGGGCATCCGCTCACTCATTATCATGGAAATGGCAAGGCAAAAGGTCTGCCCTTCTCCAGCACCATTTGAGTGCAAAAAAAAAAAAAAAAGAAAGATCCATCATTACATTCTCTTCATATTCAGGAGAGACTTTCTGAAACTGAGTCGGCAACTTCCTTGAATGACAGGGGCAGCAAAGATTGCTGACAGAGTTGTGGTGTGTGCATTTGTGTGTGTGATATGGCATTCCCCGACTTGGAAATAAAAAAGACACGGTGTCTTCCCCTCATTTCGCCCCTTGCTTTGAAGTAGCTGATCCAAATGAGCATTGGGAGAAAAAAGGCCTGAAACAACCTGCTGCAAGCTGTCACTTCTGTGGCCTGGAGTATTCCAGCAGTGAAAAGAAAAGAAATGAAGAAAAGAAAAGGGAAACAAAGTGTAATGCCATGTCAAGTGAGACATTTTGACTACTTAAGAGCCAAACTAGATGTGACATTAATGGTGTACGAGCAATTAACCTGCAAGGTGCAGGACTATCCTGTGTGGGCATTTAACTCTTTCTCACCCAGCATGGACCTGAAAGAGCAATAAGAACTATTAGAGGGATGTTCAGCTCTCACTGTCACCAAAGGGAACTTTCCTCCTAAAGTTTATGAGAGCAAGCAGGTTCATTGACATTGGTTTGTGTGTGTGTGTGTTTGTGGATCCTTAATTCCTTGTGTTTTGTGGTACTGATCTTGTGCTACTGACCCCGTTCACTCATCCGACCTCCATGTTGGCTATTTAAAGTTTGAATCACATGCACATGGAATGCTTCCTTCCATGCATTTAGCTTCATGTCCAGTTTAGCTGTAATGCTAATATGATAATAGTTCTTTATCTCCTTCAAGATTGCAAGCTAGAGGAGACAGCGAAGATTCACAATGAGCCAAAGGGATGTGGGTGATCGGATAAGGACCACAGTACTGGTGGAGATTAATCCCTTTCTGTAACATTTATATATCAACTGTTTGCAAATGTTAAAAAACAAGCAAACGGAACACTCCCAAGGTGGCTTCAAATAATCAATACACAATATGAAGAACCATAAGCTTCAGCACAATAAAACCATAACACAAAAAGGAATTAGAAGTAAGAGCTAGCAATAAGACTAAAAACATATCCACCCTGGTTAAAGAGGTAAGATGCAATAAATGAACAACTTACTCAGTTGCAATCATAAGTCCACTTACCTTGGAGTAAGTCCCACTGAAGTCTTCTCTGTTAGGAATGCAGGCTAAATAACTAAAACTGTTTTATTAAATCTTGTTTAAGAAAACACAGCTGAAAACATGTAAGCCTTTGGGGCATTTTAAAAGGCCTGAACTGATGGGTCTGATGTACCCCTACATAGGAGCCAAGTCCTCAGGGATTATTTGCCCCCCCCAATAAAATATTTGAGGGGGCTGGGCAATTGGCATTGGCACCTGAAGTGCAGCTGGTACAATATAGATGTCAAATGATCCAACCACCTGGATTTCACCAACACTTGGCCAACTGTACCACATGATGCATCCGAATCGTCTGGAAAGGCGGCTCCACAAGGAGTGTATTACAACAATCCAGTCTGAATGTCACTGGTACACAAATAACTGAGACAAGACCATTCTCTTCAGAGAGGGCCACAGTAAGTGAACCAGTCTAAACTAATAAAAACCACACTATCCACTATCTGAGCTTCATCAGTTTAAGAATAGCCATTGTGGCTAGCAGCCATTGATAGACTGTTCTACTAACGTGTCCAACACACACACAGGTTTTCTTTTCAGCCTCACAGTTTCTCTAGTAGGCCCCTTTAAAAGGTAAAGGGACCCCTGACCATTAGGTCCGTTCGCGGACGACTCTGGGGCTGTGGCACTCATCTCACTTTACTGGCCGAGGGAACCGGCATACAGCTTCCAGGTCATGTGGCCAGCATGACTAAGCCGCTTCTGGCGAACCAGAGCAGTGCACAGAAATGGCGTTCACCTTCCCGCCGTATTTAGCTACTTGCACTTTGACGTGCTTTCGAACTGCTAGGTTGGCAGGTAGGCAGGCCCCTTTACTTGGTCCTATATATGTGAGTGGTTATTAGTCATTCCTCTGAGAAGGAAATACAGTAGTACCTCGGCTTACAGATGCTTCAAGTTACAGACGCTTCAGGTTACAGACTCTGCTAACCCGAAAATAGTACCTCGGGTTAAGAACTTTGCTTCAGGATGAGAACAGAAATCATGTGGCAGTGGCGCAGCGGCAGCAGGAGGCCCCATTAGCTAAAGTGGTACCTCAGGTTATGTCAGGGAACTGACATCAGAACGAGAGGTGGAGGCAAGGCTCCAAAGCGATGCAGGAGAGGGGACCAGCAGGGGGGAAGGAATTCAGTGTAACACTGGTAGAGAAGGGAGGGAGATGGAGGATTCGGAGAGAGGTCTCCAAGACTCTTCACCCGAGACTAGTGGAGAGAGCATGGGCACGCCTCTGCCTTCTCCTTACTTGTGTAGAAGAGTTCCGCGCAGGGAGAGTAGAAGGAGACTTGGCGTCAAACAGCTCTTATGCTGGAAGAGGTTCAAGAAACGCCCACTGACGAATTCTGCAAGTGACTGAACGGCCACGGAGTGTGGGCTGTCAGCCAAAGCATGGTTAGCCAGGCAATCTAGCCAAAACTGAAGGCAACTTACGCACAAGTAACCCCTTATAACCATTACAGGTTAAGAATAGTTTCAGGTTAAGAACGGACCTCCAGAATGAATTAAGTTCTGAACCCAAGGTACCACTATAAATAAAAATTGTACTTTGAACACTATTTGGGGAAACCAAAACTCCACCCCCCAAGATACCATGAGCTAGCTCTAAGGGATCCTATTTGGGGCATGTTTGTGTGTGTGTGTGTGTGTGTGTGTGTGTGTGTGAGAGAGAGAGAGAGAGAGAGAGAGAGAGAGAGAGAGAGAGAGACTGTACACACATGCATGCAGTTCTTTAGAAACATAAACCTTCCTTTCATGCACAGAAACAGAACACAATGACAGACATTTTTTCTGGATAGAAATAAACTTCAGCAGCAGAGATGACTGAGCAACAGAATCAAAGAACGGAACTGCCTGGCCCACAAGGCCTGTTTTCCCTGGTTGTACCCACAGTGTGTCTGCATGTTGTTTGTCTTCCGCTTTGTCTAGAAGGTGCTTGTTCTGCAGATATTGATGTTTCTGACCCTGACGACATGAAGCATGGCAAGCACTTTTTAACAGAAGCAGAGCACAAGCAAAGGCATCCCTCTGCAGCTTTGTGCTCCCTATGCAAAATGCATTTGCAGCTTTTCTACTGTTCCCAGCCCAAGTATATGGGATATGAAAAGTTCAAAACAAAACATAATATGCGAGGCCCACATTGTTTTTCCTCTATGCTGAAATGCAATTTCCCTTGTGTCATGGAGAAATTGGAAGAGAACCCACCGAGTTTGCTAAGGAGAGGTTCCATTCCCTTATTATTTCCTGGAGAGCTCAATGCAAAACACAAAGCAGAAAATGTCAAGGCCACTAAAACATACAGAGGCCACCCCTAGGGTTGCCATATTTCAAAAAGTGAAAACCTGGAAACAAAAGTTGTTGGCCTTTTTAAAGTTTTGTCCAAGGTTCCTGAGCTTTTTTGAAGCAAAATAACAGGGGGGGGGATGAAGTTTTGGAGCTATTTTTAAGGAAAATCATTGAAAACAACACCGCATAGCCGGAATACTGCAGTCAGAAGCAGTGTCTGGATGGAAATCGCAAAATAAATATTTAAAAATGGCTGGGAAAATCTGGATGTATGGCAACTCAAGCCACCCCAGAATGTTGAGAAACAACTAGGAGGCCCTACCTGCATTACATTTGTGATATGAGAACCACAACTGTATACCACAAAGTTTGCATCACTTAGGGTTCAACCATACTTTGTCCTGTGATTTCAAGTGATTTCAAGCCACAGGTCCAAGAGGTGGGTTTTTTTGTCCCCCTGTTTTACCCAGGAAAACACTGTTTACTATTGAATCAGAACAGTATGAAACATGAAACTTGATTGCCATTTCTTCCAATTCAGCAGTAAGCAGTGGATTTTTTTCCAGGGGAAAGCGGCGGAACAAAAAACCCCAACATCTTGCACCCATGACTTGAAATCACAGGACAAAATCTGAAGTGTGGGTGGGCCCTTAGAAGGAGGAATGTGGGACAAAATCAGGTTTTGTTGTTAAATTTATTACTTGCCCTTAACCAGGAGATTCCCAGGGCAGGCTACAACAATTTGAAGTCTATAATTCAAAACAGTTAAAACAGTTAAAACAGATTACGTTGGCAAATATAGCCACAAAATGGGTCCTGAAAATATACATCTCAGGCCAAGCTAAAGAGGTATTCAGCTGAATAGCAAAGAAGACAGACCCATCTCTGGGTTTAGGTCACAGGAGAGCAGAGAGATTTATGGAGATACAGGGTGGTGAGCTCTTCAACACTGGAAGTCTTGAAGCAGAGGCTGGTCAGCCATCCGTTGGATATGTTCTAGCTATGCTTTTTCTTGTATCCAACAGTGGGTTTATCATGGCTGACAAGGCCCTCTTTACCACATCCTATAATGCGTAATAATCTACCCATTATTCTGTCCTATTATCTACCTCTGTTTTCCCCTAATTATCTATCCATGGTTCTATCCTATTGTAGGGTGTATATTATAATTTTGTATTAGTGGACAAAATATCACAGGTCTTGTTCATGCACAGTGGGGCATGGGAGCAGATCTTGTGGCTCTGTACCCTTCCCCACTATGCACAGTGCCTCCAGTGTGAATCAGACCTCCTGAGTATAAATATAGGCTCCACTCAGACCAGGCCCATTATTTCTGAATCCCATCATGTGACATGTGAAATCACAATACCTCTCAATTATATAATTTTCCAGAAGATTGTACAGCATAGAGGTTGCATCATGTGCTTGGCTCCATTTCTATGGACAGGTACAAAAAGGTAAAGGTAAATGACCCCTGGATAGATTAAGTCCAGTCAAAGGCAGCTATGGGGTGTGGAGCTCATCTAGCTTCAGGCCGAGGGATGTAGCGTTTGTCCACAGACAGCTTCCGGGTCATGGGGCACGCATGACAAAACCGCTTCTGGTGCAAGAGGACACTGTAATGAGTGCCAGAATGCAGGGAAATGTCATTTACCTTCCTGCCGCAGCAGTACCTATTGATCTACTTGCACTGGTGTGCTTTAGAACTGCAGGGTTGGCAGGAGCTGGGACAGAGCAACGGGAGCTCACCCCGTCACGGGGATTCGAACTGCTGACCTTCCGATCAGCAAGCCCAAGAGGCTCCATGGTTTAGACCACAGCGCCACCCGTGTCCCTGGATTCTAGGGACAATATGATGACTGAATAGGACTATATATTTGATGCTGTGAGCTGCCCTGAGATCTACGGCTGAAGGGTAGTATACAAATTTAATAATAATAGATATATTTTCCCTTCCAATGTCTCTCTGCCCACCCTTGACTCCCGCACTTCCTGCCTGCTGTCTCTGCTATATTCCTGGCTCTTCCGAATGGTCCACATGATGTATATCAGAGATGGGTTATGCTGTCTAGCCACAGCTGCTGCACTTCATGTTTCAGAATAGTTTACTCATTCTCTTCCTAGGCAGCTGTGACACTTCGGCTGCAACAGTAGAGGTTCTGGCAAGGAAAGCCTTGCATGTTTCTGTTCATGAGCTGGAAACTGTGTTGCTAGGGAAGCTGGCCCTGTTGCAGAGTGTTGAGGCACACAGTGTGATGTGCCCTCTGCGTTGTGACCACTGGTGGGGCCTTTGGCTGTTTATTGTGCTCCCGTGTGGTCATCTGAATTGTCCAAACCTTGGCATCAGTCTCATCTGGAAGATTGTTTAAAAATAATTGTATCATGGCCTAACCTTTATTCTTGCTTTGGTGAGCAGCATGCCTTTGTCTCTTCTGATTAGCAGCGGCTGAGGCTCACAGGGCTGGCCCCAGTGCAGCACTTCTCCTGTATTAATGTGAGATAATAGTTGCCTGAAGACTTCTTTTTCTTCTGAGCTCCGCGGCTTATGTATCATCCCCAGAGGTCAGCGACCGCTGCAGCCTTCCTGAACTGCTGAAAGCTGGTGTGAATTCAGCTTCCCAAGCTGCAAATGAAGCTAAGAGGAGCGACTCTGCTTATAACTCTTCAGCACTGAGGAATTCTGCGTCTTTCTGTGTGCAGTGCACAAAACCCTAAAGACGTATAATGGGCCGTTTGGTGAAATGTGTCGTGCCAGCAATCCCTCAAACAACGGGAAAACATAGGACATTTCCTTGACAGGCCTAAGAGCAAAAGCTGTGTGTGTATTTAATGGAATTGGGAGAAAGTGTGTAAAATTATTTCCCCTGTGTGGCAGATCGACTGGTTTACTTTCAGAAATATCGAACGTCGCTTCAGGAAACTCAAATGACAAGAAGGCTAGCCTTTGACTGGAGCCCATTTTGGACTGGGGATTTCTTGTGCTGGTTAGAGGAAGACCTCGGGAGGGAAGCATTTCTCGGTAACATGAAGAAAGCTATTTTTTGTGTAAAACACATGTCTTTAATTTTTACTATGACCCACCAGGTCTTTGGAGATGGCACACTATGACCTTCCTTGGTTTGTTTTGCTTTCCCCCCTCGGGCTAGCTATAATTTGGATAATGTGGGCAAATAAATATGCTGTTAAATTAGGAGTATTTGGTTATCAGATGTCCAGCTCTATAGTTCTGAAGAATTTATAAAAAAAAAAACAACCCTACAAGCCTCTGGACAGAAAGGCATGCAAGCACGCACCAGTTGTTAAAGGATGCCAGCTGTAGAAAATTGTTATGAAATATTACCTTGATGTGAGAACTGAAGTTGTGTGCATTTGCTACCTAATGAAGCACAGGAAGGGGTTTTGTTTCAAGTTCACGAACCAGCTATTAAGACTATACCCTCCTTTTAAAAATTGATTCCTGGGCAAATTCAGCCTGGGGATTTGCCAAACATCATTCAAAGCAAAGGGTACAGTTTAACCCTTGCTATCATCTTAAGGCAGCACTCCCACTGAAGTAGATGGTGTTAGTGCCAGCGATGCTTTATGGCCCCCGAAACTGCAATGCAGTGGGTGGGTGCCCTGGATGTATCAAAAAGGGTGCCTTTGAACTTTTAATCGTAGCTGTCAACTTGCAGATTTAAAAATAAGGGACAAGCAGCCTCGAAAATAAGGGATCAGCAGCCAAAATAAGGGATTTTCAGAGCACAGGTATGTTCAAATTCTGAGCCCTTCCGAGCCAAAGGCAGAAAGCCCAGCCAGCAGCCAAACGAAGCCATAGCGCAGCAACCCGGCAAAGGGGATGCAGCAAGGAAAACCACCGTCACCTCTCCGCTGGGAAGCGCTGAGCAAAGGCGAGTCCGCAGGCAATACGGCCGATTTGATCAGCACAAGGCATGCAAGCTCCACCTCCCCTCAGTCGTTCTTAGACTCCTCATTGGGTGAGCAACTCAGCCAAGCAACACAGTTGGAGCCTCCCTCCTCCCTGGCCAGCAGGGAGGGAGGGAGAGGAGCTGCTTCCTTTGAAACCCAGGAAATTTAAGGGACATCATCAATAAGGGACAGCAGCGGGACACGGCACTGGATAAGGGACTTTCCCGTCAAATAAGGGACGGTTGACAGCTATGCTTTTAACTGGATCAAGTTTCTTAGGAGGCATCTCTGAATCGTTTTAATCACTAGAATAATACCTACGTTACAGTGTATTTTCGCCGATGTGGGGAAACATATTGATTTCCATCAGCTGCTGTGATAAAAATGACATGATGCTCTTTCCAAGGTGGCAGTTCTGGAGCTTTGAGGATGGGGAAACTCATTTAATCACAGCAGCTGCTGAAGTTGGGAGCCAAAATGTTTTGCCACTTAAATGAAAACAGTAGAATTATGGAATCATAGAGTTGGAAGCGACTCTGTGGGCGACCTAGTCCAACCTCCTGCAATGGAGGAATCTCATCTAAAGCATCCATGACAGGTGCTCATCCAACCTCTGCTTAAATACCTCCAAGGAAGGAGTGTCTACAACCTCCCGAGGGAGACTGTTCAACTGTCAAACAGCTCTTACCAAAATATGAGTGTTGCAAAATATGAGTCAGCAATACCAAAAGCAACACGATGGCCAGAAACAATAACAATGTGAAAAATTTTATGGAATGATTCAAAACATCAAAACTAACAAACTGAAGTCTCTACATAATCGCATGAGCACTGTTCCAGAGTATTTTTCATTATATCCTTTCGAAAAATGATTGGTTAATGTAGAAATTACATATCTTTCTACTTACAAGTGCTGAACTAATTGGCTGGTGAAGAATTCAACGAAACAGTAGTTGTTATCCGGAAACACTGTTCAGCAGAGTTCAGAGTTGGACATCAGAATTGGATGTTTGCTAATTATACAAAGCTTCACAGCTTGCTCTCCGCCGGGTAAAGTCTGGCACCGTGATTCATTTAAGAACTTTCAGAGACTTTAGTTTGTTAGTTTTTATGTTTCGAATTATTCCACAAAGTTTTTCTCATTGTTATTGTTTCTGGCTATCGTGTTGCTTTTGATATTGCTGACTCAAACAACTCTTACTGTCAGAAAGTTTTTACGTATGCTTAGTCGGAATCTCCTTTCTTGTAACTTGAAGCCATTGGTTAGAGTCCTACCCTCTAGAGCAGGAAAAAAACAAGCTTGTTCCCTCTTCCATGTGACAGCTATGTGATGGGGCTATCATATCTCCTCTCAGTCTCCTCTTTTCCAAGCTAAGCAAACCCAGCTCTTTCAACTGCTCCTCATAAGGCTTGGTTTCCAGACCCTTGAACATTCTTGGTTGGTTGCCCTCCTCTGCACCCATTCTAGCTTGTCAACCTCCTTCTTAAATTGTGGTGCCCAGAATTGGACACAGTATTCCAGGTGTGGTCTGACCAAGGCAGAATAGAGGGAAACTATTATTCCATTTCATCTGGACACCATAGTTTTGTTGACAGATATGCAACATATGTGTGTATTTTATTACATATATACACAAAGCCCTTGATTACTAGGCAGCTTTATTATAATTTCAGTCTTAATAAAGATACAGCCACCTTTCCATCAGTAGCAAAAATGGGAGTGGAGAATGGCATTTTTTAAAAGTTCTTGATCTTTACAAGTTTTAGCAACCCGGTTAAATGAATGACACACATTTTTTCTCTGTGCTGTATGGTATAACTGGTAGGCTAGTGAAAGAGGCTCCCCTTCTGCTCTGCTCTGTTCATGTTTGTTTATCAAATTCAAAATGGATAACACTAGCTATCTATTTGTTTTGCAAAGAGGTTACTTGTTTGGCTTCCAAGGGCGCAAAACATTCTTGGCTATCTACCAGTAGCCTTTGCTGTTTATTCTGCAGTGCAAACAGATAGCTGTCATGCTGACTTTTGGAATAACAAATCCAGTCAGCCAGAAGGGTTTTAATAACAAATCCAGTCAATCAGAATGGCTTTTAATAATTCTAATTAAACAATAACAACAACACCCTTCTCATTTATGCATGAACAGCAAAATAATTTATTAATCAGAAGATTTTTGGGGGGAGGAGAAATCGCAGCACATCTGTATATTAGCAGAAAATACTTGGGCATGCACAATTTATGGAATTCACTGCTAGATTTAGTGATGGCCACTCATAGATGTTCTTTTTCTGAGGCTCTGCTTTGGGTCAGAAATCCATTTGCCGGTACCCCAGACCTTATCAACTTTGTTACATGAACAGCAACCACAGTTTTATTCTGGCAACCTTTCTGGAGTTTATTCCATTCTTGAATGTATCAGATCCCAAGTAGCACCAGCAGAAAGGGGTTTAGCAGGCAGGGATTTTCCCCTCCTTCTCCTAGCAATCCCCTGAAAACCCTTAGGGATTCCCTTGAATTTCTGAGGGTGGGGGGCTGAGGGAGAAGGTGGCACCACCAAAAATCAGGAAGAAGTTGAGTTACTCTCATGAAAGGTGTCTCTGCCTGACATTTGAGATATTCTTCTGAGCACACCTGCACAAGGATGGGCTGTTAAATTCATGGTCTATGGCTTCTGAAGCTTGCATTAAAAGTGTAATATTTTTGCAATATGTGTTTAGTTTTTTATACTAGTACCCAAAAGAACTGGCTAGTGTGAAGTGAAAAAATGTCACTTCTATCCAGCGTAAATCTTGTGGGTCAATTATGTGTACTTTTCAAAAAATCTGCATGGGAGATAGACTCTTGAAGTGTTCTGTGATTGAAACATCATACAGTGTACTGCTGCCTATATGCATTTATCTAGAGAAAAATAGTTGATCCCAATGCAGCTTATTTCTAAATAGAGATGCATAAACCCCCACATGCTCCTTCCATAGCAGAACAGTAGATATACCCATTATTTGATCTCATGCAATACTCAGTATTTTTCCTTCTGTGCAGATTTCATTGGTTTGGGGGGGGGGGGGACCACTATGTAGAAAAAACAGTCTCCAGAATTTTAGTCAAGTGAAATCCATAACATTCTATTTCATTAGTTTCAAGTCCAGAAAGAATTTGAATAAATGGTTGCTAAATCATCTCGTATCACTATGCTTTACTTGTCTGGGAATGGGGTATTTCAGTGGCAGACAAGTTCTTTGATAACAGCTTGAAAAGAGATAAACCATAGTGTTGAAGAGACTCATAAATTTGCCGCAACCATGAGTTTTTAAATAATGACTCTTCCTGAACTTCTTCCATCAGACAGTCTCAGAAGATTACCATCAGTTCTTTGCATATTTTGAATCCAAAAAAGACAAAGCTCTTATGTGAGGAGCAGCTTTGATTTTTAAGACTCCACTTTCTTTTCTAACCAAAGGAATTTGGATATTATTTCAAAAGGAAAGAACTTGCTTTCAGAAACTTATTTTGTAATACTTCAAGTTCCTTTTCTAATCCCGTGCCCCAGAGTTCTACAGAATCTCTCTCTCAAGCAGGTAGCCGTGTTGGTCTGCCATGGTCAAAACAAAATAAAAAAATTCCTTCCAGTAGCACCCTTCACTATCTGAAATACTGTTGTTCTAGGGCAGAGGTGGGGAACTTCAAGTCTGGGAGCCAAATGCAGCTTTTCAGCTCTCTTTATTGTCATTGAAATTATTCCTAAGCCTCTTGGAATGTTCCTAGAATGCCCCTCCTTTTAAAGAAACTTTATTGTTTTAAAAAAATGAAGACAAAATATAAACAACATCAAACATACAGGTGAAACTCGGGAAATTAGAATATCGTGGAAAAGTAGAAGAAGAAGAAGAAGAAGAAGAAGAAGAAGAAGAAGAAGAAGAAGAAGAAGAAGAGGAGTTTGGATTTGATATCCCGCCTTTCACTCCCCTTCAGGAGTCTCAAAGCGGCTCACATTCTCCTTTCCCTTCCTCCCCCACAACAAACACTCTGTGAGGTGAGTTCATTTCTTTCAGTAATTCAACTTAAAAGGTGAAACTAATATATGAGGTAGACTCATGACATGCAAAGTGAGATATGTCAAGCCTTTATTTGTTATAATTGTGGTGATCAGTACAGCTGATGAAAACCCCAAATTAACAATCTCTGAAAATTAGAATATTAAATGAAATCAGCAAAACAAGGATTGCAAATAGAGCAATACTGGACCTCTGAGAGGTAGAAGCAAGCATGCATATGTACTCAGTACTTGGTTTGGGCCCCTTTTGCATCGATCAATGCGGCGTGGCATTGATGCTATCAGCCTGTGGCACTGCTGAGGAGATTCTGCAGATGAGAACTGAGAAGGGGTAGTTCGACCCCCTTTCCCAAATGAGACACTGTTAGGTCTCAAGACGTGGGAGAGTTAGGAGGCAGCCAGAGCATTGCTAGGCAATCCACACATAAGCAGAGGACTGAGAGTGTGTCGAGTCCCTGTTCTAGGAGACTGGATAAGTTCAGAGGACAATGAAAGGGCAAGAGGGGAAAGGCAGGAATTTGCCGTCCTTTCTGCTATGAAAGGATTGGCGATTCAGACTGACCAACTATTGTCAATGCGAGCAGGTGAGAAGCCGTGCTCTGGATGTGTGTGTGTTTTTGTAACTAAAGGTACATAGAACATAATGATAAGAGTCATTACTTCTTATTGGGGCTTGCTTGCCTGTCTGATATCATTACTGTTACATGTCACAAGATTGGGGAAGGGAAGTGGATGCACAGCGCATGTTTGTACATGCAATTTCCCACCCAGTTATGCATATGAATACAGACATACACATAGTGAAAACATTTACAAAGAGAAGAAGGTGGACAGCCTTCAAAAACCTGCGTATTTGGTATAGATTTGGAGTAGGCAGTGTGATGCCAAGCATCAGTTGGTAGACCATCCCTTACCTATGTTGGCTGATCTGAAGGGCACCACGTTGGCATCTGGTATAGATGCCAGCATTCTTTGCAAGCACATTGTTTTCTTTTCCAGAAACCAACAAAAGATACACAGCAAAGTTAACTTTTTGTTCAGAATGTCTGTATAGTCCCACGATTTTCCGCAGCCCTAATAATTCCCTCTAGGTTGATATGTGACTTAGGTTAATTTTAAGCTATAGGATAATTATGCAGGACAGGTTACCCTGAAGGCATATTTTATAAACCAAAGATATGGAATACAGCTTGTTCTGTAATGGTCTCTGGGTAACAGGAACTTTTTTTAAAAAAAAAAGGAAGAAGGTTAAATAACCAGGTAACCTTGAACCAGTTTTGTCAGATCGTTGCACCTGAGAAAAAGATAAGACACCTGGCAGAGATGTTAGATCCGATTGTCTGTGGCAGTGAGGGAGATAAGCAATGTGGACATGAATATTGTAGCTGCTTGGAGTCCAAGGAGTCTCACACTGACCTGTACATTAAGTTATGTATTTGGATACCTGCCACGAATTAAACTCTGTTCCTTGGCTGCAGGAAGCAAAGACAGATTTTGCAATACTCCGACCTAATTTGGACCTCCTCCATGTCCTGTTTTGAGCACTGAGCAGAATGTGGCCAAATTGTAACCAGTTAAGGGTTTTTATAGATTCATAACAAATAGATTTAATGGACAAATAAATACTGCATTATTATTTTTTTATAGGTTCAGATTTACATGTGAAGAGGGTTTCTCTGGGTAGCCATGCAAAATCATTTAGTGGTTATGCTTAAATACCATTGTAAGTTGTGGGCAATAGTAAACATGGAAGGTAATTCCTATGAAACTATTTTTTCATATTTCATTGAGATAGAAAGGGAGTCTTCATTTTGCAGTTTGAGGATGATTTTTTTCATGAAGAGTCAGTTCACACCTGACTTCAATCCATCTTCTTCCTTGTTAATGTTAATACATTCGTTAGGTATGTGAGTACATACGTTCCCGTTTCCTGGGCATAGTTATGTAAATGGACAGATTATGGGACTAACTTTGAACAAGGGAAGCCCATTCGCAGGAGAAATTGTCCAAATCGGAGAAACTCAAGCGAGTGACAGTGACTTACAAGGCCTCAAGAAGCAAGATTATTACGAGAAGCTTAATGGGAAGCAAGACTTGCAGGAAACCATCCAATACTACTTGGAAGAAAGGAAGTGAGATATATTTTGCTTAAATGATTTAATGCTGAAGACTTGATATTTCTTATATCTTTTGTAACTCAGGGTCAACCCAATGTTTTTCCTCCTCTCTCTCCTATTCTGAATAAGGCAAGCACTGAAATTCAGTTCATTGCTAGTCATGAAGTCCCTTTAGGGCACAGAAGTGAAACAAAGAATCAAATCACTGAAATACTTTTCTATGGTTTTATCTTCTGTTTCATAAAATGTGTGTGTGTGTGTGCGCGCATGCACACACACATGCACACTGTATATTTCTTCACTTAAAAAGAAATAGTACAGGGCAAGATCTGATGGCCTTATTTCAAATGAATATTTTGGGGGGGGGGCATATTGATGGTAAGAGCAGTTTGAAAATTTAACCAATTACTTAGAAGGATGGAGGACTCTCTCTCACTGAAGGTCTTCAAGCTGGGCTGGGCTTGAAGCTGTTGCAAGTGCTCTAGCTCTCCATTTCCTGCAGGAAAGGTGGACGAAATGCTTTACAATGTCTCAACTCTATGATTCTGCACTTAGCCCATGGAAGCAACAGCTCTTTGCCAAAAGAAATTGTACACTGCAAAGCGCTATAGCTAAGCCAGTGCTTCCCCCCTCCCCCCAACCCCCCCCCCCCGTTTTGCTCATATCCAAGGAAAGGGAAGGGAGGGAAGACAACCCCTCCCCCCAAATCCAGACAATCCCCAAACAGATGATGAAGTGGAGTCTGGTCCATCTGGGCAAATGGGTCCCTGTTCCACCAACATTATTCTGCAGCCTCCACCTGCCTGCCTTCCTATTTATTTAATCAACCAGTCCAGTTACACAAGTCAGCTGTGGCAAAACTAAATTTAGCTGGCTCTGGCTGTCGTTGCTCCTGGTTCCACTTATTGCTGGCGTCCTTGTCTTCTGCTTCACCAATCCCAATGGGCACCAGGAACCACTGGTGATGTTCATTCCTGACAAAAACATTTATGTGAGCACTCTTTGCCCAGTGCTCACTCTTACACAATCTCATTTCTTGAAAAAAAGGAAGTTGGGTTGCGGTTGCTGTTGACAAAATCTTGACAAATCATGGGGCACAATCTTGACAAATCGTGGGGCCCTGCTCGACATCACTGCTGACGTGCCATGCCCCCACTAAGCCTGGCTATCAGCAGCGGGCTCGTGGGCAGGGTTTAGCCAATTAAACGCGGCCACGGCAGCCCCGTCCCTCATTGCACTGCCGGGTTATGACCATTGAAAAGTCCAGGAAACTCATAAATCATGTGGTTGCGCGCAAATTACGTTATATGAATGGCCAGGTTATTCCGCATGGTGACATTCAAATTGGCGATGAATCATTGTTCTGGGATGACGGTGTTCATCTTTCAGATCGTGGCAATGACATATGGCTGGCCGACATCATCAAAAGCCTCAGGGATTGGTTGCAGCTGTGAGGGTATTGGCGGCGAGCTTTGGGCTCGGGTGGTGGTTAGGCATTGGAACGTGTGGTTGTTGTATGGAAGGGCAGGGTGTGGCCATCGCCTACCCCTTCACTTATGGGTATTCCGTTAAAGGAATCCAGTGGTCGTGGATCCTGTCTGATGCCCTGCTGGGCTGGTGGCTATGGCACAACCCCCGGTGAAATCAGGGGAGAGCTTACAGTTGTATTTGCATCAACAGGCTCCCCCTACTGGTGATTAACCCCCGCTAGACTCAGCCCTCTCTGAGTGGGTGGAGTCAACTTTGCTGTTATTCCACTGCCTAAGCCAATACCTCTCACATGCTGTAATCAATAAAGTTGTGGTCTTTTCTAGCCCATAAACCTAGAATACTGTGTCCATGTGTCTTTCTTGTCCCAAGCAAAGGGGGCGGGTCCTCGAATGACAAGCTGCCTTATACTGAATCCATTGGCCCATCTAGTCCATTATTTTCTATACTGTTTGGCAGTGGCTATCCAGGCAGACTCTTTCCCAGTCTTACCTGGAGTTACTGTGGATTGACCCTGGGATCTTCTACGTGTCATGCCTGTGTTCTACCCCTGAAGTATGGATGCAAAATGAGGTAACATGTTCAGAGAGGTTCATCAGAACTTCCAGGTACCACTGATTTCAAATGTTTAGTGCTCTGCCATTGGATTCAGTGAGATTTGAAGTTTGGCTCAGCCATGACCCATGATTTGTACTCAAGTTGCTGAACAAATCAGCAGCTTTATTAGACCTGTCAGTGAATAATAAGAGGAAGCGATGTAACATCAATTTCTGTGGGGCCCTGCAAATCATTTTGATCTAAGATAAATCTCTTTTGTGTGACAAACCATTTCTGATTTGCTTGCATCCCACATAACTGACATGCTTATGATTGTATCTTTAGAAAAGTTTATTGAAAATATCCTACAAGATGCAACACCAGCAATTGTGTCTAATAACCTCTATATGATTTAAAAGCAGGAATCGATCCTTCTTCCGTGTATAATAGCTAAAGGTTACAATCATCCACCCCTCGCTCCCCACACTGCAATAAAAAGGAGCTACCTTTTCTTTTGTGTTTGATGGAACACAAAGTAACTTTGCCAGAGTTAAGGCAAAAGCCACTCCAACTCCTTATACTAATTTTAGCATGACAATGCTAACAAATATAAACTGGGTTCCTAGATTCATTTCTTCTTCATCCTGGGATGGGCAATCTGTTACTTGCAGTGGTGAGTGGTCAGTGGATTAGGGGGACTAGGCCTGGGAACTAGGCTCCTTCCCAAAGCCTGGGAAGCTTCTGGCCTGCTTACGGAGTGAGGCATAATGTTCTGATGGGTCCAATAGCCATTCCATCACCTTGTCAAAGCCTGACTGGTTTTGGAAGGAGGACTACAGCATCCCGTCAGAGACATGGCACCTCCTTCCCAAAGCTCAGTGTCAGGGCCTGGACTGAGGAGGAATGGTGGGGGCCGCCCGCCTTGTCCTGAACCTTCTTGAGAACAGGAGGACAGTACAGTGGTACCTCGGGTTACATACGCTTCAGGTTACAGATGCTTCAGGTAACAGACTCCACTAACCCAGAAATAGTACCTGGGGTTAAGAACTTTGCTTCAGGATGAGAACAGAAATCGTGTTCTGGCAGTGCGGCGGCAGCGGGAGGCCCCATTAGCTAAAGTGGTGCTTCAGGTTAAGAACAGTTTCAGGTTAAGAACAGACCTCCAGAATGAATTAAGTTCTTAACCCAAGGTACCACTGTATAGATTTAGAACGGTGGTTTGCAGAAGGACATAGTTCAGAGGCTGCAGAAGGGAAAAGCTGGGAAATATTGGAAAAGGAACAGCAGGAAGAAGCAACACTGAGGGAGAAACAGCTGACAGACTCAGTGTCTTTGGAGAGAGTTCCTGATCCCACCACTCCCAGGACTAGGCGGACATTGAGGGTAGGAGAACAGAAAGCTCAGTTCAGCTGGGGATGATGTAGGATAAGGGAGACCGTGTTAGGATATTTCCGTTCCACCTTAAAAGGGAGCAGGCTTTGTGAGTCACAGAGTCTGCATATTTCCTGTTCACAGGATGTTTCTGTTGTGTCTATGCTTTCATTTTCTCTCTGTGCCTGAGACATCAACGCAGGCAGTCATGTTTTCTTTGTTCTGACCAACGCTGAATAAAGTTGTAAATAATGCTCTCCTGCGTGCATCTTTCACTGTGCGAATTCTGCTGATAGAGCATGCATCAGCTCTGGAATGTGGCAAGCTATTTCTGGAGCTCATGTCGCTAATTGAATGATACTGCATGTCTACGGGAGATCGATGGATAGTCCGGAATCGACGTGGGGTCATGATGGCCTTTGTCTCCCTGGCAGTATCCCAACAGACTGAGGGGGGTTGGACTTTACTTGGAGCAATCACCATTATCTAGAGAGAGACTGCATTCCTTTCTCTCTCTCTGATTATTGAACAAACTAATTGGTAAGAACTCTTTTTTAAAAATCTGCTTCTTTGCTGCCACCATGGGAGGGAGTAGATTTCCTGAAGCCTGACACCCTGGAAGCTTCTGCCCAGCTTAAGGAGGGAGGCATGATGCTCACATGTGCGACGTTAACACATCATGATGCCACACACATGATGTTGCCCCCCATTGCCCTCACAAGCTGGTGCCTCTGGTTCTAACTATTCCCCTTTGAAAAATTTAGCTGCACATCATTGGTTGCTTGGCCTAATTACGTGTGCATGGTAATGGGTGGGGTAGAGAGGAAAGGAAGTTGGAGAGGGGTGCTTGGCTGCTTTGGGTTCTGGCCCAACCCAAATTTGGCTTTGGCCTTGCCCACCTCTAACTCAGTTCTGGCTCATGTCTGGCATGCACTCCCCTTGACAGATTACCTCCTTGAAGGAATGCAAGTCTGGATTGATAAATATCAAACATTTGGCATGCTCTGATGAAATTGGCTCTGGCCTACAGAAATGTATGTTGCAATATGTTTGTTTGTCTTTTAGGTGCCATAGGACACGCCATGGAAGAAGACTGAAGAGACAGAGTAACAGTGAAAAGGTTGAAATAAATAAAGAAATAATAAAAAATTGTCCAGTAGCACCTTAGAGACCAACTAAGTTTGTTCTGGGCATAAGCTTTCGTGTGCATGCACACTTCTTCAGATACACTGAAACAGAAGTCATCAGACCCTTATATATAGTGGGATGGTGGGGTGGGGTTTTTTGCTGAAGGGTAGTAGGAGATGGGCGATTGACTCAACCTGTTGACGACTGTGAACGACTGCAATTAGTCCTACAGGAAAAAGCAAGGGATAGTATGCAGATGACCCAAAATAGCTTTAGCATATGTAATGAGACAAGAATCTACTATCTCTATTCAGACCAAGTCTCTCCATAGTTTTCAGTTTAGTAATACGCAAACCATGTATCTGAAGAAGTGTGCATGCACACGGAAGCTTATACCCAGAACAAACTTAGTCGGTCTCTAAGGTGCTACTGGACAATTTTATTTATTTATTTATTTATTTATTTCGATTGTGTCAGCCCAACACGGCTACCTACCTGAGTGAAAAGGTTGTATTTATTCAAATATAGCAATAGAAGATCTGCCAAACAAGAACCAAATTATGTAAGTATGAGCAGGTGGGTTTAAAGTGACCTTCTGCTGAAGAAGGTTTGTCACATGAAAGGCAATGGTGGCGAGTTGCATACTCTCGTGGTCTCCTCTTTGAACTTCTGCAGATCTGGCTACTGTCCAGTGAAGTGAATGGACCAATTGCCCAGCATCTCTAATGTTATTTCTTTGGCTGATAAAGCAGAAGTTGTTTTAGTTTGCACAAAAAATGTATCTTGGTTTATAGAGCTATTATGCACCTGTTAGTGATCATAAAGAGCCTTCTGATCTGCCCTTCATAGACCAGGAATCTCCTACTGCTCATCAGTGCAGGAGTTCCTGGACAGATGGAACACCCATTAAGCTGGATTGCGCACCTGCTATTGGCTGTCTTGGGCTATGTAAATCGGCAAAAAGAATGGCTGGTCCAAGTATGAGCTAATGGAATATCAAAATCCATCTTATGTGCCATAGAAGAGGCAGTTTCCTGATTATATTCTACCTGGGCTATTTAAAGTTATTCCTACCCAGAGAAATGGGTAATAGGCACATTCAGCCTTTCCTTTGTCGATTAAGAAGCATAAAGTGGTCACTGGAGTCTAAAATGTCTGATACATGCCATTACATTATGTGAATGCTGATAGTCCATTGCTGTTTCCAGCAATGAATACACAAAATATGGATGGGACATTTTATTAAAGAACTATTTGCACATGCTGGGGATTCTAGTTGTGCCAGTGTCACTGCAATGTACCCACAGATTCATGCCAGTCGTATTAAATGTGGAATTATTCAAAGGTTAAAATCCCATCTACATTTATTTTGAGGCAAGATGCAAAGTACTGTCTCCTGATATTTTGCTTAACTCTATTGTCTTGGAATCAGAGGAAATTTAGGCTATCAGTGAGTGCCATGACAAAGCAGGGAACACTTTGAGACACTGGCTCTTTTTTTGAATAAACATGCATAGGATGTCACTGTTAATAATCAACTAATGCCATGGTATCCCACAATCCCTTTACATATCCTTAGTGAAGTAATAAAGATACTTTCTAAAATATGAATATTCTAAAATTGCCCTAAATATTTGTTAATAAAATAAAATCCAGTTCAGTCTTCTAGTTTAGCAGCGTTCTTGGCAAAATGAAATTTAAATTAGCAAATCAATCTACATAAGAGCTTGCATGTCATCAACTTTTTAACACCCTTGTTGAAAGCTAGGCTCTTCCAACACACATTATAGATGCACATAATTATTTGCCAGAAATTAAAAGCAAGATTCATATCCAAATATTTATAAAGTGTTTAGCTAAATTTATGGAATGCACACATATATACACACTGCCTTCTCCATAGGAGTCCATTTGTGCAAGTTTAACTTGGAGTGTTATTGACATAAAACATTACAAATTTATCACCAGGATCCGGGAGAAAAAGTAAAAAAATTATTCACCCTGCTTACCATAAAACATCTGATTGTAAAAATGTCTGATTCATACTGCAAGATATGATAATCTTAAAGGTGTCTTATATTGTGCACATTATGAAGCATATATTTATATGAAGCTGGCTAGAACCTACAAATTGCCCACATACTAAAATCAAAATGGTACCAAACTATGGAACTAAGTGTATCATAGATGCTGCCACTGTCTTTTTAGCCAACTAATTGAAAGGACTGAAAAATGAAATATGTTGTTCTGTTTTCATTACATTTTTTCCCTTCAATGACCAATGTAAAATATGAATGTGTAACTCAGGAAAAATTCTGTGGTACTCCTGATCACTGTGGTTACAGAAAAGACACAAACCTGAAGTCAGGAATGGCATTATCCAGCAACCAGGAAGAGAACATTTCATTTAAGTATGCCATCAAGTTGCAATTGCACCCAGATGTCATTTGTGTTCTGTCAATACTCTTTCAGCTTCAACATTATCACTTCCCAAAGAATTCTGGGTGGCACAGAAATAGGGGTGTAGAACCTTGCCTTTGAATCTGACTGTTCTAAATCAAATTGAAGAAGTTTCTTTTAATATCAAAAAGCCTTTAATCCTGTAAAGAAAGTTGCTGTGCTTTAGTGGGGATACTAAAGTACTTTCCCTTGTACTGATTGTTCAATCAAGGGTGAAATTCTTCCTTCACATTGAATGCCTTTTGTATAATGGAAGGACATTTCATACCATTAATGTTCAGAACAAGAAAATGCTTTAGTTACTCCAACATCAAGGACTTTGACTTTTATTTTCAATTAATTCAGGGGATCAATGTAAAGAGGGGCATGTGAAGCTCTGGAGTGTATTGAAGAGTTCATGTGCTCAAAATTAACCATGTATGATGAATTTTAGAATACCTTTTCTTGGGCTCCAAATATAAAGAGACATGTTGTGTGGGTGTGAAGGTGGAGCCTTTGCAACCTCATGGCATCCACACTTCCTAGCCATTAGAGATGTGTGAATATGTCCATTTTGGTTTCTCTCATTTTCTCTTCCTCCCCCACATCTTAAGTTCAATTCTCCAAATTACCACACCAGTTTGAAACCCCTGCAGCTATTAGAATTGGGAGGCACACTGGAAACTTCTCTAGCTTAACAATTATTCTAACTCTCTACCCTAACCATCTGAGCCTGGGAGCCTGAACACTGTATAACATGACAAACTACTGGACATCAGAAATGAAAATGCTGTAACAACAACAAGATGAGAATGAGGGGAAAGGGAGAGAAAATTGCAAGGTAGTAGACTCCCAATGCTTCTATAGAAAAATGTGTATCTACTGAGAAAATCACAGCTTCTTGCAATCTAAATCATAGCTAAAACAATACTTTTTTAAAAAGTCACTCTTAGTAGGTTCACCTATCACTGCCCACATACTGATTTAAGAATTCATAGAATCAGTTCATTAAAATGGGCTCCTCCACGTTTACCTTTTGTGCCATGTACAGTATCTAGGCAAAGGTCCACACTTTAAAGTGCTGTGTGAGTGTTGTTGTTTTTTTTATTCTGCCAGGGAGCTTTCCCCACAAAAACCCACTCTTTACCACTGAATAGGAGCAAAAGGAAAACCTAAATAGCCATGTTAAAGAGTGGGGGGGGTGGTCTGATAATATTTTACCTTCTCCACTGTCTTTCAGTCACCTTGTTTATTCTTTGACCCTCTGTGAGTTCCCCTTTCCCAAAGCACAGATGGTGGATTTAAGTTGCTTCCTCTTCAGACTCTGGAGATCTTTCTGCTGGGGAGATGCTATGAAATGGTTGGCTGAAGGTCCCAAAATAGTCTCTCCTGTGCACATAGCTTGGTGCAAATATATTGTCCCATCCATCACATTGCGAGTTCAAGACAGGTTTACACTTGTTTTCCGAGATAACTTGTCCAGGTGTGTTTTCAAGTTGACAGGTCAGCTTCTATGCTCATAAAACCTGCTTGGTACATTGGCCACAGACACAACGCCTGCTCCAAAGCTCTTGAGGTCACCAGAAATATTCCCATTAACTTCGGTGGAACCAAATTAGTCCCATTTGCTCAACAACCCAGCGGAAGTTTCTGCTGAGGGAGTACAGATTTATGACCATACCATGCCAGATGCTAGAATTGACATTCCTTGTTCCATAATTCCGGTGTCAAACCCAAGCAGGAAAAGAAAGAACATCAACATTAGCAATGATAGGAGGGAACCTTCTTGTTGTTTCAGTGTTTCCTTCTTGTATCCACTGGAGATCTCTTAGAAGATCTCCTAGTTGCTGAGACCTAAGAGCAACCTTAACTGGGAAGCTTTCATACAGGTCAGTATATATAGGCTGTAGTCTACTGGCACAAGGAGGGTTTTGTGTCAATTCACCCAATGCCTTATCTGCCAAAGTAGTGACAGTTGCTATGAGGGAGGCAAAAATCCCAGGTTGGCCAATAGAACTGCAGGACAAATTCTTCCCCAGGCCTGAATATGACAACTGATTGCCATCCACAGCAAGGTCAATGATAAAACAAAATCTCAAATAGGTAGGTGTAAACCTAAATAGAGGGTAGGTGAGTGGGAGATCCTAATGGACAATATTGCCAGGTAAGGGGCAACCACTCACTTTAACCCCAAAGGGCAGACCACAGTGAAGTTCTCATGAGGACGCAATCAGCTCCACTCCCTGGCCAGGTCAGTCTCATGGCTTGCCTGCCATTGGCCAGTTTTGCAGGTGGCAGATTCATATATCCTAGCTACCAGGAGAGGCTTCTGCTTCTCCTGCTGATGGGAAACCTAGCTGAGGGCAATGTGTGGGGGAGGTGGGTCCCAGGCCTTGTTAAAAGTAAGCAGAATTGTATCTGGTCTCCATGCAGTTCCTCATTTTGACCAGGTAAAGATGCACAAACTGCATCACCCCACCTGTTATCCCTCAGGTCCTCAGTTTCAGATCCACCATGGTGTTGTCCTAACACTAGGTATAAAGAGAGTACTATACCTTTGGGGAAGTTGAATATCTTACTAGGGCTGACCATCCACAAAATTAGAAACCTAGGAAGCTGCTATAAACAGTCACATCACTGAGCCATCTAGCACAGTGTTGTCTACACTGATTGGCAGCTGATGTTTCAGGCAGGAGTTTTCCCCAGCCCTGCCTGGAGATGTTGAGGACTGAATGTGGGTACCAATTTTATACTGTCAAGTGTCCTGATGATCTGTCCCAGGCCTTAAACTTCGGTATGGAGGCTGAACTCATACACACATTTACCTGAGTGTAAGTCCCATTGAGTTCAGCAGATCTTACTTCCGAGTAGCTAAATAAAGAGCCGCATGGTAGCTTTTGCAATCAGGTGTAATGTTGAAACGTAAGGGAGCCAATCTCACAATAATTTAAATATGTTCCCATCACGGATTCAGTTTTCTATTAAGACTGCCGGGATAGAAGTAGAATTGGAAAGGTATCAAGAGACAAAGCAATGCGAGGCTTTGCTGATTTCTTTATTTCCATTATTGAGCAATTTCAGCCTGGTTTTCCATTTTAATGAGAATGTTGATTACGATGGCATTTTGGTTCTTAGAAAGAGGCTGGTACATCAAAAATAGGAGTGTTGCCAAGTTAAGTGTTAAATGACAGATTCACATGCAATTGCTTTGTCTCAGCATAGCTGAATTCTGGACACCTAATTCCAGTGGAAGCAGAGCTTCAAAGTTTATAAAGCATAGCATGGAACTAAACCCTTACTGCAGTCTTGGCTGATGAAACAGTCGGCCAAGTCTTGGTGGAGATTTATGTTGCAAAAGTTTTGTGACCGTGCTGCAGGGAAACCTTTGCAAAATAAATACCCACAGGCTTAAGATTTTTTTACAAATAAAAAATAGACTAAATTAGCATTCCCCAACCTAATGCCTTTCAAATGTGTTGGACTACAACTTCCATCATCCCTGGCTATTGACCATACTGGCTGGAGCTGATGGGAAGTGGAGTCCAACATTTAGAGGGCAACACTCTGGGAGAACTAAGGTAAAGGTAAAGGTACCCCTGCCCGTACGGGCCAGTCTTGCCAGACTCTGGGGTTGGTGCGCCCATCTCACTCAAGAGGCCGGGGGCCAGCGCTGTCCAGAGACACTTCCGGGTCACGTGGCCAGCGTGACATCGCTGCTCTGGCGAGCCAGAGCCGCACACGGAAACGCCGTTTACCTTTCAGCTAGTAAGCGGTCCCTATTTATCTACTTGCACCCGGGGGTGCTTTCGAACTGCTAGGTTGGCAGGTGCTGGGACCGAACGACGGGAGCGCACCCCGCCGCAGGGATTCGAACCGCCGACCTTTCGATCAGCAAGCCCTAGGCACTGAGGCTTTTACCCACAGCGCCACCTGCGTCCCTCTGGGAGAACTACACATGCTTAAATTCTGCATTTCAGATTGTGGTGTTCTGTTGGAGGAGGGTGGAGCCTGGTTTGTATTTTTAAACTTTTATCTGTACAAAACCAGGAACATGGTCAACCACCTAAATGCAGCTAACAGTTGCTAGAAATTAATAAAGAATTTGAGCACATTGCTAATATCAAGTTGAAGCTGTTAAAGCTCATTGCTTTATGCTTCCTTTCCCCTGCCATGGTTGTAGCATGCAATGCTGGATGTCAAATCAATGTGGCACACAGTTTCCACACCAGCAACCAGCAACCAGCTGCCTTCTGGTAATAATACTGACATGGGAACTCTCTGCACCAGCAGACAAACTGATGTATTGGTTGGCACACTGCACAGTATGACTGTGTGACAGAGGATAAAAGTCCACACACAGTGTTTATATGTAATTGGTAAACACACCATGGCACTTATTAGCCACTAGTTCAGCTGGTCACTCATAGATCTGATGGTAAAACTGGTTCCATTAGACTTACATCTCATCACACAGAAATGTCATTTGGTGTATTAGGTATTATTCAAAACCCAAATGACAGAATGGACTTGTCCCAGACTAAGTTAGTTGTGAAGTAAGTTTTCAATGGGTTTCAACTAAGTTGAAAGTTTTCAATGGGTTTCAACTGGTACCAGGAGGATCTAACTTACTGTGGATCACACATTTCCCATTGTGTGCTAAGCTAAATTGTAAAAAGATAACTGGATTTAATAGCAGATTATATTTAAAGGTGAAGAAATGTCCAATTTGGTTTTTGATGCAGCTAGAGATTGCTTATCAATTCTGGAATGATTATGTTCTCATGGAAGGAAAGATATATTAATAGACTACAAAAATGCAGCTATAAAAAAATGTGCTAAAGATGGATATGCTTTAAAACACACACACACAGAGAGAGACATATATAGTACAGGAATGCCAAAGACAAATGGACCTGAAGGAAAATATTAACATGGCAGAATAACTTAAGGAGAATGACATTGCTGGGAACATTTTTTTAAAAAAATTGTAATAAACCATACATGCTGTTATTTCTTGTGAAAATGACTTTGGCTATGAAGATGGTTGCGAACAGCAAAAATACAAACTGAATTACCTTGATTGAATCATAGATATACTTTCAGATCTCATGAAGTCTGTGAAGATGATTTGACCAAGTACAAATTCTAGAAATGTGGAAAGGCTGATCAGTGGTCATTTTAGACATGTGTGGCAGTGTCATGTATAGATAGAAAAATATTCAGGCAGACCTCACAAAGCAATCTATATTAAATGATTAAAACAATAAACACAATAACAATTATAGAATTTTAAAAAATGAACATGGAAAGAAAGGTTCCTTTTTGGAAACCTTTTCAGAAGCTGCTGAAGATTGGTGGAAGATTGGAAGCTGGATGATGTCCACCAAACAGTCTCTGCTTCTTCTAGTTTCTCTTCAGCGTATGATAGTTATTTCAAAGAACCTGTGGGGACAGTTGGGTGGAGGGACCACCAGTGGGAAATGGACAGTGGCAGCTTGACAAGCTCTTCCAGTTTCTTCTCCTGTCCCCTCAGGCCAAAATGGTTCTTCAGAAGAAATTCTAGGAGCAGATGGTGGGGAAGGACTGCCACTAAAACTGGTAGTAGTGTTTCTACTTCTTCTCTGCTCCCCTTGGGGCAGTATGGTTCTTCTGAAGACCCTGAGGTGGCAGTTGCCACTATTAGTTGTGTACTGGTGAATCACAGGACATGAGAACTTTGATTGAACTTCACTTGCTGATGTGCCATTCACTTGTTTGTTTGTTTGTTTGTTTGCAACACATTGAATGAATGAATATCCATTGAATGCTGGGAAAGTGAAATGAAATTTGATGTGCATGTTTAGAACACAATTCTACATTTCACATTCAAGCACCCATTCCACTGGTGTTCATTGTCAAGGGGTTAGGAAAATGCAAAATATGCTATACAGTATATTTTGGGCAGTGGTTTGTTAGTTCTCAGGATGTGGGTGGCACTGTGGGTTAAACCACAGAGTTTAGGACTTGCTGATCAGCGGTTCGAATCCCTGTGACGGGGATAAATAGGTAGATAAATGCAAGTAGATAAATAGGTACCACTCTGGCGGGAATGTAAATGGCATTTCCATGCGCTGCTCTGGTTCGCCAGAAGTGGCTTAGTCATGCTGGCCACATGACCCGGAAGCTGTACGCCGGCTCCCTTGGCCAATAAAGCGAGATGAGTGCCGCAACCCCAGAGTCAGACAGAACTGGACCTTACCAGACCTTACCCTTTACCCTTTACCTTTACCTTTGTTAGTTCTCAATAGGTTTGGCTGCCTCTTGAAATATCCTTGCCAAGCTCAGCAACTAAGGTCAGAGGTCATCATCAATGTTTGGATGCTCGGAGTCATTTTGAATCAAGACAAAGGGCTAAAATGTGACTTTGGTGTGACTTCAGCCTATTCTTTGGTGTGATGGGCTCTAACTATAAGGATTTGGACGCCTCTGAAGATATCAGTGCCCTCTTGGGGAGCCCTTCACCTATTTGGCATGATGGTTCCAACCTGTGCCAATTTGGATGCCTCTTAACATACAGTGGTACCTCGGGTTAAGTACTTAATTCGTTCTGGAGGTCCGTTCTTAACCTGAAACTGTTCTTAACCTGAAACACCACTTTAGCTAATGGAGCCTCCTGCTGCCGCCGTGTTGCCGGAGCACGATTTCTGTTCTCATCCTGAAGCAAAGTTCTTAACCTGAGGTAATATTTCAGGGTTAGCAGAGTCTGTAACCTGAAGCGTATGTAACCTGAAGCATATGTAACCCGAGGTACCACTGTATTGTGACCCAACTCAGCATGAGGGTACCTGAGGTGGAGAAGGTGCTCTTCATCAATTTTTGGATGCCAGACACCATGTTGAATTAAGATGGCAAACCAAATTCAGCTAATCAAGCATTAGTTTCCCCCCTCCTGAAATTATTCAGGGTCTGCAACAACAGCAGCAAGGATACTTGTTGCCAAGTACTGGAAAACCCAAGATTTACCCACACTGGAAGAATGGCAGATGCAACTGATAGACTATATGGAACTGGCCGAGATGACTGGCAGAATCCGAGACCTGGGAGAGGAGACGGTAGAAGAAGATTGGAAGAAATTCAAGACCTACCTACAGAAACATTGTAAATTGTATGAATGTTAAGAAGGATGCTAGATTACAAATAACTTGGCACCATTAAGCTAGACGAAGTGAAATATGAAGATAAGTTAAACTTAAGAAAAGACAAATTTTGGATAATTATTAGGCTAAATTTAAACTTTTCAGGTTTGAATAAACGATATCTAAAATTAGAGATATAACATTGGAAAAATAGATAACAAGAATGGAAATAAGGGGATAAATTGCTGGTTAGATACTTATAAATTAGGAACGCAGGAGCGGGAGATGTGAGGGAGTCCAAAGAAGTTAAGAAAATATGTTATGATATGTGTTATTTTGCTTTTTTATTTGTATGGTAATTAAAAAAAACCTTCAATAAATATTTATATTTAAAAAAATGAAATTATTCAGGGTCAGGTCAGAGCCATGGGCTGGTGTGCACAGCTCTAAAACCCACAAATTATACTATCTATTTAAAAATAAAAATCCCTTCAAATTCCCAGACAGTACTGGGCACTTCCCACTAGTATATCCTAAATATTATACCTGCATTGAAGACTTAGATGCTGGAAAGTCAATGCATGTCTGTGCATTCCCTTATCCAACCTTAAATGCTGTGGATGCAAGGCACCAGTTTAGAATTTGCCATGACCTGACTATAGCCATGTTCACCACTGCTTCCAATGTACCTAGGAAAATGGTAAAACATGCCACCATGTGATCTATCTAGGGATGGATGGGTCAACCTGTTTCTGAAGCATCCTCTCCTTGGTATAGAAGCAAAACAAGATCTTCTGAAGGGCTGGGTGGTTTTTTGTTGTTGTTGGTTGTTGTGTTTTTTTGTAGAGGTGTTTTGTGTGTAAATATTTGAAAGTATACAAGAGGCCATCCAGGAAGAGGATATAAACATTCACTGGGTATCTTGGGGCAGGTAGACTTCACTACCAACAGAGATGATAATTTTATGTGGCTGTTTAATAATACACTTTCCCCATGATGTGGAAGAATGACATGTGAACCCTATTTATAATTGACAAGCTACCAGATTTTACACTCAATAGTTGTTGCAATATTGACATCAAGTAGTTCTGCACAGTTTTAAATATGGACACCACATCCTCGCCTGGCTCATCTCTCTCTGCCACAGGCTTTGTTGTGTCTCCCCGTCCATGCATTATACAATATGTTAATCTGAATATCTATCAGGTGCCTGGAAATGCATGCTGTGTTTCACAAACAAGTTTCTATATTCCTCAAGCATTTACTGCTATGGACATTCTTTGATTTGATTCAGATTCCCACCGGAAGACTGATTTGGAGGATTTTCAACTTTATCTTCTCAGCCCTTAAATATAATTCTCATATATGCCACTTCCCGTCCAGGGTCATTGGGAGCTAGAAAGCTCGTCCTGAATAAATTAAGAGTATTTATTGAACAACTAAGTATAGGGAATGTTTCTTTTACACATCCTTAAAATGAGCTAGAGCTTTCACAAGCTATGTTATGTTATGTTGTTATGTTGTTATGTTGTTATGTTGTGTGTTGTGTGTTGTGTGTTGTGTGTCATGTGTTATGTGTTATGTGTGTGAGAGATATATGATGATGGTGGTGGTGGTTTGTTGTTGTTGTTTAGTTGTGTCCGACTCTTCGTGACCCCATGGACCAGAGCACGCCAGGCACTCCTGTCTTCCACTGCCTCCTGCAGTTTGGTCAAACTCATGTTAGTAGCTTCAAGAACACTATCCAACCATCTCGTCCTCTGTCGTCCCCTTCTCCTTGTGCCCTTAATATTTCCCAGCATCAGGGTCTTTTCCAGGGAGTCTTCTCTTCTCATGAGGTGACCAAAGTATTAAGTATTGGAGCCTCAGTTTCAGGATCTGTCCTTCCAGTGAGCACTCAGAGCTGATTTTCTTAAGAATAGATAGGTTGGATCTTCTTGCAGTCCATGAGACTCCTTCATGGATCACTGCCTTGTCATGGTGAAGGGGTTTGAATAACCCAGAGAAGCTATGAGCCATACCGTGCAGGGCCACCCAAGACAGACAGGTCATAGTGGAGAGTTTTGACTAAACATGATCCACCTGGAGCAGGAACCGGCAAGGTACTCCAGTATCCCTACCAAGAAAACTCCACGGACAAAGACAACAGGCATATAAATGTTATGACGCTGGAAGATGAACCCCTCAGGTCAGAAGGCGTCCAACATGCTACTGAGGAAGAGCAGAGGACAAGTACAAGTAGATTCAGAGCTGATGAAGCAGCTGGGCCAAAGCTGAAAGGTCTCTCAGTTGCAGATGTGCCTGGAAGTGAAAGGAAAGTCCAATGCTGTGAAGAAAAATATTGCATAGGAACTGGGAATGTAAGATCCATGAACTATGATGATGGTAATTTTATTATGTATACCCCACCCATCTGGCTGGGTTTCCCCAGTCATTCCTGGTGGTTTCCTGCACATATATAACATAATAAAATGTCAAACATTAAAATCTTCCCAATACAGGGCTGCCTTTAGATGTCCTCTGAAAGTTGTGTGCATGTGTGCGTGGTTGTAAATCAAATGCAAGAGCTGCATTAGCAAAACTGAATGTTCATTTTTAAAATGGCTTCCTTCATTTTTTAAAAAAACACACAGCAATGGCATTTAGAATGTATGTCTGTTAGTTTACTTAAAATATAATAATGGTGTTACTTATGAAGTCTAATGGAGCCACAAAATAAGGGCTGGATTCAACTAACCCAGCTTACTAGCAGGAGCCAACACAAGAGCTCTCATTATTGCAATGGGTCCCATTCACACCTCTACCCACACATTGCATTGGGGGGGGGGGGATAAATTTGATTTGCTTCACATGTAAAGGTGTATTTTCTGAAACTACGTGAGAACCAAAACACAGCTGTCCTCCGAATTTTGCAATGCCATTCTCCAACCAAGTATTGTGTACCAAAAATGCACATAATAGGGAAAAGTGTGCATACAGCTACACATATAATAGCAAAAATGCAATACAAAATGCTAGGGGGGAAGTCTTTGCAAAAATGTGTTTGTTAAGCAAAATTGCATATTCAAATGTCTGTAAGTAGGAGAAGTTCGTGTAAAAATATTGAAAAATGTTCAAGAGAACATTTTTAAAAATAAAAATTAACAAACTTATATAATAATTTGGAAAACTGAACTTAATTTTTTTTTTTGGGGGGGGGGGGCTGAATGAGCAATTGAGAGAACCAGAAATTGACATATTCACCCATCACTAGATTCAAGTGTGGCTGCATTCAGATAGCACTTTATTCACTTTCCCTGGCACTTGCTCACCTGTTAATTTTTGTGTTTTATGTGATCTTTCATACACCATAAAAGCCACTTCTGGAAAACAAATTGATCCTAGCATATTTTACCATTCCTTTGCTATTTCTGGGTGGGGTGGGGGATCTGTTTGCAACCGCATTAACTCAGAAAATCCTGGAGGTTTTGTACTGTAATTTCCTCGCCATTTTCAGGATCATGTTACCTCCGCTCATGAAATAGGGTAGAGGGAGGGTGTATCTTGGTTAAAATGTCTTTCACACTGTTAAAAATGTAGCAGAACATGGCAGTATAGCAATAAAAATAACCGCAGCTCAGTAGCACAACAGGTACTGCAGTGTAAAAGCTACATTACAAATGAGGACAGAAATGCTAGCATTGTAATCAGTAAAACTAACACAATAAAACCCATGTTTGAATGCAGCTTGTGTTTATGTAGGGGGAGTCACTGGAACCGCAATGCATGGGGAGAAGAAGTTCTGCCGATCAGCTTGGTTTTCCTGCTCAGGTTGCCTGTAACCCAACTGCTTTTTCACTTGAGTAAGGTAAAGGTAAAGGGAACCCTGACCATTAGGTCCAGTCGTGACCGACTCTGGGGTTGCGGCGCTCATCTCGCTCTATAGGCCGAGGGAGCCGGCGTTTGTCCACAGACAGCTTCTGGGTCATGTGGCAAGAATCACTAAGCCGTTTCTGGCAAACCAGAGCAGCACACAGAAACGCCGTTTACCTTCCTGCCGGAGTGGTACCTATTTATCTACTCGCACTTTGATGTGCTTTCGAACTGCTAGGTTGGGAGGAGCAGGGACCGAGCAACGGGAGCTCACCCCGTCGCGGGGATTCGAACTGCTGACCTTCTGATCGGCAAGTCCTAGGCTCTGTTGTTTACCCACAGCAGTTTGGAAATATTAAGTAGCCAATAGCAAGGAGGCAAAAGGTTGCTTTCCATTTGATCCATGCAGCATCTCCTTCTTCCAGATTCCTGAAACTATTCCTGCTTTATGAGAGAGAGAGAGAGAGAGGGAGAGAGAGAGAGAGAGAAGGAACTACACATAACATATATTTTGGCTCTTGTTGAATATGACAGAGAGAAAAGAGCAACATGAACGTTAAGTTAACACATTCAGGAAGAGAGAGATTGAGCAAGCTGATGGTATGACCTGGAACAATTTCACGCTTCAGTGAAAAAATTAAGGCAAGTGTGCTTGGCCTGGAGCTATTATGTAAGGGTTTTTTCCTTAATCCTGGAAGTCAATGTGACAGAGCAGCGAATGAACAATCTTGGTAGGACCGCATAATTAAATTAGGTACAGACTAACACTGTGAAATTCAACCAATCTGATTATAGTGAGATATGTTGGACCAACTACTTTAAGAATGATCCAAACTAGTTTCAGTTACAGATAGGTAGCCGTGTTGGTCTGCCATGGTCAAAACAAAATAAAAAAAATTCCTTCCAGTAGCACCTTAAAGACCAACTGAGTTAGTTCTAGGTATGAGCTTTCGTGTGCATGCACACTTCTTCAGATACTGTGTATCTGAAGAAGTGTGCATGCACACGAAAGCTCATACCTAGAACTAACTCAGTTGGTCTTTAAGGTGCTACTGGAAGGAATTTTTTTTATTTTGTTTTGACCAAACTAGTTTGCTACACAGCTTGTAAATGCCAGTTCACCCACAAAACATTTCTATTGAGAGCCAGCGCATACACTCGTGAATACCAGCTGTCCCTATTTATTCCTAGATTGTGCTGATTCTCTGATACACATCCCTAGTAGATCACTACCCCTGCTTTCTTAATGTTGTTAGTGTGAGTTACTAGGGATGTTCTACTGGTTTCGGTTCCTGCCAAGAATACCTTTAATGAATTAGGTCCTGCCAGGCTATTGAATACAACATAAATTAGGCAGAAAGATAGGGGAATGGGGGCCTGCATATAATATGAGAACAGGGGAGTAACTAGGAATGCTTGAGATATTCATCTTTTGTGAACTGGTCTGATCCACACATCCTGTATGAATGTGCTGATTGGGACTTATAGTTATGCGCCAGTTTTCACATTTTCCAAATAGGTTTCTTAATATTGTACCCTAGTGTCCACAAGTTACATCAGTGGTTGGGAGTGGAGAAGTTCACCTGTATTTCAAAATGCAAAGTAGAAACTTTATACAAAATATTCAGATGTTCATAATATGTTAAGCAGATATATTTGGTTTCCTTGGGATAAAATTGGTGGTGGGGTGAGGGGAGTAAGGATTCAGAATATTTGGATTGGAGGAGTCTTTTTCACTTTCTTTTTGATATAACAAGTCAGGTCTTTGGCTGTGGTTAAATGAAGCCAATGCCATGAATGAAAGCTATATAATTGCTTAAATAATACATCACATGGGAAATTGCTGGGATGCATAAATCATTATAACTTATCTTCAATGTGTGCATGATTTCTAGATTTTGGATTGTAGAAAGCTCTTTGAGGAGGGCACCAATGTTATATATGGAATCAACTGTACTTATCAAATAATAATACACTTTCATCTGTATACTCATAGAATTGTAGAGATGTATTTGTATTATTTTTAGCTGTTCAGGTAGAACATCTGTTCAGTGGTTAAACAAATTTTATTTCTGATGGGGCCTGGGAGCATGCACAGAGCAGCGACCAATCTCTTCAGCCAGCCCACATATTGGAATCAGCTCAGCTATAGCTTCTGGTCCCATAGCTTTTTCTTTAAAAGTGGTCATGTGCCAGACATTTGCTTGATAAAGTATACATTATAGCATTTAGTATATCACAAATTCATTCATAAACAGAAGCCATCTATCAATTTAGTGAGTCTTGTCTGCGGTTTCTAGTTAAATTCCTAAGCTCTCTGATATAGCAAACTCTGCAATCATTAATTACAATGTAAAAGTTGCCTCTTATATAACTCATTTCTTTAGCTTGTAAAATTCATTTAACAGGATGCCAAGACTTCTTCCCGTAGGTTATGAATGCAGATGGCTTATATTTGGCAAGCGTGCTATCCTGTGAAATCTGGCAAAAGAGTTTGTGACTTTCGCTATGCCAGCTAGCCTCCAGTCACCAGATATTTTTGGATTTCTATATAAATACCTCATGAAAGGGCAGGAAAGACAAACTGAACAGGAGCTTACTGTCCTATTCATACATTTGACCATTGTTGCAAATGTCTGTTATGTTTCTTCAGGTCCCCAAAACTAGCTTGGCTTATAATGCAAATTTCTTATAATGCAAATTTCAGCACATTTCAGTGTTTATGCTTCCCAAGCCCCGACAGATTTTACTCAGAAATAAGTTCCAAAGTGTTAAATGGGACTTACTCCTACGTAAGTAGAGATCTAATTTCAGTCTTAAGGCAGGAAGTTGCATGTGATACTGTGGGAATATGGTCATTTGTCCATAAGAGCATGGGCAAAAGTTTATTATTGCAAGGGTGATTTCATAGCTAAAAGCATCCTTGGAGCATGATCAACGCGTGAATAGCTCGTGCTGTCCCAAATGATTGGTTCACGTAGCATAGCATGATCAAATATGTGGTCTGGTGTGATGGCATGAGACCGATGTATTGTATTGTCTTTTATCTGCTGACTGAGGCAAAGCTCTCTCCTTGAATTTGTATCTTTCTTCGGCACACAATAAAGGTTGGGGCTACAGCAGCTTCTAGAGAGAGCTGCGGCCAGATTTCTGCAACCCATCTTGGTGTGAGACTGATTATTTACGGATGGCGAGCAGGTTCTCGTCATGATACGAAATACCGAAGCTGTTGTAGCGTAAGAGAAATCAGCAGAGCTGTTTGTAACTGGCACAAAAAAGAAGAAAGAAGCAGAAGAAGGAAAGAAATTCAATTCTGCAGTCAGAAAAGCTGACTTGTGTCCTGAATTCCCTCCCATGTGAGATCAGACCCTGTTGAGTGCCTGGCACCTGACTTCTTAATTTATTTATTTCAGCAGTTTAAGCCATTTCTCATTTGATGATTTTAAACTGATTTTATATTTGTTGAATATAATCGTAATTGAGCAACATATAAATTTCTCTCTTTTTTGCACAATAATTCATAATGTTTTTTTTTTTTCTGTTTGTGTGACTTATAGCCCTTTTGCTAGTTAGGCAGAAGAACAAAGGACATTGTAGTCCTGCCATCTTATGACTACCCTACCCAGGAACCTCTCTGGTTTCTGAGATTTCACCAGCCATTGCCACACCTTCCCACTTTTACCTGTAGAAAAAGGACCGCAAGCAGTATTTTCACAAGAAAAGAAAAGAAAAAGTTGACATCTCAAAGGAGCATTATAATGGCAAACCCTTCCTCTCCCTCCTCCATGTTATATGTGTGTGCTGAGTATGAGGATTATAATTCAAACAGATTTTTCATAACTTGTTCTAGAGATGTAAGTTGTTTAGCCCAAGTGTACACATCTAAAGAACTTGTTTTGCGGCTCCCTTTCTTTTACTCTCACTCTCCCCTCTTCCTCATTCTGTCCTTCCTCCCGGCTCCCACTGTGAAAAAGCATGCTGGGCCAACTGGAAGATCTGCCCACCTATTGTTGTCTGGGTTGGCAGAGGATGTGGGTTACTAACAAGACTAATTGCATTCTTGGCAAGGCTAGCTGATTTCCCCATACACACACTTTTTGTGGCTGAGATATTTTAAGCACTGAGAAATAAGCTTTCCTCCAAATCTCCTTTCCTTAGCAGCTGTCTACTTTGCCTATAGCTAAAGCAGCCTCTGGCTTAGCTTCATTTTGATGCTGCTGGTGAATGAATAAAGTCATATCGCTGGACCTCAAGCTTGTTGATCTTTGCATAGGATTCTTAGCCATGGGACTTGGAGCTTTTTAGATTTAAGTGCCTCATATCAGCAGGCAGGATGGGAGCTGATAGATTAAAGTTTAATTTGGTTGCCTAGCTGAATGGCTTTAGTTAGTGCCGTGCCAAAATGTGTCCTCCATTTTCTCAAAAGCTTTCCCCACCCCTCTTAACAAAGGAGGTTTGCATTTTCCTGCCTCATTTTCGGGACACCTGAACTTGTCTTTAGGATTTCTGACACTTTGGTGATTTGAGTTGACCTCACTGATGCAAACTGGCCAAGGATAGCTTGTGTGTTTTCTTTCCTAGCAAACATTTCCTCAGCACTCTGCAGCCTCCTTGGCTGCCCACATTTCCCAATCTGAAAAAATGCCTCATGGAGTTACCTCACAATTTCTGCCAACCTAGCACTTTGAAAGCACACCAGTGCAAGTAGATAAATAGGTACCACTGTGGCAGGAAGTTAAATGGCATTTCCGTGTGCTCTGGCTTCCATCACGGTGTTCCATTGCACCAGAAGTGGTTTAGTCATGCTGGCCACATGACCCGGAAAGCTATCTGTGGACTTAACTGTCCAAGGGTCATTTACCTTTTGCTTTACTTCACAATGTCTTCCCCAGACTTTGATCAAAGTGTGGACAACTGGTGAGATGCTTTCAAGAATGAAGGAAAGGGCACTTTTCAGTCATTTTGAAAGCAAGGCAAGGACAAAAATATCCTGAACCCCACCCAGGATAATTCTACTTTTGTTACTTTTCAAATGCAATTTCTTTTCTCTTTAATTCATAGAGAACAGGGCAATTTTTTGGCACAGCTGTAACTTGCACAGTGTACCAAAGAACTCTGGAGTTTCTCAGAAACTTATGAGAGGCTCTTTAAAGAGGATTTCAAACAAGCCGGACCAAATATTGCTTGAGATTGTTACACATCCCTGAAACATGAAGGTGCAAGGAAATGTAGGGTGCATTCAAATATATATTCATGTTGTTGTAACCCACACCAGGTCCTTATGTTGATGGCCAGGCAAGTAATCTCAACAACAACAATAAGCACAACACATCACAAGCATGCAAATTGGCACTCTCAATTTATGTGGGGCAACTGCACAGATATAGTTTCAGACTATGGTAGTATAATGGTTGGATTGTATTCTTTTTAATAACTCGGTTGTAGACTATGTCATATGCTAGGCAATATGCCTCTATGTACCAGTTGCTAGGGGAAAGTACCCTTGTTAACTTATAGGTCAACAACCAATAGGTTGGTCACCATCTAAAGAGGATTGTGGACTAGATCAAGTATTGGAAAGCTTTTTCTCTCCAGATTTTGATCAAGTACAGCTCCAATCAGTCCCAGAAAGCATAGCCAATCTGGAGGGCAAAAGGTCCTCCATGCCTAGACTATAGGGATCCAGGTAGTTTCTAATGTTCTTTTCTAGTCAATGTGAGATGTTGGTTCTTTTTGTGTCTGTGTTTTATGCATTTAAAGCAGGTATCCAATTGAAATTTAATGAAAATTCTCAAAACACACTGCATTCTGAAGACTGCTATTCTATTCTGTGCTGTTATTGATGATAATGGTATATGCAATTTTATGCTCTTTAACAATTGCTTGTGAAGTAATCAGCTCATGTTTTGCAAGATTCTGCATATCCTCTCCACCATTTTTCACAGACTACCTAAACTATTTCTTAAAGCAAATGAAAAACTTTTCACCACACTTTCCATTCAGATAAGAAATAATTCAGTCCAAAAGTTTTGTATAATTATTATAATTATTGCTGCCTCAAATTGATGTATAGAACTACTGATTTTTTTGTGATTAATGAAAAGAGAGAGAGCGACTTTCATATTTTTCATATTTAGTATTCTTAGAATTCCCTGTATGTCTGCTCCTCCAGTACATTTTAATTACTCCGTTATTCAGATTGTCTCTTAGCATTGTTTGCAAACATGATCAAGATGCTTTTGATGGCTCCCAGTTCTTCATTTGAGATGGGACTCAAATATTTGTAGAAAAAACGACCCTGAACTGGATATACTTTCTTCCTATTTCCCAGAACTAAACCCACTCAAAACACCTAGCTTATAAAAGGTAGGTTTATTGTAACTGGCCAATAGTTGAGAAAATCATCTGTATCTAAGGAGGATTTTTTTTAGGAGTGGCCTCGTGAATGTTTCTGATATCTGATGGGCCCAGCCTGCCAACCTTGAGGGCCCCGCATCTCCAAAAACAATTTGCTGAATAGCACTTATAATGACAAGCGGAAATTGCTCATTCGTTACCATTGCCATCCCAACAGAATATGCTCTAAAGTGAGCACTGTTCGGTTATATTGGACTTGTGATTTTCCTTCAAGTGTGTTCTAATCATTGTTCCCAACTGCTTCATTGTTCCTTGCTCCTGAAAGGAGTTGATGGCGGGGTTTTTTGCAGCAAAAGAAGTAATTTTGAACTAGTCATGTCCATTGCCTTGGACTAGGATAGCCAGGATGCTGCCCTCCAAATGTTATTGGAATACAACAACAACAACAACAACAACAACAACAATTTATTTGTACCCCGCCCATCTGGCTGGGTTTCCCCAGCCACTCTGGGCGGCTTCCACAGAAATCCAAAAATACACTAAAATGTCACACATTAAAAACTTCCCTGAACAGGGCTGCCGTAAGATGTCTTCTGAATGTCAGGTAGTTTTTTATCGCTTTAACATCTGATGGGCGTTCCACAGGGCGGGCGCCACTACCGAGAAGGCCCTCTGCCTGGTTCCCTGTAGCTTTGCTTCTCGCAATGAGGGAACCGCCAGAAGGCCCTCGGCGCTGGCATCCGGGCAGAACGATGGGGGGTGGAGACGCTCCTTCAGGGAAACTGGACCGAGGCCGTTTAGGGCTATAAAGGTCAGCACCAACACTTTGAATTGTGCTTGGAAACGTACTGGGAGCCAATTCCATTCAGACACATTCAGACACAGTCAGCCTTTGGAAACACCTATTGCCCAGAACTTCACCACATCCTCCTTATGGAAAAGAGAAGGATGATGTGAGTTTCCTTCTGGATTTTTTAAGGCCACAATGGTAAAACCAACCTCAGTAACATCCTGTTACTGTTGAAAGTTGATCAGGAGACACATCTCCTTCTTTCCCTGAGGGTATCCAGCTGTTGCCAGTAAGGAAGTTTCCACCAAAAAGAGTTGCTTGTGCTTCTTTGAAATGGTTAGTTTTGGAACATTTTCTCTCATGCTTCTTCTGTCAGTTAGTCACCCTCTTTACAAGTGGAAACTGATACCATGCAAAAATAAAATAAAATAAAAACCTACAGACTTGTTAGAACACTTTGGCTGTTGTTGTTTTAAGTGCCAAAAGATTAATTGTGTGAGCCAAGTTCTTCATAAAGAGCTCTGTGTATCACAAAAGATAAAGATAATGGGAGGGGAGGGGAGGGGGAAGAGAATGGAAAAGTGAAGAAATCATGGCTGGATCCAAAACAAGTCTGGGATTTTTATAGACCTGACAACCAATGATGAGTCATAGTACTTCAAATTGTTTGTCGGAAACAGAAGTTTTCATAGGTAGAACATTTCTGCCATCTGGGCAACCCTGAACCACATTTGCTTTGTGGTGATTTTAGAGTCCCAATAGCAGACTTTGCACACTTACTGGAGAAAAGCTATGTTGATAACAGCAGAACCTACTTTCAAGTGAACCTTCATTCATAAAGGTTGTGCAAGAGTAATATGAGTAGACTTAAGAACTTCCTCCCCAAGGTCCCCATCCCTGGCTTAAGCAGAAGTCTTTCCTATGAAAATTATATATGAAAATTACCGTATAAGATGCTTTATGCTGAGTCAGAATATTCATCTATCTAGTACATATTCATCTATCTAGTACAATATTCATCTATCTAGTAACGATGCCTTATGAGGAACGGCTAAGGGAGCTGGGCATGTTTAGCCTGGAGAAGAGGAGGTTAAGGGGTGATATGATAGCCATGTTCAAATATATAAAAGGATGTCACATAGAGGAGGGAGAAAGGTTGTTTTCTGCTGCTCCGGAGAAGCGGACACGGAGCAATGGTGCCAAACTACAAGAAAAAAGATTCCACCTAAACATTAGGAAGAACTTCCTGACAGTGAGAGCTGTTCGACAGTGGAATTTGCTGCCAAGGAGTGTGGTGGAGTCTCCTTCTTTGGAGGCCTTTAAGCAGAGGCTTGACAACCATATGCCAGGAGTGCTCTGATGGTGTTTCCTGCTTGGCAGGGGGTTGCACTCGATGGCCCTTGTGGTCTCTTCCAACTCTATGATTCTATGATTCTATGATTCTACAATATTGTCTGCAGGGTCTGGTAACAGTTCCCATGCTTTTATGCTGGAGTTTTCCACAGTACAACCTAAAGAAAGCAGAAATTGGACCTTTTGCATGCAAAATGCATGCTCTACCACTGAGCTATGGTCTCATTCCCCAATGAGATCCTTTAACTATGGACAACCAAATCTACGTGTATATGGTCGAGGCAAATTTCACAATTTTGAAACCTGTAATTCCCTTACATTCCTGCATTAACATGAGATTTATATTTATTTATTGTTTTTAAGTCTCACATTATATTAGGCATGCCATTTTATATGAAATGGTCTTATATAGTTGATATGTCACTTAAATCTGCCGCAGGACCATTTGTTTTTTATGGAAACACTGGTGAAACTGGTCTAGGGCCTTAGACATGCAGAGCATGTTCTCCAGCAGTAAACTACAGCCTTCCCCATGGGACTTTCTGCAGGAATAGGTGACAATTTAAAAAAGCTTTGTGTGTTCAGTGGCGGCAATTGCAGAGCAAATTGGATTAAATCATCCCTGGAGTCCCTATGACAGCTATGAAGGCAGTTTGGGGTTTACATGAAAATGGTATGGGATTTTTTGCAACTTGTACCTTAAAATTGTCTCTTCTTTTACTGTAATTATTTTTTTCTAACTAGGAACAGATGTCGGAAAATTAAATCCATCCAGATGACTTTTGTAACTCATGATCTTCTGTTCATTTGGGGTAGGTGGGATTGAGTGGCCAGGTGATGGGATTTCTGAACCATTAATAGTGATGCAAAGGGGGGGGGGAATTCACTGCAGGAGCCCTGTCCTCTTTTTAGTCCAGCTATCTGAGAAAACAGCACAAAATGAGTGCCGTTCAAGTAGGTGCTGACACATTGTGTTGTAAGTTCTTTTGTACTTGAGCAGGAGCAATTAGGTATGTCAATAAAAGCCAAGCTAATTGATTCTTGATTAATGTTGATTTCATTACCTTGGAGTCTGGGAGGTGCTTATTGATTGTACTGTATTCCAAGACGGTGGTTATGCATTCCCTACATTTCTTTCCCCTCCCAAATTCTGCCTTTGGAACTTCAGGACTGAAGACACACCATTAAGATGGAGCTCTGATTTAATGATGCAAACATCAAAACAAGACGTGGGCCCAATCTGCCTTTGCTTTGAAGGATAAAAAAAATAGCCAGAAGGGGAGAGTCTAAAGCTTGCACTGGAAGAAGCAAGGTCTATGGTTGGAACATGCAATATTCATGTAGACTTTGTTAGCATGGAAGTGAGAACAAGCCTGAGATTGCTCTAATTGACATGGTGAAATATACATCTGGATATCCCCCAAAACAGCCTTTCCCTTTTGGTGTGTGTGCTGTACAATCCCTGCCTTCAGTCTCTAAAAACAAAACTACAAAAGAGGCAGGGGACTGATTCTGCTCACACTTGTCTTCCAGTTATTTGCTCTGACTATTGTTGGCATCCATCCGTCTCAAGAGACAATGGAATGCTTCTCCGGAGGTGAAGGCAGATTGCTGGAGAATCACATCACCTGCTGCGGCTGCAGAGGCTGGTAACTCATAACTGCTGCCTTCCTCATTGTTTCTGCTGTCTTAGTAGCACCATATTGACCTCTCCAGAGTACAAGCCTGGGTGGTGTGTATGGAGGTCCTGGGCTGCCCAGACAGCAAGACCCCTCTCTCGGCCTCACTGATGTTCTCCAAAGAAAAGCAGAGCATTTGGCACCATCTTGGCTGCAGGAGTTGGCGGAAGGAGGCATACAAGACACCATCCAACCGCCTTAGGGACTCCACTCCAGATTGGTGTAGGGTTTACTCCTTAGCCTTTCCCTCTCCCAAAGATTTCCCACAAGCCAGTCGGTCCAGATTTTTCCTCAGGCTTTACTCCCGAAGTCTTTCTCATGATTCAGTATAGTTACAAGGCAGCAGAGGTTTAGGATAAGTTTTTTACTTCTCCTAGATGGGCTACTTTCCCAGGTTGACAAGCCCCATCTGCCCCTCAGAAACTTCTTTCTTAACTGTTGGACCCACTATTGGTCTCAGCCACTCAATCTGCCAGAGGCTGTCTTTGCATACAGCTGAAGTCAATAACGCACCGAGAGGTTGAGACCATCAGCTACTCTCACCTGATTTAGCCATTGGAGGCGCATATTATAGTGGGGAAAAGATATATGCACCATGTATGTATCAGAGGACCACTAAAGCATGTGCCATCAGGATGCAACATCATCAAAGCGAGAAGTTAGGTCATTCATTATTCTGATCAGAAATCCCCCACATTACTTTCTCATGCATGTGCTCTTGGGTTGGGGAAACTGGCGAAAATGTTTTATAATGTTTTAAATGGTTCTAATTTTAGTTCCTCTGTTTCGTTTTTGTTGGGTTGATGCTGGTTAAATGTTTAGTTGGGCTGTGAGTTATTTTAATTTGGGTAGAAACTGTAAACTGTTTATTATTGTTGCTATTTTTTGTTGTTGCTGTTATTAGTTTCTATTTATTAATTGTTTTTTGTTTGTTTTTTGGTTGCTCATATAGGATATGTTGGGTTTTTAAAAATGTTTGATGCTTTCTTGTCTTTTTATATATGTTGTAAGCCTCCCAGAGTGGCTGAGGAAACCCAGCAAGATGTGTGTGTGTGTGTGTGTGTGTGTGTGTGTGTGTGTATACACAATTTTAGAGGGCCAGTTAAGGCCATTCCCAGGGTATGGCCACTGTCACATGCTGACAGCTTCTAGGAATCACAGGTGAGAGCTGAGTGTAGGGTGGGGACCAAATGTGGACAAATTATCCCAGAAGGAGCCACATGTGTCCCCCCTTTCCTTTAATGCCCCATTTACTCTAACCGCTCGGTTCCTTCCTTTGTTCCTTCTTGGCATAGAAAATGAGGCACAGAAGTGAGCTGGCCCCTGCTCAATAAGTTTAAAGTAAGCCAGATAGACAAAAACTGCACTTGTGTACAGCTCTTATGTTGGAAGCAAGTTTGACTGACCTCCTTCAAAGACAACAGTCCATTTCACAGGATGGGACTATCCATGAGTGCATATCTGCACACTATGCTCTTTTAATCTGGATCTATTAATCATGAAGCCTCAATATATAGTAGTAGTTTACCTCAGATTACCAGTGATGAGTGTGGCCTGGGGAGAGGGAGTATGACCAGGGGAAGGGCCTAACAGATAAGCTTTGAGGGCCGTATTTGGTCTCTGACCCTGCAGTTCCCCATTCTTTTCTACAACATACCTGCAGGCAATATATACCATTTACCCCTCCCCCCCCAAAAAAAAAAAACCTGAGAGGAAATATCTAGCATTTAGACTAAATTTATTAAGATGCCCTCTGCCCCTTTGTTCTATTGTGAATGTTTCCCCGCTCTTTTCCACACACGTTGTCAGGCTTTATCTGCAATACCTCCTTATCCACTTCACAATCCTGTTCTTGGTGATGGTTGTTCCAATTATCATTTTAATTCTCGAGTTCATGTACCGACTGTTCTTAATTACTAAGATAAAAATGTGATGTTTCTAATTTAAGAAGTGGTGCTCTGTAGCTGCCACTGTTATCATGGTGCAGTGGACCCATGCTATCTTGGACCCAAACTGATGATTCAGCCAAAATAAAACATAGCAAGAATAAATTTGTGACAGTGACTGATCAAGAGCTTTGCAGCAAATTGTCAATACAAGGATTATGAGTGAAACCAAGGAGGTTTCATTTTTATTTTTTATTACAAAAAAGTTTATTTGGGGGGGGGGAGGGCTCTCATTTAAAAATTGTGTGTGATGACCTCCAAGAATGAAGTGAGTGACAAATGTTGCGATCGTAGGAGGTGGAGCAGGGAGATAATTAAAATGTAAAGCAGAGTTTCGGTGTGGGAGGAAGGACAATATTCTGCAACTGAAATAATACAGCAGCTTTTGAAGCACCTTGGTGTTGAGACATCATTGGAGTTTACTTCTGGGTTCCTAATGCCTTCTCTGTCATTGCCCCCCACACCAATATATAATAACTGTATGCATAGCAGACTCATTTTCATCCATTTATTTCTTCTTCTTCTTCTTCTTCTTCTTCTTCTTCTTCTTCTTCTTCTTCTTCTTCTTCTTCATACATCACCCATCTGGCCAGGTCTCCCCAGCCACTCTGGGTGGCTCCCAACAAAATATTAAAAACACAATAAAACATCAAACATTAAAAACTTCCCTAAACAGGGCAGCCTTTAGAAGTCTTCTAAAAGTCAGATAGTATTTTATTTCCTTGACATCTGATGGGAGGGCGTTCCACAGGGCAGGTGCCACTACTGAGAAGGCCCTCTGCCTGGTTCCATGTAACCTCACTTCTCACAGTGAAGGAACCACCAGTAGGTCCTCAGAGCTGGACCTCAGTGTCCAGGCAGAACGATGGAAGTGGTGATGTTCCTTTGGGTATACTGGGCCGAGGCCATTTAGGGTTTTAAAGGTCAGCACCAACACTTTGAATTTTGCTCGGAAATGTACTGGGAGCTAATGTAGGTCTTTCAGGACCAGTGTAATATGGTCTCGGTAGCCACTCCCAGTCACCAGTCTATCCCAGTACACTATCAAGTGTACAAATGTACATGCAAACTTTGTCTTCTCTGTGTTTGAAGCTTTATTTGGTGGGACGACCTCTCATGACAGTATACTGAAGGTCAGAGTGGATAACAAACTAACATTTGGACTTGATCTGAAGTATGGATGTAAGGAGGCACCACTTTCCATTCAACCCCATGTTTGTTGCATGCAGCGCTGTTTGAATTCCACTGCAATTTGGTTTCCGACAAAGAGGATATTATTCGTCTTGCTGTCTGATGTGGAAAAATTATAAGTAGTTAATGATGTTATCATTACATCATTCCACACCATACATTTCAGTGGAAGGGAAATCCAATGCAATGTGTGTGTTTTGTAGGGGACGAGATAATCAAGTATGCATTATCTGTGGGTTGCAAACAGCAGCAACAATGACTACCAACAGTATTTACTGGATTGGTTTCCATTCTGGATATGGGATGCACAGCAAACACCAGCAATTTATTATCCCATTTCTGGCAGAATTTTCCAACTTTCTCAATCTGATGGCAAGCATCAGGATGAGTATGGGAGAAGTGCATGGGAACTGTTTGTAACCCAGGATCAGGACCAAAATCATCAGCCAAGTTGCAGACTGCCTGCAGTCAGCAGAAGTGGCAAATATATACCTCTCAAGAATCCTGAAAAGATCAAAGACAACCATTGTTAGCTTGTTAAGATCTAGAAGACAGAAGCAAACACAAAAAATGCAAAACACAAAGGAATGTGTCAGCCAAGAAACTTTACAGTTCAAAAACCATTGAAATACACAAAGCAAAGCAAATGTTGACTAGCTCTTGGGGTTGGCTGATTTTTTCACTTCCCTGTTTTGCTTGCTGCACACCCAATGAAGGTGGTAGGTGTGCAAACTGATAAGGAGGTACTGGGCTATGAAACAAGAATGGCAGAAACAGGACAAGGGGATCAGTGGTGGGACTGAACGAAGCCATCCTCCTTCCTAAACAGCCTATAAATTTCACGGGGCATTAACTACTAATATTCAGCATATGCTAAGGAAACAAGAGCAGGCTTGCCCTTAGGAACAAGAGACTCCCCAGCCTTCAATATTTTCTGTTTGCATTGTTCTGCTAGTGAATATGGTGCCATATATTCTATTTTTAAATGTATCTGCCAAGATAAATAAAGTCTGCATTTCTTAACACAATACGCAACGGGGGACAAGCCAGTGATCATACAAAGTATATGATTTTAAGTAGTGCGAAGGAGCTCTGACAGTTATCCACATTCTCATAAATGTTTTGGCCAGTTTTTTTATTGACTTCCATAGATGACATCAGCATTGCATGTATAATCCAGCCCGTCAAGAGGCATACACAGGTGCTTTGTTGTTTTGAACAGTCAATTCTCCGTATTCAACCACTGTTTCCCTGGTTTACTTCATGAACCTTCTCACTTGATCTCCACAAACAAAGGTGTCTTCTTATACCAGCAGTGGGCAACCTTTTGCAAGCTGAGGAACACATCCCCTTATGGGAGGCCACGTACAATGCTGAATGGAGCCAAATACTAAAATTGCATGGAGCAATGAATAATAATAATACAGTGGTGCCCCGCAAGACGAACGCCTCGCAAGACAGAAAACCCGCTAGACGAAAGGGTTTTCCATTTTGGAGGCGCTTCGCAAAACGAATTTCCCTATGGGCTTGCTTCGCAAGACGAAATGTCTTGCGAGTTTTTCCGACTTTTTTTCCCTTTCCCCCCTTTTTCTAAGCCGCTAAGCCGCTTATCAGCTGATCCGCTAAGCCGCTAAGCCGCTAAAAGCCGCTAAGCGGCTAATAGCGCTAATCCACTAAGCCGTCAATGGGCTTGCTTCGCAAGACGAAAAAACCGCTAGACGAAGAGAATCGTGGAACGGATTCTTTTCGTCTTGCGAGGCACCACTGTATTTATACTCCGTCCATCTGGCTAGGTTTCCCCAGCCACTCTGGACGGCTCCCAACAGAATATTAAAAATACAAAAAAGCATCAAACATGAAAAACTTCCCTAAACAGGGCAGCCTTCAGATGTCTTCTAAAAGTCAGATAGTTGTTTATTTCCTTGACAACTGATGGGAGGATGTTCCACAGGACAGGTGCCACTACCAAGAAGACCCTCTTCCTGGTTCCCTGTAACCTCACTTCACGCAGTGAGGGAACCGCCAGAAGGCCCTCGGCACTGGACCTCAGTGTCCGGGCTGAACGGTGGCAGTGGAGACGCTCCTTCAGGTTTACTGGGTTGAGGCCATTTAGGGCTTTAAAGGTCAGCACCAGCACTTCGACTTGTGCTTGGAAACGTACTGGGAGCCAATGTAGGTCTTTCAAGACCGGTGTTATGTGGTCTTGGTGGCCACTCCCAGTCACCAGTCTAGCTGGATACATCTCTTACCTTTGTACATTCCAGCCATGCACATCCCATCTCTCCATCATCCACCAGGCCAGCAAGGTCCAGGAGAGTTCAATGACACTTTCAAACCATGAGCAGGATGCTCATTTTAATTATATTTATTTTGCCCCAGGCTAGATATTGGCAGCACTGTCAAGTGTTTTAGGTCTGCCTTTATTCTGGTAAGTATTCACGTGGAGATGAATTCCTGAAGGCCTTCGAGATGTATCATTTATAGTGCTACATCTGCTGTAGGTTTTATCTTTATTTTTTAAAGGGGAGTTCAATTATATGAAAACATCCACACCGTCACTCACATATTGCTGTGTTCTGGAGGGTCATTCTGACAGCATTTTTTCTAGGAAGCAAGCAAGGGGAGGGGCCAGTGCATGGGGGAGGGGCATGCCCTGATGCCAAGGCTGGGTGGTGAGGGTGGATTAGCTACCTGATGCTCTCTGAGCTGTCCACCCCACCTATCAGGGTGCTGCCACCCAGGTGAAGAGAGCTCCCCCATCTGGTTTCAGGAAGGAGCAGCAGGGCTCCAAGATCCTGTCAGAGAATAGTGTCTCTTTCCCTAAGCTGGGCAAACACTTCTCAGGCTTGAGGAAGGAAGTGTGATGCTCTGAAGGGGTCCAAGAACCATCCTGCCTCCTTCCCTCCCCCAAAAGTGGGTGGTATTCTGTACCGTTGCGTACCGCCAGTGGCGTAGCGTGGGGGGTGCATGGGGGGCCGGCCGCACTGGGCGTAACATCTGGGGGGGTGCGCTCGCCGCCTCCGGAGTCGCCGAAGAGGCTCGGGCGCAGGCTGTAGCAGAGCCCCATGTCTCGCGGAACCGACGAGCTGTGCGCGCGTCCGGGCTGAAGGCGTCCAGCAGGCAGCGGCTCTCAGTGCTCGCCGCGGTCCCCGCGCGTCAGGGCTGCGGAGGGCGCACCAGGCAGCCCCTCCTCACAGCGCCGCCGCCGCTGCTGCTGCAGCTGCTGGGCCATGTTGCATTTTCCTCGCCTCTCTGCCCTCCTCCTCCTCCGGGTAAGCGGCGTCGTTTGGGCGGCAGGGCCAGCAGCAACTCGCCTCAGATCACCTGACACGGACCCCCCGCCACCGCCGTGGCTACCTTACCGTAAATACCCCAGCCCAGGCAGCAGCAAGAAGAAGCTGGCAGCGGCGGCAGGTTAGGGGTTAGGGGCGCAAATTACTTGCCTTGCCCCAGGTTAGGGGGCAAAAATTACTTGCCTTGCCCCGGGTTAGGGGGCGCAAATTACTTGCCTTGCCCCGGGTGCTGACAACCCACGCTACGCGCTGCGTACCGCCAGAAAAAAAGCACTGGCCATTTTGCTTTTCCCCATCCACATCAAAGAAGAGATGTGCTCTGAGTCAGGTCAGAGAAGTGCTGTACCTGTAGTCATATTCCTTCTAGTTTCCTCATTTCACCAACCAGTAAATGCCAGAGCATGTGCACTGGTGTCTAATTTTTACCAGTTGATCTTCTATCCTGACAGGTGACTGAGGTATTATTATTGACAATAGTATAGGAACAAGATTGGGTGGGTCAGTTAAGAGCAGTGTGTCATCTGTTTAGACCTACATTCCTATTTGACCATTTGAAACCTGTCAATTCATTGGGCTGTTTGATGAGGCATGCTATGGGTTCTAGGACTATGCCAAATACCATTGAGGAAAGGGGACAATCCTGCCTTACTTTCCTCATCAGAGGTCAGGAACGCATGGCCTTTAATTCCTATGAGCCCCAGCTAGCATGGCCAATGGATTAAGGATAATGGGAGTTGTATTCCAGCAGCTTCTGACATTCTCCTTCCTTGCTGAATAGAGTCTGAATAGAGGCCATTGGTTGCTCTTTCAGTCCCTTTCAGACACACAGACACCCAACATGCAAGGACAAAAAAAGGTGTAGAGATCTAAGAAGCCTCCTTAAGACCATCCCACACAAAACAGGAAGGTAGGGGTGCAGCTGGTGAGCTCAGTATGTTTGGGAACATTGTGGGCACGATGAATGCCTGTACCTCTTTCCTTCTACAAACATTTCACCTCCATGTACTCAGGCTGAATGCCCAAAGAAGGCTCAGATCCCAAGAATTTGTGATTTTAAAACACCGCTCTATAACTTTAAACCCTGATCCTCCTTCAAGTACTGTATATGCCTTCCCTCTGATGACCTGTACTTGGCACCAAAGATTAAAAACTTGTTTGGGGGTTCTTCCTAGCAGACTATGCAGCTGCTAAGTCAGTCTTTGAACTGGTGAATCAAAGCTGCTGCTGCGAGTGTCCTTTGTGTTAAACACCTCCTATCATTTGATGCCTGACTGCTTTTAAAATGAAAAACATGAAAAAATGCTTAAAGGGCTAATACTGTAAAGTAATTCGCTTAGAAAGAGAGATATTCCCACATGCTGGCTTTTTTAGAAGCTTAATGGGAAGAGATGTCCTTAGTTTACTACCTCAATATTTTTTCCTCTCTCTCTCTCTCTCTCTTTCTCTCTCTTTCTCTCTCTCTCCCCCCCCCCCACCCCCTCAGTCTGAAGAAGGAATAAAAATTCTCTGCTGGAGATTTCTTCAGGGCAAAGTACAAATATCTGAACACGGTAACAAAATTTGTGTGACCCACCAACCTAAAAACAGCCCACCACTCATCCATTCTGTTTTGTCATGGGACAACCAATGCCACTCCCCATATGAACCAATCCAGACTTCACAATTACCATTGAGTCCCTTCCTTGTGTGCATCTTCCTCGAGAGATTTGGAGGATGGCAACACAAGAATGGGCCTTTTCCATGGTGGCCTCCCATTTGTGGAATGCTCTCCTCAAAGAGGCTCACCTGGCGCCTTCATTACATATTTTTAGGCACCAGCCAAAATCATTTATCTTCTCCCAGGCCCTTGGCTGATTAATACACACACACACACACACACACACACACAGAGAGAGACACGTGTGTGTGTGGCCTTTAAACTCTGTGTGTGTCGGGGAGTATTGTTTTTGTTTGTTATTATGTTATATATTTTTGTATTTTTATATTGTAAACCGCCCTCTGACCTTCGGATGAAGGACAGTATAAAAAGTTAGTAAATGAAATAACAATAAAATAAAATTCTAGGAATTTAGGAATAACCAGGGCTTATTTTTTTCAAATGGAACTCAGTTCTGGCACCTCTCAGGTAGACACCATTGCCATTATAAGAGAACAAAGGAGGCATTCATGGTGAGATCCAGAACCTCTTTTTCTAGAAAAATAAAACTGGGAATAAATAATTCTGCTTTTAAAAATGTTGCTAATTTGCCTCAGGATTTTTTTTTCCTGAGTTGCTATTTGAAATGCTGACACACATGATTTGGGGGAGGGGGAATGTAAAAGGCCTTCATGAAATGCCTGTGGTCGCTTCTCTCTTCCTGTCTGAAGCTTGTTGTTCAGAGTCAGACCCAACCAAGTTTTAATGTTGCCACACTAAATGATACACCTCCCTCTCTCCTTCCGAATCCATTGCAGAAGGCAGGAACCCTGAGAGGCTGCAAGTCAGCAGCTGGAGAGCCCTAGGCTGAATAAACAAGTTAAAAAAATTTCATGGCTGACTAAAACATATGGCTGATGTGGGCTAAAAGAGTTGTGCCCCTTTCTTTCATCTAGAGTTTGCTCTGTGGAGAAAACTATTTAACAGCAGGTTGGTTTTGCTTCAGGTATCATGCCTGTCAAGCTAAATGCTCTTGCATTGATTATGCCTCACTGGCATCGCAAGGGTTCTGCTGCTATGAGTCAGTCTAGAGCTAGAGACGACCAGATTTTTGTACAAGTGCTGCAGTGTTGCCTATGTGAATGTGTCTACCTCTAGAGTCAAGTATTTTATACAAGCACAATGGCATTGTATGCTGCTGGGGACATCCGGTAGATTTGAATTCTCCTGGCTCTATTGTTAAGACTTTAAACTCCTCGGGAAACAACATTAATCTTTGCAACTTTTGAGAGATTTAAAATCTTCTCCAAACAATATACCCTGATTGCCCTCAAGGATACATTACAATGCAGATGCTTCATGTCTTATATAGCATGTGCCAACAGGTATTTCCAGACTACCTGCTTATTGAGCATTCATCCTGATTTGTTTGCAAAAATGAACCTCAAGTTATACTTTAATAAATACAAGCATTTACCAGACTTGGTCTTTCAAGTCTACGTTTTGGATGTGTGGGCAATAGAAACAGAATGTATGGTTCTCAACGCTCCTAGTACTCTAATGTTCTGCTTTGGACATCGTACCAATTTGGAACTCAACAACAACAACAACAACAACAACAACAACAACAACAACAACAATAATAATAATTTATTTATATCCCGTCCTCCCCAGCTGAAGCTGGGCTCAGAGGGAGAAATGCAGGTGAGAAGTTTTAGAAGCATCCTTAACTCTTCCTGATCTGTGGCCTTCCTGAAATAATGACTCTGAGAACATCGATGGGACCTGGACCACTTATTGCTATAGCCGCACTGCCTGAAAGTAATTCCCCTGGTTGTGAAAAGATAATGAAATAGATGCAGAAATTGTGATGTGGTAGCTGTGAGCATCTGCCTGATTCATTTGGGAAGCCAATAGCAGAGAGATGTACTTAAGTGGAGAAACTTAGTGAACAAACTCTGTTTTTGTGGACGCATTTAGAATACCCCCCCCCCCGCCCCAAACCCAGCTGCTAGGTGTGTTTTACCCTGATAAAGTCAAGCTGACTTTATGATTAATAGGCATTCATGATATTAAGCTTTGGACATTACTTGTTTCCTCAGCTAACACAATACTGTCTTGAGTCACTGAGGGGTTTTTCCCCCCCTTGGAAAAACAAAACTAAGACACTTTTCATCAGACTGACATTGTCACAAAAAATGACAAGCATGTTTGGAATCTGAAATGCTTGCATTGGTGCATTCTGATGTCTATAAGAGAGGATGTGTTAGATTTAGAACAGTTGAGGCTTAGAGGGATGTTGTCATTCTTAAGCAATCTTTTCTTTTCTTTTTTGCATCGTTCCTTTTTGCTACACCTTCTCCCCCTTCCCCCAGTCAGACACTCAAAGATTATTTAGGCATTTATGCTCTTTTCCATCTTTGGGTTTTTTTGGAGAAGGATAAATTTGTGTGTGTGTGTGTGTGTGTGTGTGTAATTCTACCTTATTTCTATGCAGCTTAAGGAAACAGAAAAAAATGTCGTTTCTTGCAACAACCCTGTGAGGTACATCAAAATGAGAGAGAAAGTCTGGTCCAGTGTCTACCCATGAATCTTATTACTGAGTGAGATTAGAACTCAGGTCTCTTGTCCGCCCTTGTCCCATCTGGCATTCTAACCAACACTCCCCTGACTCACAATGTTAATCTTCAGATGGCTAATGTTTCCATGGGGTGTCACTTAGCTGTAAATTGATTTTCCTTTTTGGCCTCACAATTAACTTGGTACTTCATATCCATATTCCAGTTTTTTAAAAGCCCTCTGTTCTTTCCATCTCTGTTATATCTGCAGTAGAGTTTAAGTCTAGGAGAAGGGATTGTATCTATTTAATAATTCACTGTACAGCTCCTTCTTGTCGGTGCTGTTCAACATTTCTCTGATGAAGATAGGGATGTACTATTGAATAATAATAATAATAATAATAATAATAATAATAATAATAATGTGCTTCCAACATATATAAAAACATAAAACATCAAACATTTTAAAATGTCCCTATAGAGGGCTGCCTTCAGATGTCTTCTAAAGGTTTCATAGTTACATATCTCTTTGGCTCGGGGTCACATAACTCCATACCTCCCAACATTTCTCCGATGGAAATAGGGACATCCTAAGGAAAAGGGGGACATTCCAGGATCAAATCAGAAACTGGGACAGCTTCTGTAAATCTGGGACTTGTCCCTGGAAAATAGGAGCACTTGGAAGGTCTGAGGTTTTTTTTACTTCAGGGTAGGGAATATGGATTGGCATTTATTCAGAGCTAAATGAAAATACTTTCCCAACCCAGTGAAGCCTTAAAGAAGTTGGTAGTTGCAAAGCCAATGTTAAGAACAGGAATCCTCTAGGTCAACTCAAAAGTTAGTCTCACTGAATTCAGTAGGATTTACTTCCAGATAAGGGGATATAGGATTGCAGCCTTTAACTTCAGAAATGTAGCATTGTAGGAATGTTGGTGTTAGTCAACTTTTCATGGAACCTTAGTGGTTCTGCTCTCACAGAAACAAGAACATTTGCATTAGCAATCCCCCCCCCCTCTCCTGCCTCTCTGCATCTCTGCTTTCAATTAAAATGTGTCCTGGAGATTTTTTGTTTTTACCTCACCTGAGGTAAAGAATTGTCCTAAACCACAATAACTTGTTTCATCTTAAGGAATTTACCCCTAGGGTCTAGTAAAGCTTTCCAAAAGGTCAGCTTGGTTTCTTCAGTGCTTCAGGCTTTATTTATGTTGGTTATAGTTATTTAAATAGGAATGTATTAATTAGACATTCTGTGCCTGTGTTTGTGTGCGAGAGAGAAAGAGAGAGAGAGAGAGAGATCATCGCCTAGTATGCATGTAACCTTTTAAAAACAGAATTTCCACAATAAAGCTTAAAACTCATAATTGGAATCTGTTTCCTCTTTTGTTGAGGGCCTATCATTTTAGAGAGCTTCTGAAGGATTGACCATATAATCCATGTTCCTTTGATCAAAAATATTGGTTTAATACAATGGGTTATGCTGTTATCATGACATCCTCTCATGGCTTGTTGAATCTAAACTTGGCTGTGGAATCTACAGTGTGTATTATGTGCATTGGCTTTGTATAATGTTTGCTCAGTAAATTCCTTCAGAGTGCATGTGCTTAAATGTCTCACCCTCAAACTTGGCAGTTGTGTGCAGCAAAGAACATTGGAATGGGTGCTCAGCGACCACGCTGCAATTTCATTCTTTGCTTGGCTGAAGGTTTAAGTCTCAGTTTGCTGCCCCACACAATATTCTGCAGCTTTAGTTAGACTTGTTAATCTTCATGCAGTATGGGTAAGAGCAGGGCCATTTATTTCTGCCTTTTTGTGGCATCTCAACACCCTCCATCCACCATACATTGGATAATGTGTGCAGACATTATGTACAACAGGGAGGCTCCCCACAGACTTTAGAGCAGTGTTGGATCTCCAGCTGTTTTTGGACTACAATTCCCATCGTCCCTGACCATTAAAACTGCTAGCTAGGGATGATGGGAGCTGTGATCCCAAAACAGCTGAAGACCCAAGTTTAGGAAACATTGCTTTAGAGCATGACTGGCACAAAACAAGTTAGAACCCTCCCCTCAGTCCCATGTACAGAAGCTGATGGGTAGCTGAATCATACTTGAATCAAAATTGGTTTCATAAAGAGCTAATCAGACATTTATCAAATGCTCCCCCTCCCCCAATGTTGGGTTCGGTTTCATGACATCCTCCATGAACTAGAGAGAAGCAATGGGCACAGAAAAAGCAGAATAGCAACCCAGCTCTGTCCTCCAGCACCTCGCAACAACTCCTCCGCCCCAGTCACCTGTCATCTGAGGCCAGCCTTGCTGAGCACCATTTCTTCAGTGCTTCATGGTTCCTTTCTCCCAAGAAGATGTCAGAAAAGGGGTCCTTTCTCAGAAGCTTGATGGTGATGCCAGTTAATGTGGTAGAAAGCAGGATTGGGCCTTTCTGATTCCAACTCCCCGCAATCCCAGCCAGCATAGGATGACATGAGTTGTAGTCTACTAACAGCTAGAGAGTCACAGGTTCCATACCCTGGTGCAAAGGATGAAGGCAAACATAGGAACTGTTGCTTCCTTCTCTTATCCTGGGACGGAGGGCCTCAAGGAACATGTGCCCAGTAACAAGGAGCATGATTGCAACCAGAACCATGGAAAGAAGTGGCAGTTGTTGTGAAACTGTTAAGAAGAAGGGTGCAGCTTCATGAGATTCAAGTCATAAAACGTTCTCTAAAGAGGTTTTGGCTCAGCTCTATGAAAAATGTTTTGTTTTTTATTTCATGAAAACAGGATGTAATCTGAAACTTTCGTCAAATCAGATTTTCTTATCTACCGTTTAATACTTAGCTATCTACTACCAGTTCATAATGCTTATCTACCAATGTCCAGAAATCCCAACATAAATCTAAGCTTCCCCGGGATATGACATTTCTGCTGGATGTGATAGGCCCTGGGTTACCCTAAGGGATGGGTAGTGTTGATGAGTAGATTTGGGCGTGCACAGTTCATGTTATTCAGCAGATTTCTCAACAAGTCTGATCCTCTCAAAAGGAAAGTATTTGATGAAACATGCATGCTAAGTAGCTATGGCACTTGCCCAAATCGTGTTTTGTGAAATTAAATTTGTCTGGGAGCTTTTTGGATACACAGAGGCTAATGAAAGCATTATGAAGGAATATCATACCATTCCTGCTGCCGTAGGACCTCATCTAAAATTAACACTTTAAAGCCTGAGCATTTCTAAGTAGTCGTTATCAGATGCATGTTGAATATTTTAAACAGGGGCAGAGCACTTCCTCGTATATTACCCCGAAGGTCTTCAAGATCAAAATCTGACAGTGAACCTTTGTCTGCAACTAAAAGCCAAGTATGTCTGCCTGATCTTTCTTGGGGGTGTTAGGCGGGGGGCAGCTTATATCCTGAACAGAAAACAAACCAAAAACCAGCATCCCATTGAAGAGATACAATTCTATTCGTAATCTTGTATGCTTCAGGCTAGGGAAATAGTGTCAACATGACTTTTGACAAAAGATCAAGAACAGGGCTTAAAAGATCTGAAGAGCCAAAGTCTCACACAAAGGCGATAAGGATTCCTTCCTTTAGCAGCAATAATTTTCTGGCTTTGATATGACCTCCTATTTGGATTTCATCCAATGGGTTAGAATTAAGAAGTCCTGGACAATCTAAGGGCTCACCCACAATTCTGTTTTTCCCATGGTTTATAGGCATGGGTCTGAGAAAAAGAGAAAAGAATAGAACTTCTGGTTCTTTGTCTGTCATCTCTATATAGAAGAAATATTCAAAACATCCACCCAACAATTGCACTTTCTACAAACCACCATTTTCTTCCATCCTCAAACCCAGCTATCACAAGTTCATTTTCTTTTTCAAGCAAAATAGAATATACAGTATTTAGCAGAATACATGCGGCAAAGAACTGATGCAGCAAAGCCAAAATGGAAGCTAGACTGAAGCTAGATCCTAGGTAACCTACAGGTAGGTACAGATAGAAGGCGGGAAGGCAGAGACAGAGCCTAAATGGACTGAACTGAAAAGGAAGATTTCCCATCCCAGAAGCTTTTGTCAACTGCCAAAAGCACTCTTGCTCTGTTTCAGACCCCCACCCCAATAACACACACTTCAAACAGAATTTTTGTTTAAGGTTTTTGGCATAATTTTGGCCACAACTTTATTAACATACATGGATATGAGTGGTTGTTTGGCATTGGTTAGGACTTGCAAGTTAGGACTATCTGTCCCCCCGCCTGGGGACAGAACTGGCTTCAGGATTCCAGCAAAAGTCAGTGAGGGGAAACAATGTTGGGGAGAACTGGAGCTGCGCCACAGGCCCTCAACTTATCCCTGCATGCGCCCAGGGGCTGACGCGGCCCAAACCCGATTCCAGGGGTTTGGACGAAAGGATGGCAAGCCCCTGAATTCCTTTAATGGAATTCCCTTGCAGCAGCAGCATTGGAGGGGCAGGCCCAGCGAATCCATACCCCTCCACAAACCAATTTTAACCAATGCCTAACTGCAACCATACAAGTTGTGACAATTTGCTACGCAGTAGGCAAAAACCAAATGGCACCAGCCAATCAGCCAAATGGACAAAATTCCTACCAGGCCCCTGCCCCAACGGCAGACAACCCCATGACAGGCATAGCAAGGTCAACACACAAGAACCAAATTAAGGGAGGGAGGGCAGGTGATCCGGTGCATGCAGCGAAAGAGAAAGCAGATCGCTGCGAGCACTGTTTAAAAAACCTCTGTTCCCACCCCCAAATTTGCAACATCAAAATTACCCCATCAACTCAGGCTACCAAACCCTGCCAGAGCCATACCATCCCAAACTGCCTGGCAACAGAGGGGTGTCTTGGCTGGCCCCCACCGCAACACGTGCTCTCTTTTAATGAGAACACGCCTTGTCATGCAGACCAGTCTGGCTGGCCTTACAATACTGTTCAGAATCTTAGATTCTGTGGGCATGAGCAATGCCTGCCAGCTAAATGGTGGATGAGAAGGTGTTGCAGAACTCTGCCTCCACAGCACATGGTGCATGGCTAAGGTCTTGCCAGCAAATCCTGTCTTTGGAATTTTCCTGCAGTGCCGTTGGCATCCCCCCCTCCCCGGCTGGCACGTTGATTGGGCCTGCTGCCATCATACAACAGCCGTGATCCAGCAGATCCATGCCCAACCCCTTCCCATCCTCAGAATGCCCCATATCAGAGTTTTCCACTGCCCCCCCCACTGGGCCTGCCACCCACCACCCATTTGGCAAAAGAAAACAAAAGGTCATCACTGTGCTGATGGAGACCAGCCGGACCCGACACCATTGCTATATTATCATGTCAGGAAATGCAGCACCTGTAGATTTTCGGTTCTCCATATCATAGAGCCACTGTTAGGAAAAAGGTGGCAAGAAGCCCTTTCCTTCAGACATCTGTGGGATTCTAGCGCGACAAGACCTCAGATCTAATGTAATGAGCTAATGGATGCCATGGTATAATTGTTAACAGACATCTGCCAGATCTAAATATAGGTTTCATAAACTTTCAGTCAGGACTTTTTCGTTTCTTCCCCCCCCCCCCCCGCCTTAATCTGTTTCATCCCCTCTTATGTTTCAAAAAGAGTCGGTACCATTGTCTGTAGTGGTGTGTAAATGTAACCACATGCATGGATGTGGTTAATAGCCTTCACTATTATGATTCCTGTAAGCGATGGCCATTTCCCCCTCCCTTCCCAATTACAAAACTGTGGCTATGATGCCGCGATGACAACAAAAGAAAGCTATTCCCACTTCCTTTACTTGCAGCGGAACAAAACGCTCACAAATGGAATGCAGATTCTCAAATTTATATTAATTGCAAGGGAAGTGAAAGACATGTCTGGAACACACAAAAGGAACACTCTCAAGAAATGAGAATCTTGTCTGTCAGAAAGACAGTTCTCACCAGCAGCCATACTCTGATCTGTTTATAAACTTGATAGCCCTGAATTCTTTTACATTCTGCTTGGTATAGTAAAAACCTTGCGGATTTGTCCATCTAGACCTTAGCGTACATGTGAATGTGTATAAAAATCTCATTTTTTGCATTTCTTTTTGTTCTTGAGGGGCTCTTTCTCTAAATGTTACTTGAATATTTTTTAACCGTAGAATCTTAAAGCAGGCATCGGGTCAAAAATACTTCTAATGAAACTTGATAGCTTATGTAATGCTTTATTGATCATTAGCGACATAATGAGCTGCATCCTCAAGTTCTTTTCAGTCAACATCTTCCTCTACGTAAAGTTAAAATAACCGCTACTGTTTTCCATTCCAAGTTGGATCATGGGACAATATATAGCATTTATAGTTTGTGCTGAGTTGACAGAAGCATTTTAGACAGATGAGACAGGGATTTTGGTGTCGTGCAAGGGGGGAAATTGTGAGAATAGTAACCAGAAGCAGCTAGAAGTATGGCTTCATCATATGACCCCCCAACCAAACCCATAAAGGTAAAGGGACCCCTGACCATTAGGTCCGGTCGTGGCCGACTCTGGGGTTGCGGCACTCATCTCACTTTATTGGCCGAGGGAGCCGGCGTACAGCTTCTGGGTCATGTGGCCAGCATGACTAAGCCGCTTCTGGTGAACCAGAGCAGCGCACGGAAACACCGTTTACCTTCCCGCCAGAGCGGTACCTATTTATCTACTTGCGCTGACATCCTTTCAAACTGCTAGGTTGGCAGGAGTAGGGACCGAGCAACGGGAGCTTACCCCGTCGCGGGGATTTGAACCGCTGACCTTCTGATCCGCAAGTCTTAGTCTCTGTGGTTCAGTGGCGTAGCGTGGGTTGTCAGCACCCGGGGCAAGGCAAGTAATTTGCGCCCCCTAACCCGTGGATTTGCGCCCCCCAACCCGTGGATTTGCGCCCCCTAACCCTAACCCTCAGATGTTGCGCCCGGTGCGGCCGGCCCCCCCTGCACCCCCCACGCTACGCCACTGCTGTGGTTTAATCCACAGCTCCACCCGCGTCCCAATCCTTAGAATGTGACAATTCCTGAGAAATACCTTGTCTTGAAAGCCAGCCTTGCAACAGGTGCTTAGGTAGTTGTTACTGATACTGAGCAGTTTATCTGGGTGTTGGCATGTTAACAGCATATCCAGGAACTTTAACTCAGCAGCAGGAAAACTGCTTTGCATGCAGAAAGATCCTGGTTCAGTCTCTAGATAGGGGAGCAGAAAGTTCCTGTCCAAACCAAGCATCCATGGTCTGTCCTTGCAGAAGTTCGCTTCCTATGTTCCACACTAAGTTCAGGGCATGCTGAGCTGGAACTCATGATCAATAGGCCTCTTCTTCTTCTTCTTCTTCTTCTTCTTCTTCTTCTTCTTCTTCTTCTTCTTTGCTATCAGGTGTTTCCTTGACATGGTCATAAGAAAACATTTGAAGCTGCCTAACTAAACCTATTTGGGGTTTGACTTCCTTGTTGTACAGCTTCTAAATTTACTGCATGGCTTTTAGCCTGGAAGGGAGCACAATACTTTTGTTTTAAGATGTTGTTAGCACCCTACTCCACAGAAACTGGGAATACTGTAGTAAAATATCCAAAAGAAATGAAACTTTTTGCTTTTTTATGAGACTGTTCTGAAGCTGATTTGTACGAACAGGACTTCCGTTTCTGTTCCTGGAGCCTGCTTATATAAGCATTTATTTGCTTTCCCATGTTTCAGTAATGTCATGGCTTTGTCAATTTATTGGGCTCTTGCTTTCTCCTTGAATCAGGGTCTGTCAGGTGAGACTGCCTCAAATAAATTTTGCTGTCCCAATATGGCTACAAAGGAATGAGATATCGAGAAGGACTTTGCTTTGTGAGAGGAATACAGGTGCCCAAATGTAGACACAGGTGCTTTATTTTATGCAGTTGAGCTGGAGAGCTTTTACTTTGCAATTTTTTTATAGTATCATAATTTTCACTCATAAGAGTGCCATAAAGTTTAATGGAAAAACATTGCTACTCTTGCCAAATACAAGATGGGAAGTCAAATGTTGCCCCACCCCAACAATTTGGGTGGATTTTTAAAGAGTCTGGACAAATTTTACCCAACATAAAGGCTATCAGTGGGTACTAACGCCTCACTTTTGAATTTCTAGTGCTTTTCTTCTTTTTTGAGCAAGCATTTAAAGTAATTTTAATCTGATCCTACAGCTAATTTCGAATGATTTTATCCATATTGTAAATCATTTGCAACCTCATCGTACACTGCTTAGAAACCAGTATATAAATTGTTGAAATTAAGGAAAATAAAATGAAATAATGGCTAGATCTGGTTAGCTACTGTGAAGACAAAATATTTCACTTAGCAATTTCATGTAAGTGTAGCTGCACGTTATAACTTACTCTAAGATCACAATGATGAAAGGCGGGATATACACAAATAATAATAGGATCAAACATAGGTAGCCCTTGCGTGCTAATTTGTGGCTTGATTCACCCCCCCCCCATTTTTTCCCATTTTATTATTATTATTAGTACTACTACTACTACTACTACTACTACTACAGTAGTTTGTGGATTTTTTCCAACTGAAATGGTAGGTAAAGGTAAAGGACCCCTGGACGGTAAAGTCCATTCAAAGGCAACTATGGGGTTGAGGCATTCATCTCACTTTTCAGGCCGAGGGAGCTGGCGTTTGTCCACAGACAGCTATCTGGGTCATGTGCCAACATGACTAAACCGTTTCTGGTGCAATGGGACATCGTGATGGAAGCCCGAGTGCTTGGGAACGCCATTTGCCTTCCCGCTGCAGTGGTACCTATTTATCTACTTGCACTGGTGTGCTTTTGAACTGCTAGGTTGGGAGAAGCTGGGACAGAGCAACGTACGGATTCAAACCATGCTGTGGTCTAAAACACTGAGCCTCTTGGGCTTGCTGATCAGAAATACATTGTGTGGCAGAGGTTATATGAATGTTCTCTCCAACTCACAATGGCTCATTTAAACACACAAGTTATTCAGTAGAGACTATTCATGTGATAGCAACCATAGATAATGGTCTAATCATGGGCAAGGAAGAAACTCTATAAGGAGTGCTTCACATGGCAAGTAAATGCCAAGAATATTGTTAATGGACAAGTCAGAATGTGTAGGTCACACTGGCTGCATGGATGAGTTCAAAGCTACTTGCACTGTGTCACAAATCTTATGGCAAACTCCCTGAAGTCTCAACTAAAAGCATCAAGTTAAAACACACAAATGCAACCCCCCCCCGAGCGATTCCTGCCCTCAGGCACCAGCATGAAAAAAACATCAAAACATCACTCTGCTGCAATACAAAGTAATGAAAGGAAGTGAGACCTCTGACAAGCAAGCATGTGAAACACAGAAATGTCAAAATAAGCCTGGTATCCCAAATTGCACAGGTGTCCGCTCGGTTCATACTTTGCCAGGAAACATGGAAATAATTGATTTCTTAACCTTGACACTAATAAATCATTGGCTTTAAAATGCAGAGGCCAGTTAATTGTATTGAATACAGCATACCCTCCAACATTTCTCCAATGAAAATAGGGATGTCCCGTTCAACAAACAACAACAATAATGTTATTATTATTCTTATGCCTGACAACAAACCCTAACTATTGGATTCTTTTGCCCCATCTTTTTGTGCCTGCCAAACAGCCATGTCACGCTTAGGATAATATTTTATTCCCCTGTTAATTATGCTGTTTTAAATGTGCATTTTATATTTGAATTCACTTAGCAATGTTTTTTTTTGAAATGTTTAAGTTTTTTTGTTAAGTTTTTTGTGTTAAATATGTATTCTGTAGCTGATCTCCTTTGATTTTGAAATCTAAGATAATATTTTTGTTTTCAGTTATGTTGAGATATATTCTCTTACACTTTCTGGAAAGTAGTGTCAGCACATGGCACCAGTGGCGGAGGAAGGGGGTGTGGTGGGGGCGTTCTGCTCCGGGTGTCACCACTGAGGGGGGGTGACAAAATGCCAGGCGGCACTCACTGCGGGGTCTGCAGCATGCCTGAGCCACGCATCTCTCTCTCTGCGCAGGCTCCGTGCTGCCCAAATGGTTCACCCGCTTCCTCCCCCCCAGTTGTAGGGTGCCTGAATGGGAGGAGAGAGACAGACTCCTCAGCGGCCCCACAGAGCGTTCTGCCCCGGCTGAAACTCCCCCCAGGCGTCTGGTCAGCTTGCTCCACCACTGCATGGCACAAGACTGTCAGGTGGCCTTGCTCTACAAGTCTTGAAGAAGGCTATCATCCGGTCCCTTAAATGTCATTGGGAAGTGTCCCATTCGTAGCATGTGTGTACTAGCCTCAGCCACTGGGGTTCTATGACCAAGAGATATGACTTTTGTGTGCTAGAAATTCGGACAGAGTTTGCCATAACCAAAAGGCCTCCCAACCTATTTATGACCTGGGTTCAGCTGCATATACCAGGCCTGTCCCAATACATTACTGCTCACAATGAAAATCCACCCAGCATCCCTGCTTCTTATTTTTTGAAGACTTTCTTGTCTCATGGGGATTTTTTTATGTTCCTTGATACATTTTCTGCTTTTATGTTTTTCTTATGTTTATTCCGAGAAGCTCTGTGCACATTTGTGTACTGGAACCCCACAGATGCACTTGACAACTCACCTCTTGCAAGTTCACAGCTTATCTCTCGCCTTTCTCCATGACAGCAGGTTTCTGAGGTAATTGACAATAACTGAAAAATAATACCTAACAGCACATTATTATTATTATTATTATTTAAGATAGTAATAATCTACGTAGACTTGAGGGTGGTGATGATGGCAAAGGTACAGCCCCCAGGCCTTAAGCCAATGGAAAGGGGGCCTGTATGCACAAGGAAGGCATGTTTATAGACATGTAATTAATTTCAATGCATTCCTCTGAAAGGGAAAGGTCAAAAACAGTGTAGAAAATAGTGTAATTATTTGCATTAACATTTGTTGACAAAAAAACCCCCCAATGATAGCAAACACTGCTAATATTCCCTTGTGTGATTTCCATTCTGATCTTTTTTTTTTTTATAAATATTTATTAAGGTTTTTAAATATAAATGCACACATAATAAACAATCTTACTTCTATCACAACAATTTCATCACTTCCTTGGACTCCCTCACGTCTCCCGCTCCCATTTACATCGTTAAAAATTTTTTCCAAACAAATTATCAACTTGTTTACAATCTCATGTCCACTCATTCAAATATAATCTAGCACTTCTTCCAAAAAAATTTATATTTTCTTTAGTCTCACTTATCATCAAATTTAAATCTAGTTTAGTGGTGGCCAGTTTTTTATAATCTAGCATCCTTCTTAACATTCAACCAAATTACAATGTTTTTGTAGATACATCTTGAATTTCTCCCAGTCTTCCTCCATCTTCTCTTCTCCCAGATCACGGTGCGAGACTGGTTACATTATGCTCAGATTAAAGAAGTTTTTAAAAATGACAAAAAGTTAGGGTTCCAGGTGGAGAAATCGAAGTTAGAAACAGAATTGTTAGAACCAAAGACCAAGGTACTATCTAGAATGTATAACTTGCTGCTAAAATGGAATACACAAGACGAAATGGTTAAATCGGCTATGATAAAATGGGCACAGGACATTGGGCATAATATTATGTTTGAGGACTGGGAAAGGTTGTGGACCACTGGGCTGAACTTCACCGCATGTAATGCTCTGAAGGAAAATGTTATGAAAATGATATATAGATGGTACATGACCCCAGTTAAACTTGCCAAAATATACCATTCGTCTGATAATAAATGTTGGAAATGTAAAGAAAATGAAGGAACATTCTTTCACCTCTGGTGGACATGCCCTAAGGTGAAGGTCTTCTGGGAAATGATATATAATGAGCTGAAAAAGGTATTTAAGTATACCTTCACTAAGAAACCAGAGGCCTTCCTTCTGGGTATTGTCGGCCAGAAGGTGTTAAAGAAGGATCGAACATTTTTTATGTATGCAACAACGGCAGCAAGGATTCTTATCGCAAAAAACTGGAAAACTCAAGATCTACCCACACTGGAAGAGTGGCAGATGCAGCTGATGGACTATATGCAACTGGCCGAGATGACTGGCAGAATCCATTCTGATCTTTTGATAAACATACAAATTGCAGAAATTTCTGCTCCTTGGTTGCAGTGGAATTGTCTGATATCACTGCAATTGGCAGGGCAGATTCCTCCACTGAAATAAGAGAATGAAAAAAAGTCTTGATAAAGAGACCAACCTGCATTAATAGGTCAGTGTGCTGTTTCCAATTATGATTAGCCAATATGGAGCCTCACGTGAGTGTGATAGCTATCCCTGTTGTTTCTCCCCAGCTTCAGTAAATGAGAGTGATAGCAAGTCTGAACATGGAGTTTCAATTATGTCTAATGGTCATTGATATAATGTAGGGCTTCCGTATGTCCAGACACATCTGGGAATCGGGATGCCAAAATGGCGGCCAGGTGGATTTTTCCTGAATCGACAAAATGTCCGGGAAAACCCAGACATATGGCAAGTAAGGCATATATATATATATATATATATATATATATATATATATATAAGCTCAACAACTTTGTCCAGATTTTCACTTTTATGAATATGGCAACCCTATATACTGAGCATTCTCACTAAAATGAACTGAGCATTCTCACTAATATGAACTCCACCTGTGAATATTTGCACACCAAAGAGTCTGTGACCAGGAAAAAAACCTTGAATGCATATCATTATTCAAGCGACAATATCTTACAAGCTGTTTTAGTGTTTTTTATTCAGATACTGTAGGAAATCTATGACTTCCTGTTTGAAAAAAGATCAAAAGAATAAAGTGGGTAGAATTAGGATTTGTTCATTTCTTCTTTTAAAATATTTCGGCTAGCTGGGATGAAAGCAGGATTTCAGTGTTGCTTAAGGCCATTGCTGTAATTAGTGGGTCACTTAAAATGTATCAATATCATGCCTAATGAGGCAAAAGTGAAGTCAGAGTTAAGAATGTGTCTGGACAAAGTGCTAACAGACAATGTTTGCTTAAATCAGAGTCCTCTTAAAATACAAGCCGTGTCTGCTGCAATTAGTGCTATTGCTCATTCCAGGAAAATGTAACCGCAAAGGAACTGCTTCATCTTGAACCCCATCTGACTTTGAGTGTCCTTAACTGTCTGCAAAAATGGCAACACTAGGAGCTTGCTGTATAAAACCCATTACATCATGTGTGGAGACTGTGAGGGAGAATTGCTTCATGCGAACCACTGCTTTTCACTAGTACATTATCAATTTACAAAGCTTTGTGGTTTGTTTCTGATATGCTGTTTCTGCTAACCCATTGCAATTGCTTTGCTGCTCATCATAGGTGCTGAGTGTGCGGGCCCCACAACATTCCCCATGAAGGGGAAGGGCACCCACAATTTTTTTGTGCTGGGGCCACACCACGGGGGCATGTACACCCAATGTCAGCATGCCCAGTGGCAGAACATATGCTCCTGCCGAGTGCGCCCCCAAGGGAACCCACTGCACTGAGCCCAGCTTGGCGAGCTGCCCAGCTGAGGTGTGGGGCGGCCAACTCCAGGGGCCCCTCAAGTGGCTCCGTGTCCCACCACTACCCCCCACCACATGCCTTCTTATCTTCTGGAGGCCCATTGCAGCTTCCAGAAGGCCCAAGGGGGCCCATCGTGGCCACGGGAAGGCCCAACGAGGCACAACAATCCTCTTTTTTAACGAACGGGTGGCAACCCTAGTGGTACAGGTTCTCCAGCAGTCACAAGGCTCAGGAGTCATGATTTGGAAGTTTAAGAGCAGGCCAAGAAGTTCAGAACTGGATAGAAGCAACAAAGACGTCTCCACCAGCTTCCCCGCCTTGCCCCCTAAGCTTTTAAAGATGAGGCATGACGTGCTCACTCACAAGTCATGCTCACATTGTGGGAATGTCAGGATTACAAGTGTGAGCTCCTTGGGGTTGTTGAAACTGCTCCCATCTGTGAAGATGGTGTCTAGTTTTAGGCAACAAGAACAGCTCTTGGTTGAGCTGTTCAGTCACTGCTGCCTTCCTCCAAGCCTCTCCCAGCCTCTGCTGAGGTTCTGTGCTCTGCAGGGAAAGTAGCAGAGGGGAGCAGTTTCCCCCAGGGTGAATGTCAGGGAACCGCCATTGGTTCAGGGGCGAGAGGGGAAAAGCCGGATGGATTACAGAGAGCCCCCGAAGATCGTGGGAAGCAGCACTTCCTCAGCGGAGGATGGTAGCCACGCCTCTAGTGGAGAGGAGATGCAGGGGGTGGAGGAGGCAAGGTGCCAGGACACCTTGCTGGAGCAAAGTGGGGACGAGGGAGGTCCCCCGTTACCCAAGCCTTCCTTGCGCAGAAAGCTTCCATGCAGAGAGGGGAGGTGCAGACTGGGCATCAAGAAACTACTCTGCTGGGGAAGGTTTAAGGACCGCCCATTCTCAGATTCTGCCAGTGAATGAGCAAGAATGCAGGCACTCTGCATTCTAAAGGTTTTTATCACTAATAAGAAAGCTTTAGAACACGCTTCTGAGGCATATTGCCTGATTGCTCTTGAGCAACCAACCGATACCTCTAACAGTGAAGTCCAACCTATTTCTGTGTTTCTTGCCCATCCTGTGGTGCAGGGCTTATGACAGAGGGTCACATTCCCATCTGACCAACCTTCCACCACCCAGGCTACCAAGAGACATCCACATCGCAGCCTGAAAGTAAAACATATAATGATGGCATTATTGTTCTTAATTAAAACTGTATACTGCTCTTCATTTGTAGATCTCAAGGCAGTTCACAACAGAAAATTACATTATAAAAAAACACAAAATGCTTAATAAAAATAAGAATAAAAACAATCCAACTCTTTTCCGCAACAAATTTAAAAGGGCATTGGATGTCAAAGGATGGTCTATAATGAAGGTACCAGGTGAACCTTCCTAAGGAGAGCACTTCACAAATGGGAAGCCACTGCAGGAAAGACCTGTTCTTATGTTGCCACCTTCTGGACCTCTCATGGTGGAGGCATGTGAAGAAGGGCCAAAAGAGATGATCTCAGGATCTGGGTAGGGCTGCTGAGGTTAGTGGCTGAAAAGGGTGGTGGTAGCCTGGGTAGAGTCCTGAATGCCAGGAGAGAAAACTAGAGGGCCACATTTCACCCCAGAGTCTGATGTTCCCTCCTGTCCCCTCATATGTTGAGGAAGAATGGGGTTGTGCATGATAGTGATGTACTCTGCTGCTGTCAACGTGCAGCCATTTCCCACACCGTGTGTTCAGTTCTATGTACATAATGATGTATGTGCATAGAGGTTTTTTCTACAAAAAGGGTGTTGGTGGATCCTGGGCTAATCCAGAGAAACGGAAGTAAATAGCTAGCTGCATGTTGAAGCGACAATGTATGCATTTGATTCCAGTATTAAGACGATACTGCGGGAGGAGATATCAGACTTGATTGGATTGAGGTCTGCTGGGTGATAGGATTGCTTGGACGATGAATCAAATAAGTGAGTATTCTCCTACTTTAAAATAAAATAAAAAATGAAAAGTTACCCGGATCTTTTTCCAGCCTTAAGCGAAACACATCAGTTCCTTATGAGATGGAGAACAGAAGCACAAAGAGACATGGCAGGTTTTTATATTAGATTTTTGATATTAGATTTGATACAAGTCTATGAGCAATTCAAATGTTCTTGGAACCAGAAGCTGGCCTAGGTTCAGAGTTCTTATCTGCAAATCATTATTTCTAAAAGACTTGAACCCTGATGCATCTCCCCATCGAGCAAATGCAAATGAACCGTCTTACAAATAAAGTAGCCAATTAACCCTCTCTATCTTCAGGGCACACGGGTTGTAAGTCGTTGAGACTGCCAATTGAAATGCAGACTATAGTTTATGCAACACATACAAACAACAGTAGGTATCTGCCAGATGAAAAAAACTGAAGATGAATAATAATTAAAAAGAAGTCAGCCAGTGAATGAAGTCAATAGATCAAAATGAATTCTATTAAAGAGACCTACAGTTAAGCCTTCTTTTTATGCTTATTGCATCAAAAGCAGTGAAATGCAGATAGTTAGTATCCACAGTCAGATGGATGCACATTGTGCAAGGACCTTGAAGATGGTCTTCTCTGTGGTGGCACCTAAGTTATGGAGCTCCTTCCTCTTGGAAGCACAAATGGCTACAACATGAATGAACCTGTTTCTAAATACCTTGGAGGGGGGCTATCTTTTACTCCTTCTTAACTTCTCCTTGTACTGTTCTTAAATAGAAACAAATTCTGATAAATTTTTATTCTTCCTTTTAGGCTTTTAAACAGAGGTTAGGTGGCCATCTGTCATGTATGATCTACTTGACATTCCTGCATTGCAGTGGTTTGAGCTAGAACTCTACAATTCTATGGTTCTATGTATATTTTGTATTTTATTGTATGTTATGGGTTGTGTTGCTATTGATACATATTTCTATTGAGGCTGTTTTGATGTCTGTGGTGCATAAAGCGGTGCAGAAGAACTTCATATTAAATATATATATATATATCCCAATGAACATTTATTTGGATTCATTTCAGATTTACATCAGTGGTTCCCAATTCTGTAGGTGAGGCATGCACAGAAGCTCATGTCCTTTTGGAAATGTTCATAATTGCACTAGAGTGGTAGGGAATATAGACTACCATTTGCAGAGCGGTAACTTACCGTGATAGAGACATCACCTTGCCAACAAAGGTCCGTATAGTAAAAGCTATGGTTTTCCCAGTAGTGATGTATGGAAGTGAGAGCTGGACCATAAAGAAGGCTGATCACCAAAGAATTGATGCTTTTGAATTATGGTGCTGGAGGAGACTCTTGAGAGTCCCATGGACTGCAAGAAGATCAAACCTATCCATTCTGAAGGAAATCAGGCCTGAGTGCTCACTGGAAGGAGAGATCCTGAAGCTGAGGCTCCAATACTTTGGCCACCTCATGAGAAGAGAAGACTCCCTGGAAAAGACCCTGATGTTGGGAAAGATGGAGGGCACAAGGAGAAGGGGACAGCAGAGGACGAGATGGTTGGATAGTGTTCTCGAAGCTACCAGCATGAGTTTGACCAAACTGCAGGAGGCAGTGGAAGACAGAAGTGCCTGGCGTGCTCTGATCCATGGGGTCACGAAGAGTCGGACACAACTAAACGACTAAACAACAACAACAACAACAACTTACCATGATATGCCTGTCGCCTCTGGTCAGCTCCATATCCTCTGGCGGTGAGGAGAGGTTCATCGCCATTCCCCACATCTTCAGAATTGTAGAAGCAGTATCACAATTCTCTCCAGTGAGTGGCAGGAAGGTACAGCAGCTGGATTTCACAAAGATAATACAAGATACATTTTTGGCACAACACTATACAATGCTAAGGCACATTCAGAGACGCCCAGCCGAGGGCCCACTTTTTCTGGGATAATACTGTAAAGCATGCATAACCTGAGCATTAATCCATCCATGATAATGGGGTATAACTGCTGCTTGATTAAATAAACCATTTGTATTAGAATCCTTTTTCATGAATACTGGTGGTAATCAGTATTTTTAAATGGTGAAGTCATGAAGAGTAGGACAGGCAAACCTTGTGTCTAATTACCAGAAGTTCTGCCTTGATGGAGGGATGATTTGTGGGCCCATCCCTGAAATCCTAAGGGCACCTGGAAGCATGGTGAGGGGAAAAAAAGAGAGAGAGATTTCTGCACCATCCTATGAATGGTTTTGCATTTGGATGTCCTCCACCACTCAGAGATGTTCAAGTATGTAGGCGATCCCTACTTCTGTCAGGGAAAAATCTGCAAATTGGACCCCGGAAAGCTGCTGAGATGAACTCATTTTTATGTAGCTTTCATTGTCAGCATGTTTTAGGTCTTCTACCTGATTTAAAAATCCATGGATTTTAATCATAATAATATTATGATTCCTTCTTAAGTGCCCAATAACTATTAAGCAAGCTGCAATGATTTAAAATAATTATGGTGTTCATGAGGTAAATATTAAGTAAACAAAGATAATTAGGAGGAAATGAACAAAAGGAGGTGAGTAAGAGATTTAAGGAGCTTCAGTTGAATAAAAAACAGATTGAAAAAGATAAAAAAAGATTTAGTAGAAAGGTAATATAAACACTCAGAAGAAATAACTCATTGCAGACGCTTTTTAAAAAATGGAAGAAGATCAAATGAGCTGTAACTGGGCATACAATACAGAGACTGAGAGAACTCCCCCCTCTCAAAATTAGAGTTGAAATCAGTGTAAAAAGTGATTCAAAATAATAAGAAGGAAGATGTAAAAGAGAAACAATAGGCATGGAACAATTTCCTAAAGAAAGGACAAATGGACTGGATTAAGCAATAGCCATTTTTGATTTACAGAGTTCTTAGTGAAGGAAGGGTTTTCCCTCCCCCTCCCTGTATGAATCATAGAAAACAAATTATTGGTTTTGCTGGATTAACTAATTGGTACTTTCTTCCCTTGCCAACTCTGTGTTTCCCTACCAGCCCTCAGTCATATCATACCCTTCCTGCTTCTTAAGTACCAGGAAGCTTTTCGTATGGTAAGGACTGTCAATGTTGCTTGACATATTTGGCTCTGGACAATATCCAAAAGGTTGGTGCTCTTAAAAGAAACAAAGAGTTTGTGATGCTGTGTGAAAAGCTGGTGGCTACAAAGGGCAAAGCTTTGTGGAGTTCATATGAATCAGGTGCTCTTTGGGGCATTGGGATGCAAAACACAGCTGCATGTTACAATGTAACCATCAGTTCTTCTTATATGGCGTGTTCTCCTTCATGGAGAGCACATGTTGCGGTGGGGTCTAGCAGGACACCCCCTCTTGGTCGCTGGGCAGGACCATTTCGATGGCCATGACTGTGATTGGGCCAATTTGGGTTGTTGGGGTGATTTTGATGTTACCTGTTAGAGGGTTGGCCCAAAGGTTATATATTCTTGGCACACAGCTTTGTACAGCCTCTTTTGCTGCGTGACGGTATGGTGCCCTACCCCATTCTTTTCCCAATATTGTTTTCCCTTACTGGCTTTCACTGGAATCCAGAAGTCAGTTCTGTCCCTGGGCGTGGTGACAGATAGTTGTAACCAATGCTTAAGCAACCACTTACATTATGTATTTTAATAAAGTTGTGGTCAAAATTATGCCAAAAACCTTAAACAAAAATTCTGTGTGAATTGTGATTTATTTAGGGGGTGGCTTGGGGACCTCGACACACAAATTGCTTACAATATCTACACATGGAAACTTCTGGCTAGCAGGGAGAGATTTTGCCTGGAATTAGTCTGATTTCCATGAGCTGGCGGTAGTCTCTAACTCATAATGGAAATACTAAACCAAAACTCCTTTGCTATGTCTTGCACATCAAGAACTAAGGTAATCTGGGAGCAAGCCAAGCACCTGGGAGGCAGTAGTGGAGCTAAAAAGGGCAGGGAAGTGACTTTACCACTAGCAGGAAAAGTCCATTTTTTCACCATGGCAGTTCCAGGTTGGCATAAGCAGAGAGACCTAAACTGGGCTCTGGTAGCTGAACTGGCTTAGTGGATCACCTCCTCCCCATCCTCTCTCTCTGCCCTAAAACACCCTGTTTGTGGCGCTGTGGTCTAAACCTCAGAGCCTAGGGCTTGCCAATCAGAAGGTCGGCAGTTCGAATCCCTGCGACGGGGTGAGCTCCTGTTGCTCGGTCCCTGCTCCTGCCAACCTAGCAGTTTGCAAGCACATCAAAGTGCAAGTAGATAACTAGGTACCGCTGCAGCGGGAAGGTAAACGGCGTTTCTGTGTGCTGCTCTGGTTTGCCAGAAGTGGCTTACTCATGCTGGCCACATGACACGGAAGCTGTCTGTGGACAAACGCCAGCTCCCTCGGCCAGTAAAGCAAGATGAGTGCCGCAACCCCAGAGTCGTCTGCGACTGGACTTAATGGTCAGGGGTCCCTTTACCCTTTACCTTTACTCATGCAGGTGGGAACTTCTGCTCACCCATGTTTTAGATAGGAGCAGTTGAGGGTCACTGCCCCCCACCAGATGGAAACTTCTGCCTCTTCCAGTCTTCCTCCAGCCTCACTGATGAGGGACTGGGATTGGCCTGACCACCATCTGAGTGATTCCCTCCCTCCTTATGTTTCATTTTTCATTTTTCAAAGCAAAAGCTGAAAGAGTCAAGCAGCTTTCCCAGAGTCCATATTAAGCCCCAGACATTTTCCTCCATGCCTGCATTTTTGGTCATCTTGGCCAGAGAACAACATTGCAACTTTAGCCTTTGACTCATTCCTTCAGCCTCAAAGGATCTTCCCTTAATGTTCACCATTAAGAGGACAATAATCAAACGCTAACACTTCCAGACATCAGTTACAGGTAGGTAGCCGTGTTGGTCTGCCATAGTCAAAACAAAATAAAAGGAAAAAAATTCCTTCCAGTAGCACCTTAAAGACCAACTAAGTTAGTTCTATGTATGAGCTTTCGTGTGCATGCACACTTCTTCAGATACACTGAAACAGAAGTCACCAGACCCTTCTATATAGTGAGAAGGTGGGGAGGGTATTACTCAGAAGGGTGGTGGGAATGGGTGATTGGCAGATAGCTGTGATGAGCCTGTTGACGACTCTTAACGACTGCAATAGGTCTTACAGGAAAAAGCAAGGGGTGAAAAGGTGAAAAATGGCTTTGTCATGTATAATGAGATAAGAATCCAATGTCTTTGTTCAGACCAGGTCTCTCCATGGTTTTAAGTTTGGTGATAAGTTGCAATTCAGCAGCTTCTCTTTCCAGTCTATTTCTGAAATTCCTTTGTAATAGAACAGCTACTTTGAGATCTTGTATAGAATGTCCTGGGAGATTGAAGTGTTCTCCTACTGGTTTCTCTGTCTTGTGATTCCTGATGACAGGAAACCAGTAGGAGAACCAGTACAGCAGTGGCAATTATCTATGTGTGGCTTGCAAGGGTTGCCAGCTGCTCAGTTGCTGGTGTTTTGATAACCTGCTTCCTTTCGAAGCTTTGATGACAATTCAGAGAATGCTGAGGGAAAGGGCATCCTCATCTCATGATAAACTAGGACAAGAAACTGAAAATGAGTTTGTTCTGCCTGCTTCTACCAGTATGGTAGACATTTCATTGCTCTGGAGGGAAACGTGTTTCATAGGGTCATAGGAAGCTGGTTTATACCAAGTCAGACCCGTTGGTCTGTCTTGCTCAATATTGTCAACACTCACTTTCAGCAATTCTCTAGGGCAGCTTTCTCCAACATAGGTGCCCTCTAGATGGTTATTTATATTATTTTTATTACATTGTGTATCTTCTAAGGAGCTTGATGTGTTGTACACTATTCTCTCTTCTCCATATTGTCCACATGATAACACTGGAAGGTAGGCTCAGCTGAGAGTTGGTGGCTAAGACAAGGTCATCTTGTGAGCTTCATGGCTGAGTGGGGATTTAAGCTCAGGTCTCCCAGGTCCTAGTCCATATCTCTCAACTGTCCCACTTTAAGCAGGACATCCCATAATTACGGAAGCCAGCATGGCTTCTGATTTGATCCCGGGATGACCTGTTCTGGCTCCTGCAAGAGTGTGGCCCCTAAAGATACACATCCTAATTTTCCTCTGTGGCATATTGGAGAGTATGCTAGTCTGATATGCTAACCACATGTGCATGGGAGCTGTAGTCTAACATCTTGGTGAAGGTCACTCTAGGGTTTGAGAAAAGGGACATTCCCAACCATACTTGAAAATGCCAGGGACTTGTTGATAATGGTGTAGGTGCACTGTTAGGTGCTTGTGTCTGAAGCTAGGCTTTGTACACCAATACTATTATTCATTCATTTATTTATTGTTTTATTTATTAAATTTGTATACCACCCTATACTTGTAGATCCCAAGGCGGTTCACAACATAGGATTACAATATAAAAAACACAAAATACATTACAAAAATAAGGACAGAAACAAATCAATAATACCTCCTTTCATATGACATTTAAAAGGGCATCAGATGTCAATCAGCCCAAGGCCTGGTTAAAGAGGAACGTTTTTGCCTGGCACCTAAAGGTGTATAATGAAGGCACCAGGTGAACCTCACTGGGGAGAGTGTTCCACAAATGGGGAGCCACTGTAGAAAAGGCCCGTTCTCATGTTGCCACCCTCTGGACCTTTCGTGAAGGAGACACACAAAGAAGGGCCTCAGAGGATGATCTCAGGGTCCAGGTAGGTTCATATGTAGAGAGGTGGTCCTTTGGGTATTGCAGTCCTGAGTCTGGTGGCTCACTTTTGGTTATCAGAAGAGGAATTAATATCTACCAAACAACCTGGGGCAAAACTGAAAGAGATTCCCATATATCTGAGATAACAAAAGAAGCAATGCACCAGTTAAGAGTGTTTGTGCCTCAGGCGAGGGTTAGTTGGGAATACATATCACTTTCCATATATATATATATATATATATATATATATATATATATATATATATGCAGGTTTTGGTGTCCTCGGGTGTCTAAGCATATATATATATATATATATATATATATATATATATATATATATATTCTGAGTGGTGGCTAACTAAAATGGATTTTCCATTTCATTTTTAAATACTCCACCATGCCCTGTGACATTGCCCTGACATTAAAAATAATCTTGTGAAATGCACTTAATTATAATTTGTAATTACAGATATTGTAACATAGCAATAAAGTGCCACCCAATATTTAGAACTGTCATGATGAAATTGTTCTGAAACTTAAAACCCTGCCCAAAATGAACTCTATAGCCTGGCAAAGGGTAGAGCAGCTTCCTCCCCTTATTATTACAACATTATTCAAAGCATGTTAAAACTCTTCTCAATTTAACCACCATTTAACTGCTGGCTTGCTAGGCTGACATAGCTTGGGCCAGGAACTTGATTTGAGATATATGCTAGTTTTAAGGTTCAAAAACTTGCTGAATTGTGTTCATACCATTGTGACTGACCATTTTAGCGGGGCAGGGGTGAGGAGCGGCCTAGTCCTTCATGGAGAGTACTACTTTAGAATTCGGTTGGGGACTAAAAATATCTGTAAGCCAGGAAAGCTAGGATGTCATAGAAAATTGTTTTTTTGCATAAACTTCTTTCTAGCATGCTAGCTTTTATTATTGCAAGGAGATTGTGATATACAGTGGTGCCTCGCAAGACGAAAAGAATCCGTTCTGCGAGTCTCTTCGTCTTGCAGTTTTTTCATCTTGCGAAGCAAGCCCATTAGCGGATTAGCGGATTAGCGCTATTAGCGGCTTAGGGGCTTAGCGGATCAGCTGATAAGCGGCTCAGCAGCTTAGCAGATCAGCTGATAAGCGGTTTAGCGGATCAGCTGATAAGCGGCTTAGCGGATCAGCTGTTAAGCGGCTTAGCGGATCAGCTGATAAGCGGCTTAGCGGATCAGCTGTTGTGGCTTAGCGGATCAGCTGTTAAGCGGCTTAGCGGCTTAGCGGATCAGCTGATAAGCGGCTTAGCGGCTTAGAAAAAGGGGGGGAAGGGAAAAAAACCCCGCAGGAACTCGCAAGACATTTTCGTCTTGCGAAGCAAGCGCATAGGAAATTCGTTTTGCGAAGCACCTCCAAAACGGAAAACCCTTTCATATAGCGGGTTTTCCGTCTTGCGAGGCATTCGTCTTGCGGGGCACCACTGTAGGTGACATTGTAAGCATGGTATTCTTAGTGGCAATTTCATGTGTCTCCCTCCCCCTTTGAATGCATATTTGAATGCCTAAAAGTAAAGGATTAAAATGTAGGTACTCTTATAATGACCATGTGACCTACTTGACAGGGAAAATGGTTGCATCATGATGCAAAGGTTAAGTAACTTCACTTACGTAAAATATAATAAAATCTGAACTGAATCTGCATTCCAAATCATAACGGAGGGGGGACATTTTGCACTTCTGCTAAGATGGGGAAAACAGGCTCTGGACTCCAGGCCTGAACGTACCAGAATGGCATTAACCCTCTGCCCGCCAGCACCTAGTAATGTGTGCCCAGTGCAATTTATTTATCTGCAGTCACTACCACCAAAGAACATGGATGTAACTTGTTATCTTAGCAGCATTCCCATTATAAAGCCCCATTGCAAGGACCTCAGAGCCCCAGTGAGCCCCACCACTGTCACCAGCCACACAGCACCCCATTTTTCACTGCAAGAGGAAAATTGATCTCCTGGCCTTCAATTTGAATTAGCCTGATTCTCCATTCCCTTTCCTTTTTTATGAAGAAACCCTTTCTGGGACCCCACATTTAAACTCTTCCCTGGTCTCCTTGCTGGCCTTAGTAGGACCAACTTGGCCAGTTAGCCCTGGTGATCATTTGATGTTTACTGACTGGGTCCCCGCCCCTGAATGACCCTGAATTTTTGAATTTTATTGATATTGATACAGTGGTACCTCGGGTTACATATGCTTCAGGTTACAGACTCCGCTAACCCAGAAATAGTACCTTGGGTTAAGAACTTTGCTTCAGAATGAGAACAGAAATCATGCTCCGGCAGCGCGGCGGCAGCAGGAGGCCCCATTAGCTAAAGTATTGCTTCAGGTTAAGAACAGTTTCAGGTTAAGAACAGACCTCCGGAACAAATTAAGTACTTAACCCGAGGTACCAATGTACTGCATTTATGTTGTATTTTATGCTGTTTTTAAATCACATTTTAACCAGTGTTTTATATTTGCTGTTAGCCGCCCTGAGCCCGGTTTTTAAACCAGGAAGAGTAGGGTATAAATAAAAAAAAATATTATTATTATAAGCGAGTCAGCCTTCCACTGTTTCTTGGGGGTGGGATTTCACCAAGTCCAACATGGCAGGACAATATGAACAATATGACTTCCTCACACCTAGCACTTACCCTTATGACAATTCCTTGCAATCTTGAAGGGAAGAAAGCAGTGGTACTGCAAAGATATACCTACGAGAAAAGAGTGCCAGTGTTTCTCTTTTCTTGATTATGCCACTCATGAGCCTGATAATACAATGCCTGCTGTGTGGATTTAAAGAGATCATCTCAGGGATTGGCACAGTTTACCTGTCGCTTGCGGGTGTTGGGCATGTAGAATCTCGGCACGCTGGAATCCCAAAAAGTCCTCTAGCTGGAACCGCCCTTCATGGCTGGAGCAGCAATGAATTACATTATCTCCTCTCTCCCACCCACCCCCAACACACAAAAGGAATACAATCATCATAAATCATGTGGGGATTTGCTTGGCTCACTACCAAGGAGGATGAGATTAGCACAATACAGAATACAGTTCTATAACAGTAAATATATGCTCTGCTAGATGGAAGGCAAGGAAGTGTTCATTGGAGAGAACCCGCTAAGAGCAACAAACCATTTGCTATGGAAGAAAGAGGCCATGGCCTGAGGATGTTTGGTAAGATCTGTGCTTAAGATAAATCTCAAAATCGGGTCAGAAAACCACAGTAGCTTTTAGAAGTGCTAATGGAAGCCTTCCTGATCAATCCAGCAATTTTAAAAGCAATATTTTATCACAAATGCTGCTCTTATAACCTCGGGCTATCACCCAGAGTTGAAGGGTGATAGACCCATCACATTCTAGCTATCACTGAAACCGAGGCTTCATCTTTACTCTGCAGAAATCCGACATGAGTATTTTTGAGCCTCCTTATACCTTTCTAGTTCTACAAAGGCAAAACATGAAAATGGATTCTATGGGGTGAAGCAGTTTGCACAGTCTTCCATCAACGATCCTCCTCAGCAAGTTGCACAGGTAGCTTTAAATCCAGAATGAGAACCTTGCCTCACCCCATAAGAAGTCAGAAAATGATGCAGGCTTTTCTGGATCCTAGCTTCCTCCCATCATGCCAGCCCGTTCTGTCTCCTAATAGGGTTAACAATTACTGGTTGCCCCTCATCCAGAACAAAATATTGCATCCATCAAAACACAGAAACACAGAGTTTAAACGTTGGTTTCTCTTTATCTTAAAGTGGTCAATGATGCTACGCAGGAACGGAGTTGGTTAATTGAAGCTCACAGGTGAATGTTTACAGTTTGACCTACTTCGCTTCACACCTGTGGTCTCTCGACTTTTTTCCTAATTAGAAAAGAAGTTGCATTCTGCACCGGGTGCAGAAAGGGATGTAATAGGATAATTGGTTAATTGAAACTGCATTATATTGTGTTCAAATGTCTTGTAAGCTGCTGGTGAGGAGGAGTGATGGCTTGCAACATTTGACTGTTACGTTTTGGAAATAAAACTAAGCAAAGATATTGCGAACAGCCTTTATTTTCTACGCCCCAGTTGCTGCACACACTCGGTGCAAAAGTCCAACAGTAAAGGATCCTGAGGATAATCTATTCCAACCCTCTGAAATGCAGGAATCACAGCTAAAGAATCCCTGACAAATGGCCACCCAACCTCTGTTTACAAACCTTCTGGGAAGGAGAGTCAATCACCTTCTGATGTAGTCCGTTCCACCGTCAAACAGCTCTTAATGTCAGAAAGTTTTCCGAATGTTTAGTTGGAGTCTTCTTTCCTGTAATTTGTTTGTTGTTGTTTTTTTAATAATTTTTAAAATTAAATTTACATTTTAATATTCAACACATTTATCAAATGAAGGAAAATACAATAAAGCAAAACAAAACTCCCACCCAGTGACTTCCCCCAACTTCCCCTTCTGGTTCTTTAACTACTTGCTGCTTCTGCTTAATTTTTGTCTTATTTTTCATATATTTTTTAGCTAAATGCTCTTATATCCTCATCCTTTCTTTTTCTTCAAGTTACATCTTACATTTAATTAATTATCATATTATTGTTTCTTAACCTTTCCTCATGTTTTCTTAATTGTAAGTGTTTACTCAAACTCTGCTAGCGAGTCCATCTCATTACAATATTTCTGTAAATACAACATGAATGGTTCCCAATCTTTTTTAGAGTCTCTGTTACCTTTGTCTCTAAGTCTTCCCCTAAGTTTCGCCATTTCTGCATATTCCAGAAGTTTAGCTTGCCATTCTTCTTTCATTCGTATGTTGTTGTCTTTCCATTTTGGGGCTAACAGAATCGTAGCTGCTGTCATAGCTTTTGTCAGCTCCTGCCATATAATACCTAATTAGAAATCAGAGATTTGGATGGCATGTTGTTGTATGATAAAGGGAAAGTGCATAAAGGATTTTGCAATCATATAATCAGGAGATCACTTTTTGAAGTTTGAGAAAGATACAAAGATTTATTAGAACAAAAGACCCTGTGGTAGTTGCCACTAACAGAAGCAACATCAATTAAGAAAAATAAGAAAGAAAAATGGCTTACATATAAAGATCTCTTAATAGAAACAGAAGGGAAATTAAAATTGAAATATTTCAAAGAGATTTGAGAATGTGTTAATGACTGGTTGCAGTATTTCCAAATAAATGAGGTATTTAAAAACAACAACAACAACAACAACAACAACAACAACAACAACAACAACAACAACATACTCTAGATTTCAAAGAGAAATCATAGATGATAATACTAAAATATTGAAGAAGATGTATAATTTACTGCTAGAATGGGAAACTAAAGATGAGGAGGTTAAATGTGTAATGATTAAATGGGCACAAGATTTAGGACATAATATACAAATGGAAGATTGGGAAAAATTATGGAAAGTGGACTTAAAATTTACTGATTGTGTAACTCTGAAAGAGAATTCATTTCTTGTAATTTAGATCCATTGGTTTGGGTTCTTCTCTCTGGAGCAGCGGAAAACAAAGTTGGTCTGTCTTCCATGTGGCAGCCCTTCAAATATTTGAAGTTAGCTATCATATCACCTCTCAGTCTTGTCTTCTCCAGGCTAAACATACCTAGTCCTTCAAGCATTACTCCAAAAGCTTGTTTTCAGGATCATCTGCACACATTCCAGCTTGTCAATATTATTCTTAAACCATGGTGCCGAGAACTGGACACAATACTCCAGGCAGGGTCTGAACCAAAAAAACTAAACATGGTATAATACTGGTAAAAGATACCCTAGATACATTTATTTAGTTTAGTTTATGGCTTGGGAATTTGGGCCAGAAAACTAAATCCCAGAAGCATCCTAAAATAGATCAAATGAAGCAAAGAAACAGACTATTGATTTATCACAGTACAGATTTATTGCATGGTTTCATGTTATTGGTTTTTGACTTAATCTGGCCTTTAACCAAGTTCTGTAATATAATACGAGTTCTTTTAGCCTGTTTGGAGATCTGTCATGTTTGTACAGAATTCCCAATAAAAAGTGGCTCATATCTTGGACAGCTGAAACTGGAGGTGAGGTGAGGGGCAGGAATAATTCTGAAGTGGAAATTGCAAGAGGGAGCTAACTGTAAACAACACAGTGGCATTGAGCAGCAATCCTGTATGTGGTCACTATTTCCAGAACAGACTGTGAGGATGTTTGGTGGCTCATTTGCTAAGGTTACTTGCTGCTTTGCCAGAGATACGAGCTTCTGTGTACTTTGCCTCAGGTTTACTGCTCACTGGGCTAACATAAATAGGAGACAATGCAGAGGTGACCTTTTCAGTCTCTTACAATTTGCATCATTCTTATATGATTGGATAAAGGAGCAGCATTAAAACCAGCCTCAGGAGAGCGTAAGCTCCACAGCCACCACCATTGTCCCAAGATGTGCAGACTCTGAAAGAAGGATGTAAAAGGGATAGAGGAAGTATTTCACAATGAATTTCCCTGTCTAGGAAATAAGGATGGAGAAAAAAATCAATGAAGTCTACATTTAAGTTGCACTTTCCAAAACAAGATGTGAACCAAAACACACTGATTGAAATTCACACTTCTCTGAATTTTGCAATGCAGTTCTCCAGTCAAGCAGTGTATACAAAAATTCATATACTTAGGTACAATGTGCATTGAAATGCATACATTAGTGAAAATGGCATGCATTATATTGAGGGAAATTGCTTTGTAAAAATGTGTATACCTTCTATACAAGAAGGTGATGGCGACGACAATACATTAGGAGAAATTTGCACTAAAATGCTGGTGAATTTACAAAATGATTTGAAAACAACAACAACACAAACTGATGAGGAAATGTGGAGAACTGAACTTAAGGTAGGAAAAAGGAGAAACTGTGAGAAGATTAAATCGACAGTTTTCCCAGTCCTGCTGGGAAACAGAACTCCTAACACTGTTTTCGAAGAGCCTGTGAATCATCTTACAAAGAGCGATTGTCATAGCCCATCTCCTAAACTGCCCCTGATGTTTGCATTGTTACATGGTGCAAAACTCTCACACTTCCAGGCTCATGAGCATGAGAAAATATGAGTCTTTTTACTGGTAAATTCCCACATTATCACCTTATGCTCCCAGCCTGAAAATTCCTCTATTGTTGGCATTCGTCTGTTGTGCAATTTGAAAAAAGAAAAATAAAAAGGGCTGTCCTGGGAAGCTTTGTTATACCATGTTTTTCTCACCTAGCCCAGCCCTGTCTTCTCTGACTGGCAGAAACTCGCCAGGTTTTCATGCTTTTCCATCCCCTGTTTTCCATCCCTGCTTTTCCAACTCCTGTTGTTGTAACCTGATCCTTTTAAATGAAAAGGCCAGGAACTGAACCAGGCACTTTCTGTATGCAAAACACATACTCTGCCACTAAGCTCTGGTTCCACCCACCTAATGCCATGTTCTTCTACATTTCTGAATGCTAGTGTTTTCCCTACATCGCTAGACACTTCATTGTATCACTTCATTTTGATTGATGCATGAAGAAGAAGAAGAAGAAGAAGAGTTTGGATTTGATACCCCACTTTATCACTACCCGAAGGAGTCTCAAAGCGGCTAATGTTCTCCTTTTCCCTTCCTCCCCCACAACAAACACTCTGTGAGGTGAGTGAGGCTGAGAGACTTCAGAGAAGTGTGACTAGCCCAAGGTCACCCAGCAGCTGCATGTGACGGAGCGGAGACGCGAACCCGGTTCCCCAGCTTACGAGTCTATCGCTCTTAACCACTACACCACACTAGCTCTCTGAACTGATCTCTGTTCTGCAAAATATATATTGCAGGGATTTGAAGCATTCCCTCCCCGCTTTACCACTTACCTGTTTTGTTTTGTTTCCATCTTATTATTATTAAAGGTCTCTGGAAGACTTATTTTGAAATGAAAAATGCTTTTAAGAACATGCTCCTGGAAAAAAAATCTGAGTTTGCACTAGCCAAATGGTCTAAAATTGTTACTGCATTAGAAATTAAAGATACTAAAACTTTTTGGTCACTTCTCTCAATAAAAGATACCACTGAGTTCCCTAATATAAGCGATGAGGTTTGGATTTCACATTTTACTGCTGTTTTTTATGATCACCAAGTTTGTAAAAAGGAAAATTTTAAAGTTTCTTTGGCAAAAACCACACAATTTCAAATTACTGTTGAGGAGATGAAAAGGATAATCTTTTCGTTTAAGCAAGGGAAATCACCGGGTATGGATGGCATCCCAATAGACCTGTTGAGATTAGATATAGAATGGTGGGCCATTAAACTTGTGCCGCTTTTTAATTCTATCTATCAATCAGCCCTTGTACCTAAGTCGTGGAACAACTCAATAGTGGTACCGATTTTTAAAAAAGGTGATAGGAATTGCCAAGAGAATTACAGGCCTATAAGTTTGCTACCATGCATAAGCAAAATCTATGCCAAATCTCTGCTTATTAAATTGGAAGAATGGATGCTGACAAAAGGCCTACCTGGTAAAGAGCAGGCTGGTTTTAAGGCAGGCTCGTCAACTCTTGACCAGTGTCTAGTGTTAAGTCATCTTGTGGATAAATATGTCATGAGAAATAAACGGAAACTCTTTGTGGCATTTGTGGATTTAAAAAGTGCCTTTGATTCAGTTGACCGCAACAAACTATGGACTAAACTAGAACACCTTGGTATTGACCCATATTTACTTACACTGATTCAAAGTTTACATTCTAATAACCAAATATATGTTAAAGTATCAAAAGATGGTACACTTGCAGGTCCTATTCTGAATAATCGTGGAGTTAGGCAAGGCTGTATCTTGGCCCCTACCCTATTTAATCTTTTTTTATCTGACCTACCATTATTCCTTCAAAACGCAACCACTCATACTCCTTATTTAAACAATTGCCCACTCTCTCTACTACTTTATGCAGATGATGCTGTAATTATTGCACTCTCTGTTTTGGGTTTAAAAAAATTATTTAAGAGTTTCTCAAACTACTGCTCTCTTAATAATCTCAAAATTAATTATGATAAGACAAAGATTATGCAATTCAGAAAGAGAGGGAACCCAAAAGGATGTATAATTAATGGACATCTAATACAGGAAGTTAAGCACTTCAATTATCTGGGAATAACATTCAAAAATAATATGAATTGGAATACACATATATGTGCTGCTATAGCTAAGGCCAAACTGACAGCCCACCATATAAAATCCTATTTTTTTTCTCAAGTAGGAAACAGATTCATCCCAGCTGTATTGCAAGTGATTGATATGAAACTGTGTGCCCAACTTCTTTACGGCACACCAATGTGGATCTCAGGCGACCTCAAGAGGTTGGATAAATTTCATGCTTCCCTTCTGAGGTCATTATTAGGACTTGCAAACTCAGTAAAATATGAAACAATATGTTGTGAGCTGGGAATATTGCCTTTATCAGTTAGAGCATGGCTGAGGACTTTGAAATATTGGATCTTCCTCCATTATAGAGCCCTATCCCCTAATTCTCTACTTTACGATCTTTTAAGTGATAGTGCAATCTACAATCTATCACTGATATGTAGGAGAAAACTGGATTCTATAGGGCTCATTCTAACTGACTTTGAAATCTCTGATCCCAAAGATACATGGGAAATTATTAGGAAGACTCTTATAGAAAAAAGTGCTCTCGCCATGCTTGAGGTTGCAAAGCACAGCACCTGCTCTCCCATTCACTTAAATCTCCCTTTGTGTAGAGATTTCCAAAAGGGATACATGACAAATCTGAAGAATCATGAATCGCGTAGGCTGTTTATGTTAGCCAGATTTAATATGTTTCCCTCGGTGGTAGTGAAAGGAAGATATCTAGCTATCCCAGATTCTGAGCGTCTCTGCAAATGCAGGAAAAAAGAACTCGATACTCTAGAGCATATATTCTTCTCCTGTGATTTTGGTAGTTATGCCAGAATACAATTATATGAGGCCCTAAAATTTAAAAAACAGATTTGTACTCAACCAACGGTCCAGGACATGTTGGCGGACAGCGATGATCAAATTACTTTGATAGTGGCCGAATTTTTGAGAGCTGTCCATGATGAAAGAATGGGCCATGATAGAGAGACTTAGTGGTTTCTAATGGTAGGTGATGTTGCTGTGTTGTATTTTTATTTCATATTAAATTGTATTATATTATTCATGTACATTGATTAATTTCTGGGAGTTAAGAATAGGACTAGGATAAATTGTGTTTGCTGTACCCGTATTTTATACAGTTTGTATATGTTGTTTGTCAATGTGTGGTGTGCTATGCCTAATAAAGGATTTTGAATTGAATTGAAATTATTATTAAATAAATTTGTATACCACCCTTCATCCAAAGTTGTGGCCTTGAATACCCTTGAATCTCTGGTGTTGGGGCAATGTTAGGAACGGGAACACCCAATTTGGTATTATGGAAATATTATGATAACAGTATCAGTGTTGCCCAAGTATTTTTTGGCCCTTGTGCCTGACACTGAACAAGGAACAGAGTAATTATTTGCTGGCAATGTCAATATCCTACTAATTAAGGACACTCCCAAATTCCACCCAAACTAGAATGTTTTCACCACGCGCTGGTCATGTTTGAGGCTTAGGGGCATCTACGCAACAGCGTGGGAAGCTCTTTTGCATGTCCCAGGTATGCCAGATAAGATTAAAATTCCATCCAAGCCATGCCAGAGATTGAGATCGGGGGACCAAGTAGTGCACCCCACTTTGCATGTACCAACCCAGGCACACACAGATGCCGCTAGGTCTCTCTGCAAAAATATTGCAGAGTAGAATCACATAGCTGTGCTCATACGTAAACTAAAATGGGTCCTGGGACTCTGCCAGATGCAGGGTGTGTCTCAAAAGAAAAGGAGATTTTAGAGGACTGTCACGAGGAACTAGTTTACACATGCATCTTCATTACCTGTCTGCTGTATAAAGCCATCACAGTTTAATCACCAGAGACATATTTTTCATATCAGCAAGAACACACATTGCATGTATTCACCCACACCTGCACACAAAACACAGAGTCTCTTTTCAGTAGAGAAGACTTGCAGATTATTTGACTGAGAGTCAAGTTTGGGGTAATCAAGGGGTAAGAGATGAACAGTGGAATTCTATGTATATTCATTTGGGGGGAAGTCCCCAAGTGTTAGCGGGACTTATTACTAGAATAAGTTTATTTAGGATTGCAGTTTCTTACTTTGTAGCAAATTTGCAGTAGAGATGGAGGAGAAATTTATTTTGTGATTTAAAGTGAACCAAGCTACCTTGGACCTATATATACAGCTTGGAATGCAAGCTAATGGAAACAAAAACTTCAACTCACAAACAACACAAACCTGAGATTTAAATGCAGTCCGATGCCTATCAGTTAGGCAAGTATTGCATTGTGAACCTTGCACTTTTTGAGCATCTGCGGTGTAGCATAACTTGGGAGAGAATATGCATGTATTTTTAGGTGGGTTGTTTTCTTGTTTTCGTTTTTACAGTGGTGTCAATCATGGACAATGTTTGGAGAGGATATCTAGGCTAGAAACGTTAGCTTCCAAAGATTATTCCAATTTACATTGGAGGATCCCCTGTTGTTGCTTCTGGGAATTCACAAAGCAAAGGGGTAAAAAAAATGCAGCACAGTTCTTCAGAAAGATTGCGATCTGCAGGGAAATAAAATATACCAAGTGATGAAAGAAGGCTCTCTAGAGAACTGCCAGGTGGCTCACTGGGATGTTGTTCACAGCTCACTGCCTCTGCCTTTTTACCCTAGCAGGATTGCTCTATTCCGTGCCAGCTGCTGGTACGTCCCCTAGAGCCCATCTGCTAGCAGGGAAAAGTTGGAGTTCTGCCCACTTTGTCAACACCTCTCTGCAAGTCTTTTATTGCTGCCCCTGCATGCCATGGGCCTGGGTTTTCTGGGAGGAGAAGCTGCAGTTGACACAACCGTCCCTCTGAAACGCCGACCCACAAATTCCTGACTGAGGTGTTCCTCAACCTGTTCAACAAAAACCCCACCAAGGGCAGAAGCAGATGATGCTTTCCTTTCCCACTCTTCATTCTCTCTTGCTTTGTGTGTACCTTTCCTGGTTTTTGCTGCTTGCAACTCTCAAGTATCAAGGGGATAAGGAGAAGGATGAAAAAAGCTGCTTGTATCATTTGAAGGTGCTGTTTTGTTTTGGATGCCCCCCCCAGCTCGTCTGCATTAACATTTAAAACCTTACAAGAAATGCCCATCAAATTGTTGACACACTTTGAAGACGCCAGGTGCCTCAAACTTTTCTCGCTACTGCTGTGCTTGCTTATTTCTGCCTGTCTTATTCCAGTGTCAGGGACCCAGTAAGGAGCCATCTTCACCCACTTTCTCTGATGTTCTCTGATGCAATAAATGAAGGCCTGCTGACTTGCAGACAGTGTGAGACTAGACTGCCAGTTCTGAGCACTACTGCTCAGTCCAGAAGTTGCAGTTATTAGGCACCACTGTTCTAGAAAATGAAGTTATTAAGCCAGCTTTACTGATAAGGATTGAGCAATGCAAAAACCGAAAGCTCCACCGAGGGTGTTTGTTTCTGCAGGCTTTGCGTGACAAAATACTTGACGACATTGCTTCTCCTCCTCCCAGATAATCCTGGCCCTATGCATGTTCATAAATCAAAAGACAGCATTTACATATGTCTAATTGGCACCAACACAAACACCACTCCTTGAGACATACTGTTGTATAGGAGGGGTCATTTTGTCTATTTGACAGGTGTAAGAAAATATACACATATTGTATCACAGATATTGATATTGCACAGTTTGAAACAACTGGGTACATTAAAAAACAAAACAAAAAACTAGTTGGTTTTTTTTTTTTGAATTAAACACTGTCCAGACCACCAAGCTATTCTTCAAAATTTTACTTGCAGAACTTTCTTCAAAACAAAATGGAAATATCAAATGATACATCCAAAATAACCATGCAATGGTTAAATGGGCACAAGATGTAGGTCATAACATTATGATGGAAGATTGGGGGAAATTATGGAAAACTGATTTAAAATTTACAGATTGTTCCCTACTGAAGGAGAATTACATAAAGATGATGTACAGATGGCACACGACACCAGTGCAGTTAGGGAAAATGTACAAAACTAGTTCAAAAGTTGGAAGTGTAAGGAAAAGGAAGGGACATTTTATCATATGTGGTGGGATTGTAATGTAATTAAAAAAATTTGGGAAATGATATACAATGAATTGAAAAAAAAGTTCCATTTAACATTTGTTAAAAAACCTGAAGCATTTTTGTTAGGGATTGTAGGGAAAGATCTGCCAAAAAAGCTGAAAAACATCTTCATGTATGCGACAATGGCTGCGAGAGTTCTAATAGCACAAGGATGGAAGACTGAAGAAACCCCAACTTAAGAATCATGGCAAGAAAAATTGATGGACTATGCAGAACTGGCAAAATTGACATATAAGCTATGGGACAAGGATAACTGTGACTTTAAAGATGAATGGGAACCCTTTACAAAGTATCCGAAGACTCAACAAAGTGAACTGGACTCCTTGGCTGGTTTTGAATAAACATTCACAAACTTTTCTATTGATGATAATCAGCTAAATAGTTTGAGGATCTATACAACTGTGTAAAATGCAGAAAACAGCATTCTTAGAGAAATCAAAAACTGGAACTGAGGGAAGGTAGGGGGTGGAGGCAGGTGGGTTTTGTGGGGGAGGGTGGGGGAGGGAGGAAAAAGGGGGGAAATAAGGATGATATGTTTCTGGATAATATGTTTTGTTTTAATTTTGAATAAAGAAGTTTAAAAAACAAAATAACCATACAATGTCGTGTGCTGCCTACCACAGGCTCAGCATCTTAGAAAATATGAAATAATCCAAACCGATCTAGAAGTGGAGGTTTATCTCTCCTCACATCCTGCCTTAGGCTGTTTACCTGGAGAGCTTCATTTACACCCTCACTCCACAGAGTTTGAGAGGAACCAAGAACCGTCCACCAGCCTCCCAATATGGCAGATTTGCAACTCAATACCTTAGTCACCTGATCTAAGGTTCACTCTCAACACAGAACAATCCATAGCTAATCATTAACCAATTTAGGAGCTTAGAGTCCCTTAGAAAACTACTGTGGAAAACCCCCGTTAGAATACACATTTAATCATTTATCCATTTTGAACCCTTATTAATAAAAGGGTGAGGAAATTAATCCAGCATAGCCTGGCCATGTTTGGAATCTCCTAGCTCAGCAGGAGATCTGCTGGATCCTAATCTACTCATCTCAGTGGACTGTGCTACAGGATTGCTTACTTAGTTAATTAGAAGAATAGTAGATACTTATTGATTTTAGTGCTGCTTTACTGACTTTAACATGCTATATTAACTTATGTTTTGTTAATTTTGTTCTGGTCCTGCTTTTATATATTGATAAAATTGGTATTATGGTTGTACATACATTTTATTAATCTTAATTTCTGCAGAAGATAGTTGATTGTGCAGTATGGACATGCCTACATTTACAGTTCAGTCCTCTGTGTCCACACCGGGGTGAGCCTAATTGAACTTACTGTGGGCAACTTAAACTATCCGATTATTTGGAGTTGGCTAAATTGACACAGAAAATAAGAAATCAAAGAAGTGCAAAATTTAACAATGAATGGAATAAATTTAGGATATATATGGAAATAGAGACAAGGGGAAAATCAAAATGTTGATCAGAAACACATATGTACTTACAGAAATCACAGTAGGCATGAGATAACGCTTACTACGTAAAAAGTTTTATTAAGGAATAGACACAGCAGATAGATAAACAAGGCAATATTTTCCGAAATCGAGATAAAGGGAAGTTGATCAATGTTTATTTAAAGTTGTATGTATTTTGTGTTTTTCTCTTTTTTTCTCTTTTTCTTTTCTTTTTTTTCTCTTCTCTTTTTCTGTTTTTTCTTTTTCATTTTGTCTTTTGTACGTTTGTGAAATATATTTATGTCAAAATTTAATAAAAAATATATATAAAAAAACAAAAAAAACCTAATTGAACTTACTGTGGATTACTTCTAAGTAGACACATATAGAATTGCACTGTCCATAAGGAAGCCAACTTATTTTTAGCAGGCAAAATGGGTGTCCTTAGAGATATTTCTGGGGTTGGGTGGAGAGTAGAACACTGTATTCATGAAGGATAGTTCCATCAATGACCATTTGTTTTATTTATAAGTCTTTTTCAGGTGTCTATCTGGCCACTGTTCTTGATATCTTCTTTTTTTCTTTGTAAAAGCAACACGGATCAGTAATTGTGTGCAAAACCTATTATGGAGCATATATTCTGCAGTAATGTATCACTTTATATAGAAAATGTTTCATTATCTTTCTCTCTCTGCCTGTATTTCTCACAGAAAGAACACATACGTAATATTTATGAGTCAGAATCATAGACTTCCTAAAGTTCATACAAGGAGACAAAGTATTAAATAGAACTGTCAGGTTAGCAATGAAATTAGATAACTGTTGCTTTAGGGCATTTTAAAGAGGCATGCTGTGCTTACTAAATATGAGTAGCTCTGCTTTTATCCATTAAATGCTCCTCAAGAGTTGCAATTGAGGGTCAGTTCCTATTTTTAGCAAAGCTTTGGGCAAAACTAATTTGGAAGAAATGGAAATAATTGAAGCTTGGCTGCAAGGTCTTCAAATTGACTTCAGGTAGCATGGGGGGAAGTACTTATTAGTTTGGGCTGCATGTGTGAGCAGAACTACACTACAGTTGACATGGCAGACTCATGCAAGGTTCCCCCAGGGCAGCCATAAATCAAGAGATTACATGAATTCCTGGAGGATAGGTTGGTCAGTGGCTATTTGTCATGCTAACTAGATAGAACTTCCACGTTCAGATTCAATGTCCCTCTGAATATTCAGCACTGGAAAGAACAATAACATTTAATTCAACTTACCTATGTCCAAAAGTCACTATGGAGTGTGTTTCCATTTTGACATCACCCATCATTGCACTACTGTCAGAGACACAAATTGTAGCATCATGAGCACATTACATAAGCTCTTAGATGTTACAATGTTCAGCAGAACTCTTATACAGTGGTACCTCAGGTTAAGAACTTAATTTGTTCTGGAGGTCTGTTCTTAACCTGAAACTGTTCTTATCCTGAAGCACCACTTTAGCTAAAGGGGCCTCCCACTGCTGCTGCGCCGCCAGAGCATGATTTCTGTTCTCATCCTGAAGCAAAGTTCTTAACCCGAGGTAATATTTCTGGGTTAGCGGAGTCTGTAACCTGAAGCGTATGTAACCCGAGGTACCACTGTATTTAGAAAGAACTACTAAACTTGGCTACTAACCAGATTCTACCTCCAGTGTAGTTGGCTCTCAGGTCCTGCTTGCAAGCTTCCTGCAAGCATCTGGTTGGCCATTGTGAGGGGAGAGACTCCATCAGGCAAGGCCTCCTTCCACCTGCCTTGCCCCACTCTCCAGTTTCTGCTTCTCAATTTGTATTGTATTATTTTATGTACTGTGGCTTGCCATTGTTTGACTGATTGTAGTTTTGAAATTACCGTATTTATTGTAATTGTTAAGAGTGGGTTTCTGTTTAATTTTTATATGCTGATATTATTATTCTATACTATTCTAATGATTGTCGAATGTTACTTTAGTTGATGTAGATTGCTTATTTTAAAGCTGTTTAATTATCACATTTTTGTATTGCATTAGATTGTTATAAGGTGTAAATTTTTTGTTTCTTCAGCCTTGAGTATTGTAAGATAGAAAGGCGGTATGCAAATTAAAAGTGATGATGATGATGATGATGATGATGATGATGAACAAGTTGCTGGACAAAATGGGCCATTGGCCTGACTCATGAGGCCTTTTTATGTTCTCAACTGCAGTTTTACTCTGTATCACTAGGAATCACTGAGTGAACTCAAGTCCATTTTCAGCAGGAAATCGTTTGCATTATATATTTCATATGTACGGAGTTGTGTGTCGAGGTCCCCAAGCCACCCCCCAAATAACTCACAACGCACACTTAATTTTTGTTTAAGGTTTTTGGCATAATTTTGGCCACAACTTTATTTAAATACAAAACCGTGAGTGGTTGTTTAGGCATTGGTTAAGACTATCTGTCCCCCCGCCTGGGGACAGAACTGACTTCCGGGCACCACCGAAAGACAGTGCGGGGGAAAGCAAGTCGGGGAGAAATGGAGCTGAGTCACAGACCCTCAATTCTCATCCGCATGCTCCCCGAAGGCTTGCCGGCCCTAGTCCCATTCCAGGGATTGGACGAAAAGATGGCAAGCCTCAGGATTCCTTTAACAGAATTCCCTTTCCGCAGCAACCATGGAGGGGCAGGCCCAGCCTATCCTAACCCCTCCTCCACCAATTTATAACTAATGCCTAACTGCAACCTTACAAGTTGTGACGATTTGCTACGCAGTAGGCAAAAACCAAATGGCCCAGCCAATCAGCCAGATGGAAAAAATTCCTACCAGGCCCCTGCCCCAACGGCAGACGACCCCATGACAGGCATAGCAAGGTCAATGCAACAACCCCTTACTCAAGGGTGGGTGGGTGATCCGTTGCACGCAGCAAAGAGAAAGCTCCAGGCTGCGTGCAGAGTATTTAAACATTTTACCCCTCCCACCAAAATTGCAACATAACTTTTACCCCAGCAACCCAGTGAACCAATCACTGCCCCAGGCCATCTTTAGAGACCCTGCCTGGTAACAGAGGGGTGGCTCAGCAGACCCCACCGCAACACGTGCTCTCCATGAAAGAGAACATGCTATGTTAAACAGGTAAAAAAAAAATCATCTCTTTGGGGTATAAATGTGATCTTAATGGAAGCATCACAAGTTACGTTCAACTTGTGTTCACAGCCATCTCAGCTGAGGTGTACCTTATGTCTTCTCAATTGATGGGCACGCTTGCAGGAAAATACAGCTTTGGATCAGAATCATTATATTCTCTGTGGTTTCCCTTGAGCAAGCTGTTGCGTGTTGAGGTCCCCCAAAACCCCTTCCCCAATAACTCACACATCACACGTAATTTTTGTTTAAGGTTTTTGGCATAATTTTGGCCACAACTTTATTTGCATACAAATTGAGAGTGGTTGCTTAGGCATTGGTTATGACTATCTGTCACCCCCCGCCATGGGGGACAGCACTGACTCCCTAGTCAGTCCCGGAGGAACACGGGACAGAGTCAACTGGAGCTGCGTCACAGGCCCTCAGCTACTCCGCGCATGCTCCTTGAAGCTTACGCGGCCCGCACCCTGCCGTCAGGGTTTGGACAAAGGGGATGGTAAGCTTCAGAATTCCTTTAACGGAATACCCGTCAGCAGCAGCATTGGAGGGGCAGGCACAGCCAATCCATACCCCTCCACCAACCAATTTTAACCAATGCCTAACCGCCAACCTTACAAGTTGTGACGATTTGCTAAGCAGTAGGCAAAACCCAAAAGGCACGCACTAATCAGCCGATTGGAAAAATTCCTACTGGGCCCTCGCAACAATGCGAGCGACCCCATGACAGGCAAAGCAAGGTCAAGGCGCAAGCCCAAACAAGGGAGGGCGGGCGGGAGATCCGGTGTCCACAGCAAAAGAGAAAGAGAAAGCTGTGGACCCTGCTTATAAAGCCATTGACCCCACCCCTAAATTGGCAACATCAAATTTGCCCCAGTAACAACATCCACCTATCTGTTCCCAGGCCTCTAGCCATCTATGGCCTAGCCACTAAAATGGGTTTTGATCGGCCCCAACCGCAACACGTGCTCTCTTTTATGTGAACACGCTTTCTCAATGCACATTAGAAATGCACTGCTGTTATTTACTGGAAAGATATTGCTCCTAGCAAAATGCCTCCAACACATGATTTCAACTGAGGAACATTAAATACAATAGTCTTATTTTCATTCAGCCCAAACAGACTCTGTGCATAGAAAGGGAATGATATCATGTTTCCCCTTCCTCATTCAATATCATCATAGTATTTAGAGGGCCATTTGTGTGTGTGTGTATATGCACATACATAGAATATAGTGTGTATATATATATATATATATATTTGCTTTATATATATATATGGAGGTTTTGGTGTCCTCGGGTGTCTTCCCGTGTAAAAGTTGGGGTGTCTAGGCGACGTTTCGACGAGGTCTCACTCGTCATCTTCAGGCTGGTGCTTTCGGCTTCTTGTTACTGGAACAGAGCAGGATCTCAGTGTTTGAGTTCCTATAAATACTGTAGAGGGGGTGTGGTGTATAGCCTCCAATGTTCTGGGCAGAGAGGAAGTTCCCAGGCTAGTGTGCCTTTTCTTCTTTTGTTCCTTAATTACTTGAGAGATATCTTGAGTGATTTCTTGAGTGATATCCTGAGTACCACTTAGGTGGGTCATTAGGTGTGGATTAGTTGTTAAAGTCTTTGTGTCTTGACCTCTTGAACTTTGTGAAGAGTTTTCCTGAGAAGATGGCTGTACTGTACTTAGTTGTGCTCTGGCTTGGCTTCGTGTATAGGGGCGAGCTGTGGTTTTGTGGCTTGTGTCAGCCAGATCTGTGTAGGGATTGCAGGGGGGTGCAGCATCCGGAGGTGCCACCATGGATTGGCTACTGGATGGTGTCTGTAATTCATCTGTGGAGAGGGTCTGGGTTTGGGTCTGGTGTGGTTGATTGGTGTTGGCGTTCTGTGTGCCTCTGGATCTGGTGTCAGTTTTTGTGGGGAGGGCTAATTTCCAGATGTCTGGCAAGCGGGATGTGTCGTCACGCTTGTTCATGTTGTGAGGGTGTTTCTCTATCTCGATGGCTTCCATGATTATTCTCTTGTGGTGATGTTCCGTGTTAAAGAGCAATTTGGAATCTGCAAAATTAATTTCGTGTCCTGTTTCTTTCATGTGTTGGAAAAGAGAGGAAGTTTTTTCTTCTTTTTTGACGGCATTCTTGTGTTCTGCGATACGTGCATTTATTCGTCTGTTTGTTTGTCCAATGTACGTGGCTGGGCAGACTTTGCAGGGTATTTCATAGATCCCTTGGTTTTCCAACTGGATTTTATCCTTGGGGTTTCTGAGGATATTGGCTATTTTTTGGTTGGTGCAAAAGGCTGTTTTGATATTGTGTTTATGGAGGATTTTGCTAATTTTATCTGTAGTGCCCTTGATATAAGGAAGGAGGGCCATGCCATTGTTTTCTTCTGTGTCTTGGTTTTTGGGGGGTGTTTCCTTTTGGATTAGCTTCGTAATCCTGTTTTGCTGGTATCCATTGGCAATTAACACGTTTGAGAGATTCTGTAACTCAGTTGTCAAGTGGTCTTTGTCAGCCAGGCGTTTGGTTCTGGAGATGAGAGTCTTGGCTACGGAGTTTATTTGTGCAGGGTGGTGGTGTGATTGTGCATGTAAGTAGCGGTTGGTGTGTGTTTTTTTCCAGTAGATAGTGTGTCCTAGGGAGCCATCAGGTTTTTTGTAGATTAGGACGTCAAGGAAGGGAACTTCCTCTCTGCCCAGAACATTGGAGGCTATACACCACACCCCCTCTACAGTATTTATAGGAACTCAAACACTGAGATCCTGCTCTGTTCCAGTAACAAGAAGCCGAAAGCACCAGCCTGAAGATGACGAGTGAGACCTCGTCGAAACGTCGCCTAGACACCCCAACTTTTACACGGGAAGACACCCGAGGACACCAAAACCTGCATTCCTGTACCCGTGAAAATCTACGAAAGCATATATATATATATATATATATATATAAAATATGTGTGTGTATGTATGTATATATATATATAGAGAGAGAGAGTATACTATCTTTAGAAGGCAATGTACTGCACAGTAGGGGAAAATGCATTAAAATTGCAAGGGGAAATAAAATAGCCAATACACCAGGGCAGACAAATACAACCAGCCAATAGTAATGACCATTAAAAGCTTGAGAAAATAATTGAGTTTTTAGCAACCAGTGGAGCAACATCCTTTGGAAGCTAATAGAAGGAAATGCTTCCGTCTCAGGAGTGCCTTGGGTGCAGCAGTCTGTGAAAAAACAGTGATGGGGGCACCTCCCGTTGCTGTTGCTTGGGGCACTGCCTGTGCAGCTTTGAGGACGATGGGGAGGGGAAACAATGCAAATCCACAAAGTATTCAATGGGTATAGCTATAGATCTAGATTTAGCAACACATTTGCTAAAATCCGAATGATGCAGAGAAGATTAGCATGTCCCCTGTGCAAGGACAAAATGTGCAAATAACATCAGTGAAGGTCCTTGCCTTAGTTTAGAGGGAAGGTGTGCGTACACACACACACACACACACACACACACACACAAAGACACCAGGGATAGTTGGGTCAGTCTATTTCTCGTCAAAATAATTTGACCTACCGGAGAAGAATGACCCCTACCAGAGAGGAATGGCAAACTAAGCTGTTAGACTATGCTGAAATGGCAAGACTGACCAGGAAACTCAGAGACCAAGAAGTCAAGAAATTCAAGAAATAATGGGAAAAGTTTATAATTTATTTAGGAGACCACTGTAAGCAGATGAAAACATTAGCAGGATTTCAATAACACTTGTAATGTAACAAATATTATTGACAATATAGATAGATACAAAATATAGATTCTGAAATACTATGCAGTTGGAAAGGTTGACAATAGGACCCATGGAGGGGATGGGCGGAAGTCGTGAGATTCAGAGAAATCTCATTTTATGGATATGTATTTGGTATTGTATGTAATTTTTATTTGTAAAATCAAATAAAAATTGTGTGTGTGTGTGTGTGTGTGTGTGTATACACACACATTTCCACATTACCTGTGAATTTATTGTGGTTTGTTTTGTTTTTGTTTGTAAAAAGGAAAATCTGCCCATATTTAAGTACGTAATGTCAGTTATATTTTCTCACTAATTGCATATTTCTGAATATACTTTATCCTGAAATGTGCATTTTTACAGGTTAAGACAAAAACACTGCTGGAGAAGAGTAAACTAAGTTCTGACCCGCCAGTGGTCCTTGGGGTTGCAGCTCAGGTCAGATTTTATTAGAATTTGCAAAGAGCGTGTTCCTCAAACATGGTCTGTGTGTGTCCATGTGTGTAAAATGAAAGAAGCTTCCCATTGCGCAGCATTAAAACACACACACACACAACCTTTAGACCATGTTTTACTGCCTCAGAAAGCTCTGTGGTACTTGTCTCAGGTTAGGACTGTCCCATACACATTTTCCCTAAAGAACAATTTTAAAAAGGCCAAAGCAAATAAAAAGAAAGAGCAAGCTTAGCTTTCTTTACATCTTTGTTTTTATTATCTTTGCTTTCTGCCTGGCCTGAGGATTTCCTGATCGTGATTACCTCAGCACCACCACCCCTCTCCTGCCCAAGTCTGGAAAACTATTTTTAGCCTGTCTGAAATTTAGTTTGCATTGTATTTTGAAGCAGCAGCTCTTTTGAAGGAGCGGTTCTTTTATTATGTGCTTGTTTCCAGGAGTTATATTTTTTTAAAAGAAAGAAGTCAGAACTCTTGCAGCTTCTTCATTATTTGCAGTCGTGTCGTTCCATATTCTTTGTAGTCATTCTTCTGGGTTTTCTTCTTCCCCATCCCTTCTACACAGAGTTTCTGTAGCAAGTGGCTCCCTTGTTCTGTGGGATTTTAGTTCAAAGGTCGGTCTTCTAGGAAATGTTCCTTTTCTCCTGTCCAACCTAAGAAGGAGCCTCTCAGAACATTTAGAGCTCAGTTGGAAGAGGCTTGTTCTCAGTCTCCTGTTGTGACTTTCATGCTGCAAAATTAGGTGCATAAAGGGAAGGCATTATACTTAATGTTGCATCAGGAACATCATACTGTGCAAAAAGGAGAGGGATTGGTTATAAATTAGCATATGTGAGGAAATAGCATTGTTCTAACTGGGAAAGAAAATATAAAAGTTTAAGTTACATTATTATTTAATTGAATATCTTCTTCCAATAGATCAAGGGTTGCACATGTACTTCGTCAATGCGTACTTAGGTTGCAAATGTGTACTTAGATGCAGCATGTGTGGTATACATGGCATTTAATCTAGTTTGGTAACATGCCCATGGGTCCAACAAGATTGGCTAAATGGCCTAGGGAAAGCAGTCTTACATCCTCCTCCTCCTCATATATTATTTATACCCCGCCCACCTGGGTTTCCAACAAAAGATGAAAAATACATTAAAACATTAGTCATTAAAAACTTCCCTAAACAGAGCTGCCTTCAGATGTCTTCTAAACGCCAGATAGTTGTTTATTTATTTGACATCTGATGGGAGGGGGTTCCACAGGGTGGGTGCCACTACCAAGAAGGCCCTCTGCCTGGTTCCCTGTAACTTCGCTTCTCACAGTGAGGCAACCACCAGAAGGCCCTTGCTGCTGGACCTCTGGGCTGAATAATGAGGGTGGGCTGAGGCTTTACCCTCCCCTTCGCAAGGGCTCATGGAACAGCTTTTTCTCAGAAACCCATTGCATGGACAAGATACTGGGCAGTCTACGGGCCGCAGTGCCCCGGGGCAAAGGCATCCTGTGCTTGTTGGGCTATGAAACGAGGCTTCTTCTCTCTGTGCTCCTCCCAGCATTCATTCCTCCTCTGGTCACTCAGTAGAGGGGCCATTGATTGAAATATTGAAGGAAGTAAAGGTGAACCATTTTTCAAAGGTTACCACTCATTGTTGGAATTAAAGATTGACTTCATAGCTTTCCTTGACATTTCTTCTCACAAGAACGCAGCAGAACTACTGCTGCTCAAAACTTTTCTCCCCCTCCTTTTGGCAATTGGAGCTGGTGGGGGCAGATCAAAGTGACCAGCAAGGATGTTGGTGGTAGGGATGGGGGGAAAAGTATAGAAATTGAGAGAGCTTTCAGTTGGGTAGTTTTCACATGGTCAGTGTTATGTAGGGAGTGTTATTAGTATGTAAGCTTTTCAAAGAGGGAGCCCATGTTGCCGTGAGGAAGCCTGGGAGAAGGCATTTTTAAAAACCATGACAGTGGTACCTTGGGTTAAGTACTTAATTCGTTCTGGAGGTCCGTACTTGACCTGAAACTGTTCTTAACCTGAAGCACCACTTTAGCTAATGGGGCCTCCTGCTGCTGCCGCGCTGCCGGAGCACGATTTCTGTCCTCATCCTGAAGCAAAGTTCTTAACCTGAAGCACTATTTCTGGGTTAGCGGAGTCTGTAACCTGAAGTGTATGTAACCTGAAGCGTATGTAACCCGAGGTACCACTGTACTTGGCCAACTTGAACATTTGATATGGCAATTACAACACACACACACACACACACTCCACTGAAAACAACATAGCCCTCTCCAGAACCAAAATAGCCTAAAAACCAATCACAAAAAGGCCCAACTCACTATTTCATCCATTAAAATGAACAATCGTCTAAAATTTCTATTTTATGCTCAAACCCCTTTTCTATTTGTAGATGTGCAATATGGTTCTAGCACTGCATTTTTAATGCTTCATGAAATCAGTTTTCAAATGTTTATATAGCTCTATTTCTATCTCTGTCTCTATCCGCACGCATACATACTGTAAATACTGTGACTGTCCTGGGCCAAGGAAGTCATTGGCCTCTTCAAGTTTCATAGAAATCAGTGGAACTTGCTCATGCATAGCTAAGCACAAGAATGTAGCCCAGGTTGCATTTCTAATGAAGAACAAGGAGCCCCATCCTCCCCAAACAGCTGTGTTCTTATGTTGAAGAGGCAATGTGTACTCATGTGTTGCCAAACAATGGTGCCATCTGAACTGATGTGGCCTTTTGGATCCTAAGATTTGTTGGCATGGCAAAGCTCTATGGGATGGGGCAGCAATTTTCTAAATTTTCCATCATCAAAGAACCCTTCCCCACATTGACTTCTCCATTTCTCAAGGCCGTTAGACTTAGTGTCCCATGTGCTGCAAGGAAATATTATTTATTTAACCCCTTCCATCCATCGTTAAGAGACGCGGGTGGCACTGTGGGTTAAACCACAGAGCCTAGGGCTTGCCGATCAGAAGGTCGGTGGTTCAAATCCCCGCGACGGGGTGAGCTCCCGTTGCTCGGTCCCTGCTCCTGCCAACCTAGCAGTTCGAAAGCACATCAAAGTGTAAGTAGATAAATAGGTACCGCTCCGGTGGGAAGGTAAATGGCGTTTCCGTGCGCTGCTCTGGTTCGCCAGAAGCGGCTCAGTCATGCTGGCCACATGACCCAGAAGCTGTACGTCGGCTCCCTTGGCCAATAAAGCGAGATGAGCGCTGCAACCCCAGAGTCAGCCACAACTGGACCTAATGGACAGGGGTCCCTTTACCTTTATCCTTCCTAAGATTTATTATGTCATGCTTCATCAAAACTATAAGGGTGACATACAACAAGCTATTAAGAGGGTCAAAAGCACCCTTAAAATGATTGAAGTGTCTCCCTTGCCAGGTTAGTATGAAAGGAAGAGAATAGCACCCTTAAATTGAAGCAGAACACAGCATTTAGAATTCACCGCAAAAAAAAATCAGGACAAGTTGATGGACACCTTTTTGAATAACAAATTCACACTCCATGCCCAAGGAAAAACTTTGCTGGAAAGAAAATGCACTTGGTGCCAGGAGAGGCAGACACTGAAAATCAGTCCAGCTTTTATTTAGGAAAGCCGATGTTCCCCTCAGAACCCTAGGGATACAATACGAAACACCCAGTATTGTAGAACTGGGGAGAGGTTCAGAAAAGGACAACCAGAATTATTATAGGGCTGAAGCAACTTCCCTATAGGGAAAGGTTACAACATTTGGGGGGTTTTACTTTAGAGGAAAAAAATTAGTCAAATGAGAAGTGTAAAGGATTATGTATAATGTGGAGAACGTGAACTGTTCTTGTCCTCTCTCATTTAGGACCATCAAACGATTGAATGTTAGAATATTAGGACAGACGAGGGAAAGTGCAACTATGGAATTTGCTTCCATAAAATGTAATGATAGCAACCAATCTGGATGACTTCCAAAGAAATACATGATGGCTATGTGCTAGCTCCACCACTGGAGGCAATAAACCTCTGTATGACAATTTATGCGGTTTACAACCAGAGAATTGTGGCACTCATGTCATGTTTGTGGGCTTCCCATTGGCTTCTGGTTGGCTACTGTGAGAACAGGATGCTGGATTCAATAGGCATGTCTCAGGATGCTGTCAGCGGCTCATGGCTGGTTGCACAGGAAAGTATAAGGCAAGGAAAAGTTTCTTACCATCCTTTTTTATTTCACTCTTTGCAGAGAGAGGCTATAGAACCCAGCCTCTTAGATAATGGCATTGTCCTGAGTGAATCTCCCCCCCCCCCGTCTCTCCCACTTCCTCCTTCATCATTCTCATTGTCTCTTCTACAGGTGCTTCTAGGTGCCCTCTGTCTTTGAGCTCTTTGCTCTCCTACTTTTAAGGCTTGCCGGGTTCAGGGAGATGGAGGATCTGGAATGCTTTCTAATGACAACGTGTCAGCCAGCTGCTCTGGCTCTCCCATGATCTCCCAACTTTCCCCCTCATCTGCCTCTGAGCTGTGACCTCCATCAAACCACTGTTGTCAATCTATACTGTCTTCCTCAACCTCTTCCCTGGAAGGGTCAGGATGGGGAGGTGGTCTCCACCATTCCTCCTCTGCCCAGTCCCTGACATTCTGTCCCAGAAACTCCAGCAGGTGCAGAATGCTGCAGCGAGGCTCCTCACAGGGTCTCTGCCATGGGAGCATATTCACCCAGTGCTTTTCCAGCTGCACTGGCTCCCGGTGGAGTACAGAGTCAGATTTAAGGTGCTGGTTTTGACCTTTAAGGCCCTCCACGGCCTAGGACCCTCGAACCTATATGCCCCACCTCTCCCAGTATGCCCCATGGAGGACCTTAAGGTCCATAAATAGCAACACCCTAGAGGTCCCAGGCCCTAAGGAAGTTAGATTAGCCTCAACCAGTGCCAGGGCTTTGTTCAACACTGGCTCCAACCTGGTGGAACACTCTGTCTCATGAGACCAGGGCCCTGCAGGATCTGATTTCTTTCCGCAGGGCCTGTAAGACAGAGTTGTTCTGCCTGGCCTTTGGCTTGGAGTCAATTTGATTCCCTCCACCTCTTTTCTTCTTTCCTTTCTCCTCCTGTGATGAGGCTGCATTTTAATGTTTCAATGTTTTAATGTTGTATTTTAATCTTGTTTTTAAGTTGTATTCATTCAATTTGTATTTATGATTGCTTGTTAGCTGCCCTGAGCCCGGCCTTGGCTGGGGGGGGGTATACATAAAATTTATTATTATTATTATTATTATTATTATTATTATTATTATTATTATTATTAGACCTGATCCAGCAGGTCAAGGAACACAAGGGAGGTGTAGAGGAACACACACACACACACACACACACACACGGATGGAAGTTTAGGTGCAAGTAGCTGTGCTAAATATCAAAGTGCTAGAATGTAAGACAATTTCTTCCAGGTTGCAACATGTGTTTGGTGCAACTTATTTTAGCTTTGACTGCTCAGTGTCAGCATTTGCTCTCTCAAAACTGCTTTCAGATGGGTTGCTTAAATGCTTCCAGAAATCTGTAAAGTGAAAGGGTACGTTTTTGAAGAACATCATTGCAGGTGTTGTAGTTTCCTTACATTTCTTTTTTCACACCAACTTTCTATCGATCTGGCAGCAGAAGAAACAATTCGGCTCTGTGGCAGAAAGAAGCACAGATAATATTCTCAATATTTCTTAATGTGTTACAATTTGGAGTGCCAATATTTTTCATAAAGCAAAATATGTTGGACCACAGTTTTCCTTTGCTATAAAATTGAAGTAGGTAAGAATCTGAGGGTACTCATGATGTTACTGGCAAAGCATTTTTAGCTGGCCTGCCTTGCCTTTTTTGGAGGGAAGATTGTATCTGATTTGCTTATTTCAGTCCCAGCTCCTGCCAACCTAGCAGTTCAAAAGCACATCAAAGTGCAAGTAGATAAATAGGTACTGCTCTGGCAGGAAGGTAAACAGCATTTCCGTGCGCTGCTCTGGTTTGCCTAGAAGCGGTTTAGTCATGCTGGCCACATGACCGGGAAGCTGTCTGTGGACAAACGCCTGCTCCCTTGGCCTATAGAGCGAGATGAGCACGCAACCCCAGAGTTGTCCACGACTGGACCTAACGGTCAGGGGTCCCTTTACCTTTTTATTCCTTAATAAAATTATTATTCTTAATAATAATAATAATAATACCCCACCTGTCTGACTGGGTTGCCCCAGCCACTCTGGGCTGCTTCCAAAATATATAAAGACATAATAAAATATTAAACATTTAAAAAAAACCTTCCCTATGCAGAACTGCCCTCAGATGTCTTCTAAGGTTGTGTAACTGCTTATCTCCTTGGCTCTTGGGTCACATAACTCCATAACCTCCAACATTTCTCTGATGAAAATAGGGATGTCCTGAGAAAAGAGGGACATTCCAGTATCAAATCAGAAACCAGGATGGCTCTTGTAAAACCGGGACTGTCCTTGGAAAATAGGGACACTTGGAGGGTCTGTGTTTGTGAGCATCCTGCCTTTCATGCTTCACCTTTCATGCTGCCCTTCAGCTGGGCTTTCTAGTAAGTATGGGAAAGTGAGGAGGCCTGTGCCTGACAGCTCTTCATCTGTGTGTGCTTTTAAAGTGAAGCCTTTTTTACTTTAAAGAAATCAGTGCTAAACGGTGTTTTGTAAAAGAAAAGCAAGGGAGAAAGGAAGGAAGGAAGGAAGGAAGGAAGGAAGGAAGGAAGGAAGGAAGGAAGGAAAGGGAAAAAAAGAACTACAAAGGAAATTCTCTTAAAAACAAAAACAGCGAGCACACTGATATTAGGCACTCGGTTGCTAGTCTCCCTGACTTTCTGTGTTTTAATGAAGTTGAATGGTAGAGAGGTCCCTCTTTCTATGGGGGCTTTTACAGATCAGAAGGCTGCAGAGTGCTGGATAAACATTAAACGGATAGAAGAAAACATCCCACATCGAAAAATGATCAAGAAATAAAATGCCTGCAGAAAGACTCAGGAAAAAAATGGAAGCCTCTTTTGCAGGGAAACTAAACTTTTGAGAAATTGGATGAGAGATTTTGGCAAGTGTCAGAAACAGCAGGATGCGGAACAGCTGAGGCCGGTCTTTCCCACCTGTTTCTGGGTGGTAGCAGCAGCAGGGCTGGTGCCAGACCACCTGAGCACCAGAGCACTTTCACTGCAAGCATAATTGCAGGCCCCCCTAAGCTTGCTTCTCATCTGCCTGCTCATTTGCCGGCCCACCTGGGAGGTCTGCAGGTTGGAGAGGAGGAAGGAAATGAATGGATCTCTCAGGCTGATGATGGAGGATTATGTAGATCATCTAGGTATACCATGTGTGGGTATCTGTGTGGGTGAGAGAAAGAGATTTCTTTCTCTATCTGAGCATGAGAATGAGATATTTGGCATATGTATATGATGATGATGATGATGATGAATACCCAACCCATCTGGCTAGGTTTCCCCAGCCATTCTGGGTGGCTTCCAACAAAAGATAAAAAACACATTAAAACATCAGTCATTACAAACTTCCCTTAACAGGGCTGCCTTCAGATGTCTTCTAAACATCAGATAGTTGTTTATTTATTTGACACATGATGGGAGGGCGTTCCACAGGGTGGGTGCCACTACTGAGAAGGCCCTCTGCCTGGTTCCCTGTAATCTTACTTCTCACAGTGAGGGAACAGCCAATGCCTGGGCTCCGTAAAGCCAGGAGTTGGGGGGGAAGCGATGTGCGTCAAAAGCTGAGAGAGATGAGGTTATGCAACAAGCAGAGTGCAGGAGGCCAATGAAAAATGGCTAATGTCTATTTGAATTGAATGCTACGCTTCTGGAGAACGCCAGGCCCTCTTGGAGTATAATGAAGGGCAGCCCTTTATTGTAGCCTCGGACTAGACATATTTATTAGTAAACCACATATCATAAAGACACTGCAATCTCCACTGTGCCTAATTTCCCCAAGGAAGCACAGGTGGGTAAAGCACATCAGGAATTCCTAGAATCTCACACAGCTGTGGGGACTGGGCTGGCATGTAACAATATAAAGTAGGACACATGGCCACCCTACCTGTTTAAAACTCCGGGAAGGTTTGAGATCACATCTGAATTCTGCAGAAAGCCCCTCCCCCCCCCGATATTTTTTGTAAAGTCGCTTATCTTGGGACCTCAGTGGGTTGGACGATGGGGGTGGAGACTCTCCTTCAGTATGGGGGAGCAGAGTATGCAGTCTCTGACCTTAAAAGTTAGACGAGTCATCCGTTCTGCAGGTAGCTTATCATCTGCTGCCTGAGTGGCCCACATGCAGTCTAGATCAGATTGCAATCTGTAGGATCTGATTTCGTATGCTGATAGTCTTCCATGACAGCAAAAGAGGCAACATCTTCAAAGAAGAGCCATCGCCCAGTGCTAGGGCATCTGTTTGCATGCAGAAGCAGAGGCGTAGCATGCAGGGCCAGGGAGGCCATGGCCCAGGGCACAAAATTCTGTGGGGGCAGGACCAGGGACCCCTATGCAGGCACTGGCTTCCATGGGGATCTCCGCCCCACCCTGGCAGAGGTGGCAGAGCAGTTCAGGGCCACGATGAGCAGCATGGGTGGAAGGAGGTGGGCAAGGGGTGGCCCCAACGTGGCTCAGTCCAGCACACCTCTCTGCAGAAGTCGGAGGGATTTGACTGCCAAGAACCACGTCAGTCAGCTGGGCTCCCCCCATGCAGGCAGGCAGGTGATGCAGCATGCCCCCCCTTGATTTTGAGGGGTGCTATGGTGCCATAGCATGCTCTCCCTAAAATGAGAGCACGTGTTGCGGTGGGGGCTGCCAGGCCAGCCCTTTGTTGCCAGGCAGGTTAATGGTTATTGCCTGGCGCAACAATTGGCTGACCGGGTTGCTGGGGCAAATTGCATGTAGCAAATTAGGTGGGTGGGACCATAGGCTTTAAATATTGGGGCACACTGCTTCTGCTTTCTCTTTCGCAGAGTGCACTGGATCACCCGCCCGCCCGCCCTGTGTCATGGGGTCATCTGCCATTGGGGCAGGGACCTAGTAGGAATTTAGTCCATTTGGCGGATTGGCTGGTGCCATTTGGTTTTTGCCTACTACCTAGCAATTTGTCACAACTTGTAAGGTTGCAGTTAGGCATTGGTTATAAAAATTGGTGGTGGAGGGGTCAGGATAGGCTGTGCCTGCCCCTCCAATGGTGCTGGAAGGGAATTCCGTTAAAGGAATCCTGGGCCTTGCCACGATTTCGTCCAATCCCTGAAATGGGACCAGGGCCAGCAAGCCTTGGGGAGCTGGTTGGGTGAGCGGTGAGGGACTGTCGCTCAGCTCAACTGATCCCCAACATTGTTTTCCCTTCACTGGCTTCCGATGGAGTTTGGAAAGTCAGTTCTGTCCCAGGTGGGGGGACAGATAGTCATAACCAATGTCTAAGCAACCACTCACAGATTGTGGCCAAAATAGTGCCAAAAACCCTTAAACTAAAATTACATGTGATTTGTGAATTATTTTGAGGGGTGGCTTGGGGACCTCCACATGCAACGCCCAACCTGGGCACTGGCAACCAACACAACGTCGCTGTGCAGGAGGTTCCAGGTTCAATCTCTGCCATTGCTAGGTACCCTTGCCTGTAATCCTGGACAGCTGCTGTAGGTCAGTGTAGACAGTACCGAGTTAGATGATCCAAATGATCTGACTCAATATAAGGGAGCTTCCTTTGTTCCTAATCAGTAAGCAAATAGTAAGCAAATAGCTTTAACTCAGGCCTGCCCCTCCTTGCTTCTCGAACCTCCTTCTGGTTCTGCCCAAGTACAAGAATGTTGTATTAGGCAAACCTTGACACAGATAATATATGTGTACATATAAATAATCTCGCATCGCCATCAGTATCTGATGTGTGGTAACTTAATTTCCCCCTTGTTGGCAAGTTGATAGTTGGCAAGTTGTTGTCATACCAAGCAGTTTTGTGTGTCTGATGTGGTGTGCAGACACTTGGCTGTTCTTCGACTAAAGCCTTAACCCATCTTGAGGATCTCTCTTAAATACAGTAAACAAATTGCAGGCTCTAACCATTTCTCAATGCAGTCGCCACAAATCAAAGCCTATTATTAGCTGTGGTTGGTATGTTTTAAAACCAAGAGTTGTTCCTTGTATAGTTCTCCGTGTCTAATCATGCAGGAAGATGCTTTCATAAGCAGTTCTATTGCCATGAGACAACAGCCATTTTTCATAGATCATCTGCCCTAAAATATATCTTTCCCAAATGAACCCTTTTAAAATAGTGTCTAGAGGGGGTTAATAAAACAAGAACCACCAATGCCAAATTGGCTTTTTTTGAAGCACCAGGAAGGGAATTACTGGTACATAGACCTGAGATGGGGATAGATGGGAGAGTGTGCTTCTTATCCACATCACTTCAATTTCCACATTAATCTCATGATAATGAAGGTGATTATTTTAAAAGCTCTTTACATACAAAGCTGTTTAAGAATGTATTTTCTCTTAACCCGCTAACCATATTTTTAAAATCTCAAAATATGCATTTCTAACCACAGTCCTTTTGAGTGCAGATTTGTGCCACAGCATTCAGAGAAGTGCAAACTCCAAAGGATATGCTATTATGTAAATACTATTCTGATTTATATAGATCCTTTTTGGTGGCCACAAGCAGCATCGTGACAGCTTATTGGTCCAGGAGTTGAGTCTTCCGGGATAGTTCATATCAGAATATGCAAACAGCACTTTCTTCCAGCATCCATAGCAGAGATAACTGGCTATACTGACATTGCTGAATGCTGTAAAGGAGAGGTCAATAGCCCAGAGCCTCTCAGAGTATTCTGTTGAGAAGGTTAGAGGTCAGAGTCTTTGACAATGTGCTATTAGTTACCACCAGTGATGGAAGCAATTGCTTCCTGGGGTCCCCATACACACTGCCAATATTCTAAGTTCAATGGGGTATATGTGAAAAAATTTCTAGAACTCCATTACATTTTGTTAGTGCACTGCTCCTGCCTGTAAACCACTCAGGACTAGGCTACCTGAGAGAACACATCATCCCATGTAGATCTGCTTGATCACTGAGATTAGCAAGGGAAGCCTTCCTGGTTATATCATATCAAACATATACACTCCTTGTGGGGACAAGATGAAAGACATTATTTGTTGTGGCCATCACTCTATGGGACCAACTCCCCTCAGAAGTTAGACAAGCACTGGCAATACAATGCTTCTGGTGTGTTTTATTTATTATTATTATTATTATTATTATTATTATTATTATTATTATCATTATCATTATCATCATCATCATCATCATCATCATCATCAATTATGAAAATCATTATTCATTTCAAGGCCCTCCCATCATATGTCAAGGAAATAAACAACTAAGTGACTTTTAGAAGACATCTGAAGGCAGCCCTGTTTAGGGACCTTTTTAATGTTTGAGATTTTATCACTTTTTTATTATTAATATTCTGTTGGGAGCTGCCCAGAGTGGCTGGGGAAACCCAGTCAGATGGGCAGGATATAAATAATAAATAAATCACCATCCTCTGCATTTTGCTCAATTTCTTCTGCTGATCCTATCTCGAATTTTGCCCACAATTTCGTTCGTTTGCAGTGCTTTACTGAATAGTCCAAAAAGGGCTCCATTCTTCTACAGTCAGTTCATTGTATAAATTATGTTTCATGTAGTATGCTGTGTTAATTTTTTTGGCATTTTAATTCCTCTCCCTTAATTCATAGACCATCATATTTTAAATCCATAAGTGGTGTACCAACAATTAGACATAAATGTTGCTCCCTTTCCCCAATGGCTCTCCTGGAATTGTAAATCAGGGTTGCCAACTGATCTGGTGGGGAGGAGGAAGATGCAAGGCTTGTTCTAACTTGCTCTGACTCTAAAAGCAGAGTGAGGCAAACAGCTGTGTGGGTGCTTTTCACAACATGGTTAATAAAAGCTCACTTGCTAATGTCACCATATCACTAAGTGGTAAAAGGTGTGAAGAAAGTTTACAGAATCTAAGTTGCTTGCTGAGAAGTAAACTTATCATGTTTTACTCTCTTAAGAGGGTGTCATAAGCAGCACACACAGAGAGACACATACACAAAATACCTGTTTTAAAGTTGTTCTGAAACTGGTGCTGTTGGAAGGTGGCTGTTACTTTTCATCGGTAATAAATGGTGTCGCAGGAAATGCCCAGTGATATATGAGATTGATTGTGTGAAAACTGTATAGAGGGTCACAAGATTGCTTCTCTGTTATTCTGGTGTTGCTCCTGTGATTTTAACGGCAGCTTGACATACAGAAATCAGACGGGGAAAGCTTTTTTATATATATAATTTCCAATCTTTGTGCTCAGAAAAAATGGATCTGGTAAACACCTCTGTGTTAAAGGCACAGGGGGAAGGTTCAACAAAAAGAGCTGATGGGAACTATGAAGAGGACCCAGTTCAAAACAAGCCTCCTGTTTCTACTAATTGTTGTTAAAAAGGTAGAGGTAAAGGACCCCTGACAGTTAAGTCCAGTCGTAGATGACTCTGGGGTTGCGGCGCACATCTCACTTTACAGGCTGAGGGAGCTGGTGTTTGTCCGCAAACAGTTTTTCTGGGTCATGTGGCCAGCATGACTAAGCCGCTTCTGGCGCAACAGAACACCAAAACCAGAGCAGTGCACAGAAACGCCATTTACCTTCCCACTGGAGCGGTACCTATTTATCTACTTGCACTTTTTGGCGTGCTTTTGAACTGCTTTGTTGACAGGAACTGGGACCGAGCAACGGGAGCTCACCCCGTCACAGGGATTCGAACCGCCGACCTTCTGATCAGCAAGCCCAAGAGGCTCAGTGGTTTACACCACTATTAACTGTTGTTAAGAGGCACCAATTTGTTGGGGTTTAAGAAGTTACACTTCATTCCGCCCTTGCAAGTTCCCAGGGTGGATTTGAAAAACAAACCGGTCCAAAAATTTTCTGTACGTTAGGTTCCCCATACAGGAATCAATCCTGCACTCCCTCTCCTCTAGCCTTTTCAATCAGTTAGGTCCCCTATAGCAGTAAGCAACTGGTGACCAATTATCTTTTGTTCAGTTGGCAACATTCCAATTACCCTAGCTATATAGTCATATAGGGACGCGGGTGGCGCTGTGGGTAAAAGCCTCAGCGCCTAGGGCTTGCTGATCGAAAGGTCGGCGGTTCGAATCCCCGTGGCGGGGTGCGCTCCCGCTGCTCGGTCCCAGCGCCTGCCAACCTAGCAGTTCGAAAGCACCCCCGGGTGCAAGTAGATAAATAGGAACCGCTTACTGGCGGGAAGGTAAATGGCGTTTCCGTGTGCTGCGCTGGCTCGCCAGATGCAGCTTTGTCGCCCTGGCCACGTGACCCGGAAGTGTCTCCGGACAGCGCTGGCTCCCGGCCTCTTGAGTGAGATGGGCACACCAACCCCAGAGTCTGTCAAGACTGGCCCGTACGGGCAGGGGTACCTTAGCCTTAGCCTATATAGTCATAACTCGGGTTACTATATACCTTCAGGTTGCATTTTTTCGGGTTACGGACGTGCCAAAATCTGGAAGTACTGGAATGGGTTACTTCTGAGTTTCGGCGGTTGCGCATGCACAGAAATGCTAAATCGCACTTTGTGCATGTGCAGAAGCCTCGAATAGGAACCCATGCATGTGCAGATGTGCTGTGGGTTGCAAACACTGCAGGTTGCAAACGTGCCTCCCGCACGGATCACGTTCACAACCTGAGCTTCCACTGTATAAGAAATGCTTGGCTCCATATCATTCTCCACACATTATAAAATCTTTTGAATCTTTCCATTATGTGAGACAAGGTTTTCTCAGGAGTTGTGTCTCTGCTGTGGAGTGTCTCTTCAAAAAATAAAACATGGACAATTTAGTATTGTTATCCACCCTGGTGAAATGGAATTCCATTCCATTTATGAACCACTTCTCATCAAACACCTCAAAGAGATTTAAAAGCTAAAACAACAATATAAAATATATAACGCCATTTCATGTAGAACAAACATTTTAAACCATTTCAGATAGGAACACCCCCCCACACACACACTATTCCTTACTTTCTTAATAAAAATAAGTATCCTGTCACAAAGGCTAAAAAAAGAAAATTGCACCTAGAAGCCAACTAAGGCCACATCTCATTTAAAGCACTCTTGTACCACTTTACAGTCATGATTTTCCCCAAAGATTCCTGGGAACTGTAGCGTGTTATGGTTCCTAAGAGTTGTTAGGAGACCCCAATTTGCCCCACAGAGCTACGATTCTCAGTGTAGTTTAATCACCATCCCCTCTTCACAGGAAACTCTGGGAACTGTAGTTCTGTGAGGGGAACAGGAGTACTTTAAATGTATGATGCAGCTGTGGCCTAAGAGCCAAAACCATGGCTCAGACATTTTAGCCTCTATTGGGAGCATCTTTAAGTGCTGCTCATCTGCATAATAGCCCAGCTTCAGTCTCAAATGGGAGCCATGTAACTCAGCCCTGACTGAGTGTCTCAGGAGCCGAATTGACACCATATGTGCAGAAACAGCTTCCCTGCTTCCCACTGGGGCCAGGAGCAACCAGCAAGAAAAAGAAGTTCATAGCACTGGCAAGGAACTGGTCTGCAGCGCTTGTCAGGAACGCACCAACTTGTGTTGCAGTCGCTGGAAGCGATTCTCCAAGCTGTTCCCCAACTGTTATTATTATAGACATGAGAAGCATTGATGGCACCAAAGAGTTGTTGCATGAGCTATTTGTACCCAATACTAGTGGCTGTGAGCAGTTTTGTTATAAATTGGTCAGTAAATTCCTTTCCCCACCTCCTTTATTTCAGCAGTGTTTTCAGCATCTGTTGAAATCAGCAGGAGAGCAAAACAATGGAATAAAATGTGAGCGATCGTGCAATTTACAATGGTTTAATCATGCTAGCACGATATGAATCAGTATGCCTCAAGCGTGAGGGTTAAAAATCAATACAAAGTAATTTCTAGGGTATAGTGGAAAACATCTATAATAATTGAAGAGATGTTAAATAGGGCAACACATTTCGAATGCAGTGCCCCAAACAAAAAGAAAGCCCTCTTTGCATAAATTTTGACACACTTGTTAATAAGCAACCACTTATTTTTTTATTTTTTTGCAGTAAGCAATTATGTTAAGGCTTTGAACTTGCCCGTTGTTGCTACACCAAAACAATTATTTTTATTCTGGTATGCAATACGATTAAATTCATGTTGGATTTCCTTCAGAAGTCTTCAATATATTCTTATTGGAAATGGTGGTGTAGTCATTCCATGGGTCTTCGTTCTCTGTTTTGTCCTGTTCTTCCTCTTATTCCATTTTAGCATAACCCTGTTTGATACTGCTATTCATTCCCATATTAAGAAATGTGTTTTCTGCAGCATCAGTTGGTTTAGTTCAGAAGGCATGAAGCCTAGGGACAACACAATGTGTATGTGGAAGTGATTTAGAAGAACCTAGATTATGTTTGGCACAGCATAGGAAATCTTCAGTTCATTCCCAAACTTCACGATGGATATGCATGGAATTGGATACGGGGCTCATGCAAAAAAAAACAACAAACCAAAACCAGAGTAGAGCCTGAATCTGCTTAAATTGACTAATGGGACTTCTGTCTCTGTCCCTGGTTATGTCACAATCCCCCATTGCTTGCATTGCATTCATGTTAACAGGATTCAAGAGCACATATGGACGTTCAGTTGTGGGGGTATCGCCTCTGCATTTGATTCCAAGTATCTTAACAACAGATCCTGAAAATGCAAAATTTGTCTTCTTACTAAGGTTTCCCTCCATGTAAAGCATATTGAACTGATATCTTGAGATCTGGGGGGGGGGGGGTATTTAAAAAGTGCTGCATGCTTGGATGAGTCTCTTACTCTGCCTTACCTACCTTGTCCTGAAATGATGACTGGCAGACGAGGGAAGAAAATAATCCCTTTCCTCATTCTCTACCTTATCACTCACTTTTAATGATAGGGGATTGTCAATGTGATGTCAGCTGTCTAGATACTGCATTGCAGATGTGAATATTTTAAGTTGAGAACTCCTTAGTTCTGCGAGCCGTATGCAAAGAAGGAACGTAAGACCATTAGAAACTGAAAAAGCAATGGGTACATGGTTCATTATGACTTACACTGAACACTTTCCTCACTCCTATTTAAATGGGACTGGTGTGAATTGGATTTTGGGAAAACCTAAACTATTGACTTGAGAGGAAAATGCATGGTGATTAACAGCATTTGGCCTGCTCGAAGTTTCCATTCCGGGCTTAGGGCTCACCACCCAGGAAAGGGCATGGAAACTAAGTACAAGGGCACTCAATGGAAATGAGAATGTCAAAGGTCAACATTGACTTTTGAACAAATGCCATCTCAGGATTGGCAAATAAATACTGACAGGAAGGTTGCAGGCCTGTGTCACTCATTGCCCCAGGAGGAGCAGTGCTGGTCAGGAAGAAGGATTTCCCGCAATCTGGATGAGGCAGAGAGGAAGGACCAGGCTGGACACATGTCTTCCTGCTCCTCAAGTGTCACTCAGTAATGGGCAGATTGGCCCACTTCCATTCCATATCAGCTTTGCTTGCAAACAGCAAGAAACTGCCAAAGAGGAATGTGTAAATTTCTGTATGAAATAAACCTTCTAAACCTCTACAGAATAGGATATTGGGGAATTGATAAAACAGAGTTGTATTTCTACGTGGGTGCAACTCTTAAGCTGAATTATAGGATTAGGGCTAATTTATTCATTATTCATTTGGAAGCCTAAATTTTGACTGAAATTGGGTGTTTATATGTGGAACTGTATACACAGCAGCAATTAGAAAAGTAATACATAACATTTTTTGAAGCTCTTTCTTTTTAGACTGCTCTGTCTTTTCACTAATTGAATGTCAGAATACCCCTATGGGGATAGCTAAGTAAATACTATTATGATTTATATAGATCCTTTTCAGTGGCCTCAAGCAGCATTGTGGCAGCATGCGGGGAACTAGAATATTAACATGGGGACTACAAAGGCACTATGTTTGTTCTCGTGATGCCTGGAGTTCTCTAAACGAGGCAACCTATCTCCCCATACACTGAGCTCCTCTGGCTGGACGAATTGGGGCAATATACATCTTCCTAATTATTTTTGAATCAGATCACCGTGGAATGTATCTAAGGCTTGGGGATCCAGGAATCACAAAAACAGAATGGGGTAGCATTCTGTAGGCTGAGGTAAGTCATTTGGAGAATATAGAAGTAGGCATTGAGATGAAAACACATTTAGAAAAACCACCCTTGATTTTCAAAACTGCAAGTTGGCACCAAGTGTGTAGTCCATAGCTACTCACAACTCTTCAGGAGCAGAATAACTTACATATTCTGGTATCTCCTTCTAAGTTCTTTTCCTCCTGTCCCAGCTAAAAGAAACTTTTGTAAGAGTTGCACAGCCATTAATGTTCAACACCCAATTTCCCACCTTGATTTATTTGTATGACTAGTATAATAAATCCACTTTCAGAACCATCTGTTCTGAATTTCATAGATACCATCTAGTTGTTAGGTTGGTTTTCCCCACCCCAATTCAGAGAAAGTGCATCAAATTTCTATGTAAGGATTGGTGGGTTGCTTCAGACCTTCTTCCAGATTTCTCTCCCCGCCCCCCCAGCCATGAATATTTTGCTAACAGAGACTTTCTGGACAATGTGAGAAGCATTGGCTAGATAATTCTTGTGAGTGGTGATGGTCTAGACTAGATTTTCTCAATCTTGAGTCTGCAGGTGTTGTTAGACTACAACTCCCACCATCCCTTGCTAGCAGGACCAATGGTCAGTAACACTGGGAGTTCTGGTCCAACAACATCTGGGGACCCAAGGTTGAAAAAGGCTGGTCTAGACATTGCATCTCATACGGTGTTTCTTTTTGGTGGGGAGGGAGCGGATGCATCAAAATGCAGTATTTCATAAGAAACAACGGGGTAGATATGGATTGTTCAGTCACCATTTCTCAAGGCAGTGATGGAAGTGCAGTGAATGCAGAACAAATGAGAGTGTTGTTTTCAGAGACATCATCCTTGCTCAGCTGAGATGGAAATCCACTTGAAGAAACAGCTATGTGGTTTTGTAACAGCACTGGGAGTATTTATTATATACATACCAGTTAAAGAAGCATCTATCAAAGACTGACAAATGCTTGTAAACACTGGGTTGAGGCTTAAATTTTTCCTTTTATTGCTTCCACTATTGCAGTACTTAGTGTGTGGTTTAATGGGTCACCTAGTGTTTTGAGAAGTCTTGGGATGAGACCATAGTATATATTTCCCCTGGGCATCCTTTGGACATCTGAGCTGGGAGACATTCCCCCTTTCCTGATGAACTTGCTTATTTGAGCTTTTTGTTTGATTTTAAAGGAAAGATTTGCCAGATGTCAGTCTATGTTCCCATATGGTGGACTTTGCTCTTGTCAGATAAGGTCAGGTTCAAACAAACATAGAAGAGGCCAAAGGCCAAGTTTTCAAAATACCTGCATCTGTTACCAGCCATTTATTAATGGCTACTCTTAACATCCTGAATAGTACACTGTAAAATTTTGTTTATTAGTTAATTGCATTTCTATTTCACCCTTCATCCTAAAGGAACCCAGGGCAACAGATACCAAAGTGGCAAAAAACACACACACACACAAAAAAAACAATTAAATTTGCATTTATTGGATTCTGCTTATGAATTGCTTCCCATACATCATCTCAAAGTGAATTTACAGGGGGGGAACATCAGTAATTAAAATAATTACAAACAATTCCATATGTAAAAACACTTTACAATCCAATGCAGATTGGGATAAAAGGCTTGTTGAAAATGGGAGGTCTTCAAAATTAAAACAAAAAAACATGTTTAGAACAAAAACATCTAAACGCATTGGCATGAAAATGCTAAAGTATGCATGACATGGGACAAATAATAATAATAAAACGAAAACAAAAGACAGCCCTTCAGGGAAAGTGGATTGTGAATTGAAAAATAGATGTATATGCAGCACAGAAATGGATTTGGTAGGCATACCATGCTAAAAGCATAGCAATCTCTGCCATTTTCAAAAAGAGTATAAAGCATGACGTCTTTCCTATGAAAGGCATGACTTCACTGCAATTCACAATTTTCTAACTATGCCAGTAAAGGCCATGTTTACCCTTCGAAGCTACAAACTACACCAAGAAGTGGAGTGGATTATAACACAGTTGTCATTCCACCATGGCACTGGAACCATCTCTGGGGACCTGGGCACCCACAATTTTTCTGTTGTGTGGGGCCCAAGTTGGTGATGCTACACCATGTTTTGATACACTACAGTCCCACAGGTTCAGACCTGGTTTGTGGGAATCATGGGAGAAGAACAAGCCAGATGGGAAGTTATGATGAGATTGGAGATGGGCAGGACTGACATGGGGGTTCTCGCATGATCTGTGCCTCCCATTCTTCCAGCCAGACCTAAACCTGTACTGGTACTGAATGCACACCTGCTGCCACACATACAGTTCCCTCTGCTACTCCATCACGTTGTTCTGTTGTTATGTCATGGTGCTCCACATTTCCCTTTCCTTGCTCTTGCTGTCAGTTATGTGGACAGGGAAACGACAAACGGAACATAGGAAGCTGCCTTGTCACAAGCCATACCATCTGTGCATCTTGCTCAGTAATGTTGGCAATGCCTGGCAGAAGGTGCTAGAGGTTGAACCTGAGGACCTTCTGCATGGAGATTGTTATGTATTCAGTGGTCTGTGTTTGCCTGAGCTTGAGTCTGGACTAAAGATTCTGAGCCCCTGTGTTCTAATTTGATACATGATATCCAATCACAGAACGTTTCAGGATTTGGGCCTCTGCCTCTGGCCCTTAAACTCTGAGTTTTGTGTCTATACCCCGCAACCACCCCCTCGTAGAAGGATAAAACACACCAGGACACAGATATTAGGTTAATGTTAATTGGGCAAATTTAGGCCACAACTTTATTGATTACAGAATGTGAGCGGTAATTGGCTTAGGCATTGAATGGACCCGACCATATCTGACTCCTGCCCATTGTGCAGGGAGTCCGGTAAGGGTAAACCACCAGAATGGGGAGCGCCGTCAATGCAGACCAACTCGAGCTCCCCCAGGTATTCCCGATGGGGTCATGTCATGGCCCTAGCCCCACCCCGGGCTTCGGACAAGATCCACACACTCGGATTCCTTTAATGGAATACTCTTAAGCTTGGAGGGGCAGGTGATGGCCACAGCTCCCCACCCCCATCAAAAGGTCAAACAATGCCTAACCGCAAAACCTTACAAAGTTTTGATGATTGCTACGAGGTAGGCAAAACCCAAATGGTCCATGCCAACTCTGCCAAGTGAACAAATTCCTACCAGGCCCGTTAATGGTGATCAACCAAGGTCCATAGCAAGGCCAATGAAAACCTGCAAAAGAGGGAGGGAGGGAGGGAGATTGAAGAAGCGAGCCAAGAGGAAGCCCTCCGGCTCACGCCTCCACTTAAATAGTCCCGGCCACGCCCCCACCAGCCAGCTGATTGGGTGGCTGAGTGCTGACATGGCCAGGATCCCCAGGGCAACATGGGACTTTGTACCCCACCCCTGGGGAGGAGTGGGTGGCCACGCGGTCCACGGCAACTCCTCTCCACTATGAAGTGGAGCAGATTTATGATTCGCAGCTTGGAAGTTTAGACAGCCAATCATGTTGGGAGTGGGAGTGGCCCAGACTTTCAGAAATGTATTTAAGCAGTTGCTTTGCCCCTGTTGTCCAGTTCTGTTAGTTCAAGAAGGGTTCTTGCTGTTATCACTGTGTCTTGCCTTGTGGGAACCCACCTACACTTCAGGGATGTTCTGCAATCACTGCGATATCACAATGCAGGTGTGGATGACATTGCAAAAGCAGAGAAGGGACATAGACAACTGTCTGCTGTTGTCAAGAGTGCATGTGAACTTATGAGCCTTAAGCAGTTCTTGAACTACATGAAGCACTGAAGATAAGATTGCTGGTCTATTTCAAGCCCAGTGAACTGTTTTAAATTTCACACAGGATGAGGCAAATCTAAACCAGGTTTTACAGATGATTACTGCACACACATAAACCTTAGCATAAATTTTCCCAAGGCTTCCCTTGAAGCGGGGTCTGGCCACAATAAAATGCAGATAAAACATGATACACCTTTTCAGTGTTTCATAGTGAAGAAGCCTTTTGTCTTCTGTTGCAAAGCCTCTTTTGTAAAGAGCACTTTAAAATTGGTGAAGCTTTGTCATTAAACAGAGTGTCTTTTATTTATCCCATTGGAACCTTCCATTCCTTTAAGAGTAACATGCATATAATTTCCACAGAAACCTTGTGGAGTAGGTTAAACTGAGAGATAATGATTTGCGCACTGGTACCCAGTTGCTAAGGGACACGGGTGGCGCTGTGGGTTAAACCACAGAGCCTAGGACTTGCTGATCAGAAGGTCGGTGGTTCAAGTCCCCGTGACGGGGTGAGCTCCTGTTGCTTGGTCCCTGCTCCTGCCAACCTAGCAGTTTGAAAGCACGTCAAAGTGCAAGTAGATAAATAGGTACCGCTCCGATGGGAAGGTAAACGGCATTTCCGTGCGCTGTTCTGGTTCTTCAGAAGCAGCTTAGTCATGCTGGCCACATGACCCAGAAGATGTACACCGGCTCCCTCGGCCAATAAAGCGAGATGAGTGCCGCAACCCCAGAGTCGGCCACAACTGGACCTAATGGTCAGGGGTCCCAGTTACTAAATCTGGATTTGAGCCTCATCATGGTTTAAAACTCAGATTTGAGCCATGGTCCAGCATTCTGATTACTGTAATATATTGGTCCTTGGGCCAGAATGAGACAATATGAAGGATATTGGGTACCTCCAAAATCAGCAGTTTCATCAACCTACCTTCTCTCATATACTGTGTGCTACAAAGTGCATAAAATAATATGTGCTCCAAATTTCCTATCCTCACTTCACTTCCGAACTGGCAAAGGTGGGGCACCAAGTCACACAGCATGTATTTTATATTAATGGGCACAACTGGGAGACAATTTTCAGCAGTAGCCTGAAAATTATACATCCATGACATAATTCCAGCCTCTGCCAGTTATTATGCCTTACAAATGTATATAGCATTAAAAAAATTAGTCAACTGCATCGTAGCTTTTCTATGCAATGTTTACAATTTTGTACCTGAAATCCTTCTCATGAATAGGTCCCCTTTGCACTCTCAGCTCCCAGTGAAATGTCCCCTTCTTCTCATTCATGAGCCAAAATACAGCCTTCATGGCTTGTGGTTATCTCATCTACTTTCCCCCTCCTATCTCTGGGGCAGTTTTCGCAATTTACTATGAAACTGCAATTGTTTCTCTGTTGCTTGCCCGAGTAACACACAAAGGTACTTCCTCCTACCTAGATTCAGTGATCTGAAGTTATTCAAGATTGTTCATCATTTTTGGGGAATGTGCTAGTTAATTGGGGCAACTCTTCTAGACAGGCAGCAGTCTGTCCTCTGGCAGAACAGAGCCATGGACACAGTGGGATATGACTCCCTCACACCATGAAACTAAATTCTCAGGTCCTCCAGGTGTCCTTATTTTCCAGGGACAGGCCCTGATTTACAGAAGCCATCCCAGTTTCTGATTTGATTCCAGAATGTTCCACATTTCCTTAGGAAGCCACACTTCTCATTGGAGAAATGTTGGAGGGCATGGAGCTATGCGACCCCCGAGCCAAGGAGATTAAGTAATTATACTGTACAACCTTTAGAAGACATCAGAAAGGAGACCTATATAGGGATTCTTTTTTTAAAAAAAAGTTGAAGTTTTATTATGTTTTTATATTCGTAATTTGGAAGCCCAGAGTGGCTGGGACAACCCAGTCAGATGGACCGGGTATAAATAATAAAATGATGGTGATGATGATGGTGGTGGTGGTGGTGGAACTGGGTGTCCCTATTTACATTGGAGAAATGTTGGAGGGTGTGAATTCTTCTCAGTCACTCGTTTTCTGGAACACTTTACTCTCTGAACATGGAGTGGTACTCTGCAGACATGTATGTCATGTCCTGAGCAACTGTGAGAACATCCCCATGTATAGAGACCTGGTTTAATCATTCACAGTTCTCTTGGAAGACACAGAGCTGGTTTAGCAGCTGTGTGCATGCATTTGGTCTAGCTTGTGCTCAGTGTTCCCCGTTCAAAGCAAAGATCAGCTAATTAGCGGTTCTGCTTGTTCCCTGCCCAATTGCTGACTGGCTTCTTTCCCACATGTTTTCCCTTTCCATGTGATTGACTTGCAATGTGATCATAACACTGTTAACTGAGAAGTAAGCTCCACTTATTTCACTGTGACACGCCTGGGAGTAAATATGCTTAGGATCACAGCACACAACATTTTTGCACTAGTATCACGTTCTCCTCCCCTCCCCGTCCCTTACACTGCAAGAGCTCATAGAATCATAGAATCATAGAATCATAGAGTTGGAAGAGACCACAAGGGCCATCGAGTCCAACCCCCTGCCAAGCAGGAAACATCATCAGAGCACTCCTGACATATGGTTGTCAAGCCTCTGCTTAAAGACCTCCAAAGAAGGAGACTCCACCACACTCCTTGGCAGCAAATTCCACTGTCGAACAGCTCTTACTGTCAGGAAGTTCTTCCTAATGTTTAGGTGGAATCTTCTTTCTTGTAGTTTGGAGCCATTGCTCCGTGTCCGCTTCTCTGGAGCAGCAGAAAGCAACCTTTCTCCCTCCTCTATGTGACATCCTTTTATATATTTGAACATGGCTATCATATCACCCCTTAACCTCCTCTTCTCCAGGCTAAACATGCCCAGCTCCCTTAGCTGTTCCACAGCTTTTCAGAAACCTGTTGCTATAGCCAGCCCACTTATTTATAGCGGCACATGCTTGATTTTTAACCCTAGAAATAAAAATAAAATATATTTGCTGCATCTAATAGGAATGATCTCTATGAGGTTTTCCCCCTCAGTCGTCTGTAATTTTACATCAGCCAAATGATGCTTCTTTTTCATTCAGCAAAGCAGGAAGAAATTCTTTTGCTGCTGCCTGAGAATTTGAATGGCACCTCATAGCCCAGAGAGAGCAATAACAGATTTTTTATTACTGTCTTATAGAAGTCCCAGATGATGGGGATTTATATACTGGGAACTCTGACAGATCCCTAATTATAACAAAAGCAAGATTTTGATCTTGGTTCAGCTTGAGGGATTTTATGATGAAAACGAGATCTTCTTTTAATGCCAACCCTCAATAAAAAGACCACCGCTTTCCTTAGTCTATCAGGATTTTTATTGTATATGCAATTGACTGAAATTTTTCACCATCACTTCCCATCAGACTGGGAGAAGACACTGGTGATTGGAAGTTCCATAAAGAGCATGCAATGAAAAATATGCTGATGCCAACTTTGTGCTCAGTGCTTCACAGTATTGGAGTATGAGTTATGGCATGTCAACATCATTTAGCTGATAGGCAGCAGGGGTTTCCTTTCTGAAGAGATTCTAGTTTTTTATAAGCTATGAAGACCTGATCTAAAGTTCACAAACTTTCATGTTCTTTACTTTTTTATTGTAATATTTATGTCCTGTGTTTCTGTTGCTCCCCGCTTAAAAGTGGGTGGTGTTAAGCAACCAAGAACCATAACAACAACAACAACAACAACAACAACAACAACAACAACAACAACACCATCTTTCTGACATTTTTATACCATCCTTCATCCAAAAATCACAGGGTGGTTTACAATATACAGTGGTACCTCGGGTTACAGACGCTTCAGGTTACAGGCGCTTCAGGTTACAGACTCTGCTAACCCAGAAATAGTACCTCGGGTTAAGAACTTTGCTTCAGGATGAGAACAGAAATTGTGCAGCGGCGGCACAGCAGCAGCGGGAGGCCCCATTAGCTAAAGTGGTACCTCGGGTTAAGAACAGTTTCAGGTTAAGAACGGACCTCCAGAACGTATTAAGTTCTTAACCCGAGGTACCACTGTAAAAACATAGAAATACAAAAAACACATTCCATAATAGCAAATAAAAACAATACAGTGGTGCCTCGCAAGACGAAATTAATCCGTTCCGCGAGTCTCTTCGTCTAGCGTTTTTTTTGTCTTGTGAAGCAAGCCCATTGACGGCTTAGCGGCTTAGCGCTATTAGCGCTATTAGCGGCTTTTAGCGACTTTTAGCGGCTTATCGGATAAGCAGATAAGCGGCTTAGCGGCTTAGAAAAAGGGGGGGAAAGGGGGAAAAAACCACAGGAACTCGCAAGACATTTTCGTCTTGGGAAGCAAGCCCATAGGAAATTCGTTTTGCGAAACACCTCCAAAACGGAAAACCCTTTCGTCTAGCGGGTTTTCCATCTTGCGAGACATTCGTCTTGTGGGGCACCACTGTACCTACCTGATTTAAGAGGCCAGAGAGAAGAGGAATATTTTTGCCTGGAACCTAAAGTTATGTAAGTTATGTAAGGAAGGGAAAGTAGAGGGACAAAACAAACCAAAACAAAACACCTCTCGGATTTTAAATCACTGGACAATCAAAACTGTGGATTGGGCCTTACTTGAATTTCTTCCTTGAATGGATGTACTGTAGAGTAGAGCTAATTTTGTTTCATATGTTGGCATTTAAGGTGTTTAGCTTACTACCTCAAGTCCTTAAAGATCTTGATGCTGGACGGTACATTATGCCATCCTGGAACATGACTTAATAGAGCACAATAGCTTGGAAATATATTAAAGAAAATGAGGTGTGCAGAAGTCCAAACCAAATTCATTTATTTCTAGGCAGTTTTATGGTCACATCACCCTAGCGAATTCTCTAAGATATTGAAAGTACAAGAAATTCATACAAAAAGAAGAGAATAACTAGGAAGAGCCTGATCCTTGAAGCTTGCCACTGGATATCCGAAGCCCTATTTGCTTCCAAGGGTTTCCGCAGTCTATGGAGTGCTTTGAGAATGGGGCAGCCCAGGAGCAATTTAAGAAAATAACGGATGGTGTGTAGTTATGATTGTTTAGGGAACACTTCTGTAATTTGTATCAGTCATCTAACTTTTAGGCATCTTTAAAGTATAAGAACTTTTCCCATCATTATTTTCCATTTTATGCTTCAGCTGCTTTCAAGCCTGACCTAGATTGAATTGGTGCGCGGCAAAAAAACAATTCTGAGCAGTACTACTGCTGTAGGATTTTCAAGTTAGAAATGTAGATGCTTTAGTAACAGGCCTTAGGCTGCTTCAACATCCTATCCAGCTGCAATCCTGTGCACCCTTACCTGGGAGTAAGTCCTATTGAAATCAGTGAGTTTTATGTCTGGGCAAGCATGTATAGGGCGACCATTGGGCTCAGATCTAGTTCCCAATCATACAAAGTTTCCAGTTAAATTTTTCTATTGTATTGATGGGTGCACTCATTTATTACACACTTATTTTAATGCAGAATTACCTAATTCACACTTCTCGATGCATAAACTGAAATGCAAGTAATCCTTCAGAATTCTGCTGCTCCCCGTGCTTGTGGGGCTTGCGAGGGAAGCCTGGGTCCCAGCCCCAGGAACCACACATTTGCTCCATAAGACGCACAGACATTTCCCCTTAGATTTTAAGAGGAAAAAAGTGCGTCTTATGGAGCGAATGTGTGGGCCCTGGGGCTGGGGGGCGGGGAACCCGGGCTTTTTCAATTGACACTGTTACTTATGTCTACCAAGCATGCTCAGTTCCACTAGGCCTTGGGATTTGGGGGCAGGGAAGGGCAGTGTTCCTCTATTAGTTTTGGTTTAAAAATCCTTTGGCTGTGTACTGTAAAACAGAAACTTCCTGCAATATTTCTGATACTTGCCTGTGATTTCTCAGTGGACCTGCTTTGGTGCCAACTCTGCTGACACTCATCATCTAAGCTCGCTAATTAGGTTCACCCCCCACCAATGTGCTAATATTTCAGATATTCCAAGGCTGAATTATTGTTCTGCCTAGTTTACCTACTACTTTTGCAACTAAGCAAGTATTTAACAATTTGTAGATAGAACCATGAAGGTATTTGACCTGTAAACCTTATATGTATTTCAGTCCTTCGTCCCCAGACAAAGGAACTCTGAACTACTCGTAACTGCAAATGTTCATACCTATACCTTGTTTCCTTTCCCACTTCTTTACTGTGTCTCCTGCCGAAATTCAGATTATAAATTTCTTGGCGGGGGGTGCAATTACCAGCTTATTTTACCCTGTAATTTGCACTGTAAGTTATGGGGACTATATAAATAATCGTTATCACATGAGTTCTTAGTAGATAGCATCCTCATGCAAAAAATAAAAAAAAAAAATCCATTCTGGAAAGCAGGCAAATGGAATAGGGCTTTTTTATTTTTTAAAATGCACAGAAAATAAGAGCAATTCCTCATAAATTGCAGTGATAATCTATTTTCCAAAGTGAATCTTGGAATAATGAGGCAAACATGTTTTTGAAGATATACTACATGGGCAGTAATGGTGTGCCTAAGCCACCAAGAAAAACAAATCGGTACCATTACAGCTGTTTAAAGCAAATTGTTCAAGTGGTAAACATAATGATTCATCGGATGCTGTCAGCTAGGTTAGCTATACTGAGAACTGCTATTGTAATTCCATAGCCTTAGGAAGGCTGATCTATGAATGTATGGTTGATGTTTCATGAAATTACATGAAGAATCCTTCACTGAAAATTAAGATGCATTCTGTTTGCAGTAGAGAACACCCGCTAAAGCAAGTCGGCCTCCGAAAGGATTTGGTGCCATCACCAATTACAAGGAGCTGCCTTGCACTTGTTAGATCTGCCTCGGCCCCGTACCATCTGTTCAGATGGGCAGAGACACTCTCCAAGATCTCAAGCAGATGTCTTTCCTGCTACCTAGAAGTTGGACTCTGTCCTATTCCACTGAGCCATGGCTCCTTCTCAAAGCGGATTAAGGTTTCTGTGCCTCTGTTAGCACTTGGACATATTTTCTCATTCTAGCGATGTCATGAAGGGTGAAAGCAGCAATAGCCATATAAAAGTTCTTCCCCATGTTGAATCTGATCACACACACACACACACACACTGCACACATGACCAGTGCACACATGACCAGTGAAAACAGCAATGCTGTTGGCAGAATGAGAGATTGCTGAGCATGTTGGTAAAACATGACCTTTAGCTGCAGACAGAGGGCTAATTTCTCTAAAGTTCCAAACCTTGGGCCATAAACCTGGGAGAAAGCTCCATTTAACGTAACAGAATTTACTACCAAGTGAACATGCACTAGATTGCACTTTACATTAAATAATAATAATAATAATAATAATAATAATAATAATATTTTTTATTATTTTTTCATTAATAACAATCCAATATAAATCACATTAATACAAATCATAATACAATTAAAAGAGTCAATTATCCAATTCCAAATCAAACATTTTGGATGACTTCCCATGTTCTGATTTTAGGGAGGTGCTGCTATTCTTTGTGCTTGCTCCAACCCTCTTATTTAATCCAAATAATACAGTTCCGATGTTGATCCTTTATTTTAACAGCCACTGATGTGATGATTTTTGTTCGTATTTAACTATTCCATAGCCTTTATTTTGCCAGAGGAGTTTAAGTCTTGTAACTTTCAGTGTGGAATGCTTTTTTAAAATATTCAACCTTCCTGTCTTGTTGTACTCAGTCGTTTTCGGCATCCTCCCCCCCCCCCCACTCCAAGGACTCAATTTTACTGCGTAAGGACATCTCACTATCTTGCTTTTCTCAAAACCAAAAGAGGTCTGGCGTCTGGCCATTACTCCGGGTAGACTACCAGCACTTCACATTATCAAAGCATTGGGTGATATAAAAATTTATGAAGGAGTGGTTGGCATAAAGTGGCAGTTCCAAGGAGTCACCTCCTAACATTAGCATCATTACCAGATGCCTGAACTGCTACAGGTGGAAAAGACACAGGGACTCCACAGATGGACAGCTGAAAGCACTGGATCAACTCCTCCTACAACCCCAGCTTTGACTCCGCCCTGCCCATGCCGGTAACTAGCACTGTTGTGAAGTCAACTCCATAGCTTATGAAAACATCTCTTATACCCATTTCCAAACTTTCCCCTCCACAGACCTCTTAAAAATAGCCAATTTTGCCGCAAGTGTAAGGTGCTGTGCTAGATGCTGCAGGTTTTATGATTGTATTTCATTGCTTCATTTCTTTCTTATATATGCATTTTATTGTGATACAGTTTGAATCCCACAGATTACATCTAATCCTTGGTTTCTTCCCCTGCCAGATAAATTTAGATATATCTTTTCGCAATTGTTTGAAGTGTCCTTCCCTGCTGGTCACAGGTATTGTCTGAAACAAAAACAACATTCTTGGCAATACATTCATCTTTAGAACAGAAATTCTTCCCCCAAGTGATAAGTTCATCCTTCCCCATACCTCCAAGTTTCTCTTTATCTCCTTCCAGGTTATTACATAATTATCCTTAAATATATTTATATTCTTAACAGTTAGCCATACCCCCAAGTATTTCACCTTTTTTTCAATTGTCAATTGTTTTGCTAATTGTAACTCAATTTGACTTTGTTCTGTCATATTTTTCACTAATAGTTTCGTTTTATTTTTTTTTAACTTGAATCCTGCTAGTCGCCCAAACTCATAATACATTTTGTCTAGAACCCTTGGTATACTTACCAATGGATTTTCTACTGTTTTTACAAGGTCATCTGCAAATGCAGTCAGTTTATACTCTTTGCACCCAACTGTTATACCTTTTATTTCTTCATCAGATCTTACATGCCCTACCAGGGTCTCTAACACTAAAATAAACAATAACGGTGACAGGGGACAACCCTGTCTTGTCCCTTTTGTAATTTTACACTTCTGATACTACATTATTCACTATCAACATCACCTACTGGTCTGTATAAATTGCATCAATTCCTCTTAAAAATGTACTAACAGAAATACAATGTGAATATTACAAATCCGTATGAAGGCTAATGCCCTGTCACTTCCTCTTGTCCCATCTTTCACACTCCTAACCCTCTCCTTTTATGTTGCTGCCTCTTGCTCTGTCTTTTTGGCTCCTAATCCTATCATCGTCGCTCTTCAAGTGCCTTCCTCCTCCATCACTTCCACCCCGTTCTGCTCACCTTCTGGGCAAACGGCCAAATCTTTTAGAATGATGGAGCAGGGGCTGCTCCTTCTGTTCTACATGGACCTGAAAGGTGTCTATCCACCCATCCATCTATTGTGATGTTGCTTTTGTAAATTGCTTTCCCTTCACCCTTCAGAAAAAAGCAACTAATATATAATAATATTAATATTTTTTGTGTGACCAGGCGGCAACAGCCCCAGCCCACAGGAATCATAAGGAAGGAATAAAGACTCTGACGTGTTATGGAATTAAAATTAGACCACAACTATTAAACTTCTGAATGTAGGAAGACCTTGGCTAAGGCCATCAGCGTGTATCCCTCCCAGCCCCCCAACCGGGGGAAACTGGGACTCATCAGGGTAAATAGGATATAGGGGTGCTCTGAGACGTAAGTGCAGCCCATATCCCCGCATGCAGAGTAGTTCACTGACGACCTTTCGGTGTATGGCCAGTGACACCCATATATATAAAACCCGTTTAAGAGGGGGACTCTGGAATCGCTGACACAGGGGGGTGAGTCACCACTTCATGCCCCCCCCCATATAGGGAAGAAAAGACTAAACGATTTCACCCAAAACCACCAAAGTTGTGACGAATTGCTATGGGGAAAAAGAAACCTGCCAATGCAGGAAAATTTATTCCCAGTCCTTCAACAGCTGCCAATCAAAGACCGTAGCAGCACCCGCTAAACAGGAAGAAAAAGTGAACCTGCAAACAAGAAACATTAAACAAAGGGAGGGTAGGGAATCTCCAGAGCTGACTGCCTGGGTAATGCCAACTCCACCCCCTCTTTATAAATGGGGCTGGCCCCACCTCCCAGCAAGAAACTTGATTACTAATGCTGGGTGGGAACCTCCAAAACTAACACTGAGAGGCAAGCCAGCCCCTGTTTGCCAGTAAGCTCCTGGGAACTGTAGCACCATGCGCAATCCCACAAAGGGCACCCACAATGTAAAGTGTGAGTGCTCATTATACAAACCTAATGGCTCTCTATGTATTTAACCCTTTAATTTTTTTTTGGGGGGGGGAGACATATACATACGCAATATTTCTTTCTTTGCTTCTCTTGTGACTTTGGCAAAACATATCTCTGGTCCAACAGCATCACCACATACTCTGTTCCAATTATTCAGTGCCACTATGACAGGAGGAAACCTATTTACCCATCTCAGCATGACAAGCATGTCCTGCACACATTGTTCTCCTTGTCAGGCACCATCCATTTGTATTGTGATGCAGATGATAAGAGGGGAGGGGAAAATACTCCCACTGTGACACTACAACAGGGCTTGCCAACATTCCCAGAACCCATGAGTACATTTGGTATTTTGAAAGAGAGCTGAGCACTCTCTCCTTGTTGTCCTTCTGTCAGTGGGACACCTTCATATTCCAACAGGCTTTGGGGAACTGACTGCTTTTAATGAAAGGGCTGGTGTTGTTTTTCATTGTAATGATGATAGATAATAGAAGATGATAGATGATAGATAGATGATAGATAGATAGATAGATAGATAGATAGATAGATGATAGATAAATGATAGATAGGTGGTAGATTTATTTATTTAATTCTATTAATTCTATTTAATTCTATTAATATTTAATTGTTTTAATGACTGTTTTCCCTATGTTTTTAGCTGTTTTTGTTTTATCTGTAAGCCACCTTGAGTCCCTGTAAGGGAAAAGGGTGGGATATAAATACAACAACAACAACAACAACAACAACAACAACAACAACAACAACAACATTTCCCGCTCCACAACAGACAGAAAGCAAGGAAGGTATACACATGGAGATTCTTTACGTTTCCATTAAGTCTGTGTCCACTAGTATTAAAATGGGTTATCTTGAATTGGCATGATTTTGTAGCCCCTCCCAAACATACCCACCACCAAATTAAAGCTTACATTGGTAGATTACACCAGTTTCATGGGAAACACTTTACTACCTGATTCATTTTCTGTATATAAATTTATTTAGTTTTTCAAATTTTGAAATTTACAAACAAGTGTCAAACAACCAAAACAAAAAGAGAATTCCATCAATTCCCCTGAATTTCCCTCCTCCTCTTTGTGGGTCCTTATGTTAACTTTCCCCCCTCATGAATCTTCTCTATTAATCCAAATCTATTAAATCTCCATTACAACCAAAGTTTAATACTACTACTACTACTACTACTACTAATAATAATAATAATAATTTATTTATACCCCGCCCATCTGGCTGGGTTTCCCCAGCCACTCTGGGCAGCTTCCAACACAATATTAAAATACAGTAATGCATCAAACATTAAAAGCTTCCCTAAACAGGGCTGCCTTCAGATGTTGTCTAAAAGTCTGGTAGTTGTTGTTCTCTTTGACATCTGGTGGGAGGGCGTTCCACAGGGTGGGTGCCACTACTGAGAAGGCACTCTGCCTGGTTCCCTGTAACTTGGCTTCTCGCAGTGCGAGAAGGCCCTGAGAGCTGGACCTCAGTGTCCAGGTAGAACAATAGAATGTTCAACAAGTATCATTCCAATCCTACTAATAATTTTGATTGTTTACAATGATTTTTAAGGTAAATTATATATTTTCCCCATTCCATCATTTTACCACCTGATTCAACTAGACTGCCTTTATTGATACTACATGATTTAGGTATGACTATATATACTGCACATATCTAACCAGTTGGTCATTAGGTTTCAGGGGGAAAATTGTCTTTGGTGTGACATTCTTGAAACTGAAATGTAGATATGGTTTTGATCTTTTATTCAAACTGCTGGAACTTGATTTGAAAAGAAATAATTCTGGGGAGAAATTTTGATTTCTCTCTCACTTCCCTTTATTTTATTATACAGCTTGAGATTCTTTTATATTACACGTATAGAGAAAATTTTAATTTACCTAAAAGTGTAACCCTGGAGCAAAAACCCTTAGCATGTGTAGTAAAGAAAATTGAGAGAATGTTTATGATGCAGCTTCTACAGATTGTTTACGGTGTACAAAAGTTATTGGACATCATGAATTTTCTGAATTTCTCTACTAAAACAGCTCTCTTCCTAAAAGTACAAGAAACAGGAATAAATTGCTTGCCCTCTTCATTAAACAGGTACCTCTTTATCCTCATCCAGCAGAAGGGGGAAAATCTATCAATCTGTCTAAAATGCCAAACACAAACTAAGATGCTGATGGTTAGTATTTGTTTCACCATAAACCAAGTGATGGTGATCCCCCACAAAATTAAATACATGAACCTCACTAATTATAACTGATAACAAAAGAATAAAAACCACAAAGAATAATCATGGACTTCCCTCAAAAGAGATACTTTCTTTTTTTGTTTTCTTTTTTTATTGGTTCCAGACACTCCTTCCTCCTGATCTGGATTTGGGAAAATGTGTTCATGTGTATGGTAAGTTGCAAGCAAGCACAGTTTGTAACATTGCATAACATCATTGCTGATCACAAGGCATGTCTAGCATCAGATTTTGATTCCCGCTTCTCAGGTTAGCTGAGTTTGAGCAAACATGAGATAGTGTCAAGGACTGGACTGAACAGGAGGAATGGGAAATATGCCCTCTCCTGAAGAGGAGAGGAAGTTTTGCCCCCCTTGTCTCCAGCAGTTTCAGGAGGAGAGGGAGACAGGGATGATGTACAGCTGAATGAGGCAATGCCTAGCTATGAGATACTGGAGGAGGAGGAAGAAGTGAGAGAGTAGCCAGGAGAGACCTCCCTCCTAGTCCGAAGGGCTCGCTGGTCCCTCTGCATTCAAGAACAGATATGTACCTCCTGTGACTTCCGGGAGGGTTTCGGGCTGTTGCTGGGGACAGAAGAGGAGGGACTCAGAGTAGCCAACATCTCCTTTGCATGGAGACGTGGATCATTTGTCTTGCAACCAGATGACTGAATAAAAAAACCATAAAATAAAAAATTTTTGTTCTTCTTGCCGCTGAGGCTATCAGGGGAGGAGAGGATACTCTGTGACTGACAGATAGCTTGAACTGTGATCTTAAATCAGCAGGCATTTTGAAGAATTCAATACAGTGGAACCTCAGGTTACATACGCTTCAGGTTACAGAATCCGCTAAACCAGAAATAGTGCTTCAGGTTAAGAACTTTGCTTCAGGATGAGAATAGAAATTGGGCTCCAGCGGCGCAGCGGCAGCAGGAGGCCCCATTAGCTAAAATGGTGCTTCAGGTTAAGAACAGACCTCCGGAACGAATTAAGTACTTAACCCGAGGTACCACTGTATATATTAGTTTGGATGACTTTTCTATGTCCAAGCTAAAAGGCATCCAATTCAATATATACAATTATGAAAACAACTGGCCCATTAAAGCTCAAAGAAATCAGAAGCAAAGGCTAAGGCCTTGATAGTGATGCCCCGTGATGCATTCTCTAGTGGAACAAATGCTCTGGCGCACTCTGCCAACCCTGGCTCACAAGTCCTGGGGAAGCCACAGCCCGAGGCAACTTGAGATGGCAATAGGGAGCTGCCCAGAGCCCTACCCAGGCTGGTGGCAATCAGATCCTCATGGCGCTACATCCACAGCTAAAGGAGGAACGGTAAAAGTATGTGAGGACTCCCCTCTCTTTCCTTTCCAGATCTGCCACTCCTCCCAGTTCTCCTCAGCCTACCGCTTGAGGCGACTTTGTCCGTGAGGCTAATGCTCAGGCCAGCCTTCATTCAGCCCTGACCTTAGGCAATTATAGTGTGTGGAACATTTCTCTCTTTAATTCAATATGGTTTGTGCCAGCAGCTACAGTGGAAGCGATCCTCCTTATGTTATTAGACTCCAACTCATATCAGCAGGGATGATGGGAGCGATACACCAGCAACATCTGGAGGACCTCTGATCTGAAATAACTTCCTTGCATTCTACTGTTATATTCTATCTTGCCCTACCCCACATAACTGGCTGCCACTGTAGGAGGGTAGGAAAATGCAAGCTGTTGTGCTTTCTGGGACTAAGTGGCTGCTCTTTTGATGGCAGTGATACTTTTATTCTAACAGGATAATTTGGCCACAAGACTAGGATTCATAAACTATGATACAAAGACATGACTGTTCACACTCTCTCTTCTTTCTTTCTTTCTTTCTTTCTTTCTTTCTTTCTTTCCTTGGTGAGTGGCATGTTAGACTCTTGTTGAACCTCTGAAAGGCTATTTCAAATGAAGCCCTTTCCCCTTTCTTCATTTCCTCCTAGATTTTTACTTTGCCCATTTCATTTCACCCCCCCACACAATGTGATTGTTTTACTCTGGACGGCTCAATCCATCTCGTTGACATTCTGCAAGCCAGTTGTTGTTGTTGTTGTTGTTGTTGTTGTTTGAAACCCATGTCAGAAATATCTATATGATGTGCTTACTATATGTATGATAAACCTTTTTGAAACAGAGTTCTTGCAGTTGTTAGTTACAAAGCCAGACATAATACATGTAACATGGCGGCTTCCCCCCAAAAATAATTATCACAGGCTATGTTTATACAATCTCCGAAGCCTTCCACTTCAAATTCTAAATGAGGTCCTTGTCAGCAGAATATGAAGTCAGGCAAATCATTTCATTAGCTGGCCTTTCCAAGAAGGGGTCAGTATTTTTCTGAATGTGGGCTCTTGATCACGCTCCCTCTTTCTTTCTTCGCAGGGAATTTTTGGCGCTTTGCTCATTTTGACAGCTAATAGTAGACGAAGAGTGGGGTCCATTCATAACCTTTCACTTTGAAAACCTTTCATGTAACATAGGCCTAAATGTCAGGCAAATTCTCTCGGACTTTGAGGTCTAATAATATTTTTGGCTTTTCATTAAAGAGACCATAAAAGTCACATTTGTAGTGGCGCACAACAGTCATAGTCACACAACGCCTGACAAACATTCAGTTAAGTTTTTTTCATTTCTGTAGTGAATAAAAGGCAATCATATTTCCTGCATCAAGCACCACAGAATATGTAATTGAATTCATCTGTATAGATCTAGTCTTGGTGTAAATGCTATGGATGTTTTGGAATCCTAATGAGTTCCACATTGCTTTATATAGTATTTGTGAACTGTTAAACTCGGCTTTGTTTTAATATACATCTTTTTAAGGAAGCATATTGCAAATGGATATGTTTCAAGATTTTTTAAATACAAAAAGTAAGGGAGATTAACTATGTGTCGATTCTTCTTTTTTATTATTGTTCTTCAGCCAACTTCAGAATTTGCTGCTGAGCTTTCTTTCTCCCTGACATCATCCCCTTTTATTTTCATAAGTTGTAACTTGTGGGTCATTCAGCGTACCATTGTTGCTCCTTTTGTGTGAGTTTTCAGACTAGAGCCTGGTTAGACTCCATTACAACTGTCCTATTGTGATTTTAGTACTTGTAGATCACATAGAAGGATGTCTTTTCATAATAAAGTGATTGCATCAATGCATCCTATATGACCACAACTCGGAATAACTTCTACTGCATTCAGGGGTGCTTACTTCTCACTAGACCAGCAGAGGATTGCCGTCTAAAAACTTTTCAACATAAAGCATATTAAAAAACCAATCTTTGTTTGTTGCAAACTTTACTTTTGATCTTATCCATCATCCTTTTAAAACATTTATTTTCTCCCCCTTTAGGCTGAATTAAATGCTGAAAAACTTAGGACATCAAGTGGAGCCCTCTTCAGGGTGCCACATGCTCAGGAAATTCATTTAACAAATACCCAGGGCAAAGCATTTGAGTGGTGGCATCCACACTTTATAATATGCTCCTCCTGGAAATTAAGTTGGCATCAACAATTTGTTCTTTCAGCCACCGCCTTAATTATTTCATTAAACTAGGCTTTTGCAGGGTAGCATTCCTTGATGCCATTCACAATGTTTTTACAGACAGACTTAAATTATTTTATTAGTTTAGCTTTGCATTTATTGTTACTATTAATTAGTATTTTGTTTTTCAAACTGATGGCCTCAAAGTGACTTACAAAAACAAACATTTAAAATATTTAGGTAGTGCACCACTAGAATATTTTCCAATGGTGGATGGTTTAGCAAACTTTTAAATAAATAACGTTGGCTATCACAAAAAATGATGAGTATTTGTTGAGTTACTCCTCTCGATAAAATCTACTAGAACTTGCCTATGTGTCATGATTTGATGTCAAAACATTCTGTTTCCTTACTCACAAGTCCTCTTCTTCAGCTGCCAGTAACAGGATGCAGGGAAATGAAGAATGTTGCAGCAAGATGTCACAGGTATTTTTTGCTAGGTGACACAGGAGACAGTTTGCATGGCTGGCGGGCTGCATTTACATGGTACACAACTAAGAGCAATGAAGGAGAAATTCAATCTGCATTTGAAAATGGATCCATGAAATTCACACTTCCTGAAACCACTGAATTTTTTGTAGTACAGATCTCAAGCTATATGATGCGTACAAAAATCCATATACTAGGGTAAAGCCTGCATGAAAATGAATATATTAGTGAAATAACCTGCAGAAGTTCATTATATCATAGGTTTATTTTGTAAAAATATGTATATTAAGAAAATCTGTTTACAAAAAGAAGAGAAATTCACACTAAAATGTTGATGAATTTTCTAAAGGATTTTTTTTTAAAAAAGCAAACAGATGCAGGAATGTAGAGAATTGAATTTAAAATTATAAAAACTAAGAGAATGATAAGGCTCAAATGACAACTATGATCAACAATAGGTGGTTTTTGGAAGCAAAGTGCTATTATATTGATCAGTTGTTATGGATTAGTTAGAAAGTGAAAGCCCAAGGAATCTTAACATGTTCATATACTTCAGGGAAAGTACACTTTTTCTCACTGTGCTGGCCTAGTAGTTTTCCACCTCATGCTTCATCACACCACCTGAGGCATGTAGTGGTTGTTCAGAGATTTACTCCTTGTCAGGTTGCATTATTTTAGTAGCACTGACTTCTGTTTAAACACAGATTAACCAGTGGGCTTAGGATGCTTCATTTCCCCCTGAAATGCACTGACATTAGAGGAGCAGAAAACGAGCAGCGCTTGAGATCAACTTCCTATGAAATGGAGCTGTTGCCTTCTGTGCATAAGCTTTCCAATCCTATGCACGACATAGGTAGCAGCCTCATACAAATTCAGACAATCATTTAGCTCAGTATGGTAAAGCTAAAAAGGACAAAGGTAAAGGATAGCTGGACAGTTAAGTCCAGTCAAAGGCGACTCTGGGGTTGCAGCACTCATCTCGCTTTTCAGGCCGAGGAAGCTGGCGTTTGTCCACAGACAGCTTTCTGGGTCATGTGGCCAGCATGACTAAACTGATTCTGGCGCACGGAGGACCGTGATAAGTGCCAGAGCACACAGAAACACCGCCTCAGCGGTACCTAGTTATCTACTTGCACTGGTATGCTTTTGAACTGCTAGGTTGGCAGAAGCTGGGACAAAGCAATGGGGGCATGAACCTGCCAATTTTGGTTTCTCTTTATTTCTCATTTTACATTTTTCCACATTTCCTCATTAATTTCTGAATAAATTTAAAAAAATCCACATGAGAGTTTTTCAGCCTTTTAGTGTGAATTCTTCCTAATATACACTTTTTTCATTGCAATTTTGCCTACTATAAAGATGTTTACAAAGCAATAACACATTTTTGTTATGTTCACTAAAAGAGGCATTTTATGCACACTTTCCCATAATATATGAATTTTTGTACACATTACTTGGCATTGCAAAATTCAGAGATGGCTGTGTTTTTATTTGCACAATGCAAATTAGCTAGCTTCTCCTTTACATGTGAGTTGTCTTTCTCCTGCATCCCTAGTTACAACCCACAACTTCAGGGTAACAAGAGGGCCAGGCCTCATTTATTTTAATAGTGCATCATGCTGGTGAATGTTCACAATCCAGTGCTATTTCTCGAAATCTTATATTGGTGTTTTGTTTTTTGCATTATGGAAATGTTTTCTGACTTGTGTGTCTTATGGAGGCAGAGGTGAAGAAAAGCCTGTGGGTGGTTTTTGTCAGAGGTATAGTAATTACTGAATTAGATATGCAACCAATTTCTACTCCACCCATCACTTCCCCCAAGAACTGAAACTTTTATTCTTGTCCAGAATCTTAATGCTGATACAACAAGACAAGATCCTTCTGCTTATCACGTGACTGTAACAAATGAAAAAAGCAACCCTTGTGATTTGTGATATGCTATTGAAATATAATGTGCATTATATTAAATATTAAGCTTTCTAGCTAGGGTAATGTAGACTAGTTTAAAAATGGGACTTGTGCACTGGTAAAGGCGTTCTGGGAAAAGATATATAATGAATTAAAGAAAAGAATACATTTGTTAAAAAACCAGCAGCTTTTCTGTTAAGTATAATAGGTAAAGAGATGCCAAAAGAGGACAAAATACTTTTTATGTATGCAACAACAGCAGCGAGAATGCTTCTAGCCCAGAAATGGAAGGAAGAATGGCAGACTAAACTGATGGACTATGCAGAGATGGTGAAACTGACAGGGAGGATCAGAAACCAGGAAGATCAAGTATTTTTAAAAGGCTGGAGTAAATTCTTAACTTACTTAAAAGAACATTGTAAACAGTTAAAATCATTGGCAGGGATGTAATGACACTTGTAATGTGGAATTAAGTACGGTAACTATAGATATTTAATGGATGGATAAAGGAAAAAGATGCAGAAAATGTTATCTTGAATATGGAACCCATGGTGGGAGGGAAGGAGGTCCAAAGGTTCAAAAGAACCTTTTGTTTTAATGTTTGAAATGGTTAAAGTTAAAATGTATTAAAAAATTGTAAAACCATTTTTTATTATTATTATAAAATAAGAATAATTGGAGGCAGTTGTAAAGCTAGCCATATATGAATATCTCTGGCTGCAGATTGATCACTGGTGCATTCAAGAGAGAATTACAGTAGTCCAAGTGCATGACAGATCAAAATGTTGGTGTCCTTTTTTGAACATTAGGAAGGTTGTGAAGCTCAGTGTGTGAAACATTAGTAGCCTTTAAACAAATGGGGCTCTTGATCTAACCTCCAGTATTTTGGGTCCTGTTTCAGTATCATTCTTTAAGCAGTTTCAACCTGCTGTGGCAGGCTGTGTGGCACGACAATCTCACATCAACAACATATCAAGTAACACTTTTTTAATCCCTAAATTTAGGAAAACATCTTTGTCCCCCAAAAGATTATTTCAACAAAATTGGCTTTCTGGTGTAGCCACAGATGCAATTATTTTCCTCCTGGCTGTGCCTTGAGAAAAGAGGAACAGCAGGCGCAAACCTCTGAGCATGCTCTGTTATGCATTTCAAATATTATGGGAAAGCTGTGCCACTTGCCTTTTTGTCATTTTATCCATTTTTTCTTTCTACACATTCAAAGGTAAGGACGTAATAGTCTCCAGGGCATTTGTGGAACATTTGATAAAGCTGGACTGTAGAATTAGTGAAACACCAACCTAAAGAGATCCCAATAGCCATATGTTGTGCCCTGCTGGATGCTCTCTGTTTCTGAAGTTCCAAATAGGAAGAAGAGAGAAAGAGAGAGAGAGGGAGAGAGAGAAAGTTTGTGTGATTCCTGATTGGTTGTGCTACATGGCTGGAGGGATGCATTTCACATGATAGGTTGAAAATAGGACCTTTTCCCTTTAAGTTTAGCTGCTCAGCTGCTTGTTTAGCCACTCAGCCACTTGTTGAAAGCAATATGCATTGGTTGTTTCTCTAAAAGTACAACTGCATGTTTAAGAGCATCATATTTAATTGTGATTCCCAGCAACTGTGAAGGCATATTATCTCCAAAGCAGGAGAAGCATAGTCCTCATGCCTAGTAGCCATGGATAGTCTTGCTATCCTTGAATTTTTCAAATGACATTTTGAAGCCATCCAAGTTTATGGCTATCATTACATATTGTGGGGCTGAATACCATAGTTCAGCTATGTGCTTACTTGGGAAGACAGGCAAACTAATATCAGTGTAATGGAAGAAGCAAAGATCACCAGTGTTGAAGCAATGATTCTTCAGCATCAACTTCGTTGGACTGGTCATGTTGTGCCGATGCCTGATGATCGTCTTCCAAAGCAACTACTCTATTCTGAACTTACAAATGGAAAGCGTATTGCTGGTGGTCAACAAAAGAGGTTTAAAGACTGTCTCAAGGCAAATCTACAAAAACGTAGTATAAACACTGACAACTGGGAAACACTGGCCTGCAAGCACTCCTATGGGAGAACAGCCTTTACCAAAGGTGTCATGGGGTTTGAAGACACTCGAACTCAGGACACAAGGGAGAGACGTGCTAAGAGGAAGGCACGCTTGGCAAATCCACACCGTGATCAACCTCCACCTGGAAACCAATGTCCCCACTGTGGAAGGATGTGTGGATCCAGAAATGGCCTCCACAGTCACTTACGGACTCATTGTTAAAACTGTGTTTATGGAAGACAATCTTACTCGGCTACAAGTGATCGCCAAAGAAGAAGAAGACTTGTCTGGTTTAACTTATTTGGCTGATGCTACAAGGAAGCAGGAAGGGTCAAAGAATGGGTGAGAAGCAGCTTTTTTCAGTATGAGTCATGGAAGAAATTGGGGTTGAAATTTGCATTTGAACACCTGACAATTATATTTCTTAACTCAGGAAGATGAGTCTCAGGGACATTCTAATGCTTGGTTCCAGCCTTGTTACAGCTGGGAATGATTTCATAGGGATGCATACAATTGCCATTGTAGTTCCTGGAGCTGAACCTTCCTTTGAAACCCCCCAAAGGAGACTGTCAGACACCTGGCATGCATTTCACAATACATATCTGGAGGAGGGTGGCTGTGCTTGGCTACCTTAGTCAAAAGCCTGAAAAAACACACACACATACCCATATTCCTATCAATTTAGCTTACAGTTGAAAGTATGAAGAAATGAACCATCACCAGCAACCAGAAGAAGATAGTAGCAACATTTATTTTATTATTTGAGCTGGGTCCATGATTCTCAGTAAAAAATAAGGCAGCCTAAGTGCTAGTGTTTTCTTTAAAAATTCTTTTTTAAAAGTCCTGTATTCCAATAACATTTTGGATGTGTTTTCCTCCTCACTCCAAACAACCTAACAACCCTGTGAGTCAGAGGTTAATAAGGCTGAGAGAGAGTGATGTGCTGAAGGTCACCTGGTCAGCACCATGGATGAAAAGTTCAAACCTGGGTTTCCTTGTTCCAAGTTGAGCCCCCTCCCTACTTCATCACACTTGCTTTCTAATATTGAGCACGCATCATCTAAAAAAAAGGGGGGGTGTTCTAAATAACGTTAGGGCAAGATTCTCTTTGTTTCAGCTTAAACAGATATTCATAATTGCTGGAACATAAAATTGTGTTTATGTGAACATGAGAATTTAAACTCAATTACTGAGCTATAGGGATATGAAGTGAAGGAGGTGTGGAGAAAGGTCAGCTACAGATAATTTAATGTCATTATTAAAGATGTGGAAACAATTTTATTTGCAAATGAAACCACTTAATGGTTTATAACGGTGTGTGTGTGTTTATAACGGTTATATAATGCTTGGTTCTCTGAGGGCAAGGATACTTTTGCTTACTACTAGTTTTGAGCACTTCATATAATTACAAGATAACTGGGGAAAGTTGGTATTTTTTCTCCGATTCAGTGGTTCAGGCTTTCAATTTGTTCTTAGAAATTACTCTTTAAAACAGGAATCCTTTCGGACTGCTGTTTTTCCCCTCACCAATTTTAAAGCTGACAGCTTTTAATGTTTTTTTGTTTAGAGCTGACCCAAGACATTTCGCTTCCCTGGGGCCAAGGGCAAGATGGCAGTTCCTCCCATTTTGAGTACAGAAGCCAACTGGAAAGTAGTCAAATCTCCACAAGTGGTGGCACAGCAATTTCCACATGCCTAATGATAGCACACTAGCCTAGTGATTTGCAGGATGGGCTGTAGAACACACACAATTTGAGATTTTGACCAGCTTCTGCCCATCTGAAGCTGATACAGGCTCGTCTTATCTTGAGCCCAAACAGAGTAGTCCACACAGCAGAAGGATAAGCAGTATGTGCCACATTCTTAACTTTATTTACACTTCTATGCTGAGAGAATACAAACATGTATCTTGCCTCTGCGAGAGCAGAGAAGCAACTCCTCTCGGAAACAAAGAACACCGAGAGAACAGTGAAAAACAGGAAACCAGTGAACGTCACATCCAGTCTCCCATTTCCGTGAGAACCCAACAGTAACTCTGACTGGAATGCAAAACAATGTCCCGTGACTGCAGTTGCTGCTCAGTGAGGGAAATAGAAACCAACACTGTTCACCAACACTCAACTGCTGTTGCCTGCCCCTGCATTGCTTCCTGAAGTAGTTGCTTCACTCTGACTAATGGTAAAACTGGTCCTGCTTCTACTGTAAATAATAAAGAAAACAAACAATGAAGGGAAGTTGCTGAAAAAAGATGGATTTGTCCAGTGAGAAATGACTACAGCAATTGCAAGAATACATAATTTATCATGAACAAAAGCTGGACGTGTTTGCATCATCATTATTATTTTTTAACATGGCCAGTTAGAACAGGCCCAATCCATACTTCATGCCACAGCTGCTTTGTGAAGGGAACAGGAAACACTTTGAAGAACCATAAATACATGTGGCAGCATTTTATTCCAAGCTATTAAAAAAAAATCAAACAAAAAGATCCCTCACAGACAACTACTTCTGTGGTATTGCTCTTAAATTAGTGAAGACTAGGGATGGGTGAATCTGTCAACTTTGCTATCACTCAGTGTCTCATTTTCTAACCTTAAGCTCAGTTCTCCAAATTCCCACATCAATTTGTGATTTATTTGTGGTGTTTTTTTTAAGTGCTCATTCATTTCTGTGCAGATTTTTCCCAATTGTTATTGTTTAGCCGTTTAGTCGTGTCCGACTCTTCGTGACCCCATGGACCAGAACACGCCAGGCACTCCTGTCTTCCACTGCCTCCCCCAGTTTGGTTAAACTCATGTTGGTAGCTTCGAGAACACTGTCCAACCATCTCATCCTCTGCCATCCCCTTCTCCTTGTGCCCTCAATCTTTCCCAGCATCAGGGTCTTTTCCAAGGAGTCTTCTCTTCTCATGAGGTGGCCAAAGTATTGGAGCCCCAGCTTCAGGATCTGTCCTTCCAGTGAGCACTCAGGGTTGATTTCCTTCAGAATGGATAAGTTTGATCTTAGTCCATGGGACTCTCAAGAGCATGGGACTCTCCAGCATCATAATTCAAAAGCATCAATTCTTTGGCCATCAGCTTTCTTGATGGTCCAGCTCTCACTTCCATACATCACTACTGGGAAAACCATAGTTTTAACTATATGGGCCTTTGTTGGCAAGGTGATGTCTCTGCCTTTTAAGATGCTGTCTAGGTTTGTCATTGCTCTTCTCCCAGGAAGGAGGCGTCTTTTAGTTTCATGACTGCTGTCACCATCTGCAGTGATCATGGAACCCAAGAAAGTAAAATCTCTCATCTCCCAATTACATTTTTTTTTTATGTTGCTTTGCTCAAAATGCACATTTTGCAAAGCATATTTTCACTGTTATTTATACTTTCCATAATACAGTGTACCCCCCCCCCCAATATGCACACTTTACTCTTGCATATGCATTTTTTATAGACATTTCACAGCTGGAGAACTGCACTGCAAAATTCAAATAACTGTGAATTTTGATGGATATCTGTCTTTTATTTTGCATTTATATGTGAACTGAATCAAATTCTCCTCCGTCCCTAGAGAATACTGAGTTTATTTCTTCAAAAGATGGCTCCTTTTCCTGACACAATCTTCTTATCCAATCTTCCACTAGGAATCATGCAGAACAGATTGCCTGTTGTGGTTTTGGCCAAACGTTACTTTCCTTGGAGATTAATGCTACTTAAGCATTCCAAGTTCCCGAAAGCCACGGCATCAAGGAAATAAAGGTGATGCCCTACCCTCATTTTAAAAATTCATTTTAATGGCTTTTTAAAGGAACTTCACTCACCCATAGCCTCAAAGTTGCATACACTTTCAATGGAAAACACCACTTTAGTTTTCAGCTGTTCTCTGTTTGAAGTACTCACAATTCAAGAGAAACCCGGCCTTGCTCAAAAGAAATCAGCTGCTTGAAAATAATCTGAATGAAGCACAACATCATCAGGCCAAAATAAAGTAAAATAAACAAAAACATTTTTCATAGCTTATATGCACTATTAAGATGTACTTCAATAATCTGGTTTTTGCTTTTTGCACATAGACCAAAGAATAATCAGAGAAGACTAGCATTTTAGTTCTAATAAGGACCACTTCTTTACTATTTTAAAAATCTGCAAAAGAAAGGGTTCTCATTCTATTTCACTTACTTCCAGTATTTCCCACAGATGTGAGCGGCTCTTCATGACATGACCCAACTTGTTGGGTGCCTCATGGTGAGCTACTTGCAATTTGCAATTTTAATTAACTCAGATATATATGCCATGCCTTTCTCAAAAGCTTGCCGTGGTGGACAATCATTCCCCCCAAAAAACAAACACCAGCACAAACTACACCAATTGGCAGTATCCACTTTTGCATAAACCCATTCAGCAATACCTGGTCAAAAAACCTTAGGACAGTCTTTCTCAACCTTGGGTCCCCAGATGTTGCTGGACCACAACTCCCATCATTACTAGCCAGCATGACCAGTGGTCAGGGATGATGGGAGTTGTAGTTTAAGAACATCTGGGGACCCAAGGTTGAGAAAGGCTGCCTTAGGAGTTACTGTGTGAAAGCTTACATAAGTATGTTACATTAAGTGTACATCTGATGTACCACTGAAGGCAAACCACTAAAGGGAGGGTGTCTGTATGTGGAGACACTGTCTCTGAAGTTTCTGATGCAGAAATCAACAGGACAATGAATGACACAGTCAATTGAGATAGTGTCCCAATGGCCACAGGATGCCTTGGATCCTCCTCTCTTGGAGAGGGAAATTCAGTGTTTGATCCCTCCTGGCCACTGCAACTTCCATGGCTCTGGCCCTACCCATAGACAAATCACCTCTTATAGTAGAGGTAGGTGGAAGGGAAGACTGCAGTACAGTGCAAATGCCCTGATAGATCCAACCTTGTGCTCCTGATGGCCTTTGAACCATGTCATCTGGCCCTTCCTCCCTGGAAGCAGTTATTCCCCACTTCATGGGTGTTTATATAATTCTATGCTGGCATCTGCATACATCCTCAAGGTTAAAATGTCACATTATTTTTGGACAAGAGACAGATGAGAAGACCAGCTAGCTGCCAGTTTCAGCACACATTCATATACATCACTGCCAGTGTGGCCAGAGTCTTCTTTGTCTTCCTTGACGATCACTTGTAGCCGAGTAAGATTGTCTTCCATGAACACAGTGAGTTTCAACAGTGAGTCCATGAGTTTTAACAGTGAGTCAGTAAGTAACTGTGGAGGCCAATTCTGGATCCACACGTCCTTCCACAGTGGGGACATAGGTTTCTAAATGGGAAATGCTTATGGTGAGGGTTTGCAAAGTGTGCCTTCCTTTTAGCACACTTTCCCCTTTCATCCTGGGTTCGAGCATCTTCAAAACCCATGGCACCTTTGGTAAAGACTGTTCTCCAACTGGAGCACTTGGAGGCCAGTGCTTCCCAGTTGTCAGTGTTTATACTTCATTTATTTTTATTTTTTTATTTTTATTTTTTAGATTTGTCTTGAGAGAGTCTTTAAATCTCTTTTGTTGACTACCAGCATTATACTTTCAATTTTTTAAGTTGGGAATAGAGTAGTTTCTTTGGAAGATGATAATCAGGTATCCGCATAACATGACCAGTCCAACAAAGTTGAGGTTGAAGAATCATTGCTTTGACACTGGTGGTCTTTGCTTCTTCCAGGATTCAAATCCTCACTCAGACATAAAGCTAATTGGGTGAGCTTGGGCTGATCACTTTGTTACAGTCTAACTTATCTCACAGGATTGTTTTGAGGCAAAAAAAACCTATGACTGCCACCATGAACTCCTTGGAGGAAAGGTGACGATTTTTAAAAAAAAATGAAGGGTTTTTTTTAGAAGTATGGATTTGCTTGATCCAGATTATAGTGTTTTGACCTGGAGTTGGCAAACAGCTCTCCCCAGGATCATTATAATGCCAGCATCTGGATAGCGCAATATATCAATAATAATATGCAGGAGTGACAGGGTGTTATGATGAACTGTCGAGTTGTTACATGACAGAGGCATGTTGCAATTCTGAAAAGGGACAGATTAAATGTTTAATCAAATCTTTACGGGTTGTAAATGCTAGTTGTCTGTATATAGTAGACCCACTGAAATATTTCCTTTCATGTAGCCCTAGTTATGTGAAACCAGGGCTGTCAAGTATGGATGACAAATGCCTGTGATCAATTTCCCTGTGGATTTCTTCAGGTCATAGATGTGGGAGGCTCTATCCAACTCCCAGTTTCGTGCTTGCATGACAAAAGCATGAAGGAGCTACTCCAAGATACCAGATATACTGCGTTTGGCATCTAGGCCAAACCCATACCCATGGGTGAGAGTGTTGGGATTTCATTCCTCCCATTGCAGGATGTGTGATTGTTTTCATCACATGTCTGTGTTGACATTCCATACTGTTGGAGTCATGAGAACGGAAGTTCAGATACACTGTTCCGTTATGTTGTACTTTTGCTTTTCTGCTCTCTCGGAGATGAAGAAGGAGAGAGGAGCCATGATTTCTTTTGTTCTGCTTTGTACATAGTAAAGTAGCTTAGAAATCCACACCTCTGATGCCTAGCTTCTGCTTGGACTCTGCTTTTGTATTGCATGCATATATCTTTGGATATATGTTGCAGAAGCACGTTGGGAAAGAAGAGTCATGGATCATCCTGAGGGTCGCTTGTGGGGGAGAACGCTCCTGCCTGGTGTTTTCCAAGTTGGTGCCCAGCAAGGTCCAGTTCTGTGTACCCAGCCACTAACAGAGAGATCAGAATAAGCTGAGTTTAGAGGCATAAACAATTTCTAATTACTGGATATAGTAAATAACCAAACATTTTGGCAGTATCATTAAGTTGATTACTTTGTAGACCACTGTGCCATTTTTGTTCCCCACTTTGAGGAGGAGATCCTTGGTTGTTGTCAAGTTTTCTTAGCTATGCATGATCTTGGCAGCAGCCCCCAGACCACTTTGCAACTCCCACCCTAGAGAAGTTAGACTGGCTTCCTCTTTGTCCTTCCGCCAGCAGGTGGAGGCTGTTTTATCCTTGCAGGGCTTTGGAAACTTTGGGAAAATGCTTTTAATAGTGCCATGGCATTTTTATTATCTGCATTTAATTTGTTTTGTTTATTGTTTTAATGCCTTTACAGTTATGCAATTATATTCAATCTGTTTTTAGCTTTTTTGCATTTCATCTGTCTTGTGTAAGCCACCTTGAGTCTCTGCCCAGGAGAAAAGCAGGGTATAAATATAATTATAATAGTAATAAACAAAAGTGGGAATGTAGGGGGACACAGAAATTGTTGCAGTTCATGTGCAAGGACTTTTGCTTGAATAGTAGAACTTCATCTCCTTTTCCTTCCTTCCACTGCATGCCCCCCAGCTGTTATTGCCCCCCCACCCTCCGAAGCAGATGGAGGGGGTGTCACGCAAGGAGAAGAGGCAGCAGGGAAGGGGCAGGAAACTTCCTGCACATGAGAGGCAAGCATTGAAATATACATTTAAATACAAAATTCCAAGCAGATTTGAGGCATTTTTACATGACTCCTTGTGCATTCTTTCCCAACTGTATGAATCTTCTGTTTAGCAAGGAAAAAATACACCATTATAATAACATCAAGAAGCTCTGAAGCAATGCTATGGAAGCTAGATCGCTGCACATTCTAGATATTTCCTTACACACACACACACACACACACATACAGAGAGAGAGAGAGAGAGAGAGAGAGAGAGAGAGAGAGAGGCAGCAAAGGCTTTACTTTGGCTTTACATTCTGAACAGGTGTCCTGTTTAGTCTGATCCAAAAATAAACACATAGAATCAAGTCTCTGTCTCCTTCATTTGTTCTGATGACAAAGAAATGAGCAGTCTCTAACTTGCATTCTCAAGCCTGGCTGACTGTAGATATTCTTAATGCAGGGTTTGCCAGTACATGCCCTCAGTCCTACCTTCTTAGAAAAATCATTCCTTTAAAGTAGCACAGAATGAGATGTTTTGTGCATTAATTGTCAAATAGAACTGTTTTATCTACGCTCAGCAGGCACAATAGGCAGATAGCAGGTGAAAAAGCTCACATAGGAACTGTCAATGCCACACGGCTCCACTGACCTTCTTTAAATGTTTCTTTCCCTTGGATTTCCAAAGTACAACTTGCAGATGTAATCAAATCTGAGCGAGATGACAGCTCACTTTTTTTTTTAATTCGAGTCAAGCTGAACATCAAGGTTGACCCTCTCAGAAAAAGGGTAGAAGTGGGTTTTTCTTCTGGTACATGCCTCAATCTTTTATTCCAATCATAGATTTAAAATGTACAGTGGTACCTCAGGTTACATACACTTCAGGTTACACACTCCACTAAGCCAGAAATAGTGCTTCAGGTTAAGAACAGAAATCGGGCTCCAGTGACGCAGCAGCAGCAAGAGGCCCCATTAGCTAAAGTGGTGCTTCAGGTTAAGAACAGTTTCAAGTTAAGTACGGACCTCTGGAACAAATTAAGTACTTAACCCAAGGTACCACTGTATTTATTTTGCTTTCCTGGGTAACTGCTCTTTCCCATTTGAGCAGGGGTTGGGAACCTGTGTCCTTCCAAAGATTGTTGGACTCCAACTACCACCAGGTCAATGGTGAGGGGAGCCGGGGTCTAGCAACAGCTGGAGAACTTCAGGTTCCTTGCACATGCATTAGAATCATAAAATTGTAGAGTTGGAGAAGACCCCACGGCTTAGCAAGTCCAACCTCCTGCAATGCAGGAATTTAAACTAAAGCATCCGTGACAGATGGCCATCCAATCCCTGATTGAAAATCTCCAAGGAAGGACAGCCCACAACCTCCAGAAGGAGACTCTTCCACTTGGGGTCCATCTTCATTTTGAGATCCATGGGTTATGAAAAATTGCTTTGGTATTTGGCTGCACTGCATAGCCTCCCTTTTACCACTAGCTGTGGCATCTAGAATGCCATCAGTACATGAAGCCTTTTCCAAGTCTTCATAAAAAGTGTGCTCTCCCTCATGGAGAGCGTGTGTTGCTGTGGGGTCCACCAGGCCACCCCTCTGTTGCCAGGCAGGATTACTAAGGAAGCCTGTGGCAACGATTGGATGGCTGGGTTGCTGGGGTAAATCCTATGCTGCAATTTGGTGGGAGGGATCGGATGTTTTAAATTCTGTAAACGCAGCTTGGAGCTTTCTCTTTCGCTGTGTGCAACGGATCACCCACCCACCCGCCCTAATTTTGGGGTTTTGCATTGACCTTGCTTGCTATGCCTGTCATGGGGTCGTCTGCCGTTGGGGCAGGGGCCTGGTAGGAATTTTGTCCATCTGGCTGATTGGCTGGTGCCATTTGGTTTTTGCCTACTGCGTAGCAAATTGGCACAACTTGTAAGGTTGTGGTTAGGCATTGGTTATCAATTGGTTGGAGGAGGGGTTAGGATTGGCTGGGCCTGCTCCTCCAAGGTTGGCGTGGAAAGGGAATTCTGTTAAAGAAATCCAGGGGCTTGCCATCTTTTCGTCCGAATCCCTGGAATGGGGCTAGAGGAAGCCCAGGGCAAGCCCCGGGGAGCATGCGGGGAGAGGTGAGGGCCCGTGCCTCAGCTCCATTTCCCCCCAATATTGTTTTCCCTTACTTGCTTTCGGTGGTGCCCGGAAATCAGTTCTGTCCCCAGGTGGGGGGACAGATAGTCTTAACCAATGCCTAAACAACCACTCACATTTATGTATTTCAATAAAGTTGTGGCCAAAATTATGCCAAAAACCTTAAACAAAATTTATGTGTGTGTTGTGAGTTATTTGAGGGGTGGCTTGGGGACCTCAACACGCAATAAGGGCTTGCTCATGCACTACCATGATCGCAAGGGGGACATCATCTTATTATTTTCAAGATACCTTCCTTCTATTTGTTTCATGTGCCTTAAGAAGCCATTCCATATATTTAGTTAAAATTCAATTATTATTTATATATATATATAAATGTGTGGGTAAAACCTTATAAAAATTCCCCCCAATTTCCTTCCCCCCCCCCCTCTATGCATGGTATATTAAAACAACAACTATTTTAAAATGTATATCCAGTTTTGCACAGGAGGATGCTAAATTTGCATACCCTAGATGAAGAACAGTTGGCAATAACTAAGGAGGAATACATTCAAGTGAAGATCTTCCTTTGTATTTTGCTTTATACAGCTTTCCTGCTGATTCTGTGATCCTTGGGCACACACCAAAGGAACACATCTGTTGTATGGTTCAATTAGCATTATCTATTGCATAGTTAAGACTTTGGCTGAGGGGAGCTGTTGTTTCTGTGTCAGATCTGCAGAGAATGTTTGGGGAAAACTGTGATCCCCAGAGAAAGGGAGAGAGAATTAGAATTGTTTTTTTTGTTTTGTTTTTTAAAAAAAGTCACCATCTGAACATATTTACTGGAAAATCATTCTCACTGAGTTTAGCAGAGATGACTTCTAAGAAAGTATCATAGCCTTAGGTTGTGATTTTATACCTTCTTTCTTGGGAGCAAACCCCACTGAAGTCTATGATACCTTTTTCTGAGTAGACAAGTGCAGAACTGCACTGCAAGGAACAGATCTGTGATGGAAGGAAACTCTCCCCCGATCTTACAAGGCACAGAAATTTATTTGAAAATGCAAATCTCTATTCAGACATAACAAAGCATTTAATTTGTGAACCGAGCTGGAAATCTCAAAATTTGCAAAGAGGCATGTGGGTGGGTGGTGTCCTCCAAACTTTTTTCTACTGAGATTTTGCTGAGTTCCTAATTAAGACAATAACTCATTTGACTGGCAGCCTGTGGCAAAACAGAAATGGGTGTAAATGGCAACCAACTTTTAATTAAATAATTATAATTACACATGTGCACATTTTAGTGCTGTTACTCTCTCAAATACCAGAACAGGGCAAGGGCTTAGTCGTAGGTGTTTTGCTTTCCTTTAAATTTTTATTCCCTGAAATGTGAAAGTACATATTATTTCCTAAGCAAACAACAGCACACACCCTGAAAAAAAGAAAGAAACTATAACAAAATGCAGCAAATGTTAATTCTGATGGGTAAAGGCAGCCTCCGGGAAATCGTGAGGCCGTGGCACACACTAATCTTTAAATTATTTAAAGTATTCAGCTTTGGAGGTTATTATTTTTGTTACTGAATATGTAGCTTCTAGCCAATGATGGGTGCACAATTAGAGAGAAGGCACAACACCCGGCCCCGGTTAACAAGCTCATTAAATTTAGTCACATTTAAAAATGTCAAAGATGCATATATGTCCAGGAAGCAAACTTTCACATGTGCATCCCTAGCTGGATGAGGAATGGCAGGTCAGATGGGTACCAGATATGTCATTCTATGCCCAGCACATCTGCCAGAGCTGTACATGCTCATAAGATCAGAAAGAGCTAAATCCACGTTGCTACATCTAATCTCCTCTGATCTCTCCATCCCTCAGATAGTGCATGCCATTTGTTTGACCTGCCACATTAGAGTCCTTCTGTATTATGCCTGTTTTTGTTTAATAGTAGTGTTGATCTGTTTCATTCTTTTTCAGAGCCTCTGTTAGAACAGAGATATGTCAGGAGTGCTCTGATGGTGTTTCCTGCTTGGCAGGGGGTTGGACTCGATGGCCCTTGTGGTCTCTTCCAACTCTATGATTCTATGATTCTATGATTCTATGATTCTAAGATCGCCAACCCAGCACCCCAGGTAGATGACCCTCATGTATTTATTTATTTAGTTAAACGATTTTTAAAAAACAAAACAAAAACAAAAAATTCTCTCTGTGTGTCTTTTTTTATTATAAAAAATACAAGCACTTCCTTCAACTATGCAAGAGTTTTTCTGAATGCCTATGTGAGTGTGTGTGATTGTGTGTGTGATTAAGAGAGATGTACTGGAGACAGAGAGATAGAAAAAATGTTTCTATGGTAGGGTTGCCATATTTCAAAAAGAAAAATTCCGGAACTTTTTTGTGGGGAGCGGGCAAACTCGTTGAGCTGCTTTCGGGGAGGGCCAGTTGTTGAGCTTTTTGGGGGCCAAAATCTCCAAGTTTTTGAGCTATTTTTTTTAACAGAAATTAGCCAACAAATCAACACTTCCAGCATGAGTTGCCATATGCCTGGGTTTCCCCAGACACTTTAGCTGATTTTCAAAAATTTCACCGGGACGCTATTTCCAGCAGACGAATCCCAGATATGTCAGGGAAATTCCAGACATATAGCAGCTCTATTCTATGATCTGTAGGTGTGCAATGACTGCATGTCTGTGTACATGTGTGCGGACACACACACGATGTGTGCAAAGCAGAGTGCATGTATTGTTTACTGGTACTAGGGAATGTTCCCTGTTGTTGTTTGTGTCTATATATGTGGAGGGAATAAATCTGGTGTGATCACCAAAATCAGGACCTGCCAGACATAGGTGTTGGTGCTGACCTTTAAAGCCCTAAACGGCCTCGGCCCAGAATACCTGAAGGAGCATCTCCATCCCCATCATTCTGCACGGACACTGAGGTCCAGTGCTGAGGGCCTTCTGGCAGTTCCCTCAATGTAAGAAGCAAAGCTGCAGGGAACCAGGTAGAGGGCCTTCTCGGTAGTGGTGCCCGCCCTGTGGAACGCCCTCCCATCAGATGTCAAGGAAATAACCAACTACCTGTCATTTAGAAGACATCTGAAGGCAGGGAAGTTTTTAATGTGTGACATTTTAATGTATTTTTAATCTTTGTTGGAAGCCGCCCAGAGTGGCTGGGGATGGGGTACAAATTATTATTATTATTATTATTATTATTATTATTATTATTATTATTATTATGTTTCTTATGGTAGTCATGAGGTTGTCTGGATGGGGAAGAGCAGCAATGTCTTGTGTTGTGTTATGTCATGCCTCCCATGTTGTGTGATGCCACAATCTACATGACAGCCACCTATGACTGACATCACAGCACTTTCTGAAGATTCAAAAGATGCTGGTCCACAACTTCTGTGTTAAAGAATTGGGTACGAATTCTAAGGCAGAAAGCACTACCAGGACTATTCTGGTTTGCTGACTTTCTCCTTCCTTCCTTTCCTACTAAACTTAGAAAATCTGATTCCTTTTCTTTTACAGGCTTTTTGATATTACTTTTAAAGAGAAATGTTAGTCTTTAATAATTGTCATCATAACTAAAAATTCTCTTTTTGGTATTGGTATTGCTGTTACTCTTAAAAGGAGTGATTTTTTAAAATAAATAAATAAATCTACGAATCCTCATTTCTCCTTTGCTCTCTGTCCCTTCTGTGAACTAAAATATGATGTCAGCATTTGTTTTGGCAACAAGGACATTGTTCTGACAATGTAGATAGCCATAATCCAGTCTAATAGATAGTAGCCTGTTCCACCAGCTCCATCAATTTATCTACTCGATGCCTCTCATCACTGCCCGCTGTTGTTGTTTTATGTATACAATCATTAGACTTTGCAGAAAGCTTCAGTTAGAAATCCTGTCTCATTATCCATGAGACAGACAGTCTAGGCACAATAGTTTATCCAATGGAAACTTGGATATTTTGTTTTCTTTTCTCCAAGATCTGCAGCCTCTTGTGCCAAAAAACTAAGCATGAGGGTTGCATCCATTGGTTAGAGTAATCCAAACTATAGGGAGCCAGCTCAGTTCATGCCAGGGGTAGTTTGTTGTTGTTTAGTCATTTAGTCATGTCCGACTCTTCGTGACCCCATGGACCAGAGCAAGCCAGGCACTTCTGTCTTCCACTGCCTCCCGTAGTTTGGTCAAACTCATGCTGGTAGCTTCGCGAACACTGTCCAACCATCTCGTCCTCTGTCGTCCCCTTCTCCTTGTGCCCTCCATCTTTCCCAACATCAGGGTCTTTTCCAGGGAGTCTTCTCTTCTAATGAGGTGGCCAAAGCATTGGAGCCTCAGCTTCAGGCTCTGTCCTTCCAGTGAGAACTCAGGGCTGGTTTCCTTAAGGAAATCAGGCGTAGTTTACGTTGGTGTAATTTACCCCATTCCAAATTTGTTCAGGAGCAGGGTTACCAACAGTTGAGCTGGCCTAAGCTTGGTTGAAGAAAAACAAGCCTTTAAAACAAGCTCACAACACCCTTTTTGTAGTTGTTGTCAGTGTGACTTCTAATGGGTTGCTCGTTCATGTACCTGAGCTGAGCAGAGTTTGAAAAAGAGGCAAGTCTCTCCCTGCCCTGTCACATCCCAGGAACATTACCTTTGTGAAGGAAGTACTTCTTCCCAAAGTTTAATTATGGAACTTACTCCCACTGGCAGAACTCCCACTCCCACTGATGTCCACCAACCTAGGTGGCTTTAAAAGAGGATTAGACAAAATCTTGGAGAAGAGGGCTATCAATGGTTCCTAGTTACAGTCGTACTTCTTGTTACGTCGGTTGCATTTTTTCAGGATACGAACGCAGCAAACCCGGAAGTGTATACTTCTGGGTTTTGCCGCACACGCATGTGCAGAAGTGCTTTGTGTGTCTTGCACATGCGCAGAAGTGCTCTGCGTACCTCACACATGCACAGAAGAGCTCTATTGTGCCATGTGCGTGCGCAGAAGTGGTGCTCTAGTTGCGGACTTTTCAGGGTATGAACGGTACCCCAGAATGGATCGAGTCCGTAACTGGAGGTACCACTGTATCATGGCTATGCTCACAGAAGGAAAGAGTGGTGTTGTGCTCTTATCCTGTTTGTTGATTTCTGATAGGCACCTCATTGGCCACTATGAGAACAGCATGCTGAACTAGATGGGCCATTGGCCTGATCCAGCAACCACCCCTATGTTCTTCTTATGTTCTTCAGCTGAGCCAGGGTGGAGGACTTAAGATGGCATATCTCTGACTAAGGCAGGATGCAGCCCCATTTAAGCCCAAGCTCAGCCAGAGACCCACCTCTTCCAAACTCTGCTTAGCTCAGTGGACCTTGGGTTTGGATTTTTCCCTGTGTCGTAGAGCAGATTTATTGATATAAATGCACTTGGTTAATGTAAGTTCATTGATTTTAATGGGTCAACTTTGAGTTTTATTTAATTGGAGCCTCCTACACTCAAGATTCCCTCACAGTTTTAAACGCAGTGTAAGGTTGTCTCTGTAGGAGTATAGTGTATTTAATTATGGGGTATCAGAGTTTTTAGGGGGTTAACCAGGCTGGGATAGCTGGGATAGCAGGCTTGTTGGTTTTTGAATGTCTGATGTAGATTTTTTTCAATTTCATTGTTCTGTATGGGACAATGACAATAAAGATTATTGTATTATCGTAACATAACGTATCGTATCGTACATGTTCAGGAATAATTTCTGAAGTGAGAAATTCCGACGAAAGAAGAACGGCAGGTGAAATTAATGGACGATGCAGAATTGTACAAAATGACAGGAAGGATTCAAAACCTGCGGGACCAGAGATTTACAGAAGACTGGAAGAAGTATATGAATTATTTGAAGAGCAACTGTAATCGACAAATTACGCTAGTAGGACTACAAGAAGTTTTGTAAGGATAAATATACAAAGTGTTACAAAGTAGAAAAAGATAGGGATATTGGTTATGAGTTTGAAATGTAATAGGGAAGATAAGAAATGCATACTAAGATATTAGACTGGAAAATTTTCAGACAGGATTGATGGAAGTCAAAAAAATTGAATAAGATGTAAAAGTATGTTTAATTACTGTTGAAAATGATATATTAAAAACTAATAAAATTTATATACAAAAAAAGGAATAATATTGAAGTGGGGGTCATTTTTTACCCATGCAGGCTCCCCACACAATTTAGAACCTTTCCTTTTTCTCTCTCTGAAGTTGTCCCATGGTGAATGGGGAGTGCGGCTCTGCCTGCATTGGTAGCTTTGTGAATGCTGATGGTCCTACTCCCCGGACAGCCATGCATCAAAGTACACTGTGCTTGTTTGTAGGGCTCTTCACTGCAGAGCTTCAGTGCAACTAGCGGGATGCTCTGTGTTATCCTCAAAGCCAATGGTATACTTCCAATTGCATATCGTTGCCTAGAGCTCACTTCATTGAATTCACACATGAAGAGGGCTATTGTCACAGCATGTCGTTGCTAAGTGGAAGATGGCAGCCATCCTGCAATGCCATTTTTGAAATATATGAAACCAACATGAGACTAATTTAAACTAACAGCCCAATTTGCCAAATGACTGGGAGGCATTTGGCAAATGGCACTTGCTCTGTTGTATGACAGTCACATAGATCTTACGTAACTGATCTATGTGCTCTGACTGGTATGAGGAAATAAATGGCTAGTCCCTCATTAACAATCCTTTATTTGTCATACTTTCATTAGAATGCAAACTATGAGTATCTGAAAACAATTAGGTTGTAGTGCAGGATCTGCTTACTTTAAAACCTTTTCTGGTAAAATGGGCTGCCATCATCTTCAAGTTGCTGCTGACGAGGAAAACATGTTTTCAGAGACAAATACAAACAGCGATCTTATCTTTCTCTCCCCCCTCCCTTTCTTAACTAAAAAGAATCTCCATCAAGCATAATGAATTACCCCAGGGAAACGAACTTACACATATCTCAAGGAAAACAGTTTAAAATACAGTATCTGATGGAAAAACTGTCATCTTATTTGTGTTGCCGAATTGAAGCCATTTAAGGGATGGTTTTTTGGGATGCAGGTGGCACTGTGGGTCAAAGCCTCAGCGCCTAGGACTTGCCGATCGAAAGGTCGGCAGTTCGAATCCCTGCGGCGGGGTGCGCTCCCGTCACTCGGTCCCAGCGCCTGCCAACCTAGCAGTTCGAAAGCACGTCAAAGTGCAAGTAGATAAATAGGGAACGCTTACTAGCGGGAAGGTAAACGGTGTTTCCGTGCGCTGCACTGGCTCGCCAGAGCAGCTTCGTCATGCTGGCCACGTGACCCGGAAGTGTCTGCGGACAGCCTCTAGAGTGAGATGAGCGCACAACCCTAGAGTCTGTCAAGACTGGCCCGTACGGGCAGGGGTACCTTTACCTTTACCTTTTAAGAGATGGTTTGGTTATTTGCATTCCGCTTTTCCAATAATGGATGTTGAGCTCACAGCGACTCACAATAATCACGACAGCATTTTTAAGAATCCGAAGATTGCAATCATTTTAATATCAAACACAATGGCATATAAATAAAGCAAACAATAGTGACAAATTCATCAAAAGAATTTATACATTTCAATAAAGTCATAGTAACTCATAGTGTTGCCAGAATACTTCCTAATCACATGAAATCTTACTCCAGAACAAGAAAAAATGGATCAGGTGCACCCTGTTGGTGGTTATAATTGTATTGGTTTGCAACACTTCAATGGCTGGAAGTCTCGTTTACTGTACATGAACAATAGACACCTACATGGAACTATACATTTACAAAACAATTTGGAGTTGGTGGGCAAGCTTGTTGAGTCAGTGGTGACTGGTGGTAAACTTCAGATGTGGTTGGAGGAAAAGGATTATCTTTATAATAATAATAATAATAAATTTTATTTATATCCCGCCCTCCCCAGCCGAAGCCAGGCTCAGGGCAGCTAACAGCACTAAAACAGTGCAACATTATAAAAACATTATAAAAATTAATTAAAATCAAAATTGATGGCAACCATAAACTAAAGTTTTGTAAAGATTGCCAAAGGAGGGAGTCAGGCTGCGCCCTGACCAAAGGCCTGGTAGAACAGCTCTGTCTTGCAGGCCCTGCGGAAAGATGTCAAGTCCTGCAGGGCCCTTGTCTCTTGTGACAGAGCGTTCCACCAGGTTGGAGCCACAGCCGAAAAAGCCCTGGCTCTAGTTGAGGCCAGCCTAACCTCTCTGTGGCCTGGGACCTTCAAGATGTTTTTATTTGAAGACCGTAAGTTCCTCTGTGGGGCATACCAGGAGAGGCGGTCCCGTAAGTACGAGGGTCCTAGGCCATATAGGGCTTTGAAGGTTAAAACCAGCACCTTAAACCTGATCCTGTACTCCACCGGGAGCCAGTGCAGCTGGTATAGCACCGGATGAATGTGATCTCGCAGCGAAGACCCCGTAAGGAGTCTCACTGCGGCATTCTGCACCCACTGGAGTTTCTGGGTCAGTCTCAAGGGCAGCCCCATGTAGAGCGAGTTACAATAATCCAGTCTGGAGGTGACCGTCACATGGATCCCAGTGGCTAGGTCAGGGCGAGAGAGGTAAGGAGCCAACTGCTTAGTTTGGCGGAGATGAAAAAATGCCGCCTTTGTTATAGCTGCAATCTGCGCCTCCATGGAGAGGGAGGTATCAAAGATTACACCCAAACTCTTAATGGACGGTGCTGGCACTAATTGCACCCCCGCAAGAGATGGGAGTTTCTACTACAGTTATAACTTATTACAGTTACTGGGCCCTGTGAACACAGGAAGAGGCAGAGGTAGAGATTTAACCTACTGCTTGAATAACAGAGCTACAAAAATGGCATCTGATGTAGAGATTTTTTCTGCATAATGAAAAGTAAAACTTTTTTTGTGTTGTGATATCACCACACTGCATGTTCCCTGGGCAAATAAATATTTGAAAATAAGGATTTAACCCTTCTATGTAAGTTTTCCCAAAGGTGCATAAAAGGTATCCAAATTGACCCAAAATAATGATGTTTCCAATGTAGATCCACTGCGTTAGGGATTCCAACTTGTTCCAGTTTTATGATTTTCAAACTTTGTATGGTGCATTACACACACACACACAGCTTGCTGCAGATTTTTGTTCCTTCAGTCTCTTCATAGCCTTCTCCCTTTTAGAATCACCAACCTGCAAACTGAGAGATGAAAAGCAATCTTCATGGAACTGTATACACAGTTCTATCACGATTCATTTCGAAGGCTGGATTCAGCTAATCCAGTTCTCCAGTAGACACCAGCAGAAGGATATTTGCTAGTGCAGTGGGGCTTTCCACCCCAATCACATGTCCTCAACATTTGCCCTACATCTAGTCTGAAGTGTTGGGGAAATCCCTTGAAAAGCACATTGTGGGAGGAAAGAGGAGATAAGTCCAACTGGCAAGCAGAAATACCTGCACAGATGGAATAAGATGGAATGATCTTATTGCCATGGCATTTAATTCCACCCCTAATGTTTTACCAATGGCCCATGCAACAGGGTTAAACTTTGAACAGCACTATGAAGGAAGTGGTGAAAAGAACAAGGCAGGAATTGATGTCCTCAGGATGCAGAAGAGTTGTTATTGTCCCTAGCCAGCACTGTACCAATGCACAATAGCAAGGAATGTATGCATCTGTAAGGCTAGGAAGCTATACCTAATTATCTGGGAGCAAATTCCATTAAACTCAATGGGGTTGGCATGCATAGGATCAAACTGTCAAACATATCCAAAAACAGAAATGCTGAAATCTCCTCCCGCTCCTCTTCTCCGTTGTGTTTTATGCAAGTGCGTACGTGTCTCAACAAGATAACACACACAGAGAGACCATTAATACATTAAAAAAAATTTTTTTTACATTAACTTGCAATAACTGTCAAATATATCTCAATTTATATATTTCAATTTTCATTTCAATTTCAAATATATCTCGAGAAAAAATATTACTTGATTGGAGTTTATTTAACTCCAATATCATATTAGTAAAGTTCTTTTTATGAGTGTGGGAAGGTTAAATTAGATTTAGCGCTATGAGTATTATAGTGATTGGGAAAAGAGACTCAATTACCAGTTAATGAAAAAACATTGGGTTTTGGATCTTTAGCACAAGGTCTGGATACTGCCAAGGTTATTGTGTGTGCACAAACCAGGATTCCTTCTTTGCGTGGTCACCCTTTTAGATTGAAGCATGCACATTGCAAACAAAAAACAAACAAACAAAAAAACTATGGGAGGAAACCATCAGCTGTCAGCTAGAACTGAATAATGAACTCCAATAGGGATGAGAAAATGTGAAGCTACCTAATTTGCAGTTCTCAAAGCAATACTCAAACTGAAACACAGCTATCCTTTGAAATTTGTACTTCTCCGAATGTTGTGGTGTTGCTCTACAACTGAGAAATGCATATGTTAGGGAGGAGACTGGATAAAAATTCATCATTTCATCCATGAAAATACATGAAAATACACAACATGCTTCATATTAGGGGAAATGACTTGCAAGTACAGTATATGCATTTCAGTGAAATTATTAGGACAATTCTGTATTGATTCTTGCTGAATTTTCATGAGGATTTTTTTTTTAATATAAAAAAAGGTAAATTGCTTCAAATATGTGGCGAACTGAAGTTTAGATAAGAGAAACTGAGAAGAACTGAAACAGATAGTTTGATCTGTTCCTGGGTCCAGGGCCACATTTGCCCAGTTAAACGTATCCATGAGATTCCCCAAAGACATTGGTATGTCCCTTATGTTGGCTTCATTTTTGTTTGGAATGTAATCTATCTTCTTGCTGATACTGTTACTGGGAATATGATCCCATGTTGCTGTTAACTACATTTTTTGAAACTCATGTCATATTGTTAACCACTCTGTGTTTTCAAGGGCAGGATCTAAGTACAAGGTAAGAAAGGAATAGCCAGTGCTAAAAGCATTTTATTCATTTTATGGTAAGAGAATTGAAGCCAACATCCCTTCCATCTGCAGAGGAAAGCTGCCTCATATCAGGGGAGATTCCAGGTGAGATCCCAGGCTACGGATGAAGAACCTCAAGCCTGGAAACTAAACAAGGTCCTTCAGGACTTCCTATTTCAATTCTGGGATTTTGTCCAGCCACAGCACTCACTGGCCCTGATTCAAATACTTTTGCAGGTCCGGAACATATCCTTGAACTCTGATAACACCTCTTGCTTGTCTTGGTGGAGAAAAGGGAGGACTCCATAAGTGTGTGTAGAAACAAGCCTAGGGCAGAAAGGTAACTGTGGCGTTTGCCCTCCTAGATGACATCATGCTGGGTCATAAGGAAAGGGTTAAATGAGTGTGAAGTGATTGGCAAGTGGGAAACCAAGGGGAGGAGTTGAGAGTCAGTCGTGTGTTAGAGAAAAGAGAGGGAGGATAAGTCTGTGGGTTGGGATAGTTTGATGTAAGGGAGTGAGAGAATCTGTTACGAGGAGTCAGATAGACAGTTGGGATAATTAGTTAGAAGTTATTAGGAAGGTATAGGCCAGTAAGGAAACTAAGAATAAGAAACTGACAAGAAAAATTATCTGAAACCATAAACTTGTTAAGGCTTATAAATAAACTTGTTTATTTGGTTTAATGTTAACAACTGTCTGGACTCCGTGTGTACCCGAGAGAAACGGGTTGGTGGCAGTGGGGAAGCAATCACAGTGGTGGCCCAGGGATCAATAGACCGTCAAACGTCCGGGACCCTGTGCGATCACCACAGTAACATTTATATTTGATGCTCCTCCCACTTTTGGCCCTGTGGCCCCACCCACCACTGTCCTATGACCCTCAGAAGTTTGCTTCGAAGGGAATGCAGCCTAGTATTGTACTGTATGCTCTGACTGGTGATTGCTCTCAGGGCCTCACATGAAGATCTTTCCCATCACTTGTCACCCAGATTCCTTTTAAGGGACTGTTCCAGGGATTGTACCTGGGACATTCTTCATCTGATTCCATTTCTGAATGTGCAATTCCGAGTCTGAACTACAGATGAAATCGCTATAGTTGCTCTCCATCACTGAGTTAGGATCTCTCATCCTCTATCCACCCAGGCAACAGCAATCAGCACAATGATGATGACTCACTGTGCTAATCACATGTTTGAAAGAGGAAAAAGGGAGGCTGTCGTGCATAGGACTATTGAAGACATAAAAATGGTGAAATGTGGCTGGATCGTAATTATCTACTTTAAAATATGACAAGAGAAAAGAACATCCTGAACTCTGTCCAATTTCTACGAGCCCTTCAGTGCTGTCAGGATCAGGCTTTGATTGGCAAGCTCTGGTGGAGGTTAAGGAGGAGGAGGAGGAAATGGGGGTGGGGGGGCTGAACTGGCAAAAATTGGGTTGGAGGAAGGGGCTCATTGGAAAGGAGAGTAGGGATGCTGGCTCTTCCCAGCTTGGGTTGAGGCTGGGGGCTTTGATCAGTTGGTAGGGGGAGGTTGAACAGGAAACCACAGCAGAGAGTACTGTTTGCATTTTTTAAAACTGCTTTTTAATTGTGTATTTTATTTTTAAAAAAAACAACAACAAAAAACTGTTTTTATGTATTGGGGTTTTTTTACTCAGCTGTTTCTGTTTATATTCTGATTCTGTATTTTGTGTTTTTACATTGACATTCTCAGGGATTGGAGTGAACAGGAGGGGAAAAGTTACCCCCCCCCAACTGGCGGAGGAAGAGGAGTGCGGGGGGAGAGCACCGCCCCCTGCAGCGTGATCCCGGTAGGGTGCCATCGTGGCTGCCTTCCTGCCCGGGCTGGGTGCCACACCCCTGTAGGTGGCATGCCACACCCTGGGACATGTGCCAGCCCCGCCTGCTCTCTGCCCCCCAGTGCTGGAGCATGAAACTCCACCACAGGGCTGAATTACAGCTGAATGAAGAAATAGCTAGTTACGAGATAGTGGGGAAGTGAGAGAGCAGCCAACAGAGATCTCCCTGGAGAGTCTGGGAGATCCTCCTCCTCCAAGGGCTCATTGGTCACTCCACATTCAAGAACAGAGACTGCAGAGGAGTGTGGCTCCTGGGACTTCCCATAGGTATTCAGTGTTGTTGGGGACCGAAGAGGAGGGACTCAGAGTGGGCCAGGCTTCCTCAGCCTCAGCCGTCTAGATGTTTTTGGCCTACAACTCCCATGATCCCTAGCTAGCAGGACCAGTGATCAGGGATGATGGGAATTGTAGTCTCAAAACATCTGGAGGGCCGAGTTTGAGGAAGCCTGGAGTAGGCAATGTCTCCTTTGCGTGGAGACATGGATTCTTTGTCTTGCAACCAAATGACTGAATAAAAACCATAAAATATGAACTGCTTGTTCTTCTTGCCTCTGATGCTACTGGGGGAGAAGAGGATCCTCCACACCTGAAAGGTAATTTTATCTTATGAACTGCCCTGAGACCTGTGGGAATGGGGTGGTATATAATTTTTAATAAAATAATAATAATAATAATAATAATAATAATAATAATAATGATGTCACAAAGATGGAACATGAGCCTGAGCAGTAGGGTACATACTTGTTGCTTAGAATATTACTACTACTACTACTACTAATAATAATAATAATAATATCCTGCCCATCTAGCTGGGTTTCCCCAGCTACTCTGGGCAGCTTACAGCACATATAAAAACAGAATAAAGCATCAAACATTAAAAGTTTCCCAATACAGCACTGCCTTCAGATGCCTTCTAAAAGTTGTGTAGTTCTTTATCTCCTTGACGTCTGATGGGAGTGAGTTCCACAGGGAGGGTGCCACTACTAAGAATGCCCTCTGCCTGGTTCTCTGTAACTTCACTTTACACAGTGAGTGAACTGCCAGAAGACCCTCAGGGTACTGCCTTCAAAGATGGGAAAAGACACTTTTGACCCCAAGAAAGCACACACTTGAAATCCCCATATTCCCACAGGGTGAGACAGCCTAGCAAGTGAGCTTGGTGGGAGAATTCATTGGGACATCTTCATTGGGACATCCAACTGAAGTTCTTGCCCTGCTTCTGCATCATGACTCCTGAGCACTGTGGCTGCTGCCAAGTCTGTACTGTGACTTGCCTGAATACACATCTCTTCCTTACTTCCAAGTAAGAGTCTGTCTGTATTGAGTTGGGTGGGAGCCAAGACACTAGTAAATAAAGTGCATGTCTTGAGGGATTGTTATGTTCTGTGCTGAATCTTCATTTCTCTCTCTCTCTCTCCCAAACTGGTGAAGTCAGCAATTTAGTAGAAAAGTTGAAGTGAATAATTATTTGGCTTAAGTTTGCTGAAGTGACTAATTCTGTGAAGTAATGGCTTTGCAAAATAAGGGTAGTATATTTCACAACTTTTGATCCTGGTTTGTGCTTGAGCAGGTATGCTAATTTTGGGGAAGCATCAAGGGGGAAGTCCTTCTTGAAGTAAAATTAAAAGCAACATGGCTTTGATTGCAACAGGCACCTTGCAGGTTCATCCAGCAATTAGTATGATTTAAAAGCCTCAAATAAGAACATGGCAACATTTGCCGTAAAATGCACACTAGTAACTATTAGTGTGCATTTTAAGGCAAATGTTGCCTTAACAAACTTCAAATTGATTGTTTCATTAAAGCCATTCCTCTTTCATAACAGTATTACCCAACTCAAACTGAAAATAACATTCTAAATTTGATTTGTGTCCAATTCTCCGAGGGCTGCCATATGTCCAGAATTTCCTGAACATAACTGGAATGCGACAGTCGGAAACAGTGCCCAGTTGGAAATCGCTGAAATGTCTGGTAAAATCCTGACGTATAGCAATACATGTCAGAACTCCCTTAAAAATAGCTCAAAAACTTTTTTAAAAAAAAAAGATTTTGCAAAGAAAAGCTAAAAAAAACCCACCCTCAAAAGAGCTCATCAACTTTTGTTGATGATTTTCACTTCTTGAAATATGGCAACCTTCAAATTCTCTCTCTCTCTCTCTCACACACACACACATGGGGAGAGAGAGAGAGAATCCTCATAATCTGAAATTTTGATCCCTTCAATTTGCTTTCTTAATTGTTATTATTATTTTGACAGGCAACCAAATGAAATCTCACAAGCTTCCATTCATCAAACACTGACAACTACTATACCATACTATCTACAGCAGGGCTGGGGAGCCTATGGCCCTCAAGTTACTGTTGGATTCGAATTTCCATCACTCTCAGCCAGCAGAGCCAATGGGAGTTGAAGGGTTGCACAAAGGCAGCAATTTCCATTCCTGCCTGCATTCATTGCAATCAGTACTGTTTCCATTCTCCTGCAGTTTGGGTTCTGCAAACAAAGTATGTTATTTGTCTCGCTGTCTGCTAATGAACTCAACTTACATTTCTATTTGCATATCCCATATACATAACTTACAGATGGACCTTAAATTCATTACAGTGAAAAGGAAACGTCAATCCAATTTGGGGGTGGGAAGGCATTAATTTTGCATTATTTTTTGGCCAGTTGTATTTACTTGACTGGTTTTTGTTCCTGACCAGAAACAAACACATAAACTGCAGCAATTTCATTTTTGTTTTCCATTTTCATCAAAATCCCTACCAGCAACATCTTGTGCATCACAAGTTTCCCATCCTTGACCTAAAAGGAAGTTCTAGAAGTTAATTCATGACATACACATATTCGGCTGCATTACACTATCATCTCCATCAAAATTTATTACCTACCCATCACCCCAAGCTCCTTCTAAACAATCAAGTTGTTATCAGATAGGGTGGAAGTATCATGGAGAGGGGAACATTAGGCTAATCGCTTAATAGGAAATATTTAACATCAACATTTGCAGTCGGAAAGGTTTAAGAGAATTCTGAGGAAGTAGATTTATTATGGCTCTATCAACATTGGTGGGAGGAACAGTCCCTTCCCTCCCAGAAGAGTTTCTTTTCAAGAGAGATGATAAAGGAGGGAAGGGAACCTACATCAAATATCCAAGTAGGAGGATAACTTGATTTAATGATGCTTTGATCAAATGATATCTTTGGTGCTTATAGAGCAATTTTGTAAATGTACCTGTCCTGTTTCCACGGTCTATCAAACAAGACCTGATGCTGTGACCTCTTGGGTTACCAGAATGCACGACAGACTGAATGTTTTCTATTTCAGAAGGTGATTAGATTCAGCCAAGCATTTTATAGAACTCCACTGTGTATTGAATGATCTGATTGAAGTAATACTGCCCTAAGTCCCCCCCCCCCATCACAATATAAAGTAAACTCCTATTCCATTTACTTCTAGTCAAGAGTGGGAGCTAATTGCTCCCCAAAGAATAGTGAAATCAGAAAAAAAGCCTCATAATCAGTAAGAACAATTTTAGATCATAACCTTTTGTATTGTTATCATTTACGGTGCATGATATAATTTATAATTCTGTACATAGAAGTGGCAAGATTTTCCTTTTCTCTAAAATCTATCCCAAGAAATGCATATGCTAATATTCTCGGATTGGCCTCTCTGTTTCTGTATTACTCCTATATTAGTCCTGCTCAAATTCTTATACAGTGGTACCTTGGTTCTCAAATGGCTTAGTTGCTGAACAAATTGGCTCCCGAACAGCGCAAACCCGCAAGTAAGTATTCCAGTTTGTTAATGTTTTTCAGAAGCTGAATGCCCTATGTGGCTTCTGCTTGAGTGCAGGACGTTCCTGCAGCCAATTGGTAGCCATCTCTTCCGATTGAGAGCCAGTGTGGTGTAGTGGTTAAGAGCGGTAATCTGGGGAACCAGGTTCGCATCTCCGCTCCTCCACATGCAGCTGCTGGGTGATATTATTATTATTATTATTATTATTATTATTATTATTATTATTATTATTATTTGTACCCCACCCATCTGGCTGGGTTTCCCCAGCCACTCTGGGCGGTTTCCATAGAAACCAAAAAACACTAAAATATCACACATTTAAAACTTCCCTGAGTGTTTGTTGTGGGGAAGGAAGGGAAAGGAGAATGTTAGCTGCTTTGAGACTCCTTCGGGTAGTGCTAAAGCGGGATATCAAATCCAAACTCCTCCTCCTCCTCTTCTTCTCTTGGTTTTTGAATGGTTTCGGGAGTCGAACAGACTACCAGAAGGAATTAAGATCAAGAACCAAGGTTCCAATGTACTCCCCCCCCCACCAAGTCTCAATTCTGACACTCAGGACTGTCTATGGCCAAACCCACTCCTAGCCATAACTCCTACTAGTCTGGTTTCATACCCTCTTTCAAAGTTTTTGCTTGCCTAGAAATCATCCTTGTACTCTTATAATGCTTTTTACATTCCCGGATGGAGGACAAGGGTGCATTAGTAAAATGCAAATTTATTAACCCACTAACTTTTGCCTCTGCCCCTCTCCTCATTGGCATATGACCTACAGAGGATTGCCCACACTGAAATGTGGCCCTCGGAATCAAAAAGGCCCCCCACCCCTGAGCCCCAGTGTCTATCAGATGAAGCTGATTACCTGTGTTTATCTCCATCGGTGTCTGGCTTGGGCTTGGGTGAGAAACTGCCATGGAGGCCCTATGGACAAGCTTCACCAGGAGATAAATAAGGAGAGTATGATCCTGTTGATTTTCCTGGACATCTTGGTGACATATTACACCACTGATTATAAAATCCTCCTGTGTAGCATGTTAAGGTCAGGAATTGGTGGCATGGCTTAACAATAATTTCAGTTCACCTGGCAGGCAGGTGGTAGTACTAGGAAATGACTACATCAGCCTATTGGTACTACAATATTCCTCGCTTTCTCCCAGACTTTCCAGTATCTAAACTGTTGTAACATGGCTGTTGTGAGGTTTGGAGTTGGGTGGGGAATTGGTGGGTTCCCAGTTGTTTGATCACACTGGCCTTTCCCCTTCCATTATAGGGTGGTACCAAAGTCCATGAGTAATTTTCTGGAAACCTGCTCCTCCTCCTCCTCCTTCTTCTGTAAACTGAAACTCAGTCTAGTGAAGATTGGTGGGTGATCTGGCTGATCTAGGAACAGCTGCTCTTGATTATGTCACATTCTTTCCTGAATTATCAAATTTGCAGTTTAGGGAACCTGTTTCATATATGGCTCTTGCTGCTTTTGACGTCATGACAGTGGATGGGAGTGAAGCCTTCCAGGTCTCAATCTTGCCATTGTTTGGATGGTATCTGAAAATCCACAAGTTCTGTGGAGGAAAAGTGGTGTGTGTGTGTGTGTGTGTGCATGCATGTAAAGGGATCCCTGACCATTAGGTCCAGTCGTTGCCGACTCTGGGGTTGCGGCGCTCATTTCGCTTTATTGGCCGAGGGAGCCTGCGTACAGCTTCCGGGTAATGTGGCCAGCATGACGAAGCCACTTCTGGCGAACCAGAGCAGCGCACGGAAACGCAGTTTACCTTCCCACCGGAGCGGTACCTATTTATCTACTTGCACTTGACATGCTTTCAAACTTCTAGGTTGGCAGGAGCAGGGACTGAGCAATGGGAGCTCACCCCGTCGCAGGGATTTGAACCGCGGACCTTCTGATCAGTAAGCCCTAGGCTCTGTGGTTTAACCCACAGCGCCACCCGCATCCCAGTATATATATATATATATATATATATATATATATATATATATATATATATATATATATGCGCGCGCACACACACACACATATATATATACATACACTTCAAAAATGTATTGCCAAAGGGGCAATGGTTCTTTTAGGATTTGGAACCCAATGAACACACAAATGAGACAAAAGCTAAAGATTTTATTAAATAGCCCAAAGAAAGCTACAAAGCACTGTCATTATCTTGCACACCTTCTGTCTTTGGTTGCTGAGAACTGTAAGAAATGTCTGTGATCCCTGACGATGGAGATTGAGTTGGCATGATCTATCCTGCATGGAGATTCTCACTAACAAAAGTATTCTCTTTGAGCTGCATGTATCTGTTTCCACCAAAGTGACTGTTGGGGCTACATAAGCCACAGCTGGTGTTTGGTTGACACATCAGTTTCCCAACAGAATGAAAGACTAAGTAAACTTGGCAGGGCATCAACACAGATAACTACCAATGACTATTCCTTATTTCAGATGCCAGCTAAAGCCTTATCTTCAAGATAAACCCTGTGAAACAGTGCAATCTCAAGAAATAACTGACCATGTGAAACGAATACTGTATAAAGTGTGTAGAATTAACTATTTAAAGTTCCAGGTCCACATAATTTCTAGGCATTATTGGGGAGTGAGAGGGCCAACTGCAGAATAGCACCCTGATTTCCAGAAAACAATCATATTTTGTGATATGGAACAAGAAGACCTAATTTTATATTTCCTGATATGTGATCCACTTTGAAAACTTATAAGTGGGCTAGGCAATAATAGTATGCATAAATAAATGATGTCCCCTTTTAAAGAATTTTCCTTTGTAAAACTACCCCAATTATTTGATCACCATGGCCTCAACTTTCCTCTCACAAGCAATTCACGCTCTCATAATCTGCTTTTTTTCATTGCTTTTAAGTTATTTTCTTACACAGAAACACACACACCTTACAAAAAAACCCCAAAGTATAAAGAAAGCAAAGGAATTTACAAAAGCACCTTTTCCTGTTCCCATTAGGTTTATCAATAGACTAGGTCCCCCCAAAGTATAAAGAAAGCAAGGGAATTTACAAAAGCACCTTTTCCTGTTCCCATTAGGTTTATCAATAGACTAGGTCCAGGTATAGTCTGTACACAATATTACTGGTGCTGAAATAAATGTTAAAATAGTAGCAACTGCAGAACCTTGAACATAAAACTCACTCCACATGTCAATTTATGGATCACTGCCCACAGGATTAAATTTCCACTTGGGACCAAAATGCTGAAACAGGAAAACTCAAGAGCCCTACAAATAAGAACAGAAATGGCCAACCTGTCTTGCTCATTTTTAAAAAGAACTTTTCAAAATACAAAAAAAAAAGCAAGCTGTTCGTTTGTATGGTCCTTTGTATTACATTTCATAGTCTGTGATTTCTGTTGGTGAGGTTTGTAAATCTTCGGGATTTGTAGTAGAACACTTAGTTGGGAGCTGGGGGGGGGGAATCAATGCATTAGTTTAGCATTCTCTTCTTGTTACAAAATATGTGTTCATTTTGACGCCTTCTACAATGCTTCTGTCCCAGCTATCTCCCATCATGCAAGTGGAGAAGGCAAGTGGATCCACAGTTTTTTTCTTCCCCTTGGGGATATGGCTGTTTTCTAAATAGGAAATTATTGACCTTCTTGGCAACTTTGCTGGATCTGATACCCACACAATATTGAGGAGACAGGAGGTAAGTAGGTCATTCACAATAGTTTACAGTAGTACTTGCTTGCAAAAAGCCACTTTTTATCTAAAGATCTTTGGAATGGCGCTTTCTCCTTTGTGTTAAGCAAAAATGTTGGGCATTTAGCTAGGAGACTTTCTTCCAATGAGACAAAATGGAACTGACACCAGTTCTAAAGCAGACTTCAATTATGGCATTTCCTAACAAGTAAGAATAGTTTGTTTGTTTTTTTCAAAAAAAAAAAATGTATGGGAAACCTAAACTTGTTATGTCCCCCTGCTCCAAAAGGCAAGATTCCTAAGTAAAATTGAGAGTTGGGGAAATACACTTTTCTTGGTGGCTTCTGTCAAAAATCTCAGGTCATAGCCTGGCTCCTAGCTCAAACACTGAGGCAGTAGGAAAGAAAGCTTTAGTCAAAGCTTGCAATGATACAAGTTAGGACTTGGCTAGATTGGTAAAGATATACATGCGTACTATATGCATTATAACACTGTGACACCAGATGGCGCTATGGAATCCTGTTTTTCCCAACCTGATTTCTCATACAAAGTTTACAATGTGTTTAACTGAAATGCTTCTTTGAAGTGTCTAGATCAGGCTTCCTCAACCTCAGCCCTCCAGATGTTTTGAGACTACAATTCCCAGCATCCCTGACCACTGGTCCTGCTAGCTAGAGATCATGGGAGTTGTAGGCCAAAAATATCTGGTGGGCCAAGGTTGAGGAAGCCTGGTTTAGATTCAGCTATTGTCTACAGGTGCAGATCACCAAAGGGATAGCTAGCAAGTTCAACAGCAGCATCCAGTGGTCCAAGACCAGATGGAAGCTGGAAAAAATGCCTCAACAAATTGCCATGCCCCACCCACTGGCTTGGACTTTCACAGAGGGACTTTTACTTTCTCTCTTCCCCCTGGCACCCCAAAATTTTGAGGGTGTGGGACCGTATAGGGGAAAGGAGAGGGTTTTTTGTTGCACAAATGGAAGTTTGTTATGTGAGCAGAATGGAAGCATTGGACACAGCACATTGAGATCCCTGTGGGAATCAATGTATCCTATAGAATTTCAAACCTACATTCACACGAGTAGACAAATTAAGTTTCTGGTCTGCAGAGCAAATAAGACGACTGGCACTTCTAGATTCCAGGGATAGGTAAAGGTAAAGGGACCCCTGACCATTAGGTCCAGTTGTGGCCGACTCTGGGGTTGCGGTGCTCATCTCGCTTTATTGGCCGAGGGAGCCAGCGAACAGCTTCCGGGTCATGTGGCCAGCATGACTAAACCATTTCTGGTGAACCAGAGCAGCGCCCGGAAACGCAGTTTACCTTCCCACCGGAGCTGTACCTATTTATCTACTTGCACTTTGACGTGCTTTCAAACTGCTAGGTTGGCAGGAGCAGGGACCGAGCAACGGGAGCTCACCCCATCGTGGGGATTCGAACCGCTCCCCATGTGATCGTCAAGTCCTAGGCTCTGTGGTTTAACCCACAGTGCCACCCATGTCCCACAATTCCAGGGATAGAGGACCTTTAATAGACATACATCTTACCATGTTAGCAAAGCCAGAATCATAAGGAATTGAAGCGATCAGATGGGAAATTAAAGAATACCAATCAATCATCCCATAAAAAAAAACCACACACACACACACACAAACATTAATTTCTATGTAAGTGGATAGAGTCCATGTAACAGACCCAGATAATTTATTCTGCATGACTCCTCCTCCCCATAACTAGCAGAAGCACAATAAATTATGCAAACTAGAAGAAAATGTGCAAATTTTCATAGTTCATGGAGGTTTTAAAATCCAGCTTTAATGAACATTAAAATTGGGAAATGTTGGTGCTTTTTTTAGCACAGTTTATACAGAGCCCCTGAAAGCAGCCACAGAATAGATACTGCTTATAACATACAGTGGTGTAGCGTGGGGGGTGCAGGGGGCCCCGGCCGCACCGGGCGCAACATCTGGGGGTTAGGGTTAGGGGTAGGGTTAGGGGGGGCAAATCCATGGGTTAGGGGGCGCAAATCCATGGGTTAGGGGGCGCAAATTACTTGCCTTGCTCCGGGTGCTGACAACCCACGCTACGCCACTGATAACATATCTTTAATAATACCACCTGGACTTTTAACACTATGCACACAGAATATGTAATACTCTTAAAGTCAACGGCACTGAAAAGAAAGGGTGACTTTCCAGACAAAATATTACGAAAGCATTGCAGGTTTTTTTCATGTACCAAAGAGCTAAACCAGCAATCAATGTAAACAACCCAAGAATCAACTGCTACCATTTCACATTTACTACTCCTTTCAAATTCTACAGAGTGGCATGCTCAATGATTGCACCGTAAAACCACTCGTATATAAACCAAAGTATTGTACAGTAAATAGTTATATTGTACAGTAATTCAGAAAGTCAGTAAACAGGAGGAAATGGGTTCTTCTCTCAAAGTATCTTTGTGCCTAGGGCAATATCTTCTTTCTCATGCGGCGAAGCAGATGTCTCTGTGAAGCCTACAAGCAGGACAGGAGGGTAACAAGCATCCCACACTGTTGTTCCATAGCATTCAGAGGTCTGGTGGATTTGATACTGGAAACAGTCGATAAACTTAAGAACCTTGTTGGATCAGGCCAAAGCCCCACCAAGTCCAGGATCTTGTTCTTACAGTAGCCAACCAGATGCATATGGGAAGTCCAGAAATTAGACCAATGTGGTCAAGGTTACTCCTTGGCTTAAGATCCCTAACCACTCTCCCCACTTTCTCTACTACACCATGCATAAGCTTTAATATTACAGAGATGGAGAGAGAGAAGAAACACCTTCATGCATCTGCAACAGCACAAGGTAAAGGTAAAGGGAACCTGTTTCATATATGGCTCTTGCTGCTTTTGACGTCATGACAGTGGATGGGAGTGAAGCCTTCCAGGTCTCAATCTTGCCATTGTTTGGATGGTATCTGAAAATCCACAAGTTCTGTGGAGGAAAAGTGGTGTGTGTGTGTGTGTGTGTATGCATGTAAAGGGATCCCTGACCATTAGGTCCAGTCGTTGCCGACTCTGGGGTTGCGGCGCTCATCTCGCTTTATTGGCCGAGGGAGCCTGCGTACAGCTTCCGGGTAATGTGGCCAGCATGACGAAGCCACTTCTGGCGAACCAGAGCAGCACACGAAAACGCCGTTTACCTTCCCGCCAGAGGGGTACCTATTTATCTACTTGCACATTGATGTGCTTTCAAACTGCTAGGTTGGCAGGAGCAGGGACCGAGCAACGGGAGCTCACCCTGTCATGGGGATTTGAACCGCCGACCTTCTGATCGGCAAGTCCTAGGCTCTGTGGTTTATCCCACAGTGCCACCCGCGTCCCGGCAGCAGCACAACCAGACACCTTTATCTGCCCCAGCTGCAACAGAACATGTCTCTCTCATACAGGCCTTTAAAGTCACAGCAGTAACCTTCCAACAGTTTGACTTCACCCCCAAAGATGCACTCCTCCATTGTGTCCTGAGACAGACAGATGCCAACAACCGATATTGTGGCGCAGTGTTACTTATTCTGTGCAAGCTGTGATCCCGCCTTTGGAAAACAGCATGCCATGCCTTTGCAAAGAAGGGGCTTGGGAAACCATGGTGAAAAGGAAATGTTCTTCTGAAGCTCCCAATTAAGGAAGCCAATTGACCCCTGATGCTCATTTTCAGTTTTGCAGAGCTGTGGAAAGTTGCTTTTGTACGCCTTGAAGTAATGAATAAAGTGTAGTCCATGAATAAACCTCCTGATGTGGGCAGTGCTTTTTTTCTGGGGGAACGCATACCCCTAAACATTTTGTGAATCTAAGTTTGGCCTCACTGAGGGGCAGTATTTTGATATGTGTAAGAAAATGAGAGTACCCTAAGCACTTTTAAAGAAAAAAAGCACTGCATGTGGGTATTCTGTGATTCGTGGGTCAAGCTTGTGGTCCTACCAAAATGTAATCATGGCGGCAGGGGCAGTTATCTGTAGTCCATAGACTAGAATGGCAAGAGAGAATACAGAAATCCCTGCACTGGAATATGAATACAATTTAGGATGAGCTGTCTGTGTTAGATTAAAGCATGTGGACTGTATGAGGGAGTATCTGCATGATTGCTTACAACGTGACAGCTGCTGTCTTCCAGCCATTGGGTATATAGATAGAGACAATGTACTGATCAGCCTCCTTCAACTTGATGCCATCTAGATGTTCTAGACTGCAGTTCTCACCGTGGTGGCTGCAGCTGATGGGAGTTGTTGACCTAAATATTTGGAGGGCACCAGGTTACAGAAGCCTGATCTAGATTGGGGGTTCAGAAACTGCAATTCTCTGCATCATCATCATCACTATTAGTATCCCTGTAGTGAGTCAGCCTCAACTTTTAGTGTTCTCTCTGCTTCAGGGTATTTTTCTTTCTTTCACTAACTGAATGTTCTGAATTTTACTGCTGTTCCTGAATTTTATATTGTTTTTCCTGTTGGAAGGTGTTGGTTTTGCATGCACTAAAAAAAGGCAACAAAAGTTTTCTGCGAAAGTTCCTTTTCTTATAGCATCACAGACATAATTATGTACACAGATGTCTTGGCATGGCAAGCACAGGAATTTAACCAGAGCAAAATACAGGCTTCTGTCAAACGTGATATTGCTCTGACTTCCTGAAGGAAAATAGCTACAGGAAGCAAGTCTGCTAAAATGCAAAGTTTTCCTCCCAAAGTTTTAGTATCAATGGGCATAACTTTTAGGCTGCAACCTTCTACTCTTAGAGATAGGGCACTAGATGTGTAGGTCACTTGAACAGAAGTGTGGAGCCCTGTCCACTTGCTGACGTCCTTATACAGTGGTACCTTGGGTTACATACGCTTCAGGTTACATACGCTTCAGGTTACAGACTCCGCTAACCCAGAAATAGTACCTTGGGATAAGAACTTTGCTTCAGGATGAGAACAGAAATCGTGCTCCGGCGGCACGGCAGCAGCAGGAGGCCCCATTAGCTAAAGTGGTGCTTCAGGTTAAGAACAGTTTCAGGTTAACAACGGACCTCCGGAACGAATTAAGTACTTAACCTGAGGTACCACTGTATCTCTAGAGCATCTGTTGACCAGTTTTTTCCTGTCGAAAGCAGGACTTGAATAGTCATTGACTTCAAACTACAGTTTCTGCAGGGTTTGACTTCAAGACCAAGTTCCCTTTGTAACTTGGTGCAGCCAATCCAGCAGGCTTGAAGTCGCCACCACGCAGAGGCAGGTTGGATCTACAGGGCTTGAAGTCATCACCTATCAACTGTTCAGCTATGTCTTCAAGACTGGCTTGGGGCAGGGGTCAGCTGCGCTATGGAGTTCTCCATGGAGAACTCTAAAGCATAGACCAGGCAGAGGCAACCTCGGCCCTCCAGATGTTTTGGGACTACAATTCCCATCATCCCTGACCATCCCTGTTAGCTAGGGATCATGGGAGTTGCAGTCCCAAAACATGTGGAGAGCCGAGGTTGCTTATGCCTGGCATAGACAATCCCAATGGATCATCACCAACAGTAACAGCAAGCCTCCTTTGCCATTAAAGACTTGTTGTTGTTGTTTAGTCATTTAGTCGTGTCCGACTCTTCGTGACCCCATGGACCAGAGCACACCAGGCACTCCTGTCTTCCATTGCCTCCCACAGTTTGGTCAGACTCATGTTTGTAGCTTCGAGAACACTGTCCAACCATCTCATCCTCTGTCGTCCCCTTCTTCTTGTGCCCTCAACCTTTCCCAACATCAGGGTCTTTTCCAGGGAGTCTTCTCTTCTCATGAGGTGGCCAAAATATTGGAGCCTCAGCTTCACGATCTGTCCTTCCAATGAGCACTCAGGGCTGATTTCCTTCAAAATGGATAGGTTTGATCTTCTTGCAGTCCATGGGACTCTCAAGAGTCTCCTCCAGCACCATAATTCAAAAGCATCAATTCTTCGGCAATCAGCCTTCTTTATGGTCCAGCTTTATGGTACCCTAATTAAAGACTTAGGGGAGCACTTTAAGGCTCCCAGTGTGCAATACCAGCCACATCTCTACCTGCTGATGTGACATCAGGTGTGAGGCAAGTGGGTGTGGTTTTGGCAAAATGGACTTACAGACCTAGTTGGGACCTGCTCTGGGCCTAGTTAAACTTGCAGGTGGGAGATTTCCCAGCCCTCCTACCGGGGAGTAAGGTCAGTTGCATTCAGTGAGATTTATGTTTTCAGTAGACACATATAAGATTTCAGGATTCTATTCCAATGTGTCCCTTTTTGACTCCTCCCACCTTTCAAGTGGAGATGGAGAGTCAGGCAGCATCTAGATCTTGTATCACTACAACTCCCATAAACTCTTACCATTGGCCATGCTAGCTGGGACTGATGGTACTTGAAGTCCAAAAGTATCTAGAGTATTATATGTTTCCCATCCCTGCTGTAGAATCTACAGGTAAAGTCATTATCTTAATACAACCACTAAAAAGTACAAGGGGGTGGTTTTAGGGGTGGGGGTGGAGGAACATTTGGAAAAGTCCATGAGTAATGTAAGATAAGCAGAAAGTTCCTTTCTCTGTGTCTTCCTCTCACATGCAGTATTCTGAATAATGAGATCCACCAGTGGACTTCTTTAGCATATCTGTGTACTGACATGCAAAAATTCGCACCTAGTGTTTGATTTCTTAGTTGTCACAATGCAATGCAAAACAATATTCTATTGTTTCCATTGTCCTAGTATTTGAGATTTTGTAGTGTTAGCTTCTGAGCTGATATGGCAATGAATGTTTCATCTCCATTAAAGTGGCCCTTGAAACATGTTAACAACAACCTACTTTGCCTGAAAAACTTGGTGTTGTCCTTCTAATCGTAAGCTTAAAAGCAGTATCACAAATTCAACATTTTTTTTTTCAGTATTAAGCCTAGAGTGCTTATTTGAACTTTAATAATTCCATTTCTTTCAGAAACACTCTACAGAGGCAGAGTGCTACATATGGTTCTGATGTAGCATCTCTGCAAAAAGGTCAGATGCATTTTATAGGGAGAGAAAGAGTGAAATTTGCTTTTCCATATCTTTTTTTCTTTCACATCAGTGCTTACCAGCCTGGATTGCAAGGCATTTTAAAAGCTTGCTAAATCTGTCCACACACTTACACAGACCCTTTTCAATGACAATTTCATTTCTAGGCAATTATAGGCCTGAACACGCTTCCTTTTTGTAGATTATCATGAAAAAGCCAATGCATTATAAGGTCGGGCGGCACATTTGTGTTCCCCTTCTAGGTTAGCTGCCTATCAAGGATGCAAATAGAACTTCTGATTTTGTTTACTTTCTCTATAGAATCATTAGCTATAATTTTAATAAAATCTATATTGGTGCAGTGGGTTGATGACTCTTAGGACTAGATTTTGAGCTTACAGGATGAAGAGGGTTTTTTAAAAGTTAATTAACAGGTATTCTATAAGATCCCTAGGCTTTTAACTCATGCATATAGTGTTAAAGGTAAAAAAGAAGTGCTCTGAGGCTGAGTCTTTCTTTGTCCTATTAGTTTTTCATTAGTTTCACATTTCAGAAATCCTTTTGTGTCTTGAACATCAGAAGGCCTAAAGCATATGGCAACCATGACTCCTGGAAATGAAGTGTGGAGCTCTCCAGATGAAGCATATGCATTACAAATGGTATAGAATATCTCTCTTTCATGTTTTATGGAATAATTTCCCCCTTTGAGTTAGAAGGAGAAGGGGGAAAATTGGTACGTTTATAGTATTAGAATGTAGGCACGAACCAAGCTGCCTGCACTACCTCATTTTCCCATCCCCTTCTCAAAAACAACCAATGTTCCCCGCCCCCGTCTCCAGCAGCCCAACCATCTCTCCCTCTCCCATTTCATAAGGGGCAAAGCCATTTGTTCATTTATCTCTTACCTACCCTTCTCTGTCTTTCAGCAGCTAGATAGCACAAAAAAACCAACAACAGAACAACACTATTAATATATAAAATTTGCCCAAGCAGGCGCATTATGTGACCCATGAGAGCAGTAAAATACTGTAACCAGACCATGCAATGGTGGTGGGATGAAATCAGGCCAATTCTTTATTGACAGCAGCAGGCAGGGCAAGGGTTGGCATGGGATGGGGTCCCTGGGTCAGTTCATCATCCCACAAGCCCCATGTTTAATGGAATGGATCCGCTGGGTTTGGATCGCTCCAAACCTGTACGACGGGAGTTGGCCAGTGTTGAACTTTGCCGTGGTGCAAGCTAAGCAAGCAAGGTCTCACTGGGGAACCAGGGTTCAGATTCCAACCAGGCAGATATCGAACCCACACTTGGGTTTGCCGTGGTCAATCCTCCCCTCAGGCCCCTTATGGCCCCCCCATACTATGTCGATCCTGACCAATGCCATTTCTGCCCTCATACAAACACTGTTTTTCCACCTAAAAGGAAAGCCAGTGAGGGAAGGGGGGACACACAACCCAATCAGGTTGAGAGAGAAAAAATCCTTTTTGGCCCTCTTAACCAGCAACCCAAAATTACTCAGTGAAAGCTCTAACCCAAGGGTGGATGGGCGAGCAGGAAGCTCTCAAAGCAAAATGGCTGTGAGCTCCAGGGGAAGCAGCCTAATATAGGCTTTCCCCTCCTTTCTGCAGCAAGGGCTCATGGGACAGCTTTTTTCCCATGAGCCCATCACACATAGAGGATACTGGGCAAAACCTTGTAATTCATGGGCCACAGCGCTACTGGGCAAAGATGTCTTGTGCTTATTGGACCCAGAATGGGACATATAGAACTCCCACCCATCCATGCAAAAAGGATAACTACAGTATTGGTTAGAGCCAGTATGAAACACATTAGTAAACTGCAGACTAAAACATAGCAAGGTCTGCTTTAAAGGCACAAAGCAGACTGAATTTACCTTGTCAAAGAAAGGTTTCCAGAAGTGTACCCAAAGTAAGGATGTAATAAGGGATCATTTTCTGTTCTTCCCTATATTCTTCACAAGCAGCACTGTTTCCATTCTGCTGCAGCTTGTGTTCCACCAAAAACTACATTATTTGTCTCACTGTCTGCTGTGGCAAAAGTATGTAATTTACACAATTAAGTCCCATTTCACATGTGGGACTTGCTGCCTGTGCTGCTCCGAGTTAACTAATTTCTGTGCAATAGCACAGTATCTCTCTTTCATGTTTTATGGAATAATTTTCCCCTTTGTGTTAGAAGGAGAAAGGGGGAACTTGGTACGTTTATAATATTAGAATGTAGGCACGAACCAAGCTGCCTGCACTACCTCATTTTCCCCATTCCCTTCTCAAAAACAACCCATGTTCCCCGCCCCCTGCCCCCGTCTCCAGCAGCCCAACCATCTTTCCCTCTCCCATTTTATAAGGGGCAAAGCCATTTGTTAATTTATCTTTTACCTACCCATTCACTAGTATCTCTGTTCAACTGACTCTTCCATCCTAATCCTCCTCCTCTTTTATTTTCAGGGACTTGGGCAAGTAGCCAAACCTGATTGGTTATGCCATATTGTGACATCATCCTGTTTGATTCAGGAGCCTTGTTTGACACTAATCAGGAGCACGAATCAGGAAGAAGCTGAAGCGAAGGCCCAAGACAGGTGTTGATCATGATGTGAGCTGCACACAGGTGGTCTGAAGCGAGCGAGCGAGCTACCACCATTCCTGTGGAGCCTCCTTTTATTGAGACAAACATGCAAGCTAGGCAAATACTTTTTTGGGCTGTGACCTTTACACATCTTCCGTCCTGAAATTGTGGGGTGGTACAAAGTTATTTTGGCACCTGTTTTCCACAGCATCATTTTCCCCTTGCACAGTGTATGACGTGGGAGAGAAAAGGTCTCAGGGAAAAACTTACAGACAGGACACTGCTGACTCTGAGACTGCAAAAGGTCAGACATAGGGGACGATGTTCTAGACAGCCATGACTTGTCTGAGGGGGAGTTTTCCCTGCACCCCAGGGTCACGCGTGCAGGCAGACTGTGGCTGCCTGCTGGTGGGGAAGTGTGCTCCCTCCAGACTCCACTCCGTGATATCCCTGAGGCATCTAATCATAAGCCTGCATGTTTATCAAAGCTTCTATATATTTCAATCAAGGCTTGTATTTAAAAATGAGCTTAAAAAAAGGATTTTCAAATGTTTCATGCCAGGCAAAAGACCAGCTGCCTAAAAGAACCTTGGCAAGATGTTTTTCCTCCTAAGACAAGAAGGGCCCCATTGATTTATAGTAGAAAAACAATTCTCAAAGTCATAAAAAGGGAGAATTACATATGCTGCCCCAAGGCTGAGAAAACACCATTAGGAATGGGGAAAGATAATACTAATGTGCCTCCCAGTAAAATGAGCCAGATCTTCTTTCTAAGGTTGAAAGGCCAGGAGCAAATGGAAGGAAAAACATTTAGCTAGAAAGAAAGAGAACATTTTTGGGGGAAGTCTTTTTCTAAAGCTGTTTCTTAAACTAAGAGAGTTAAAAAAGGTTAAAATGTGTTAAATGTTGGAAAGGCAACTGGCTTGGCAGAAGAAGCAGCTTCTTCCTATTTTATTTTGAGGCTGGAGAGGAGGGGGAAAGGGGGAGGTGCAAACTGAAGAGGCTTCTTTTAAAAGCTGTGTTTTATTGAGTTCCTTCCTTTTCACTTTGAGAAGCTTTATTCTTTTAAGAGGCTACCTATGATAAATGTATGAAATATATTAGCTTAAATATATTGGCTTAAATGTAATTATGCAAAGGATTTAAGGAATGCTAGATTCTTATTTCATATGGTTGTAAGAGTTGTATTTATCCTGAAATTAAGTCAGCCACCAGCCCCCCCCCCCTTGCCAGACAGAAGACGCCATCCGGGCAGTCTTGATATATAGTTGTCAGGCATTTTGTTTAGAAACATTAAATGAAGGAAATCTTTCAATGTTTATGTGAAACTCAAGATCCTTGACATCTGTTGAACATAAAATGTAAGATTAAACCATTTGTTTTAGAAGGCAATAGGGCAAGAAGGGCAAGAGGTGAGCTGGTAATTAAGATTCCATGTAAGATATATTATTACTTATTTGTCATTTATATATAGCTCTTTGTCTCCCATATAAGGGCAAGGAAATGGGTGTATCTTTTGTGGGTGTATCTTTTGTGATTGGCTCTAGCAAACAGCCAATAGGAATTTCAACCAGGCTGATTGGACAGAGGCAGCCACAGGAGGAGCAAAGGGGGCTGGATTAAGGGAATATAAGTGCTGGCCAGAATGGCAGGAGGCCAGGCCAGAGCTTGGTAACCACGTACCACTGAGCCTCTTATTTATTTGTCTGACAAATAAATTACTATTTTAATTTCTCTATTGCTGCGTTGAATATTTCATTCCAGCTAAGCGTTAACCACAAGCAGGGTGCTACATTTTATGGTGCCCTGTGACTCGGATAAGTGGTCTGCTGGAACGCAGCCCCTTCGCCCTACTGGGCAGGGTACAAGAGAGAGGACAACTGCTTACCCAAAGCGCGCACTGGTAATTTTTTTCCAGGGGGAACGCAGAAGACTCGTCTGTCTGATACCCTGCTCACTGGCGGCGACGGACCGGGGGAAACAGGGAACCAACCAAGGGTAAGTGCACAAAGGGATTTTTGGCCCTCCAATTAATTGGGAGGAAGAGAAGTCTTGATCAAACTTCTGCGTCTCAGTAAGGGGAAACTGAGTACGCTAGGTGGTTGGGTACATCAGATGGTGATCTGGTGTAGGGAAAGGGAAGGATTGGGAGGTAGAGTGTGGTGAAGTATCCAGCGCATTGTATGTGTGAGAAAGTACAGAGCAATCTGTAGCTGACCCGAGTGTGGAGTGGGCAGTACTTCGGTTCCTAGTAAGGCGACTTCACTAGGCAAGGAAACCCACGAAGCGCGTCTGTGAGTGACTGAGTGGATACTTCACAGGGCCATACAATGGGAGTTGGGGGTTCAAAGGGGGAAAATACACCTCTTGAGTGTATGTTAAATAATTTTAAGAAAGCCTTCTCAGGGGCATATGGAGTCAAAATGACGCCAGAGCGCTTGAGAACGTTATGTGAACTAGAATGGCCAAAACAAATTACTGGATGGCCATCCCAGGGAACCTTTGATATAAATTTAGTAAGCAAACTTTGGACTGATATCGCCAAAGAAACTGGAGGGTGCCCAGAACAATTTCCATATATAGATTCCTGGCTGAGCACATTAAATAAAAATCCTCCATGGATAAGGGAATGCAAAGTCAAACGATGCAAATTATTGGCTGTAAAAGCCGAAGCTAGGAAAGGAATCTTGCCAAATAAACTCAAACCCATTTTTGAGGGGCCAGAGGAAGAGGTGCTTCCACCTCCACCCTATGCTCCACATCGAAGGGAGCTTAATCCAAACACTCCACCAGTTGTAACCCCAAGGCAAGAAACTGGAATGAATAATGGGAGTGGAGTCACAGAGCTTGATTCCTTGATAGATTATGATAAATATCTTCAGGAGGCATTGGAGTTCTATAATAAAGCCCAAGCAGAAGTGGTTATTCCACCTGTGACTCCTAATAGACCTCCATCTACAGTCTCCTTTAGTGGAACAACTGATTGCCCACCCCAAACCCCTGTACATCCAAGTCCCAGAGAAATGTTACAGAAGTTACAGGGAGACCTTGCTCGGTCAGCAAGCAATACAGCCAGGCGTATAAAGCTGCTAAAAGAACGCCTTGCGACAGATACCATCCCCTATGATTTGAGGCCCCTAGAGCAAAGTGAAGAGAAAGATCACGTAGTAGCCCCTCTTAGAAGAGTATTTGATGCACTTGAGGAGCCTGCGCTGGTTAATGGGCAACCCGGACCACGGCCACCTCGAACTTCGACCCTGCAATATATTCCATTCACAACTACAGATCTGATGAATTGGAAAACACACACCCCATCTTTTGCAGAAAAACCTCAGGCTATGATGGACTTGGTGACTTCAATAGTAAATACTCATAGCCCTACTTGGACAGATTGTCGCCAGCTCCTAAATACTCTGTTCACCACTGAGGAAAGGAGAGACATAATTGAAAAGGCACAGATATATTTGCGTGAGCAGGCCAGAGCGGGAAATATTTATAATATTGACCGTCATCTCCAAGATAACTTTCCCTTGGAAGATCCTAATTGGGATCCAAACAATGCAATTCACCTGGCCAGACTCACCACCTACCGCCAGACACTTGTGCAAGGTATCCGCAGGGCATGCCAGAAGCCCACTAATATGTCTAAAGTCTCAGAAGTAGAACAAAAACCAAATGAGAGTCCGGGAGACTTTTTAGAGAGGCTGCAAGAAGCCTATCGTATATGGACTCCTTTTGACCCTGAAGCCCCTGAAAACAGTAGAATGATTACTGCTACATTTGTGGCCCAGTGCGCTTCTGACATTCGTAAGAAAATTCAGAAATCAGAAGGATGGGAAGGGATGCTGATGAGCCAAATTATGGCCATTGCACGCCGAGTTTATCGGAATAGGGATGAGGCTGAGAAGCAAGAGAAGAAGAAGTGGCAGAAGGAAAAGATGGTAATGCTAGCCACAGCAGTGAAGCAAGACCACCGCCCCTTAAATGGAGGGCGAGGGCGAGGAAGGAATCCACCACTGGGAAGGAATCAATGTGCAAATTGCAAGAAGGAGGGTCATTGGAAGCGGGAGTGTCCTGAACCCCTGAGGTTGGAAGAAGTACGCCCAGGCCCAGGCCCAGGCTCCGGCTCCGGCCCAAGAAACCAGGGACGGGGACGGGGAATGATCCGAGATGGAAGATATCAGAGACCAGGACAGGGACGGAGTAGAGACAATTTCATTGGACTGGCAGAAGAGGATTTTACCCAAGACTAGGAACGACCGGACTCCATAAAGTTAGGCTTCCAGGAGCCCACGGTCACGATTCAATTAGGAAGCCATTTAATAGATTTTATGATTGATACTGGGGCTGAATACTCAGTACTCCCAGAACTATTGCAGAAAAAGGCATCCAAAAGTGTAATCATTAAAAGTGCCACTGGACAGTCAGCTAAGAGGTCTTTCCTCCAACCTTTGGAATGCCAGATTGGGGGACATCGTTTAACCCATCAGTTTTTGTATATACCTGAGTGTCCAATACCTCTCTTAGGTAGAGATATGCTGTCCAAATTGCAGGCCCAAATCACTTTCACTCCTCGAGGTCCAGAAATGAAACTGCCATCAAAAGCAGCAGGAATAATTACCCTCTCAGTACCTAAGGAACAATCATGGCGCCTAATGTCAGCCTTGCAAGTCCAACCCACATTGGATACAGAATTAAACAAGCTCCTCCGAACTCTACAGGTGCCACCAGGAGTATGGGCCGAAAATAGCCCACCAGGAATGGCTAAGAATATAGCTCCAATTGTAGTAACCCTAAAACCTATGGCTACCCCTGTATCTGTAAAGCAATATCCCTTACCCCGGCGAGCAGCGGAGGGCATCCAGAAACATTTGGACCGCCTATTAAAATATGGTCTGCTTAAGCCTTGCCAATCAGAATGGAACACACCCCTTTTGCCTGTTCGAAAACCTGGGACAGATGAATATAGGCCAGTGCAGGACTTGAGGCTCGTAAACCAGGCTATCGAGACCTTGCACCCAAATGTGCCAAACCCATATACCTTGCTGAGTTTGATCCCACCAGAAGCAACATTTTTTACTGTATTGGACTTGAAAGATGCATTCTTCTGTTGCCGGCTGGCACCACAGAGCCAACCTATATTTGCCTTCCAGTGGGAAGACCCTTTGACAGGAACAAAAGGCCAGCTAACCTGGACAAGATTGCCCCAAGGATTCAAAAATTCCCCAACTTTATTTGGCACTGCCTTGGCGAGGGATCTAACAAGTTACCCCTCAACACCGGGAGAAAAGGTGGTTCTGCAATATGTGGATGATCTTATACTAGCTGCAAAGGATTTTGATACCTGTAAAGAAGGGACAGAGGAACTGCTCCACTTGCTCTGGGAAGCTGGCTACCGAGTTTCCCAGAAAAAGGCACAGTTATGTTTAGAAAAGGTCAAATATTTGGGCTTTGACATCTCACACCAACAACGAGCATTGAGACCAGAGAGGAAAGAAGCTATTTGCCTTATCAAGGAACCTACCACAAGAAAACAACTTAGGGGATTCCTGGGAACAGCAGGGTTTTGTAGACTATGGATACCTGATTTCAGTAGTCTGGCCAAGCCCTTACATGAAAGCACTCGAGGTGCAGAAAAGGACCCATTCGTATGGGGACCTGAGCAGAAACAAGCCTTTTTAGTTATCAAACAGCGACTTATGGAGGCACCAGCCCTTGGATTGCCTAATTCGGAAAAACCCTTTCAGCTGTATGTACATGAACAGAATGGGATTGCAGCGGCAGTCCTGACCCAGAGATTAGGAAGTTGGAACCGTCCAGTAGCTTATTTGTCTAAACAATTGGACTCAGTAGCAAAAGGATGGCCTCCATGCCTAAGGGCAGTAGCGGCCACTGCGAGCCTTGTCAAAGAAGCTGATAAATTTACCTTTGGCCAGACGATGTATGTGAATGTACCTCATGCTGTTCTGACACTCATGGAATATAAGGGTAGTTATTGGCTAACGAACCCAAGGATGGCTAGATACCAAGGCCTATTGTGTGAAAATCCCAGGATTCATCTACGAGTAGTGAATATGCTCAATCCAGCGACTTTGCTGCCCCTACCAGAGGTAGATGATGAGGAATCACATGATTGTCTCCAAATAATGGATGAAGTTTATTCCAGTAGACCTGATCTGAAAGATGAGCCATTGAAAAATCCAGATGTTGTATATTATACGGATGGTAGCAGTTACCTGCATGAAGGTGCCAGACGAGCAGGATATGCTGTGGTCACCAATGAGGAAGTTGTGGAAGCTGAAGCTTTGCCTGCTGGCACCTCAGCACAAAAGGCTGAACTTATAGGTTTAACTAGAGCTCTGCAATTGGCAGCCGGATGTAAGGCAAACATCTATACTGATTCAAAATATGCCTTCTTAACCCTGCATGCACATGGAGCTCTATGGAAAGAAAGAGGTCTAATCGGAGCCCACGGGAAGGCTTTGAAATATGGACCTGAAGTAGAAATCCTGTTAGAAGCAGTATGGGCTCCAGAACAGATTGCTGTAATGCACTGCAAAGGTCATGGACGAGGAAGGGATCCAATAACCAGAGGAAATCATGCTGCTGACAAAGCAGCCCGAGAGGCAGCCCAAAAGCCTGTGGGAGGATTTATAGCAGCCCTCATACCAGAGGTAGTTCCAGAAGAAGTTAAACCTCACTATACCCCAGAAGAGAGGAAGTGGGCTGAACAGGAAGGAGCAGTTGTGAAGGACGGTTGGATGATCCTGCCGGACAATAGGATTTATGTACCTCATCATCTAGCAGGCACAATTGTAAGAAATTATCATGAATCTACTCACCTTGGCGGTACTGCAACTAGAGAGAGTCTCAGTCGGAAGTTGTATATTATTAATCTATCACAATTAGCAACTTGCATTTCACAGAAATGTGTTCTTTGTGCTAAAAACAATCCCAGGCAGGGACCGGTACAACCTCCTGGAATTCAGCATGTGGGATACGTCCCCATGGAAAGCCTAATTGTGGACTTCACAGAGCTGGTCCCTTCTAAGGGATTCAAGTATCTCCTTGTGTTTGTAGATACTCTTACCGGATGGGTTGAAGCTTTTCCCACCCGAACTGAAAAGGCACGAGAGGTAACTAAAAGACTCCTCACTGAATTGATCCCAAGGTTTGGATTACCTAGATGCATTGGAAGTGATAATGGGCCAGCGTTCATTGATCAAGTAGTACAAGATGTATGTCGAGTCCTACAAGTAAAATGGAGACTGCATACAGCATATAGGCCTCAGAGTTCAGGGAAAACTGAAAGAATGAATCGGACTCTGAAAACCCAATTGGCAAAATTAACCCAGGAAACGGGATTGGGATGGGTAGATGTGTTACCCATAACACTGTTTCGTGTTCGGTGTGCACCCACAAAAAGACTTAAGTTGTCACCTTTTGAGCTCCTGTATGGGAGACCGCCCTCCTTTGTTCAGGATATTCCAGCTGACCTTAAACAAATAGGAGACCATGTGACACAGGAACAAGTGCAATCTCTCTCCCGTGTTTTTGTTTCTCTTAACAGGTGGGCCCTCGAGCGCACGCCGTGCAGCATTGCCGAGCCGATTCATCAGTTCCAGGCTGGCGATAGCGTATGGGTGAAAGAGTGGAAACGTGATCCACTTGCACCTAAGTGGCGTGGACCTTACACCGTCTTGCTCTCTACTCCAACAGCGGTGAAGGTAGCTGAGGTGACCCCCTGGATTCATCACTCTCGTTTGAAGAAGTCTGAAGGCAGTTGGACGTGCAAAGGTGACCCCTCTAATCCTTTAAAACTAACTCTCTCCAAAAACCCCTGTATCTAGCCCTACCGGGAACGGGCTAGGTCACGGGCAACATTTGACGACCGGCCTGCTGCAGCCACAACCTGGAAGCTGGCTGACCTGCGCACGCCTGAAGCTTGAGGAGCGTCTGAACCAGCGACTGTGAACGGAAAGATTCTCTAATACAATTGATTGACTGCCCCCCCCTTGTGGAACAATTATCAGAGATATTACTCATTGGGGATCCTCGGGATATATGTTTTGGTCTTGGTGGTTCCCCATTTCTGTCACTGGGGGAATTATATTGGGGCTAATAATTATTTGCTATCACAATAAGGTAATCTTTTGTGGAAGGAATGCATATACTAGACATCAACATGATTTTATTAATCCTGATCCCTTGGGAAGGGGAAGGGTCCTTGAATCTGACCAAATTGGCTAAATATGGATTCAGCCATGACCACAATATGTGGGTAGGTTTAGCTGAAATGGTAGCTAATGTTGCAAATAGGACCAATTGCCTTGTTTGCTCTCTTGGGCCAGATGATTCAGAGGGAGGTATGCCATTATTACCGATACCATTAGATGCTATTGGTATGGTAAGCGAAATGCCACACCAAACTGAAATACAGAATTTCCCCGGATGGAACTCAACTAAACCATTACGAGTTATACCTGTACAAGGGGAATTCTGTGTACATAAATCATCAGATGCAGCTGATTCTCCCATGATAGGCTCTTCTCATTGTCACTATACTTGGGATTATAAGAAGAATAGTCATACCTGGGCACACGGTACTACCTATCGAACTCGGAATGCCTTGCCCTGTGCACCTCCTTTTATTCATGCATGGAAAGTGGTGTGGAACATAACTGTGACAGAAGAAGGCAATCTAACATACTGCACTGTGAACTCTCTACCCCTTTTGGTATTTCGCCTTCTGTATTCCCCGTACCAAAAACCTCAGACCCGATGGTTGTGGTGGATATGTGGAGAATGGGCATACAAGAAACTCCCTTCCAAATGGAGTGGGACTTGTTTCTTGGGTTGGGTATTACCACCAATGTGGATTATGCCCACTAGTTCGGCCAGGCGAACACGAAGGAATGCTGATATTTCTCATATAGCAGGAGGAAGTACCCAAAGTTGGAGCGGTACTGATGATTGGCCGCCAGAGCGCATGATAGCCTATTATGATCCTGCCTCCTGGAATCCTGGTGAGCTCATACAAGGGGCACGGGATCCTATTTATAATCTAAACAGAATAATTCGATTGCAAGCAGTAGTGGAACTTGTAACCAATGCAACGGCCCAGAGTTTGAGACTTATTGCACAACAGTTGGATGAAAGTAGAGCCGCCATTTTGCAGCTGAAAATGGGAATGGATTATGTACTTGCCAGGCAGGGAGGCCTATGTGGAGTCTTGAACTTGACAGGGAATGCCTGTTGCTTTAACATTTCTGATAATGGTGAGGCAATCCGTGTGTTGGCCACAAAGATGGAGAATATAGCACATGTCCCAGTACAAACATGGGAAGGATGGGATATGGGATGGCTCACCAATTGGTTACCTAATGTCACAGGACTCAAAGGGATACTATTGTCTTGCTTGTTTTTCTTGACAGTAGTAGTATTGGTTTTATGTATGATGCCATGTATCATTTCATGTTTTAGAAGTACAATTAGCAAGATGGTTTCAAATGAAACTCTACCTCATATCATGGCCCTATACAGAGCTTTACCTCAGGAATATGATGAAGGTCAAGCTATCAAGGACACTTGGGATGAAGGTCCTTGAGCTTGAAAGGGGGGAATGAGGCATCTAATCATAAGCCTGCATGTTTATCAAAGCTTCTATATATTTCAATCAAGGCTTGTATTTAAAAATGAGCTTAAAAAAAGGATTTTCAAATGTTTCATGCCAGGCAAAAGACCAGCTGCCTAAAAGAACCTTGGCAAGATGTTTTTCCTCCTAAGACAAGAAGGGCCCCATTGATTTATAGTAGAAAAACAATTCTCAAAGTCATAAAAAGGGAGAATTACATATGCTGCCCCAAGGCTGAGAAAACACCATTAGGAATGGGGAAAGATAATACTAATGTGCCTCCCAGTAAAATGAGCCAGATCTTCTTTCTAAGGTTGAAAGGCCAGGAGCAAATGGAAGGAAAAACATTTAGCTAGAAAGAAAGAGAACATTTTTGGGGGAAGTCTTTTTCTAAAGCTGTTTCTTAAACTAAGAGAGTTAAAAAAGGTTAAAATGTGTTAAATGTTGGAAAGGCAACTGGCTTGGCAGAAGAAGCAGCTTCTTCCTATTTTATTTTGAGGCTGGAGAGGAGGGGGAAAGGGGGAGGTGCAAACTGAAGAGGCTTCTTTTAAAAGCTGTGTTTTATTGAGTTCCTTCCTTTTCACTTTGAGAAGCTTTATTCTTTTAAGAGGCTACCTATGATAAATGTATGAAATATATTAGCTTAAATATATTGGCTTAAATGTAATTATGCAAAGGATTTAAGGAATGCTAGATTCTTATTTCATATGGTTGTAAGAGTTGTATTTATCCTGAAATTAAGTCAGCCACCAGCCCCCCCCCTTGCCAGACAGAAGACGCCATCCGGGCAGTCTTGATATATAGTTGTCAGGCATTTTGTTTAGAAACATTAAATGAAGGAAATCTTTCAATGTTTATGTGAAACTCAAGATCCTTGACATCTGTTGAACATAAAATGTAAGATTAAACCATTTGTTTTAGAAGGCAATAGGGCAAGAAGGGCAAGAGGTGAGCTGGTAATTAAGATTCCATGTAAGATATATTATTACTTATTTGTCATTTATATATAGCTCTTTGTCTCCCATATAAGGGCAAGGAAATGGGTGTATCTTTTGTGGGTGTATCTTTTGTGATTGGCTCTAGCAAACAGCCAATAGGAATTTCAACCAGGCTGATTGGACAGAGGCAGCCACAGGAGGAGCAAAGGGGGCTGGATTAAGGGAATATAAGTGCTGGCCAGAATGGCAGGAGGCCAGGCCAGAGCTTGGTAACCACGTACCACTGAGCCTCTTATTTATTTGTCTGACAAATAAATTACTATTTTAATTTCTCTATTGCTGCGTTGAATATTTCATTCCAGCTAAGCGTTAACCACAAGCAGGGTGCTACATCCCTACAAGAAGCAATTACTAGAGGAAATAAAAAATGTCACTTTTTTGGATTATCTTCCAAATTATTGTGCATCCCCCCCCCCCTTTTTTGGGTGTGTGTATGTATGGTGTATAACTTACAAAGGAGAATATATATATATATAAACTTCCATGTGCTTTCTTCTCCCACCTTTTCCTCTCAGAAGCACAAGATTTATCAAGGCCTCATTGAGCTGCCGGACATGAGTGATGGGCTACTAATTTTAATGATCTGAATTATCACAGTCTGGGTGTGTTCCCAAATCCTTCCTTTCCTTAGTCTGCATTGGTCCTGGCTCATAATCATATCATAATTCGAAAGAGTTATCAAAGTCATTCTGCCACTTTGTGGTCTATGTTTGCCCCCAATTCCAATTTATGCATTTTCAAACCTATAGTAGGAATATGGAAATGCAAATCTTTAATTCCATAGGAACTCTCAAATCACACAATGTAGAAACACTGTTGTGATAAAAAGCTCAATAAATTAATATTAATTTTCTGTTAGCTTTATTACATGCATATCCATCATTTTCTCTCATTATTAACCTTTTTAAAGTATGAAAAAGCAACCCTGTTTAGTCAGGCATTTGGTCTGCCCTCGGCAATCCCTGAAATTATTAGCAGTGATAATAGGTGATTTATTTATTTTTAGAATTTTAAACTGTTGGCCTTCAACTGTTTTTAGAACACTGTTTTAAAATAGTTTGTAAAAAACAGACGAACTATTATTTTATTGATGTGTTCACCATTCCTGACTTCTCCAAGAGGAAGGGCAGGGGATACATTTAATTAATTAAAAATGTCTTTCTCCCAAATATCAATTTTCAAATGCCTCGTATGTTCCTTTGTCATTTCTTTTAAGTATTTGCTGGCTGCTGACTCTCATGGTTCTTGGGTTATTTATCTTATCCTCACTTGTGGATTCCAGTTTCCATTTATTTCTGTGTTCCATGAATCACCTGGTGACAGGAGCAAATACACCTTTCCCCAGGTGATCTGCATGTAAAAGTGAACATGGTCTTCTCACTTTTAGGGTAATAACTGCAATGAAGTGCATGTACCAGTGGCCAAGCAAGTCATCTGGAAATGAGAGAATGTCATACAAAGGACAGCTGTTAACCAAATGGAAAACATTACATCATAGAGTTCTTCTGAGCTCCTACGCATTTTGAGTTACTATGAAGTTCACTAGCTGAAAGTAACACAACACTTGGAGTTGAGCTTGTCATGTTACCTATGGTTGTGGTTCGAGGACCTGACCCCCGCAATGTGAAATGAGGACACAAGGACACATGATATAAGGTTAATGGGCAAGAATAAGGCCACAACTTTATTGATTACAGCAGTGAAAAGGTATTGGCTTAGGCATTGGATGACTAAAACAAGTGGGTTTATTCACCAGCAGGTGGAGCCTGTTGATGCTAATCCAACTACAGGCTCTCCACTGATGTCACCGAGGGTCGTGCCATGGCCTCCCGCCAAGCAGGCATCGGACAGAGTACACGACCGCCGGATTCCTTTAACGGAATACCCAAAAATTGAAGGCATAGGCGATGGCCACACCTAGCTCTTCGACACACCACAACACATTATTCCAATGCCTAACCTACCCACCAATACCACGAAAGTTGTGACGATTGCTACGAGGTAGGCGAAAAAACCAAAAAGCCTAATGCCAAATGGAAAAATTCCTACCAGGCCCCCTGGACAACCAGGGCGACCAACCTAAGGTCCATAGCAAGGCCAAAGAACTAAGACCCTGAACTTAAAGGGAGTGGAGGGTGGGTGACTCGCGATGAGACGACAGAGTGAAGAATGAGGCCGAGGAGGGGCTGGTGCCGTAGCACATAGGCTGCTGAACACGCCCCTCGGTGGCACCTGGTTGGGTGCCTGCCAGGGGGCGTGGACGCCAGCCAGGTGAGTGGGGGAGGCAGGGGGCTACTGCCCCCTGCTAGGGGCGGAGCTCAGGCTCCCGCCCACAACCACTCCCCTCTCTTCCAGGGAGGAGAGTCTTTAAGACAAGAACAGTGTCATCTTATACAGTAGACATTGCTGTTGGATGTCATGAATTAGATGGATGCAGAGGAATAGTGGGAGGAACCAGCTGGGAAACATCCAAGGAAAGGAGGCTCAAAGCCCAGGGATTGGTGGTGGGATGATGATGAGTGGTCAGAGGGCGAAGGAGGAGAAGACTGGAGGGAGGATGTCAGAGACACATGGCTGAATCAAACATCTGACTCGAGATGATAGAATGCCATTACAGAGGGAGGCAGAGTCTAACTCTGGAGACGAGGGAATGCTGTCACAGACAGAGCAGGAGTGGGTTAGTTTGGCCCCCCTTCATCAAGAGTTCCCAGACTCAGATAGAGCAGCAGACTCAGAAAGCTCGCAGATGGTGGGGGGAATAGATGGCAGCGTTTAGAGGGCTCTTCATTTTAGAGTGGGGGGGAGTCTACCCATCTTCTCCCTGAACCAGAAGAGCTGAAAGGGTTAAACTGCAATGGAAGTACAAGAGGCTGCAGAAGGGGGCGGAGACTCAGAGTGACCAACTCATAGCTAAGAGCGGCAGGCTCAGAGTGGGTGTTAATTGTAAATAAATGTACCATAAAACTGCAAGAGACTCGTTAATTCTTATTGGAGCATGCATGGCTGCCTGAGATCATTACAGATGATTACAGAGGTGGTGCTGGAAGCTGAAGAGGTAACAGGACTTAGTGAACTGGGAGAGCCAGCGGCAGAAATAAGTCAAGAATCAGGAGATGATATGTGGAAAGCCATGAGGCAGAGATGAGTCAGGCTGTTGAAGAGGTACAGGGTGTCTCCTGCTGCTGCTGTTGTGACAAGCTCCCCTTCCCCCTGGTCTGTCATAGTCCTGTGCTGCCAGTCATGGCAGAGCTCAGTGGAGGGAGAAGCCAGTGAACCAGCCAAATCTCAAGGGGGTACTTGCCTGGAGACAGAGTCCGTATGCAAGGTTCAGTCCAGTCCTAATGTCAGGAGTATCTCAGTTCATGTAGTCAGACAATCTGGGGGTCAAGAAAGCTGAAGGTCCAAGTTCACAAGAAGCAGCAAGCTCTGGCCAGGAATGACAAATGCTGCTTCCAGCAACTGACTAAGGTTGGAAACCCCGCTTAAGAAAGCTGGAGCCAGTTGGTTCTCATCAGCAGCAAGAAGGCTGATTAGCAGCTGGTGGAGTCATTTCGCTTTCTGCTCCTTCAGGCTGCTGCTCAGCAGGTGAAGCCGACTCCTGGCCTAGACATGGTCTCCCAGAACCAGAAGAGGTATGAAAAGGGAGGAGGAGAGATAGCTGTACCAGCAGAGTCTCTGATTGCTTGGGAAGTACCCAGGAGAGTACTGGCAGAGGAAGGGGTGTGTGCTGGGTGCGGTCCGCCCCGGGTGTCATCCCTGAGGGGGATGACATTGCTGCGCTGCCCCCCTGGGACGCTCACAGCTCGCAGCACCCCTCTGGGATGCTCGACACTCGTGGCATCCCTCTGGGACACTCAGCGCTCTTCATAGAGGCAAGATCTACCATGAAAAGCTGCTGTGCTCATTATGCATCTATTTATTCTAATAGAGTTAAGTTCACTTACTCTATGTAGTTTAATGCTGCCCCACTCTAGACACCCACTCCTGACATTGGACTACAAGTCCCATTAGTCTCCAAAACTATGGCCAATGGTTAGGAGTTAGGGGAGTTGTAGTCCAACAGCTAAGAGCTGGACCATAAAGAAGGCTGATCGCCGAAGAATTGATGCTTTTGAATTATGGTGCTGGAGAAGACTCTTGAGAGTCCCATGGACCGCAAGAAGATCAAACCTCTCCATTCTTAAGGAAATCAGCCCTGAGTGCTCACTGGAAGGACAGATCCTGAAGCTGAGACTCCAGTACTTTGGCCACCTCATGAGAAGAGAAGACTCCCTGGAAAAGACCCTGATGTTGGGAAAGATGGAGGGCACAAGGAGAAGGGGACGACAGAGGACGAGATGGTTGGATAATGTTCTCGAAGCTACCAGCATGAGTTTGACTAAACTGCAGGAGGCAGTGGAAGACAGAAGTGCCTGGCGTGCTCTGGGCCATGGGGTCATGAAGAGTCAGACACGACTAAACAACTAAACAACAAGTCCAACAGCATCTTAAGGTCACCACACGGGCCACCCCTGCTATACATGTAGGAAGTAAGCCCCATTTATCTCAGTGGGATGTACTCCCAGGTAACTTTGCATAGGATTGCAGTCTTAGAAGCTATTTGGGAACTGATCGCATAGAAATGACTTAGTGGAACTTAAATGCAATTCGAGAAAGGACAATAATATTTTAATAGGTTTGTTTAATTGCCTCTTTCCCCCTTCTAATGGAGATGCTCAAAGCAGCTCACAAAGCTCACAAACCAAAACAAACCATAATCCAGCTATTAGTAAAGCTTAAATGACATTTAAAAAAACAAGAGAACCAGAGCAAATACATTAAGGAACGTTGTAACAGTTAGCCTTTATTGTAATATATATATATATATATATATATATATATATATATATATATATATTGAGTATAACCAAATGTTAGGGAAAGCAGACTAAAAACAAGCCTTCTTAATTAGCAAAAAAAAAAAAAAAAAAAAAAAAAAGAGCATGTAAAATATGCAGGGCAATAAACATTGCATAGTTAAATATGAAAATCAAACTGCTAACTCCTCTCCCTGAACGAATCCTCCCACCTATTAAGTTGAGCTCTCTGTGTGGGAAATAGAAGGGGAGAAGCTTCCTTCCATCTGTTAAACTAATGGCTATATAATGTTTGCTTCATAGAAGATGAGCTTAGATTAGCTAACTTTTGACAAGGAAGCTGGAACACAAGTGAGTTTGAAAGGACTGAATGCCTTTTATAACAAAGGATTAAGGCATGTAAATCGGACATTAATGACCGCATTTCCTATTCTGATATTAAGTTTTCTATTCTATTTTTTTTCTGGCATTCTTCATTGACATAATAGTCAGATTATGCTTCATATAATACCCAGTCTAGCATTTTGCATAACACTAAAAAGGTAGTTTTCAAACTTTGTGCTTTCCAGAAACTCTTCCCAAGTAAATTTGTCTGCTAAGAATGTCTGCATGTTGCAGGGGATTCTGGGAGTGTTTTAAGGTACACTTTTCGTTAATAAGAGATGCCAATTATAACTCTTCGGCTTCATCTTCACCTCACAAGAACTAAGCGTCAGTTATAGAACATGTTCAGTCCTTCCTTATTGATCTTTTCATTAAGGAACCCCTAAGAACCTTCCAGTGAACCTCAGGGATCCACACTCTCTGTGTTTGTTTGTTTGTGCATTTATGTACATAGATACATAGATTCAAAGATATGCTTCATTTACAACCCAACTGCTATTTAAACAAACAAACAAAAAAAACCCCATTTGGGTGCACAGCACTGTAGTCCCAGTGTTTTAGAACTCCCTTTCAAGTAAGTCTACATTGCCCCACAATACTCCCTTTTCAGTCATACAATGGTACCTCAGGTTACATACGCTTCAGGTTACAGACTCCGCTAACCCAGAAATAGTACCTCGGGTTAAGAACTTTGCTTCAGGATGAGAACAGAAATTGTGCTCCGGCGGCGCGGCAGGTGCGGGAGGCCCCATTAGCTAAAGTGGTGCTTCAGGTTAATAACAGTTTCAGGGTTGCGTGTTGAGTCCCACAGTGCCACCCCCCCAAAAATTCACACTTCACACGTCAATTTTTGTTTAAGGTTTTTGGCATAATTTTTGGGCCACAACTTTATTCAAATACAAAAAATGTGAGTGGTTGCTTAGGCATTGGTTATGACCTTGCCCCCCAAGGACAGAGCTGGCACTTCCGGACACCAACGGAAGCCAGCGTGGGAAACAAGTATTGGGAGAGAAATGAGGCTGGGAATCAGTCCAACACTTCTCACCCTCATGTTCCGGTGGGGCTTGCACGGCCCAAGTCCGGCACCACGGACAAGGACGAAAGAATGGCAAGCCCCTGGATTCCTTTAACGGAATTCCCTTTCCGCATCATTTGGAGGGATAGGCACTTACCCCTCCAAGAACCAATTTAACCAATGCCTAACCGCCAACCTTACAAGTTGTGACGATTTGCTACGCAGTAGGCAAAAACCAAATGGCAACAGCCAATCAGCCAAATGGCAAAATTCCTACCAGGCCCCCGCTCCAAGGCGAACGACCCCATGACAGGCATAGCAAGGTCAAATGAACCCAAGAACCACCCTATAAAAAGGAGGGGGGCGGGTGATCCGATGCAAAACGGCCAAGAGGATGTCCTATCGTCTGGCTCCTATATTTATAGCCTCTGACCCCTCCTCCGAATTGGCAACACTCAAAAATCCCCAGCAACCCAGTTAACCCTTTACAGGTTTGGGTTCCACCAAATTTGCCTAGTCATGACAGTGGCCTGTTCCCCCAACCGCAACACGTGCTCTCTGCTAGGGAGAACACGCTTTGCGGCGCTCATCTCGCTTTATTGGCCGAGGGAGCCAGCGTTCAGCTTCCGGGTCATGTGGCTAGCATGACTAAGCTGCTTCTGGCGAACCAGAGCAGCACACGGAAACACCGTTTACTTTCCTGCCAGAGCGGTAGCTATTTATCTTCTTGCACTTTGACATGTTTTCAAACTGCTAGGTTGGCAGAAGCAGGGACCGTGCAACAAGAGCTCACGCCATCGCTGGGATTCGAACCACCAACCTTCTGATCGGCAAGTCCTAGGCTCTGTGGTTTAATCCACAGGGCCCCCGCAAAAGCCCCCTGCCCCCTCTGCAGAAGCATACAATCTCTTAGTGACTTTATTTCCCACTGGGCCTTGGGGTTCACCACTCAACCAACCCAACCCACCCCACTGACGGGCCCTGCCCTTGCACACCTTTGCCTGTCACCACCGCTTCACCTTTCTGCCACAACAGTCACTCACCAGCCCCCACCCCACCCACAACACATGCACACACATGCACATGAGGGCCAGCAGCTCCTAGCCCCATAGTTTGTTTTGTTTCCAGCAGAAGTTCCGAGTGGGGGGAACCAGGATGTACTTCCAGAAGATGGCTCCATTCAGGCTGCATGATGCAGAGAAGGAGGAAGGAGAGGGGGCACGCGAGTGCCAGGTGAGAGCATGGCACCCAAAAAATGCGTATCTTTCGGTCCTGTGTTCTGGTAGTAGCCAACTAACTTGTGCCAGAGCACTGAAGCCAAAACAGGACACCCGGGGATCCAATCAGAAGCCAGGATGGCTTCCTTAAATCCGGGATGTCCCAGTCAAATCAGGACTATTGTACATATAAGTGCAAAATGTTGCCTTCTTGTGTGCTTTGAATTTAGTTTCCTTGCTATTCCATGCATGTACATGTTACAGCAGGCGTGGGAATCGGTGGTACTCCCATTGTTGCTGGAGTAAAATTCCCACCATCCTTGGTCACTGAACATGTTGACTGGGGCTGATGGGAACTGAAGTCCAATAGCTGGATGGCCACAGGCTCCACATCCTCAATATAGGACTGATTTATAGTGGTGCTATCCTTCTGGTTGCTCTCCTGAGCTTTAGCAAGCAAACTCTTCCCCTACCAATCAAGTCACATATTTGTTCAGGGGTAATCTGTTGGTGGCTGCATGCTGGTGGGTAGTCAGAGCTAGAGACAAACATGCTCTTGAAGAACCAGTCCAACTGCTTCAATTTTCACCAAGCCTGTCTCAAGTTAGAATTCTTAAACAGAGACAGATCTGCTCAGAAGTAAAACCCCACTAGCCTTGATGCTGTTACTCTTAATACAACTGAACAACATAGCAAATTAAATTTATTCCTTTCTGATTCTGGTGCACTACACACACACACACACACACACACACACACACACACACACGGTGGAATCCTATCAATTTGTTCTAATATGTCTGGAGGGAAAACTTATTTCCCCCAATCTATACAACAAAGGAAGATTTTTTTTAAAAAAATGTTTCACTATTAGCAAATAAAACATTGCCCCTTCCAATTCTGAAAGCTACATAGGAAGAGGGAAACATAGCTTAAAGAGTAAGGAAAAGCAGGGAGGAAATGATCAGGAAGTAAAGACAGGGGTAAAGATGTCATAAACCAAGCTATGTTTTTATTTTGCTTTTAAAATGCTAACGCTTAACCAAGTTTCTTTGAAAGTGGAGCATTGTTTCCAGTAGAATATGTAATATGGGTCAGAGTTGGGGGAAATCCATGCAGAAAGTAATGGCTTGTTGTTTTTAATTATAAGCAACAAGAAGAAGTGAAGGAAGGAAGGGAAAAAAATTACTGCATTCCTTGTATATACAATTGAAATGTAGGAAGAATCACTTAACGGCAAAATTGGTTAATGATGCACAGATTGGTAAAGAATCCTCCGTTGTTTGTTAATATCCTGAAACATCAAAAGAACGATATATAAAGAGTTCCATGTGTTATCTAATGCGTAGTCTCAAAGAATAAAAGTTCTGATTACTGAAATCTCTGAGAATATTGTATAGGGTTGAGTGTGTGTTGGGGAATCAAAGACTGAAGAGAATACAGTGGTACCTTGTTTTGAGTCCAGGATCCATTCTGGAGCCCTGGACGCTCGACAAAAGGGATGCTCGACAAAGCACCACTCTGCGCACATGCTCGGAGCGGTATGCACATATGCGCATGCGCTAGCAGCAAACCCTGAAGTAACCCGTTCTGGTACTTCTGGATTTGCCACAGACGTTCGCCAAAATGAACGGTCGACGGGGCGGATGTCCGCAGAGGTATTACTGTACAGTGGTACTTTGGTTTAAGAACAGCTTAGTTTATGAACAACTTGGATTAGGAACGCTGCAAACCCGGAAGTAGGTGTTTTGGTTTGTGAACTTTGCCTTGGAATAAGAACATGTTTTGCTTCCTGTTGAGTGTGTTCCATTTGTAAATTGAGTCCCCTGCTGCTATGGGAATTTTTCCTTGGTTTAAGAACACTTTGGTTTAAGAACGGACTTCCGGAACGGATAAAATTCATAAACCAAGGTACCACTGTACTAACAAAAGGAAGCTGTTGGGTGGCTTGTTTATACCCTCTTCTTGTGTGTGTTCCGTTGCACCAGAAGTGGTTTAGTCATGCTGGCCACACGACCTGGAAAGCTGTCTGTGAACAAACACGTTGGCTCCCTCGGCCTGAAGCGAGATGAACACCACAACCCCATAGTTGCCTTTGACTGGACGTAACCGTCAAGGGATCCTTTACCTTTTTTAACCTTTTATAAATTCAATAAATAATAATAATAATTTAGGGAACTAAAGAAAGCTCTCAAATGCTAGGTTCTCACAGCTTCAGTTTTGTGGTTCCCTCCATGGGTGCCTATTAAGCAATATTGAGCTTAGAATGTGTCGGGGAAGGGGGGTGGACTTGTGTTCTTCTTGTCTAGATGTGTTCTCAAATATACACCCATTGGCACTTGGCTAGCTCAACACCTGTTTAGCATTGCTATAGATATCACGGTATGACTCCATTCAGATTAAACAAGCATTGTGGCTTTATTTCACTGTAATCATTGGTGATAAGGGAGTAAGTCCTGCTATTACTGGGACAAATTTATTTTTGAGTTTAAAAAGGTTACCAGTATTTAAAATGTGACTGCAGTTTTTATGCCTATTAGGCTGCAGCCTTGTCCCTGTTCCTCTATGCTTAGCCCTTTGCCTTTGGCATTGGCATATATATATAATGTTTATTATTGTTTATACAACATTATTAACATGAAAGGCATTTTACAGTGAGACAACAAAGGCATGCTGAAGCAAGTTTTTGTTTTAAACCATCAACCGCCTATCAACCTTAAACTGCAGGCATTGTGTTTGAATGTTTATCTTTTTTTTCAAATTTGAATTAGTACCGTACTGAAAAATTCTGCATTTCCCCCTGATGGTTCTCCACCAATTCATGAGAAATGAAATTGAACTTGAAAATTATCAATTATCAAGTTTGAAGCAGCTGAGAGACTTTGTGGGTGCCTTTCATTCTACGAATTGTTCTGCAGCTGATAAGGATGGGGGGTGAATCAAACTCAGTTCACACTTAGAAGTGAATCTACACAATTCACACTTTCTGAAGCAACCTGCAAACAAGAACAAAGCCATTTTTAAGATTTAAAATTTTGCACTTCTCTGAGCTTTGCAGTGAAGTTTTGTGTACAAAAAATGCATATACTGGAATAAAATGTGCATAGGAATACATATATTATTGAAAAGGTGTGTTATATTAGGGAAAATTGGATTGCAAAAATGTTTATATTAGATTGAATTGCACACAACAATCTGCACTACAATGCTGGTGAATTTTCATTTTTTTTATAAGATATTTATTGAAATTTTCAAAAATAATACAATGTAAAACAAAAAGAAGGAAACAACAAAAATACAAATATACAAAAACAAAAACAACTAAAAACACATATAATTTCCAATTACTTACCGTATTTTTCGCCCCATAGGACGCACTTTTTCCCCTCCAAAAATGAAGGGGAAATGTGTGTGCGTCCTATGGGGCGAATGCAGGCTTTTGCTGAAGCCTGGAGAGCGAGAGGCATTGGTGCGCACCAACCCCTCTCGCTCTCCAGGCTTCAGGAAGCTATCCGCAAGCCTTGCAAGCCCAGCGGGAGTTCCTGCAGGCTCACAAGGCTTGCGGGCAGCAGCCTGCAGCCCCAGCGAGTGTCCGCAAGCCTTGCGCGCCTGGCAGGAGCTCCTGCCGAGCGTGCAAGGCTTGGGGCGGCAGCCTGTTGCCCGAAGCACAGGAAGCCCTCCGGAGGGCTCCCCGTGCTTCGGGTGAGTGCCTGCAAGCCTTGCGCGCCCGGCAGGAGCTCCCGCCGAGCGCACGAGGCTTGGGGCGGCAGCCTGTTGCCCGAAGCACAGGAAGCCCTCCGGAGGGTGCCCCGTGCTTTGGGCAGGCGTGTGCAAGGCTTGGGGCGGCAGCCGCGGCTGGGAGGGGAAATAATTTTTTTTTATTCATTTCCCCCCCCCCCCAAAAAAAAACTATAGGCCGGTGCGCCCTATAGGACGAAAAATATGGTATTTTCTTTTAACTTATTTTCCAGACCTCCTCATATCTCCCTTTCTTATATTTCAGTTCAAATTATTAATTCAGCAAATCCTCACCATTAATTTTTACTTATTTCAAAACCTTATTTTCCATATCTCTTAAGCATTACAGCTGGAAACCATTTAATTTCTATCCAACATCATTCTAACATTCATTAATTTTACAATATTTCTGCAAATAGTCTTTAAACTTCTTCCAATCTTCTTCCGCCGACTCTTTTCCCTGGTCTCGGATTCTGCCAGTCCTTTCTGCCAATCCCATATAGTCGATCATCTTCATCTGCCATTCTTCCAGGGTGGGTAAATCTTGTGTCTTCCCAATGCTGGTGAATTTTCATAAACTGATGTGAGATTTTGAAGAACTGAACTTAAGAAGGACTAGATTTTGAAAGATGAGAAACTGGAGGAAACAAAATTGACAGATTTGCCCTTTCCTAGATCCCAGATGCTCAAACCTGCTGGAAAATCCCACCATATCCTTGGCAGAAGTTTTTTGCAAGCACAAGAAACCAGGGAGGTTATTTACCATGCTATTGGCATGTGTTCATTTTTTTAAAAAAAGGTGATGTCTTTTTAACCAGTGCGGGGAGCTTTTTGTTAAAGGTATAAGGAAGAACTTCACTTGAAAACAAAATCAGTGAGTTCATGGGTCTCAAGCACTTAGTAGCTGGTCTCCTCAGCTTCCAACACTTCAGCTAAAGTTATTATTTGTTATTGTTTATCTCCATACCACTTTATATTTTTTATTATTATTTCCATACCACTTTATATTTTGAAGAAAAACGGTTTGCAACACCTTAAAACATCAAGTAAAACAACCCAGAATTAAACATTACCTATGAAAGTTGAGAAGGGACGCGAGTGGCACAGAGCCTAGGACTTGCCGATCAAAAGGTCGGCAGTTTGAATCCCCAGGACGGGGTGAGCTCCCGTTGCGGTCCCTGTTCCTGCCAACCTAGCAGTTCGAAAGCACATCAACGTGCAAGTAGATAAATAGGTACCACTCCGGTGGGAAGGTAAACGGCGTTTCCGTGCGCTGCTCTGGTTCGCCAGAAGCGGCTCAGTCATGCTGGCCACATGACCCGGAAGCTGTACGCCAGCTCCCTTGGCTAATAAAGCGAGATGAGCACCACAACCCCAGAGTCGGTCACGACTGGACCTAATGGTCAGGGGTCCCTTTACCTTTACCTATGAAAGTTGAATATAAAGCATACGTTCAAAGCAGCACAATTTGACACTGACTAGAATTAAAACAATATTGATGCAGAAAAGATCTATTAAAACATACAGGGAGGAAGATGTCATTAGGTATCCCCTCCACGGGAGTTTTTCAGAGCAGGAAGTGTGGACAGAATGAGAAGTTGCTGAGCAATTAAAATAATATTCACTGAATAGGTGGGGGAAAACATAGAACCTATGTCCACCTCATAGCAGAAGGTCAGTTCACACCTATCAGAATTCTAAAGAAATTCTAAAGCACCTTGAGAATGAGGAAGAATAATAGATTCCTCTTTCATGGAGGAGGAAGCTTCACTGGCACAGTACTAATCTGAATAGCCAGACTATATTGGGTTTTTCTAACATCACAGCTTTTGAAAATCAGTTTTCATAGCATGAAAATATGTCCTGCCATGTGCCAAAGTTGCCGTTTTCACAACAGTCTTCAACAGCATCTAAAAAGCTCTAACTAAGACTAGCATTGCTAAAAACGGAAAGAAGCAATAGGTGCTACAGATTTTTTTTAAAAAAACAAGAAGAAAATCTAGTTGTTCTTGTTCTGATACAACACAGAAGGTATTTGGCTTAATAGAAAGTTCTAAAGGGCAGGGTTCTTCAAAGAAAGCACTACAAATACATTTTTGGAAGCCATTCAGTGTTTGACCTTCACAACGCAAACTCTATTGTTTCTTTTTCAAATAAAATTTACTCTTCTTACTTGACACTCCTTCTTGCATTCAGTTGAATCCACTTCAGACAACCAAAACCAGTTGTTCTGCATTATGTTCCTCCAGTGTGCAAACAGTTCCTTCATAGCATTGAGCAATTCATTTCTATTCTTGTTGGTTGCTATCATCCACCATTCCCTGAGCAATTGAAAATTATATCCTCTGAAATAATTTATTTGCATACTAAGCAGCTAGGCTGCGGAGTGGGACAGTTCACTTCAGTCATGTAATATAGCATACCAAAAGTAACTGTGCTGGCTGCCAATATGTTACCGGGTTAGGTTTTAAAAAGGTAAAGGTAAAGGACCCCTGACAGTTAAGTCCGACTCTGGGGTTACGGCACTCATGACACTTTACTGGCCGAGGGAGCCGACATTTGTCCGCAGACAGTGTTTCCGGGTCATGTGGCCAGCATGACTAAGCCGCTTCTGGCGAACCAGAGCAGCACACAGAAACACTGTTTACCTTCCCACCGGGGCAGTACCTATTTATCTACTTGCACTTGACTTCCTTTCAAACTACCAGGTTGGCAGGAACAGGGATCGAGCAACGGGAGCTCACCCCTTCGCAGGGATTCGAACCACTGACCTACTGATCAGCAAGCCCTAGGCTCATTGGTTTAGACCACAGCGCCACCCGCATCCCGGTTAGGTTTTAGGCTTTGGTAATTATGTATAACCCCCTGAAAAACTTGGGACTGAGTTGTCTTAGGGAAAACGTTCTGTGGTATACAAACACTTGGTCAACAAGATACTCCAAAATGACTCTCCTGGAGGTCTATCTTATGGCAAACAGGAAATTGTTGTTGTTGTTATGCCAGCTTTCTGACTGGCTTATTTTCTCTCAGACTTGGGCATTTACACCAGTGTGTTGAGTTTGTCTGCACTTTGTTGCTGCTGCAGTTCTTGTATTTTTCATACTTCATTGTGAGCAGCTTTGAGAGATATTTGTGAATGGTGCTACAGAAATAAACAAGAAACAATTTAAAAAGGTAGCACAGTGTACTCCAGTTGCAGTGTAATTGGAGTACATTGTGCTCCAGTTAGTGTAAAAAAATTTAGTGTAAAAATTCAGACCTAGGTACAGTTGTACCTTGGAAGTCAAACGGAATCCATTCCGGAAGTTTGTTCAACTTCCAAAACATTCGGAAACCAAAGTGCGGCTTCTGATTGGCTGCAGAAGCCCCACCAGACGTTTGGCTTCCAAAAATAGTTCACAAACTGGAACAGTCACTTCTAAGTTTGCAGCGTTCGGGAGCCAAAATGTTTGAGAACTAAGCTGTTTGAAAACCAAGGTATGACTGTATTATCCTTGGTAGTTTAACCCCACATCTTGGAAATTTCCACTGAAGGGTGGGCCTGCTACTTGTGGTACTTCAGTGACTGTTCCCCAGCATTTAACCTACACTTAAGAGGACAGAAGCTGAATTATACAACCCACTCCCTAAAAAATAATGCTGGCACTCCTTTGCTTTTCATTTGAAGCACTCACTATATACAAAAGAAAACTGGTCAAGTCAGTTATTGCTAGGTGAGGAATTCAAATGGTTTCCAAGGAAGTGTTTATCTAGCAAATTGTTCTTCAGTTTAGATTGCAAAACACAGATTCTGTATCATATTCATTGTGGTGCCACCTTCTAAAGAATGTTATTAGATAACCTTCTACTCTGGCTAATAGGGAACACATCCTCCCATTGCTTAAACAAAAGCACTGGTTGCTTGTCATTAGTGATGGATGAGACTGTTCCTGGTCCATGTAAATTTAGCATGTGTTCAGTCTCTTCTGTGCAATTCTCACATTAATCTTGTTTTCTTTTTTAAAAAATCAGAAGAAAAATTAGTATAAAATATGCATTTAAATGTTTGTTTTATTTTAAAGGAATTTTCAAATGCAAATTGCTAAATGTATTTAAACCTAAAATACTCACTTTCATTGGATTTTTCACATTGATTTACATTAAGATTACCGTATTTTTCCGTGTATAAGACTAGGTTTTTCCCCTAAAAAGTAATGTCAAAAATTAGGGGGTGTCTTATACATGGGGCCATCTCCCCCCATTTTCTTAAGTCCCCCAAAATAGGGGATGTCTTATACATGGGGACATCTTATAGACGGAAAAATACAGTATATAACATACAATTTACATCAACATTTATTTAATTATTTTGGCAACTTTCCATCCTTACATCTGCGATGGTCTAATTCTCCCTCCCTCCTGCTGCCTGTCTAACTTCTTATCTTTATCTATTTACCCAAGTCCTGTGTTACAATCTTTTCTACTTTCTTGCCATTGCTCATAAGTCAAAACTTGTTTGAAATTTTATTTGGCTGTATTGTGTTCTTATATAGATTGACAAGAGTCTCCATTCTTCCACATATATTTTCTCTTTCTGATTCCTTCTTTTAGCTGTGAGTTCCACCATTTCTGAGTACTCCAGTAGCTTGAGTACCCATTCCTCCTTTGTTGGGATTTCTGGTGTTTTCCATTTTTGTGCACAGAGTACTCTGGCTGCTGTGGTGGCGTACAAAACAATTTTACCAACTTTTTGGGGACCTCAGTTCCAATATTCCTCAAAGCATTCAAGATTATTGGGACCATAGAAAAGGGGTATTTAATGAAAGCCACAATCCCCCTGACTGCTTCCAACTTTGACATCCCTAAGCATGCTCCCAGTAGCCTTCTAAAAACTATTATTATCACTCTTATGATTACCTGCACTTCGACCTATGGTCCCACAATAGCTTAGAATCATAGAGTTGGAAGAGACCACAAGGGCCATCGAGTCCAACCCCCTGCCAAGCAGGAAACACCATCAGAGCACTCCTGACATATGGTTGTCAAGCCTCTGCTTAAAGACCTCCAAAGAAGGAGACTCCACCACACTCCTTGGCAGCAAATTCCACTGTCGAACAGCTCTTACTGTCAGGAAGTTCTTCCTAATGTTTAGGTGGAATCTTCTTTCTTGTAGTTTGGAGCCATTGCTCCTTGTCCACTTCTCTGGAGCAGCAGAAAACAACCTTTCTCCCTCCTCTATGTGACATCCTTTTATATATTTGAACATGGCTATCATATCACCCCTTAACCTCCTCTTCTCCAGGCTAAACATGCCCAGCTCCCTTAGCCATTCCTCATAAGGCATCGTTTCCAGGCCTTTGACCATTTTGGTTGCCCTCCTCTGGACACGTTCCAGTTTGTCAGTGTCCTTCTTGAACTGTGGTGCCCAGAACTGGACACAGTACTCCAGGTGAGGTCTGACCAGAGCAGCATACAGTGGCACTATTACTTCCCTTGATCTAGATGCTATACTCCTATTGATGCAGCCCAGAATTGCATTGGCTTTTTTAGCTGCCGCATCACACTGTTGGCGCATGTCAAGTTTGTGGTCAACCAAGACTCCTAGATCCTTTTCACATGTACTGATCTCAAGCCAGGTGTCACCCATCTTGTATTTGTGCCTCCCATTTTTTTTTTTTTTTTTGCCCAAGTGCAATACTTGACATTTCTCCCTGTTAAAATTCATCTTGTTTGTTTTGATCCAGTTGTCTAATCTGTCAAGGTCATTTTGAAGTGTGATCCTGTCCTCTGGGGTGTTAGCCACCCCTCCCAGTTTGGTGTCATCTGCAAATATGATCAGGGTGCCCTTGAGTCCATCATCCAAGTCGTTGATAAAGATGTTGAATAAGACCGGGCCCAAGACAGAACCCTGTGGCACCCCACTAGTCACTCTTCTCCAGGATGAAGAGGAATCATTGATGAGCACCCTTTGGGTTCGGTCAGTCAGCCAGTTACAAATCCACTGAGTGGTAGCACCTTGTATTATGGGCAGTGGCGTAGCGTGGGGGTGCAGGGGGGGCCAGCCGCACCGGGCGCAACATCTGGGGGTTAGGGTTAGGGGCGCAAATCCACGGGTTGGGGGGCGCAAATCCACGGGTTAGGGGGTGCAAATTACTTTTCTTGCCCCGGGTGCTGACAACCCACGCTACGCCACTGATCATGGGGCACCTTGTCAAATGCCTTGCTGAAATCAAGGTAGGCTACATCCACTGCATTCCCTTCATCTACCAGGCTTGTAATTCTGTCAAAAAATGAGATCCGGTTAGTCTGACATGACTTATTTTTCAGAAATCCATGCTGACTATTGGTGATCACAGTATTCCTTTCTAGGTGCTCACAGACTGTTTGCTTAATGATCTGCTCCAGAATCTTCCCTGGTATTGATGTCAGTAGTGGCCATGTTTATATTTTGGTTTTTTAAATATTGACGGCTACTCCAACAGCAGATATGATACGTTCTAAATCTTTCACTGTCTTTTGAAACAATAGAACTTCTCACAGACTGTTTGCTTATGGGGATTGCCAGGAAAGGTACATCTGGGTGTATGTTTTGTAAGATGCTTTGATTGCTTTCTTTCTGGAAAAAAATCAACTCCTAAGTATTATTGCTAATAATAATGTATGATGCTGCATGCAATCTATATTCAGAAGAAATTTGAATACAGATAAATAACAGACTTTTTCAATCAACATGAAAAAAACTTGTTTTTATTGGCTTTGGAATTTAAAGAAATAAAAATATAACCCATCTGGCCATGTTTCATTCCATTCCAGTGAGGGAAAACTCAGCCCTTAAGTAGATGATAGAAGATGTGATAGGAAACCACAAATGTTACCAAAATATCCTTTTTAATCATAAGGGGCTTAGAAGTAGTCCCAATTTGGAATATATGAACTTCCAGTTTGAGAGCCAGCTTCTTCTGGTGAAGGTTCAGTGCTGGCACATCTCCTTTGATCTACCATTTAAAATCATGTCTTAACTTCCAACAAATAAGAACCAGGTTCAAATGCTGAAACCAAGCATAAAATGAAGAAAACTCTATCCAACTCCACACATCTGATTTGTTTTGTGGGGAGGGGGCAGATACTTAACAACATATGCAACATTAAAACTACACCTGAGACTCCCCAACCTATCCTCAGTCTTTGGAATGCACCCCAAGCTTGGGCTTTTGTGTGGAACCAGAGGAAATGTGGTTTCCAAGGTTGCCTCCCTACACATAACTCAGTTTCATTCACCGACTGAGTTGTTGAAAATTGAGTTGACCCAAAGAGTTAACAGTATGACTTGTGGGACATGACATTCTCTCTGTAGATTCCAACCAGAGATGCAGAACCTGTGACCTATCCTGTATTATTGAACTCCAACTTCCATCAACCCCAGCCAGCACGGTTAACAGTCAGGGTGATGGGAGTTGTGACCTTTGGCGTGTCACAGGTTCCCCATCCTTGATGTAGACTCATAACATTAAGTAGGGTCAGCATCTGGTTTATTTGCTTAGATACTTTGATCAGTTGCCAGACCATAAAAACTGGTGACTTCATGGTCTGATTGTTGTACTTCTTATCTTTAGGGTGCATTGCTCCCTATATGGTTGGGGTTCATTTTTGCTTTCTGTGAAAACCTGTCGTATTTTATATCAATAGCCTATAGAGAACAAAAGCAGAAGCTTGCATTGTGTCTGAAAGACAATGGAAAATCAGTGAATATTCTGAAGCATATACTCTGGTGACGCATCAGTATCATTTTAAGAAAGCAGTAGGGATCAAGTAGCATTTTGTTGCATGTGAATATAGAGGAAACTAACGAGTTATTGGCTAATTTCACATAGCTCAAGTAAATGGGCTGTCTTCTGTGCCACAAAACATCCTCAAATCAGGGGGAAATGTCTTCCTGACCCCAAAGAGAGTAATCAGTCATGCAGATTCATATACTAGGAATTTTATTCAGGGGACCCCTCCTATAAGTAATTTCAGTAAAGGCAAGCATGGCACTTAAAGGACATCTTAATGTGTCTTTTCACTATTGCCATTGCTGTAAAGAAAGCCTTTTGGGACTGAAACAAGTTCTTTTTAATATCTACTAAGGAATTTTAGCTAGATGATACACATCTAGTTATCTGTGAATAGCTTATTTATGTTCAGCTACTATAATGGTACACTAGCTCCAGATATTTACATCTATATTTAACAAGATCAGTTCATGCAGACTGCATGCAACATAATGATTTTCAAACAGTGTTTGAAAATCCCAGTAGTCTTCTTCTTTGTTCCCAGTTATACCTCCCAGAGTTCATTGGAGGAGAGCAGTATTTCTATGTAATTAATGTTTAATTAATGCTTTAGGAATATTTATATCCAGACTTTCCAACATAATCTTGCTCACATTACTGATTGCAGGGGTCACCAACCTTTTGGTGCCAATGGGAACATCTGGGATCTTGAAAAAGGCCCATGAACACCAGTCACAAAATGGCTGCCATGAGGGTCATATACAAAAGAGCAGGAAAATAGAGGACCACACAAAGGTGTGGACATGCCTGTTATCAGTGGGGAGGAGGAGGCACACACATCAGCCATTGTTCCATGCAGTCACTGGGAGAAGCTCTTTGCACCATTTCTATGTTCAGAATGGAAGGACGATCAGTGCTTTTTTTCTAAAAAAAAAGTTTGTTGTTGTTTAGTTGTTTAGTCATGTCCGACTCTTCGTGACCCCATGAACCAGAGCACGCAAAGCACTCCTGTCTTCCACTGCCTCCCACAGTTTGGTCAAACTCATGCTGGTACCTTCGAGAACACTATCCAACCATCTCGTCCTCTGTCCTCCCCTTCTCCAGGGAGTCTTCTCTTCTCATGAGGTGGCCAAAGTATTGGAGCCTCAGCTTCAGGATCTGTCCTTCCAGTGAGCACTCAGGGCTGATTTCCTTAAGAATGGATAGGTTTGATCTTCTTGCAGTCCACGGGACTCTCAAGAGTCTCCTCCAGCACCATAATTCAAAAGCATCAATTCTTTGGCGATCAGTCTTCTTTATGGTCCAGCTCTCACTTCCATACATCACACAAAACCATAGCTTTAACTATACGGACCTTTGTTGACAAGGTGATGTCTCTGCTTTTTAAGATGCTGTCTAGGTTTGTCATTGCTTTTCTCCCAAGAAGCAGGCATCTTTTAATTTCGTGGCTGCTGTCACCATCTATAAAAAAATAAATAAATGTTTAGGGATACTCTTATTTTGATTCAAGAAAATCACCATTTTATAGTTCAAATCGGGGAAAATAAATACAGTCAATGGACAATAGTACAAAGAACATGCATTACACCAGGAAAGGAAAGGAAGCCGATATCAGAGGTGGTAACAATGAAACTGACCAATTACCATTCTAGATTCCAACTCCTACTTCACACATTAAATGCTCGCTTCCATCTGAGACTCAGGAAACACCGTGACAGGAAATGAGACCACCATCAGGTGTAGCAATGGAACTAACGATTCACCATATTATTCAACGGAACTGATGATTCACTGTGCTAGAGAAGAAACTTTTTTTTTAAAAAAAAAAATACTTTATTCTCCCATTAGGTTCACAAAATATTTAGGGATATGCCTACCCCTGCGTACCTCCATAAAAAGCACTGAGGAGGATGAAATGTGGGCATGTCAAGCAAATGCAAACATGATCCAGCAGGAAGAGCAAATAGTCTCTCATGTATTGTGCATTTTTAAGGTGATATATAATGAGAACTTTTGAAGGCACCATAGAAGATAGTGGCAGTCACACTGTTGCATATCTAGCATTGTGTGTTTGTTACTTACCTATTGTTCTGTACCTATGAAACCTTTAAAAAAGGCTGGTGTGCTTACCTTTAATATTAAAACATCTATAGCTAAACACACATTTCAGTTATAATAAGTAAAAGTTACATTGTGGTTTCCTTAGCACGCATGAACTTTCTGAAGTTATTTGTGGAGCGATGAAGCAACTCTGACTGATTCTAATGACGGCCCATATAGGGTGTGGGAAAACAATTACTGCAGTTAATTGTTGTATTCATTTCATCATCTTAATCTGGAATTGTGTGCAGTGCTCTAGATAGATAATATCATTAATGGGATGTTGGACTCATTTATGGAACAAAGATCAAAAGAGAGATTCCAACTGCTGTTTTGTGGGTATCCTGATTAATTTTGGTGTGTGAACACATTGCAGGTGGTGGTTCTGGTTATCTCAATAATTCTAAAGATTCTGAATTAAAACCTCCCCCCAATTCTGCCCCAGATTCCAACTTTCTCCATCTTTACAAAAACTATTGGTGCACTTTTATGCAAGTCTATGCAAAAGTACTGTATAGCCTACTGAGCTCAATGGGACTTAATCCCATGTAAGAGTGTATAGGATTTCAACCTTACAGCACAAACCCTACCATGACTACTTAGAAGCAACTCCTCTTGAATTCAATGGGACTTATTCCCAGGCACGTTTTTTGTCTGTGTTTATTATTATTATTATTATTATTATTATTATTATTATTATTAAGCCTATCAGTGTAAGACACAGTACGCTCCAAGGAATTCCTCTTTTGTTTATGGAAGAGGTAGGGAACTCATGAGTTCTAAATGCCATATAATTGAGGTGTGGAACCACAGCCTTCAGGTCTCTATAGCTAGGTGCCATGACTCTCCCCTGACCACCTCCCTCTCTACAAGCCACACCTCCTAGAGGTCCTACTTCACACCGAGGGGCATTGCATGGGAGGTGCCAGGGGGCCCTGGCCCCAGCCGCACAATTTTTGACAGGGTGCGAACCAGCCCCCCCCCAAGCAGCCCCCCCCCCAGCATGGACTGGCCTAGTGCTCCTTTCCATGGGCATTGCCACATCAGGGGGATTCACCTGCCAAGGGCTGCGTTGGCCAACCGAGTCCTCCGCCTCTGGGCAGGCAAGCAGGTAGCTCAGCACTGCACTGCTTTGCTCTGGTGGGTTTGCTCTGGTGGTTTCGCAATCCAGGGCTTGGCAGGCATGCCAGAGTCCATTCATCTTCCACACCTGCCTGCCCGAGGCACCAACAACTGACGCTACGCCACTGTCCACACTCTTGTTATATGTTGTTGACTGCCTGGACGATATTACTAGACTATGAAAACGCCCCTTGCTTGTCTCTTGCTTGTTTCAAACCAGGAACATAATAAAATTAAATAAAATAAAATAAAATAAAATAAAATAAAATAAAATAAAATAAAATAAAATAAAGTAAAATAAAATAAAATAAAATAAAATAAAATAAAATAAAATAAAATAAAATAAAATAATAAAATAAAATAAAATAAAATAAAATAAAATAAAATAAAATAAAATAAAATAAAAATAAAAAATTTATTTATACCCCGCCCATCCGGCTGGGTTTCCCCAGCCACTCTGGGTGGCTTCCAACAGAATATTAAAATACAATAGTCTATTAAACATTAAAAGCTTCCCTAAACAGGGCTGCCTTCAGATGTCTTCTAAAAGTCTTGCAGTTGTTTTTCTCTTTGACATCTGGTGGGAGGGCGTTCCACAGGGTGGGTGCCACTACCGAGAAAGCCGCCTGCCTCATTCCCTGCAACTTGGCTTATCTCAGTGAGGGAACCTCCTAAAGGCCCTCAGCGCTGGACCTCAGTGTCCGGGCAGAAAGATGGGGGTGGAGACACACCTTCAGATATACTGGACTGAGGCCATTTATGGATTTAAAGGTCAGCACCAACTCTTTGAATTGTGCTCATTGCAAATGCCTCAAATGTGTCTCTCAGTTCTCATCCTTGGACCCTGTCTTGGTTTGCCTCTTGCATCCTGGTCCTTTCTGGCTCTCCCCCCCTTGTTATTTAGATCCATTCCTGCTCATGTTCCTGTCCTTTATAAATTGCCCTATTCCCTGGGCCAAGCCCAGCCCCTTGCTTTTCATTTTAAGGCAGTGGATTATGTACGGCTTATTAAAAAACTGTTTCCTTTTGTGTGTGTGCAAGGACAGAATTTACTTGTCCCTTGCGTCAAACGGAACATCATACGCCCATGTTCCTAATAAGCATTTTAATATGGGTCATGGGTCTCAAGACAAGGAGTCAAGTGCCAAAATGTATAAATCTCCATGATTATTGATAGAGCCCAGAGACAGATAATTATATAGCCGTGCATGTTGGAATTTTGCCATGCTGAAGGCTCTCTTGAATGTTGTGTCATGTTTATACAGTATTTAGCATTCTAGAAAGGGTTGGGGGAAATAGTTCTCATTGCCATTCCTGAAACTTGTGAGTGCTGCTTGTCGCTGAAATGTAATAACTCAGGTCAATGATAAGCTAGTACTTTAAAGAAATAGGATTATATTTTTGGTGTCTCTTTTTATTAAATTTGAAATAATAATACCTTCAAAGAACTTAGGATGGTGCATAACCAGCTGGGGAATTTTGTATTCAACCCTGTAAAAACAACAACAACAACAATTTGTACCCCACCCATCTGACTGTGTTGCCCCAGCCACTCTGGATGACTTCCAAAATATATACAAACATTTTTTAAAAATTCAACTTAAAAAAAGCTTCCCTATACAGGGCTGCCTTCAGATGTCTTCTAAAGGTCATATAGTTGCTTATCTCCTTGACGACTGATAGGAGGGCGTTTAACTGTGGAAAGGCAACAAATACGATTGATTAATTGATAATATAATGCATTTATGAATGTTGTTAACCCAAATATCTACATTTTTCTGCACACTGTTCTCCAATAAAGGTAAAAGTAAATGACCCCAGACAGATTAAGTCCAGTCAAAAGCGACTATAGGGTTGTGGCGCTCATCTCGCTTCAGGCCAAGGGATCTGGTGTTTGTCTACAGACAGCTTTCCGGGTCATATGGCGAACATGACTAAACCGCTTCTGGCACAACAGAACACTGTGCTGGAAACCAGAGTGCACGAAAACATCATTTACCTTCCCACTGCAGTGGTACCTATTTATCTACTTGCACTGGTGTGCTTTCGAACTGCTAGGTTGGCAGGAGCTGGGAAAGAGCGACAGGAGCTCACCCCATCATGTGGATTTGAACCGCCGACCTTCTGATTGGCAAGCTCAAGAGGCTCAGTGGTTTAGACCACAGCACCACCCACTCCCCTTGTCCTCCAATATACACATTTCTGTAAGCTGTGTTTAAGTTCACATATTGTTTCAGAAAATTAGGTAGTGCATTAGGTAGTTTTGCATCAAAATTCAAACGAAACAAAATTTATCCCTTACGATGGCTTTGCTGTGCCTCTACAGTTGGAGGCGGGAATGCTTTTGAATACTGGTTTCTAGAAATCACAGGAAGAGAGAATTATGTTGTGCTCAGGCATTCTTGAGGATGTCCCACATGCATCTGGGTGGCCACTGTGAGAAGAGGATTCATTACTAGATAGACCATTGGCTTATCCAGCAGACTCTTCTTAAGTTCTTTAAGTAGCATCACTAATATCTTGGTCCAGTGTAAGTGTGAGGCAAGTTCCCAGTGCTGGGACTATGAGATTCATTGTGCTCTCCAGTCTTATGTTCAGAACTCAGCTTCAATAAATGTGAACTTCTAGAAGTGCAGAAGATGTCCAGTGATGATTTTCATCATTTTTGTTTCTTAAAATTAAAATTTATTAGTTTGAAAAGTCACACTTTAAGATCAGAACCAGTGCAGAACTATTTAAATATTGAAAAGCAACATTTAAAACAGAATAGGCAATATATAAAAGTTAAGTGCTTTCCCACCTTAATTTCTAAGAAACATTGAAATGTTTTAGTTGATATCGCTATCAAATTTTCCAGTAAAAGGCTCGCCTTCCTTCCTTCCTTCCTTCCTTCCTTTCTGATACCAAAGAATGAAGTTAACATGTTAGCATATACAGTACATTCAGTTTATACTCTAATGCAAAGACTAGACTCGGCTAATCAGTTTGAGTAGTGATCAAGCATATCAGAGACAATTCGCAACAACAACAACAACTGCCTTTGTGAATTACTGCACAATGTCAGTACTGAGGCAAATTTCAAATTTGGCGGGGTCATGTGAGGGCGAATGGGGATCTAGTTTTCTTTTGGAAATTTGATATCTAGAACACTGCTAGAATAACTGTTAGCAGCTCAGTCACAGCCAAGTCTCAAAACTAGTTATCGTATTTTATTAGCCTGCAATGACTTAGAGGATAATGTGCCCAGTTATCAACCATATTATTTTAAAATAAAAATGAACCTAACTCAAATAGGAATCTACCCCGGCATTGATCAGAGTGGAGCAGAAATCTTAAGGTTATATTATACTATCATCATTATGATACATTAGAGTGCACAGATGATGTGCATTCTTCTCTAGACAATAAATCCAAAGGTTTGAATTTCAATTTTTACATGATGAGTTCTTCAACACTTTCATAAAATTAATACTAATTTATATCGCCTTATTGGGTGTTAAGAATAAATTAGGACATCACATCTAATTACACATTGAATATTTCTGAAGGCACCGAAACTGCTAGCAGACATGCATTTGTCAGGGTCGTGAGTTATGGTGTTATTTTTCAAAAGGAGACAACACCAGTAACGGCTGATTTAGAAAGGGGGCTAATAACTCACAGCTTGAAATAGCACAAATGCAGAGCTCATTCCATTAGGTGGAGAGAAGGGCATAAAAAAATAAATCAGTCAGGTACAGCAGCAAGGACAATGCAAATGACCCCGTCTATGGATGGATTTTGGCCGTGTTTCTCTCCCTGCCTCCATGGTTGGAAAGCCTGTTAGCAGCCATTACAGAACTTCAGCCCCCCAAAGTGTTGGGGGCAAGTTTCTAAGTGGGAATGAAACTATCTTGATTGATGATCCCTCCTTCCAGCCTTGCTTCCACACCTTTAGTTGTGAGAATGTTTATGGGTATATTAAATATTTCGCACTTCAGGCTGTGAAGTTGCAGGAGGGCCTGGCTCAGGAGACATAGAACAATAAACTATGCATGCACACAAACCCGACTTCATTGTCTTCTACCCAGCTCCAGGTCCACCCTTTCTCAAGTCACATCTTTCTTTGTCTGTTGACTTGTTTGCTGAGTTCTTTTGAAATGTACCAGCAGTCTCCATTAACTTATGGCTGTCTCTGCTTTTTGGAGGCAGCATGACTCTGAATACCAATTGCCAAGAACAGAAACTGAGGTGAGTGTTGTTGTTCTCAGGTCTTGCTTTGTGGCTTCCCATTGACATCTGGTTGGGCACTGGACACAAGGAGCCAATGGCCTGATCCAGCAGGCTCTTCTGAATCCTTTTATAACTGCATCCTAATTTCTCCTGATTTCTTTTGCTTCTCCTAGATGGCCCACACTCTCACATTTCCGCAAAATATTTTAAGGAACAAATCCACATGTTGAAAGCAAACAGGATATGTTCCTTCTCTTGAAACTGTACTACAGTGGTACCTCAGGTTACATACGCTTCAGGTTACATACGCTTCAGGTTACAGACTCCGCTAACCCAGAAATAGTGCTTCAGGTTAAGAACTTTGCTTCAGGATGAGAACAGAAATCATGCTCCGGTGGCGCGGCAGCAGCAGGAGGCCCCATTAGCTAAAGTGGTGCTTCAGGTTAAGAACAGTTTCAGGTTAAGTATGGACCTCCGGAACGGATTAAGTACTTAACCAGAGGTACCACTGTACTTCAGAATGAAGGTGGATTGCTAGAATGTTGCTCCACATAAACACACTGAGAGGTGCCAGAACCCACCTGAAAGGTGCTGGACATAGAAACCAACTCCTAGGGGCTGAGGGGGCTTTGCTCCCCAATAAAATATTTGAGGGGGTTAGGGCCCCCCAATGTCGATGGGCATTGCCATTCAAATGGTGTGTGTTTACTGTGTAATGTGGTCGATTATGCAGGTGGGGCTTACCTGGCCCCACAATATTTTATTCACGTTGGCACCTCTGGTGCCAGAACTGAGTTTTGGTGAGTTCCTGCTGGAAAAAAAGGTTTTAGCCCAGTCCTTTTCAGGTGCGCTAAAATGCCACCAGCAAGAAGCACAAGAGAATAGTTAAACATTTCATCCTCTATCTGCAATATAAAGTGGAACAATGCCATGAAGAACCACTGTATCGATACAATTTTTATAAGCACAATCCTGCACTTGTCATCGCATAAATCCTACTGAGTTTAATGGAGCTTTCTCACAGGAAGTGGGTATAGAATAGCAGCTAATGTAAAGAATTGCTCCTTATTTATCTCTCTGTTCCATCTCTTTCTCTGTTACTTTGAGTGTAGACTAGTGGAGGCTCGTCTAGCACTGGCGCACTGCCCCATCAACATCAGTCTTCCCTCTGCCAGCTTCTAACTTTTTGCTGTTTTACATACAACCAGCCAGGGGGTGGTTATCACTGTCATTGGCTCTGACCACCTACTGCTGGTCTCCTGGCCTTCTGCTTTACCAGTGCAAATGAGCACCAGCCACCGCTGCCCATTTGCCATTATAGGTCTGGAAATTCTGCAGTCCATATTTATAACTTTGCAGTGCGAAACCTTTGCATCATCTCTCCGCAAGTTTTATTTGCTTCATGACAAATCACTTTGTGGTGCTCCACAAACAGACCTCATTTTATGTGCTGCAGCTATTTGAACGTTCTTTTAATCTAATGGAAATATTGTGGGTTGGTTTCCCACATGTACAACTAGAACATGGGAGATGTCTCTTCAGATATCAATATTAATGAAAGTTACCACACTGTGGAAGGGAAGGAATATGGCAAAACTTATGAATGCTTTGTAGGGAGTATATTGTGAATAGATTGCTACTGACAGAGTGGTAATGCTGTGGGAGCATTATCATTTGCAATGGGGTATTCAAGTACAGGGAAAACATATAATGAAATAGATCAATCAAATATAACAGTATAATGATTAGTTATTAGAGGTATGCTGTGGATATAGAAATAAATATAAATTTAAAAGAAAAGGGGGAAGATTTTCTGGAATTATTACTGATGTGCCTCTGAATATCAGTGCCAACTCCCTGGAGTCCTGGGTCCCTGAGCACCCACAAAATTCCCCATGAAGGGGCTGGGCACCCACAAATTTTAGTGCCAGGGCCATGGACACCGCAGTCACGGGGCCATATTGACACTCCTGCCTCTGAATATCTGTTGCTAGAAATAATGAGAGTCTTGTTGTGCTCAGGCCCTGTTTGGGGGCTTCCCATTGGAATCTGCTTGGGATGCAGGTGGCGCTGTGGGTTAATCCTAGGATTTGCGGATCAGAAGATTGGCGGTTCGAATCCCTGCGATGGGGTGAGCTCCCATTGCTCGGTCCCTGCTCCTGCTAACCTAGCAGTTCGAAAGCACATCAAAGTGCAAGTAGATAAATAGGTACCGCTCTGGCGGGAAGGTAAAAGGCATTTCCGTGTGCTGCTCTGGTTCGCCAGAAGTGGCCACATGACCCGGAAGCTGTACGCTGGCTCCCTCGGCCAATAAAGCGAGATGAGCGCTGCAACCCCAGAGTCGGCCATGACTGGACCTAATGGTCAGGGATCCCTTTACCTTTACCTATTGGCATCTGCTTAGCCCCTGTGAGAGCTGAACTACACAGGGCATTGGCTTGATCCAACATGCTCTTCTTAAGTGGTGAGTTCCCTATGCAAAAAGCCACATATTTGCTGTTCTAGCTGTGCGTCCCCAAGACACAGTGATTTTGAGAATATAATCAATGTCCATGTAGGCAGGAAACTTCATGCACAATGTGCAGTAATGAGACATTTGTGCATGATTCTGTTTAATGAGTTTCTGTCATTTTGAATGGAGAGCATGATGCACTACCTTGACCTCTGTGCCACCTTACCCCTCCTCTTTTTAAGAGGCAACAACACCATTGACCCTACAGTGCCTCTCAATGAGGGAACCTCTTCTGGTTGATAATTGACCTGGGTCTAAATTAACTTCAGGTGGGTACCTTTTTATGTTATTATATCATAACAGCCAGAACTCACTGGAACTCAGTTCCATCGTCTCTCAAATGGATGCCATTGCCCCTCTAAGAGAACAAGGGAGGTGTTCATGAAGAGTTCTGGCACCTCTTTTATTTTTTAGAAAAATATCACTGGTTATTATTGCTCTTGTGGATAAGTATTCAAACTTAGATTTACAAAAACCTTCAGTGTGAACTAATGTGATTTTGAAGAACTTGGTCTTCGCTACCCGAGTTAGTTCAGAGAATTCACTAGGCTACAGCAGCCAAAGGGCTCTTTTGGTGAGGGAAAAAAGAGAGGAGCTAGGTTGGTCGATTACTTCACGTCCCCTCCCTCTCATCGTGTCAACACAGTGAGTAATCATGAGCTGAAAGCAGGAATGGAATTAGAGCATCTGAAGGACTAGTCCAAAAACGCCCATCATCACTGCAGCATCAAGGGATTTATAGGCAGTAAATCTGAGACTTTATTAGATTCAGCTTCTGTTGGTTTCTTTGCTTCTTGGGCCATGGCCAAACATTTCACAAGCACTGACTCGGCTAATCACCATGAATTCATCGAGAAGACAAGTATGCCTCCAAATACCAGCTGCTGGAAATCACAGTTGAGGATAGCACACTTGCACTTAGATTCTGCTTGCAGGCATCGGGGGGGGGGGGGGCACTGTGAGAGCTGGATGGGGGTCTTCTTATGTTCGGAGAAGAGAGGACTAGTAGTGGCTATTAGCCATGATGACCGTTTAGAACCTCCATATTTAGAAGTGTTTCAAGTGTGTACAGTGGTACCTCAAGTTACATACGCTTCAGGTTACATACGCTTCAGGTTACAGACTTCTCTAACCCGGAAATAGTACCTCAGGTTAAGAACTTTGCTTCAGGATGAGAACAGAAATCGTGCTCTGGCAGTGTGGCGGCAGCAGGAGGCCCCATTAGTTAAAGTGGTGCTGCAGGTTAAGAACAGTTTCAGGTTAAGAACGGACCTCCGGAACGAATTAAGTACTTAACCCGAGGTACCACTGTACCTGGACTCTCATGTGCACAGCCAGCACTCATGTATGTTCATGTACACACTGCTGATGGGTTTAGTCTCTTTTGCTGGAGTTATAGCATGAACTTGTCTCTGTGTCCTTTAAAGGATACTTGCAAAACCATATTGAAAAATCAGAACTCCTGTTAGAATAAACAAGTTCCGTTTTAAATACTGAAATACTAAATAAGATGGATAACAATGTGTAATAGAAAAAGAAGCATGAAATTAGGTTAAAGGTGTGTGAAAGAAAGTAATAGAAGTGGAAAGAAATTGCAACTGAGTAGATTGGAAGTCTAACACAAAGGTGGGGTGAGGGGTGGTGGATGGTGATGAGAAAAGGAATTATCTGTGGGAATGAGTGTAGGTATGTTTGAACATTTTTAAGGATTGTATGAAATGTATGTTTATATGCTTGTATATTCACAATATGCATGTATTAATGCTGAATTATTTTAACAATAAAAACTTATTTTTTTAAAAAAGAACTTATCTCTGTGTATGTGTTTTCCCCTTAATCCTATGCTCACAAGAAGCTATCACACAAAGAAGTAAAGAAAGCTTGGTTTATTACATGAAATAAAAGTGACAACGTATACAAATGCTGCAAAATTACAGTTTAAGTAAGCAGCAGTACCTACACACACATAAACCTTGATCCGAAGAGTGAAAGGCGTACCCTCCAACATTTCTCCGATGAAAATAGGGACCTCCTATTCCATCCGCATCATCAGCATCACCACCACCATCATTTTAATATTTATATGCCACCCATCTGACTGGGTTGCCCTAGTCACTCTGGGCAGCTTCCAACATTAATAGTAACAACAGCAGCAGCAGCAGCAGCAGCAGCAGCAGCAACAACAACAACAACAGATTCCTTCTACCGAGGTTCCATAGAGAGCGTTCTTACATACTGTATTTGTGCCTGGTTCTCCAGTTGTACAGCTAGGAAGAGGAAGGTGCTCCAGAAGGTCATAACCACAGCCCAAAGGATTATTGGTCATCCCCTCCCATCTTTGGAAGAACTGTACGGTTCCCGTTGTCTTAGGAAAGCAAACAACATCCTGCAGGATGTATCTCACCCGGGATACAGTCTGTTTGTACTACTGCCTTCTGGCAGGAGATACAGAAACATCAAGTCAAGGACAAACAGACTGAAAAATAGTTTCTACCCAAGAGCTGTGGCCTTCTTAAATGCTGTAACTCGATAGTGTGACCTGGGAGTTTGATGGGTGTGGGTGTGGCTGGAATGTGGTTTGTTTGGTTGTTGTTGTTGTTTTGCTTTTGTTGTTTTTAAGGGATGGCATCCAATTTCGTTGCACTTGTGCAATGTTGCACTTGTGTAATGACAATAATGAATCTATCTATCTATCTATCTATCTAGATGGCCCAGGGGTCAGATAACTCCATACCTTCCAAGATTTCTCCAATGAAATTAGGGAGGTTCTAAGGAAAAGCAAGACTTTCCGTGATCAAATCAGAAGCAGGGACAGCTTCTGTAAATCTGAGACTGTCCCTAGAAAATAGGGACCCTTGGATTGTGTGGAAATATTCCCTATTATAAAAATCCAACAGAAATGTGGGCATGAGAGGTTTGCCATAATCCCACCCTAGAATTGGAGAGGGAGTGGGGAAGGAAAGAATACTTGTCCTTAAAGCAAACCAGGGAACTTGATTTGAATGTGTTGACCTTTAAAAGATGCAAAGTATTTCAAGATGGAGAATCTCATGTCATATTTAAGTCATGTCAGTTGACATGACTCATGCCATGATCTACAGAGATTAACTATATCGTAGATTCAGATTAAGGGACGCGGGTGGCGCTGTGGGTTAAACCACAGAGCCTAGGACTTGCCGATCAGAAGGTCGGCAGTTCGAATCCCCATGATGGGGTGAGCTCCCGTTTCTCGGTCCCTGCTCTTGCCAACATATCAGTTCGAAAGCACGTCAAAGTGCAAGTAGATAAATAGGTACCGCTCCATTGGGAAGGTAAACCGTGTTTCCGTGTACTGCTCTGGTTCGCCAGAAGCGGCTTAGTCATGCTGGCCACATGAGCTGTATGCCAGCTCCCTCGGCCAATAAAGCAAGATGAGCACCGCAACCCCAGAGTCAGCCATGACTGGACCTAATGGTCAGGGGTCCCTTTACCTTTACCTTAGATTCAGATTAACACACACTTGTTCCTAGTTGCAGTATGCCACTGGATATTAGATGCTGGAGGGAAACAGTGGGAGACGGTGCTTTACTGGGTTTTGATTCTATGTTGTACTGCATTGAACTGCGATATTTACACTCTTCTGGCTCAAACCTGGAACAATGTTCTCCTCTCCCTACTTGGTGCACAGTGAAGACCATAGGAGGCTTTGACTGGCTTTGAAATGGAAGGGGTCAGTCAATAGGATATTGAAGGGGACTAGGTCCTTCCCTAGTGGGGTTATGGGTCAGCCTGTTGCAGATCCTTGATTGCAATATTGATAAAATTTTGACCCTTTAATCCCAATTGTCGTCTAGTGTCTTGATTCTGACGTATACGGACAGTTGTATTGTTATTAGTAATATTAGTGGAAAGCAGGTGGCGCTGTGGTCCAAACCACGGAGCCTCTTGGGCTTGCCAATCAGAAGGTTGGCGGTTCAAATCCCTGTGATGGGGTGAGCTCCCATTGCTCTGTCCCAGCTCCTGCCAACCTAGCAGTTCAAAAGCACACCAGTAGATAAATAGGGAAGGTAGTGGGAAGGTAAACGGCGTTTCCGTGCGCGCTGGCTTTCATCGCGGTCCTCCGTGTGCCTGTAGTGATTTAGTCATACTGGCCACATGACCTGGAAAGCTGTCTGTAGACAAACACCAGCTCCCTCGGCCTGAAAGCAGAGATGAGGGCTGCACCCCATAGTCACCTTTGACTGGGTTTAACCATCCAGGGGTCCTTTACCTACCTAGTAATAGTAGTAGTATTAGTATTATGTTCTTATGGCCCATTTGTCCCCCTCCCCCCACCTCCTCTCCAAGATTGCTTTGGTATCACCACATCCATATGTGGAAACTCACTTTACAAACACTGGAGCTATAACAGTGATCACTCAGTATGTAGAATGCGTGGTTTATAAGGATATTGGAATGGGAAGTGTGGGGAGTGCATTGCCACTACTGAGAGTCAGAATTGCCCAGTACAGGATTATATTTCACAATTTGTTTTACTTAGAAATACTAAACTATAGATGTGTGCTTGTATAATTAGCAGCTAACTCTTGTAAGACATAAAGAGAAACCCAATGACAGACAATTTATTTTATGAAGAGTTAAGACCTGATGGCAGAACAATTTGAACTCCAAATCTGAGTTATTTCAGCCATCGGTGGTAAACACAGTAGACATAATTCTGAACTGAACGACCCCAATTAAATTTAGTCAGGACAAAGCTTAATAACCGTGAAAAACAAGGTGCATAGAAGTACTTAATTGTGGACAGAAAATAGAAAAATAAATTGTGTATTGCAATTTTATTTACAAGTCTGTGCACCTTAAATGTGGTTTTATGCAACTAGTTAGAGAGAGAGCTGTTTCATTTGCTGCCTCATACTATTATGCAGCTGTAAGGGTGTAATTTAACTTGGGTCTCTCTGTCTCTCTCTCCCCCCCCCCATTTAATTTTATAAAAGTTGCCTAGAATTCATCACAAGCTGATGCTGTCAGAGCCAGTCTCCGAGGCAAAAGTCCAGAGCCCCGCTTCCCAGCACCTTAAACAATCTACAGTCTCCAGGAATCTTTGAGGGAAGCCATGCACTTTAAATGTGTGTTATATACACTTTAAATTTGAATTATGTGTGCTTTAAATGTTTAGGTGCATTCTGACTTCCGGGTTGGCGCCATCGCCGAATGGCGGACTCCCTCCGAGCTCCGGAGGGAGCCGGCTCGGCAGGGGCTGGGTTCTACCGCGCCGGCGACGCGGGGACCCACAAAAACCATGGGCACGGAGCCCCATGGACATGGTGACTCGGCTGGCACCTTTGAGCCCCCCCCCGGCCCGCGAAAGAGCCTTTTTAAAGGCTTCGGAGCGGGCGCCTGGGGGGTGGTGGTGCTTTGAGTCCGCCGCTTCCCCTGCCGAGCGAAGCCGCATGCCATTCGGTGGAGAGCGCTGGCTTCTTCCATTGAAAATTTGGATCCAAAAGAACAACCCGTGAGTAATTGGAATATGGATTAAAAAGAGGGATAAATTTTTAAAATCCGGAGCGAGCGGGGGGGGGGTATAAAAAGGAAGTCATCCCCCCCCAATTGTAGAAGAGCCAAAACAAAGGACTTAACAACTAAGATCGAGAGTGACCTTATCTTGATGAATTAGTGACTTCGCGAGGGAAAAATATAAGATTGAGCTGGAGGAGAAAAGTGGAATTTGAACTAAAAAGCAACACCCCCCCCCCCCGGAACCCCGGGAGCGACTGGTGAAAATGCCTGGGGAAGAGAAACGGAGGTTTTGACAGCTGTCAAAGAGCTGTCAAAACGGAAGAACAAAACAGAGACTTTGTTATGAGGACTTTGCCGGTTACATTGGTTATAAATTGGATATAAAATGTTTCAAATAAGGATCAACAAGCTACTTGGATTGGTGGATGTGATCTGGAAGGGAACTCAGTTACTGAAATCCATCTAGAGGAGCTGAGGGATATTGCAAGTGTTTTTGACTGGAAATTTGAACAGTTGAACAGAACTTTTTATCTCCTGGGAAACTGCAGAAATGGAACATTATTTTGTCTACAGAGGTCTACACACTACAGAAAACAATGGATGTAAATGAAAGGGACATGACGCAATGTTTTGCTCCTGAATAACAAGCCTCTGCAGAGAAACTAGAAACTTTTGGAAATAGAACATTTCGGCAGAAGAGCAGGGAAAAAGCAAAAAATAAAAAGGAGGAGTGTGATTAATAAGAATAATGAAATAACAAGATCTGGACAGAACTGGAAGTGGGAACATTTGGGACATTCAGATTTGACAAGCTTACAGAAATAAAATTGGAGTTTTTGCTCCTGGATATAAAAATCTGGATAGAAGAAATGGGCCCCTTTTTGAGATAGACTCCTTCTATGATTGGACATTCGAATTTAAAAATGACTGGTAAAGGACTAGAGAGGTTTGGGTTTAGTGAGATGTGGGAACCCCAGGAAGATATCAGATGTCGAGGGATATTGGGAACGCAACCGGGAAAGGGGGGAGGGAAATCTGGAATCCAAAGGGTGCAAAACTATTTTTTATCTTGTTTATTTTTATCTGCATTATTCTTGAAGGGGGGGAACTCGTGGAAGGGAATTAGGTCGATCTTAGGGGATGGGAATTTTCGAAAAATTGGGTTATTGACGATAAGTGTAATTTGGGGATAAGAATTTGTTGAATTGATTTGTTAAACTGGAAGACAAGAGGGGGAGGGGAGGGGAAGTCCTGGTTATTGGAAAAAGATTATAAATTGGATTTAATTTGTTTTAAATTGGAAAACTTTAATAAAAATTATTTTTTTAAAAAATAAATGTTTAGGTGCATTCTGTGTAGAACCTTCTGCACATATGAGCTAGGGCCCTCCTGAGAAACAAAAGAAAGAAAGAAAGAAAGAAAGAAAGAAAGAAAGAAAGAAAGAAAGAAAGTTTCATGTTCTTATGTTGCTGCATTGTTTTATACTTTCTGGAAGTCCCATGATCATATTATAAAGTAGTTGTTAGACTCAAGCACTGCTAAAAGTTGTTGTTTTACAATGTAGTTCATAACAATAAAAACATTCAAAGTGGCACATGCAAATTGTGATTCTAAAAGTGTGGCCCAGAGAAAACAAGTTTGAGAACCACTGGTCTAACATATTACAAGCTAAACTATTTTGACAGCCATTCACAGGCATGTGCCATGTGCCCAACAAAACTCACAAGCTAAATTTTGTGGCCTTTAGGTCCATGAGTTGTTAGGCAACATAAGGGTTGGTAGTTCAAAATTTTGTAGGCCTAAAATATGATAATGGGGTTTGTTTGTTTTTTGAAACAATGATTGAGAGAGCTAAGGCCTTTGAAACTTGCCTCTTAGAGCCAAGTCAACAACACTGTGAGGATTTCTGCAATAGGTCTTTTATCTGCCTTGTACTCCAATCGTCACATCATACATATTTGGAAGTGCACCTTACTGAACTCAACAGAACTTACTCCTAAGAGATGTGGCGCCATGGTGTGGGAAATAATTCACTTTGCTGAAGTGAGCCAGATGTGAGCCCATCTTTTGTCAGCACACATTAGGACCCTGCTGAGGGTGAAATAAGGTGAGGAATCTGCAGTGCACTAAGAGTAGCAAGAGCCACAGGAAACACCTCACAGCATGTGTCAAATGGGCTTTCTCTGCTTTCATTTTTACTCCATATAAAATCAGTACATCATGTTATGGTGGCCACAAAGTAACCACTTGAAAAGTTCCAATCAGTGCCCTGAAAATTTTGCCTAATAGTCTGCACTGAAGGTGAGCTTGCAGAACCATTTTAGATACATGGGCCATTCCCTCATGGAGCCACTTCTTCATAAACTATGAAGGCATTTTAAACAAAGTCAGCCTTGCATTTAACTGCTGTTTGCCTAAGCTGCTTCAAAATGTGGTTTGAAAGAAATGGGGCTCATTCTAATATGTCTGTCTGTCTATCTATCTATCTTATCTATCTGTCTGTCTATCATCTTCATCTATCTATCACAAATATAAACTCTTCCCATTACTCCTGCAGATACTTTGACTTAAAAAGTGGCATAGTGATTTTGCAACATTTATTCACATGTAAAACCTTACCTGTTTACATAGTCTTCTGTTTTTGTGTGAGATGGTTTTGCCTTTTATCTGTTTAGCCATTTTAATTGTGCTTGCTGACTCAGCCAGCTTAAGCCTGGCAGGAGCAAAATGAGCCTTTAAAATAGTCTCTAAGGTGCTACTGGACTATTTTTAATTTTTTTTTTTATTTTGACTGCATCAGACCAACACTGCTACCTACCAAAACCTTTCTTGCTGCCTTCACTTGCCCCAGGTTTCTAGGTCCTGTGATTGAGCTTTATGGGTTTAGGATACAGTCTATTTGCCCTCTCTGGTCCCAGCCCTGCCATGCCCTTGGAATGCTCCTTTGTTAAGGCTTTAGGCTCCACTTACCTGACTGGGTCCTGGCTGAGCCAGGATGTGGGAGATATGTTAATGTATCTTCAGCTAAATCAAGGATGAAAGAGTTAATCTGGTTTAACCCAACTATGCTGGGAACCCTTCAGCTCAATTGGAGATTCACTGGATCCTAACCTGCACATTCCAGTGGATCTTGCTATAGGACCAGCCTGCAGTTAGGTGAATGCACATAATGTGCACATTTATGTTATGTAAATAGCAGCCAACCTATAAAGTCTTGGAATCCTGCAATGAAGTTTTCAGGGAAGCGATGAGAAGTTTAAGCCTATTGGTAAAGTGGGGTGGAGCTGTATCTTCACATTTTTTTAAAATGTATGAGCATTTTAGCTTCTTCTGTTCCTCTTGTTCTTAGATTTGGTGTTCACGTGCCTTGTTAATTCTATTCTTAAATTGATTTGAAATGCCTTTGTGTCAAAAGTGCTGAGTAGATACTATTAGGTCTGTTTTCTTTATTTACCAAAGCAGTTCCGTACTATCATGTCATAAAGTATCAGGGCAATGTGTGGCCTTAAAACATCATTAAAAACCAGTACAGATAATTGCCACAGTGACTAGCTAATTGCTAAAGTGACTAGCTAAATTAAAAATTAAACAACTACAAAAGCCTGTCAGCACAGAAAAAGGTCTTGCAGAGATGTAGTGAAAGTCAAAAGTAAGATTGCCTACTGAAGCTCTGCTGGAAGACCGTTCCACAGCATGGAATACTAAATGTTTCACTTCTAGGTGATGAAGTCAGGGCTCTGCAACATTTTGGACAACTCACAGTGCTCATCTGGATGATCTCAGTGATGAAGCTGTGTTATAAAGCCTAAAATATCCTGGTCCCAAATTGTTCAAGACCTCACATATCAACAAAAGAACCTTAAACCTGGTCCAGGAGCACACAAGCAGATAATGCAAGTGTCTTAGCAGAGGCGTTACCTGGTGTTGGCTGTCTCATAAACTGCTGCATTTTACTCCAGCTGCTGCATCCTGAATAATAATAATAAAATCTCTCAGTGACAAAAATCACTTTGCTGAAAGCTGCTGTTTGCATTTCTGCAATTAGCACTGTGTCTAATTCACCCTCTAAGGCAAGAAGTCACAACTGCCAGGCAATGTTATGAGGGCAGGCTAATCAGTGCCTAGGAAAAGGTAGCAGGAAGGTATTGGGCTGGATGCCAGAAGTGGTGGCAGGAAGAAGGCTGTGAGACAAAAAGAAAACTAAAACTGGCCACACATTGGACAGGCAGCACTTGGTCCTCAAAGAGCATTTGGGCTGCAATCCTTCCACTGGATACTTGGAAATCAGCCCCAGTGAATATTGTGAGATTTATTTCTAAGTTGCCTAGAATCAAGCTAGCCAAAAAGGAGAGATCAGCCTTCTGTGCCCTGGTATTTGAATCCCACTTTTGTCCTGAAAGAAAGATCTATGCAGAAACTGGGTGGGAGCTGAGTTTATGGTGCAGTGAGTTGAGGAAGTAGATGGAACAGAACAGCATATCCAACCTTTGGTCTCCAGACATTTTGATCTACAACTTCCATCACCCCTGGCCAGCACTAACCATGCTTGCTTGGGCTGATGGAAGTTGGAGACATCTGAATGGAGCCAGGTTGGGAATATAGCCAGGGCTGCAAACAGAGGTGTGCAGGGGGTATGCTTAGTGTGGGATCTCTGATAATTTTTGTTGTTTAGTCATTTAGTCATGTCTGACTCTTCGTGACCCTATGGACCAGAGCATGCCAGGCACTCCTGTCTTCCACTGCCTCCCGCAGTTTGGTCAAACTCATGCTGGTAGCCTCAAGAACACTATCCAACCATCTTGTCCTCTGTCGTCCCCTTCTCCTTGTGCTCTCCATCTTTCCCAACATCAGGGTCTTTTCCAGGGAGTCTTCTCTTCTCATGAGGTGGCCAAAGTATTGGAGTCTCAGCTTCAGGATCTGTCCTTCCAGTGAGCACTCAGGGCTGAGCACTTAGAATGGAGAGATTTGATCTTCTTGCAGTCCATGAGACTCTCAAGAGTCTCCTCCAGTACCATAATTCAATAGCATCAATTCTTTGGCGGTCAGCCTTCTATATGGTCCAGCTCTCACTTCCATACATCAGTGCTGGGAAAACCATAGCTTTAACTATACGGACCTTTGTTGGCAAGGTGATGTCGCCGCTGCTGCTGCTGCTGCTGCTGCTTCTTCTTCTTCTTCTTCTTCTTCTTCTTCTTCTTCTTCTTCTTCTTCTTCTTCTTCTTCTTTTTTTGCTCTGAGAATTATCCTTCAGCATTGTGGGACAAGGTACAGATTTCATTTGGCTCTAGCTTATTCCACTCACCCAGAGTCATGGGTCCAGAGCAGGCAGTCATTTAGGAAGGTTCCACTCATCACCTGAAAAAGTATGGCCAGTGAAATCAGAGATGGGTCAATCTTGCCCTAACTTGAATGAGGTATCCACAAGACAGCTCCTACATTAGTGTTGTAATCTAAACATGTTGTAGGACAACACTAGCCTGTAGTATGTGAGGATTGCTGCAGGGTTGCACTTTGTTAAATTTATGTGACCCTAATTAACCCAGTGGCATCTGTCCTGACTCATCCTTAAAAGGGCAAATATTAGAACAATGCTGAACATTATGCTGATGTTGTAACAATTTTTTTGTGCCAAGATCTCACCCTTGGCTTAACTGGAGGCACTTAAATGTGCAAAGATTAGCACAATGTTGGACATTATCACTGCTGTTGTAATGATGTTATGGCAACCTGGGGATACACCAAGACAAGTCAATAGGAATCCCAAGGCAATAAGAGAATTTGAAAAGTAAGCTCTTCCCCAGTATGTAAGCCAATTTAAGGTCTGGTTGAAATGGAGACAACTTTCACCAACGCTTTCTGTTCTGTTCTCCCATTACTTTAATGTATGCTTAATTGCTGTGCCCCTGGGCATGACAATCTGTATTGCTGGAACCATAAACATCTTTTCACTTAGATGTTATGTGATTAATTTGTAGCACAAGTTAATTATCCTTCAAAATAAAATGATTGTCTAATCACCATTGTAATTTACCTTCACAAATTATATAGCATCATCCCTCAAACAAAGTATCTTGTAGGAAATCTGAGTCAAGTTAAAAAAAAATGCTTCTCCCCTCTTGCTCCCCCAAGATAGTAATTCTGCCACTTGTTGAGTTCTGAACATCTCTCATGTCTTAATGAACAAACACACTTGTTAATTTGTATTGGAAACCATCAAATGTGCATTTACGATAGCAATCACAGGTTTCTCTGATTTCTGTTTACCTTGGGGCAAAACTAGTGATTTCTTGGGGCCAGCATTCTGAAATTCAAGCTTTTTGTAGAATGAAAATGCAAAGCAGAAACCTCATTGTATGCAATTTTGCCTCATTTTTAATTTATTTTTATTTTTTGCAAAGCCATTTGCGTGTTCAGATCCAGAAACCTCCCCCCTAAATAAATTCAAACTTGACTCAAATTTTAGTTTTGATTTTTGGCAGAATTTATGTCACAACTTTATTGATTACAGAAAATGAGTGGTTGCATAGGCTCTGGTTCGACTAGCTTCCTGCTATGCAGGCAGCACTGACCCAGGGTTCCAGCATAGGTCAGCCTAGGGTGAACATCTGGATAAACAGAAAGCTGGGAACGGGGTAACTCCACCACCCAAATGTCCCCCTGGACTCAGGCACAGGCACAACCCCCTCTCAGGGGTTGATCAAACCATCGAGTCCCTGGATTCCTTTAACGGAATACCCTTCACATAGGGATGGCGAGAGCATTCCTTATCACCTGAACCAGAGCCTATCCACAACCTTACAAGTTGTGACAATTTGGTATGTGACAAGTGAAACCCAAATGGCAACAGCCAATCAGCCAAGTTGGGAAAATTCCTGCTGTGCCCCTGTCCCAACGACAGATGACACACAACGGCATAGCAAGGTCAAGCGCAACAAGCCCTAAAAGTAGGGAGAGGTGGGCGGGTGCTGAAAGAGGAAGCTCTGGGTCATGTGCATGGGCATAAATAGGTCTGGACTGTGTCCCATTGGCCAGATTTCACCCAGCTACGAGGGACCTACCAATCGGGTGTGGTGGCTGACCAATCGTACCCACCCATACCACAGGGTGTTGGTTTCCAGGTCTCACCGCAATACGTGCCCTCTTTAAGGGAGGACCCGATTTCCCACAATATATATTATTCATTTCTGTATGCTTTCCCCACTAATATATCCATATTTTGCAAACTTTACCTTAGTATATACATTTATTGACACATTACTTGGCTGGAGAACGGCATTGCAAAATTGGAAGAAATGTGAATTTTGAAGGACGGCTATCTTTCACCTTGCATATTGTTTTGCAAAGAGCTTTGTCTTTAAATGTAAACTGAATCAAATATCTGCTCCATCCCTAGTGATGCTCTGGGCCTTGACTGTCTGTTGGAATGTGAGGGAGATGAAGTGACAATTACATCAGTTGTCCTGGCAGATTGGTGGCTGCAGGTTCACCCATCAAATAGCAGGCAGAGGATGCTTTAATGTAGACACTTGTAACAGCACTATCAATCTCCCCTCATCCAATCCTCATTCTCAGAAAGTGTTAGCATTGGATCCAAAACTGAAATCTCAGTGAAATTCATATTATAAGCATATGATTGGGGAACTTCATGGCTGTAGAGGCCAAAATATCATGTGCACATGTCCACCTGCTCTTTTGTTACATAGCCAAATCTCAAGTGTGCTTGTGTTGCTTGCAACTGTCTCTCACTTTTGACCCATGAGGCATCCCAGCATAAATAAGCATTGTCAGAGTTAATGACAGTTTCCTTTCCTGTCCTGTCCTATTTTTAATCGCAACCTCATTACCTACCCTGCCATTTTCTGAAAAGGTTGTTTTTTGTGTTTTTTAAAAAAAATGTGTTAAAGGACTCAAGGGATACCACTGAAACATTTCTTTGGATCATTACTGTGACGGTGGATAATCTAGAAATGGCACACATTTGCTTCAGCAGCAATGAAGACTGCTTTATAAACACTGGAAATTGTCGACTGACGGATGGGTCTTGAATTACATTGCACAAGGTGGCTGTGAGACTTTGACTGAACTCTTGACTTGGTTTTACAGAAATAACAAGTACTGCAGCCACATTTTTAGCAGCACAAAATCATAAGCGATCCATCCATGTCTCAAGTGTCTTGACTCATTTATTCCTTCTGTGTGTCATTCTAACACCCCAAACTCTTCTTCTTTTCTTTTTTACACTGACAAAGAGGAGAAAATCCTCTGCAAAATGACAATTAGGAACATAAGACACAGCCAGCACTTCTTGTTTGGCGTTGGTTTTTCTTTCCTTCATTTAACTGCATTCAGATACAAATCTCACTTTTTAACATTGTTTACTTTCATTACATACCAGAGCCTGAAGGGGCAATTGTAAGTCTGAAGACGGATTCTAACTGCCTTCGGGTGAATACACTTATAAGCCTCCCTGGACTGAAAATCCTGATAATGCAGGATTCCTGATCATGGAGTGATTTCTAAGTGTGTTCAGTTGAATCTCCATGCAAAAGTGGAATTGGAGCTTGTGGGGGGCAGAGGTTGCATGCATGCCCCTCCCTATTCACTTAAATTCATGAACAAGACTGAAGTAATCCATGGTATTTAAAAAAAAAAATATTTGAGAGAATTACACTTGTACAAAATAAAGTGAAGAAAGAATAAATAAACAAATAGAGAAATTGCAAATAAAAATAAATTAAGAAGTAGAAAACTACAATAAAAACAAAGATATCAAATAGTACACGAAGTATAATTAGTTACACTTCCATACATTCTTATATAAATATATAATGTAACACTATTGTCCCAATACATATATGATTATCAATAACCTACTATGTTCTGTATAAAATTCATTTCAAATGCCAATATATGTATAGATCCAAATCGTATCTTGCCTCTGATTCATCATATAGCTATGAATAATATTGTTCAACACTTCTACTGGCACAAGACCCTTTGCTGGGTTTTGCTGTAAAAAGAAACACAACAACCCTGACATGTCCTCTCCGAAAAATAAAAGGTTTTACTAAATAAACTATAGAAAGAGATGTCTTGGCCAAAGGTACTCCATGCTTATAATGCTAGTAAATTAAGCCAACAGAACAATGACAAAAAATAATAGTATAAAATGTTCTCAAATTCTAACTTAGTGTGACCTAAAACTTCTGTTTTTCAGTACTAGTTAAGGAAACAATCTTCTTCTTCTCCTTCTCCTTCTTCTTCTTCTTCTTCTTCTTCTTCTTCTTCTTCTTCTTCTTCTTCTTCTTCTTCTGTTTTACCATTTCAGATAAACATTATCCATCCTTAAGATATCAGTGACTTCTCTTCTGCTCTTTCCATGGTTCATTTTACATATCTTATATCCCTGCATATTTTACAAAAACTATACCAATCGGTTTTCCATTATTATATCCATCAAAACTTATTTACGTGGTTGAATTAATCTTAATGCTGCCAGCGTTTTCAGCTGTACACAATTATTTCTCATATATTCAATAAACGTTTTCCAATCTTCTTTAAACTTATGTTTTTCTTGTTCTCTTATTTTATATGTTAAGGGAAGCAATCCTAGTTGCAAGAAGCTGGAGTAAAGCAAGTCAGCTTAGAGTTAAGGTAAAGTGCCCGCTGACCATTAGGTCCAGTCGTGACCGTCTCTGGGGTTGCAGCGCTCATCTCGCTTTATTGGCCGATAACAAACTTTTAAATAAAAGAGTGGAAATGGTTTATTGAATATTTACAGATAAATTGTAAACTGATAAAAACACTGGCAGGATTATTGTAATAACCTGCAGTTACACAAGAGTATATATTTAAAGAAGATAAATGAATGAGCAAGTTAAGTGAATTTGGATATGCAGAAGATATTAAAAATAAATTTAAGGAACCACAGAAAGAGGGGGGAGGAAGTTAAGTTTTAAAATGTGAAAATGATTGTAAAATCAGTGAAATGTGTATATCTGAAAAGTATAAATAAAGGTTTTTAAAAAAGAGAGAGAAGGGAGAGGATATTGGAATGTCTGAGTGGAGGAATCATTTGTGAGTACAGCAAGAGATCCCTCTGCCTGATTTTACTCAACACAATCCTATAAGCCTCTGTGCTAAAGTGCCATTGAATTCAGTGAGTATTTGGGGTCTAGAGACTGCTACATACATTTAGGATCTTGCACTATGGCTGAGATCACATGCCTACTTTCCCAGAATCAAATTTCATTGAGCTCTCCTGTCTTATTTTATAAATATATTGTTTTATGCATTATAAAAGACTGCAGTTTGTGGTTTTGCCCCCTGAGATACACTCATAAATCCACAAGGTATATTTAGTACTTTTCTTGCTTGGGCTGTTTATAATTTTGAAATATATTAAAACAACCGGTGGCTTTTACTGGTGGTAAAGACTGCATGTTGCAAAGTTATTTAAAGCAGCATTTTTATCTACAAATCTATAACTCAAAGTAGTTTAAATTTGTGGTGGATTGCCATTGGTGCCAAGTAGCTTTACTGGAATGTGTAAAACAAAATAATTATATCAACGAGATTAATTGCCAGCTTGCTTTTTTTTGTAAACAAGCCCAGTAGGTTTTAAATATTAAAAAGCACCATTTTATAAAGAAAGGCAATTTGGCATCAGACTTTCGTTAAGCAAAGACATATTTGGAAGCACCACAGATTAACAACGTGTGCTAACGATAGGTCTCCTTAGAGAAAATGATTACAACGTGTACCTTTCTGAAAATGATTTATGAATATGCCATTATTGTGTAGGACAAAGAAATCAAGGGCTGGGTTAATTACAGGGAATGTTTTCCAATGAGCAAAATGATAGCTTCCTGTGGAGGTTGCTAACAATAAATGTACAGTGTTAAATATCAACGGAATGAAAGATAACTCCCGGGGCTAATAACGTTTGGGTTAAAATTATACTTATATAATAATGCTGATTTTATCTAGGCTGTTAAAGTCATCATTATTTCAGAGAAGTGGGCAAAAGTGATTTGGTTGTAATAATTGCAAAGGGGATTCCTAACAGCAGAAAGAACCCAGTTTGATTGCTCCATGTGTCAGATATATTATGTGTAGTGCCCTTGGCAATGTTAGCGTGCCTCTTTATTATTGCAAGGAGGAGTAGGACACACAGTCTCTTTACCTAAAAATTAAGAGCTGGCCAGGAGAACCACTAAGGTTTTCATCTCAATTGACTTTGCATTGACTTGATAGCAGGGATGAGGGATTATTGTTTTTTTAAAAAAAATCAGTTTGCATTTATAGGTGAATGTAACTAATTTGCTCTTCCCGAAACAATATGTGAACTGAAACACAGAAATCTTTCAAATTTTGCAGTGCAATTCTCTAGCCAAGTAAAGTGGACAAGAATGCATATATTTGGGGAAAGTGCACGTGCATTGTATTAGAGAGAGGGAGAACTATAGGTTACGCAACGCAGAAATTTGTGCATATTGTTATGGGTAAGTGGGGGAACAGGGCTCCCCTAGATCCCTAGGTGTCAGAGTTTTTGTCTGCAGCAAAAGAATGACAATATTCATGTCCAAAATTTAAGCTGGCAGATTGCTACACTATCCCTAGGTACAAGTCAGCAGTTCCTATGCAATAAAGTGGTGAAATGCATGGATGTTAAGTATGACCTTAAAGCAATACCTCCTTCTCCTTTGCAAACTGCTTTGAACTCATTCATATAACAGGCGTCTTTCGCCAGCTGCATTAAGGGGAGGAAGGGAGAAGATAAGTGAATGAACTACAATAGGATAAAAACTTTAAAAATAAAACAAATCCATAGCATATGGTGGCATGGCACTGTTGTCAACTCTGGCCTCTGCACTCCATTACCATAGTTGGCATTTCCTTGAAAGGGAGAATAAGAAGGAAACAGCTGTTCCAGCTGTCGTCCTTGTTCTTTGTTCAGACAAGTGCAGGAGACTGCAGGATAACAGCCAGGTCAGCACTTCCAGATGTGAGTGAATTCTTAAACATTTATAAGATGCAGAGCCAACTGCTTATCATTTCAGACTGTTTGCATTCCTCTTTTTCAATTAAGTCTTTACATTGAGTTTAAGATACAGTGGTACTTCGGGTTAAGTACTTAATTCGTTCCAGAGGTCCGTACTTAACCTGAAACTGTTCTTAACCTGAAGCACCACTTCAGCTAATGGGGCCTTCTGCTGCCACCGCGCCGCCAGAGCACGATTTCTGTTCTCATCCTGAAGCAAAGTTCTTAACCTGAAGCAATATTTCTGGGTTAGCGGAGTCTGTAACCTGAAGCGTAAGTAACCTGAAGCGTATGTAACCCGAGGTACCACTGTACATAAAAACAGCACAAATGGAAAAATCATAATAACAAACAAAACAAACAAGTCTGGGGCAATCAAATTTTAAATCCATGACAATGAGGTTCCATATCTATGTCAAATATAGCCCATAATATTCCAGGAGTTGAGGGAGGGTGAAGAGTACCCTCAGACTTAGTTATATGCTCAATAAATTTATACCATACGGGATAAAATTTATCTTCTTCTGGACCATTCCTTTGAGGCTTTAGTTTAAAGGTGAGATTTTCCATCGGACCAGTTTGCCACATTTCCTTATATCATAGAGTCAGCAAGTTGGAGTGTGACTGCTTCCCAAATCCGGCGATTATTAATTTAGCTATTAATACTGTCTTCCTCTCCCTCCTCCCTGGAAGGGTCAGGATGGGGAGGTGGCCTCCACCATTACTTCCCAGCCCCTAACAGTTGGAGGGTATGAACCTGGTTCTAATTTTCCTTTTTGCAAGATGGAAAATGGAAGGAGGAGAATTGAGAAAGGGAAGGAGTCTGGGACTCCTTAAATCAGGTTACAGGCAGCCAGTGTGCTTGCGGTCACTTCTGCTAAAAGGGAGGGGGAAAATGTGCCAAGTTGGATCCTCCTAACAGAGGGCCCATGTTGTGCTTGGCCCTGGAACTCTTCCCCATCCGGCTTGTGGGCAGGGCTTGCCCCACTCCAAGTCATTGGTGCCACTGGCCTTTAGCCAATTGGCAGCGTGGCAAGGTTGAGGGTTGGTGGTATCTATTTGGCAGCGCGATGTAGGGACTTCCTTTTGCTTCACGCTGCCGAACACTCACCCACCCACCCCTTAATTAGGTCATGTTTGGCCTTGCTTTGGACTTCAGTTGGTCGCCTGTTTTGGAATAGGGGCCAGGTAGGAATTTTGTCCAATGTGGCAGATTGGCTGTGGCCACTTGGTTTTTGCCTACCTCTTAGCAATCATCACAACTTTGTAAGGTTTGGCGGTTAGGCATTGGTTTAGGGGAATGTGGGGAGGGGAGGTGCAGCCATCACCTGCCCCTCCAATTAATAGGGTTTTCCGTTAACGGAATCCGGGGGTCTGGATCTTGTCTGAAGAGGGGCTGGGGCCATGCCAGGACCCCCGGGAACCCCAGGGATGAGCATCAATCAATATACATTGATGGAGCTCACCCTGCTGGTCGTTTACCCTTCCAGACTTCCTGCAGGGTGGGGCAGGAGCCAGATATAGTTTTGATACCAATGCGTAAGTCAATAGCAGTCACATTTGTGTATTTCATAAAGTTGTGGCCAAAATTTGCCCATTAACAATTAAAATAAATTCTGTCTTCACTGTGTCTTCACTTCCATGGGGGATGGGTTTTGGGGCTTGGAGCACAACTGTGTTTTTTCTAAAACAGGTGGCATTATGCATATGTGTGTGTGTATGTGTGTGTGTGTATAATGGGAATTTCTCCCAAAGTTGACATAAGGAAGAAGGAAAGACGGTGCAGAAGGAAGCTAGCTGACAAGTTAGAATATCTGTAACTAGAATTCTGAGACTTTGAGATGCAGATTTCAAACAGATAATCTATCAGCATTGACCCAGGCCAAATGTTTTGTGGTTCCCTCAGAAAAGAAAGGGTATGTGCATCAGAGGTGAGTGCAACAGGTTCTGTTCATCACTGCGCTGGGTTTCAAAGGAGCATCGGAGTTGTCACTTCCAGTGAAGGGGTAATGTTTCATTTTTGTCAGAAATGAAAGCCGCTGCAGCTATAGGGACATTTCATCACAGCATTCTCTCATTATGAAGCTAATGTGTGAATCAACCTCATCTCACCCATGTGGTTTACAGTAGGTTTCATTTTTCTCTTCCTTCAAAAGAATGCAGTGACATTTATTCTATCAAGCATTCCTCCTAGAAACCAGAAGGCTGTGAAACATGCTCTTCATTTAGTTCATTACGCCAGAGAAGTTCATAATAGTTGAAAATGTTTTGCGTGTTGAGTTCCGCAGTGCCACCCCCCAAAAATTCACACAGCACACGTTCATTTTTGTTTTAGGTTTTTGGCATAATTTTGGCCACAACTTTATTAAAATACAGCAAATGTGAGTGGTTGCTTAGGCATTGGTTATGACTATCTGTCCTTGCCCCCGAGGACAGAGCTGAAACTTCCGGGCACCACCGGAAGCCAGCGTGGGAAACAATTGTTGGGGAGAAATGAGGCTGGGAATTCAGTCCAACACCTCTCACCCTCATGTTCCGGTGGGGCTTGCACGGCCCAAGCCCGGCACCACGGACAAGGACGAAAGAATGGCAAGCCCCTGGATTCCTTTAACGGAATTCCCATTCGCATCATTTGGAGGGATAGGCACCTTACCCCTCCAAGCACCAATTTAACCAATGCCTAACCGCCAACCTTACAAGTTGTGACGATTTGCTAAGCAGTAGGCAAAACCCAAAGGCACACACTAATCAGCCATATGGGAAAATTCCTACTGGGCCCCCGCACCAATGCGAACGACCCCATGACAGGCAGAGCAAGGTCAAATGAACCCAAGAACCACCCTATAAAAGGGAGGGGGGGCGGGTGATCCGATGCAAAACGGCCAAGAGGACGTCCCCTAGTCCTACTCCTCAATTTATAGACTCTGACTCCTCCTCTAAATTAGCAACACCAAAAAATCCCCAGCAACCCAATTTAACCCCCTACCAGCTTGGTTCTCCAAATTTTGCCTAATCATGATGGTGGCCTGCTCCCCAACCGCAACACGTGCTCTCTGCTATTGAGAACACGCTTTGCGTGTTGAGTTCCGCAGTGCCACCCCCCAAAAATTCACACAGCACACGTTCATTTTTGTTTTAGGTTTTTGGCATAATTTTGGCCACAACTTTATTAAAATACAGCAAATGTGAGTGGTTGCTTAGGCATTGGTTATGACTATCTGTCCTTGCCCCCGAGGACAGAGCTGAAACTTCCGGGCACCACCGGAAGCCAGCGTGGGAAACAATTGTTGGGGAGAAATGAGGCTGGGAATTCAGTCCAACACCTCTCACCCTCATGTTCCGGTGGGGCTTGCACGGCCCAAGCCCGGCACCACGGACAAGGACGAAAGAATGGCAAGCCCCTGGATTCCTTTAACGGAATTCCCATTCGCATCATTTGGAGGGATAGGCACCTTACCCCTCCAAGCACCAATTTAACCAATGCCTAACCGCCATGGAGCCCACGGCTCACCGCCAAACCACTCACAACCCTAGCCAAGACCTCAGCTTGACCACCACCGCACCTATCCAGGCCTCATTACCCGAAGCCGACAGGTGCACGCCATCATCTCGAAATAGGGATGGCCTCTGGGAAGAAATTTCAGTATGAAAAATCACATCCCCGCCCAACTCCAAGACCTTTTTTGTTACCGCAGTATTGATGCGACTCCTGGCTCTCTCAATGGCAGCCGGGCAATGACTGCCCCTCCACGAGCGCCGTTGAAGCAGCCTTGACCAAAAAATTTTTGCTGCCGGCATCATAGCTCGCAGTGACTCCAAGTCCAATAAAATAGCAGCACGCAGTGAACGACAGTTCAAAGAAACCAAGTCGTTCTCGCCCAGATGTACCACAATGGCCAACGGGGGTTCTTCCCATAGCAACTGCCTCCGAATCCGAGGCAGGAGCTCCGACCAACGCATTCCCCTTCTGGACAGCCAGGACAACCGAACATGATGAGGAAGACCGAGACCTGGACCCATTCGCGACTGCCGCGCGGTGACACCAGCCCAATGGACGATGCTGTGCCCCACCATCCATATGCGGACAGGCGCCAAACCTAATAATAAATAAACAAAATTAACGTGAGGTCCTCGCCTAACGGATATAATTCTTGAACACTCCCGACTTCCATCGACCCAACTCCTTTATCCTGGCTGCTGACAAGCCCCAATGTGCCGCCGTAGTGGCAGCCCCTATCCTGAACGAGTGTGGGGCAAAATCATTTGCCATGCCTCCACCCGCCACGATTGCTTTCCGCATTATTTTCGCAAACTGTTGCCTCGAAAGGGGCGAACCATCCTCATGCCTAAGTAGTGGACCATCCCCAGGGGTGCGGATGGACAGGTACCTCCTGACATCCTTCACAGGGCAAGGGCCCGCCTCCCCAGTAGCCGGGAGACGAATGAGTGCACCCCTGCCCCTCTGATCCGTCTTCGAGTGCCTTATTGTGATTCGAAGTTCCACAGGAGACAGCCGCACGTCCTGCAACAAAAGGCCCCATGTACGGCCATCCCTATGAACCTCAACCACAATTTCGCCCACTCTTAGGGCACCGAAAAAGGCGATCGAAAAGGCGGCCGAAAAGAGGCGAGCCTCATAGCCGGACCAGCACACTACCCGCAGCTTTCTGCGCATTACGCACAACATATCAAAAGATATAGGTAGCCGACTTGCTGGGCGGGAAGGACGAAGTCTACTCCGTCCTTCCAAAGCTTTCCGGACTATGAACTTCGCACAAGGATCCTTATCAAAGAAAACCTTGCAGAAAAATGCTATAGCAGCAGCATGTATCCTAATCGTCTTAGCTGCCCTGCCCAGCTGAAATAAATGTGCTAAATAGCTTAACACCTGCGAAGACGTGGGCGAAGCCCGTTTTAAGTCGCAGGCAGATTGCTGCATGAACGTCACAAAATCACCCCACACTTTTGTGTATGAACGTAAGGTAGAAGGGGAGACCGAAGCCGCTACTCCCTGTAAAACTAATTGCTGCCAAGGCTCCAGAGATGTTCCGGGAAACATTCCGGACGTATCCGAGCCTCTGGAACCAGGAGTCTGAACCGCTCCATCTGAAAACGGGACAGAGCATCAGCAATTTCGTTAGACACCCCGGGGACAAAACGTGCTGAAAAAACTATATTATTACGTAAGCAATGCAACACAAAAACCCGCAAAAGGGCCGACACCCGGGGGGAGCGTGACGACAGCTTGGCCAACACTGACACCACCGCCTGATTATCGGTCCAGAAGCAGACACGACGGTTCCTGAACTCCTCGACCCACAAATGCACTGCCACTGCAATGGGAAAAAACTCGAGAAAAGTTAGGTCCCGCGTAATCTCACCCCCTTGCCAGGTCTTTGGCCAACGTTCTGCACACCAACGTCCCTTCCAATAGAGTCCAAAGCCAAGGGAACCGGCAGCATCAGACTGCACTTGAAAGTCATTCTGCAAGTTCAAAGTGTCTTGCCAAAGTGACACCCCATTGAATTCCTCGAGGAATTCCAACCAAATGGAAAGATCCACCTTTACCTGACTAGAGAGGCGCACACGATGATGCGGGGCTTTCAACGCTGAGGTGAGGCAGGCCAGGCGAGAGCAGAAGGGGCGCCCCGGCGCCACCACTCTACAAGCAAAATTCAAGTGTCCCAACAGTGATTGAAGCTGCCGAAGAGACACCTTCCTCAACGGGAGTAGCTCCTCTATTACCCTCCTCAAATTTGCTAGTTTGTCGCTTGGCAAGCTAGAAGTTTGAGCAACAGTATCCAAAAGGATACCCAGATAAGTAAGCCGAGTCGAAGGACCCTCAGTCTTGTCCGCGGCTAGGGGCACCCCCAATTCCTGAGTAAGATTGGCAAAAGCTTGCAAGAGCACCGAGCAATCGCCAGTATCAGATGCCGAGGCCAATAAAAAATCATCCAAGTAATGAGTGACTCCGCTCAGGCCGGTTTTTGATTTGAGAGCCCATTCCAAAAAGGTACTGAAGGATTCGAAAGCGGCACAAGCAATCGAACATCCCATCGGCATTGCCTTATCAAAATAATAGTTGCCCTCAAACTGAAAACCCAGCAACCAAAAATCTTCCGGATGAATTGGCAAAAGGCGAAAGGCTGACTCGATATCGCATTTTGCCAATAATGCGGAATGGCCAAAGCTCCGAATCAACTTGATTGCCTGATCAAGAGATGCGTACTTCACTGAGCAGAGTTCAGGAGGTATGACGTCATTAACTGACGTACCCATGGGGTGTGACAAATTATGAATTAAACGAAATTCCCCCGGTGCCTTCTTAGGCACAATACCCAATGGGGATACATGCAAATTTTGAAAAGGAGGGGTGACAAAAGGACCGGCCATCCGACGCATGGCCACCTCCTTTGCAATCTTTTTGCGAGCAACCTGAGGTAGCTCACGAACTGACTTTTGATTAGCCGGATTCCTTGCCACAGGTGACTCAACTATCGGAATCCGAAAACCTTGAGAAAAACCATTACCCAAATAAACTGCAGCCTCCCTATTGGGGTATGACTGCAACCAAGTTAACAAAACCCCCAGGCGAATAGGTGTAAAAGCTAAAGAGGTCAACGAGCTATTTTGCGGTTCCCGTGGTGTTTGCGGGAAGAGCGGGCTTTGGGGATTGCTGAGAACCCCCTTTTCCCCCACGAAAGGGCCGCCGACCTGCAAAACAAGAGGAAGTGGGATGCGAGCCATTGCATCTTTCGCAGGCGTGGACGAATTTGCACCCCTGTCGATTACACAACCCTTTGTTGAAGTCCCAGCAAAACAGGCGGCGGCCAGTTTTTAACACCCCTGTCTTAGGCTTCTGCTGCTCAGGAGCCTTTTTATCAATAAGGGGGGCCACGTGGGTGGTCCATACGTCAAGATCTTTCCGATCCCAGCGAGCAGACGGAATTCTTGCTGCGCGGCGCCGGAAAGCCTCATCATATTTTATCGCGGCTTTTTCACCTGCTCTGGTGAATGCCGAGCGAACGATAGACAAATAAACCATTAAATGAAGAGATCTCCGGGGATAAGCAGCCATTACCACACCAGCAAAGACCTGGAAACAATCAAGCCAAAGTTCGAACGAACGGTCTGTATTGGGAACCCCCTGGCGCTTTTTGGAAGAACTACTCTTCTCTAGGTCCTCCGAGGGCGGGGCCAACTTAAACATGTCTACGTATCGACCATCCAAAATCCTAGAGCGCACCTTCGATGACAGGTGCAAACCAGGAATAACGTCTCTGGCGGAGTTGGTGGACACTTTAACGTCTGGCACCAAAACGCCATCCAAACATTCCTGAACGATACCATACCTAGCCCGATGCGTGTTGGACCGGCGCTCCCAAGCCCACCTAGGGAGCCCCGATGCGGATTCGCCAAAGCCCCAGTAAAGTTCCAATGAGTTACCTGACTCCTCGTCAGAACTAGAAGATGACGTACCAGTATAAGAAGTAGAGGAGTCATCCCTCCTTCGCTTTGCATGCTTCCGGGAAGACTTCCTGCGGCGACGCTTCCCGCCCGAAGACTTCCTGGCCGGAACCGGTAAGCTGTCCTCAATGGAAGATTCCGATTCCTGACCCGGCCGAGAGAGACCTGGGGCCGATGGAGAAGAAACCACCCGTGAGGGACCAGGAACAGAAGCTGCCTCAACGGTAGGCAGCACTAACCTACCATGGCGGGAAGAAGAGACCGAATGGGCACCCCTCCCCGAAGGTCTCCGCGAAGGATGGGACCTCCGTGCCCTGCCACGAGCAGCAGGTATGCATCGGGGATGTGTCGGCTGGGGGTCACTTCCCCCCACCACAGGCAACAATCCCCCACTTTCATCCTCCTCAGATGACGACAAGACCGGCGATGATGCTCCCACAGGATGAGGCGGTGTTGTCGACGTGGACGGCTGACTGGAACACTGCTGCAGAAAGCCATCCAGATTAGCCGCGAAGCGAGATAAGGCCGCAGGATCGCCGGCCATGCTGGACACCAAGGACTGCACTCGTCCTTCTGGTTGTCTTGTAACAGGTGAGCGTAACGCCTGCGATGGGCCTCTAATAGGCCGTTTTGTAGTGGAAGATGGACCAGGGCGAGCTGAGTCCCGCTTCGGAGCCATACCTGCTAAGCAATAAGAATATAAAAGTAGAAAATTCCAAACTGTTAATGAGTAAACAGGCCTGACCCGATAGCACTTGAAACTAAGAAATCCAAACCTTGAGACAATAAACTTCAGTAGAACCAAGCAAAAATATAAAATTCTAATTAAAAATCCTTAATGTAAAATTATTACACGCCTAGCCAATCCAGCCGGCAAGGATAGAAGAGTAGTCAGCCCGATTAAGGGCTCAACCACACAAAAGAGGGGTTATTCAGTCAATTCCAATAAGGAAACCTAAAAGAAAATGAAAAAATTCCACAAAAAACAATTGCAATGGTGCAATAAGCAGATCCACCAGCAGGTGGCGCTATGACAGCCTGTCCACTAACGAAGAGGAGGCTGCAATACCAACTAGGCCACCAGGGGAGCTCAGGAGTAGGCCGGCTGCAATACCGGCAATGCCACTAGGGGAGCTCCGGAGTAGGCAGGCTGCAATCACTGCAACCGGCCACAAGAGGGCGCAGGCCAATTAACGGCGCCAAACGGATCAGCAATGGAGGGCCCTGACGCAGCAAGGCTCCTCCACTGGCACAGGCCGCTCCGAGGCCCCCAGGAGGCCCTGAAGGCCTCAAGCCACCCTCAATCGGCGCCTGCTGCTTTTTAAAGTAATCGAGGCCACCTGAAGCAGGCGCTGGCCGCGCTGCGCGGTCCCGCCGGTAGCCCACGCCAGTTATTTATTTATTTTTATTTTCAGGCCGCCGGAGCGACGGGGACGCGCCAGGCAGCACAACCGCCCAGGAGCCGGCTCGAAACAGGTAAGGTAAGTCGGAATAGGGAGAAGGATGGGGAAGGAAGGGGGACTGGGAGCGCTCCGCGGCTCGGAGCCACGAGCGATCTGCAATTAGGGCCTCCCTTCGGAGGGAGACGATGGAGGGAATGTGGGGGGGGGAGGGAAGGGTGGAAGCCGGCTGCGCGCCGAGGCCGCGGAGCCGCGGAGCGACCCCCCGGGCGGGTGCAGGGTACTCCCGCAGAACGCGATCGCAATGGGGGGGGGGTAAGCGGCTCGGCCGCACTCCGCGGCCCTAGAAGCGGCCTGGGACGGCGCGATCGAGGAGAAACCTCCCTAACTAGGGAGGGGGCACCCCCCTTGCCTAAGGAAACAAACCCACAACGAACTTAAGCCAAGAAATTAAAATTAATGAGGAGCAATAAATCCGGTAGAAAAATTAAGAAAGGGAGGCAATAGGAAGCAAATAGAATGAAAATACAACCGTCTCAGACACCAAAGAGCTCCTTGATCCGATGCAAAACGGCCAAGAGGACGTCCCCTAGTCCTACTCCTCAATTTATAGACTCTGACTCCTCCTCTAAATTAGCAACACCAAAAAATCCCCAGCAACCCAATTTAACCCCCTACCAGCTTGGTTCTCCAAATTTTGCCTAATCATGATGGTGGCCTGCTCCCCAACCGCAACACGTGCTCTCTGCTATTGAGAACACGCTTAATCAGTAATTACAAAGTCATTATCACCGCATTTCTATATTGGTTCGGTGCAAATCCATCACAGCAAGAATAATAGGTTAATTTTTGTGTTGACAAAATAATCACTAAGCAGTATCAGCATGAGTTCTCATTTGTGCGGGTTTGTACTATGTCAAGTCATTCTTCCATTTGTTTAAACACTGATGCAAATGATATTATTATGCAACTTCATCTTTTCTGCAGTGAGCTCATAAAATCTGGCAAACTTTCATATTCTCAGTAATTTAAATGCAGCAATCACTGTATGTGGCAACAGACATTGACAATTTAGGCAGCAATCCTATACCCCCTTACCTGGAAGTAAACCTCATTGTATTCAAAGGGGCTTACTTCAGAGTAGACAGGCTTAGCAGTGGGCTTGTTTCCCAGTTATGAGGCATGGAACAAAACATGTTCAGGTTCAGTGCTGCCTCAGCAATGCATATGGAAACTGTGAAACGTTGATGCCAGAGGAACAGCTGTGCCTTTGTACAAACACAGAACATATTTGACAAATTAAATACATGTGCTACATTCTGAAAGGGGTGTGTCAACACCTAATTGGTGCATTATGATTTTGACACTGGTTTTTAGCCTTGTAAGCTGCAAACCTGGAAGTTAAACCCATTAAATCCAGTGGGGCTTGCTGATGAGAATACATGTGTAGGATTGCACCGCTAGAGGCTGAGCTGTCAATCAGGAAGTCAACAGTACAAATCTCACCTCTGCTATAAACTCAGGAAGAAACTGCCAGGCAAACTGTTCTCTCTCAGTACCTACCCTGCAGCTGCTATCTAGGAATAGTAACACTAACTTACCGTATGGGATTGTCACAATAATTACTGTGATAAATATATGCAGTTTCTTGATCACCCTAAAGCACGGTATGACTGTATTCACTTTTTAAAAAATTAAAAAAAATGACTTGCTATCATCCAGGCTAATTTACTCCGCCACCCTCATCCCGTGTAGCACAACAAAACTGTTTCATGCATTCAGGAACGTTCAAACAGACATTTGGAGTACAGCATGTTGCTGTTTGGAAAACATACAGAGGACTCACTTGCCAGATCATATCATCTAGCTTAATCACAGACCCTTTCCAGCAATACTCAACCGGATAACTCTGGCAAACTCACAAACAGAACAGGATGATGAGAGCCATCCCTAGATAGTTTTCCCTCTGCAGCGGTGTTCAGAGGCATACTGTCATTTAACATAAAGGTTCTACTTAACTCACATTCCTAACAGCCATGGAAAGACCTACCCCCCCCCCCAATTTGTCCAAATGCATCAAAGCTAGAGCCCATCATCACAATTTGTGGCAGCAAATTCCTTGACCTCTACTGCCTGTGAAGATCTGTTCCCATTCTGCAAAATACCTTTAGGCTGCAATCCTCTACTTACTTACCTGGGAGTAACACCCATTGAACTCAGCTGGGTGTACTTTTGAGGTCCAGTGCCATGGGCCTTCTGGCAGTTCCCTCATTGTGAGAAGCCAAGTTACAGGGAACCAGGCAGAGGGCCTTCTTGGTAGTGGCGCTTGCCCTGTGGAACACCCTCCCACCAGATGTCAAAGAGAACAACAACTACCAGACTTTTAGAAGACATCTGAAGGCAGCCCTGTTTAGGGAAGCTTTTAATGTTTGATGGACTATTGTATTTTAATATTCTGTTGGAAGCCACCCAGAGTGGCTGGGGAGACCCAGCCAGATGGATGGGGTAAAAATAAATAATAACAATAACAATAACAATAATAATAATAGACATATATAAGATGACTGTGCTGTTAAAGTGCTGACGTTACTTAATGTTACATAAAATTGTGTATGATTGTCATTGTATTTTAAGTTACTGTGAAAAATACACTGTATGAACTCATGATGAAGGCTTGTATTTTTTCCATTGCAAAAATGTGGTGGGCTAGGTTTTATGATTGAGTCATGGGTCTTGGGATTGAATTTCAGAACATCTATTTATGTTTATGAAGTAACTTCCATCACTCGGTCACGAGTTGTTTTGCAAGCAGACCCAGATCTCCCTGGGTATTGCCCAAGCTGCAAGCAAGCAGGAAACCAGTGGGTGGTGGTGGTTCATTTTGATTTTTACCTGAAAAAGCTAGGTATGGGCAAATATATGCTTTAGAGCATGGAACCAGTATACACAAGAGAAATGTATAACTGAGACAATGTATCACTTATCGTTTTTGCAACATTTAAATCAAGTTTCTGCACATAAAGCTTCAAAACTTAATTCTTGTGATGAAAATTTATTTTTCTATGACTTGGGGTCTTAAATTTCAGCGGTGCCTTATGCAACACCAAAATTTGCCCCATCTCGCCTCTTGCCTTCAGTTCTACATCATTGCTGCTCCCTGCGGTGTCCATGAGGCTCTGTGCGCAGTGCAACCAAACCAGTTGCCCTTCCCAAAATTTGCTTCTGCAGAGAAAGAACTTCCACTGCAAATATTAGTAATTCACATAATGTTGGTGCACACGGCTGGATAGGGGAACATGTTCAGAGGCAGCATGTGGCTGAATGCTGGTTACTAGGGTCAAAGCAGGGAGGGGTTCCTCCTGTCTTGCTTGTGGCTTCCCAGAAGTATTTGCTTGGCCTCTTGCAGGAAACAAGATAGAATCATAAAATTGTAGAGTTGGAAGGTACCACAAGTGTCATCTAGTCCAACCCCCTGCAATGCAGGAATGTCAACTAGATCATCCATGACTGATGGCCACCCAAACTCTGCTTAAAAACCTCCAAGGAAGAAGAGCCCACAAGCTCCCAAAGGAGATGGTTCCACTGTCAAACAGCTCTTACTGTCATAAAGTTCTTCTTGATGTTGAGTTGGAATCTCCTTTCTTGAAGCTGTTGGTTCGAGTCCTACCTTCCAGAGCAGGAGAAAACAAGCTTGCTCTGGAAATCAAGATGTGGGATGAGATGGGTCTTTGGTCTGACCCAGCATGGCTCTTCTTTTATGTGTTTGTGCACATGTGAAGTTGGGGATGTTGAGCATAACCCTTGTTATATGAAGGTACAGTCATACACACTTACCTAGGAATGAATCCTATTGAACTCAGTGAGACTAATGACTGAATAGCCATGTATACAATTACATTGTTAAATCTACCTTCAGTGGTGAATAAATAAATGCACTAACATCACACCTGAACCTGCATTTCTAGAGCAGATCAGAAAGCATCTGTTCTCAGAAGAATGCTTAATTGATTAAAGTATTAAACTGCAATGCTTCCTAATTGCAAAAATAAAAAATTGAAGGCTCTCAATGTATGTGAAAATGAAACTTGTTTTATTGTGCAAGGTGGTGGGGAGGGGAAAGAAAGCGATGAAAGCCTGTTCCACAGTCAGCGATGCAATCCTATTTATTTTTTGAAACACGGGAGAGGATCATGGATTAAAATAGTTCATTGGACTGTTTGGATTATTTGGGTTATTACCTCAAAATATTTGGATTATATTTGGATTATATTTGGATTATTTGGATTATTACCTCAAAATACACACAATACAATGATATCTAACATAAAAATCTTCTTCCCGCTGGTGTGTGTGGCTTTTGTAGCGAAATCATTATTGGGGTCATGCTCCATCAGTGTGAAGTCACCTTTAGGTGTTAGGTTGACTGCATTCAATGAAGGACAGTTTGTGATTTGAACTGTGGCTGGAAAAGAACATTGCCCTGTGGCTGTCGAAGAGATGAGAACTGTGAGTTTCAGCACCAGTGTGGTCAGTCAGTTTGGGGAGAAAATTAATGGCACACTTCACCAGCAATTGGTTTAGCAATTTTCAAATGGGAGGCATGCAACTCAGGGCACCTGATGTACTTGTTTTGATAACTATAAAACTATACTTCACATAAATCAGCTGTTTTATTCTATCGTATTTTAAAAACCCAGTTAACTGCCTAGGTTTTTGCTACCGCAAAGTCAAACTTCATTTTTTACTGATTTTGAAGTAGAATGGAAGAGAAATTTAAACCAAATGGGGGTTTTATCATTATTTTTTACACTTTAAAGCTAAGAGGTACAAAGTGCTTTTTCCTGCTCTGCCTTGACTTCCTTCTGACATTTGTAATTACAGCATGACCAGGAAGCACAATAGAACAAAATTATTCTGCTGGTTCAGGGCAAACTTCCATCTAAACCAGGGTGACCGGCCTGTAATGCTCAAGATGTTGCTGAACTAAAAGCCCCATTATTCCTTGCCATTGGTTATGCTGGTTGGGGTTGATGGAAGGTGGAATCTGACAACATCTGGAAAACCACAGTTTCCGACCTTTGATATAAACCAACACAGTGGCTTGCAGGATGTTTGGGAGGAATCTCAGAAGCAGGTACAATCCCCTACTATGAGATTTCAAGAGAGAGATGGCTTGTAGGAGTCCAAATTGGAGGTTGTAGGAGTGACATTCATTTTAGTTTTTCATTCCTATGACCATTTCCCCTCTCCTCTCATTGTTTAAATGATAGGGAGTTAACTACGAACACTTCAAAACAACCCACACTTACTGAGCATTCACCCTGATTGCTTTGCATCAAATAATTTTTATTCCACACTTAGTAGATCATTTCCTGGTGCCTTTCCTTTCTACAAAAACAAAACAAAACAAAACAAAAAACCACAAAACACCCCCCTCTGCTCTTTGATGCAAGACTTCCAAATCAACTTCAATTGTGCAACCTGAATTTCCTGGAATGCAATTGAATCCCCCCTGAAAACAACAGCAGTCTGGAAGTGCCCTGTGCCAGCTCCATGTCTAGAGAAAAGGGGTCTTTGGATAACATAGATCCATGCTGTCCTCATACAGTACAGTGGTGCCTCGCAAGACAAAAAGAATCCGTTCTGCGAGTCTCTTCGTCTAGCAGTTTTTTCGTCTTGCGAAGCAAGCCCATTGACAGATTAGCGGATTAGCACTATTAGTGGTTTAGCTGCTCTTAGCGGCTTATCGGCTTAGCGGATAACCGGCTTAGTGGCTAAGAAAAAGGGGGGGAGGGGAAAAAAACCCGCAGGAACTCACAAGACATTTTCGTCTTGCGAAGCAAGCCCATAGGAAATTCGTTTTGCGAAGCACCTCCAAAACGGAAAACTCTTTCGTCTAGCGAGTTTTCCGTCTTGCGAGGCATTTGTCTTGCGGGGCACCACTGTATATGTCACGCACCATCAATACAGCAGTTTTACAGAACAATGACAATGGTACAGGCACAACAAGGAGACCTCTGGCAGCAGACTTCCCTCTCCATCTATAGATTTCTCTCCCCTCACTCACGGGTGGAATGAGAGCTCCACAGTCTCCCTTGGAGCTGAGAATCACCCCCTATATTAAATGTCAGGGGTTCAGGGAGAGAGGCGCAGATGAGGGAGGAGACAGAGAGCGAGGGGGAAGGATTCCAGGGTGACGAGGAAGAGGACGACAATGACCCAAGATTGTCCATGAGTCCGTCCAGTGAATCGGAGGACTCCCAAAAGGGAGCCCCTCTGGTCAAGCCAAGGGGAGCTAGAGGGGGAAGCAGTCAGGAGCAGGGAAACGAAGGGGGAACCCCCAGTGGGAGTTGGAGATCGGGACCGGCTGCTCCGCCGGAACGGAGTGAAGGGGGTGGAGTGACCAGTGTGTCAGAAGGAGCAGAACAGGAAGCAGAGAGGGGAAGGAGATCAGGACAAGACGTCCTGCCGGAAGGGGAGGAAAGTAGTATCGAGAGCAGTGTAACTGTCGAAGGGAAGGTCAGGAGCAACGTACGCGCGCCAAGTTCAAAATGGGAGGCGCGCGGAAGTGAAGAGAGTCCTGGGGAGGAGCCTGGTCCCAAAGCCCGAAGGAGGGGGGAGGAGGCGCCAGAGGATTCAGCCTCTGGGGAGTCCCGAAGGGAGAGAACACAGGGGGGCAGAAAGACCCTGCGGAAAAGGAAAGAGAGGAAGAGGTGGACCAGTACAAGCCTCTTAAACTGGTGTAGAGGCGGGACTGACTCAGAGGGGACTTCAGCGGTCTAAGCGTAACAGACGTAGAGTCACGGAGCTCGGATGTGAAGCTAAGAATGTTCTTCAATAAAAGCTTTTGTACATAAGCCGGACTGGACTTTGGTCTCTTGTGAGCTGGGACCACGGGTGACTTTGACATTAAATAATAAAACAAGAAAATAAAATGCTAACACAGCAACAGAAATACTGCTTCTGAATGTGGAGGTTACAAAATTACCTTCTTTGGCTAATCCGCTTGCTAGACTTATCATCCATGAATCTGCTGACCTACATTTAAAGCCATCTATGCAGGTGAACAGCATCACACCCCATGGCAATGAATTCCAAATTATTATTATTATTATTATTATTATTATTATTATTATTATTATTTATACCCCACCCATCTGGCTGAGTTTCCCCAGCCACTCTGGGCAGCTCACAGCATATATCTAAACATACTAAAACATCAAACATTAAAAACTTTCCAATCCAGGGCTGTCTTCTAAAAGTCAGATGGTTGTTTATTTCCTTGACATCTGAAGGGAGGATGTTCCCCAGGGAGGGTGCCACTACTGAGAAGGCCCTCTGCCTGGTTCCCTGTAACCTTGCTTCTTGCTAGGAAACTAGTAGAAGACACTCAGAGGAGGACCTCAGTCCACATTGCGGTAGTCCAAGCAGGAGATAACTGCATGCACCACTCTGGCGAGACAGTCCGCAGGCAGATAGGGTCTCAGCCTACGTACCAGATGGAGCTGGTAGACAGCTGCCCTGGACACAGAAATGACCTGTGCCTCCATGGACAGCTGTGATCAAATTGAGCAACATGCCCTTTAGACATACTCCCATATGAAAGCTTTCCATATCCCATTATGCTTTATTTATTTCTCTGTTATTCCTTTATGTTTTCCCCTGTTCTAGTCAGAGTTTAATTGCTGGCTAATATTATGCATCTCCAAAGCGACCCAGGAATGCAATTCTACCATTGCACTATCTCTTGATTACTAGAGGAGAAGTGCACCCGAAGAGAGGAAGTGAAAAGTCTAGAAACTGCAAATTCCTTAACAACTTTTAAACTTTTTGGGGATGATGTTATGTTCATGACACAATCTTCACTTTGATCTGCATGCTCAAGAAACAAAGGAGACAGATGTAAAGAGAAATCAGAGTAAACCAATACTCTTACCAGCCTGTCATTGGCATTACCATTGTGTGAAAGGATGGGTCTAAGGAAATTACAGTATCAAACATTACTTTTTTGAGTTTCCAGACAGCTGACAGTAAGGAAGACATGTTGCCTGGAGGAGAATCATCCAAGATTTCTGAATGCTTTCAAAATCTGTTTTTGAGAAGTGCAATATTTCTGTCACTCCTATAAAATAAATAAAACAAGAGCAAAACACTGAATGCTGAAGAGAGATTTATTTTCAGAAGACATCTTATGCAGAACATCTATGTCTGATTTGCTGCCTTCTACAAAAGGTTGCTGCAGGAATACCTTCTGTGGTTGTTGTAGAAGACTCTCTCTCTCTCTCTCTATATATATATATTCCTCTTTTCATGCTTCGGGTAATGATGAGATTTGGCAGGCAATGACAATGGTGATAGATAGCTTTGGTCCACTGTTGATTGAAGGCAGGAGGCACTGGTTCCCAAGATATATCTGTCTGATAAGAAATAATCTGACTGGCGAAAAACAGTTCATGATGCACTCAGGATGGGAACCATTTCAGTTTCTTGGTTACCTAATTTGTTCCTATGTGTATCGACAAAACAAGTGTAGGAGGGATTTCTTGCATAGTCCATAGCTCTTTTGAAATACATTGGAAATCTGATATTGTTTGGAGCTTTCATGTTGGGGCTATGTACACAACATACTTTTAAAGCACATCTGAAGCAAATTCTTTCCCTCAAAGAATTCTGATCACTGTAGTTTGCCCCTCCCAGAATTACAATGCCCAGCAACCCTTAACAAACTGAAGTGTCCAGAATTCATTGAGGGAATGAATAAGATTTAAAGGTATAGTGCATACAGCCCTATGGATTGAAATGTGTGAAACTGAAGAGAAGGCTGCAGTATGGCTTCCATAGCTGAATGAAGTTTTTATTTGGAATATTTGAGAAGCCCATTTTTATTCACCAATATGGCAATATAGGAAATATAAATTTTCTGGAATGGGCTGCCTTTTTGTTGCATTCATTTGGGTTTATGCTTGAAAAGTAGTGATGTATGGAAGTGAGAGCTGGACCATAAAGAAGGCTGATCGCTGAAGAATTGATGCTTTTGAATTATGGTGCTGGAGGAGACGCTTGAGAGTCCCATGGACTGCAAGAAGATCAAACCTATCCTTTCTTTTTTTTTAAAAAAAATATAATTTTTATTAACAGGCCAATCAAATCACATTAATTCCAAATCACATTAGTTCCAAATTATACAGCCAAATTTTAAAATTTTTTGTTGGGGGTACCCATACTTCAAGCTCCGAAAGGGATCCGAACTTCACTCTTGCTGCTGCTGCTTTAATTAAACAGTTCTATGCAGTTCTGTCCAGATAGTCTCTTTGTTATTTTCCTCATCTTCTTGTTGTTATCATATATTCCTTTCTTTGTGATCTCTGATAATCTTCACAAGCGGGTTGCAAACAAACATATTCTGTGTGGGTTTTACACTCTCCAATAGTCATATCCCATAAAGAACAGACACCATTTCCACACCTCCGTAAAAAACATTCCCACAGTCTGTCCGTTGATCCACAGGCTTGCCAATCTATATCTCAAGGGGACCTGCCAGGTCAAGATCACATTCCGATGACCCTGGTCCTCCCCCCCTCGTCCTCCTATAGGCAAGCCTGCCTTAACGAAAGTCCATTTTTAACTGCGTCATAAAACTTTCTCTCCATTCCCCGATGTTTCCACCAGTCCTCTCTTTGATCAGTAATTCATTTCCACACAGTTCTTGGCTCCTGCTTGTGATTAGTAATTAGCAACGATTCTTCTCTCTGGAGGGGAGGGTTATTGGTACTCACATAAGACAAAATAAGAAAAAAAATTTCCTCCCCCCCTTTCCGTTTCACTCCAACATACCAGTCTTTTAATGATGATTCTTCACTTGATTTATTTGTCCAGCCCATCGCTCCGCTCGCAGAGATCCCATTAATCAGCAGTCTTTACTCCCGATCTTCACTTGATGTATGTGCATTAGCTTCTTTCCAATTATATATTTCCAATTGTATATTTCGTGCTAATGCGAACCAGTGCGCGATTAGAGAAAGTGTCAGGGAGAGCCGACATCACCCGAGGGCTTTGTGCCAAGTGTCCTCACCCCCTTCTTTCGATTCTGGGGGTGAATTATGGACACAGCTGGCAAGGCAGTCCCCCCCATTCCCTTGGGGGGGGGCAAGGGAGGCTGCATAGTCCCATCACAGCCTCTTAATTACTTCGTGTGGGTCAGAGAGATGTTATTGTCGGCCATCTTCCAATGCACCCACTGGTGGCCCCCAAACCTATCCATTCTTAAGGAAATCAGCCCTGAGTGCTCACTGGAAGGACAGATCCTGAAGCTGAGACTCCAATACTTTGGCCACCTCATGAGAAGAGAAGACTCCCTGGAAAAGACCCTGATGTTGGGAAACATGGAGGGCACAAGGAGAAGGGGACTACAGAGGACGAGATGGTTGGACAGTGTTCTCGAAGCTACCAGCATGAGTTTGACTAAACTGCGGGAGGCAGTGGAAGACAGAAGTGCCTGGCATGCTCTGGTCCATGGGGTCATGAAGAGTCGGACACGACTAAACGACTAAACAACAACAACTTGTTTGTTATTTTTAATTCACAATCCCTAATCATGTGTCACGTTCCCTTGACTCCCCCTTCTCATAATTTCACAAATGTACCAAGATGTGATGAGGGGAGAAAGTAACAGTGGATGGTAAAGAGCCAGTGTAGAAATGTGGTTAGTGTTAAACTAGGACCTGGGAGACCAGGGTCTAAATCCCCACTCAGACATGAGGCCCACTAGATGACCACTGTCTCTCAGTCTAACCTACTTCGCAGGGTGGTCATGAGGATGAAGAGGAGTTGAAGCATGTACACCATCTTGAGCTCATTGAGGTGGAATATAAATGTAATTCATGAGGATAAAGTCAGAAGTGCTTTCTAAGCTGTTTCTAGTGACATGAACTTTGGGGGACATTATTATTCTGAATTCATTGATCAGGCGGAACTTCCCACTTCCCAGCATTCCTGTATAGCATGTTCTGAAACCTCATTTCAGATTGATTGGAAGCTAGGAAGAGACTTTTGCTTTTATTAGCCCTCTCAGCTATCAGTCCTGCTCTTTTCATTCCCCCTACCTCCTCCAACTTGAAAGCATATAAGATCGTGGGAATCTGTCTCATAATGGTCCATCTAGCTTGGCATTCTCTACACAAGGGGTAGACCCTTCAGGTGCCATTGGATGCCCTTAAACCTCATCCAGAACTGTGTTGGCAACATCTGAACTACACTGACTAGCAATGGTTCTCCAGAGTCCCCCAGCCCTAGCCTGGAGATGCTATTGCTTGAACCAAAGACCTTCTTAATGAAATCATGTTCTGTACAATCGAACATGCCTATTAACCTTCCCAGATGAGGTGGGTTAACAAGGCACTTGTCTGGGCCAAGGCATTCAAAGATTTGGAGAAATCTTGAAAAGAGTCTTGGCTTTTTGCAAGAATTATCCCAAAAGCCTTATAAGTACCGAACCCATTTGCTCATCAACACTTATACTTCAGTCTCAAGTAAGTGGAAGGAAAAGATTGAAACACTTGCAATTATCCAAGTGACTTTTTCAGACGTCTGTTGAGTGTCACATACTAAATAGTATTTCTTCTCCCACCCCAAATCTTTAGTTAATTATATCTTATGCCAAATTGAAGTGAATGAAAAGGGAGGTGAATTTTTAAAAATTATATCTGATTTCTTTCCCCACTTTGCTGTAATGTGGAATGCTAAATTTGCAAGCATTAAAAAAAATATGCTGCTTTGTAACGTTAATAAATGCAGGTGCGTGTTGTGAACATGAAGGAAGGATGTTCAGCACTGGCAATCTAATGACACCTACTACCATGATCAGCTCCGTGATAAATCATCTGGTTTGTGTGCAGAAGATTCCAGATTCAATCCCTAGCAGGTACTCCAGAGATCCTGTAGATAGCCAAGCAATAAGCCGGTGTTTCTGGTAGGCACATTTAGAACGGGTTGCTTGCTGGATTGACCTTGGAAATGAAAATTATTAGATCTGATGCTGACCGGCTGCCTCTAATAATAAAATACAAAATATTTGGGAACTGATTGTTCTAACAGTATTTCTCGTACTGGTCTCTTAATTTTTTTCTGGATATCTCGTTCTGAGCTGCTGCATATTCAATTATTGCAGCAGATACACAAACCATCTAACAAGAAGGCACCTAATCAGACAAATTTACTGCACATCCCTTCAAATGTTTACCCACCAGCATTCATTTAATAGGGACACAAAGGTTAGCACTGTGGCATACAGAGGATGAAAGTAAATTTCAGAAAGGTCTAAGGCTGCAATCCTAAAACATTTTACCTGGGAATGAGCCCAATTGAATTCAATGAATTCAGTTAGGAATGTGTTGTGATTGTACCTTTTCACTGAAGGATATTTTGCTAACATAATTAAGATCAGTGCTTTTATAAAATCTGTGACAAAGAGTTCTTTTATACACCAATTTGTCTAGGTTCAAATTTCAGAAGATCAAAACTGTACTTGATGTATGCTATCAGTTGCCAAGGACCATCATTTGCTATCAAGAAATATAGTAATTGGCTATCAGTAATTGAATGACCATCATTTTTAAAACTATGACTGCTGACAGGAACAGTCGCTGCCACCAGAAAATGTTAAATATGAATGTATATGGGAGTCACACTGCTTTTCCTGTACACAAATTGCTAGCTGAATTTAAATTACATCACAATTGCCTTTATTAGAAGACATCTAAAGGCAGCCCTGTATCAGGAAGTTTTTAATGTTTGACATTTTATTGTGATTTTATGTGTTGGAAGCTGCCCAGAGTGGCTGGGGCAACCCAGCCAGATGGGCAGGGTGTATGTAGGTAGGTAGGTAGGTAGGTAGGTAGGTATAAATAAATAAATAAATAAATAGAAGCAGTTTGTCTCTGAGTAAGTAAAATAATTGAAACTGCATGAGGAAAACACACACACACCAGATTCTGTTTGCATGTGGTGCTAAAGCATATACGAATATATTTTACACATATGTGATTTGTTTGTAAATCAGATCCAGAATGCCAGGCATGATTCAAGATGCTGCAAGCTTCACACTGCCAGGTTGTTTTAAGTCAGACAAAATTTGGTGTTAAACCTTGGTTTTTCCTTTGAAGTCATCGGGAGGCATCCAGTTCCCTTCAAAAGGCACCACAGTTCCGTCTACAGTGGGGTTCCGTAAATTGCTCTCACTCCCAGGAGGCGAACTCGGATAATAAACATGTGCTCCAAAACCATCCAAGCTTTATTGCAAATTTATTTCTCTTTTTTGTGGTAAAGGGACAGGGAATGCTGGCTTTCATTACCGAAGCATCTTTGTCTTACGTCTTGCTCCTTGCTGGAATTCTAAACAAGCTGGAACGGACATTTTTATTTCCTTAAAGAGAAAGGCTGTAAGAAGCAATGAGCAAATTTGTGTTTTTGATTTCTCACTGTGCTTTGGGCTTACATAACAAGAACCCAGCGAGATTAGAACAGAAGCCCATCTTTTCCAGCATCTTGTTCTTACAGTGGCCAGGCAGATACAAATGGGAAGCCTACAAACTGGAAACTGGAACAGCACTTGCCACACCAGCAACTGGTATGCAGAGACATGCTTCTTCTGATACTGGAGAAAGGACACAGTCAGCATGGCTATAAGCCAGGACAGCCTTATCCTCCTTGAATATGCACCTCGGGTGGAACCTCGGGTTACGTACCGTCCTCTTTATGAACACTTCAGGTAATGAGCTCTGCTAACCCGGAAGTAGGTTCTACTGGTATAATAATAATAATAATTTATTACTTGTACCCTGCCCATCTGGCTGGGTTTCCCGAGCCACTCTGGGTGGCTTCCAACAAAATATTAAAATACAGTAATGCATCAAACATTAAAAGCTTCCCTAAACAGGGCTGCCTTCAGATGTCTTCCAAAGGTCTGGTAGTTGTTGTTGTCTTTGACATCTGGCGGGAGGGCGTTCCACAGGGTGGGTGCCACTACCGAGAAGGCCCTCTGCCTGGTTCCCTGTAACTTGGATTCTCACAGTGAGGGAACCGCCAGAAGGCCCTTGGCGCTGGACCTCAGTGTCCGGGTGGAATGATGGGGGTGGAGATGCTACTTCAGATATACTGGACCAAGGCCGTTTAGGGCTTTAAAGGTCAGCACCAACACTTTGAATTGTGCTCAGAAACATACTGGGAGCCAATGTAGGTCTTTCAAGACCGGTGTTATGTGGTCTCGGCAGCCGCTCCCAGTCACCAGTCTAGCTGCCGCATTCTGGATTAGTTGCAGTTTCTGGGTCACCTTCAAAGGTAGCCCCACACAGAGCACATTGCAGTAGTCCAAGTGAGAGATAACTATAGCATGCACCACTCTGGCCAGACAGTCCATGGGCAGGTAGGGTCTCAGCCTGCGTACCAGATGGAGCTGGTAAACAGCTGTCCTGGACACAGAATTGACCTGTGCCTCCATGGTAGCGAACTTTGCCCCAGGATGTGAGCGGAAGTTGCGCACCAGCGGCACGGCAGCAGTGGGAGGCCCCATTAGCAAAAGCGTGCCTCAGATTAAGAATGGTTTTGGGTTAAGAATGGACCTCCGGAACGAATTAAGTTCACAACCAGAAGTACCACTGTATCCCTTTTTCGAATCCTTCCAAGATGGTGGTCATCACAACTTCTTGTGGTAGTTTATTCCATAGTTTAACTCTGAGTTGTATCAGGAAGTACCTCATTTTGTCTGTCCCAAATCTTCCAACATGCAGCTTCATTGAATGGTCCTGGGTTTTAATATTAAGAAGGGGAGAATACTGCCTTTCTAATCCACTTCTTCCACACTTTGAAACTCAACCATGACCACAGAACCTGCATTTTTTAAACAAACCAGTAAAATCCCAAATGTTTCTCCATCCACAAAGTGCATTGATCCTCCTGAAGCTAGTGTTAAGACAGAACAGGGTATGCTTCCAATGAAGAACTAACATACTGATTTCCCCATCCTTTCCATTTCCTGTCCTCCATAAGGCATTGTAGAAATGGTATATATAGACTGGAGTCAGCCCAGGAGAGGTAGAGATGAAAGAAATCCTCTTTCTGTTAAACATAAATGTTTGTTTTTTTTATTGGTGCAAGTTTCTCCAATAGCTCAACCCATCTATTGCAATCAAATAATGGAGATGACAAAATGCCTTTCAACATTGGTTTAGGAATTCTTTGGCTGATGGATTTTCTCATAGTAATGCACTTATTCACTTCACATCGGGGAGCAAAATTAAAAGTGGAGAGGCATACAGGCTGAGTTGCATGTGAAATCTCTTCAGTTGTACTTAATCCATATCTAACCTTGATTTTTATTCTGTTATTAATAAAAAAAAGTTGCTATCTCCTAAACACCTCCCCCCACTTTCTCTTACTTTTCATAGTAATGAAAAAGAAACATGAAAGATATAGCTCTTCATTTGGGGGGGGGGACCATCAGTTCATGAAAAAAATCTCCAGTATTTTCAATTGTGCATTACTCCTCTTCAAAAATGAAAAAAGAATCATTTGGAGTATATGATTATTTACCAACCTTTTTCATTGACATTATAAATGCTTCTTTTCTCAAGTAGGTGGATAGAAAGATTATCAAAATGAAAGGGAAGCTGAAGCCATAGGAACTTTTTCCAGGTTTCTGAAGAGGAGTGATTTCAGTGCAATTGAAGTACCAAGATTCTAAGTGAGATGCTCTTGGGTCTACTCTAGATTAAGTTACAGGCACAAAGAGACACACACATTTTTAGAAGCAATATGTGATTCTTGCTCTCTATTCATATACTGATAGCAAACTCAACTGGTGCATGTTAACAGGATCAAAGTATAAACTGAGCCACTGAGGAACAAGAAAGAGAGATCAGTATGCTTGGGAAAATTCTAAGGTTTGAAGAGGTACATTGAATCTTTAGGAGGGAGAATCTAAGGGGGTAGCCACAGAATGGCGGTTGTCAGATAACAGAAGAGCTGGTGTTGGTAAGATGGTGTATTCTGAAAGAAAGTATGTCTGAGTGGGACACTGAACAGAAGCATGTCACAGTGTCACTTTTTTTCTAGGCAAAATAAAAATGGTAGAAGCACCTTTGTGCAATTTTGAATCCATTGTATTGCTACAGACAGTGTGAAGGAAAGATCAGGATTCTATCATCTCTACCCAAGAGTATTACAAAGCATTTCCCTTCCCCTCAACTGCATTAAAACAAAACAAGTACAGTGTAACACACTTGGCAACTGTTAATGTAGGGAAACCAAGCACATTCTTGTGACATCTGCTACTGAGATGTGCTTTTTGGCCTGTTTCAAATTACCATAATTCCACCCTCCCATATCCTTTGCTAAGTTTTCATCCCTTTCCCCCACTTCAACCACAATGGGTTAAATCCTCCGTCAAATAGCCTCTATTCTTCTGAGCCTTATGTCTTGATCAAAGGCTACTGTTTGTTACATGTTCACTGAATTACTCGGAAGGGTTTATGACATCTCTTTGTATTTGGGCAATGAGTTTCAAACTTATTTACCTGTCACCACAGGCGCTCGACGATTTTGTGTGGGGCTCCCCAAAGAAACAACTCTTGCAGAAGTGTGCTTGAATCGAGTGTGCTGTACATCAAGTGTATGTCAGGAAGTAAACAAGTTATGATGACACATCAAACAAGACGCTTAATGCGCCCTGACAGCACCAGACAGGACAGCGTCTGCATCGTGGCAAATGATTGAGGCTCAGTTAGATGCGAACTCCCCCGCCCCTTCAACATGTATATATTTCTCACTAACTGACACATCTTGAGAGTGGCAAGCTCCTCAAGAGTATCAGCTGCCATAAAAATACCTTTCATTTTGGTGTTATGGATAGGATATGTACAATACGCTGATTGGGCAGTGAGTGGGGTCTCATGAGCCAAAAAGGACAGGGGATATTATGTGAGGGATGGGGGCCTTCATACACTGTGGATTCTGCCCAATGTCCAGCACAGCCAAGTTGTCACAGGAGAAACAGAATCACTCTTGCTGTGAGGAGAGTAAAACCTCCAAGAACCTAGGCTACTTTGGTTATTGGTAAAATTCATTCCCAGCCATGAAAACATTGGCCAATGGTCCTCCACAGCCAACCTAGCAGTTCGAAAGCACATCAAAGTGCAAGTAGATAAATAGGTACCGCTCCGGCGGGAAGGTAAATTGAGTTTCCGTGTGCTGCTCTGGTTCGCCAGAAGCAGCTTAGTCATGCTGGCCACATGACCTGGAAGCTGTATGCTGGCTCCCTCGGCCAATAAAGCGAGATGAGCGCCGCAACCCCAGAGTCGGCCATGACTGGACCTAATGGTCAGGGGTCCCTTTACCTTTACCTCCACAGCAAAATAATATCAGTTAAGGTAGGGTGTCTGGTTGGCTCCTGGGGCTGGCAAGAGACTGGACTGAACCCAGCCATTGTTCACAAAGGTGAAATAATGTCCACCATGTGAAATGTTAAAACTAGTACCAGCTCTAGGTTTTGGAGGGGATCTTGTTCATGAGACGTTCTTTATGACTTAGCTATTTTCACATTGGATTACTGAAATGTTATCCACATAGAGCTGCTTTAATTCAGAATCTCCAGCTGGTTTAACATATAGCTGCAGACTTCGAGGCTCAGTGATTGTAGCACATAACTAGGGGTGCAGAAGGAATCCATTTTAAATGGATTTATACATGGAATTTGGTGGTTCTAACCCAATTGAACTGCCGACATAGGATTACCTCTTGCAGGAAATGCCTGCATATATATAAGAGCTGCTCATGTGTTACTTTTTCCCCAAAGCCCAACTAATTATAACAGGAAATATGTTACACATATGAAACAGACAAGCCCTATGAAGAATTATATGAAGCATAATTTCATACATATGTATGAAATTCATACATATGTATGGAAGTCATACACTGATACATAAGTGTTTTTATATAGTTGTATGCATCTGTTTATGAGCTGGTTATTTTAGGAAATCTGGAGTGCATATCTGTATAATATTTTTATAATATAATATTTATATGTATGATAATACATATAATGTATGACTTCTTTTCAAGACCAAGGAGCCAAACAGGAATCAGAAAAAAATCATGTGCATAAGAGATTTTTTAAAAAAACTTACATACAACTTTGATATGAAATTTGTACTATTTCTTATGGGGCCAAATAGAAAATCTTTAAAGCCCTAAACCAGGCATAGGCAAACTCAGCCCTCCAGATGTTTTGGGACTACAATTCCCATCATCCCTGACCACTTGTCCTGTTAGCTAGGGATGATGGGAGTTGTAGGCCAAAAACATCTGGAGGGCCAAGTTTGCCTATGCAAATGGACAAGGACTAGTGATTTCAAGAGTGATTCCCTCAATACAATCCTGATTGTTATTATCATGAGAGCACCGAATGTGTTAAGATCAGAGGCAACAATAGACAGGTTCTTCTTAGTGTTGACACCAAAATGATGGCATGCTCTACCAATGGAGCTCCAATAGCCTCCATCTCTTTCTTAATTTAGATGTCTAATCAAGGTGTTTTATTCCTGCCATCCTTTAATTTGTATGTGCACGCTTTATAGACATTGTGACTGCTGCCATTAAATTTGCTTTAAGAATGACTGCTTTTATGATTGCTTCTTTTTATCACTGCTATTTTTATTTGATTAGATTCATACTATAATTTCATTGCAGTCATTTTAATGTCTCCTATTGTAAGCTTCAGATGTGCTGCAGAAGAGTATATATTTCATTAATAAAATATTATTAATAAGATTACAGGGATGTGTATGTACACAATATATGTATTTCTGTTTTAATTATATTTTGATTGTCACGCAGCTGTTTTACTACATGTATTGCTGCTATTTTATTATAACTGTAATGTGTTGCTGTTTTTCTGTCTCATATTGTAAGCTGCTTCCAAACGTTCTTCAGAAAAGTTAAGTATAAATTGTTGGTGGTGGTCTTGCCATTTTCATTTTGTAAGCTCTTTTGAATGTTCCCTGATGAAGTGCCTTTTCATTGTGCTTTGCTTTATTAATAAAATAAAAATGATATATATGCATGGGTACATAAGACACACATTCTTCTTCCTCTCAAGCTACATTAGTGATGTCCTGCTGCTATTGCTTCTTGAAATCACACTTCTCAGGGGTTGTTCTTAATGCAAATGACATCCATGTCTGTTTGTGGCAGATGCTGGCCCAGAATACCAGTGCTCAAATCAGCTTTGACCACTGTAGACTAAATGCATTTTGACCTTAGAAAAAAAACCTTTCACAGCAAGAGATTTTGTTCTCCTGAATCATGAACAACTTTACTTCACTTTGGCTTTGTTTGTTTTTTTTCCAAAATTGTGCAGTTGTTGCAGATTTTCAACACACCATTTCCCCATCTATCATGCTTTGAGATTACTGGGATGCCCTTTCTATTCCCACTGCCTACCCTAATTTGAGTTTTTTACATCCATGATTTGATATTGGATTCAATGTAACTCTTCTTATGACTCTAGGGTAATCAAATTAGAAGCAAACTAATGGAAAGGACAGTTAATAGTTAATATATTTCTGTAGAAAATGGGTTTCTTATGACAGAAGGAAAGAGGCTAAAGTACCCACAGAATTTTGAGGTGATCCTGCCTATTCTTACTGAGGCTATGTCTAAGGAATTTTGAGAGGAGCCCAATGATTACAGTTTCTTAAAATGAAATCAGAGGTAAATCCCAGAAGTAGCTGGGAAATTTTCAGAACTGCAATAAAGGTTTCAGTAAGATTCATGGAATGCAGCTGAAAGACATCACTTGATTTGGAGAATGGATTTTGTCTATAATATTCAGAACACAAAGGAATCAAACATTATCTCCCCCAAAGCTTTTCTACAGCTCAGAATTAAGAATTCTCCATACTAGCAGAGAGTAGTTTTGAGCATGGTTCTTCATTTAGGTCATGGAGACCAAACACCACACACCCTGACCTAAGCACCCCCACATGAGTGTTTTTTATAGTTCTGAGGGCTAATAGGAGAGCCAAGGGACACTCCTAAGTAGGGTTGTAACACAGCAATGATTTCCATTTTTACTAGTGTTCATCACATACAACCCTGTTTCCATTCTGCTGCAGTTTGGGTTTGACAAAAATGACATCATTTGTCTTGCTGTCCACTGTTGAAGAATTTTGTGTAGCTAAATACATAATTATATTATCATTGCATTATTCCACATTCGTTTTAACAGATAGGAAACACAATGCAAATGGGAGGAAATGTAATTAGCTAGGTGGTGTTTGTGGACTAAAAGCAAAAGTAGAAGGAACTACTGATCATATGTGCTGGATTGAATTCCATCCTGTCTCATCCATGGGACAAATTGCTGAGCACTGCCAATGTCCATTCCCATAGTAATTATAGGACAACCTGCTCTACATTAGTACTGGCATTGCTTTTTAAAGATATTTTAATTCCTTTATTGCTTGTGTATTTACCACCCGACGCTCCTTTGGGATGGAGGGCAGGATATAAATTTAACAAATAATTAAAAAATACTAATTGGCACTGGCCAAAAAATAAAAATAAAAAGTTCAGGGAAGCTCCCTAAGCCAATCAACAATATAAGTAGAAGTTTTTTATTGCAAGGTCTGCTAGCTATGCTCCCATCCCCACATTCATGTTTCCTTGATTTCTTTAATTCATAGGAAGACATTTGAGACCAAATCACATGCAAGTCACTGTATATTGAGCGTTCATCCTAATTTGTTCGTGAGGAGAATTAATAAAGGCAATAAATGATTGAACATTCACTGTGATTTGTTTACAGGGATATTAGACAATGTGTGCTAAGCAAATGTTACCCACACTCTCCAATGCATTTTCCCATTGCTTCCCTTATCACATAAAGTCTGGTTTCCTGGGGAGGCAAGTTTGTTGAACCAGAGCTCCAAATCAACTTTAATTGTGAAAACTGAATTGGGTAGTACGCAACTGAATCCCACCAGAAAGCGATTACAGTCTGGAAGCTCTCTTAATTCTGGATGTGGTTTATAGTTCTCCTGATAAACCTGCCACTGCCAGTATATAAAGAACTGATATTCTCTGAGCACTGAAACGGACTAGATGATTTCTGGACATATGGTAAATCTTGCAAGTAATGATCATGCCTGGATGAACATTGAAATAAGTATGTGCAGCTACTTCTGAGCTCACAATATAGTTTCGCAGCACAGGATCATAAGAGATTTGCTTGCCCTACCCAAACTTTTTTTGGTTTTATCCAGTCTGAGTTAGTAATAATGTATTTCTTCAGTAGCCAAAACAGCCTATGCCTTCAAGTAACTCAAAGTGGCATTAATCAATAATTCCCAGAACGGTATTATAGATAGTGGGTTCTCATCTATGTGCTGATGAACACCCTATATGTTTACCTTCTTCAATGGTGCAGTATTAGGTGTGCCAAGCTATTTCATTTAGTACAATGTTGTTTCCACTCACAAGAAAAAAAAAAAGTTAGAGCAGGAGATGTCTGTGGATCAAATATTATACAACTAATTCAGAATGAGGCAGCTAGACTGGTGACTGGGAGTGGCCACCTAGACCATATAACTCCCGTCCTGAAAGATCATTGACTCCCAGGATGTTTCCAAGCACAATTCAAAGTGTTGGTGCTGGCCTTTAAAGCCCTAAAGAGCCTTGGCCCAGCATACCTGAAGGAGCATCTCCACCCCCATCTTTCTGCCCAGACACTGAGGTCCAGCGCTGAGGGCCTTCTGTCAGTTTCCTCACTGCGAGAAGTGAGGTTACAGGGAACCAGACAGAGGGCCTTCTCAGAAGTGGCACCCATCCTGTGGAACACCCTCCCATCAGATGTCAGGGAAATAAACAACTATCTGACTTTTAGAAGACATCTGAAGGCAACCATGTATCGGGAAATTTTTAATGTCTAATGTTGTACAATTTTTATATGCTGTAAGTCACCCAGAGTGGCTGGGGAAACCTAACCAGATTGGGGGGGGGGGTATAAATAATAAAATTGTTATTGTTGTTAAACACACTGCTGTCAAAAAACACACACAAACTTCATGTAGCACAATCAGCAATGAGAGTGATCTAGATTTGCTCTTAGGTCACAATCCGATGATTTTTTTTTAAAACTGTTCCACAACCTGGTGCCCTGCAGATATTATGGGCTAAAACTCCCCTCATTACTGACCCTTGGCCATGCTGACAGGGGCTGATGTGAGTTGTAACCCAAAATAAATGGATAGCACAAGGCCGGGGGAAGCTGGTTGATGGTACAGAATATGTTGTGTCATTGCCTTCTGCAGCACTATTGCTAAATGACACAATGCCGCACTCTAGCTCCACAAGCAGTTTTGCAGCAGACTTACTCTATCAATTCCAGCACCACTCTCTCTCAAGGACCCAGAAACCTAAGCTGAGTCAAGGACAAGAGGCAGCCACCAGCCCTAAGTGATATTTGTTCGGTTGCACAAGTTCCAGAGACTATTGTAAGTAAATGAAGAATGTGTTTCCAGGGCTCCTTGTTGTTTAGCACGAAGGTTGCACAGACATTATACAATGTCCACTCAGTATTGTTATGATATGTCCATGGGGAGGTCATACAGTATTCACCACTTAATAAGCAGATATCCTGACTTCTTGCATGGAGGTTACACAGCTTCCCAGCATTGATTATTATCTCACACCTTTTAGTGCACATCCCTATCTCTTTCGTTACCTGAAGAATCTGGCTGGATTTGTTTCACTGAAGCACTTCAAGTGTGCAAACCTAAACTTCTAGCAGACAATTGAATCCTCCCTGGAAAATGGCTTAAAGGTGACTTTGGATAAACACTTGCCTGTCTCTGGGTGTTCTGCTGCTGTTACAGAATGGTGATCCGTGAAAAGCTCTGTTGGCATTCAGGTATATGTGTTGATCCAAGCATTCAGTTGGGCTCTGAGAATTTTTCCAGTCTCCCCTTGACTGGGGAGGAGGCACTCAGAAAAAACCCTCACCCAAACTGAGAGGAGCATCTGTGAGTCCGTCTTTCCCAGAAAACAACCATGTAATAAATGACTACAAACCACAGCAAAATATCACAGATGAAATCCAGCAACAGGTCATTTACAGGACTAGAACCTGCTTAAAACTGAGGTGAGGGTGTCAAAAAAAGACCTTAGGTCTAAGCATTCTCAGAAACTTGTCTTAGGTTACACAATACTTTGGTGGACCCATTTTGCAGCCTTTTTGCTTTGTGAAAAGCCAGCTGCAGACATCATCTGTCTGCAATTAACGTTGCCATTTTAAAGAAACCAGGCACAATGGTTGATTATGCTGCAGTCATGTTAACATTTCCAAACACCGCATGGATAACATAGTCAGATGAGCTGACCACCCAGAATTAAAGCCAAAGTTTCAAGAGACTTGAGCTCATAAGAAGACCAGTTCCTGATAGTCATTTGAAGTTATTTCCCATAAAGGACCCCTGGAAGGGTAAATCCAGTCAAAGGTGACTATGGGGTTGAGGTGCTCATATCACTTTCAGGTCGAGGGAGCTGGCGTTTGTCCACAGACAGCTTTCCGGGTCATGTGGCCAGCATGACTAAACCGCTTCTGGCGCAACAGAACACCATGATGGAAACCAGAGCTCACGGAAACGCTGTTTATCTTCCTGCCACAGTGGTACCTATTTATCTACTTGCACTGGTGTGCTTTCAAATAGCTAGGTTGGCAGGAGCTGGGAAAGAGCAACAGGAGCTCACTCTGTCATGGGGATTCAAACCGCCGACCTTCTGATTGGCAAGCCCAAGAAACTTGGTGGTTTAGACCACAGTGCCACCCACATACCTTTCCTGTATGTGACTACTGACTTGAACCCAGGCTTCACACTGTTGGCTATTTGCAGTTTAGTAGCACTGCAGAGAGCTTGCTGGGGAGACCATGCATTAAAAAGGGACTCAAAAATACAGTGGTGCCCCACAAGACGAATGCCTCGCAAGACGAAAAACTTGCTAGATGAAAGAGTTTTCCATTTTTGAGGTGCTTCGCAAGACAAATTTCCCTATGGGCTTGCTTCACAAGACGAAAACGTCTTGCGGGTTTGCTTCCTTTTTCGTAAAACCGTTAATACCTGGGGAATCTGCGTTCCGCAAGACGAAAAAATCACAAGACGAAGCAACTCGTGGAACGAATTATTTTCATCTTTTGAGGCACCACTGTAACTTAAACAAAGTTTTAATAAGAAAAACAAAAACTCCTTATACACTAAATACATCAACAACAAACCAGACCAAACCACTAACCCATCCCCCAGGGTAATGGGAGAGCTAGGTGCTGCTCCTTATATACTACACCCAATTGCTGACACAGCTTAATCAATACAACTCAGCAGCACCTGCTATGTTTCACAGCTGTAAAGCTGGGTCTCGTTATTTTGCTCTGGCCCTTGGTCTGGCCCCGTAAAGACATACACACCGGGTGGAACAATGATGAACCTTTACATTTAAAGAAACCATTCAACACACACAACCCACTCCGAACACATCAGTGCTCATTATTCTTTGAAACGTTGCTATATAGCATAGACACCAGCCCTTTTCAACCACTCAAAGCAAATGGATGAAGAGGTCACTGGGGTTTCATACCAATCCTCACCTCCAACATCCTCATCTCTGACAGAGAAGTTATGTGTGAAGGTCTGAAGGGGAACTGTAACTCTAGTCCACTGCACACATTTAGACTTCCACGTTTGGGAACTCTGCGTCTTCCAGGGTTCCTGATCACATGGAGTCTTCTGAGAATCTGAAGTAGAGTGCTTCCTTCAGACTTTTTTGATGGATATGTTCTACCTTCATAGGCAGTGGCAGTAATGCTTCTGAATACCACTCACTAGAAATCATAGGATATTTTCACATCCTTCCTGTGGGCTTCCTTTAAGCATTTGGTTGGCCAATGTGAGAAGAGGATGCTGGACTGGATAGGACATTGGCCCAAACCAACAGGGATCTTCTTATGTTCTTATGTTCCGATAAGATGCCATCAATGGACATTTTGGGGGGAAATGGGCAGCTGCACAATGAATACAAATTTCTGGCATACTTGAGTGTTTGTTATTTACATCATTTTGCAGTCTTGTACAGTATATCATTTCAAAACGAAGAGTGGGTCATGTTTTAATGCAACCATCAAAATGTCTTGTTTCATTGACTACCTAAAACAATCCCATGCAATATTTTTAAAACATCCTTAGTGAATGTTTCAGAAGACTGAGCAAGTCATAGATTTGCTCGGAATGGATAATAAATGCCGACAAAAGGTTCTGACACTTGCTGATCCTTGCAAGGTTAGAGTTTGGAATTTCTCCCCTCCAGGTGATAAAACACTATCCTCCAAACAGTGCCTGACACATTTCACAAAAGATAATGAGGAACCTCAGCCTGCATGTATTTATAACTGTTTGTTTTGATCTGATCACAGGAAGGCCATAATTCTAAGGTTTGCTGACTAAGTGCAAGCACCTGCAGAAAAGGAACGCTGTTCCAAGAAAAGGCTTACTAAGCTGATTGAGATTTGGCTGGCAGGATTTGAAAGTAGCTGCCATGTCCATAGCCGAAATGCGGGTCTGATTTTGTGTGCTGCAACTGGGTTTTACAGTATGCATGCTGTGGAGATCTGCAAGGTCCTGTTTCCAGTGTGGAAAGTTTAGCTCTATTAATGCAGAAAACGTTTACACATCTGTAGGCAGTCCTGTTTAGGGAAGTTTTTAATGTTTGATGTTTTTATCAATTTTTTTTATATTCTGTTGGGAGCTGTCCAGCATGGCTGGAGGCACAGGAAGGAGGAGGAGGGTTTTGAAGAGGAAGTAGACTGTCAGGTGGAATGTTCCTCAACACCAACCTCAGAAGTGCCAATTCACCGGAAAGGCACAGAGTGTTGGGGATGGCAGTTACCAATGGTCAACCAAACTTATCTCACAGGATGGTTATACAGAAAAATGGGACAACCTATCTGAGCTTCTGAAAAGACTAGTGGAATACTGACCTGATGAATCCCCATTAGATAGAGACAGCATGCATATCTATTTCATTCCTCACTGCCCCATAATTCATACAGGTTGCAGAATTCAGTTTCCTTTTTCATGCAAAATTTTAGTTTTAGCACAGTTTGGGGGAGTTTTTTTCCCTAGCAGCATGTATAGAAGTTAGGTTCTGCAAATAAAATAGTGTAAGCCACTTGGTTCAGATTAACATTACAAAGTATGGAATATTGCCAAATGTTTGATATAATCTAATTGTATAGAGAGAAAAGGGAGAGAGAAAGGTCTGCTCCCTTGACATTTGATGAGAAAAAAGGAGGTAGGGAGCTGTTGCAATTCATTACAAACCTGAATAATTAAATGAACGCATTTTAATTACAAACTGCATTTGACCTTAAAGAATATTTTTAATGGCACACTACATTTGACTGCTGCATTTTGGCTGGTAGGTCAGATGGATTATGTTTCCAGAAATGAGCGTCACTGATTTTTTCTTTCTTTTTTTAATGTATACATATGTTTTCTATATCTATTTATACCAATATGTCCCAGAGAATTTTCCCCCCTCACAGAGGCAGAACAAAGTCATAAGCTTTAGGCACTATCTTCACACGATTTTAGAACAGAGCCATTGACGTTAGTTGGACTACACTGAGCTGGGTTTTGCTTTGCTCTCTGAACTGCTTGAAATCCCAGTGTCTCCTCAGCACGAACCCCTGTAGACTCCGATCCTTAAGCACACTTATTTGAAAACATGCCCCACTGAACAAAGGGGAGCTTCCTTCTGAGGAGTTTGCTGCCTGATCCACGAAGAGAACTCTGAGTACGTAAGCAGACTTCAAAATACATGTGCCTCAGGATTCACATTTGCATCTGCAGCTTTTCAAACCCTTTCAGCTAGATGTGTCTTTTATTCAAGCCTATTGTCTGAATGTGTGTTTTGATGTGAACATCTGAGGTCACCCATTGTTGCAGAGGATTGTCAACAGCTGGGTGAGATAGCCACTCTTTTTCTAAACATATATTAGTTTTTAGAATCAGCCTTTGAGTGTTTCACAATCCTAATGTTTCAATGCAGAAGTAAGTGCAAATGAATTAATGGGACTTAAAAAGGTAAAGCTAAAGGACCCCTGACTGTTAAGTCCAGTCGCAGATGACTCTGGGGTTGCAGCACTCATCTCACTTTACAGGTCGAGGGAGCTGATGTTTGTCCGCAGACAGTTTTTCTGGGTCATGTGGCCAGCATGACTAAGCTGCCTCTGGCAAAACCAGAGCAGTGCATGGAAACACCGTTTACCTTCCTGCCGGAGTTGTACCTATTTATCTATTTGCACTTTTTGGTGTGCTTTCGAACTGCTAGGTTTTCAGGAGCTGAGACCAAACAACAGGAGCTCACCCCATCACAGGGATTCGAACCGCCAACGTCTGATCAGCAAGCCCAAGAGGCTCAGTGGTTTAGACCACAGCACCACCCGTGTCCCAAATGAAACTTAAACCTAGGTAAATTGATATAGAATTCAGTCATTGCCACCGCCACCTATTCATTTATATGGAACACACACAAAAGTTATGCTTAAAACTGCTTACAGCAATCTGATACAGCCTAAATGTTGAAGTGTCAAGTCCCAGGCCTTCTGGGGCTTTTGGAAATACCAGTTTTCCTTTATAACTTGTTCAGTTGTGTAAAACTTTGATTTAGTTAACACTTGGTTGTTTTCTCTGCAGTCATGTGCTTCAACTCATGGCCACATGTAGAAAAAGGTATTTGAGCTGACTACATCAACAGGGGTAACGTCAGTCATTTCCATTATCAGTGAGGTTGGAAAAAGGTCTGCTTCAATCATGAAAAATGGATGTAGTTGCCCCCAGTAAGCAGATGGTTCATGCTGTTGTTTCTTTACATAGTCATGTACTTGAAGAAATTGTCACGCTGAGAAAAATAAGAACTTGCTCATTTCAGTAAACCGGACTTTTGCCTCCGAAATATAATGAATAGTTGGATGGATAATATGCCTCAGCAGTGGATGTTAGGTTCTGATTCATTCTATCACAATAGTAGTTCTACAGCCAACATTTCAAAATAAATAACACTGTGAATTTGTCGATTTTGTGCTATATATTGTGTAGTTTGTTTCCTGATTTTTGTAGACAGCTTGGGATTTTTAAATGTTAAGTGGCATATAAATCTTAAATCACACCTTTCTTTTATTTTTGAATAAATTCTACTGGAGTTTATAAAAAGAGATACGAAACATAGACTTTTGCCAGTATTCATGTGCAAACTCTTTTGACATGTCCGTGACAGACAAGGCAGTATCTTTTCTGTGCTAAAGGAATCAAAATTATTTCACCATATATGTCAAATTCTGCATCAATACCCAGATAAACATGCCAATTGGCACACTTGCACCAAATATAATTGGTCAGGATTTTTTTAAAAAAACCCACCAAGTAGCTCTATGCACCAAAGGACTCTGTTGGCTTTCTTTAATGAGCAGGATATTTTCCACCCAACCCAAAGAATTCTGCATGTCAAAAGACTTCTGAAAGTTAGAGCAATTGCAAAAGTCATTGGAGATACATTGTGGGCAGGGCATTCTTTCTTTCGGGGGGGGGGGGGAGGAAATTCCTCTGGGAAAAGCTCCTGGATGCCATATTTCTCATATTTTTAACATCTTCTGCATATCTAAATTAACTTAATTTGCTCATTTATTCATCTTCTTTAAATATATACTCTTATGAAACTGCAGGTTATTACAATAATCCTGCTAATGTTCTTATTTGCTTACAAAGACTCTCCTCCCTGGAAGAGAGGGGAGTGGTTGTGGGCGGGAGCCCGAGCACCGCCCCTAGCAGGGGGCGTTAGCCCCCTGCCTCCACCTCACCTGGCTGGCGCCCACGCCCCCCGGTAGGCATCCAACCAGGTGCCTCGGAAGGGGCGTGTTCAGCAGCCTTTTGCTGCAGCGCCAGCCTCTCCCCGGCCTCATTCTTCGCCGTTGTCTCGTCGCGAGTCACCCACCCTCCACTCCCTTTGAGTTAGGGCTTAGGTAATTGGCCTTGCTATGGACCTTAGGTTGTTCGCCCCGGTTGCCCGGGGGGCCTGGTAGGAGTTTTTCCATTTGGCATTAGGCTTTTTGGTTTTTTCGCCTACCTCGTAGCAATCGTCACAACTTTTGTGGTATTGGTGGGTAGGTTAGGCATTGGAATAATGTGTTGTGGTGTGTCGAAGGGCTAGGTGTGGCCATCGCCTATGCCTTCAATTTTTGGGTATTCCGTTAAAGGAATCTGGCGGTCGTGTATTCTGTCCGATGCCTGCTTGGCGGGAGGCCATGGCACGATCCTCGGTGACATCAGGGGTGAGCCTATAGTTGGATTAGCATCAACAGGTGATGAACCACTGGTGAATAAACCCACTTGTTTTAGAGATCCAATGCCTAAGCCAATACCTTTTCACTGCTGTAACCAATAAAGTTGTGGCCTTTCCTTGCCCATTAACCTTATATCACGTGTCCTTGTGTCTTCATTTCACATTGCGGGGGTCGGGGCCTCAAACCACAATTTATCTCTAAATATTCAATAAACCATTCCATTCTTTTATAAAAAGTTTTTTATCTTGATTTCTTATTCTTCCTGTAAGTTTTGCCATTTCTGCATATTCCGTAAGTTTTTGCATCCATTCTTCCTAGACTAGTCGTATTATTAGGACAGTGCCAAGCATTGGCCAGTGTTGATTGCAGGTTGAATATAGCAACTTTGATGGGTTAGACATTTTTTACAGAAAACAGATCGTTTAGAGTGTCCAACATTGTTATGGCTTAGTCTCTCCACAAACTCGAGACGACTCTGGCTGTTAATTATTTCAGATTTATTGCTAAAACAACAAACAAGGATAGAGCTCCTCTACTCATCGTCCTCCCCCGAAGACAGGGAGCTGCCCAAACTGAGCTCCTCCCCCTTCCCCAGCACAGAAGCCCCTCCCTCTTTTCCAGTATCTTTCGCGCGTCTCAGCCACTTTTGAGAGCCTACGAGACTTGGAAGAGAATGCTTCCTGCATTCCGATGTCTGACTCACTATTGGAGCTCTCAAACAGCAGCCTGTCACTCTGACCCTGTTTTTCTTCTCCCTTTTGTTCAGAGCTCAGATTACACCTGCTCTGTCGGCATGCAGAGGGCCGGGAGGCCAGCTGGCAAGTCCCAGCTGTGCCATCTCCTTCTATTGGCCCCTGCTCCGACGTAAATCAGCAACCTTGACTTCAAAAGCTAAGGCACACTATTAGCAGAGTGTACTGCGCACACAGAATAGGCGTGAGGCTTGTGAAGTCATACTATAACTACAGATTTATTCATCATAAATCAGGACAAAGAAACATGTTGTCTCTCTCTCATGTTGTCACGGAGAGAATGGGAAAAGCAAAAGCTATACACAAAAGGAAGTTCCCAGCATACTGTGCTGGAATGTAAACAGACATGTGACACGTAAAATCCCATGCCTGTTCCTTAAGGTGGAACAGAATTCTCCCCCTCCTCTCTGCCTTCCACTGTTAACTGTTCTCTCCCTATGCCTGCTCCTTCTTCTCCTGTCAGCATCTGAGCTTCTCTGACAGCCATGCTTGTTTCCACTGGCTACTGCTTTTCTTTCTTGCTTCTACTCATCACTTGTAAAATTCCATGCAATAAGGGATCACATGATGCAGTCAAGGGTTTGTGGAGCCACCAGTAGTGATTCCTTGAGGCTGCACAGCTTTTCACTAGTTCTTCTCCTGATGTCCACAAATAAGGCTTAGATATCTGCAGGGTGAAGGTCTATGCCTATAGTTCCCTGTGCACATAGGCTTTCTTCCTGCAGACATTCATATCTAACATTTAGAAGTTGGGGGAAGAGTAATGGGAAGTGATGGTACCTTGGAGGTTGGGGCAACAGCATACGACTCCACAGCCCCTTGATCACATAGAGCTCTTTCCAGGGTATAATGGGAACAGGACAATTTTATAGTGCCATATCTGATGTGATGACATCCCTGGATTTCAGTAAATGAAATTGTGCAGGTTGAGATAATCAGCTTGGACTATATTGAGTATAGATTAGAGTTAGGATCGGTGGTGAAAATATAAACAATGAAACAAATTTATTTCATGCAGGGAGGGGTACGGACTAGAGATATGGGAGAAATTTGATTCACTTTGCATTTATAGGGGAACTGAACCAATTCACACACCCCCCCCAGGAAAAAAATAATACTTAAACCGAAATACACTTTTAAATTCACAGTTCTCCGAACTTCAAAATGCCACTCTCCAGGCAGGCATTGTTTACAAAAAATACACACACTGGAGTAAAGTATGCATATAAATGCATTTATTAGTGCAAATATAAAACAAAACACATTAAATAAGGGGATACTGCTTCAAAAAAAATGTGTAAATTAGACAGAATTGCATGAGATTAGGAGAAATTTGCAAAATTGCAGGTGGGGCCTCTTTAGCCAAAAATGTTCTCCAAAACAGGAAGTGGCATGGGCTTCAGCCTTCTTCATTACGATGGCTTCTATACAATCCCATGTTTGTTTTCGGAAGCAAACAAGAGTGAGAATGAAGTAACCCACATTTTGCCTTTGTCCTAATAATCTCCCATACTCCGTCTCTCTGAAAATAGAAGCAAAGTTCATGAGGTTGACAGGAGACCATTCAGTCCCACGGCATGGCAGGGCCTTCCTTCTGTGGGATTGCCGCACAGTACTGCAGGATGCTGATGTGAATGCAGCCTTGGAATGGCAGTCATTCAGTAAACAATTTAATGACAGCGTATTCAACATGCTTTCTGCAACGTATATCCTCTGCTATTGTAAGCTGTACGATTCTCTGCGAAAAAAGCTCCTGGGAAAGAAGGAGGGGTGTGGGTTAATTATTCCTGGCATCTCGCGTGCCTTTCTTTTCTGACAGTATACAAAGTTATGGCCTTAGAGAATTTGGATGATACGGCATAGTCATATTTACTGATTCCCAAAGCCAAACCACTTCTCTGAGAATGGGATGCTGCTGACTTACAATGGGCCACTTTGTCAACTCCAATAGACTTCCTGATTTATTGCACTGGGATCTGCAATGCTTTAAAAATGCTATTCTCTCACTGCTCTTCTCCCTGAGCTTTTATCTATATGAAATTATTAAGGGTAGTGGTTCTGGCACTTTAGAACAGCTTTCTTTCAAATGCATGCAGTTTGCTACATGATCTCATTAGGGACAGTTTTCTGCCTTCAGATTATCCTGCTTTTCAGCTAAGAGAGAGAAAAAGCAAACCGTACTAGGATTGTTCATTACTAGAGTCCCAGTTTCATATCACCCAGGACCCAATTGTGCATGATGTATTTCTGCATCCAGAATCTGATCAACCTCTCATTCGATAACTGCATCTAGACAGGGTTGTCTAGACCTTTAGGCAGAGGGAAGCAACTGCCTCAGGCAGCAGATGCTTGGAGAGGGCAACAGTTATATTCCCCTGGGTGCTCCTCCTGAGGTGCCCAGTCATCCTCTCTGCCGGAAGGCAGAGCTATATATGCCACATGACCTGTCCTGGACCTCCTAAACTAGTCTACTGCCCTCAGTGCAGTTGGAAGGACTAGTCTGTTGTTGGTGATGATTCAGCTGCCAGCTAGCTTCTGTACATGGAATGAGAAGGAGGCCCTGTCTTCTCCTTCACCTCAGGGAGCAAAATGTATTGTTGCTTGCCTTCACTTATCTTGCCGCCGAATAGCTGCAAGAGTCAAGAAATGAGAGGAGGAGGTACGTTTAACCAGTGATGCTGTCAGGGAAGGAGCTTGAGGCCAGTGTTCAGGGAACCATTTAGGAGGACAAAGCAGCAGGTTAGGTGAAGAAACATCTGAAGACCTCTGCATAAGAACAAAATGACATCAATGTGCTAATAAAGAAAACGCCTTCCCCTGCCTACAACTTTTACTGGAAACCCTTTCTTGCACAAGGTGTGATTCAAGATGTATGTCTGTCACATTGTGGCAGTTCAGTGGCACTTCAGCTTTGAGTGGGGTGGGTGGGGAATTGATTCAGTTCACATTTTGAAATAAAATCTACCTAACTGGTACCAGGGGTGGAGGAAGAGGGTGCAGTGGGTACTGTCTGCCCCAGGTGTCACCACTAAGGGGGGGTGACAAAATGCTGGGCGGCACTCACCACAGTGACTTGGGCACGCACAGGCTCTGCGCTGTCCAAACGGTCAACCCGCTACCTCCCCCCCAGCTGTACAGTGGCTGAGTGGGGGGGGGGGCAGGCAGACTTTGGAGGACCCGCGGTGCACCCTGCCCCTATGTGTGGCTATCCCCTCCCTTGCCCTGCACCTATGGACAGCTCGCCCCACCTCTGGGCATGCCACCTCAGGCGCCCAAGCGGCTTCCTCAGCTGCTGACTGGTACTTCAGTAGCCAACCTGAAACACACTAATCCTTCCTTGCTCTTCTCCAAATTTTGTGCTGCAGTTCTCCAGCCATTTTTGTGTGTGTACATAAAATGCATGGGACGCGGGTGGTGATGTGGGTTAAACCACAGAGCCTAGGACTTGCCGATCAGAAGGTCAGCGGTTCAAATCCCCGCAACGGGGTGAGCTCCCGTTGCTCGGTCCCTGCTCCTGCCCACCTAGCAGTTCGGAAGCACAAAGTGCAAGTAGATAAATAGGTACCACTCCAGTGGGAAGGTAAACTGCCTTTCCGTGTGCTGCTCTGGTTTGCCAGAAGCGGCTTAGTCATGCTGGCCACATGACCCAGAAGCTGTACGCCGTCTCCCTTGGCCAATAAAGCGAAATGAGCACCGCAACCCCAGAGTCGGTCACGACTGGACCTAATGGTCAGGTGTCCCTTTACCTTTACCTACATAAAATGCATATGTTTGTGAAGGTAGCCTGTGCTATATGAAAGCAGACATGCATTTTATTAAAAAGCAACGACTGGGGGGGAAAATGTGCATAGCAAGCAATACTGAGTTAGAATATGTGTGTATTAGGAAATGTTCTCAGAATAATGCTGTCAGATGTTCACAAGGATGCTTTCATAAAGAAGAATTTGCAAAGTGATGTGGAAAACTGAGCTTAAGATTTGAAACTTGAGGAACTGAGAGAAACCAGAATGGACAGATCTGCCCATCCCTAGTTGGGCTACAGCACAAAAATAGCAGGAAAGAACAGGGGATATGTACAACCCTCCCACCAGCTGCTTCTCCACAACAAAACTTTCCTCATGGCCTCCCTCTGCTGTTTTGCAACTGTCTCCTAGTCTGTCCATACATAGGTCTCTCTGCTGCTCCATAGTCCCTTCTTAGTAATTGACACAAATCAGAAATTGTATCCTCGATCAAACCCCATTTGATGGCAGCATTTCCAGAGAATGCATCTGGGGTTACTATGCAAAGAAGCGAAACAAGCCCCTCCATTTATCTTACAAAGGTAACGACTTGACAAGGTCAAAAGGCACATTCAGGTTACATTAAATGCAAGCTGCTTCATCCATTTTATTTCTCTGGGAAACATATGAGGCACAGCAGGAAAAGTTTTTTAAAATGTAGCCCCTTCTCACTCCTGATTCTTGCACCATGTTAGCTTTGCAAGTCATTTAATAAGGCAGGGAGACCTTTGTGCTTTTTAGGCAGCACTGAGAATGATTGATCGTAAGTAGAACAAATTCAATATAATGATTTCCACAACATAAATTCGGGAAGAGATGTTACAATACAGGTGAACAACCAAAGTACAAAAAGAAACTCATTCTCTTCTTTTGCCGTTTATAATTGTCCACCTCCATCCACCCCTGGCCCTTAGTTGCTTTGGCTCATTCTTTAGAACTCACTTTAAAAACTTGAAACCCTCAATTCCAACCTTTTGACTGCCTAATGTCTGGATGCCATCAAAATCACACATAGGAGTTCTTTTATATCCATTTTATATACTTTCTCCTTTGTCTTCTAACTGACAGAATATGTATTGATCAGCCCCCTTTTACAATTTTATTTTATTGCATTCTGCTACTGTCCACTTTCATCTCTGATTTTGCCCACTTTTAGTTCTGTCCCCCCCCCCCCAATTTTTGCTCTGAGTCTACCCATCTCTTTTTCCAGCTCTGCTGGGTCAACAGGCCTTTATAGTAGGAGAGATTCTGCCCCCCAGCTGTAATAAAAGGCTAGAGAGCATACCTGATTTAACCATGACAGTCACCAACGCCTTCCCTGAAACTCAGAGAATTCCAGTACAGTCGTACCTTGGTTGTCAAACTGAATCCATTCCGGGAGTCTGATTGAAAACCAAGGTGTGGTTTTCCTGATCGAAAACCAAGGTGTGGCTTCTCGTTGGCTGAAGGACCTTCTGCACTCAATTGGAAGCCGCAGAAGCTGCATTGGACATTCGGCTTCTGAAAAACATTCTCAAATGGGAACACTCACTTCCTGGTTTGCGGCGTTCGGGAGCCAAAATGTCCAAGTACCAAGGCGTTCAACAACCAAGGTATGACTATATCCTGAGAACTCTTGTGTGTTTGTGTATTGGGGGACTGGTTCTGAAGACTATGCCTTGTGATAAGAGCTATTGAGAGAGTGGCCTGGTGCCTTTGCGTCCCTGGTTGATAAACAAAATTTCAGCTATTCTCATAAACTTAATTTCTGTTATCCAGGGCTTTCTCCCCGCCCCACTCAGAACTCAGTTCCAGCACCTCTCAGGTGGGCGCCAGTTCCATTACAGTGGACGCTCGGGTTGCAAATGTGATCCGTGTGGGAGGCAGGTTCGCAACCCGCGGCGTTTGCAACCCACAGCGCCACATCTGCACACGCGTGGGTCGCAATTCAGTGCTTCTGTGCATGCGCAAAGAGGGTTTTAGTGCTTCTGTGCATGTGCGAGTGCCAAAACCTGGAAGTAACCCATTCCGGTACTTCCTGGTTCAGTGTGGTTTGCAACCCGAAAACGTGCAACCTGTAGGTCTGTAACCCAAGGTATGACTATAAGAAAACAAGGGAGGTGTTTGTGGTGAGTTCCAGCACCTCTTTTTCTAGAAAAATAGAATTGCTGTTATCCCTTAAAAAAAACAATTTGCTTGGCTGAGCTGCTGGAGTAGACTACAAAAACCCATAACACGTCTAATTATGTCCTTGTCATCTGCCCCTGTGCAATTTATCCATTTCAGAAGTGACTGGAGTGGTCTTGATGAAGCCATAGTGAATTGGCAAACACGTTGCCCACTGTAAAACAAGGGTCAATCCAGAGATTTGCAACTGAGCATCGTTTCCTTGGTGAGGAATTATACGTTCAGTGAAGGCATATCTATATCGAAGTCTTAGATCTGGTTAGCCAAGGAACCCTGGGAACTCTTTGCTCTGTGAAGGAGATGGGAACTAGGAACAGGCAATTATCATCATCAAAATGTAATTTCCAGATTCTGAAGGAGCAGGAAGGGATGCTATAAATTTGCAATGCAAGTATGCCCAAAGAGAGTGCATTCTAAGAACATAACATACGAACATCCAAAGAGGCCTGCTGATGAGGCAAAGGCCTGTCTCATCTGACATCCTGTTTCCCATACAGGAACTCAATAGTCCTCTCCTGGGTGTTGCTCCCCAGTGATCCTGGAAGCAGCACACAGCCATTATGACCTGTGGCCATTGTAAGACTTTTCCTCGATGAATTTGTCTAATTCCCTGCTAATGCATGGCCATCACCACATACTGTATTGCAGGGAGGGGGGGGGAGCCTGCAGTTTAGCAGTGTGAAGAATGCTTCCTTTTCTTATATTCTGAATCTCCCATCAGTTCACTACAGGGGCGTCCTCCAGATTGTGGGTGCCTACCGCTGCAACACGGATGTGCGACGTCACACATGCACTACATGAAGGCGTGGGCGTGTGCTGTTTCACGTCCACGTTACGGCAGCCGTCACCGCCAGCAACTCCTCTTCCTCCTCCTATCCACAGCCAGTGAGGCACCCTTTTCCATGGGGAGAAGCTCAAACTCATGAGGCAGAGCTGCATCTGAGCACCACCGCCTGGAAAAAGAGGCCTCACTTGCTGGCTTCAGAGGGCGGATCTGAACTGCTTCTATCTTCAAGGCAGCACCCCTGCCTCCTGCTGGCTTTTTTTCATTGACTTTGTGGGTCCCTGTCTCCCACAATTATATTATTCTGGGTGTCCAAGTACCCATGGTCCTCTGGAGTTGGCTCCTATGGTTCACTTCATTGGATGACTCCAGGATGTAATATTACAAGGGAAGAAGGAAAAAAACTCTCTCTACTTCTACTCACATTGTTTCCCCCCTATATTAAATAGCCCCAGATGGTTAGCTCAGTTGGTTAAAGCGTGGTGGTGATAACACCAAGGTTGCAGATTTGATCCCTGTATCGGACAACTGCATATTCCTGCATTGCAGAGGATAGGACCAGATGATCCGCAGGGTCCCTTCCAACTCTCCAATTCTGTGATTCATAGGGGAGTTGCTCCAAGCCTCTGATCATTTTGGTTGGTCTTTTCTTCACCTTCTTCAGCTCTGCAGTGTCCATTTTGAGAAGCAGTGACCACAGCTGCATTACAAGTGTATTGTGATATTTACATTCTTAGTTTTCTGGGACATAGCTGTCACATTCATGCCATGCTTGTGAGATTCCCATAGGCATTTGGTGTTCGGATGCTGCTTTTGATGGACCATTTGATGGACCATTTGTGATGGATTATTTTCAATCCTATTCATAGTGATACCCTAAAATGAAACCCGCCTTTTTCACAGCTAGCACACCCTTGAACGGGATTTCACTGATCTATGCACCACAACACAAAGATAACTTTCTTGGTCATTTGCCATATGTAATTCACTAAGTTTGGAAATACCTTTTTGGAACTCTGGGATTCCTTAGCAGCTTGTTTGAAGTCTCTAAATTAGAAGTTAAGCAATGGAAGACAAGCTGAATATTGGCCACTGCTATTCATAGTCTTCTGTAATCTTTAGCTGCAGGTAGTGGGTAATAGTTTGTAGGGTGCATGTTCAATTCATATGGGGCAATGGTGAGATACAACATGTCTACAGCCAGCTTTCTTTGCAAACCACATGTATAATCTTTTCAATAAGCAAGGGTTCTGTGGGAAGTATTCCCTGATGGTAGATACCAATCAAACCCGCTGACCTATAGGAAGCTACCCTTCATGTCAAATGTGAATTTGCTTCTATATCTGCAGGTTTATAACTTGCAAATTGCAGTGTGTGTGTGTGTGTGTGTGTGTGTGTGTGTGTGTTTAGGAAATTCAGATGCTGCAGTCCTGGGGAACATCCCTCTTCTGAATCAAATATATACAGTGGGAGGAAATCTTCCATAGATGTCAATGAGAGATTTATTATTTCAGAAAATGCATTTTCCTAAGTAAGGTAAAGGTTGAAGGTAAAGGACCCCAGATGGTTAAGTCCACTTGAATTCGTCTATGGGGTGTGATGCTCATCTTTGCTTTCAGGCCGAGGGAGACAGCATTTGTCTGCAGACAGCTTTCTGGGTCATGTGGACAGCATGACTAAACTGCTTCTGGTGCAGTAGAACACCTTGACAGAAGCCAGAGTGCATGGAAAATGCTGTTTACCTTCCCAGCACAGCAGTACCTATTTTCTGTTCACGCTGGTATCCTTTCAAACTGCTAGGTTGGTAGGAACTGGGACAAAGCCGCAGGAGCTCACCCCATCACACAGATTTGAACTGCTGACCTTACAATTGGCAAGCCCAAGAGGCCCAGTGGTTTAGACCACAGTGCCACCCATGTCCTGAGAACCCCAGCAAGGGATGAAAGGGTTAAATCCCCACTCCACGTCAGCTGTCATTCCATTAATCATCATCAGTCCCCCCACAGCACATACAATTTGTATTAAAACAAACAAACTTGCATGTTAGATGCAAACATTCATTTAACTCCATATGTAACCTTGGCTGTAGTTTGGCGTTATTTAAATCTACATTCTCAGATTATGTTCTTTGGTGGAGTGGAGAAGGGCACTAACTCTGTTGCCTTTTAAAGGAAACTCTTGTTCTTACAGATATCTTTAAATAGCCATATTATTGCCACCTTGAAGATGCTCCAATTTTGATCTCTCTGTTTCTCTTTAGATTTTAGCGCTCAGCAAACCTTCAAAAGGATAGAGCTTGCATGAAGCCATGAGTCACTCATGTACTATAAATGAATGACCCTCTTTTTCTGCTTCTCCCTTTCTCCAGTCTTTCCATTTAATCATCACATTACTAGCCACATTTTTGATGTGCGATTTACACTGATATCAAAGGGAACCTTTGTGTGTCATTCTCTTTTTAAGCACCATTTTTATGCTCTCTTTCTCTTTCTTAAAATGAAAGCATGCCTGTTGCATTTCTGGCTCTATTTCCAATGATAACTCCCCACCACCAAACATTATACTCTACTGATATTTTCCCCCTTACATTTTAATCATACATTTCATATATCATGAATCTGTTGTGAGCGTTCCCTCTAGTCATCTTTAAATCCTCCCGGTAAATTGATGTGTTAAATCAATTTTGCACTTTTTTTATTATTATTATTCCTAACTCTGCAGAGGATTATCTTGTCTATGTAGCAAGATCTGTAAGATTTAAGCACATAGTTATGATCTGTGCAAAACAGTCAAATTATAGATGGTGCAAATGTGCATTCCTGTACATCTGGCTCCACAATATTTGGATTATTCTACATGGCTGTATTAGTTTTGTTTAGAAAACTATTACAGTCGTACCTCTGTTTAGGTAACCCTCTTGTTACATAAACTTCGGGATGCGTGCACAGCAAACCCAGAAGTATTATACTAGGTTTCGCATGCACACATGCACAGAAGCGGTCCTCAGGTTGTGGAAACCTTGGGATCTGACTGGACCTCTGGAACAGATCCCATCCACAACCAGAGGTACCAGTGTATTGTATATTTATTGAGTTGGGGAAAGTACAAGGATTCTGGGGGGCGGGGTTCATACTCCAAATATCTGTGTTAGAACAGAATGTTAGAAGGAGGCTGGAATGAAGTTATGTGGCTTTAGCAGAAATTTTATAAAGGATTAAGTAAAAATAGACTGTTAATGGATGAAAGGAGGAAAGGTAAAGTTACATTATATTAAGATAAATTATAGGATAAAAATTGGGAAGGATGGAAAGGTTTTGCTGAAATAGCTAACCGAACTAGAATACAAAAAAGGGGGGTGTGAGGAGGTCAAGGAAACAAGCAAACGAATGATAAGTTATGGGAAGGTTTGTTGTGTTTTGTTTTTAAATTGTTTCTATTTTTCTGTTTTTGATAATTATTTTTTTCCCTTTTTCTATTCTCTTTTTTTTCTTATTGTGACATGTTGTTAAGTTTGTGTTTGACTTGGGGTTTTTTCTTTTTCTTTTTTTAACCTTTAAAACTTTAATAAATATTATTTTTTAAAAAAACAACAACAAATATCTGTGTTAGAACAAATGCTACATCTTACTCTTTCCTCTGGTGTACATAGTATCAGACAGCCCGGTGTGAGGGTGCTTTTCAGTGGAACATGTGGCCCTCCAGATGTTGTTGGACTACAGATCAGACCAACCCTGTCTATTGCCCATGCTGGCTGAGGCTGATAGGAACTTTTTTCCTTTGGAGATGACCTTTGAGGTTTTTCTCAAGTCCCACAGATCATCATTTATTACATCTCAACATTGGTGACGTACATGGTTCTTCTGCCTTCCATATTTTATGGTTGAGAGATGGTGACTGACTCAAGGTCTATAGGGATCTGAACCCAGATCTCCCCAGTCTTAGTCTGAAACCCTTATCACTACACCGCACTTTCAGCTGAAAGATTATTGCCCCATCTGCACTAGACATTTAAAGCAGTATTATACCAGTTTAAATGCTCATGGCTTCCTCCAAAAAAATTGTTACATGGAGCTTGGTAAGGGTGCTGAGATTTTTTTGGCGCTTCCCATCAACTACAACTAACAGAAGATCATTCCTTGCCCCCAGGTGAAATGCACGATGTGCTGTCATGACATCACACTGTGACACATACAGTGGTACCTCGGGTTACATACGCTTCAGGTTACATACGCTTCAGGTTACAGACTCAGCTAACCCAGAAATAGTGCTTCAGGTTAAGAACTTTGCTTCAGGATAAGAACAGAAATCGTGCTCTGGCAGCATGGCCGCAGCAGGAGACCCCATGAGCTAAAGTGGTGCTTCAGGTTAAGAACAGTTTCAGGTTAAGAACTGACCTCCGGAACGAATTAAGTACTTAACCCAAGGTACCACTGTACATCCCTAAAAGGTCCTCATGACAATGCATGTTTTGTATTGCTAGACCTTGTTGGAGTGGGGAAGGGGAGAGAAGACTATCTCATTGTGACTGGGCTACAGGGCCTTATTTCCCTTACCCCAAAGACTGGAACATAGCTTAAGCACTTCTGTGGAAACCGTTCTTTCATTTCTATCTCACTATTCTTTGTGGTAGTCCCTCCTTGACAGGTTCACTAGAGTTCATGGAAACATTTTTACCACTTACCTAATTTTAGTCGCGTTTAGATTTGCCTGTCATACGGCATGCTATCATGATTAGTTTCACCAAGAAAGAGAGAGAAGTCATAACCCATGAACTGCGAAGCAAACAGCGCTTCTGTAGCTGCTTAACACTATCTTAGCTCCTGGGATCTCCCATTTTTGCCACTTGAAACTGAAACAGATGTCTTGAATTGATCAGCAGACATAATGTATTTGCCTCTCAAGTGCAATATTGTTAGATGAGATCTGTTTCAAGAGCCAATTTCTCTTTTGGTTGAGATTTATTTTCTCACGGAGATTGCATTAGCATCACTAGAAGACTCCTAGCTCTCAGGGTTCTCCTCTGATTATGTTATACTTTAACACTTATCCCAACAGTGGTACTTAGAGAATTTTGGCATTCTGGACAGGGGAGTCATCTGTTGTTGTTATTTCAAGGTGGTTTTGTTTTGTTTTTTGGGTGGGGAGGGCTGTTGTCTGGTGATAAAATGTTTATGATGTGGAAGCCGCATGCCATGATGCATTATCAGCATAAATACACAATTGTTATTTTTCTCACCCTTAGGAAATCGTATTCAACATTTCGTTTTGTAATAGGATCACTAGATTTCATAACAAATAATATCAGAGAGAATGTAATTTGGGAAAACAATTGGTGTCTATTCTGATGGAATAGGGAGCATGGCTGTTACAGCAGCTGGGATGCAAAGCTTTCTATATGACCTTCAGAACTCTGCACTGACCATACCCACTCAGCTATCGTATTTTGCACTTTCTTTGCCTATTTTTGACCTATGCCCTTGAATTCTGATAGGGAAGGGCAAATAAAGATGGAAGCTATCTCCCCTAAGATACAAGATTACCTTCTACTTAGATTTAAAACAGAGTATAGCCAGGCTTGTTGGAACTCAGCTCTGGTTTTGGAATTGGATGTTTTAATGGAATTGTCACATCTGTTTATAGTCCATACGCTACAACTGCAGGTGCATGGTAACTTTTCAGACTTGCACCTGCTCCCCTGCACACTTCAGCTGTTGGATATCAGAGATCAATCACTTAAGACGCAGATGCAGTGATTTCATAAGGCCCTTTGGGTAGTGAGCATAAGATAAGATGAGCTTAAGATGCCTGCTTTTGGGGAGAAAAGCAATGACAAACCTAGACAGAATCTTGAAAAGTAGAGACATCACCTTGCCAACAAAGGTCCGTATAGTAAAAGCTATGGTTTTCCCAGTAGTGATGTATGGAAGTGAGTGCTGGACCATAAAGAAGGCTGATCGCCAAAGAATTGATGCTTTTGAATTATGGTACCGGAGGAGACTCTTGAGAGTCCCATGGACTGCAAGAAGATCAAACCTCTCCATTCTGAAGGAAATCAGCCCTGAGTGCTCACTGGAAGGACAGATCGTGAAGATGAGGCTCCAATACTTTGGCCACCTCATGGGAAGAGAAGACTCCCTGGAAAAGACCCTGATGTTGGGAAAGATTGAGGGCACAAGGAGAAGGGGATGACAGAGAATGAGATGGTTGGATAGTGTCTTTGAAGCTACCAGCATGAGTTTGACCAAACTGCGGGAGGCAGTGGAAGACAGGAGTGCCTGTCATGCTCTGGTCCATGGAGTCACGAAGAGTCGGACACGACTAAACGACTAAACAACTAAACAACAACAAAGTTGCAGTTCTAAACGCAGTGACCTGGAATCCCATGGAACTCAAGAGGAAATTCTTTTGATTGGACATACATAGGACTGCCTACCCTCCAACATTTATCCAATAAACATAGGGATGTCTAAAAGAATAATGATGATGATGATGATGATGATGATGATGATGATGATGATGATGTCCCACCACTCTGGGCAGCTTGCAACATATATAAAAACATAATAAAACATCAAACATTTTTAAAAAACCTCCCTATACTGGGCTTCCTTCAGATGTCTTCTAAAGGTTATATAGTTACTTATCTCCTTGACTCAGGGGTTGCATAATTCCATACCCTCCAAGATTTCTCCAATGAAAATTGGGATGTCCTAAGGAAAAGCGGGACATTCTGGAATCAAATCAGAAACCGTGACAGCTTCTGTAAATCTGGGACTGTCCCTTGAAAATAGGGACACCTGGAGGGTCTGGGATTGTGCTATTAACCTTATGACCTGAGAAAAAGGTTAAGGTAACTCCACTTCACCTTCCCTGGGGCTATTGGTACCCAGCCTCTCTGCATTCCAGTGTTTTAGTTAAAGCTCAAGGTGAGATGTCAGTTATATCTCCCATTAAGCTTCTTCAGATTAGGATGTTTAGGCAGCAGGACAAATGTTGAGTGGGAAAGCACCTGTACAACCCATGGCCCTGTTTCAAAGAATAGATAAATTCAATCTTGCATTCAGATAAATTATAAAGAAGTTGTGAAGAAATTCCACAGTACAGTGGTACCTCGGGTTACATACGCTTCAGGTTACAGACTCCGCTAACCCAGAAATATTACCTCAGGTTAAGAACTTTGCTTCAGGATGAGAACAGAAATCATGCTCTGGCGGCGCGGCGGCAGCAGGAGGCCCCATTAGCTAAAGTGGTGCTTCAGGTTAAGAACAGTTTCAGGTTAAGTACGGACCTCCGGAATGAATTAAGTACTTAACCCCAAGGTACCACTGTACCCGGAAAAAGAGGTGAGGAAAAATGAAGCTTGTTTTGCAGAGGTAGAAATCTCTCATGATACTGAAGGACAGGATTCAGCACAGCAAGAATAAAGAGCTGGATTTGAACCCTGTTCATGATATCTCCATGTGACAAATTGTAGAAACTGCACTCAAGAATCTTTAGGGGAAAAAATTCATCCTGCTGTGGGGTCAACATCCGCTTCTGGGCAAGCTTTATGGGGTCCATATACCTAGTGTGAAAGGCTAGAGGCAAAAGTGGTAAAAGCAATTGATATATGCTAGTTTCTACACATGTTCACAATTCCCTCTTTTTTCCCCCCTCCACCCAGGCAAACAACAGGCACCATCTGAGATCAAGGACACATTGAGGCCAGGCAAAAGCAGTCAAGGAAGGTACAAAGCATGGTAAGACATGAGTGTGGTCTGTAGTGGGATCTGGGGAAAGTCTGGAGAACCAGACAGTGAAGCCTGGAAGTCCACATTTGGGCTCCAGGCCTGAAGTTCTCCAATGCTACTTTAGGTGCATTTACAACAATACTCCCTGTACTCCCATGTTTATCCTCTGATTCTAACTTTTCTGCCTCACCTGTCCATTGGCTGGTCTTTTCTGATGTCTCAGTGAACCCCGGACTGCTGAGAGCCCTGAGAGATGAAGAAGACCTTAGAATTGGATGTCAAGGTCTCTCCAAAAGAAACATTTGTTAAATGAAGATCAGTACTCAGTGCCTGGCTTTTGAATTATCTCTTGTTGGTTAGATTGATTGAAGGCTTTTGGAAAAAGACAAACAACACTTGCTTATTACGGAGTCTGCCTAACATGTATAATTTAGTAGTGAAGTTACAGCCATCGCATTGTTCAGAAAGCCACCCAAAGGCTGTATAATATTAGTTTTCAGCGAACATTTCAATTCACAAAGGACACAGGGATAGATTTATTTTTAGAAAGGGGAGGAGGGAAGCTGTTAAAAGAAATTTCTTAAATGCCTTTTAGCAAATGAAACGGTGAAATCTTACATTTGGCAGTTTAGTATATAATTCTCTCTGACATCTGCTGTATATTAAGGCTACAGCCCTAAACACACATATTTAGATGTAAGCTCCATTGATACTAATTCCAAGTCAGATGTTTGGAATCAAAATGCAAAAACTATTTAAAGAAAACTTTTTTTGCAAAGGGAAATATGAGTGTGTGAAACCTGGTTTATATATGCTGCCCATGGTTGCTGCAAAGAAAATGGAAGGAAAAAAAGGTGTGTGCTTGCAACTTAAAAAATCTATGCCGGGGTAAAAGTGGCCCTGTTTGTGTTGGATTCCAACTCCCATCAGCTTGAACCAGCAGTTAGGAATGGTGGGAATTGGCAATTCCTAGTTTATGCAATGCTATAGAGCAGGGATAGCCAAAGTGGTGCTCTCCAGGTATTGTGGACTACAGCTCCCATCATCCCAGACTACTGGCCATCCTGAACAGGGAGTAATGGGCACCATGTTTGATAGTCCTCCTAGGGAAAATAGATTTCTCCATAGCTGTTCCTGTGCTTTCTGCTTGCAGAACATCATCATTAGATTTAGTTTAAGCTTTCTCTAGTGTGAGGTGCAAAACGACCCTTTGCGAATGGAAGACGTTTTCTAATCAGAATGGCACCTTTGGATCTGTTCCAATGCCTTTCAACGCAGGGCTCTTGAGAGATTAAATTCACTACTCTGAGCTTCTGGGAGGAAGGGAAGGATATGAAATACAGATGGGGTGGAGCTGTAACAAAGTGACAGAGCACATGTTTTGCTTGCAGAAAAACCATCCCAGGCATCACTCACTCCCAGGTTCTCAGAGAGGAGGGCTTGGGAAGACATCTGTCTGAGATCCTGGGAGGGTGCCTGCCTGTCATAGACCAGGATATTAGGTTAAGACTGTTTCATATGTCTAGCAGATATCAAGCTAATAACAGATGTAAGATAGGGGTAGCTCAGTAAGCAAATTCATTTGGCTAGGACCACATCACTGTACAAATATTTGAGTCCTACTGTTTACATTGATGCGACTAAACCTGCTGGTTTGGACTCATGTGCTAGGAGAAGGTCCCTTGCTGTAAGATACATAGCATGCTTACAAACTGTAGGATGAAGTCTAGAGATGGGCAACAAAACCCAGGAAAAAGAGGATCCTGAAACCTTTTTCCTTCCATTCCTTCACTCCTCCCAAGAACATAAGAAGATTTCTGCTGGATCAGACCAAAGGCCTACCCAATCCAGCATCCTATTCTCACAGTGGCCAACAAGATGCCTAAGGGAAGCCCACGGGGATCAGAACATCAGCACAACAGCACTCATTCATTACCATCAGTCAGGATAGGAGGGACCTGAATGCTGCCTATATATCCTCAGTGGCCCACAATGGATTTCTCCCTTGCTTCCCCAAACATTCAAAGAGGGTGTGCTATTTTATTCCGACGATGTTTCAAACCCCCAAGGGAGAACATGTTAGATCTTCAAGTGTCAGCTCTCGACAGGTGGGAAGGGAGAGAAGAACATCAGATAAGTTTATTGGAGCCAAGCTCAAAAGGTTGAAAAAGAATCCTTTGACTGGGCTGGAAAAAAAACAGACTTGGAGCTGGAGCATATGAAAACTGTCTGAAACAGCTTTGTGACATTTACACAGATCTGCCACAGAATATTTTTTTACCTCTCTGGAAACATATATCTAAGCTATCCTTGGGAGCAAATATAAGAACTCTCACTTGGCAATACACTAGGAAGATTAGCATCACTTCCCGGATTCTGAACAATGTCACCTTTAATTAAGAAGTCTTCAGGAAGAAGCAAGTAGGTTGTCTTCACCTCCCCTGCCATATTTTAACAGGATTAATTTTGTTACATGATCATCTGATGCCATATCATTAGTTATCAGGCCTTTTCAGAAAATTATCTAAGCCCTTCTCTCACTCCTCCATGGATTTTGGATCCGGGTATCCCTTTTTAGTATATAAATTCAATTTTATGACCTTAAAGAAGATCAACAGAAATGGTTCCTTTCACTGAAATCTGTCCATTTAGGACTGCAAAAGCATTTGTACTTCTTATGTTAGTTCACAGAACTGTGTATTGCATATGTTGCAGATATACAGTTTCCCCCATCTTTCTCTAGGTCTGCTTTCGACCCTACCCCAGACTTTGAACTATTATTATTATTATTATATTATTATTATTATTATTATTATTATTATTATTATTATTATTATTTGGACACAAACCAGATGGAAATCTGCTCATTAGTGCAAATCAAAGACACAGGAGAAAGCAACTGAAGATTAAGGATGGCTCCAAAAATTTTGAGCTTCGGCTCCCGCCTGGTGGCTTCACAGAATCTGAAACCAAGCTGTGAATTTTTGATATGCCAATCAAAGCTTCTCAGCAGGTTTGTAAGACCGAGTGTAGGCGGGGAAGGTACAGAAATATAGCAGAGTCTTTCTGTCATCACTGACCCTGATCTCCTTGCCCTGTGCTTCCTGTGCTTTTTGTGATATGCTGAATTAAAACTTGATGCTCCCCCCCCCCCTTCCTGCTTCTAAGGTGAGTGAAATTTCCCATGAAATCTTTAGTCACACCTTGTGTCTGGAAATTCTCATGGTGAATGCTTTATGATATTCATGCCTGCTATATTAAAAACCAAAACAGATTTAATTAGTTGACAGAACACAGGAAGCTTACATTGAGTTAGACCATTGTTCCCATTAGCTCTGTATTGTCTGCTGGGTATCAGTGTCTCTCCAGGGATTCAGGGAAGGGACGATCCCAACCCTAACTGAAGCTGCCATGGGTTGAACGAAGGACCTTCTGCACGCAAAGCATGTGCTCTATCACCGAGCCATGTAATATTATATGAGGCCAATGGTGACAAGGGACATGGGTGGCACTGTGGTCTAAACCACAGAGCCTAGGGCTTGCTGATCAGAAGGTTGGTGGTTCGAATCCCCGCAATGGGGTGAGCTCCCATTGTTCGGTCCCAGCTCCTGCCCACCTAGCAGTTCAGAAGCATGTCAAAGTGCAAGTAGATAAATAGGTACGGGCGGGAAGGTAAACGGCATTTCCGTGCACTGCTCTGGTTTGCCAGAAGCAGCTTAGTCATGCTGGCCACATGACCCGGAAGCTGTCTGCAGACAAATGCCAGCTCCCTTGGCCTATAGAGCAAGATGAGTGCCGCAACCCCAGAGTCATTCACGACTGGACCTAACGGTCAGGGTACCTTTACCTTTACCTTTAATGTGACAAACTTACAGGGTGGCAAATCAATGATGAGACTATGGCAGCGGTCGGCAATCTAAGGCCCATGGGCCACAAGTGACCCATGGGGGTCATTTAATCGCCCCACAAGCCGCCCCTGAACCGAGCCTCTCGATCAGCGAGTCCCCACGCTAAATCGGCACAGTGCAGCACAGTGCGGGGACTAGCTTCCGCGGTGCCAGAAATCATGTCTGCACATGCGCAGATGCTGAAAATTACGGCTGTGGGCGCTCATACACGCGCATGCTCACACAACAATACTGAATGATTAATAAAGACATAGTATAACCTTCATGTAATCTTGGTACAGTGGTACCTCTGGTTAAGAACTTAATTCATTCTGGAGGTTCGTTCTTAACCTGAAACTGTTCTTAACCTGAGGTACCTGAGGTACCACTTTAGCTAATGGGGCCTTCTGCTGCCGCCGCACTGCCAGAGCACGATTTCTGTTCTCATCCTGAGGCAAGGTTCTTAACCCGAGGTACTATTTCTGGGTTAGCGGAGTCTGTAACCTGAAGCGTCTGTAACCCGAGGTACCACTGTACATGGAAATCAGGATGAATGCTCAATAAGCAGACCATCTGGAGGGGTGAATGAGAGAGACTATCCTAAATGCTTGGTGGGAATATAGGTATATCCACTAAGGCTAAGATTCCTGGCTCCCCAAGTATGTTTAGTTACTGTAAAATGGCAGCTTTGTCAAGCAGGAGGATCATCACATTAGGGTTCTGTTTTTGTCTCTAATCTCAGATATCATGTTGCTTTTGAGCAAATAACACATTTCCAGACACTTGACTGCCTTTCACAGTCAGCTTCATTATTCAGCTTCATTATTCACCTCTGGACTTCAGACCTAGAATGTCACTCCACAGAAAAATCTGCGAGAAAGAGACACTTCAGCATTCTTCACAACACTCACAGCTATAATTTCTCTGTCTTTTGGGGGAGATAATCCCAGGTGTAAAGTAACAATTGCCCATCCAGGATCTTTCTATTTGGCACCTCTTTCAAGAGGAAAGATGCCAAACTTAGACCATTCACTTGTGAATGGATTAGGAAAAGGGTTGTTGCTGTTTTCCCACCGTTGAAGCGTTTACTGAACAATATGGGCCTTTGGGGGATATGAAGAAAAGCCACTTTTATAATACTGAGTTTACACCACTCTGGAGTTAGTCTTTTGTGTACATACCTGCTGGGAGTAATCCCCACTAAACTCAATGGAAGCTATTTGTGAGCAAGTATGGGTGGCGCTGTGGGTTAAACCACAGAGCCTAGGACTTGCCGATCAGAAGGTTGGCGGTTCGAATCCCTGCGACGGGGTGAGCTCCCATTGCTCGGTCCCTGCTCCTGCCAACCTAGCAGTTAAAAAGCACGTCAAAGTGCAAGTAGATAAATAGGTACCACTCCGGCGGGAAGGTAAACGGCGTTTCCATGCCCTGCTCTGGTTTGCCAGAAGCGGCTTAGTCATGCTGGCCACATGACCCGGAAGCGATACGCCGGCTCCCTCGGCCAATAAAGCGAGATGAGCGCCGCAACCCCAGAGTCGGTCACGACTGGACCTAATGGTCAGGGGTCCCTTTACCTTTACCTTTATGCATAGTATTTGGGTGTCAATGATTATTGGGGGAGCAATCTAAACTCACCCCACCTCATGTCTCAACACTGCCTAACTTTGGTCTCTGCGGCACCACAACTGTGTCAGTGGTAGACCTGTACCAGTATCATGTTACAACAACACAACCCTAGCAACACACCAGGATGGGGTCCCCAATGACAGCATAGCTTCAGGACTTTGGATCCTAAGGCTCCCTAGCCAAAGTAGTTGGACCAAAGGATCACGTCGTTAGAACACTAATTTGTCCTAATGTGTACCAGGGTAAGGTTTGTCTACTGCTGTTATATTCACAGCTGCAATTGTGGTGTGTTTCTGGAGCCTGAAGTACATTCTGAATTTGACCATTCCCAATTCCCAGCATGTTATTTCACAAATGACCTTTGATTTGCTTGTCTCAGTGGGAAGCGACATGCTGTGAAACTTCCATAACAAGGCAATAATTATCTGTAATTCTAACTCTGTATCTGCTAATAAGGTTTTCAATGTTTGATCTGTCTCTAACTTTTAAGAGTTTAGGCATGTTGTCACAACTGTTTCTGAATGGAGGTGTGTTGTCCGGAATGCATATGGCTGGTACATTTGCATAAAAGAGCCCATCTTATATGTTTCCTGCCATTTCATGTGTTAATCATTAAAGGCAGGCTTGTCAAGCCCAGTTATCATTTTTGAGGGCGAGAAATAAACTTTGTTATCCCAAATTAGTTCATGGTCTGATTGCGGGCTAATCTTTTGCCAAACAGTTTGCAATGTTTCTGAAGAACTCAGTACAGGAGAAAGTTGTAGGGTTTGCCACTTAACAAAATTGTTTTCTGTAGTCACTTTTAAAAAAGAAGTTGTGTTCTGATTAAAAAGGCTGCTTTGCTATAACCTAAGGGGAAGATAAAATTGATCTTATGTGAAGGCTCGCTTTGTTGCAAACATGGTATTTTATTTTCTCCCAGGTTTTCAAATCCAAATTAACTACATCTTGTTTATTTCTTTGTCTAACAGCAAATACAAAACTTGGGAGTTCAGGAGGTGGGTGGGGGAGTTTTTCCATTATGTAGTAAAATAAAAATCCACAGCCAAAGAATCATCTGATTACTTCAAGTCAATAAATACAACCTCCTTTGTAGCCCTTATTGCCCTTTTTCAGTTGCAAAGAATCAGACACAATAGAAGTTAGAATGATCTATCTATACCATTTATATACTTCTTAACAACAAACTTCTCTAAGCAGATCTATATGCAACACTATGCCATGATGGTTGCCTAGGTCACAATTTCCACCTTCTAAATTCTTCTTGCCTAACCACCTCCTTCCTTGCACAGATCTTTCTGTTTCTATATCTCATGTAACCGTACATGAAGTTTCATTCTGGTTCTGCTTTTCATGATTAATTCTCTCTCTCTATATATATATATGGTTTTACATATTTAAATTCATAATAATGCCACAACACATCCAAAGCTACAAAATTCCCACCTTCCCCCCCGTGGGTTCTGTTGTCAAACCTTTTCTCCTGCATCTTTAAAAAAAAATAATCCAAATTTTTATAACTCCATTATCTCTATAGTTCTTGTTACGTTACAAGTGCTATTGCAGTCCTGCTAATGTTTTCAACTGCTTACTGTGGTCCTCAGGATAAGCTCTAAATTTTCCCCATTCCTTGTTGGGGCTCTATAATAGTTCAAGCATTAGGGCACCCCAAAATATAGGTCTACTGCTGCTTGGCATGAGAGATTTTGCTGCAATGTGCAGTGCAACTTAGATGATTAAGTTAGCAAATGGCAAATCCTGATGCAGGTATTTTAATACATGGCCAACATAACTATCCTCATGTTGTGGATTACCAACCTCAGGAGAAAGTTCCCCTCCCCAAAGGTATGGCAGAAAACTGATTTTATTCTTTGACACATTGTTTGACATATTTTGAGCTCTATAGCTGCTTTTACATGGCATCCCTTGCTCTCCCCCCACCCCCAGATCTTTTCAAATAAAGTGTCCCCCCCCCCATGACAAAATAAGGCAGCAAATAAATGTGGGGGAGAAGAAAAGAAAACCAACTCTCTCTGGAAATGGCTTTATCTGCTCTTTTACAGTGATGCGTTAGATTTATTCTGGTCGAAGTATTTATCCATAGTTAACTCATGTTTCCCTCTGGCTATACAGCAAAATGAGGAGGAAAAGATGTTTCTTTTTTAAAAAATAAATAAAACAAAAATATAAGCTGGAGTAAACCATTATCCTGTACTGATGTATTTCCCTGGAGTACCAGCATAATGTCCCTGAAAATACAATGTATTGTATGGTTGAACAAGAGATCATTTATTGCCATCCACCTACACCTTATCATTTGGAGGGGGGGGGGAGATTATTTGGCACTGCCCTCTGGGGATTGATTATGCAACTTCAGAACTCTATTTTGTGGGCTGAGGTGGGGTTGTGTGATATGCTCACCCAAGATGTCACATCAAATGGTAAAACCAGCACATTACCTTAAATATATAATACTCAAAAGTTTAAGAAAGCCACAAACATATAAGAAGACTACAATTAGTAGGTCTGGCCTAAGGAAACATATGCAGTTAGTTAAAGGCACAGTCCTAAGGCTAGTGATGTGTTTGTGGGGATTCCATAGGCGTTTAACTGCTTTTACCCCCCACTGAAAATGTGGTTGGACAACAACTCTTGCACCCCTCTGTCCTTTTAATTATTTGAACCCATCCACAACATATATTAAAAGCAGTATCCTATAACTTTAAACAGTTGTCATGGCTTACCCCAAAGAATTCTAGGAACAGTCGTTTTTGTCAAGCAAGCAAGTCTTCAACCACCAGTTACATCTATGATCTATGTCTCATCCAGAAAGTACAGCAATAGACATTTTGACAGATTTCAAAAATCTACCCAGACAGAAACTTTACCCCTGAAAAAGAGGACATGACCTGGAAAAAGAGGACACATGGCAACCCATCTCCTAACAATTCTCAGTACCTTCAGCACACCATGCTACCCAGGATTATTTGAGGGGAACCCTGACTGTTTAAAGTGTCATGATACTACTTTTAATGTATGTTGCAGATGGGGCCATTAAACAGTTTTCTCCCACTGAGAATAGTGGTCTAAATTTGTGCTATACTTTGGGGGTGAACCAGAGGATACAGAAAACTTTGGATTCATCAGATTATACCTTCAAAGTAGAGAGGGATATTCAATATATCCTATGCCTCCTAGGATTCCATTTTAAGTAGCTTAGATCAATTCATATTCTCACAATCCTGTGTAATAATAATAATAATTTATTTATACCCCGCCCATCTGGCTGGGTTTCCCCAGCCACTCTGGATGGCTCCCAAGAGAATACTTAAAACATGATAAAACATCAGACATTGATAACTTCCCTAAACAGGGCTGCCTTCAGATGTCTTCTGAAGTTGTTTATTTCCTTGACATCTGATGGGAGGGCATTCCACAGGGAGGGTGCCACTACCAAGAAGACCCTCTGCCTGGTTCCTTGTAACCTCACTTCTCCCAGTGATGGAACCTCCAGAAGGCCCTCAGAGTTGGACCTCAGTGTCCGGGCAGAACGATGGGTTTAGAGACGCTCCTTCAGGTCTACTGGGCCGGGGCCATTTAGGGCTTTAAAGGTCAGCACCAACACTTTGAATTGTGCTTGGAAACATACCGGGAGCCAATGTAGGTGTTTCAGGACCGGTTTTATATGGTCTCAGCGGCCACTCCCAGTCACCAGTCTAGCTGTCGCATGGGGGCTTCCAGTTCCACACAACAGGAACTCTTACTAGAATAGTTATTTACCTTGCTTCTTTCTAACAGATTCAATTTCCCTGTTATTTGAAAACTAACAAGGGGGAGAATTCAAAACGGCAGCTTGCTCACTCCCCACATTGTGGAACAGTCCCCAGAAGACGGCATCATATCCTTCTACTGCTCTGGACATCTGAAATGAAATTGTCAAACATTAACATCATTACATGACTTTCATGCACATTAAGAACATGCCTGACACTTCATACATCTGGTCCATGCTTACTTGAAATAACAGCATAGGTTTAAATTGTTATACTTGTTGGGTGAATGCAAAGATTCAGATTTGCCTGTGATGCAATAATTGACCATATGTTTCCACTGAATACTTGCATTCTTCATTACTTCACCAATTGTGAAGATGTACTTAATTAATGTTAATGGTTTTTTGTTTTTGTTTTGCTTAAGGTTACAGCATATTATGGCTTTTGTAGTCTTGGGCATACAAACCAAGGACTAAAAAATTTTAACGGGAAACTATTATGAAAGAACAAGCTTAGGTACTGCTTCTCCCCACCGGCCCTGAGGCAAGTACAGCCACTTTAATAGAAACAAAGAGAGGCATTGCTAAATTTAACATAAAGCACTTCAACATCCCCAAAGATCTATTTCTTGATTTAATATGGTAGTGAGTATGCAATTGTTTTATCTTTGCTACCGTAAGGAAGCTGAGGTTTGCTCATAATTTGTTTTCCCTAAATAGAAATAACTATTGAGCCTTGTTTCTCCCAGTCTTCATATACGGTAAATTAAGTAGATAAGTCTGCATTGTCTTCTCCGCATTGCTGCATTTTGTACATTAGAACATTGTTATTGTCCTAGCAAAGACTATATTTAACCCCAAACAGGTGATTTCCTCTCTCTGTCAACAGCGAAAACCAAACACTACAAAGAAAATTATAGCAGCAATAATGCACAAGTTCAATTTTCAAAATTATAGGCATAGGAGATCAGAGAGCTTTAAATGCTGCAAGGCTATGACTCCTTAGTCTTGCCCTTTGCACATTAAATTCTCAGAGTTACAAGCACTATTGAAATCAAGTTTTTATTGCAACTCAGAAAGTTTCTCTGGTTGTATCACAACCCAGCTTGCTGTGTACTGAAGTATGATTGCTGTATACTAAAGTACCGTATTTTTCACCCTATAGGATGCACTTTTCCCCCTCCAAAAATGAAGGGGAAATGTGTGTGTGTCCTATGGGGCGAATGCAGGCTTTCGCTGAAGCCTGGAGAGCGAGAGGTGTCGGTGTGCGCTGACCCCTCTCACTCTCCAGGCTTCAGGAAGCTCTGCGCAACCCTCGGGAGACCTTTGCACTGGTCTCCCGGGGGCTGCGCAGAGCTGCCTGCAGTCCCGGGCTTCGCGCAGCTCTGCACAGCCCCAGGGAGCCCTGCGCGACTTCCCGCCAGGCTCCCTAGGCTTGCGGATAGCAGGCTGTTCTCGGGGCTGGGGTCGGGGGAAGCTCGGGCTTCCCCCGCGCCAGCCCCGTGCCTGGGGGGGGGGATAATTTTTTTTCTTTATTTCCCCCCCCCAAAAAAAACCTAGGTGCGTCCTATGGGGTGGTGCACCCTATGGGGCAAAAAATACGGTAAGTCCCAGTGAAATTAGTGGGGCTTACTCCAAGGTATTTGCAGTTAGGATTGCAGTCATTCTCACAACCTTGATTTCACAATTCAGCATAAACTTGTCATTCTACCTCATTTCCCAAACTCAAGCATCATGGAAGGGCAGATCAGTTATAAGTCAAACAAACTTTGAGAGGGTGAGGAAAATAATTATAAATTTTATTTAATTTCTAAAGTGAATGTTTCGAGGGGTTAGAAATGAGCAGTCAACTCTACTTTGACAAAGAGGCTGGGTGAGGAGAACAGATCATATACACAGGTAATACTTCTTTTCATGTGAAAGGAACAAGAATAAAATGACTTTTAGGTCCAGTTGATTTTCAATCAAAGAGCAAATGCTTAATTCACTCATGTTTAAATCAGTGGATGCAATGGTGCTTAACTTTGACTGGATTGTTTCTATGGCACTCAAAATTATATTATAGGATCAATAAAACTTCAGTTTAAGCCTCTTATAAATCTACTTATGCACCAAAGAGAATGCAGATTGTAAGTTAAGGCACCCACAATTGACTTCTGCACCATATAAGAAGTAAACACAGTATAGTCTTACATATTGTGCTTGCTTATGATTTAGCCATCTCGATCACCCACACTTTCCCTTGGTCTTTCGGAACAATCCAATCCAATCCGAATGTCATGCTTAAAGAACAAATCATCCTGAATCGATGACAAATATATTTTTCAGGCGTTTGTAATGACAGAATGCTGAAAAAGCAAGACACCTCCTCTGTGGAACTGCTCCCACATAATGAGCAGAGCCCACTCCACCCCAATTCATGGTTCATTGCAGAAAGGATGACTGCTTCTACAAAGCTTCTTTCTGTGTCAGTAAAGACTTGCTTTATTTAGCTCAGTGAATTCCTAAAGAAGAAGGAAATACTTCTATTTATTATACATTAGTTTGTTTATTGCTGAAGCCTGATGTAGCCAAACTGGGGTGGAAGCTATGTTGCTTCGGGGAAATGTTGCACATGGCTTTGTGCATGGAACCAGCTGAATGTATCCTTTCCACTCAATCAGAACCTGATTTGAAAGGAGAGTGCTGATTGCATGAGAATGACCTGAACAAACACTCAGGTGCATGTCATTGGAATCTCACAATAGGGTCGCAGCTCTCACCCCTTTGTCAATGTATCACAACAGGGTACATAATAATGGACAGATACTGCTTCTCCAATGAGAGTTGGTTGCAGACCTTTGCTCTCCACCTCCTTCCCAGCCGGACTAACATGGTTGCCAGCCAAGAGGGAATCCCCCTCAACCCTTGGGATCATGGGGATGTTCCAGCCAGTAGCCAAGTTCCAATGGGCCAATCAGGGCCCAGGGCTTTGGGAATTCCTTTGCTGGATGGTCGGGCATTGGCCACAGCTGGTTGTGCATGGCCCCACAGCGCAGGAGCCTGAAATGGATGTACACCCAATGCGTGAGCCAAAGATGCACCCAAACCTGTAATCAATAAATTTATGGCCATTTTTTCAATGCAATTGGTTGTCTACCTGAGTCTGTTCTGCCACAGGGTTTCTAGTTGCCAGCAGAGGGGGAGGATGGCTCCGCGACTGGGTCCACAAATAGAAGGCAAGAGTTTAGAACTATTTGCTTCTCTTTTCTCTTCACTTCTCTGATCTGCTGAACTAATTTTTATATCATCATTATTTTCCATAGCCACTCACCCTCATAAGTTTAATTGTTCTTTTACATCCATCCTGGCAATAATTATTTGGGCAGCAATTTACAGATGGAATGAAGGTCTCTGTTGCTGTAAGTCAGATCTAGAGCTTTGAACAGGGAAACAATAAAACAATACCACTGATGTGGAAAACATTCCCAAAACAAAAGGTGCCATAGGGAAAAGCAGTATTTGCCACTTCTTTTAAGTTGCATAACTACTTTTTATTTTATTTTTTTAAAAAAATATTTTCCTCTGAGAGGTAAACAGTAAGGGGGGGAAGCATTGTCCTCAGATTAATTAGGCTCATAGTCAAAGAAGGGTGACAGTAACTATTCAGTCACATGGAAATGTTTGTCTACAACAAACTAATTAATTGAGCCAAGCAACAACATCCCTATCACCTCCCCGGAGCATGCTTTTTAGATTTATGGGGGGAAACAAGAGATCGAATGAAATTATTATTATTTCTTTCCCCGGAGGCCCCTTAATGTTTTCAACAAGAAAACTCCTTCTAATCTAGTTCCTGTTTATGAGGTCAGTCATGTCTATCTGCTACTGAAAAATGTACTCTCCAAGAACAAGACAGAATGACATTCCGTCGAGGCATGCACTCAACTTTATTCCGCGTGACTCAGAACTTCAAAAATCTGGCTGCTGGTTTATAGAAGCATGGAATGGTAGAGTTGGAAGGGACCACAACAAGGGTCATCGAGTCCAACCCCTGCAATGCACATATATGTGGTGGTATATTTTGGATGTCATTACTGCACAGTCTCGGTTTGCTGAAAGCCATTGTGCTTGTCTCTAAGATTGTGTGATTGAAAGTCATTCACACACCCACAGATACAAAGGGGAAACAACTCCCCAGGGAACTGAATCTATACTTCCTTTCCTTCCTATATATGGGTGATTTTTGCTGGTGTGAATAATGATGTGAAAATTCATTAGCTTCTCACTACCAGTGAAAAGAACTGGCTTTTGACCTGGGGAGGAATATAAAACAATATTTTAATGCATAGAGTTGGAGCCCGAGAACTGTGAGTGGCTTGTGCTGCTTCACAAATGACTGTGCAAGAATTTCATGCAGTGCCGTGTAATAAGCTTGTTCCATAGATCTCATACTGCCACTTGTGTAAGAAACTGCAGAAGTATTGCCTTTTTGGATCCAATCCATTATATCTTAAAATATTGTTCAATGTGCACAATAATTTATAGACTCTTACCCGTCTTTCCAACAATATTTGGAGGTAGAATAGGCTTAGGAAGAATGATTTACTTAAGACAAACCAACGAACTACAAGCCCATTATATAGTGATGGCAAAAATAGGAAGACATAACATCATAACTATATCAAGGATTGCCTTTTTGAATAAAAGTACAAAGAATTTTATTGAGCATCTTTTACTAAATGCGAACTCATTGCTACATTCACTTCTGAATCAATTAAAGAAAGGGATATGGAAAGTGAAACCATTTCATTCCTTTCCTCTCCACGAATTTGCCTAGATTTGCATCTTCTTATAGCAAAGATGTTTAATTCCCTTTCTTTCCAAATGCAAGTGCTCCATTTCTAATAGTAGATTTAATTTTAGATGAAGAGAAATTTGTTCACAGATCTGGGCAATTTCAAGGCCACTACTTTATTTTCTTAAGAAGTGCTTTTTGTTATTTTTTTTTTTTAATGTATGTGTAGAGGAAGGCAGTAAGAATCCACAGAGAACATCTGCAAAAGAAAGATGCATTTTAAATGGTTTTGTGAATATATGCCCTGCGGTCTAACAGAATTGCTGAATTCTCTTCTGAAAGAAACCTGCAGTGACAGCTGAAGGAGCAAACTAATTTAATAACAGTTGATGAATTAAGAAACTGTATTACTTTTTAAAATCACTTAGGAAGTCTTCTCTCAATTCCCTTGTTTCCCGGCTTGATTCCTCTGGACAGCATGTCAAAAAGATTTTGAAGCATACAGCCTGTACAAACCACTGTGTCTGGTTAAGCCTCTTCCCCCCACAACACGCACACTTTCTAATGTGAGTTTACATCAAAGCTTTAGAATTCTGTTCAGATATGTGCTGTCCACAGAAGACAAAATCCCTTGTGGGAGGAAGGAAAAAATGCTGGAGATGCCAGCCGACTCTGAAAAATGGCTAATTTCAGCTGCATTCCAACTCTGAAACTGTAACTTTGATTCTAGTGCCATGTTATTGTTAAAATCTAGCTAGTGGAAGCCTGGGAAAGATTATGGAGGAAAGACTTGAAGTTTAGTGCATGTTATACCCTGAAAGAGAACTTCATGAAAACACTTTACCGGTGGTATTTAACACCATCAAAATTGGCAAAAATGTATAGAACTGGGTTGAGCATTTGTTGGAGATGTAGAGAGGCGGAGGGTACAATGATACACATGTGGTAGAGTTGTAAGGAAAGAAAGGGAATTTTGGGATATAATATACAATCAGTTCAAAAATATGTTTAAAATCTCCTTAGCAACCCCCCCCCCCAAAAAAAAAACCTTGAAGCCTTTCTACTGGGTATAATAGGTATAAAGGTAAAGGGACCCCCGACCATTAGGTCCAGTTGCGGACAACTCTGGGGTTGCGGCAGTCATCTCACTTTACTGGCTGAGGCAGCCGGTTTACAGCTTCTGGGTCATATGGCCAGCATGACTAAGTCGCTTCTGGTGAACCAGAGCAGCGCACAGAAATGCTGTTGACCTTCCCACCAGAGCGGTACCTATTTATCTACTTGCACTTTGATGTCCTTTCGAACTGCTAGGTTGGCAGGAGCTGGGACTGAGCAATGGGAGCTCACCCCGTCACGGGGATTCGAACCACTGACCTTCTGACCGGCAAGCCCCAGGCTCTGTGGTTTAACCCACAGCGCCACCTGCATCCTATCATAATAGGTATAGACATCCCCCCCAAAATTAGAAATTCTTGTACACAACAGTGGCAGTAAGAATCTTAACAGCCAAAAAATGGGAAGGATATTCCACTCCGACCAAAATGGACTGGCAGACGACATTATTAGAATACACAGAATTAGCAAGGATGACAGGAAGAATTAGTGATAATACAGAACAAACATTTACTAGAGAGTGGGACATTTACAGAAAAAGTCTTAAAGAGCATTGTAAAAATGTGAATTCTCTGGCTGGATTAGAATGACCCCGTATGAAAATAGAAAACCTTAATAAAACAAAAAATTGGGAGAAGTTTGGAGTGATAATGAAAAGTGCACTACTCAAAAGAAATCTGTGACTCTCAATGGGGTGACTGGAAGTCATAATAGAAGTTGTATTGTAAGAAATTTACTATTATTATTTGTAATTTGTATTATCCTTCGGTTTTTTCATTGTTGACTGTTTTTTTATGATCAATAAAGTGATTTATTTATTTTTTTAAAAATCTAGCTAGCTACCTAAAAAGGACTTACTTGGCATTCTGCCTGTAGCGGATGGCATGGGGGGGGGGTGTTGCACCATTTACCTGACCTTCCTCTGGCTGATGTGCTGATGCACATAAGGACAGAGAAGAGGAGGGATGAGGTGACAGCAAGGTCAGCATGATGTATTTGCTTTGTGAGGATGGTTCCATCGCATTGACCTAACCAATGCTTCCTTGCTTCTACTCCCACTGGAGGGGTGCGGGTGGTGCTGTGGTCTAAACCACTGAGCCCCTTGGGGTTGCCGATCAGAAGGTTGGTGGTTTGAATTCCCGAGATGGAGTGAGCTCCCGTTGCTCTGTCCCAGCTCCTGCCAACCTCGCAGCTTGAAAGCACACCAGTGCAAGTAGATAAATAGGTACCGCTGCGGCAGGAAGGTAAACGGCATTTCCGTGTGCTCTGGTTTCTGTCATGGTGTTCTGTTGCGCAAGAAGCAGTTTAGTCATGCTGGCCACATGACCCAGAAAGCTGTCTATGGACAAACACTGGCTCCCATGGCCTGAAAGTGAGATGAGCGCTGCAACCCCATACTCACCTTTGACTGGACTTAACAGTACAGGGGTCCTTTACTTTTTTACCTGTTTTTTTCACATGTGATGTGATCATTCGCACATGCCTTCAGTTGAATTGTTCATCATCTAAGCTACTGATCACCAGCTTCTGCTCCCATCCATGGCTACCCCATTTCCTTATGATACTGTTAATGGCCAACACACACACAAAGAGGACTGACTGGGAAAACACACACATGTGGTTACCATTGAGCTTTCTCTCTCCTCCCCACCCTGCAATGTCATAAGGAAACACTGCAAAAAGAACTGGAATGCTGGGAGCCATCAAGGGGAGCAGAAACAGGGGTGTGTAGAAGGGCAACAGCAACAGGGAAAAGGCAGAAGCTGGGCTGTCTAGCTCAAGAGACTTGGCAGGCTGCCGGCTGAGAAACGCGTCCATATGGTGAGCAGAACATAAGTCGTTTTATGAGACTCAATATTTCAACATCTAATGCCAGTCAAAATGCTTGCTTGGAGTAGCATCTGGAAGTAAGTAAGGAGGATCTGTGCTCTCTTGTACAAACACACACACACACACACACACACACACACACACACACACACACACACAAAGCTGTCTTATTCTGACTAGCAGATCATTGAGCCTTGTAGCCCAGAACTATCAGGGATTGGATCTGATATCGACCCATGAGCTCCAACACTGAGCTATGGGCCCTCTTTGGTGGTCTCTCCTTAAATACTCTTCAGATCCAGTGCCAAAAAAGGGTGCTTCTCTGCAACCGCTTCATTTTGTATCTTAAATGCTGGCATACCAGCTGGTTTGCACACCCCAACAGACTCTGTCCTCAGTATGATTGATGAGCACACAGGCAAAGGCTGCTGGGGTGTAATAGTTTGCCGGCCAGGATACTATGAACATCAGCAAGATTAATGCTTGACTGGATAGACAGGCACACAGAGATATGGAACAGGAAGCAATTCCTTGCCTCAAACCCTCCTTTCCAGCTGTGCTGGATGTGTGGATGATTTGTTGCTTTAACTGCAGTAAATATTCCGCAGGATTACAGCTTGGCATGTGGTTAGGGACTAAAACGGGAAGAGAAATGTTCATTAGAAAAGAAGCATCGCTGTCTACACTTCAACAAAATCCTTCGCCATTAATGCATGCTACACTTCTGTCGGTCGTCTTTTCTTTTTGATGTTACATGTAGGCCTGCTCATTCACACATGCTCCCCTGAATACAGTTCTTTCCAAAACTGGGGAAGAATCGGGTGCAAATTATTCTGTCTTCCACTATTTCCAGAACCCGTGCTAAACCAATTCACAAGGCCAAATGTTCCAGGTTACTTTGCATTGGGAATAGTTAAAGAAATTGCTACACTGGGTAGAGGAAAGTTGTATGAAACAACTTCGCATTGCAGAAGTTTGAAAAATAGATGTCTGATGCTACTAGATGGCTTCAAAATGCCAAAAGGAAAGGAGTTTGGAGTTTCAAAGAACTTTTATAGTGATGTTGCTTTATAGGATAAATGATGGGACCTCCATGGTTTTAAAAAATCTAAAATGTGCTGCTTTCAAAATGATAGCGTCAGCACTAGTCTCTTTTAGTTCTTGAAAATGTTGCTCTTTGCTTGTGTCTGCATTTAACCCTACGGAACAGATGTTATATTAACTTTTTATGAGTCGACTCTCTTTGTTTATTTTAACTATTTGAATGCTGTCTTCTTCTTTTGTCGACAGCCAGCCAATTGCTTCTGTGCTTATTTCCTGAAAAAAACTATTCCTTTTGACTGGCCATTCTCCAAGATGGGGCTGGCCTCTTAGAGAAGCATGGGAACCTTCCAGGAAAGAACTGGAACAGACAGAACAGTGTGTGGTACACAGCCTGCCCTGTGTCCTTTCCTAGTGGTCCTGAAGAATAATAATAATAATAATAATAATAATAATAATAATAATAATAATAATAATAATTTATACACCGCCCATCTGGCTGGGTTTCCCCAGCCACTCTGGGAAGCTTCAAACAAAACATTAAAAATACATTAAAAGAACTTAACGGTAGAAGGGTGGGACAACTACAAAGCTTGTACTGGATAAAGCTTGGGCTCCAGGATCTGTTGCCTGTTTGGACCCCCCAGTTAAATATAGAAGTTTGGGCAGATTCACTAGTCCCTATGCTTCCTACCACTGTATTCATATTTGAGCTTTATTTCCTGGTTGAGTGCAGGAAATTCAGTTCTATAACTGAAATTTCTATTAATAATTCACTCATTCTCCTTAGAACCAACCACAGCTGCACTTTCATAAATGCTTAATTCCTTGATAATCTGCTACATATCTCAACACCATATGCTTTGTGATTCAATGTGCAGCCTGTGGGTGAGATCATAGTTTTTTAGTTTTTGTCTGTGGTACATTTCACTAGTCTTGATTGTGGTGGCTGGTTGGCTATGACTTGATGTCAGTTGTGGGGTGTATCTGCTTGAGTTAGAAGTCATCTCTTGAAGCTACAGACAGAAACCCTTGATCATGATCTGGCAGCTCTGGTCCATGGCATGTTGATATAGGAGGCTAGGTCAACAGTGAATACATTTTTATTCTGTAGAATCTTTCACTCTCCATCACGTTAAACCAGATATTTTCAAAGTATGCCCAGTGAATGTTGGTACTATCTTTTCCAACGTTTCCATCCCACTTCCATAATGGAGCATTATGGCATCAGTGTTTGGGGATGCAAGGGGGATGTTAGACATTAATAGATGGTAGAATTTTGATAATATTAGGGGTATTGAGGGGAGAGAGATTTTGTGCTGGTCATCAGGCAATGGCTTTTTCCACCTGTCTTGCCCTACGAGCCTTTCCCAGACCATGACTTCAGGAACAGCAGAAGCAGCTGGGAAGGGAAAAGAGGAGTTCAGGGATATTTGTTTTATAAAATAATTTTATAAGTTGTGTGTCTCTGCTTCTCAGTTTTTATTGTGCTATTTTATGCACTGTGATCTGCTGTTATTTTTATTGATTATAGTTTAGAAATCATTTGTTGTAATTGTTAAGAATGAATTTCTGTTTATTTACTATTTGCTGATATTTGATTTTATTGTGTACTGTTATATTCTAATGGATTATTGCGAATTACTTTAATTGATATAAGTTTTTTTATTTTAAAGTTAGGTTTTTTATCATGCCATTTTTGTACTGGATCAGATTGTTATAAAGTGTGTGATTATTTGTTTTTTCTTCAGCTTCTGTATAGTAAAATACAAAGGTAATATACAAATTAAAAGTGAAATTGAAAAAAAAGTGAAATGGAGATACCAGATGCTAGGTTTAAAATGCAGGTTAAACCAGAAAATTGCCTGGGTGTAATTATGGCCAGCCATTGACCTTCTGCCTGAGTTCTGGGTAAATAGCAGAGTTGGGAATGGGAGGTTACAGGAGGCACAATGCTACACCGGAAAAAAAAATAGTTCTTTCAAAATTTAGAATTTAGGGAAGAAGGAAGGAAACTTGATGAGCTATTGTGAAGGCTAGAACCAACTTAGTGGGCTGGCTAGAGGCAGGCTGGGAGAGAAGCATGGAGATGTTTGAGAATCCAGTGTTGTACTGCTGTGAAGGACGAATGCTGTGAAATCTCTCTCCATTGAACGCTTCTACTGTAAATATGTGTAAATGAATCATTAACATTTTGATTCATTGAGCTCTGAGCTCTGGTGTGACCACTTACTCCTGGCAATCCCCCACCTAGAGTCAAGTATCTTCCTTTGTGTATCTTCGTTGACTATCCCCAACTCTCCACTTGGAAGTCTCCCTCGCAGTTGCCACCCTATTTTTATTGCTAGTGCTACTCTCTTTCTACTTAGTCTTGCACCTCTAAATTCAGTGTGATTTGAGGAAAGCAATTCTGCTGGTAAATATTCAGTCTGACTGACTTGGAATTTCTCCTGTGGGTACTCCCTTCCCCAAAGTAAAGCATTGCTGTGGCTTGGGAATACCTCTTCTTTGTTCCTTACTTTGGATTCGCCTTATTGCTGATGGCTCTAGCTCCACCTCCTTTTGAGGTCTTTTCAGGCATATCATTGGGCAAGCTCATCAATAACTTGTTCATCTTCCATTTGTTAGTTTCTGTTTGCCACTGAGCAGCTGCTTGGAGTCACAGGACTCTGTTTACATTCCAGAGACCTTCCAGACTGTTGGAAGTCTCACGGGAGGGGAGACAGGATGTGACCTTAGTGGTTTCCTGTTCCTTTGTTCCTTTGTTTCAGTTGCTCTCTGCTCTCATAGAGAGAGGATGTATTTTTCTTTGCTCTCTGCGTTGTTGTTGTTTAGTCGTTTAGTTGTGTCCGACTCTTTGTGACCCCATGGACCAGAGCACGCCAGGCACCTCTGTCCTCCACTGCCTCCCACAGTTTGGTCAAACTCATGCTGGTAGCTTCGAGAACACTATCCAACCATCTCGTCCTCTGTCGTCCCCTTCTCCTTGTGCGTCTTTCCCAACATCAGGGTCTTTTCCAGGGAGTCTTCTCTTCTCATGAGGTGGCCAAAGTATTGGAGCCTCAGCTTCAGGATCTGTCCTTCCAGTGAGCACTCAGGGCTGATTTCCTTAAGAATGGATAGGTTTGTTCTTCTTGCAGTCCATGGGACTTTCAAGAGTCTCCTCCAGCACCATAATTCAAAAGCATCAATTCTTCGGTGATCAATTCTTCTTCTTTTAGTAATAAAGCATAGCATGTAGCCATAAATCTCATCACTTCTGCTGCTTTGAAACTCTGCTGAATGAGGGAACGTGCCTGAGGCCTCATCAAAGGCTCAGGTCATTAATTATTTGTTGGAGGGCAATTCCGAAGGACTCGGCCGGAAGATGAGCTTTATCAGCTTGGCCAAGTGGAGATTCCGACACCATTCACCTGACCTCTTCTCTTGCTCTTTCCAGCTCCCACCACTCTCAGGGGTTGTCCTTAATGCAAATGGCATCCATGTCTGTTTGTGGCAGATGCTGGCCCAGAATACCAGTGCTCAAGTCAGCTTTAACCACTGTAGACTAAATTCATTCCCATGAATGCTAAAAACTTTCAGGTAGCTGCCACCTTGTATCCTTTTGTTCACATCTCTCCCACTTCCTTTTTTATTTTATATTTTTCACTTCATCCAAAAAGATCTCAGGATAGTACACATTTCTATAGGTTTGGGGAAGTTATTTGTACATGCTGCTCTATGGCTTCTACTTACGTGGCCATAAAGAAAATTTGCAAGGTGATTTCTGCTATCAAGGAGCAGGTTTTCATTTATGTTTTGATACAACTGGACAGCATTTTGAATCAAGATGGCAGACTGAACTTTTCAAAACTACCCTTTTTCATTTTTTAAGTGTTCCTCAGCAATGCCAGGTATGAGACTGCTGGTAATACCATAAAATAACAAATAAAATCAAACACCAAAGACAAAACAAAAAACTCTCCCACTTCCTTCAGTGATTTACCTTGGAAAGACTCTCCTCCCTGGAAGAGAGGGGAGTGGTTGTGGACGGGAGCCCGAGCACCACCCCTAGCAGGGGGCGTTAGCCGCCTGCTTCCACCTCACCTGGCTGGCGCCCACACCCCCTGGTAGGCATCCAACCAGGTGCCACAGAGGGGGCGTGTTCAGCAGCCTTTTGCTGCAGCGCCAGCCTCTTCCCGGCCTCATTCTTCGCCGCCGTCTCGTCGCGAGTCACCCACCCTCCACTCCCTTTGAGTTAGGGCTTAGGTCATTGGCCTTGCTATGGACCTTAGGTTGGTCGCCCTGGTTGCCCAGGGGGCCTGGTAGGAGTTTTTCCATTTGGCATTAGGCTTTTGGGGTTTTTCGCCTACCTTGTAGCAATCGTCACAACTTTTGTGGTATTGGTGGGTAGGTTAGGCATTGGAATAATGTGTTGTGGTGTGTCGAAGTGCTAGGTGTGGCCATCGCCTATGCCTCCAATTTTTTGGGTATTCCATTAAAGGAATCTGGCGGTCGTGTATTCTGTCCAATGCCTGCTTGGCAGGAGGCCATGGCACGACCCTCAGTGACATCAGGGGAGAGCCTATACTTGGATTAGCATCAACAGGCTCCACCTACTGGTGAATAAACCCACTTGTTTTAGAGATCCAATGCCTAAGCCAATACCTTTTCACTGCTGTAATCAATAAAGTCGTGGCCTTTCCTTGCCCATTAACCTTATATCATGTGTCCTTGTGTATTCATTTCACATTGCGGGGGTCGGGTCCTCAAACCACAACTTCCCTTTAATTTTACTTTTATCAGAAAACCGCTCCTTTTTTGGAAAAGTGTGGGCTTTGCATCTGTTACTCCCTCTTGGGTAACTTACAAGGACAGTGACCCAGATTGAAGTTACATGTGCTGTATTTAAGTGCATTTTGGTAAATGTGCCAGTTTCTAACCCAGCCCTATCCAGATTTTCAGAAGAAGAAGCCTGTCCTTTGTGAGAATACAGCCAGGGCTGATGAGAGGGAAAGTTTCCTCTAATGCAGGTGGGAAGAACCTTTGATCCTCCAGATGATGCTGACCTCTTGCACCCATCAACCCCAGCAAACATGGCCAATGTCCATGGAGTTGTAGTGGATAATGGATAGTTCAGTAACGTCTGGATGGCCAAAGTTTTCCCACGCCTGTTCTAGTGCTAGATGTATATTTTCCCACAGTTATTTGTGTTCTATTCAATATAGATAGAGTTTATTGAGAAAGAGCAGTGGTCTTGTATTCATATATTCCAACCTGAGGTCACTGGAGGAAGGGGAAAATAGAATATGAGAAATAAACATTTCTCTTCAATTTTATTTTCCCCTCCTCCACCCCTGCTTTCTTTTCTGCATAAATTGGATAGCAGGCAAACTTTTTCCCACATGCTGATTGGAATTTGATTTAGGGTGCCTAATGCCAGATAATATTCCTTTCACCTTGAGTCTGCAGGCTTCAAGTTGACCAAATTCACCTCACAGCTTGCTCCACCTGGGTAGCCATATTCTGTTCCATCCCCTGCCCTTGCCAGTGTATATTAATAAAAGAGGCATTGTCTATGTTAACGTCACATATCTGTATTTATTTTGGGTTAATTTCATTGGGTGTGGCTTGAAAGTCTCCTTTTTTACACTGAAATGAAAAGTGTGGAGAAATTTGAGATGCTCATCTTAAAACTGTCACATACTCTCAGCTTTAATCATAGCTCAAAAGCATTTGTTAATATATAGCTCATTCTGTAAGAAACAGAAATATGTCTTACCAGTCAGACCAAAAATAGCCAGACACATCATTTTAAAAACAACAACAGCCAAACAAGTTTTTAAACTATGTGGTTGGATATATTCTACTTCCCTTTTGACAGAAATAGGAGAAAATTGATCTAATGTGATTGGGCCCAGACATTACACATTTTTCTTGTTTACCAATGTCTAACATCATATATTCCATTTGTACTATATCAATAAAACAGCACTGCATCCCCCTTCCCAAGCTTAACACATCTTAGCTTGAAAAGTGATTTAAACTGGATAGCTCAGTTGGCAGAACATGAAATTCTTCATCTCAGGGTTGTGGGTTCAAGCACCACATTGGGAAAAAATATTCTGGCATTGCAGGGGGTTGCATTAGATGATCCTTGTGGTCCCTTCCAACTCTACAATTCTATGATTTTATTGATATTAATAAGCAGTTCTATATTTGTGATCCACTAACTCAGGCAGGGTCCATAGGATGTGGTGTGGGGCGAAAGAGAAGTAACCTCATACTGTGCACCCAGCCCTCTGAATTATGACCATCCATTGTGGAATCAATATGCTAGGGATAGTGTGCTGTAACTGAGTGCTGAGTTCAACCACATCCTATGCCGCCTAAGTTGTTAGGAGACCCCTGCTCCCTTCACAAAGCTACAATTCTCTGAGTAGTTTAACAGTCAATCCCTCTTCCTGAGGAACTCTGGAAATCGTGGCTCTATGAGGGGGAAGGGGGTCACCTAACAACTCCCAGTACCCTTAACAAGCTACAGTTCCCATGGTTCTTTGGAAGAAAGTCGTGGTTGTTTAAACTGGTATGGCAGTACTTTAAATGTATTGCGCAAACTGGACCAAAGTCTTTTCAACAGTCCCCCTTTCCTCACCTATTATGGGATGGCACTCTTTAGGGAAATGCCAAGTTAATACTCTTCTGGGTTTAAGTCTCCATGATGTTTAACATGTGTGCATTTGATGGCTCTTCTAGTTCTGTGCTGTACATAGTCAAATTTTATTATACTAGTTTTGTATCTGGGCTTTATGCTGGCTGACTTATTTTTAAAGGTTCGTTCTTTTTATTTCTACGATGCCTTGGTAATTTATTTTAGGAGGATATCTGCTGGAAATGTAAAGAAAATGATGGTACCTTTTCATATGTTGTGGTCCTGTAAGGTAATAAAAGAATTCTGGGAAATGATATATAATGAATTGGGGGGGAAATGTTTAAATTATATAAAAAATATATATATAAAACAACAACCCAGAGGCTTTCTTACTAGGAATTGTAGGTGCTGATATTCTGAGGGAGCAAAAATGACTTTTTATGTATGCAACGACAGCCGCAAGGATGCTATTAGCCCAGAGATGGAAAGAAGATCAAGTCCCCACCAGAGAGGAATGGCAAATTAAACTGTTGGACTATGCCAAAATGGCAAAATTGACCAGAAAGCTCAGGAACCAAGAAGACCAAAACTTCAACAAAGAATGGGGAAAATTTATAATCTATCTTGAAGGCCATTGTAAGGAGATGAAACACTAGCAGGATTGCAATAACACTTGAAATGTAGCAAGGAACTATGGAGACAATGGAGTTATACAAAATATGGGCTATTGAAAAAGATGTAGCAGAAAAGGCTTGGTAATGGGACCCATCGAGGGGAAGGTGGGAAGTCCAGAGATTAAGAGGAATCTCTTAATTATTGATGTGTATGGTTGTATTGTTATAATTTTATATATGTAAGGTAAAGGTAAAGGTACCCCTGCCCGTACAGGCCAGTCTTGCCAGACTCTAGGGTTGTGCGCTCATCTCACTCTATAGGCCGGGAGCCAGCACTGTCCGCAGACACGTGGCCAGCGTGACAAGCTGCATCTGGTAAGGCAGCGCAGCACACGGAATGCCGTTTACCTTCCCACTGGTAAGCAGACCCTATTTATCTACTTGCACCCGTAGGTGCTTTCGAACTGCTAGGTTGGCAGGGGCTGGGACCGAATGACGGAAGCGCACCCCGCCATGGGGATTCGAACCGCCGACCATGCGATCGGCAAGTCCTGGGCACTGAGGTTTTACCCACAGCACCACCCGTGTCCCAATATATATGTAAAATCAAATAAAATCAAATATATATGTAAAATCAAATAAAAATTAATTTCGGGGGGGGGGGATTATGAGGGACCTTGTTGTTGTTGTTTAGTCATTTAGTCGTGTCTGACTCTTCATGACCCCATGGACCAGAGCATGCCAGGCACTCCTGTCTTCCACTGCCTCCCACAGTTTGGTCAGACTCATGTTGGTAGCTTCGAGAACACTGTCCAACCATCTCGTCCTCTGTCGTCCCCTTCTCCTTATGCCCTCCATCTTTCTCAACATCAGGGTCTTTTCCAGGGAGTCTTCTCTTCTCATGAGGTGGCCAGAGTACTGGAGCCTCAGCTTCAGGATCCGTCCTTCCAGTGAGCACTCAGGGCTGATTTCCTTAAGAATGGATCGGTCTGATCTTCTTGCAGTCCATGGGACTCTCAAGGGTCTCCTCCAGCACCAATGAGGGACCTTACAAAATTAATAAATAAATGCATTATGGCTCTGACATGACTGTTCAGCCAGGCTAAAAAGTGAGTAGGGGGTGTTCCCTCTTCCCACTCATGTGACTCGAACTCCTACCTGCTGGTGCTCAGCATCCAGCCCTGAGGATGCTGTTGATGGTGTGTGTCTTTGGCTCTCCTTCTTGCACAAGATCCCAGCTGGGTCAGACCTGAGGCATTTAGCCCAGCATCCTGTTCTCACAGATGCTTATAGGAAGCCCACAAGCCAAGTGCCATAATATTGTCCCCACTTGTGATTCCCAGAAACCAGTATTCACAGGTGCATTGCCTCCAACAGTAGCTAGCAGTAATACGTAGCCCTATTCTCTATGAAATATACTGTATTTCATACATATAGGCATATACGGTGGCTACATGGCAAAAGTCTTTCCCTCCCTTGAGGGGTAATATTACCTGGATTATTATTATTATTATTAAAATTTGTATACCATCCTTCATACAAAGATCACAGGGCAGTTCACAACCTAAAAATGCAAAATGAAAACAAATAGAATATATAATAGAACAAAATCAATCATCCCCCTCCCACAGACATATTTTGAAGGCCATATAATATAGCAGACAGATGAAGAATCAGAAGTTTTTTGCTTTCTGAATCTTATTTTTCTATCTTTCTCTTTTAACCTATTTTCTATTTTTTAATTATTATTTCTTTTTCCTTCTCTATTTCTCTCTGTCGACCCTTTCTTTGTTTTTATTGCATCTATATAAAAGTCTTGATTTAGAGAAAACATGGGAAAATATATCAAGTTTTGTATTTTTCTCTATAAACCTTAATAAAATTTGTTTGTTTGTTTGTTTGTTTGTTTATAGCTGTAGAATGTTAATCAGCCAAATGCCTGGTTGAAGAGAAATGTTTTCGTCTGGCACCTTGGCTTGGTGTTGACCAGTGCAGAAAATAAATGTGTGTGGTACACATAGGAGTGGCAGGCCCAAAGCACTTCCATGTTGTTGTTAAATCCTCCTCAGCAGACCCACTGAAATGAATGAATATGATTAAGTTAAGTCTACTAATTTCGGTGGGTCTGTTTTGAGTGAAACATTGCAAGGCTGGCCCATCCATGAGGTGGACGGAGGTGGACGAAGTCTGACTTACTGGAGTCATGCAGTTGGCTTCCAGGTTCTGGCAAATCCTTGCAAGAGCCCCATGCGATTTTGCAGGGCAAGATCTCACTGGAATTCAGTTGGGACAAGGGACAGCTTCTCAATTCACCACAGGTGGTGAAATGGGACAAGCCTCCCCTGCTTGGTTGAATACCACCCACTGAAATCAATGAACTTAAGTTAGTCATGGCCATTAATTTCAGTGAATCTAACCTGAATAGGACTAGTGTTCAACACCACCGGCTACCTCTGCAAGCCCTTAGAAGATATTCTGTGTGAGAGTCAGTCTTAACCTTGCTTTATAAGACTGCAAAAAATATAACCAAATAAGTAAAAATCAGCTCAGACACTATCCTTAGGAACTCCTAATGTATCAGTAGTGAAATAGGAATGAGTATATTTTATGGGGGGGGGGGGAGGGAGAAATCAAAGTGAGCATTGTATTAATCAGGAATATCTGTGCAGTCCATAAAACAAGTGAGGTCTGCAAAACATGAAAAACAGAGAGTGTGCCCATATGTGCATAAATGTAGTAAATGCAATAAAACATCCACGTACTGAGGGGGTGGGGAGAGCAGCAACTCTTCACAGCTTCTTGCTTATCACACTGCTAAGTTGAACACCTCTAAAATGATGTGATAGGGGCAGACATTTTCAGAAACTGGAGGGAGCTTATTGGCCCAGCCTTAATATTTATAGCACAATCCTACATTTGTTTTAGCAGAGGCAAGCATTCAATGTCACTTACCTCCAGGTCAGTACATTCAAGCTTGCAGCAATGCTAAGCAATACAATAGATGTGAACATGGAAGAAATTTGCATTGAATTCAATAGGTCTTACTCAAAGAATGCATGTGCATTATCAACAATGGGTAAATTTGGTTTTCTCTCATTTTCTTATTTTTCCAACCTTAAATTCAGTTTTCCACATTTCCACATAAGTTTGTGGTTGTTTTTTAAGGTTTTCATGAAAATTCATCAGCATTTTAGTGTGAATTTTCACATTTTGCATTTTGTATATATATATATATTTAAAGGAATTTCCTCCATGCAATGTATTTTTGCCTGTTGTTTTCTAATACATGCATTTATAGGCACACTTTACCCTAATATGTGCATTTTTGTACACATCACTTGGCAGGAGAACTGCAATGCAAAATTTGGAAAAGTGTGAGTTTCGAAGGATGGCTGCAATTCCGTTCACATATTGTTTCGACAAGTGAAGATTTGGTAAGGTCACCTTTAAATGTGAACTGCATCAAATTTACTCCCCAACTTATTAATAATAGTAGTGATATCTTTATTAGTAGTCAGTTTCTTTTGCTAAAGCGAATTACTAAAAATAAGGCAACACCACCAAAACCAGCATATTCTTCTTCCTCCTAGTGGGGAAAAAAAAATCAAAGTAGTGTGACATCACATCTGCATTTCCACGTTTCTCAGTTTGAATATCCTGTATTGACAGTGTCTTGTGAAAGAATATTTCTAATTCTCTATACAGAACCCACAGGCAGGGGTGGGTAGAGATCATTTCCATGGCAGCCCCGTGATAAATTCAGCAGGTATTTTCACTGCCTATCACATTACCTGTTCACATTACCACATCTCCCTGTTCATTCCTAGGAGCCTATAGTTTTGGTTGTGAAATCAGTGATCTAATGTAAGAAATAGGGTGGTAGTTCAATCAGGCTGCAGGGCCACAGGCTGAGTTTTGTGAAAGACATTGCAGCATTGTGCCAATTGGCATAAATAAAGTATCTGGTACAAATATTTCCTTTTCTTTTCCCCAGAGAGGCTGTTTTTTCAGAAGGTCAAGACATTGCAGAGAAATTAACATTGATGCCAGCTGCTACATAAGCAAACCTCTGGAAGCTTAATTAAGATGTTTTATTTCTTGATGATAAATAGATCCGAATCATGTGGGCAACACTTGGTATATATTTTCCTCTTCCTGTTTTCTAACGACTTTTAAACTACTTACGGCTGAATTGATTTAACAATGCATTTTTTATAGTATGTAACCATTCAGCCTTAAATAGTCAGAGCCAGAAGTGGGGGCGAATGAATCCATCAAAGTGTAGCTGGTTCACAAAAGACGAGCTTAAACAGGAGGGGAAATGCAGGTCAGAGTAACAATTTGGCACTGTGTCAGTCATGCATGGGCACTAAACTGCCTTCTTGCACCCAGAACAAGATGCTTCTGTATGCATGACGACAGACTGAAGCCTCCCATTTGATTTCCGAACAGATCTGAACTTGTGCGTGCAGGTCTTGCCAATGTCTTTTTTATTTAAAAAAAGGAACTTTTCGGCGGGGGGGTGCATTTTCTTTAAAAAAAAAGCATTTATTATCATCTTTTTATTTATAGCTAGAAGTTCTTTGATTTGCTTGAAAGGCACCCAAGAATAATAATAGTAACTGTGAACTGAAATAGATACAAACTGTACAGAATAAATAGTTCATATAAACCTAACTAAGCTTTGTAGTAAAATAAAGCTGTCGTGCTTCATGTCACCTTCATCTGGAGAGCATCTTTGTGAAGTATATCCCATTGATTTCCACAGAACATCTGTCAGGCTGCTTGTATTATTTTTGCTTTTTTAGGTTTACATCTAAGTTGTTGGGAGGGGGATAAGTGTGCACCGAAAATGTGGCTTGCGTATTCGACAAACGGGTGTGTGAAAACACAGATGTAGCCGCCCGAGAGCTAGACTTGATCATACCTCCTTGTCAAGTGCATACTCAGCAGAAAACCCAGGACAGTTGCAGTGTAATATCCGAAACAGCCTGACAGAACTTGCTTTCATGTAAGCATGCTTAAGCATGCGGACAAATCAATGGCTGGGACCCAGCTTAGTCACTGGCAACTATATGTTCAGCATTAACATGACATAGACCCAAGATTCTGGAGTGCTAACGTTGTAAATATAGATTCCAGCAATTTGCTTTAAAACAAGTTGCAAACCACGCACATGTACTTTTTCTTTCTTCCTTAAAGTGTGGTATCACTTTCAAACTGGACCTGATAAAAGCTTTTTTGCTGAGTAATTGTAGCAAATATGGAGTATTTACACAGATACACAAATAAGATCTTGTTGCTCATTGGTGTACTTATTTGCATGTGACATTTAACTGACCACAGTGAATTGATGTTTCATCCAAAGTATCCACAACCATAACGGGAGTCAATCATATAAATAATAATAATAATAATAATAATAATAATAACCCAGCTCATTGATTTACTAATATATTTACAATAAATTCTCAGTAGCTTTCCAAATTTCCTCAGGTATGAGTGTCAACCAATGGTGCACAGAACTCTATAGCAGCATTATATTGAAGACTGTCCCAAAACAATTAAAATTGCCTACTAGGGAAAGTAACCAAAAAAGAGAGTTTTGTGTATGTCTTTTAGGATTCCTAGATAAAACATGTACACAGCTTTCCCCCTCCTTCTGAATATTCTAACAGGTTCTTTTTTAAAATATAAATAACATTCCAAATAAATATTGGCGGACCTTGGGGTTGTACAGTTAAATATCTGTTTAAAATCATATAATTTATCTTGTATTTATTATGTGGCAATCTCATGTGCGATCCATAGACAATACTCATACATGTGAACTAATTCCTAACCAATATACACTAGCCTCTTGGAACCAGGTATATAGGTGCATTTTAAAGAAAATTTAGTGTCTAGGTCCGGGGAACAAAAGTAAACCAATGCTTCAAGCTTTTTTCTTTCTTTTCTAAGCGAAAAAAATGAGGGATTGCCATGCAGGTCTCGAGGAATATGGCCAGCTAAACTTCCTCCCAGAATCCAGTTGCCCAAAGTTCACATTTAATGTGAGAATGAGACACAGAGCCTGCAAACTTCCCCATGGCTTCACACAGTTATCCCTGAGAGTTTCTTTCAACTCGGATTACTACTGTGCTTAAAGTTCTGATTGACGACACATTATTATAAGGCACTTTTATTTACAAGTTCCGAGTTAAGATAGAAGAGTTTTTGACTTAATCCTTCAAAAAGGGTCCCTTTTAGGTTTGCTGTTCCAAAACCTCCAGGTAATCGGGTTCAGCATGCAGGTTGGCTTTGAGTTCAAAATATTCGTTTTTAGTCTGTTCTAGTAAAACTTTCCTTGGCCTGGAGTACATGAGTGTCTCCATTAGCTTGAGCTCCTCGTGAGCTCCTGGATAGTGTACCTCCATATCAGGGTGTAACTGGGCTATGTTTTTCCGTAGATACTCAGTTATCCCCAGTTGCTGAAGTTCTCTTTCTTTCTCAAGAATGTTCCTGTACAAGGAGCTGGCATCCTGGAAGGAAAGGAACTCAGCCGATTGGTCTGTAGCTTTATATTTGACATTTGACCCCGTCAGAGGGGAAGAGTGCTCTCTCTCCAAGAGGCCTCTGCGGAGATGTTTGGAATCATTCATCTCCTTGTCATTCATCTCCTGTTGATGGTCTGTAAATTTGGGGCTGAAAGATGGGCTTCGATAAACTTGCACCATGGGGCTGAGCATACGTTGCTCATACAAGCTTGTGGCCGGGCGCTCCGTGGTGTGATGTGTTGTTTTGTGACCATACATGCTGTACTGAAGCTGCACTGGGCTGTTGTCCCGCATCTGTTCGTCTGCGTGTTTCTTTTTGTACCTTCTCCGCCGGTGTAGGACAAGGACGACGATACCAGCTGCGCAAAAAATGATGGTTACAAAGACTATCAAAAGCCCCAGGATTAAAACTGAAAGAGGAATTGCATCGGTAAGTGATCGCAGAATAGTGTCTGCCGTATTGGTGGTGGTTGGTGACGTGGTGACAACTATGAAACTAGCATGAGTTGCGGAAGGTGGGCTGTTTATTCCGGGACATAGCACGTCACTATTCAGAGATTTCAGTTTCTTTTTAGCTAAATGCCTTGGAGATGTGCAGAAAATGTCGCCAGTCATTGTGTTTCTGTTCAGCTTTTGTATCCATTGCTGCAGCCCAACTGAGTCACAAGTACAATCCCAAGGGTTGTCTTCCAGCTCAAGTTGTACGAGTAAATCCAGATCATCTAAGACATTCCCTACAGGCAAATGTGCAAACTGGTTGGTTTTCAGATTTAGCCTGGCTAGAGGAACTCCAGAAAAAATGTGGGCTGGCAAAGTCTGAAGAAGGTTATTATTTAAATACAGGACCTTTAGTTTAGGCATGGGATGAAATGTCCCGGGTAAAACCTCCTTGATGAAATTATATTCAAGATACAAATACTCAAGGCGCTGCAGGCCTAAAAATAAATTCCGACTCAGCTTGGTGAGATGATTCCCATTGAGATATAATTTCTGCAATCTGGTGAGATTGAGGAAGGATCCTTCTTCTAGTATTTCAATACGGTTGCTTCCCAAGTGAAGCAAGTCTAGGCTGCCATAGTCTACAAGGTCTGATTTCAGTAATGTCTGAATTATATTTCCAGCTAGTATTAGCTTTTTAGGATTTGGAGGAGGAGGTCCTAAATCTGACAGGCTTTCAATGTTTTGTTCTTGGCATTGCATTAAAATCCCTGAAAGGATATTGCTAGTGCACTGACAAGGGATTGGACAATATACACCAGGAAGCAGAGTAGCTGGCTTTGTTACGTGAAGTGTTAAAGCAGTTTCCCTGGTAGGAACCCTAAAAATAGGTATTACCTTGGTTGAGTAGTGACTATCACTTATTGACGTGGTAACCACCAATGGTAAGGACCCTGATGGGGCATCAAGATCATTTGTAGGGTGAGTGGGACATAGGGATTCTTTTTTTAATCTGCTTAAAATGCTGCCTTTCAAAATAGGAGGGCTGTGGCATACGACATCACCTATTATGGACTGAGGAGGCATGTTTTCTAACCAAGCTTTCAACTCCACCAGGTCGCAATTGCAGACCCATTTGTTATCTTCCAACTGAAGGTCTAGAATTCTACCAATATGTTCTAAAAAACCAACATAAGGTAGAGTCTGCAGCTGGTTCCCACGAAGATCCAAGTGAGTTAATGGCACAAAGCGAAATACGTTGGAAGGAAGAAACTCAATGGCATTGTCATTTAAAATGAGCACCTTTAGCCTGTTGAGCTTGCTGAAGGCACTTGATTCAATTATTGTGATGAAATTGTTGTCTGCTTGAAGGAATTCCAAGTTCTCCAGTCCATGGAATGTGTCTTCTTTAAGTACTTCTAATGAGTTGTGATTGATATGAAGTTGCTTAAGGAGGCTTAGTCCATTAAATGCTCCTGGTTCAATGTCTACAATGTAGTTAAATCCAAGATGGAGTGAGAGAGCATTGATGAAGCTGGAGAAGTCATTCACATGTAACATGGTCAAACTGTTGTTGAGAAGACTAAGGTGGAAAGGCCGGGATGGTGGAACATGTACTTGAGATAACTCCTTGATGCCTCTTTCTTCGCAGTTTATATTAAAGACACCATCCTTTTCCTCACAGGAACACAGCATATCACAAGAGCCAAGAGTTGAAGGTAAAGCTGGTTTGGACTGTAGTACATCACAAGCAACCCCCATCAAACTTAACGTAATTATCCAGAGCTTCATGGTCATCCAACAGCTTCTGCAAAATACAATACAGATATATACCTCATTTTATTTTTTTTAAAAGGTGATCATCACAACATTGGAGGACCTCCCCACCCCTTGCCTGCCCACATGCTCCAGTATACAAACCACCCACTGAAGTAGCAACTCCTATCAATTGAAACATTATAGTAATTCTCTAAGATGAGAAAGATCAACTGGTTGACCACTGAGTGCATCCAATTCCCAAGTTAAATTTGCCCAGTTCTGCAGAGTAACATTTCTGGACACCACTGTGTTCTCTGCTTATTGGATAAGCAACTTTCTTTTTCTAATGTGGGGCAGAGTAAACTTCACCCAACTATTCTGAATGAGTGTTGGTGTTAAGAACTATGATATTACTCTCTTTTCTTGATAACTACCATAGTTCTTCCTTGAGGAGTGTGAATGACCCAAAGAGTGGAGTGGTATAGTGTATGTTCTTCAGGCTTAAGAAATTGGCTACACCTCTGCTCTGTGGAAAGGAAGAGTTACAAGTTGCCACTTGCCAGTAGTATATATCCGATAACTGATACCTTGTACCATAGATGGGCCATGGATAAACTGAATTGTCTATTTATTTCAGTGCAAAAAACTTATTTAGAAATTGAATGAAAACAACAAAGGAAGAATGCTGTCCCCCAACATTGTCACAGTGAGTGCCAAACATCCGAATGATCAAACAATTTAAACTTTTAGCATAGTAACAGTTGAGTAAAGGTAAAGGTAAAGGGACCCCTGACCATTAGGTCCAGTCACAGAAGACTCTGGGGTTGCGGCGCTCATCTCGCTTTATTGGTCGAGGGAGCCGGTGTACAGCTTCCGGGCCATATGGCCAGCATGACTAAGCTGCTTCTGGCGAACCAGAGCAGTGCACGGAAATGCCATTTACCTTCCTGTCAGAGTGGTACCTATTTATCTACTTGCACTTTGACGTGCTTTTAAACTGCTAGGTTGGCAGGAGCAGGGACCGAGCAATGGGAGCTCACCCCATCGCAGGGATTCGAACCGCTGACTTTCTGATAGGCACATCCTAGGCTCTGTGGTTTAACCCAGTGTTTCCCAACCTTGGGCCTCTAGCTGTTTTTGGTCTACAACTCCCATCATCCCTAGCTAGCAAGACCAGTGGTCAGGGATGATGGGAATTGTAGTCCAAAAACAGCTGGAGGCCCAAGGTTGGGAAACACTGGTTTAACCTACAGTGCCACCCGCGTCCAACAGTTGAGTAGCAATATGTAGAATTTAGGTCAAGAAGAAAAAGAAGTCACAGAAAAGAGAAAAAGTTTCATATAAACACCTCAGTCTTGCATGGATTCATAGGACTCCCTTTCCACTACAAAGTGACTCCCCATCTCCAATCATCTCTCAGTGGAGATTTACAATGATTCAAGAATTGTAAATCCTACTACAGCTCCAATATTCACCTGTCAAGGTTATAAGGGTCCATTACATTCTACAGCATGAAGACAGTTGCAGCATGTTCCAGTAATGTCAGAGTCTAAACCCATATGAGAGAAGCCTGTGACATGATTCCTTACCATGCCAGCATTGCAACATGGCAAGGTGACTGTCTAGTCTGGTCTTGGCTAAAGAACTAGTTAAATTGTGTCCATTACCAGTGTTACTTTTCCATTCTGTTGACTTCTGTGGCAGCTAACATGGTACTTTCTATAGAGTTAGATTACCACTCTCTTCGGCCCCACCAGCATGGCCAATGGACAGGGACTATGACAGTCATAGTCCAGCATCAAATCTGAAATACACCACATGGTTCTTCTACCATGGTGAGCTGTGCATATCAGAAATCATTTACTGAATAATTCAAATTCCTTAAATACAAAACACAAGTCACTTAGAAGTTACGCATATACAGCTACAGCTATGTGTCTGACACTCCCAGCACAATCCTATACATGTCTACTCAGAAGTAAGTGCCAATTGATTCATTCCCTATTTGTGATGCTCCCTTTCATTTGTGAAGTTTTTGGTGGTTTGGTTTTTTTGGGGGGGGAGGGAATGGCATCACCCACAAACAAGACGGAGGTATCAATAGACTTAGGGAAACACACAAAAATGAGGGACTCCAAAATAGCCCAGTGAGGACTGAACCTGTTCCATGGCACAATGGATCAGGTGGGAAAGAAAACCAGGAGAGGAGAGAACAGAATAGGCTGGCAGGCTGGAAGAATGTGGCTAGTGGAAAAGGTGGGGTTGTAGGAGCTCAAGAGACTTCAAAACTGGCAAACAGGCAGGAGCTGCTGACTGAGAGATAAGGCAAGGAGCATAGAAGGAATAAAGAGGGAGAGTGGAAGGTGTGCAATTATATCCCTGTGTCTCTTCCTCCATTCCCTTTTCCCCATTCCTCTCTTCTATGAGCAAGAGAGGATGGAGGAAGGGGCATTCAGATGCAAAATGATCAGAGAGAACCGTAACTTATATTTGGATAAATAATTTCCTGGCAAGGCCAGCCAAGCATGTTTTGCTGCCTGAAGCCAAGGACAATATGGTGCCCACACACAAAAGCCAAGTGGACAGGCAGCTGGATCTTATTTAAATGCTGGTCACATTCTCCACAGCATCTGGGGCAGCATCCTAGTTTAGATGTGGCCAAGTTGGGTCACGTCGCACATACATGGGGATATGGTGGTGGCAGTTGTTATGCTATGTATTTTGCATTTTCACACTGTAAACTGCCCTGTGATTAGGGGTTTCAGAGGAACAACCGGCACCTGCTGCCTGAACCAGTTGCTACCCTTTGACTAACAGTAGGGCCGGATTATTTCCTAGCTCACGTTGAGAAGTCTTATTTAAAATGTCTCCAGGCTGCCCATCAATAGGAAAAAGATCAAAGCTGAAACTGGCCCACAACCAAGGATCTCCTATACCCTTCAAAAAGATAGCAGGAAAAAGAAGAGAGCAGCTGTGTGTGTGTCAGTAGTCCTGCTAATGCAAATTCCTAAGCAAATGCAGTTTATTGTCACCATACTGCAGGTTAGGAGAACCTAGACTAAGAGACAGTGTAGTACAGGCAAGGGTATATGATGAATACTGCAGGCCAGGCTCCAAGTTGTCTATAACAACTATGCAGGGGTTGTCCAGAGGCACTAGACCCCTTGCTACAGATTACCAGCTGAGAGAGCAGCTTTCCATTGTTTTGATCCTCATGATCCAGTCTGGGCTGAGGGCGGAAACAAAAAGCTGCATTTAAATCCACTGCTATAGCCCTAATGCAGATGGGTGTGGCTGTGGACTGTGTTGAGAGACAGTCACTGCAGTCCCAAAACATAGCCCCTGGTTAACAATGTATGCCAGAGGTAGAAGTGGGGCTGGGTTGGATTCCTGGTCAGCATTCTCCTATATGTCTTAGGATGCACCAAAGATCAATCAACTTCACCTGTCCCCTCAAGTCCCCCTCCCAGCTCAAACTGCTTGCACAACCTTCAGGCTTCATTGGAATGAATGCATGCAGATTGGCTGTGCTGTCAAATGTTTTTAAAGTTACCTAAATTTTGCACGTGAAGAAAGAGCGAGGACCGCGGTCTTCGAGGGCCCCACCACAGGTAACATACATACACCTGGGGCACGCTGCAACATTTTGTTGCAAGGCATAACTTGTCCTTACTTTAAAGCATCATCTCTTAGTTTTGCCCTCCAGCTGTTTGTGTGTATTTGCATTTTAGGTACATCTAGGAAAATAAGTATAAGAAGAAAGTGGGAAAAGACGGGACAAGCAAGCTGTGAACAAGATGCTGATCTGGATATATTAGACATTTTCATCTACATTATTAATTTCACTTGAAGGTAAATATGGCACAGAATTGCTGTGTATACATGGATGATACTGCCTCCTATGGAATTCAAAATGTGCATTGCCTTTAAAGGAACCAGTTTTTGGAAATGTGGAGCTGCTGAGCAATATGTCCTATTAAACATGTTTAAATGTGGGAAATTAACTGTTGTACTAACACAGTTCTTTTAATATAGTTTGACTTGCAACTGCGTATTCTTTATGTGTTTACTCAGTCATGTTTGAGTATCTCCTTTTGTTTCACATGGGGTCATCTGTTCACAATGTATTAACAAAGTAAATAGTTCCATATTTCCCAAGTAAAGAATTTCTGCTTCGGAAAGGATGTTTCAAAACACATTTAGGCAAGCTCTGTTTTGGTACACTGCTTATTATCAGGCAGGGAGCAATAGTCACCTCCCAGTGCAATTCTGTGCAAGTTTACTTAGAAGCAAGCTCCAGTTACTTTAATGGGGCTTCCTTCCAAACCAGTGTGCATGCAATTGCAGCTTCGACTTCTCTGAAGTGGTAATACTGATGCCCATGAATCTAGCCTATAATAAGGGGGTAAAAGGGTTGCAGTTTTGACAGATGACATCCAATTTGGCTTGGAGACTCAGTTCAACATGCAACCACCCAGAAAGGTGCTTTATGCGGAAGTTGAACTTTTTCTTCATTTTCTTCTACAAAGCATTTGTGTGTTGACATCTATATACACATGTCCAGGATTGAGGTCATGTCTTCAACCACTGTGAAGTCGTGTGTTGCTTCCCTGCACTCGTTTGGGCAATTAGTGCCATTCAATAAAGGAGATTTTGCAACAGCTTTTAACCCGATTGTGTTTTACAGCATATTGCTGTAAAGTGCCATGAGGATGTAATAGGAGAGGAATATTGCCTTCAAGTCCTAGCTTGTGGGTGTCCTCAAGGCATCTGGTTGGCTTCTGTGGAGAAGAGGATGTTGGACCAAAATCCCAAACCTAATTACCTGGGTGTAAGCCCCATTGAACTCAATGAAACCTACTCAAATAGGAGTCCCCTGATGATGGACCTTTCTGATCCTCTTATATTAGGCTACCAACATTAGAGCCTTTCTTAGGGCTGTGGTATTATTTAGCTTGGAGGGATTCACTTCCAAGTAAACACGTACAGGATCAGTCTGTTCAACTACAGATAGCAATTTTGATTCATTGTTGTTGTTGTTGTTAAACATGCCTATAAGCTTCATTTCAGAAGCATTAAGCCAGAGAGCATGGGTGTGCATCAGATTGGCCCCATAACTAGTGGAACTCACAGTGAAATCCTATATAAGCCTACTCAGATGTAAGTCCCATTGAGTTCAGTGGGGCTTATTCCAAAATAATCGTATATACCATTGCAGCTTCAGTCTTAAAGGCAACTATCCTAGTATGCCAATATTTTGAATGGGCCTACAAGTAATGATGTGGGTTATTTCTTGTTGGGGGGGGGGGGTTGTCCATAAAGGGATAAATGCACATATTTTGAATCAAACAAAAGAAGTTTCTTGCCCCACTCTAGAGTCTAAATGTCTGCTTCTCCTTAACTTTAGTACTCTCACCCCAACCAACCTTGCTGACTGATGAACAAGACCCAGCATGCAGATCCTGTTTTACCAAAGGAGGTAGTTTATTACCAGCCATTAAAACAAAGTATTCCCCACTTTTAGTACCCAAGGCTTTGTTTTTGATAACCTAACTTCACAAATAAAGCTTCTTGTAAACACTTGTCTTCAGCAAAGCAATTGGGTCATTAATTCAACTTTTATTTTCTCTTAACTGTTCTTCTGCTAAGCAGGCAGAGCACACTGAACATAGTTGTTACGATGTCCTTGGGCAAAATTAAGAGAAGTAAATCAACATGCATTAATTTAAAGTGCATGTTGCATCGAAGGACGCTTTACATACATTTCTGAAGATGAAAGCCTTCCACGTTTTTTTTCTTCCAGAAACACAAATGTTTAAAAGTATTTGCAATCGGCTAGAAAGGCATTCGCCTCTTAATCATTGTCATACTTTGGCTGGGTAAAATTGCAATAAGTCTCTTTCTCTTTCATACACACACACACAAACACACACACACAGTTTTTTCTCCCTCTGCAGATAGATTCTTGGAGCTTCTGTCTAGTCCTGGAAGACATCAACTCACTATCTTAGATTTTGTCCTTCCAACTGTCCGCCTCATCCCCAGCCTTCAAAAGCCAATGCTAGTAACACAACTGTAAACAAAAGCCTATTTTTGGCTAACATATTATTTACATTTTAAAACTTCTACCCCATCAAACATGGCTTTATCCATGCATAGATGGCCCCCTTGGGGCTGCTAACCTTGTATTATAACTATAATGAAACTTCAAAATATCCAAAGTGACACAGGAGTATAACTTACTTCATATTGCCCATTCCAGAGAAATGTCCCTTGTACCTATTAATCCACTTGCTTAGTTGAAGCATTACATTCCCAGTGCTCTAATTCCATAGATGCTTTCAAAAACTACCTTAAATAAATGGTTCCATTTTGAGCATGGAGGGAGGAGGGAGTTTGGGGAAAACCTAAGGAACACCAGAGGTTTTCTCCGCGCACACACACACACACGCACACACACACACACACCACTCGCCTCCACTGCCTCTTGGTAGATCTTTTGCACATTTTTGCATTTTCAGGAGTACTGATTAATGAGTGTCCCTAAGGCAAAGTTTCCATACAGATTGAAGGCAATAAATCCATCTATTTTAAACAGCAGAAATCAAATACATTTCTTGTTTCAATTAATGCTTATACAGTTGGTAGAAAGTGGATATGACGGACTACAAAGCCTCAGGTTAAGGAACAATCACTTGAATATGGCTATGTGCTCCTTTGTCAAATTCTGCAGGCAACTACAGTTTACTCTAGGATCTCAGAAGGAATCTAAGGGTTTGGTGTATGTAAAGTCCTTTTCGTGTGTGCCACTGCAAATGCCACTCCTTAAATCTCTCCTTCCCTGCCAGCCAATTTCTTTTAAGATCCTTCCATGCACAAAATATCCCCAGGACCTATGCAACACTTGAGGTGCCATTCTATAAGTTTTGAGCAAATATTTGCTCTAACAGGAAATAAGCACCTCAAACTAACTCACTCTCTCTGTGTGTGTGTATGTATGTGTTTGGTGGGGCGGGAGACAGAGAAACAGAATAGGTAGCCAAGGTGATTTTTACAATGCAAAAAAAGCTGGCTATGGTTAAGTTAATTCCTAAATGAAAGTCTCCTTACCTGTACAGCAGCTACACCCACTGACACAGCCGGCGATGCACAGAGTCGCTCTTCGTATACAATCCCCTTCCTTGTTATCTCCAAAAAGGAGCCCTTTCCAATCCCCCACCAACCTAGGTTAAGGTCTCTCTTTGCAGGGATCTCAAGCGTGGCTGCAGTTCCTTGAAGTTAAAATCCTAGATCCGAAGCAGGACAGATCATATTTGACTGAGAGCAGAGAGAGGGGAAGAAAAAAAAAAATCTTGCCGGAGGTGGAGAGGGGGAGAACGACGCCAGGGAGAAAAAGAACCCACTACACCATCCTGTAAACAGTTGTCCCTTTTGCTCAATTAAAATTCACAGCAGACTTCCCAGCTAGGCTGACTTTCTGCACGTAGTTAACCATTTGCGAGCTTCGGGATGCAGTAAATAAACCCAGCGCTCCGCAGGACTTCAAGCGATCACTCCTGGCTTTGCAAGAAACGCAATATGTATCTTTAGATGCTTTAAGGATCCAAACTGCTGCGATGCACGCTCTCTCTGTGTGTTTCGCTCCCCCCCTCTCCCTTCGGAGAGTCTTGTTAGCTCAGTTTGTTATTAGTCAGATTGCCAGAGGCTGGGAGGTAGTAGGCGTAAATAAAGAGACTTCTTGGCTTTTGACTCAGCCTTTAAGCCCTTCCCCATCGCGGAGCGTTAATCTGCCAGTGTCATTTAATACAAGATCCATGCAGCTCCACCTTAGGAAAGCTCAGCTCCTCCTCCTCCTGCTGCAAATTATCTCACCTTCTCTCCTTTACCCCCTTCTTAACCCTAACTCCCCCCCCCCACACCCTTAAAAAAGAAGCAAAACACCTGAAGCTCCTAAAAGAAAAATACTACTCCATCTCTCATAGAAAGCAAAATAAATATTCATTTCTGGGAAGGAGGGAGGGATATTCCGACAGCATTTGGTAGCCTTATCAATTCTTGTTCCAATCTTGATCCAAAGGTCTGTTGCAAAAGCTCAGAGATTGTCCAGTCATTGACTAGAGAATATTTTTTTCCATACAAAAGAAGACTTTCAGTGATTAATTACCTGTCAATAGAGAGAAGGGTTTTGTCTAAAGTGTGATAAGTGGTCCATAGATGCTGCCCTCTGGTCTCATCTTTTTGGGATGTTTAACTGGTGTAGAAGTGTGAGTGTTTTCATGGGTTGGACTGAAGCAATCCTGGGTTTTTTACAGAGGCAGGCAGAATGCAGTAATTGTTCTCCAGAAATCCCCCAGTGCCCTGTGCTACGGAGAGGATCAGCTTGATTTCTAATTGACTGCTTTCCAAATGTTAGCATAACCCGCTTGCTTTAATGCACTGGCAGCCGAAGCATCCAGCCGTCGAAAGAACTGAGGAGGAGAAGGTAACCAATAACTGGATCTTTAATTTCCCCTTGCAGTTGTAATCCCTGACGTGTTGTAGTGCTGTGCCTATAAGTGGCGCCAAGGGCAGCTACTTCTGGTAAGAGAACACAAGTCTTCGTAGAAGCCCCACTTTCTGAGTGCTAGGTAGGCAGTGTATAAGGAAATGAAATCTGCACCCACAACAGCAGTGTGTGTCGGAAATAGAACAAATTGGAACCTTTGGAGAAACACAGTGGCTTCAGGTTATACCACCTGGACTGTAGCCTATTCTGAAGGATATGGAGAGGGGGGAACTTGGAGAAAAACAAAACAGAAGTTATTTTTGTTCTCAACCTTCAAATCTAAGACTGGGTTCTCTCATTATGCTGGCAGCATGGAAACAGCTAGTGATCTGCTGTTTCTTGCACTGTTAGAAAAAAACATGTGAATTCATGGAACTTGTGTTTTGGCTCCTCCCCTCATTAACACCACCCACTCTCCAGAAACGATGGTGATACTGGTGTGGGGAGGAGCCATAAATCTGACATCTTCCTCGTAGCATAACAGTGTGTCGAGAATGCGAGTGTGGGCGTTGGTATCACAGCAGAACTGCGAACCGTGAGAGGTTTCACTTGCAAAGTGGCATTTGTTTCCGCTTGAGCTGAGCGTCTTCACTGTTCTGAACATGTTTGAAAAGAAGTAGGCCCTCCTGCGTTCAGTGGGACTTGCTTCCTAGCAAGTGTGGTTAGGACTTCAGCCTTTGATTCAGATAGTAAGGGCTTGTCCACATTGGAGTTCACTATGTGTCTGCAGCCATTTGCATTCCCATCTAATTTACGTAGTCCAAATGCCATTACCCTCAAACAACACCAAAGTTTCTGCTTCCCGCCTTTAAATTTGGGTTTATCTGATATGGCGATAATTGGCTAAACTGGGGAAAATCAGGCTCCAAACTGCTCCACTCAGGGGTGCACAGATTGAACAAAATATTGGGGTGGGGGCAAGTAAGCCCTGCCCCACATAAGTGATCACATGCACACCATTTGAGTGACAATGCACATCGACTTGGGGGGGTGGACCCCTCAATTTGGGGTGTGTGTGAAGGGACCTCGGCCCCTAGCTGTTGGCTCCTATTTCTTGGGTGCTTCAGAAGTGTGTGTGTGTGTGTGCAGAAACATTGATCTGAAGTGAACGTGAAGTTGTTGAGCTTTTTTTTAGGATTTGACCCCAATAAATAAATAAATAAACTGCCACAGGGGCCAGATAAAATGACTAATCTGCACAAAACCAGAAAATTGCACTGGCAAACAGATTAAAAATTTTATACACACTTACTGTACAGCAAAAAAAAAAAGTATGCTTTTAATTTTTTTTCTGGAGGTGTTCTTTTCCTACATATAACATTTATTCCCTACAGATGCTCGATTACAGCTTACAGGTGTCGATATCTCAAAAAAAAAAAAATCATCCAAATCTATGTAATAAAAGCATACAATAGGTATGGGGGACCTGTAGCCCTCCACAGATTGCTGGACTACAACTCCCATAATATCTGACTAATAGCCAATGCTGGTTGGGGGTGAAGGGACCTCAAGTCCAGGAAGGCCCGGGAGGCCACAGGTTCCTTGCTCCTGCTATACAATGTGACAAATTAATGATATTTGAAAACTGATGGGGCTTCACCTGCAAATTTATCGCCCACAGGAGAAAGAAGTCTTGGGCAGCTATATTAGCACACAAAGTCAATTTTCCACTTACCAAATTCAGATCCAAAACTAAAAGGGGGAAAACAATCACTGGTAAAGGTCTTAAACTAATTGACTATACAAAATAATTTACTTGCCAGCGGTGAAGGCCAGCAAGAATACTTTTTCGCAAGGAAGGCCAGAGGCTTCAAGTAAAACTTTGCATATATGTCCAGCGACAAATGTGGCCAAACAGGGGGAAAGCATTCAAGCAATTGCAATCCATGTAGCGAAACTGCTCAAGGAATCATTACTAGTCTCTGCAAGCTGAGGTTATCAGAGGTCTCCCCCGGTGCTGGAACTGAGAAATCCAGATTCATTATTTTATTCCCTCAAGACGAAAATTCAGTAGGAAAAAAACATTTAAAAAAAAATAAAAATGTCAGAATCAGTTTCAAATTAATTGGATGTTCCACTCTCACTCTGTGGGGAGAGGGGGGGGGCACATTTGCCAACACCCAAAGGGATGGGATAGAGGGACAGGGCACAAGTTGCTTTCAAAAGAGACCAAAATGCTTGGAGAATCACAAAGCAACATGTTTTAGTTGATACATTTCTGCAGAAAAGTGGGGGTGCCATTACTGTATGAAATGTTTTACTGTGGGCATGAGGTAATGTTTTGTTGTTTTCGCTTGCTGTGGCTCTTTTTTTGTGACAAATGCATCTTTCACAGAGAACAGAAATGTTATGGTGACTCAATCTAAATGTCAGGCATTTGGCCTGATTTAATATAACGGGGTGTTGCTTTGGCTTTTGAAGTTTCAGCATCTGAGGTATCTTTCAAATGTGTCCAGAAGATGGTTATAAAGGCCTGTGGATGGTGGCAGCCTGTTGACTTGATGGGGCTGAAAGTGCTGTTTTCATCACAACAGGTACTTGTACCTCATTTATTTATGGAAAGTGTGCCATTGCACACTGGTAGTCGAGCATCAGCCTCTATGTGCTCCAAGCAACAATTATAGAAAGTCTGCTGGTGTTTGCACTAGACCCATGAAAGGGTCCGTAGGTCAACACTAATAGGCCATTTTTAGAATTAACAACCTGTCTGGTTTCTCTGTCTAGTGTGATGAATCATGTCACTCTGCCCACTTTTGGCTCCAGTGGTACTTATAGAAGAGCAGCCTGTTTGTTTATTTCTCGCCACACCTCCCAAAAGACCTCTTTCTGTAAATCTCTGGGATTCAGCTTCATGGAGAACATAATTTCTGATCTATTACATCTATTGTTACTTCCACTGCTTCCTGAAATTTGTATGAGCAGAACAGTTGTCTTTTCTACCAATGTGCTCAAATGAGTCACTTTCAGGGGGGTGGGGAATCTGTAGCATATTATCAGGTGCAACTGCATCCCCAAACCATCACAGGGTCATTCGGGCGACTTTTCGTGAACATCCAACCATAATTTAAATCAGTTTGTTGTGCATGTTTGGAGGTGAGAGTACATGTTTAGAGAAAATGCAGTGGGCATCATAGCAACTGCTGTCATAAGATAGTGTGAGAAATATTTTATATTTTCAAAAAGGAGACATCGGCTATTGCGTGTTTCTTTATCCCATTGGCCTGAGGTTTCCCCAGAAACATAGGACAGGGAATAAATTTTGTTTGGATTGAATTTTAATGCAAACATACCTGAATTTGGATCCCTCCCTCCCTTGTGGGCCCACTTAGAAACATGTTTGCTTTTAATATGTGAATGATTCTTTGGTGCTCACAGTGGACATTGATGGAAGACTTTTATGTACTAATGGGGCTAAGGAAGAGCAAGAACAGTGCAGATCAAATATTAGGAAATTCCTTCACATAACAATAATATTTTGAGGAAGAAAACAACTTGTTTGTAGAAACTGTAAAGTTTCTGCTACTGGGAGTGCTTCTGAGAAGAAAGTTTTAGATATATGGTTCCATTTCTCAGAGGAGAAGACAAGACTAGATAACTTCAGGAGTGACCTCCAACTTTAGTTTTCTATAATTCATCTTAACAATCGCTTTGGCTTCTCAAATGATTCACTAATAACCTCCAGATCTGTCAGTCTTACTTATTTCCCAAAGGGCCTGGAGGTTTTATGTCGTTGCTCTTCACCTCCATCATAAAGAAAGGCACATTTTTTGTATTTTACCTCAGAACAAGCTCGACCATTGTTTCAAATGTCACTCTACTTTTGTTAGTACCATGTTCTCCCTCCAACTGCCCCCTCTCACAAAGGCAAAAGATGTTGTCAATTATTTTACCCACACAAACCAATAGACATATGGATGCATGCCCAAATTACCTTAAACTAATAATTATACTTTAATAAGGTCTGATTTAACTCAAGTGCACTGAGTTTGCATTTCCAGCATTTTGTTTGTTAGGTAATTGTCTGTAGTTCTGTTAATTAGTACATGTTAGATTATGCATTGATTACTTTTCTGTTTAGGCAATTAAAACAAGTTAAGGAGAAAAAAACACATTAACTTTTATTTCCCTTAAGGGATAATTTCTTGTAAGACAAAAGTTTTGTGGTTCCGTCTTTGCTGGTGTAGTTACTGGGATTAAGCTTTAACACCCAAGTCCTAAATCTATATCTCAGAGGATCTGGCTTCCAAGTAGATATGCCTAAAGATTGCACAAATACATGTCGATCAGTCATTGACTTTTGATATTAAGAAGTATGTATGTTTGAGTGACTCATTATGAATCTCACACAGAAGAGAGAGAGAAACCTCTGTATCACCAATGCTTCAGTCAGGTCTTCAGTGAAGTCAGTTCAACCCAAGAGTTTTGAAGTCAGAACAATATTGCGATAGATCCATTGCATACATGACATACAAGTGATGCAGCCATCATCTGTCACAGATTTATCACCGCAGATGGAACTTTCATATTGTTGGGTGTCAGCTCAAAAACACCATCTTTTTACAAAGCTGGTTGAAACATTTGCAGTCAAATGATGAGTGATAACCAAGTGATCAGAAAGCAAGCGATATATATGTATGAATGAGCCAAACCAATGAATTTCCTGCAGTGAGGTGTTGAACACTAGTAGGAGCTGGCTAGGTGTTTATCAGAGACCAAGGAATGAGGTAGAGGCATAATAAGACCCAATTCCTAGGAACCAAGATCCCTTAGCCCCCAATAAAATATTTGAGAGGGCTGGGTGGGGCAAATTTAATGGGAATCGCCATTCAAATAGTGCATGTACACTTCATCATGTGATCAGTTATGTGGGGCAGGGCTTACCTGTACCCACCCCAATATTTTATTCAAGTTGGCACCCCTTGGTGGAGATCAGAATTTACACTGACAAGGAGAAAGTTCAACATGGTTCCCTCCACTGGCCGATCAGTTATAAAAACACTGCTTTCAACCTCACCGCATAAGCTCCTGCTTCTGCCATAGAGGCCATCCTGCCATCTCTGTAGTAGCAATCCTGACGTCAGAATCTGACCCCCAGTGGCACAGCAAGAACTGCTAGCATTGACACATGCTCTGGGCCAGGCATAGGCAACCTCAGCCCTCCAGATATTTTGGGACTACAACTCCCATGATCCCTAGCTAACAGGACCAGTGGTCAGAGATGATGGGAATTGTAGTACCAAAAACATATGAAGGGCTGAAGTTGCCTGTGCTTGCCCTGGGCTCTCCACTTCAGGAAACCAGATCTGCGAGTCTCCATTTTAATTTCCCTTAAATACCCTGGAGTGACAGGCACTACACTGGAAGCTCTTGAAAAGCTGCTACCTTCATCCCCACTGAAGGAAAGTCTAAGGGGCAGCATCAACATGAGTGGTGTCCCACCCAAGGGTACTTTGCCTAGGATTTCAGACCTAGAGGGCTGGCCCTGTTTGATACTCTTATGCCAAGCACATAAAACAGCAAGAATTTCTCTGCAAAGAGTCCAATCAATCAACCAATCCAGTTCCAATAATTTCCAGTTCAGATGCTTTACTTGCACACAAAATTCTTTTATAGGTTTAGCTGCATGCCACCGCTTTAGGGCAGCGATGTCTGTTCAACATATTTTTAAAAAGAGAAACAAGGGGAGAGGAGCAAGAAATCAATCACTGCAATAATTGGTTTCTCAATTAAGAGATGTAATTGCTCCTAAAGTGCATTTAAAGTCTCTGAGGAAGCATCAAAGAATCTCCGATTATCTGCAGCTCAACGACACCTATCAATATATTTTAAAGGAGTCATTGCTAGACAAAAAATGCCCTTTAAACCAAATAGGGTGTGTAGGCAAGTCTGCATCAGGACAATGGCCTCATCGGCTTTTGTAGTGCTCTGGAGATAGATTAGAGGAGGAGGCACATTAGGGAGTTCTGGCTTGATAGAAGTACATAGGTGTTTGATGCTTGTCCTCTTCATGTGCTACTTGTGTGAAGAGACCAAGCATAGGAATTGAATCTTGGGAGGTGTTGTGTCCTACTACTGAGCTCTGATCCATGAGGCGCCAATGATCTACAATATCCTGGGTGAAGGAGAATTTATAATGTCCCTTCTCCAGATCTGAAATCCAAAACAGCAAAGCATGGTGGAATTCTCTTGGAATTCTCTACCCATCCTATTTTCACAAGGATGGAATGATAACTAACATGTCTTTAATAATAAAGTAAAGGTAAAAGAACCCCTGACCATTAGGTTCAGTCGTGACCGACTCTGGGGTTGTGGCGCTCATCTCACTTTAATGGCCGAGGGAGCCGGCGTACAGCTTCCGGGTCATGTGGCCAGCATGACTAAGCTGCTTCTGGCAAACCAGAGCAGCACGCACAGAAACACCATTTACCTTCCCGCCAGAGTGGTACCTATTTATCTACTTGCACTTTGACGTGCTTTCGAACTGCTAGGTTGGCAGGAGCAGGGACCGAGCAACAGGAACTCACCCCTTTGCGGGGATTCGAACCGCCGACCTTCTGATCAGCAAGTCCTGGGCTCTGTGGTTTAACCCACAGCACCACCCGCATCCCGTCTTTAATAAAGCAGGAGCATTATTAAGGATAGTTATCATTTTGGAGGTTGGTTGTGCTCCTTCCATGTTTCTGATCTTCACAGCCCAAGCATGCGTAGGCAGGACCCTACAAGTGTCCCAATTTTCCAGCGACATCCCTGATTTAGAGAAGCAATCCCAGTTTCTGATTTGATCTCGTAATGTCCCTATTTTCATGGGAGAAATTTTGGAGGGTATGGAGTTATCCGCCCCCAAGCTGTCTGGAGGCAATCCTGTATACAGAAGTTTTTTTAAATGTTTATTTTAAAAAATGTTTTTATATATGTCGGAAGCTGCCCAGAGTGGCTTGGGCAACCCAGTAAGATATGTGAGGTATAAATAGTAAAACTTTCGTTATGGAATGGGGCATCCCAATTTTCATCGGAGAAATGTTGGAGGGTATGGCGTAGGCTGTTGGTTTGTATGGTCCTTTGCTGGTTCCCTTGAATGACAGAGAGGTGGTTCACACAAGCACATACATTCCTTAATTGCTAATTTCTCTGTGGTTAATTATACATTCTGTTGAATATGTGAGCTGTCTTCACTGAAAAGCATTGTCTGAGACCTAGCGAGGTGTTAGGAAAGTTCTGCCTGTGGCGTTAGATCTAAATTTACTCAAGGAAATCACTTGTTATTGCAGTCTTTGTTCAGGGATAGCCAAAGTGGTTCACCCCCCTCCCAGTTGTTGGATTCCAACAGCCCCAACCAACATGGCCAATTATCAGGGTTTTTGGGAGTTGCAACATCAGGAGAGCAACATATTGGATTGATGGATGAATGTGTTTGTGTGTGACTTCCTCCAGCGAACAGCATGATGCGGGACCTTAGTAGACAGACTGTGAGAGGAAGCTAGGTAGAGGCTGAACATTTCATTGGGATTGTGCATTCTTTTAAGGCAGTTGACTCTCTTCTCTCCAAACAACTTCTCAGTTCTCATTTGTGATATGTATGACTCTTTTGTGTCAGATTTTAGACTACTGTGAGTGACCCTTCTCAAGAGACATTGTCCTCATATGTGCTCCTGAGGCTACATGGCCCCTTACAGTCTCATGTGCAAAGGTCATGTTTTGCTTCTATTTAAAAAAAAATTAAACAATGGATATACATAACCATTGGCTATTTCCCCCCCTGAGTTCAGTAATTCATTCATTTCAAGGTTTTGTTTTTATGATCTATATTGAAAGCTACTACTCTGGGAGATGCCCTGAAAGCTTTGTCAAAGTTACGTGGGCCGAGTCTGTGTCCTGCCTCTCTTGCGGCTCAATCACTGTGTTCATACAGGGAAAAAAATCCTGTTTCCCAATAAGAAATATAATTTCATGTACGTACTATGAAACATGGAGATAAGGATATGATGACTCTGCCCTGGGATGAATGCAGACAACCAGCTTGCCAAGCGATAAATGTGGGGATCTTTGTCGTTTTCCGAACTGGATAGCAGTCTAGGGCTGCCATATTTTGAAGAGCAAAAAAGAGAACACATTAGCCAACTTCTGCTTTTAACTATGGATCGCTGTGACGACTCTCATTTTATATACTCATGAAAAAGAGGACATGTCCTGGAAAAAGAGGACATATGGCAACCATGCACAGCTTTGGACGGCTTTACAATATTCCGTGGCTGTTGCTCCTCCACTAGTTACTGGCTTATTCTGGGGCTTGCTGTTGAATTATGTCACTACTTTCTGTTTCTTTGCATAGGACGTAAATGATGGACATTTTTGCCCATAATTAAACGTTTATTCATACTTATGGCATTTGAATGACTGGTGTTGCTCCAAAGATGTCACTAAAACATTCTCTTTGGAGCCTTATCTCCTACAGAATTTCCCCACTTTTTGAAAGAAAAGGAAAATATGAAGAAGATTGCATTGCTTTTAAGCCTGCAGAGTACTTCACAGGGTTGCTTTTAAAAACCTGTGAATCCATCTATTTTGTGTAAGTCATGGCTCCCCTGTGTAAACCGTATTTTGTTAACGTTGTGGAGAGTTGTTAGAAGACCCCTATTCATTTCACAGAGCTACAATTCTCAGAGTTCCCTAGGAAGAGAGATCGACTGTTCAATCACTCTGGGAACTGTAGCCCTATGAGGGAAATAGGGGTCTTTGAACAACTCTCAGCACCTTTAGAGAAATACAATTTCCAGGACTCTTTGTGGGAAGCCATGAATGTTTAAAGTAGTATGGTACTACTTTGAATGCATAGTACAGGTGGAACTACACAACATGTGTAGAACTGTGGTGTCGTTTAGTCGTTTAGTTGTGTCCGACTCTTCGTGACCCCATGGACCAGAGCACGCCAGGCATTTCTGTCTTCCACTGCCTCCTGCAGTTTAGTCAAACTGATGCTGGTAGCTTCGAGAACACTGTCCAACCATCTCATCCTCTGTCGTCCCCTTCTCCTTGTGCCCTCCATCTTTCCCAACATCAGGGTCTTTTCCAGGGAGTCTTCTCTTCTCATGAGGTGGCCAAAGTATTGGAGCCTCAGCTTCACGATCTGTCCTTCCAGTGAGCACTCAGGGCTGATTTCCTTAAGAATGGATAGGTTTGATCTTCTTGCAGTCCATGGGACTCTCAAGAGTCTCCTCCAGCACCATAATTCTAAAGCATCAATTCTTCGGCGATCAGCCTTATGGTCCAGCTCTCACTTCCATACATCACTACTGGGAAAACCATAGCTTTAACTGTAGGGACCTTTGTTGGCAAGGTGATGTCTCTGCTTTTTAAGATGCTGTCTAGGTTTGTCATTGCTTTTCTCCCAAGAAGCAGGCATCTTTTAATTTCGTGGCTGCTGTCATCAGTAGAACTGGTAGAGTACAGTAGAACTGTAGCTTCGGTACTTATCCTTCTGATGTCATAGTGCAACACAACCTTAAAAAAAAACAACCCAACTTAATCTCCAAACTAGTGCTGTGTTGATATTTCTGACCCCAGGAGTAAAAGAAATCAGCCTCAAATTTTGGGTGAAGGGGTGAGAGCTTCACATGGCATAAAACTGATGTAGGATTATAGTATAGATAGGACCAGAGGACTCAAAACAAATTGCTTACAATATGTGCTACAGAAGGATGATTTCCCCATTCACCCTTCTATGGACTTACAACTGTAGAAATATATTTGGATACAATTTAAATAAAAGCTCTTTTGAAATACTATACTTCCCGAGGGCAAACCTGTTTACGTTGGTATTGCTCAAAGCAAGCTTTCTGTAAGTGTGGTTTTAACTCTTCCACGCATGGGAAACAAGATCCATTTGGGTTGATGATGAAGCAAGAATCTTGAAAGTAGAGTCTGTTCACATAGACCAGGAGTGGTCAAATATTGTTTCTGTCAAAGGCTTTCTGTTTGGTAGTTTTGTCCTACCAATTTGTTCTCAGACAACTGCAGAAGCCATACAATCAGGGGAGAAAGTTTGTTTATTAAAAAAAAATCATTTTCCTTTAGCAAATAGCAGACCCTCCAAATATCCCTATTTTCCACAGTCCCAGATTTACAGAATCCACCCTGGTTTCTGATTTCAGGATTTCCCGTTCTTCCTTAGGGTGTCCCTATTTTCATCAGAGAAATGTTGGAGACTTTGGATTTATCCGACCCCCAAGCCATCTGAAGGCAGCCCTACATAATGCAGTTTTTTTAATGTTTAATGTTTTATTATGTTTTTATCTGTGTTGGAAGCTGCCCAGAGTTGTTGGGGCAACCCAGTCAGATGGGTGGGATATAAATAGTAACATCATTATTATTATTATTATTATTATTATTATTATTATTATTATTATGGAATAGGACGTCCCCATTTTCATTGGAGAAAAGTAGGAGGGCATGAGATAGAATCCTTCCCCTTCCAATTATTCTGAAACTATCCAGGAAGAAGGCATGAAATAACAACAACAACAACAACAACAACAACAACAACAACAACAACAACAACAACAACAACAATAATTTATTTATAGCCCGCCCATCTGGCTGGGCCTCCCCAGCCACTCTGGGCGGCTTCCATAAAAACCAAAAATACAGTAAAATCACACGTTAAAAACTTCCCTGAACAGGGCTACCTTAAGATGTCTTCTGAATGTCAGGTAGTTGTTTATCGCTTTGACATCTGCTGGAAGGGCGTTCCACAGGGCGGGCGCCACTACCGAGAAGGCCCTCTGCCTGATTCCCTGTAGCTTTGCTTCTCGCAATGAGGGAACCGCCAGAAGGCCCTCGGTGCTGGACCTCAGCATCCGGGCAGAATGATGGGGGTGGAGACGCTCCTTCAGGTATACTGGACCGAGGCCGTTTAGGGCTTTAAAGGTCAGCACCAACACTTTGAAGTGTGCTCGGAAACGTACTGGGAGCCAATGTAGGTCTTTCAAGACCGGTGTTATATAGTCTCGGCGGCCGCCCCCAGTCACCAGTCTAGCTGCTGCATTCTGGATTAGTTGTAGTTTCCGAGTCACCTTCAAAGGTAGCCCCACATAGAGTGCATTGCAGTAGTCCAAGCAGGAGATAACCAGAGCATGCACCACTCTGGCGAGACAGTTCGCAGGCAGATAGGGTCTCAGCCTACGTACCAGATGGAGCTACCCTGGACACAAATTTGACCTGTGCCTCCATGGACAGCTGTGAGTCCAAAATGACTCCCAGGCTGCGCACCTGGTCCTTCAGGGGCACAGTTACCCCATTCAGGACCAGGGAATCCTCCATACCTGCCCGGCTCCTGTGCCCCAAAAACAGTACTTCTGTCTTGTCAGGATTCAACCTCAATCTGTTAGCCGCTTTTAAAAGGCAGACAAAATAATAACAAACAGGAATGAAGGTAATCTGGTGGCATAGAAGACACATCCAGGAGTTTCTGGAAGGCCACATAATATGAGGCTGGTGTCCATATATGGCCACAGGTCACTGAATGTGACTTACCTCTGATGTGAATCCAAGTGGCAATATGAGTTACCAAGCACCTGCTAAGTGTGCAATCCATGATTAAACTCTTGTCCAATGAGCATGAGTGCTAACACTTTCTTTGTTTTTAAGTCCTTCACTGAAAAAGCAACTAGACATTATGTGTCCCCCCCCCCACCCACTCCCATCCCAATATGCTCCCTTTTCTATAGGCCACCTGTTCATTATTCTTTATTTAGCCCTACAACCTAGCATTCCTTTCTCAAGTTCATTTTGGAAAGCAACTTGATTAGAAAATGCCACCCTGGTAATGTATTCAGTTTAAGCACCGCTAATGTTCCGACACGCATAATATGTCATTTTCTTAAAGTTTCACCAGGCGCTCCTTATTTTGAAGCTCCTCAGGTGCCAACCTTTCCTTTATTGTGTTGGTATGATTATTCAGCTACCACAGCAGGATTAGAGGCAGATCACGGCAGAGGGGAAATTGCTCTGAAAATGTTACATCTGTACACAGCCGAGGTTGATAATTTGAAACTTCTCTGAAACTTTCCGCTGATGTCTTCTTTCTTTCTTTCTTTCTTTCTTTCTTTCTTTCTTTCTTTCTTTCTTTGGATTTAAATTTCCAAAAGAAATTGGATTTAAATTGGATTTAATTTCTTTCTCTCTCCTTCCCACAACATTCCAACTTAGAAAAGAGTCACACAGAAAAGAGCCAGCTTTATCTTGCCAGCCTGTTTTTAATTATTTGGGAAGAAAATGCACTGCGATCCAGTAGAATGCCACAGATTAATTAACAAAGCTATATGGAAACCACATGCTTAATACGTAATTATCTTTTTTTGTGCTCTTGGCTGGCAAGGAAACGAACGCAGAGCTGTCACTAGCAGCGCTGAATACTGAATCCAAACATGGATCTTATAAGATTTAAGTGACAGGCCTTGCTGAATAATTTCCATGTATCTGCTAAGAAATGGCTTGCTGAAGAATTTTGAGTACCAGAGCATGTATTATTGAAATTGCTGTGTAAAACACTTTGTTTTTTTGCTCAGTAAATCTTGTGTTACTTTTCAGCCATGAATAATGCAAGGGTGCTTTGAGTAGGAAAGTTTCTCTTTCTTTACTGAATCCAAATTAGCAGCTATTTTTGAACGTAGTCGTAAACCGACATACCTGTACATCAGTTAATTGGTCATCAAAATTTACTGCTGTTGCACAGAAACCCAGATTGCATTTCACAACTTTAGAAGGCAGGAAACTAATTTTGTGAATATTATGATCTGGGGCATGTTGTGGTGATGCTTAGGCTTGCTGAATCGCATTGCTCAAGACCAAGCTACCCAAAGTGCTTTTGATTTGAAAGAACCAGAAGTGAAATTAAATTATTTGCTCCTATCCCTTATCAAATTGATCTATAAATCTAGGGCTGCTATACGTCCGGATTTCAAAGGCGGAATTGATGTACGGGGGAATTTGCAAAAGGCGGAACTTTGTCCTGGATCTTAGACAAAAATATATATTTAAAAAATGTGTTTTTGTAAAAAAAGAAAAGCTCAATAACCTTCAGGTTTTCCTTTAAAAAAGCTCAAGAATTGCAGTGATTTCCTAAAAAAAAAACTTTTGGGGTGACCTGGTTTTTACTTTTTGAAATATGGCAACCCTAAATTAAATCTGAAAAGCATTAGTCATTTCAGAAATTTGGGATGAAGCAGATTGGTTCACAGTGGGGCCACATTCATACTGTTTGTATTTAGTAATTATGTGACAAGATGGCTGTCAGAAGATCTGAAGGTCTGAGGTTATGAGACCTTAGATCCAGGTAAGCAACTTCTTTCAGATCACAGGGCTCAGACCCTCAACCTTTGCGGGGGGTGGACGCAAAACAGAAGAGTGTGTGGCAAAGAAGTTGACCCTGACCTTTGTACAGTAGACAATGACTGCTCCCCACATTAAATGGGGGGCACCCTTTGCGTGGTCGCACGCAGCCCCCTGGACCCTATGAGGCACCATTAACACAGGCTTGGCTTCGCCTTCCCCAGGTGGGATACCTGGAGGTCTCTGCCTACCTCAGCCAGTTGCCCAATCCCGCCTGGGGAGGCGTTGCCAAGGTGATCAGGCCAGGTAGGGGAGGGACTACCAGCCCGCACAGTAGGGGAGGATCTTACCTGGGAATCGTCAGTTGGTTCCAGAGCTTCTCCCATCCTACCCACCCTCAGTTAAGACTTCTTTTACAGGTTAACCTTTCCTCCACAGGTACCCGGGTGCTGCTACATCAAGGTCACTGTTGAAGGGCCGGAAAGGAATTCTCCTGTATTCAGTGGCGTAGCGTGGGTTGTCAGCACCTGGGGCAAGGCAAGTAATTTGCGCCCCCTAACCCGTGGATTTGCGCCCCCTAACCCGTGGATTTGCGCCCCCTAACCCGTGGATTTGTGCCCCCTAACCCTAACCCCCAGATGTTGCGCCCAGTGCACCCCCCCCGCACCCCCCACGCTACGCCATTGCCTGCATTGGCAGGTTTGCCTTTCCCATAGCAAAACGTCACAACTTTGGCGGTATCAAGCCTTGGGTGCAATCCTCTAGTCTATCTTCCCTGAATGGGGGGGGGCATGCAGCGGTGACCCACGCCCCCATCTTCTTTGCGGCGGTGATACCAGGGTTCCCCGTTAAAGGGGTTGTTTGAGGGGAGGCTCTGGCCGTACACCTAGAGGTCGTCATTGCTCTCCCCTGTGATGGCAGCGTAACAGGGGCGGGGTCTCTCTGCTTGAACATATGTTCTCCAAATCTAGCCCATTCCCCCCACACACTGGATAACCCTGATGCTCCCCAGATCCCTGGTGGGAGACTGGGAGGGATAAATGCCCAATGCCTGAGCCAAGCCCACATCTGAAACATAATAAAGTTGTGGCCAATTTTAATCCCATAGCACGTTGTCCTGAGTCGTTATTCCACATGGGGGCCGCCCGGGTTTGGGGGACTCTGCCCTGTCCACACAACAAAGTATGAGGCTTTGACACACAACTGTTTTCTGTCTTGGCAAACAGGAGACATCATTGGTTCCAAGGACACACTAGCCAGGCAAATGTGCTTAAGCAGGGGCTGTGAGAAGTGTGGCCTGGGGAGAAGGCTTGGCCTTTAAGAGACCCAAGAGCCAAATAGTGAAGGCTGGAGGGCTAAATTCGGCCCTTAGGCCTAAGGTTCTGCAGATCATTGGAAGGAACCCTGAGTTTCATCTGGTCCAATCTCCTGCAATGCAGTAATAAGCATCTGCCCCATATGGGGATCGACCCTCCAGCTAACTGAGCTATCCAGCTGCAGTTCATAGTATTGGGGATTTGACTTGGGAAATAAATAGCTAATTTCCATAATTTGGACTTTCCCTTCCTTCTTAGCTTATGTTAGCCATACCAGATTCTGAATCAGGACTGCAAACTTGAATAAAATATTGGGGGGGGGGGTTTAGGTAAGCCCTGCCCCGCATAATCAGCCACATGACATGGCACATACTCCCCTTTCAAATGGCAACATGCATCAACTTTTGACCCTCTCAAATATTTCTAACCGAGCTATCAGAGACGAAAAACATTTCCCCCCCTATTTCATACATTCCAGCATAACTTCTCATTGTCTTTCATAATAGCACTTTGAGTGTTCAGAGGTTTGTCCAAATATAGAAAGGTCTAGTGCATGCATTGGCAAACTAAGGCCTGGGGGCAAGATAAGGCCCGCCAGGGTCGTAAATCCAGTCTGTGGAGCCTGCCATTCGCTCGGTCAGTTGCCCTGCCATGCCGGTTTAGCTCAGGTTTAGCTCTATGGAGAGGTGCTTTCCCGGGACTCCATCTTCCAGCATGCTCCGAGGTTGCTCAGAGTTCTGTGATGCTGGCCAATCTGAAGTATTAGCAACCTCAGGTCTCCCCTCAATTGGCCCATTTGATGTGAGCCGGCGGCCAATGGCGACCCTTCCCGAAGCTCGCTGCTCCAATCAGGGCGAGGTGCAGGGCAGGGTGCCTTGTTGACGTCTAGCTCTGAGAAGGGAGGAAGAGAAGTGAAGGGGCAGGAAGATGTGGGAGCAGAGAGCCTGTGAGGAGGGGGGAGGAGGAGGAGGACTCCTCTGTGCTGCTCGGTGATGGCCCATTAGCAGCATGGTCATTGACACCCTGGGGTAGGGGCCCTTCTTGGGAGAGTGGCTGTGGCCCCTCCGCGCAAGCTGAGACCCAGCACTGGCAGGGTGCCCCTTCCCCAGCCCGCTCCATCTGAACGTGGTGAGTGGAGGTATTTCAGCCGCTCTGTCTCCAAGGGATGGAAGGCGTGTGTGCGCGTGTGTGCGCGTGGTCCAGCCCACCACAAGTTCTGAGGAACAGTGAGCCAGCCCCCCGCAGAAAAAGTTTGTTGACCCCTGGTCTAGTGACATCACCTGACATCCACATCTTCTTCTATGGCTAGCATCACACTTCGCCATGTGAAAAGAGCAACTAGCAGCCAACCCACTCACAGCTCCTGTTTTCCAAGCTCTGATGCCACATAGTTCAGACTGATATTGTGTGGGCATATCAGCAGCCAATAGGACTCCAGAAGTAGGAACTACTTCCAGTAGGTGGAGCCCCTGCCTGTGCATGTTTCTATATAGATTATCTCTGCATCTTGTGTGTCGTTTGAGTATCAAATGCATGTGGCTTCCAGAACAGAACTTGTGGTCTAATTTAAAGCATGGTGTGCTGCCCCATGCTTCACATTTATTGGTAGTGATCATCTTGAAGAAGAATCTGTTACAAGCTACAACATGGCTAGTTTTCATTTTTTTAAAAAAAAAAATCTGGTATTGCTATTGGTTTGTGTTTGGGCTTCTTAACTGATAATGACCGCTCCCCACATCAAATGGGGGGGGCCTTTTGTGTGGTTGTGCGCAGCCCCCTTAATCCCATGCGGCTCCTGGTAGTACGGACTGGCTTCGCCATCCCCAGGCTGGGTACCCGGAGGTCTCTGCCTATCGCCCAATACCGCCTGGGTAGGTGTTGCCAGGGGACTGGCCAGGTAAGGGGAGGGACCACCCTGCCCACACAACAGAAGGTGAATCTTACCTGTGAAGTGTATTTGATGGGGGGATGTCTTCTTTTAATTTGGAAAATAAAACCAGAAAGAGGGTAACATGATAGAAATATGTAACATTATGTATGGTGTGGAGAAAGTAGGCAAAGAGATCTCTGATTTCTCCCACTCTGTCCCTGTCCCTCCCTCCATTCTCAAGATACTGGAATCTGGGCTTATCCAAATGAAACTGAAGATTCAGTTTGTGCTGCTCTCCTGATCTCCCTCCTGTAATGAGCTAGGGGAAACAGTGGTCTGACGCCACATACCTCTCAGTGCCCTGTTGAAATCAGTAAGTCAGGTTTTCAAAGATAATGGAAAGCGAGAACCAGCAGTTGACCTCTCTGAGTTGGCAATCCTCAGTAATTTGAAGCTAAGCAATTACAGCATCGGGGATCAGTGTGTTGTAGTGGTTGAACGTTGGTTTTAGAAGAAGGCGCTTTTTGGTCAAACCTGTTTAGAGCCACAATGATCACTTAGCTGGCCTTGAGCTATTTAATTTCAGTGTGGCCTACCTGCCTTTGTGGTTATGAATATAAGCTAGAAAAAATGCTGTTTGTTTATTGAGTTGCAACTATACCTGCTGGCATAACTTTTCCTCATTGAAGTTTGGTCCCCAATGAGATTGGTAGGAAAGAAGGCAGAGAAGCCAATGATAGGCAGAGCCAGAACCAATGACAGGCAGAGGTCACTAATTCTTGTTTTGCCTCCATCTTCCTCCACAGTGACTTCTAGAAGAGAGTCTGACGACGATGAAGCTGCCAGGCTGTGCCACCCCCATGACTGGATATAAGCATTTTATTTTATTTTATTTTATTTTATTTTATTTTATTTTATTTTATTTTATTTTATTTTATTTTATTTTATTTTATTTTATTTTATTTTATTTTTATTTTAAATTTATTTTTATTGCATTTATATCCTACTTTCTTCTCCAGGGCTCATACATACCTGCCAACACTGTGGGTGGCTCCCAACATTTATAAAAAACATAATAAAACATTAAACTTTTTTAAAACAAAAAACAAAAAAACAACCTTCCCTATACAGTGGTAGCTCGGATTATGAACTTAATCTGTTCCGGAAGTTCATTCTTAAACTGAAACCATTCTTAAACCAAGGCACGCTTTACCTAATAAGGCTTCCCACCAGGGCCCTTTCACCGTTTGGCTTCCATTTTTAGACCGAGGTAAAGTTCACAAACCGGGACACTACTTCCTGTTTTGCGGAGTTCATAAACCGAATAGTTCGTAAACAGGGCGGTTCTTAAACCGAGGTACCACTGTACAGGGCTTCCTTCAGATGTCTTCTAAAAGTATAGTTACTTATCTCCTTGGCTCACGGGTCAAGTAACTCCATACCCTCCAACATCTCTCTGATGAAAATAAAGACAAACTAATAGGCATGTTCCGGGATCAGATCAGAAACTGAGATGGCCTCCATAAATCTGGGACCATCCCTGGAAAATAGGGACACTTGCAGGTTTGTGTACCTGGTTCTCCCTCCCTCTGACAACAATCCTGTGAGGCTGAGAGATTGTGACTGACCCAAGGCTACCCCGTGAGCTTCATGGCTGAGTGGGGATTTGAACCCTGGTTTCCCAGGTCTTAGTCCAGCATTCTAACCACTAAACCACACGGGCATAGTAGGAAGGCATACAGGTGAGGCTTGGCTAAGGGCAAACTGAGGTTGGTGGGTCATTGTCCCATTTACCTTAATTCTTTGGCCTCCACTGCTTCTCCCTTTCCCTTTATAACACCCCAGCATTTATACCTTATTTCTTTGCATTCTAATATCACTTCCTGCTTCCCACCACTTTTCCTATCCTCATGTCTTCATTTTCCTGGCATGAGATCAGCACTTGCTATTATTAAATGACTGATTTAAGGCAGTATCTTAGAGAGTTAATCATTTGCTTGATTCTCCTTCATTGCTTCAGTTTCAATGGATTGTGCCCACAACATTATTATTGTGCAATGGCCTGAAGTGTCTTAACTTATTTGGCTCACCACCATCCTTGGGAATTTGCATGTTCTTCTCCAGGCCTGCCCTCTCCAAATTCAATAGCACTCTAGTTTCAGGCTGAAGCAATCTCAGCATATATTTCAAGGGTCATGCTTTCCCAGCAAAAGAGGAACTTCTATTTGATGACAATATGCTGTAGTCTTGCTTATCACTCAACATCCAAAAAACCAAAGTGCTGCACCAACAAGCACAAAACAACACCTCTGCAGTGCCATAAATCCAACTCAGTGGTGTAATGTTGGAAAATGTTGATCACTTCTCCTACCTGGGCAGTTATCTTTCCACAAGGCCCGACATGGATGCCGAAATCCAGCATCGCCTAAGCTCTACAATTGCAGCTGTCTCCCGATTGCAGTGCAGAGTGTTTGAGGACCAGGACATTTGCAGGGAAATACTTGTTACAAAGCTATTGTACTACCAACCTTACTATATGCTTGTGAAACGTGAACCACTTATAAAAGTCATCTCCAACTCCTTGAAAGATTCCATCAACAGTGTCTCCGAAAAAATTTACACATCACTTGGGAAGACAGGTGAACTAATATCGGTGTACTGGAAGAAGCAAAAATCACCAGTGCTGAAGCAATGATTCTTCAACATCAACTTCGTTGGACTGGTCATGTTGTGCAGATGCCTGATGGTCGTCTTCCAAAGCAACTACTCTATTCCCAACTTAAAAACAGAAAGTGTAATGTTGGTGGTCAACAAAAGAGGTTTAAAAACTCTCTCAAGGCAAATCTAAAAAAAATGTAGTATAAACACCGACAACTGGGAAACACTGGTTTGCGAGCACTCCTGTTGGAGAACAGCCTTTATCAAAGGTGTCATGGGCTTTGAAGATGCTCAAACTCAGGACGAAAGGAAGAAATGTGCTAAGAGGAAGGCACGCTTGGCAAACCCTCACCATGATCAACTCCTGTCCTGCCTGGAAACCTATGACCCCACTGTGGAAGTATGTGTGGATCCAGAATTGGCCTTCACAGTCACTTACGGTCTCACTGTTAAAACTGTGTTTATGGAAAACAATCTTAATCAGCTACCAGTGATCGCCAAAGAAGAAGCTCTCTTCAAATGGGAGAAGTATTACGATCCTAGAATTTTGTATTCTCACAATAATCAATGTTTGGCTGCAGTGTTTGTTCCTGTTCCAACTTATCTAGTTCCAATGTCCTCTTGTCTTGTGTTCTCAAGAAAACAGAAGCTGTTAGAGCTACCATAACGTGTGTGAGAGACTAATGTTACAATGGCTCTTTGCCAGGTTTGAAGATTCTGCATGCAATTTGTTGGTGCTGCTTCAGACAATAGAGCTAGTGTGGTGTAGTGGTTAAGAGCGGTGATCTCGTAATCTGGTGAACCGGGTTCGCTTCCCGGCTCCTCCACATGCAGCTGCTGGGTGACCTTAGGCCAGTCACACTTCTCTGAAGTCTCTCAGCCCCACTCACCCCACAGAGTGTTTGTTGTGGGGGAGGAAGGGAAATGTTAGCCGCTTTGAGACTCCTTCAGGTAGTGATAAAGCGAGATATCAAATGCAAATAAATGTGTGTCAGTGTTAATTGTTGAGTCTAAGGAACAGATCTGCACTGCCAAGTCTACAGTAGTGGCCCATCTGGTGAGACAGAGCCACCCTCCTGATACCAGTGTTGATGCAATTTACCTTAATGAGGTTAGGGGCAAAACTGTGGAAAATCAGAGCCATGTGGGCACAATGGCCGAGCCAGTGCAGCACTCTTGCCAGTGTATCTGAATAGCCCCAAACTTATCCCTTCCCTTATCCCATCTGCATCAATGTCTGTTTCTGGAAGACAACTGTGCCCACCAAATGGGTCACTATTGCAGACCTAGACTCTGAAGGCACATGTTCAAGTACCTTGTTGTACATTTTAGTTTGTATTTGTGCTGCCTGGGCACGGTGGGATTCTACAGAAGAAATGCAGAATATAAATAGCTTGCTAGTTTCAAAACAGCCTTACTCTTCATTCTGTTTTGCAGATGGTGAAATGAGTCTAAGAACCACCCAGAGAGTCCTCCGTAATGGAGGAGACCTCCCTGCTCCCAACTCGGCACAATGTGTGTAAAATTTCTAGACCAGCTTCCTAAAGCGTACTGATAATAATTCTGTGTGCTGTTTCACAAAACGCCCTGAGAATACTCAGGAGAAGTCCTTCGGGCATAGATGTTCAGAGCATACATTAAATTAAATTAAATGGATTAAGTTCTTGCATGTCCGGGAATGTTTGTTGGTCACCTGGGTGCTGTGAGAACAAAGGAGATATTTGGAAAGGCTCTGTGGATTGTGTTGCAGTTCATTTGATTCCGCCGACAAAGATGGCTCGGGGCTCAAGTGCCAAACATTTGAGACGCAAACAGGCAAGGAAAACAGGCGTGCTCTTCAGAAAATGATTTTCTTCTGTGTGACCAATACGTAAACATTATAGAGAAGCCAACCATTAAAACATCTTTGACTGAACTCTGGAAAATGTAATTTGCTGTTGCCCCAAATCCTGAAAAATAATGGCCGTCGGTAAAACATTTCCTTCCCAGCATTACCGCAATGCACTCAGCGTTAAGTGGTTTCTATAAGCAGAGGTCATTAGATAAATGGTAATGTGACAACAATTGCAACTCAGTATTGGTGGAGGAAGACTATGGTATTTAATGAGTTAGGCTGTGTTTTCTTTAAGAAAACTCATGCTGCGCAATCAGTGCCAGTTTTACATATAAGCTAAACAAGCTATAGCTTAGGGCCCCACTCTCTTGGGTGCCCCCCAAAAATTTAAAGGAAAAAAACACCTGGATGTACATTTCCAAAATATAATATAAAAAACAAATAAAATAAAACCTACATACAGCAACAGTGTTTTGTGTTGTGTAGGCTCCTATGATGTAAGTAATGGGCCCCGCCTGCTAGCCTGCTCCCTAAAATATCACTGGTTTACTCATTTCTATATACAGGGTGCCTACATTCTGCATGTGCAAATGGCTTTAGATACCTACGTATTAGGTCCATAAATTACCATATCAAATATATTCAACACAAAATACAGCGACAATTTGTTGTTGACAAAGGACAGCTGGACATATAAAGGGCCCCATTACCTTCAGTAGCCTCATCAAACCTAAATCCAGCCCTGTGCGTAATGATTTTTGAAAATTACCGTAATTCCTTTACTTCTTCAAAACAGGTTTAAATTTTGTCATATAAGCACTGGCGATTTAATTTTCTCCATCACCTTTGGGCCAGTTTCACCAGAATTTGAGAGCTGCCAGCCAATCGGGCTGAGGGACAGCCCTTGGAACAGACAGGTGGTAACTGGGAATAGCAGGCAATAGACAGGGTTCTCATACTGAGAGTGTGTGGCACATCTGGGAGCCTTATATCACATCGTTGCCTGGGAAGTCCCTGGTGGCACCTGATTTCCCAGGCCAGAAGGATTGTCAACTATTTGTCAAGTGTCCCAGTTTGAACAGCACACAGTTTCTTTCTCTAAGCTGCCTATCTGGTGGCACAGGGATCTAAAGGGCTCCCAGTTCAAAATACATGGTGATCTCAAAATGAACTAGATAGGTGGAGAGTACCGAATCCACCATTACTCAGTCTTAGTAAATTTGAAAACATCATCATCATCATCATCATCATCATCATTAAAGTTTTTATTTATACTTTTCATGTTTATACATTTCATTAGTTTTACAATCAATTTAACATTTCAAAACTTTACTTCCTTCCCCCTCTTTCTCCGGTTCCTTAATTATTTTTTTTTTAATACCTTCTGCATATCCACATTCATTTAATTTGCTCATTTAAATATCTACTTTAACTATATATTCTTATGAAACTGCAGGTTATTACAATATTCCTGCTAATGTTTTTATCTGTTTGCGATTTATCTGTATATATTCAATAAACCACTTCCATTTTTTAATAAAAAGTTTGTTATCTTGATTTCTTGGTAAGTTTTGCCATTTCTGCATATTTCATAAGTTTTTGCATCCATTCTTCTTTTGCTGGGACTTCTCCTTCTTTCCACTTTGGGGCAAGTAGCATTCTTGCTGCTGCAGTAGTAGCATACATAAATAAATTTCTATACAATTTATGTAGTTCTGTCCCTATAATTCCCAAAAGAAAATCTGCTGGGTTGTTGTTGTTGTTGTTTTGTTTGTTTTTTACAAAAGTCATTTTGAACATCCGTTTCAATTCATTGTATATCATTTCCCAGTAAGCTTTAACCTTACTACAAGACCACCACATATGATGAACCTTCTTTCTCTTCACATTTCTAACACTTGTTTGATTTAGATTGATACATTTTTGCCAGTTTATTCTGTGTTAGATATCAACAATATATCATTTTCATATAATTTTCTCTCAAACCATAACATGCAATAAATTTTATATCCATATTCCACAAAACACATTATTATTATTATTATTAAATGGAAGGTCAGCAGCATTCATTTGAGATAATTACTGGCTGATATACATGGTAAGCGGTAAGTGTATTTTTCATCTTTGTTGGAAGCTGCCCAGAGTGGCTGGGGAGGCCCAGCCAGATGGGCGGGGTACAAATAATAAATAATTATTATTATTATTATTATTGTTGTTGTTGTTGTACGAAGATCTAGTCGGCCTCTCCTCTGTTTTTTTTTCTCTCCTAGGGAAGCCAATCTACTGTGAGGATGTTGCAATTTGTTGCTGCTTTTGTGCCTACCACTCCCTGGAGAACCAATTCTTGATGGGAACGTTCAACAGAAAGGGAAGGTCTCTCTGTGTCAAAATAGCTCCCAGAACTATTACTGGATGACGATAATTACAAGCCACTCCTCGAACATGCCTAAGGTCAACATTTAAAACTGAATTAATAACTGAGTGGAGTGATCATTCATCACATCTAGAATGCAGTCATCACGATGGTTTTTCCCCTTTGGGTATCTATTTAAAATACCTCATTGCATGCTTACATAAAGCCATTATTTCCTATGCTTTGGAGAGCTGACCACAATTCAGAGCTGACCCAGTGTGCAGGTACAGAGAATTCCACAATATGGCAATTCCATAATGGGATGAACCTGTTGTGTACAATAGTTTACCATGCAGATCTGTCCATTCCCTCAATGAAAATAAATGGGGTGAATTGTTTGAGGCAAAGTGTGTTCTCCCTAGCAGAGAGGCCACCCCATAGTTGCTGGGCAGATGTTTGGAGAGACCCAGCCAGAGATTGGTTAAATTGGGTCGCTGGGGAGATTTGCTTGTTGCCAATTTGGAGGAGGGGTCAGAGGTTTTAAATGCTGGACGCCCAGCTTTGGGCATCCTCTTGGCTGCTTGCACTGGATCACCCGCCCACCCTCCCTGAATTGGGGGGGGGGTTGTTCGCTTGACCTTGCTCTGCCTGTCATGGGCTCGTCTGCTTTTGAGGCAGGGACCTGGTAGGAATTTTGTCCATTTGGCTGATTGGCTGGTGCCATTTGGTTTTTGCCTACTGCGTAGCAAATCATCACAACTTGTAAGGTTGGTGGTTAGGCATTGGTTAAAAATTGGTTGGTGGAGGGGTAAGTGCCTACCCCTCCAATGGTGGTGCTGTGAGGGAATTCCGTTAAAGGAATCCAGGGGCTTGCCATCCTTTTCATCCTAGTCCCTGGCATCGGACTTGGGCCGTGCAAGCCGCCAGGAGCATGCAGGTGAGAAGTGAGGGACTGATGCCCAGCTTTATTTCTCCGCAAAATTGTTTCCCTTTCTGGCTTCTGCTGGAATCCGGAAGTCAGTTCTGTCCCTGGGGCAAGGACAGATAGTCGTAACCAATGCCTAAGCAACCACTCACATGTGTATTTAAATAAAGTTGTGGCCAAAATCATACCAAAAACCTTAAACAAAAATTGACGTGTGATGTGTGAATTATTGGGGGGTGGCTTAGGAACCTCGACACGCCATACATGGATGGAGGGTGCTGCATGAAAACAGCTCCTATATGACAGTATTTTTCAGGAAGCAGCAGTCATAGCATGGTGTTACATATCCACCCATGCAAAAGATGGCATAATAGAGAATTCACATTTTTTCCCCAGTGTTCTCGGTTATTCTCATTCAGGAGAAATACCTTCTCTTGTGCTGCATCTCCTGTGAATTACCTAAATCAGAGCTGCTAAGCTATTCAAACTGCTATATAGGACTCTATAAACCTCCTGCTTCAATTGCATGCCCGTGAATTCAAAGATCAGAGGCTTGTCAATCATCTGGAACTGGGTGAGTTGGGTGTGTCACAAGATAGTAGGCCTGCCTTCAGTCTTTAAGGGGAAGCCTCCCAAACCCTTTTTGAAGTTGCTCAAGAACAACTGGGAAAAGGGCTTGCTTTACAGATGAACACATTGATTAGTATGGTTAGTGTGACTACACAATAATTGGTTGTATGCTAATTGTTTCTCACCTTCTTGCTCTTAAAAACAGAGAAGATAATAGTTGTCATGCAGTTGTTTTTCACAGAAGCTGTTTTTAAACCAAATGATTTCATTTTGATAGGTTCTGAAGCTAGAGATTGGGAATAATTATCCACCAATCATCTCACCTTTCTTTGGATACTGAATAAGTAAGAAGTGGTATATATGCAATGTGATACTCAAGTCATGAAACTATTTTCAGAGTTAGGAGACTTACCCATGTGCTAGTGGCAACCTAAAATTTCACGTAATATTAATTAAACCATATTGTTTAATTTTGTTTAATATTGTTATTTTGGGGAATAAGTAAAGAAAAATGTGGTAACAAGCAGTAAGGTCCAGTCGTGGATGACTCTGGGATTGCGTGCTCATCTCGCTCTCTAGGCCGAGAGAGCCAACGTTTGTCCGCAGACAGCTTCCTGGTCATGTGGCCAGCATGACTAAGCTGCTTCTGGCAAACCAGAGCAGTGTACGGAAACACTGTTTTACCTTCCTGCCGGAGTGGTACCTATTTATTTTATCTACTTGCACTTGGATGTGCTTTCGAACTGCTAGGTTGGCAGGAGCTGGGACCGAGCAACAGGAGCTCACCCCGTCGCAGGGATTAAAACTGCCAACCTTCTGATCTGCAAGCCCTAGGCTCAGTAATTTAGACCACAGCGCCACCCGCGTTCCTCTAACAAGCAGTAAAGAGACCAGAATACTCCTTGGACATTGTAGCCATAAAAGCAGAAGGAAACATGAAATCGGATATGTAGATTCTAATTATCCATAAGATATTTTACTATGTAAAATCAGTTTGGTTTCTTCAAATATGCATTTTCTTTGAGAATAGTGAGTATGATTAGGCTGCCTTCAAACATCACTGAAGGTCCTTAATATAGATCTTCACAGGGGCTTGTATTTCACGGCCATAATGGCAGAAGTCACTTCAAAAACTTGAATAGCTCAGTTGGTAGAGCATGAGGCTCTTAATCTCAGGCTCGTGGGTTTGAGCCCCTCATTGGGTAAAAGATTCCTGCATTGCAGAGGGTTAGGTTAGATAATCCTTTTGGTCCCTTCCAACTCTATGATTCTATGATTAACATAGAGGCAATCTATGAAGTTAGTCAAAGCAAACTTTATGGTTGAGTACAAGTTTCAAGCTAGGTTCCTGCTCAAACATTGCCTGTGAGACTTCACTGGTTCACACTAGTGGCATTTGCGGTAAGTACATGTGGTTATGGACCAGAAAATGGAGAGGAGAGGGAAATGGAACACTCTTTTCACATGGATGAAATAGATCACAATATAGAACTCCACAAAAGGGAAAGGAGAGATCAGTGCTGGATTTGGGACAGTGCAGGCAGTTCCTCCTCACAGGGTGCCGAGATTAAAAAAAATGATTAAAAAAATGAATGGTTTTAAGGTAGAGATGAGCCAAATGAGGTCATCTGGGTCTCTCTCACTGGCTTTCGGGCCCCTCACTAGACCACAGCACCCGTTTGCTCTGTTCTGTGCCATCATCAACTATGAAATGTTTCCTTGGACTGTCATAATGCTTGCTTCCTCGACTGGATCTCTCTCTCTCTCTCTCTCTCTCTCTCTCTCTCTCTCTCTCTGTGTGTGTGTGTGTGTAGGTGGCTTCTGTATGCCAGAATGCAGCCTGCTGCACAAAGGTAAGAGTCACATCCATTGATCAACACACTTTTGCCTCTATCCTTGCAAGGGAATGTGTCCTCAGGTTGAGGGGGGGGGAATGTTGCCCACCACTGTTTTAGGGAATCTATTTACATAGATATCCTTTAAATAAAGTATCGGCAGCTGTTCATGGAGCCTAGAGGAAATCATGGCATACTATTTAGACAAGAAGCAAAGATGCTATGGTAAATAAGCGTAAATAATGGGGTGGATGTAAATCTTTGCTGCAAAGCAAAATAATGCAGTCTGCTGAACTCAAATAAATGTGATATTTTAAATTCATGTAAATTTATGTAATTAGTTATAATCATGAACATGGGACACTGAGGTCTCGTTCATCACAAGATGACTGTGACCTCTAGTGATGTTTTACAAGTATGAATGGGACAGGGCATCACTGAACTCCAAAACCCTAAAATGCATTTTATATAATTGACTTTTTATTTCTATTCTTTGTATATCGTATTGTTGTTTTATTGCTACGGCCTATGACTGACACAAATAAATATTCATTCATTCATTCATTCATCACTGAACTAGCACCACAGCTAGAATGTTCAGGTCTCCTCACCATCACCTCATACGTTTCCAAAGGAGCAGATTCACAAATTAATCAGTTGTACAAATGTTCAAAAGAATCTGCCATGGTTGAGCTGATCACCTTCTTGGAGGTGTTAGAAGATTGTGAAGAAAATCCAGATCTTGGCTAGGCAGTGCAATGTGATGGCCACATCTGGCCTGTGTGGTGACAGTAGGGTTGTAGAAGATCGCAGCCCAGTTCATCACCTTCCCACCCCAGCACGCCTGGTTTGGGGACTGGCAGAGGCAATCTAATAGGACTGCTCCCTAGATCAAAGGGAATTTAGGTTGTGGAATGAGTCTCAGAGTGACCAAGCAAGGGTTCAAATCAATGAATCAGTGTGCATCTAGTATAAATTTTACGCACACACATACACAACACACAGCTATTTTCTCTATACGGTTTTAGTCAAACTGTAGTAATGAATACAGTGGTACCTCGGGTTACATACGCTTCAGGTTACATACGCTTCAGGTTATAGACTCCGCTAACCCATAAATAGTGCTTCAGGTCAAGAACTTTGCTTCAGGATGAGAACAGAAATCATGCTCCGGCAGCACAGCAGCAGCAGGAGGCCTCATTAGCTAAATTGGTGCTTCAGGTTAAGAACAGTTTCAGATTAAGTACGGACCTCCGGAACGAATTAAGTACTTATCCCGAGGTACCACTGTAATGTAATAATGAAAGGAAATTGCAGGACACAATCTATCTGAAACATCCACAGAAATGGCATTGAAATTAAAAGAAGCTGTGAAAAAGCATTTCTGCAAATTTTCCAGGCGTTGCAGCAAAGTTTACGTAGCAGATATTTCTTGGTGGCTTGACTCTTTAATTGGGTATTGGACTGACTCTTTCTGGGCATGAAACTCACATTTGCATTTGTTGTAATTTTCTTTGAAGAGGTACACCTCCTTAAATTGACGATGGTTCAACATATCTGTGTGTCAGACCTAGCATTTCCTCACTGCCTCCCTAAAATCACTCCCTGCCTTTTCAGAAAATCCGTAGTTTAAAAGGCAGTTTGAAATTTGGTACGGCTAAGGAAGTAACTGCTAGCAGAGATTGAGGAGTGCGAATATGTGGCAGTGAACATCGCTGGACCACAGAGAATAGAGAAGTGTCCTTTACTTTCAACCAGGGTGTTCAGGAGTTTGTGGGCATTGGAGATAGGGGAGTTGGGGGCCAACTTTAATAAAATATGGGGGGGGCTGGATAATAAACCACACAATGTGGCATGCACACACCATTTGAATAGCAATGCCAATCAACTTGAAGGGGGCAGCCCCCTCAAATATTTTATTGGAGAGGCCAAAGGGACCTGGGTCCTTTGTTCTGAATTGAGCCTCACTAGGCTCAAATAAAGAAGGCTGATCGCCGAAGAATTGATGCTTTTGAATTATGGTGCTGGAGGAGACTCTTGAGAGTCCCATGGACTGCAAGAAGATCAAACCTATCCATTCTTAAGGAAATCAGCCCTGAGTGCTCACTGGAAGGACAGATCCTGAAGCTGAGGCTCCAATACTTTGGCCACCTCACGAGAAGAGAAGACTCCCTGGAAAAGACCCTGATGTTGGGAAAGATGGTGGGCACAAGGAGATGGGGACGACAGAGGATGAGATGGTTGGATAGTGTTCTTGAAGCTACCAGCATGAGTTTGACCAAACTGTGGGAGGCAGTTGAAGACAGGAGTGCCTGGCGTGCTCTGGTCCATGGGGTCATGAAGAGTCGGACATGACTAAACGACTAAACAACAACAAGGCTCAAAATTAATGTCAGGTGCCCTGGAAGGAGCCCAGATTATTTCTCCTTCTCATCTTAGTGTCACCCCAGTTTCCAGAAGAGGTATCGCTGACATGAGGATGAGCTGTATTATGGCTACCCTGATATGGCTCATGGATTTAAGTTTCACCCTCAGTGAGCAAGAAGGAGCTGCTATGGCTGAGCTTCTCAAAGAGGCAGGGACAGCCCATTCATGAGGCCAGGTGAGGTAACCACCTCAGGTGGTGGGATCCAGAGGGGCAGCGGATCACAACGTGCAACTTTATTCCCCCCTTTGTTCCTCCTGTTGATCTTCATTCCCTGCTTCTTCCCTAGAAGGGAAGGGGCCACCATTTTGTTGTTTGCCTCAGGTGCCAAAATGTCTTGGGCCATTTTGCCACATTCAAAACACAGCAAGCTGCTTTGTATGGAGTCAAACCAACTATCTGTACTCCCGGGGATCAGCCCTTCAAGATTTCAGATAGGGTGCTCTCCCATTCCTGGCTGGAGATGCTAGGAATTGAATCTGGAACCTTCTGTGAGCAAAACAGCTGCTCTACCACTGAGCCAGGACCCTTATAAACCAGGCTTATCGCAGCTTCCTCAGGCAGCACACGGTGACCGGTAGTGCACCATAAAAGCTCTCTGTAGCCGGACTGATAATTGACACAGTTCTGCTCACTTAAGCTGTGACAAGTAATTTCCCCAATTGTCAAATGTTAATTTCTGCCTGTGAGGAAAAAATCTATATACCAAATGACCCTAGCACAGCAGGAAAATCTGTCATATTACTGCAGTGCACAGTGTTCTTGACGATGCACACCGATTGCCAAACGTAGGAGCTACTGGTGCAGGAACCTGTAGCTTTTGGAGCTGTGCTCTGGGGTCCTGCTTGAGAAGCCCCCATTCCACACTCAGGTAGTCCCTGGATGTCCTTTGACCTGGTGGGCCGATAAAATAGGGCTGTGGAATCTGTGGTCCTTCAGATATTTGTTGGATACCATTTCCCTTCAGCCTCAGCCACTGTGTCCAATAGTCAAGGGATGGTGGGAGTTGGAACCCAGAAACTTCTAGAACAACTTTGGACCTCTAGAAACATCTGGAGAGCCAAAGTTGTTTTCTATGCCTGTTCTGGATGTTGCTGTACTTCAACTCCCATCCTTTGACCATTGGACATGCTGCCTGAGGCTGAAAGGTGGTGGTTTCCAACGGCTGAACTACAACTCCCAGCAAGCAGGGTCAATGGCTGGAGATGGAGGGAGCTGTAATTTGGCAACATCTGGAGGGCCCCAGGTGCCCCACATCTAGTCTAGAGAGCCAAAGCTTACCCCATCTCTACTACAAAATATTATACTATCAAGTTGAGACTTTCCCCGGAGAAAAGGAATGCATAAATCGGTTCCTTTGTTGGGAAGGCTTTCCCCCAATATCTGTCTTGCGCTTAACACCCCAGCTCCCAATACTCATTTTTCATACTGTGTGGGTAGAAGAAAATACCTACCAGTTATAGATAGTTGAGATAACAATGCGGTTTTGCATTTGATTATCTAAACGGAGCGGGTTTGCTTTTTATGGCATTTGAAATAGTGATTACATAATGGGGAAAACATAAAATGAGGGAAACAGTTTGATAACAAAAGAAAAAACAGTGAAAATTACAGAAATGTACTTGTAGGCTGCAATCCAGTATATATCTGAGAGTAAGTACCATTGAACTTCTGAGTAGATGCATAGGTTTGCAAAAGGTAAAGGACCCCTGGATGTTTAAGTCCAGTCCAAGGCAACTATGGGGGTTGCGGCGCTCATATCGCTTTCAGGCCAAGGGAGCCAGCATTTATCCACAGATGGCTTCCCGGGTCATGTGGCCAGCATGACTAAACCACTTCTGGCACAACGGGACAGCGTGATGGAAACCAGAGCACATGGAAATGCCATTTCCATTCCCGCCACAGCAGTACCTATTTATCTACTTGCATTGGCATGCTTTCGAACTGCTAGGTTGACAGGAGCTGGGACATAGCAACAGGAGCTTACCCCATTGTGGGGATTCAAACTGCTGACTTTCCAATCAGCAAACACAAGAGGCTCAGCAGTTTAGACCACAGTGCCCACACACATCCCTATTAACATGCTTGTACTGTTAATGTGATGGTGTCTTGTAGACTTCCTTCTCATGACTCCTTCAGTCAAGCTGTTGCCAAACGTATTGATCTGCTTTCCTCTGGACAACATCAGCGATGATGTGTCATATGGGCAGCCCAGGACCTCAGTACACACTGCCCAGACTTGCACCCCAGATGGGTCAGATTGGTGCTGCAACACAGCAAGACAACATGGGAGGCAGCAATTATGAGTTACCCATCTCTGCAACCACAGCAGGCACTGTGACTCTCCAGAAGTTAGACCCTAGAGGAGCACTCCATTGTCTCTCGAGACTGACCGAGGCCAACAAAAATATATAGGGAATATTCATGACAGCTATTAATATCTAGCTTTTGTTACAGATTTTTTTTCTGTAGAGATGTGTGTAACCTGCATTCATATCACAAACTCATTTTAAAAATAAGTTTTGTGATGTTTCTGTAAAAAAATAAATAAATAAAATTTGAATATATATACAGTGATATACGCCTGTGTTCAAATAAACATCAAACTGCAGTAAAAGTGCAGTTCTCCATGCCTCAAAATTCATGGATCAACATCACCCTCTTCTGGTAGAATCTCCAAACTGAAGCCTTATGGGGAAGGCAATATTTACTTAGCACAATCCTATGAATGCTGACTCAGAAGTCAGTCCTCTGGTATTCAAGGGGGCTTACTCAGTGCTTTTTTCCTATAAAAAATGTTTAAGGGTACTCTCATTTCCCTACTCATATTGAAATACTGCCCCTCATTGAGGCCAAACTTAGATTCACAAAATGTTTAGGAGTATGCGTACCCCTGTGTCCCCCCAGAAAAAAATCACTGGGTTTACTCCTAGGTAGATGTGAACAAGACTGTGGTCTATAGGCACTTACCTTCAAGTAGGCACTATTCAACACACCTCAAGAAGAAACATCTCTTTGGCTGGGGCCTGACTATGTGGTATAACCATACTAAATAAGAAGAAATGAAGACATGAGCCCACTGACCATTTGCTTTGCTTTGGCGGGAAGACTGACTTTAGTTTTTCATACTGAGAAAGCGTAAAGCTGATTTCGGGGAATTAGAGTCGAAAAATGAGCTGGAGGATGGTTGCTTCTAGTCTGTGGTTTCAATGACAGCCGAAACAGGATGAAATATTCTGCCAATTGAATAATGATGATGATGATTCTTTTTATAACATTCTGCAAAGACAGAAAAGCAGGCAATGTTCCTGCTGAAACAAACAATGAGCTTGCAGAAACTTAGAAACCATCACAAGTTTCTGTAGCCTGGTGCCTTGCTTAGCTGCCTTTATGAAGGCAGTGTGAGAGCTATGGGGGGGGGCATCAAATTTTGTCCTTGCTCCCTCCACCCTCGAAAAGGCAGAATTCGGCCTGCAGCTTCTGTGTCAAAGTACCATACTCTTGCAGCCTTGCAGCCTACTTGGTATGAAAAGTTAGGCTGCCCTGATCTTAAGACTTTTTATCTTTATCTTTAAATTATCTTTAAATTACAGGTTAATGAATAATAGTCAACTGTTTTCAATACAGCAAGGAGGAATTTCAAAGGATAGTTGCATTTTGGTTCATGTATTTTATCAGAAAATGCTGATCTTCTCCATCCCTAGGAGGTGAACAATAATCTTAAAAAAATAATTGCCCTACCCAATTAACATCACTGTTTTCAACATTTTCTCTTTCTTGAGCAATCGGATTCATATTTTTTTTTCCTATTTTTTTCACAAAGTGTGTTATCTGACAATTGCCTGATGAAGTTACCTGTCAGCAGGGAGACTGGGAGAGGCCAAGGAAAGAAAGAACCTATTGAAGGCATGTTTTCTAAGCCATTTTGGTATGCAAATGCTGAAGCCTGCCTTATAGCATGTATGCCTGCTAGCTTGACTGGAGAGATGGCTACTCCATCACTACATGGCCGTTGCAGAGAAAATGTATTAAACAAGGATATTGGTCATTCATATATATTTACAGAGCTCAGTTGTTAGAACGAGCCTTTAAAATGTAACTTGCCAGTTGCCCTAAGGTATCAGGATGTGGGTGAGCAATACCTGCCTTTTGGATACTGAAATCTCTTGAATTATTGATTTGATGTGAAATATTGGCTGTAAAAATGCACTGTATAAATAAATATAGCTGAGTTGTCAGAATACAAAGTTGTTAATCTTGACAGGCTGGTGAGACGAGACGTTCCTTTCACTTCTCCCTTCTTGAATGGCACACATCAGTGAGTTTTGTATTTTCTCGTATTCTCTGGCAAGCCTTGTCATGTCAACAGATTAAACTGAATTGCTTTCCTTCGTTGCTTTTTAGGGGGCTGGGGGCCGATTTGGGTGGTAGTCAACTAAGTTTTACTCAGTGTAGACCCATCAAAATTAATGGGCTTAGCTTAGTCATGTCTATCGATTTAAGCAGGTCTAGTATCGAGTAAAACTTAGCCGTAATACCTCCCTTATTTCCAAAAAGCTCTCATTGCTGAGTGATCTTACTGAAGTCACTGAAAATGCTACTACAGTAATTTTGTGGCAATCAAATATTTCTGTTTGGGATTGGTGTTGTGGATGGGTTTTTTTTGGGGGGGGTTGTTTTTTTGTTTGTTTGTTTGTTTTTTTGAAATCTCTTTCAAGGCCATCACCTGGCTTTGCATTTAAGGACATTTCAGATGGCTGCAGTCACAAGTTGCTCAGAAGTTGTACCCAGCTCAATCCAGATAGCTTAAATGATTGCATCACTTGCTGGATCAAGAACTGTGAGCATAAGTGGAATACATATCCAACTGCAAGCATGATAGAATCATAGAATTGTAGAGATGGAAGGGACTGTAAGGGCCAGCTAGTTCAGGCCCTTTAAATGGTCAACATGGGGCTTGGACCCATAACCATAACCCTGATATTAAGAATCCTATGCTCTAGCAACTCAGCTATCTGTGTGGCATTCAACAGGTCTGCATTCAGCTGGGTATGTGTCTCTGAATGCACAGCATGATCCTATTTATAGTACAGGAAGTCACATGGATCGGTGTCCTAGCCAATTTGGAATGGCATTTATGTTGAAGGTTGGTGGAGATGGGCAGATTTTAGATTATGTTAGGGGATAGTCATTGACCTGAAAATTAATTCTGTTGACACCCTGTTTGAAGACCTGGATTTTTTACACTGAATCAGTGTGCCCTATTCATATACAGTGGTACCTCGGGTTAAGAACTTAATTCGTTCTTGAGGTCCGTTCTTAACCTGAAACTGTTTTTAACCTGAGGTACCACTTTAGCTAATGGGGCCTCCTGCTGTCGCCGCACCGCCGCACCGCGATTTCTGTTCTCATCCTGAAGCAAAATTCTTAACCCAAGGTACTATTTCTGGGTTAACGGAGTATGTAACCTGAAGCGTCTGTAACCTGAGGTACCACTGTATTGGCAGTGGCCTTCTCCTTTCTTCCACTTTGGTGATCACTCGTAGCTGAGTAAGATTGTCTTCCATAAACATGGTTTTAACAGCGAGTCCGTTAGTGACTGTGGAGACCAATTCTGGATCCACACATCCTTCCACAGTGGCGACATAGGTTTCTGGGCGGGAGTTGATCACGGTGAGGGTTTGCCAAGCGTGCCTTCCTCTTAGCACGTTTCTCCCTTTCATCCTGAGTTCGAGCAACTTCAAAGCCCATGACACCTTTGGTAAAGGTTGTTCTCCAACTGGAGTGCTCACAGGCCAGTGTTTCCCAGTTGTTGGTGTTTATGCTACTTTTTTTTTTTTTTTTTTTTTTTTTTTTTTAGATTTGCCTTGAGAGAGTCTTTAAATCTCTTTTGTTGACCACTAGCATTACGCTTTCCATTTTGAAGTTCGAAATAGTGTAGTTGCTTTGGAAGACGATAATCAGGCATCCACACAACATGACCAGTGCAATGAAGTTGATGTTGAAGAATCGTTGTTTCGTCACTGGTGATCTTTGCTTCTTCCAGTACACTGGCATTAGTTCACCTATCTTCCCAAATGATGTGCAAAAATTTTCAGAGACACTGTTCATGGAATCTTTCGAGGATTCCAGTGGCAGTGGTACTCCCTTACTTTTCCCTCTCAAATCCATCAGCAGTATGAAATGGATATGTGCAAATAGTGCTCCATCAAAACTGAAGTCACGCAGTTACTGCATAGAGATGTTCCCCGGTGGAATACATGTGTCTATTTCAGTAGCAAGTAGCACATTTTTTATTCTCATTTATTCTCTGTGAAGTGTTATCTAGTTGAATTGGACTGGTAGTGGCATGACAAAGGTTGGCTCCCTGACTGATCGCTCAGCTGGCATGGCCAATGGTCAGTGATGATGAGAGTTGTAGTGCCAGATATCTGGGGAAGGTTAGTCTAGGTAGTGCCTGAGGATAAGACGGCCTGTATGTACCACCATCCATTTAGGCTGATGTGGATTACGTGGTAGTAGATTGTTGTGGGCTGTGGTAAAGCATTTCATACCCTCCAACATTTCTCCAATGAAAATAGTCCAATGCTATTTTTCTAGAAAAAGAGGTGCTGGAACTTACCATAAATGCCTTCCTCATTTTCTTAGTGTGAGAATGTTGAGGGTGGCAGGAGAGGATATGTTGATTATTAATATCCTTCCTAACTCGTGCTAGCAAGTTTCTTTATACAGCAGAGTGCATTCCCCTTCTTAACGCAGCAGAAAGCTGGTTGCAAACTCCTGTGAGTCTCTTAAGACAATAAGCAGTTCAATCTGGCTTGCCCATGTTGAGTTATGTTCTTTTATTCCTGGTACAACCCCTTTGATCCCTCCTAAAAGAATAAAGACACAACAGTCTTATTCATAAGTAACAAAAAAATAGCACAAGGTAGATTCCTGCAACCTCACTGCAACCCCTCCAAAGTTTTCCCCCGAGGGAAAGCCTGGGTTGTGTGGCAGAAATGGGACATTCTGGGGTCAAATCAGAAACCAGGATGGCATCTGTAGATCCAGGACTGTCCCTAGAAAATAGAGACACTTGGAGGGCACTTCAAAGAATATGTCTCTTGTTAGGAGTGAAGGACACATTGAAGAAGAAGAAGAAGAAGAAGAAGAAGAAGAAGAAGAAGAAGAAGAAGGATGATGATGATACCTGAAGAACAAAGAGTGCCACCATCCCACACTCTCACATTTTGCTGCCTTTGTTGAAATGTAACAATAAACATTTATATGGGTGGGTGGTTTTTTTGGTGTGGTTTTTTGCATGTCTGAGATGGGTCAATGCAGGGTCAGCTAGACCTTCCTGTTGAGATCAGATTGTCCCCCACATTATGTTCATGCAGTTGGCAACTCAAGGCCTATTTGTTCTGACAAGCCTTTGGAGCATAACAGCAGCAACACCATTTATATAGCTTAGTGCTGACTGTGACTGAGCGTTGTGTTTTGTATTATGATGTTAACTTTATTTTTAATGTTGTGTTTTTTATTGCTCTCATGGAAAGAAGAGTTAGAAGAAAATTGTTGTTGTTGTTGTTGTTGTTGTCTGCTGTAGGAAAATGGCAAGCAGGCCCTCGTCAGTCTGCCTTCCTGCTCTTTCCAAACAGCCTTCCCTGCCCTATAAATGCAATTTTCTATAAATGTTTATGCATATTGCGTTAAGAGCAGCTTCTCCAAAGGCAGGGGGAAAGTCCTTGGTTTCATGATGTAAGAGTTAGCGAGGGGAGGGGAGGGGAGGGGAGGGGAGAGAAATGCATGTTTGTTTCAGTTTTTCTACTTGATGTGCTTTGAAACGATCTGTCATTTTGCATCAGGCTGCTTTTGTTAAAAAGTGGCTGTAGCGTGGAGTTTGTTGACCCATTAGAACAAATGCATTTGGAATGTCATTTGGGTCACTGCATTTGTGTGTTAAGCAGATGAAGTGAGACTCTCGCTTATTTAATCGAAGCACTGCTGGTGTTACGACTCTAGCCGGTAGCATCCAGACTTTGCTGTGAGATACACAACAAAACAGCAGCCTGAAAAATGGCATATTTGCCACTGGTCTCAAATGGAATGTTTCCTGACCCATGTGCTACTTTCTGATTTAAAATATCTCATGGCGGAATATGAAAGAGTCCATGCTGGCAGTTCCTTTAGAATAGGATTTGACATTGTCTCTTGCATGAAGAAACTGCTTTTGGGGCTTTCTTAGCCAATGTCCCTTTTTCCTCAACTTGTTCGTGTTCCATACGTGTTCATTCATTTAGCAAAAGGTCCAGTCTTTGGCTACAGCAATGTTACGCAATCTACTGTTATTGCTGCATGCCACCCAATCTCTGAATGGTATGAGATTCCAGAGGTTTCAGATACTTACCCAGGATTTGTGTTTCCTTCAGGAATGAGGCACAACAGAGACTGTGGTGTCTTTATGATATATGGTTGATTTACACCTGTATACAACCTTAGCCTACAATAGAGGGGCTCACAGCATTAATACCCCAAGAAGGTCTTGCTTCGCCCATAGCTGCACCCTTGGATTCCAGCCAAAATCAGGCCTGGCTCTCTCTCTCTGCCTTCCCAGCCTGCCACTTTTGCATCTAGCTCACAGCACTCAACTCTCAACCTTTGAACTTTGGCAGGAAGAAGCAGCTGCACAACTATAAGATGAGGGATACCTGCCTTACCAGTAGTTCATGGGGGAAAGATCTAGGGGTATCAAGCTTAACATGTGTCAACAGTGTGATGCAGCAGCAAAAGAAGCGAATGCAAATCTAGGCTGCATCAACAGAGGTATAGCATCCAGATCAAGGAAAGTAACAGGGCCACTCTATGATGCCTTGGTCAGACCACATCTGGAATACTGTATCCAGTTCTGGGGACCACAATTTAAGAAGGATGTTGGCAAGCTGAAACGTGTGCAGAGGAGGGCAGCCAAGATGATCAAGGGTCTGGAAACCAAGTCTCATGAGGAACGCTTGAAGGATCTGGGTGTGTTTAGCCTAGGGAAGAGGAGATATAATAGTCATCTTTAACTATCTCACATGGAAGAACTATCTCACATGGAAGATGGAGCATACTTGTTTTCTCCTGCTCTGGAAGGTAGGACTCAAAACAATGGCTTAATGTTACAAGAAAGGAGATTCCGACTAAACATCAAGAATAACTTCTGAGAAGTGGTGGACTTCCTTGGAGGCAGAGGATATCTAAGGGTAACAAGGGATGGATGTGAGCAAATGAAATTCAAGATGTTTAGGTCCTGGTCCATTCATTTGTAGCGGGTGATGCCATCCTGACACGGGATCAGGGAGCTCACCTCTTCCTGATGCTTGATGCAGGAATATGCTTATTCTGGCCAACTGACACTAAATACACGTCTTAATGTGAAGAGGACCCTCTATATGAGCACCTGGGGACTAATCTGTACTCATGAGTTAAAACATTACAAATGTGTTATAAAAATGTAACACCAGGGGTGCTAGATTCAGGTGGGTAGCCGTGTTGGTCTGACACAGTCAAAATAAATAAAAGGAATGCCCCCAGTAGCACCTTAGAGACCAGGGGTGCTGTACTGCATACAATGGGAAATTGCATTGAGAGCTATAGACCTTTTTTTCTTAGTGTTCTTTTTTGTTTGTTTAGATCAGTATATATTCAGCCCTGGCTGCAAGGAGATGAATTCATGTGATTCTTCAATAAAGTCTTCCATCCAAGTTTGAACTAGGGCTTTGTTGGTATGAGAATTAAACAAAAGCCTGGGGGGGGGGGCATGTGAGATATTTACAATACATCAGAGAAGAAATAGGTCTCTTTATTTCTTAACTTAAATCCAGGGGGGGCAAAATCTGCAAAGCTGCATCCCCTGTCCCTTCGAGAGCCAACAGTCAGGAGGTCATCCATGAAAGTCTTATACTGTAGCCAACTCAGTATTTGTATACATATCTGAAGAGTTACTACACTTGTTCCTCATTTTCATTAAAAATGGTGTACAACTGCTAAGTGTTATTATGGAAACTTTGCTTGACAGATTCAGTTATGGGCTGTAAGGGTTTCTACTGAATTCACCCTTTTTAAAATTCAGCAAACATTTTAATTTGCACTGAGGAAAATAGGTTTCAGACTCTGCTGAATTCTGTCTCTGCATTTCTCATATTATTACTGATAGATATCCATTATCATTTTAGACTTAATCCTTTCTGCAGGCTATTTTTTTCCTCTCTCCTCCGCATGTTTTCCCCACAGTGAGCTGTGACAGAAGGGATTTTGCAATTGTTATGAAATACGTACACCTATCAGGAATAACTTCTAATTCCATGCCATGACTAATAGCGAGTGAGAGACTTGCAGCTCTATCTGAATGTGACTAACAAGGTGATGTTTATCTCATTAAACTACAGTATTTCAAAGTGGGAAAACAGATCCCACTGATCTGTCGTTTTAGGTCAGAGTCTCAACACATTATCAATTTCATTAGCAGAAGCAGAAAGAGAAGTCTGTTGTTATGAGAATTCACAAGTTGTGCTTTTGGTATTTTTTAAAAAGCACATTCTGCCCTCTAGTGGAATGAACACATATATTATTTTCAGAAAAGTAAGGCCTATTTTGCAACTTTCCTAGCTGGAGGTGAAGTTCACGTGTGGGGAAAAATATTGCAGACCCTCCAAGTGTCCCTATTTTCCAGGGACGTCCCTGATTTAATGAAGCCGTCTTGATTTCTGATTTGATCCCAGAATGTCCCACTTTTCCTTAGGATGTCCTTATTTTCACTGGAGAAATGTTGGAAGGTATGGAGTTATCTGACCCCCACGCTGTCTGAAGTCAATCCTGTATAGGTAAGGTTGTTTTTTAAAAATGTTTTACGGTGTTTTTATATATGTTGGAAGCTATCCAGAGTGCTGAGGCAACCCAATAAGATGTGTGGGGTATAAATAGTAAAATTATCATTATGGAATGGGACGTCCCTATTTTCATCGGAGAAATGTTGGAGGGTATGATATTGTTCCTATGAATCTGTGAAGCAGAATGCAAGTGTTTAAATGATTTTGATAGTGCATGCAAAAGTGCTAGTTCCTATCCAGGAAAAAATTGACTGAAACTCTTAAGGTGATATAGATATTACTAAGCAATGTGGAGCAATGGTCAGCTCAATATAAACTGCTTTCTCTGTTCCTAAATTAGTTTGGCATCCTTCCGGAGGGCCTGCAAGATGGAGCTGTTCCGCTTGGCCTTTGGTCCTTGTCCAGTCTGACTCCCCTCTTTTTTATGAGACCCCCTTCTATGGGACCCTGTATGTAAGTTACCTCCTTGGCTCTTTCTATCAGCTCCTGTGGGACCAGCATGGATAGCTGCCCCTGGCGAATACTTGATGTTCCCTAGCCCTATGGTTGTGATTCGTGGGCTGCCATTTAATTTCATACTGATTTTAATTTTAGGCTGTATTTTAAACAATTGTTTAATTGTGTTTTTAATGTATCATATATTTGGTGTTAGCCCCTGAGCCCCAACCTGGCCAGGGAGGGCGGAGTATAAATAAAATTTTATTATTGTTGTTGTTGTTGTTGTTGTTGTTGTTGTTATCAAATGAAATTCACAAGCTACAATAAATGGAATGTTTGTATCTGAAACTTCTATGACATCAATATCACAACGCAGAATACAAAGTCCTGTAGTTATCAACTCCACAAACACAAGGCTTTTGTTTCACTGGGATTCAATCCCATACTCTCCAACATTCCTCAGATGAAAATAGGGACATTTCTCACCCCTCCCAATTAACCCTCCTTGACGCCCCATTTTTGTGTCCTCCCTTTCCATACACACTGCCTAGGCTTGCACCCCAGAGAGGTCACTTTGGTGCTGCTAACATAGCAAAAACAGCGTAAGAGGCAGCAGTTATGAGTTACTTGTCTCTATATGTGGGTGGCGCTGTGGTCTAAACCACTGAGCCTAGGACTTGCCAATCAGAAGGTCGGCGGTTTGAATCCCCGTGGTGGGGTGAGCTCCTGTTGTTCGGTCCCTGCTCCTGCCAACCTAGCAGTTCGAAAGCACATCAAGAGCAAGTAGATAAATAGGTACCACTCTGGCGGAAATGTAAACGGCACTTCCGTGCGCTGCTCTGGTTCGCCAGAAGCGGCTTAGTCATGCTGGCCACATGACCTGGAAGCTGTCTACGGACAAACGCTGGCTCCCTTGGCCTATAAAGCGAGATGAGCGCGCAACCCCCGAGTCGTCCGCGGCTGGACCTTACAGTCAGGGGTACCTTTGCCTTTACCTTTTATAGCCACAACAAGCACTCTGTTTCTCTAGCAGTTTGACTTCACCCCCAGAGGCAAACATCCATTCCTCCAACAGTGGAGGAATTATCCAAGCAGCTGCTGGGTTATAGAATATTTTGTGCAAAGCGTGTTCTCCTTCATGGAGAGCACGTGTTGCGGTGGGGGCCGCCAGGACACTCCAAAGTTGGGGGGAGGGCTAATTGATCATTGGCCACTGATGTGATTGGGGCGTCCCTTGTTGTTGGGAAGAAGTTAATGTTGCCATTTATTGATTGACAGTCAGAAATACTAAAACTCCTTGCACGAGGCTAGGGCTTCCTCTTTTCGCCTGTGCATCGGATTGCCTGCCCCCCCCCCTAAAATAGGGTTGTTCGCTTTGACCTTGCTATGCCTGTCATGGGGTCATCTGCTCTTGGGGCAGTTGCCTGGTAGGAATTTTGTCCATCTGGCTGATTGGCTGGGGCCATTTGGTTTTTGCCTGCTGCGTAGCAAATTGTCACAATTTGTAAGGTTCGCAGTTAGGCATTGGTTTAGAGTTTGGTTGGTTGAGGGGCACGGATTGGCTGTGCCTGCCCCTCTAATGCTGCTGCTGCAAGGGATTCCGTTAAAGGAATCAGGGGCTAACTATTGCTTGTGCACTCTGTCAGGGGGGCTCGGGCCATAGCAATGAGCTCCTGGTTTCATTTGGGGTGAGGGCAGGTTCCCTGCTCCATTGCTACCCCCAAGTGTATTCCCTTATTCTGACTTTCACATCGTACGGAATGTCAGTCTGTCCCCCATGGTGGGGGCAGATAGTCGCAACCAATGCCTACACAACCACTCACAAATTTGTATTTTAATAAAGTTGTGGCCAAAATTATGCCAAAAATCTTACACAAAAAATTCTGTGTGATGTGTGAGTTATTGGGGTGGACCTGGGGACCTCGACACGCAATGGATGAATTACTGTTACTGAAAAGCAGTTCTAGGTTTTAATGTAACCCTATCAGATGACATTGTTGAGAGGCTGAAATAAATTTGAGGGCTGTAGCATCTAGTTATATTACACTGACAGTAAAAAGGGGTGGGGAAGCAGCAGACAGGCCAATCAATCAATAAAAGAAATACTACTATAGAACAGGTGGAATTTTTACAGCTGCATTATTTAGTTATTTTCGCATCTACCCAAGACTTTGTTAATCTTTATTCAGTGCCCCCTTACACTTCTGCAGGTACTCTGGCATTATGATTTATGGTACTGTAGTAAAAAAAACCACCAACATATTGTTTTTAGCTGTCCGGGCTCTTGTAAACAGTCCTGGAGCCTGATGGGAGATTATTTATTCATCTGCTTATTCTAAAACATTTATACCCCATCACTTCTCATATACAGCTCAAAGTAGCTCACAAGGAAGTTGAGGCATAGTTTAACAATTTGAAAATATCAGCTACTAAAATGATAAAAACAACCATTAACACACCAACAGCACATCAGCAGCAGCCTTAAATTTATTCCAAATCCGCAGATTAAAAACCAATAGAATGCAACAGCCACCTACAAATCAAAATTATTTAAAAGGAAGGGGGTTTTTTTCCCTTTTTCTTTTTACTAATTCCCTGAAGGCCTCTGAGGAGGGGTTGAGAGGCACCTTCTTTGGGAGCGAGTACAAGATCCTTGGCCCAGAAAACACCCTTTTCTGTTCAGTCTCCAAACAGATTTTAGCACAGTGTTTTTGCAAAAGCTCCAGAGGAGAAGCCAATATATCTATCCCCCAAAGAAAGCATTTTCTTCCCTTGCCAGTGAATAAAGTGAACAAGCTTAATTCCTTCTTAAAAAGAAACAATATATATATATCCAATTTTATCTAAATAGTATAATTCACATTAACCTCAGAACTCCTTTGTGGAAAATCTGAAAGGGTTTATGACTCTCTCGTGAATACTTGTTAGATGATTTTTGTCTGTTTCGAGGCAGTCCTTTGGATATGAACTACTTCAACTGCAGCAAAAGCATTTGCAAATTATTTTAAGAGCACCTCACCTAGGTCCCATGGTAACTTGAGTCCTTTTTAAAAAATTCTTTGTGAATTTAAGAATATGTCAAGCTAATGTAGGGTGTGCATTTTCTTATTCCTTGCATGTCTTAAAATACAGTCAATCTTCCACTCAGCCTTTGCATAGTCAGACCCAGGAGCAGTTTTTTTTTAAGCATATGCAATTATGAGAATTTGCTGCTCTTCACAAGAAGCCCTTAAGTCATGCAAAGGGACAGCTAACTGCTCTTTAGCTTTATTTATAAAACTGAGGCATTCCAAATGGTTCCCAATATGTCATGCCTCCTTTATTCAGCTTTATACTTTCTTGTTTCTAATAGGCTTTCAATACTCAAGCTATGCCTCACCTTTCATAGTTTAGGACTACAGGGCAGTATGACCAAAGACCTCTCTGAGATGTGCAAAAGATATCAAATAGTTTTGATTTCTCTTTGCTTTTCTGGGAAGCTCAGGGCTATAATTGATTCCCCTTCTTGGGAAAAGCCAAATGTTCTAGCAAATTCAGATTTCACGAGCAGGAGGGCAAAACCTCCAGATCAATTCCATATGGGAGTTCAATCCTCGGTTTGCTTCTGCGGAGTCCTAGGTTTCTTCACCCTTTTCACAGAAGGCATATTTGACACCACTTGGTAGGTGTCAGACTGCTGCCATCCCACTGATACTCGGCTCCTAATATTAGAAAGGACAAGACCATAAATAGAACTGCTACATCTTGTATGAGTCACTTAGAAAACCAAAGCTCCAATCCATAGTTCACTTTTGCCAGTGATCTCCAAGTAGCCCAGGAGCAAGCAACATATTGCTGCTATCACAGAATTGGCATCCCCTTAATAACAATCATTGTGTGTTTAGACCTTTAAACCTCCCCCTTAAATAAATTCAGACAAGACTCAAAATGGAAAGAAGCAGAAGTCCCAGCAAAAGAAGAATGGATGCAAAAACTTATGAAATATTCAGAAATAGTGAAACTTACCAGAAAAATAAGAAATCAAGATAAAAAACTTTTTATAAAAGAATGGAAATGGTTTATTGAATATTTGCAGATAAATTTTAAACAAATAAGAACATTGGCAGGACTGTTATAATAACCTGCAGATTTATAAGTAACTTCCTGCAACAAAATGCTTCATTATGGAGTGCTTATTGAGTGCTCATCTTCCAGCCATCCCATCAGCCATGCCTCCTACAGGACATTCCTATTCCCCTCCTTCTGCTAATCTTTTCATTTGATTGTCAACATTCTGCGGCTACAAAGCATGCACAATCCTCCCAGGACTGTATTTTATTTTTTAAAAGTAATACTTTCTATACAAAACAAATTCCTTCCAGTAGCACCTTAAAGACCAACTAAGTCAGTTCTAGGTATGAGCTTTCGTGTGCATGCACACTTCTTCAGATACACTGAAACAGAAGTTTCCAGACCCTTCTATATAGTGAGAAGGTGGGGAGGGGTATTACTCAGAAGGGTGGTGGGAATGGGTGATTGGCAGATAGCTGTCAATCTATCTGGTAGGCCAACACGGCTACCTATCTGTAACTGACACTTTCTATAACTAACTAAAAGACATAAGCTTACACATTCGACAAGCTAAGTAATAAATTCTCCTCTGGCTACACACTTCTCTGTCATGGAGGAAAATGCTTTTATAAGCATGGAAGCAAAACATACCCAATGATTTCTACACATAATTTTCTCATGTTACAGCCCAGGTTTAAGCAATCTAATGCCCCCCCCCCCCGTCAATATTATTGTTTCAGATTACTGTTTCCTATCCGGTGTTCCAAATGGATTTTACTTGGCGTGGCATGCCAAAGAGCACCCCTGTCTCCCATTTCTTTCATTCCAATTTCATAGATGGTCTCTTTGTTCACACTCTTATTACCCTTTTGCCCAATTGACTATAAATTGTATTCCAACATCTCTGAATGGCACGGCGATTTTTTGAGCAGCAAGAAAACGCCCCCTTAGACTTTTGAAGTGATTTAGCTAATCAATTTGCCTTTATCAATTCACCACAAAAAGAGAAATGCCAGCTTTGTAATTCAGAGTCAGAATCAGCATCTTTCTCTCTCCCATCCACCCCACCCAACCTGTATCTTGAAATATTTTGAAATTTTATAATATTGGAGTTTTAAACATCACTGCCACAGAGGCACGTGCATCACTTCCCAATTTAGAAAGGTTTAGCAATCTGAAGTCCAATGTTTTGGCTCTTGTTTCTGTTCCAGTTGAACCAACAGCTCAAGTCTGATTGCTTCTTTCCCAGTCATCATGAGGCATTCTTAGACTGATCCACACCACAATAGCTCCACAATATATAGAGATAGTGTATTTAAATTAGACCAGAAGCCATTAACTAGAAGGTAATGAAAACTTTCTGGGAACTGATATATAATGAATTGGGGAAAAAAAATGTTTAAAACTTTTGTAAAAGAAAAAACAAACAGAAGCTTTTTTTTTTTTTACTAGGAATTGTAGGTACCAACATCCCAAAGAACAGAAAAGACTTTTTATGTACATGACAACAGCTACACGGATGCTACTAGCCCAAATATGGAAAGAATGCAAAGTCCCCACAAGAAAAGAATGGCAAATTAAGCTGTTGACAAAACTGAGCAGAAAGCTCAGGAACCAAAAAGACAACAACTTCAAGAAAGAATGGGGCAAATTTAAAATTGATTAAGGAAGCTACTGTAAGCAGATGAAAACATTGGCAGGATTTTAATAACACTTGTAATGTAACAAATACAATGGATAACATGGAAAGATATAAAATATGGATTAGGTAATAATATGCAGGTGAAAATGTTGACAATGGGACACATGGAAGGGATGGTGGGAAGTCGAGGGATTCAGAGAAATCCCTACATACAGTTATGTATTTGGTAATGTGATAACTTTTTACTTGTAAAATAAATAAATAAATATTTCAAAAGAAGAAGAAGCCATTAACTAGTTCAATCAGTAGATTATTCAACAATGACTTTAATTGATTAATTGGCAGAGCCAGTTTTATCAGGGAAGACAAAATTTAATCAATGTTGCGACTGAGAGATAAAACCACATGTGGCCATTTTGATTCTTGGAAGTTACATTATAAGGGATTAAATATGTGTTTTCTTTCGAAAGCTTATAAATGCATTTGCATACTCGAAGTGGAGAATAAAACATTAAAATGCAATTTAAAACAACAGACCAAAAATAGCAATTCACCCTTCATCCACACCTCACGGATAGGTGAGTCACCCTTGACTCATGACATTTTTGGCTGGGAAACAGACATGTACATTTTCTGAAAACCCATGAGCAGAATCAAGGCACACCATATTGAAAAAGCCTCTTGTCCTTAATTGTGGTTGCTTCCAACCCATGGCCAGTCTTTCCTCCTTTCCTCAAGGCTAGGGATGGGTGAACCTATTAATTTTGTGTCCCGGTTTTTCACTTTTTCCAATTCTAACTTGAGTTCTCTACATTTCCGCATCAGTGTGTGTGTGTTTTTTTTCTTTTTTAAAGTCCTCATGAACATTCCACCTGCGCTTTAGTGAACATTTTTCTTCATAGGTACATTTCTTTTCATGATTTTTCCCCTGATAAGCACACGGTTGTAAAACAATTTCCCCTTATATAATGTATTTTTGTATGCTATTTTAAGCAATATGTGTGCTCATATGCACACTAATACATGCACTGAAAATTTCAGAGAAGTGTCAGTTTCCAAGGATGGCTTTCTTGGGTTCACATATTGTTTCGGAAATCATGAATTAAATGCAAACTGAATCAAATTTCTCCCAATCCTTACCCATGGCTGAACTGGGCTGACTGCATTCCAGAGGGGAAGTGCAAGTTAACTTTAAGTATTGAGGTAGAATGCTCATTGATTAAATAGCATCATTGAAACATAGAGGTGGAAGAGACCACAAGGGTCATCAAGTCCAACTCCCTGCAATGTAGAAATATGCAGCTGTCCCATACGGGGATCAAACCTGCAATCTTGGTGTTATCAGTAGCACCATACTCTAACCAACTGAGCTATCCAGTTCTAAAAGTGACTCCAGCACTTGAAAGAGTGTTCTCCTTCATGGAGAGCACGTGTTGTGGTGGGGGCTACCAGGACACTCCAAAGTTGGGGGCGGGCTAATTGATCGTTGGCCACTGATGCGATTGGCGCTTCCCTTGTTGTTGGGAAGAAGTTAATGTTGCCATTTGTTGATTGACAGCCAGAAATGCTAAAACTCCTTGCACGAGGCTAGGGCTTCCTCTTTTCGCCCGTGCATCGGATTGCCCGCCCCTCCCCCCTAGAATAGGGTTGTTCGCTTTGACCTTGCTATGCCTGTCATGGGGTCATCTGCTCTTGGGGCAGTTGCCTGGTAGGAATTTTGTCCATCTGCCTGATTGGCTGGGGCCATTTGGTTTTTGCCTACTGCGTAGCAAATCATCACAACTTATAAGGTTACGGTTAGGCATTGGTTTATGGTTTGGTTGGTTGAGGGGCACGGATTGGCTGTGCCTGCCCCTCTAATGCTGCTGCTGCAAGGGATTCCGTTAAAGGAATTGGGGGCTAACTATTGCTTGTCCACTCTGTCAAGGTGGCTCGGGCCATAGCAATGAGCTCCTGGTTCCATTTGGAGTGAGGGCAGGTTCCCTGCTCCATTGCTACCCCCAAGTGTATTCCCCTTTTCTGTCTTTCGCATCGTGCGCAATGTCAGTCTGTCCCCCATGGTGGGGGCAGATAGTCGCAACCAATGCCTAAGCAACCACTCACATTTTTGTATTTTAATAAAGTTGTGGCCAGAATTATGCCAAAAACCTTAAACAAAAAATTCTGTGTGATGTGTGAGTTATTGGGATGGCCCTGGGGACCTCGACACGCAAGTTCCTTTAGCAATACTAAATGCATTTATTACACCTTGAGTTTCAAATTTACAAGAGTTTTGTCTCCCTTGTGATATATTTTTATTACACACACTGTAGCTTATAAACAGGTCTTAATATGGGGGGTTGGGCATGCAGAAGGCAAGTAGAAACTGGATTTAATTACAAATCAGCAGGCCACTGGGGAGTGATTCGCAACACTCCTGTGTTTGCTTTTATATTGAGAAGACTATGAAAAAGGTCCAAGTCTTACTGGAAGAAAAGGACTTATAAAGCTTGTAAAAGTATAATGAATGTCAAGTCTTTTTGGGAAAAGCAATTAGATGAGTAGAAGCACAATAAAATGTTTTAAGCAAGTGGATGAATTACAAAGAAAAAGAGTTTTTAAAAAGAGGGGAGTGAGCGTGGATGACAGAGAGGACACAAAACCATACATAATTCAGCAGTGCCTTATACTGTCCTAGAAGCAATTAATCTAGTCAACAGACAGAAGACAATTTTGAGCTGGCTGGAAAAAGGCAACTTTCCTCAAACCATAGTCTCCAAAGTGTCCAGCAGACAATTCAGCTAGTTCTTCCTTACATATGATTGGATGTGGAGACCTAATATCGAGTCATACGATTGGTCCGTATCAGCCCAAAATAAAGGAATTCCTTCGGAAGTCAAACAGAATCCATTCTGGAAGTCCGTTCGACTTCCGGAAAGTTTGGAAACCAAGGCGCAGCTTCCACTTGGTTCCTGATCGTCCAGGCACACGAGAAACAATAGCAGAAGCCATGCCGGACGTTTGGCTTCCCAAAAAACGTTCAAAAACCGGAACACTCACTTCCAGTTTTCAGTCGTTTGGGAGCCGAAACGTTCAACTCCAAAGGCCTTCAGGAGCCGAACTACAGTAGCACTCCTCAGAGAAGTAGGAAATGAACTTTTGAGGCAAGAGGCTGGGAGCAGTTTCTTGCTTTCAGGATGATGATGATGATGATGATGATAATAACAACAACAACAACAACAACAACAACAACAACAACAACAACAACAACAACACACCATCCTTCTGAATGGGTTGCCCCTGCCACTCTGGGTGGCTTCCGGCATATAATAAATGTAATAATAAATCAAATATAAATCAAATAAACGTAACAAAACCTTCCGGAGCAAACCTTCATTTGTATATCCCTATTTATTCATTTGACCTTTCTTAAGAGAAGCATAGTAAAAGCTATGGTTTTCCCAGTAGTGATGTATGGAAGTGAAAGCTGGACCATAAAGAAGGCTGATTGCCGAATAATTGATGCTTTTGAATTATGGTGCTGGAGGAGACTCTTGAGAGTCCCATGGACTGCAAGAAGATCAAACGTATCCATTCTTAAGGAAATCAGCCCTGAGTGCTCACTGGAAGGACAGATCCTGAAGCTGAGGCTCCAATACTTTGGCCACCTCATGAGAAGAGAAGACTCCCTGGAAAAGACCCTGATGTTGGGAAAGATGGAGGGCACAAGGAGAAGGGGACGACGGAGGACGAGATGGTTGGATAGTGTTCTCGAAGCTTTCAGCATGAGTTTGACCAAACTGCGGGAGGCAGTGGAAGACAGAAGTGCCTGGCGTGCTCTGGTCCATGGGGTCATGAAGAGTTGGACACGACTAAACGACTAAACAACAACAAAGAGAAGCAGAAAGCTTGACACCTTCATATTGTAAATTCATGTTGGGTTGAAACAAACTTTACATGAATAGTTGGGGCTCATTCCTCAGGAGGAAGTTCACACACTACTTCCCACAACTGCAGAATCCACCATCAGTTCTGATGCAACGCCTTGTGAGCTTTTTCAGTCTCGATCACCACGCAATTTGGATTACATAACTATGTAGGGATACTCAAGGTCTAATAAACATAGCAAGGCACCTGCCTTGCCTCAAACAATGAGGAGGGGTGAGGAAGCCCTAAATGTCTGCTGTAAATTTATCCCAACCCTCAAGTGCGCTATACTTAGATTTCTAAAAGATCTTGAAATATTCATAGACTGTCCTCCAAAAGGACTTCAGGGGAACATTGTGGCTCTGCTCCAAGGATATCTCTTATTATAGTGTTCTACGTGTATTAAAATAAAGAACTGTCTCCATGCGCCGCCGTAAAAAAAAAGATACCTTGAGGGTATCACTCTGGTTCAGGTCCAAGGACATTTCTTTAGAGGATCCCCCAGAGCAACTGAAAAATGAGCATCTCTAAGTAGCAAGGTAAAGGCACGATAAAGACATTATCAGCAGAAATGCCTCGAGGAACTAAAGGTGCTTAGGTCAGACATTCTGGATTTGTATTCTCCCTACGGTTCATAAAACGTAATATATTGTTTGCCCAGTTCCTATGCTTTGTTTAAAGCTGGCGAAGACAATGTGTAGATGAAGGATTCTAGTATAGAGTCCATGAGTAGACCAGAGAAGAGAAGTCCTCCATCTGGTCCACTCCTAGGACCCCCACCCCCCAGGAAATCACCTGGCTCAGCCGATTGGCTCATGGGGAAGTCCCCAGGCGACAGATGGAAGCCCAAATTGGCCGCTGGCATTCTGCACTGCTGCAATGATTTTTTTACCCATCTGGAGGCCCCAATATGAGGAGACTGGTTTATTATTATTATTATTTATTATTATTATTATTATTATTATTATTATTATTATTATTATTATTATCATCATTATTTTAAATAAATCATTACAATAAATTACAATCAGTCCCAATAAATTCATCTCCAAGCTAAAGGAAACAAAGAATACGGTCTAACACTATCTCACAATTTGCCATTTCGAAAGGTGATAAAAATTGCCTATTTCTCAACAAATGGATTCTTAAATATCACATCATCTCTTGCTCAGATATAATATCTTAATTTATGCATCACGTCTATGTCCCATAAAGTGTAAAAATATTCTGGCAAATAACAGGGTCGGGCAGGAGATTCTTTTCCCCTAGTACATTGAAAGTGACATTTTAGCTGCTTTCAGGAAGTTAGCGACTCTTTCCTCCTCCACACATTGTTCCCAATAATTCAGAAGAGTTATTTATTGGGTTTTTCAGAATCTCATATCTGGTAATTTGATTAATGGAGTTTAAAAATTGCTGCCCACGGCCTTTTTTCCCCCCTGCCTGAATTGCTGCAATCATCTCTCTCACACGCATCCCAACACACACTCTGTTCACACAAACACTGAGGACATCTGCCGTCGAAGGGGATTGCAGTGTCTGCCCACTTTTTACATCTATAACTCATATTTCTTCTTAGGTGTTCAAGAGGCCTTCCTATTTGTCCCACAAAGCCACTTCAGCCAAGCCATGGCCACCTGCTCTATCTCTGGAGTATTGGAGGAGCCCATCACTGTGAAGCCCCTCAAACAGCATTATTTGGGGGATTCCACTGCAAGACTCGTGTGGGCCAAACAGGTCGCCTGACCACTGGGTGGAGTCACATTCAAGCCGTGTGAGGGAGATAACAGTCTGACCTGTTGTCCAGGTGCAGTTCCCTTTCCCTGGTGTACATGATTTGCTGCACACGTATACAGTGGTACCTCGGGATAAGTACTTAATTTATTCCAGAGGTCCGTTCTTAACCTGAAACTGTTCTTAACCTGAAGCACCCCTTTGGCTAATGGGGCCTCCTGCTGCCACTGTGCTGCCGGAGTACGATTTCTGTTCTCATCCTGAAGCAAAGTCCTTAACCTGAAGCACTATTTCTGGCTTAGCGGAGTCTGTAACCTGAAGCGTATGTAACCTGAAGCGTATGTAACCTGAGGTACCACTGTACACCAATTTTATCATCACAACCACCTTAGAAGGTAGTCTAGGCTGAGGGAGAGTGATTCCCCAAGGTGACTCAGTGAGCTTCTGGGTAGAGGGGGTATTTGAACTCAGCTCGCTGTGGGTTAAACCACAGAGCCTAGGACTTGCCGATCAGAAGGTCGGCGGTCTGAATCCCCGCGATGGGGTGAGCTCCCGTTGTTCGGTCCCTGCTCCTGCCAACCTAGCAGTTCAAAAGCACGTCAAAGTGCAGGTAGATAAATAGGTACCGCTCCGGTGGGAAGGTAAATGTCGTTTCCGTGTCCTGCTCTGGTTTGCCAGAAGCGGCTTAGTCATGGTGGCCACATGACCCGGAAGCTGTACACCAGATCCCTCTGCCAATAAAGCGAGATGAGCGCCGCAACCCCAGAGTCAGTCACGACTGGACCTAATGGTCAGGGGTCCCTTTACCCTTTACCTGACCTAACACTCTAAATGGTGCACCACACAGGTTTTCATTATTCTTTTCTTTTTTTGACAAAATAATAATAATAAATTGAAAAAAATGAAAATGTGCACCCCTCCCTCAAGGCCATTCCATTGTAACTATCCAACCTTCCAAAATTTCAACACCTCTTGCAATGCTTTGACCCCTTTCCGTTTTAACAGTACAGATTCTACAAATACTTTCCATGTTTCCTCGAAATCATTTCTCCTGCATATTCGCCAACTTACCTTAATAGCACACTCTTCTTCTTCTTCTTCTTCTTCTTCTTCGAATTTATATACTGCCCTATACCCAGGGGTCTCAGAGCAGTTCACAGAATAAAATCAAGATATAAAACCACAAAATACATACTAAAACTAAAAACAACAACCCAATAGGCCCCCAACAAAAAACCACATTATTATTATTTATCATTAATAGCTATATCCCACACCTCTTCATACCATTCTTCCATTTTATATTCACTTTGCCCCTTCCACTTCCTAGCTATCATAATTCGTGCAGCTGTCAATAAATTTGTGAGCAAGTCCTTAGTAGCCAGTGAACCTTCCACCCCATTGTAAATTGATAATAATGCTACCTCTGGACTTTCAGTCAGCTTTAACCCAGTGATTTCTGTTATCTCCTTGAACACCCTTTGTCCCCCAAAATGTACATATTTGCAAACACACACACACCACCACCGCATGTGAACATAATTCACACTTTCCTGGCATTCCCTCCAACATAACACCGAATATTCTTTGTTTATTTGATTTAATCTTACTGGTATTATAAATACCATATCCAAACTTAATTATTATTATTTTTTAAGTTTTCAACATAAAATACAATAAAAATCACACTACAGTAGTACCTCGGATTAAGTACTTAATTCGTTTTGGAGGTCCGTACTTAACCTGAAACTGTTCTTAACGTGAAGCCCCACTTTAGCTAATGGGGCCTCCTGCTGCTGCTGCACCGCCGGAGCACGATTTCTGTTCTCATCCTGAAGCAAAGTTCTTAACCTGAAGCACTATTTCGGGGTTAGCGGAGTCTGTAACCTGAAGCGTATGTAACCTAAAGCGTATGTAACCTGAGGTACCACTGTAATCTAGAAAAGAAAAATACAAAAAGCAAGAATAAGGAAAGGAAGGAAATAAAGAGGGGGGAAAGCCCTCTCTCAAAATTAAATCTTAATACTTATTCCACACACAGAAGAAGAGGAGGAGGAGGAGTTTGAACTTGATATCCCGCCTTTCATTCCCCTTAAGGAGTCTCAAAGCGACTAACAATCTCCTTTCCCTTCCTCCCCCACAACAAACACTCTGTGAGGTGAGTGAGGCTGAGAAATTTCAGAGAAGTGTGACTAGTCCAAGGTCACCCAGCAGCTGCATGTGGAGGAGCGGGGAATCGAACCCAGTTCACCAGATTACAAGTCCACCGCTCTTAACCACTACACCATGCTGGGATTCAGAAAAGGATTCAGTCACACAAGGCACCAGTTTGCCATCTGAAGTCTAGGCACCTCAGCAAGAACTAAGCAAACTTCATACAGAAGAGTGAACCCTCCCAGCTCTCACCAACCCCTCACACAGGGTGCTTATTCTTCAATACATCACTTTACCACACAGGTTTTCTTATCCCAGGGAAAGCCATTGTGATGCCTCTCCTTGAATTACAATTGCCATCAGCTCTGGCAAGCACAACTGCTGGTCAGGGATGTCCAGCAACATTGGCCATTCCTTCCTCAACCTTTAGAGAGCTAACACACCTCAGAACATCTTATGTAATTATAAGCCCCTCCTTCAAGGGTATGTGAAGAGTGGGATGTCCAAGCCAGTTGCCCTTATACCTTCAGGCATCCTGTAAATTGCTCAAGAGCTAAAGTTACTTCTAGTAATTAGACTGAAACATTCATTTAAGAAACAGCTTACATTCTCTGGAAAACTAATTAAGGCTGCAATCCTTTGCCTACTTACCTGTCTGTAAGCCTCTCCGTTGGAGGTCCTCCTCTGTAAGTTGACAATTAGCATCTGCTAGATCAAATCATGAGTCTGTAAGGGCTTATCTTAATTGACTTGGAAAAAAGAAGACAGCTTTGTTGAACCAGACTTGCTCAATACGGCGTAGGTGTAAATCTCACATGTTGTAACTTAGCAAGGCAACAGTCCCTTGGACAGCATGCTAAACTGCCGATGACTCAGCCAAAATGTGTACAGTATATGAGAAAAGATTGAAATTGATATTTTATACTGGTAGGGTGCTGATTGGTTCAGATGCTCCAAGTGCCCCTATTTTCCAGGGACAATCCTGGGTTTACAAAAGCCATCCCAGTTTCTGATTTGATTCCAGAATGTCCCACTTTTCCATAGGATGTCCTTATTTTCATTGGAGAAGTGTTGGAAAGTATGGTAAAGGGACCCCTGACTGTTAGGTCCAGACGCGAACAACTCTGGGGTTGCAGCGCTCATCTCGCTTTATTGGCTGAGGGAGCCGGTGTACAGCTTCTGGGTCATGTGGCCAGCATGACTAAGCCGCTTCTGGTGAACCAGAGCATCGCATGGAAATGCCGTTTACCTTCCCGCTGGAAGCACTTTGATGTGCTTCCAAACTGCTAGATTATCAGGAGCAGGGACCGGGCAACCGGAGCTCACCCCGTTGCGGGGTTTCAAACCGTCAACCTTCTGATCGGCAAGCCATAGGCTCTGTGGTTTAACCCACAGTGCCACCAGCATCCCGGAAGGTATGGTAGGCCATCCCTATTTTCATATGAGAGATGGAGGGCATGGAGTTATGAGAGCCCCAAGCCAAGGCAATAAGTAACTATACAACCTTTAGAATACATCTGAAGGCAGCCCTGTCTAGGGAAGTTTTTTTCCCCAGACTGATTTTTACCACTGAATGCCAGTTGGGTTTTCAGCAGATTGACATTTGCTCCAATTCAACACAAAAAAGAGGGTTTCCCCAGAGAAACCAGCATGGCCAGAGGAAAACCACTCGGACCTGGGTTTCCTAGGCATGGAACAATAGCAAGTATTGTCCCAAGACAATACAGGACCAAGCACAAAACTGGACCAGCACAAAACTGCATATTTAACACTTCTTTTCTGCACGAAAAGGCTACAGGAGTCATATCCTACCCAAACACTATATCAGCCAGCATCAGAAAACATGGCCGTTCCAGGAAGAATTCTTTCTTCACACAAAAGTTTTGTTTTTAAAGGCTCCCAATACTGCTGATACCCAAAGAACTCCTTTCTTTCTTTTTTAGTTCCTGCAAAATGAGATGATGCACAAGGGAGTGATTGCAATGGATCAGACCCATGAATATTTCAATACTACCAAGGATCTTCCTCAGCATATTAGGTACCATAAAACAAACTGCTGTTTAAACACTGTCGGGCAACATCCCTCCCCTGAAAGAAGCCTCCCAGCAGCATATGGGAAGATGCCAGTAATGGGTTGAAGTTGCCTTCTTGAAATATTGGTACGTCGAGGAGAGCTGCAGCCAAGGTGACAGGCCTCTGGCATTAAAGGACCTAGCAGGGACAAAATGTTATGGTTCCTTAATTCTTTTTGCACCTGAAATCTATCTATATTATTAGCATCATGCAGGCACACAAACAAACAATTATAGCAAAGAGTTCTGGCAGAACATTGGACTCTTCTTTTGCCACGATGAAAAAGCCACAACCACTGTCATGCCACGCAAAGGTCATAGGTGCTAGGATTGCCATATTTCGAAAAGTGAAAATCTGGATACAAAAGTTGTTGCGGGTGGGTGTTTGTTTGTTTTTGCAGTGTGTGTATGTATGTTGCTGAGCTTTTTTTTTGCAATCCCCCCTTTTTTTGAAGTTTGGAGCTATTTTTAAGGAACTTCACCCAAATAAAATTTCAACATTTCCGCCATGGGTGGCCACACTCAACCCATACGCCTGGATATTCCCAGACATTTTTTTTACTGACTTACCACTTTTGATTGAAGATGAGCAGATCAGCATGATTATAATAATAATAATAATAATAATAATTTTTATTTATATCTCGCCCTCCCCAGCCAAAGCCGGTCTCAGGGCAGCTAACAACACTAAAACAGTGCAACATTATAAAAACATTATAAAAATTAATTGAAATAAAAATTGATGGCAACCATAAACTAAAGTTTTGTAAAGATTGCCAAAGGAGGGAGTCAGGCTACGCCCTGACCAAAGGCCTGGTGGAACAGCTCTGTCTTGCAGGCCCTGCGGAAAGATGTCAAGTCCTGTAGGGCCCTAGTCTCTTGTGACAGAGCGTTCCACCAGGTTGGAGCCACAGCCGAAAAAGCCCTGGCTCTAGTTGAGGCCAGCCTAACCTCTCTGTGGCCTGGGACCTTCAAGATGTTTTTATTTGAAGACCGTAAGTTCCTCTGTGGGGCATACCAGGAGAGGCGGTCCCGTAGGTACAAGGGCCCTAGGCCGTATAGGGCTTTGAAGGTTAAAACCAGCACCTTAAACCTGATCCTGTACTCCACCGGGAGCCAGTGATCCCTGTAAGGAGTCTCGCTGCGGCATTCTGTACCCGCTGGAGTTTCTGGGTCAGTCTCAAGGGCAGCCCCACGTAGAGCGAGTTACAATAATCCAGTCTGGAGGTGACCGTCGCGTGGATCACAGTGGCTAGGTCAGGGCGAGAGAGGTAAGGAGCCAACTGCTTAGCTTGGCGGAGATGAAAAAATGCCGCCTTTGTTATAGCTGCAATCTGCGCCTCCATGGAGAGGGAGGTATCGAAGATTACACCCAAACTCTTAACGGACGGTGCTGGCACTAATTGCACCCCCGCAAGAGATGGGAGTTGCCCCCTCAGTCCCATATCGTCCCGTCCCAGCCAGAGGACCTCTGTCTTCGAAGGATTTAACTTCAACCGGCTCCCACGTAACCATCCAGCCACAGCTTCCAAGCATCTGATCAGTGTGTCTGGGGCTGAGTCCGTGCATGTGGAAAGCTACCACATCGGGGCAAAGGGTTAATGTCTAATCTCCCTGCCTGAGATAACTTGTTTTCTGAGTGAGCGGATTTATTTATTTTTTGCCCCTCAATGTCCACACATTGAGGCCACTTATCCCTATTTTCATCGGAGAAATGTTGGAATGGGTATGGAATAGGACGCCTTTATTTTCATGGGAGAAACATTGGGGGGGGGGGTTATGCACTTCTGAACTGTTGCCATTTTGCAGGTGGAATTGAATGGCATACCTGCAAATGGAGGTTGCACAATTGAATGTCATGAACTGGCAGGGTTTCAGAAAGGAGGAAGAGGATCCTGGCAAGGAGTGCAGCTGGGAGTGGGTCACAAGAGAGCATGCTGAGGATGGGGAAGGAGAAGTCCCTGTAGATAATACTCACAGGGCAAGAGAGGATGGTGAGGGGGCAGGGGATAGGGCATAGGAAGCTGAGCAGTAATGCTGAACTACTATCTTGGCTTTCTTGGACAGACCCAAGACTGTGTTTCCTGATCTTGGCTTGTGTGGATTAGCTTGCGTGGCGAGTTCCCGCCCCCCACCAGGGTAAATAAAGACATGAGACACCATAATTTAAGGTTAATTGGGCGAATTAGGCCACAACTTTATTGAATTCAGGAATGAGAGGCATTGGCTTAGGCACTGGTCCTAACGACTATCCGGCTCCAGCCCATTTGCTGGAGACACGGGGAAGGGATAACCTTATATTGGGGGAGTCTCCTGCCGAGGCACGTCGACTAGGAGCTCCCCCGGGTCACCGCTCTGGGGCGTGCCTTTGGCCCTCACCTCCATAGGCTTCGGACAGGGCCACGCCCCCCGGAGTCCTTTAATGGACCACCCTTCGCTCGCTGGGGGGAGGTGATGGCGTTCCTCCCCACACACACATCCTCTTAACCCCTTCTTACCAATGCCTACCGCCAATGCCGAGAAGTTGTGACGAGTTGCTACGAGGTAGGCGAAAAACCAAAAGGCCAGAAATTGCCAATTGGGAAAAATTCCTACCATGCCCCTTGCGGTGACAGTCCGAAGTCCATAGCAAAGTCAAAGACCTACCTAGGCCTAGTTAAAGGGAGGGAGGGTGGGAAAACGTGGGGGCGAGCCGGCGAAAAGAGGGCGAGCCCCCTCTGCGCCGGCCCTTAATAGGGCAGGCCATGCCCCCCAGCCAGCCAGCTGATTGGCTGGCTGGGGGGGGGGCAGACCCGACCGGGATTCCCCTGCTCTCGCGGGGGCTGGGAGCAGCCCCCGCTCACGTGGGGTGGGCATGAAGCCCGCAACCCCACCTCCTGGGGCAGGCCGGAAGTGGCTTTCTGGACTTGGAACGTCGTCTTGGCACGTTGTATGCCAGGTAGGCCAAGGGATCAGGACATTCAAGTGGATCGGGTGTTCTTTCCAAAAGAAAGGACTTTGTGGAGTCAGGAAAGTGATGGGGGAATGCAGGAGTGGTGCATGTTCTGGTTATCTCCCGCTTGGACAACTGCAATGCACTCTATGTGGGGCTACCTTTGAAGGTGACCCAGAAACTACAACTAATCCAGAATGCGGCATCTAGACTGGTGACTGGGAGTGACCACCAAGACTATGTGACACTGGTCCTGAAAGACCTACATTGGCTCTCGGTACGTTTCTGAACACAATTCAAAGTGTTGGTGCTGACCTTTAAAGCCCTAAACGACTTTGACCCAGTATACCTGAAGGAACACCACCACCCCCATTGTTCAACACAGACACTGAGGTCTAGCTCCGAGGGCCTTCTGGCGGCTCCCTCACTGCGAGAAGTGAGGTTACAGGGAACCAAGCACTGGACCTTCTCGGTAGTGGCTCCCGCCCTGTGAAATGACCTCCCATCTGGGTCAAGGAAATTATTATTATTATTATTATTATTATTATTATTATTATTATTAATACTCTGCCACTCTGGGCAGCTTCCAACAAAATATTAAAATACAGTAGTCCATCAAACATTAAAAACTTCCCTAAACAGGGCTGCCTTCATGTGTCTTCTAAAAGTCTGGTAGCTGTTCTCTTTGACATAAACAACTAGCTGACTTTTAGAAGACATCTGAAGGCAGCCCTGTTTAGGGAAGTTTTTAATGTTTGATGTTTTGTTGTATTTTTAATATTCTGTTGGGAGCCACCCGGAGTGGTTGGGGAAACCCAGCTAGATGGGTGTGGTATAAATATTATTATTATTATTATTATTATTATTATTATTATTATTATTATTCTTCACTGGAAAATATGGAATGACAACTGCAGGACACAGTGTCTTATGACCTCTCCACAAACAAATCAAAATGAATGCTCAATAAATACTGGACATGGTATAACCTCCCCAAACATTTTGTGCAAATAAATCAGCTTGAAAACTTAATATGCAGGTTTTCTAGAAGCTGCCTTAAATTCTGTGAACCCCCATGTGTTGTCTGAAGTGGTACGACTCAAACACAAAGTTATTACACTAGTACGAACTAGGAGAGGATGAGTAGGACCCCAAAAGAAAGCGGGGGGGGGGGGAGGGAAGAAAAGGGCAGATTTGATTACAGCAAGAAAAAGTGATTATCCCAGCAATGAAAATAATTGATCTTTTTCTTTTCTTTTTCCACTGCGTGCTCCCAGCAATAGCAATGCTCCTTGCGTTAGAATCTTCATCCTGGTATCAACACATTTTAAAAGTATCAACCTGCAAAATGATTTCAGTAGAAAGCAGAGATGCTTGGTCTGCAGTTGGGAATAAACAGATCACTATTCATTACTGCCGTATAATGCTATCTGGATGTTCATCCTTGCCTGTATTCCGAGGCAAAGACTGCTTATAAATTAATTTTGATCATACTGATAGCTGTTGTTGTTCTTCTTCAACTCATTTTATCGAAAGAAGTGTGTTGAAATCAATCCTTGCTATCTCCACTCCCCCCCCCCCATCCACCCTGTTTTCTTGCCTGCACTGGTACTAAAGCAATCTATTATGGGATGTCAGAAATTCTTTTTTGGAACTCAATGTAATCTCATCTCTAATGGTTTTATACAGTAGCTATTTAATCTTTTCTCTACAAGAGAGAGGACAGCCTAACCTTATTTTGCACGCAAAGACACACTATTTTTTTCTTCCAAACCTCACGGTTAAGAAGCTCAGTTAGGAGAGAAAGCAAAGTTATCATTAGAAGTACAAAGTATCAAAAATATGCCCAAATAATATGTGTCTGTAACCACTAATTTTTCTGATGAAAATTTTCAAAATCAGGACTATCCCTGACACCGTGAATGAAAGACTCCCTTATAGTCTGACTTACAGGAGAATGATCAAAGTCATCTGCAGCAGAGAGAATAGTCTCCTAATTAGAAGGTGATGCCCAAAGCAGAAGTTTCTGCAAAGCCTCTCTTCCTCCTGGAGGGGAGGGGTTGTGATCGGGAACTGTTCCCACGCTTTGCAGGGGGCGTTCTGGCCCCTGCTCGATGTCACTGCTGACGCGCCACGTTCCCTGGTCAGTCTTCCAATCGGTGGGAAGCTTGGGGTGGGGTTTAGCCACTCAAATGTGGCTGCGGCAGCTCTTCCCCTCACTGCGTTGCCGGGTTTCATCGGGTCACCCACCCACCCTTCCCTTTAATTCATCCTTTTGCTCTTGACCTTCCTATGGACCTATGGTTGGTCACCTTGGTTACCCAAGGGGCCTGGTAGGAGTTTTTCCCAATTGGCAAATTGGCACCAGCCACTTGGTTTATCGCTTACCTCATAGCAAGTCATCACAACTTTTCCGGTATTGGCGGTTAGGCATTGGAATATGTTGTTGGTGTATGGAAGGGCAGGGTGTGGCCATCGCCTACCTCTTCACTTATGGGTATTCCGTTAAAGGATTCCGGCGGTCGTGGATCCTGTTCGAAGCCCTGCTGAGGCTGGGGGCCATGGCACGACCCCCGGTGACATCAGGGGAGAGCTTACAGTTGAATTTGCATCAACAGGCTCCCCCTACGGATGGTTAACCCTTGTTAGACTCACCCCTCCCTGAGTGGGTGGAGTCAAACTTTGCTGTTTTTACCAATGCCTAAGCCAATACCTCTCACATGCTGTAATCAATAAAGTTGTGGCCTTATCTAGCCCATTAACCTAAAATACTGTGTCCATGTGTCTTTCTTATCCCCAAGCGAGGGGGGCGGGTCCTCAAATCACAACAACATGTTATGCTGCTGTATAGCCCAGTTGGTTAGAGCATGGTGCTTATAACGCACAGGTTGCAGGTCCGATTCCCGTATGGGACAGCTGCATGTTCCTGCATTGCAGGAAGTTGAATTACATGATCTCCATGGTTTCTTCCAACTCTATAATTCTATGAATTCATTTTCATAAATGTCATGTTAGATTAAGGTCTGGTTAAGAAGATAAAGTCCCGACGGTAGAAGAATGGTGGGTTAAGTTGATGGATTATGCTGAAATGGCAAAAATGACCGGAAGAATCAGAAGTCAGGAAGACGAAAACTTTGATAAGTAACGGGGGAAATTGTTTCGATTAATTTCTGCAGGAGATTTAATGGATATTTAAGTTATAATTAGAAAAATCTTAATAATTATTCATAAGGAAACAGTTTATAAGAAGTAAATAGGGAGGGAAGATACAGGATAACGGAAGTCTTTTATTTGGTTGTATTGTTGTATGTTATGCTCACTGTATGTTATGTTCATGTTTAATGAGGATGGATTTGTGTATTGGGGGGTGGGGGGGTTATGTTATATTGTAAATAAAATTCATATATATATATATATATATATATATATATATATATATATATATATTAAAGGGAATGTGGAAAATTTATAATTTATCTTAAAAACCACTGTAAACAGTTAAGAGCATTAGTAGGATTGGAATAGCACTTGTAGTTTAATGGTGAATTTTGCATATAATGGAGATGTAAGAGATTTGGATTATTATAAAAGATGCAGGAGGAAATGACTAACAATAAGACCCACAAAGGGGAGGAGGGAAGTCCAGGAGACTCTTTGGAATCTTGTTTTTTTTTATGTATGTTGGATATGTGATTGTAAAACTTTAATGTGAAAAACGAAATAAATAAATTTATATATAAATATAAAAATAGATGGAGGTCTGGTTAACTACAATAACAATTTCTTCCTTTTTTGTAACGTACACAATATCGTTTGTTGTTCTGATTCATTTTCTTGTTCTTTTTGGTTTCTTACCTTACTCTGTGCACTCGTAATTTTGGACTTTTTTAATTTTTCAATAAAGAATATAAGATTGAAAAATAATTCTATGGGATAGTGGGCTTCGTTATCAGCTCTGTTCCTGGGCTCTGACCGCAAAAACTTTTCCTGTACTTCGTGACAAAAATTGCCCAATCATGATCTTTTGGAGGTAAAGTATACGGTAAGCCCAAGGTAGTGTGAGCAATCTTTTCTCTGTCAAAGACCATATTCTCTCTGGGATAAATCTTTCAGGAACCACACGTTGATTGTGAGCAGTACTGAAGCCAGCAATGGGTGTGACAATAACCACAAATGGATAGGGCACAACCTTGCTTTCTTTCTGCCTGCCCTCCCCTGTTTCTGCTAGGAGAGGTACAAATCACTCTTACTAGTAGACCACATTGATTTCGTGTAGAGGATGTTTTAAAAAATCGGACAGGACGATCACATAAGTTCAGGACACGGCCCATGGGCAGCCTGCCCTATTCTAGGAGTATAATATGAAGGCACACAAACTTTTTTGAGCTTAATTAGGTCAGGGATTCGCTAACAGCTAAAGGGGAGACCATCTGTAAACTAGTTATGCCAACTTGAGTGGCCTATAAATATAAATATTATTAACAATTGTTAGAATATTTGGGAGGCAAGGATGTGTGTGACTTTGGGAATTTTAAGTGGCAATATGAACCGTTTCTGAACCCCTGAAACTGAATCTCAAGTATTTATTTGGTGGCGACTAATCTGTGTGAATTGGTAACAAGCAACAAAGGCAACTAGCTTTAAACCGAGTTGGGGTGCTCAAAACAGCTTGACCCTTTGAGGGTGAAATCTGGAAATATTGGTGCATTCCTATGGCAGGTAATGCTGAGGTTTGCCTTTGATCCTGCATGTTGACCAATCCCTGCCATCAGTTTTATGCAACACTGAAGAGAGGCTGTCATATATTCTTCCTCACAACTAGCCATTATTAACTATAAAGGTAAAGGTAAAGGGACCCCTGACCATTAGGTCCAGTCGTGGCCAACTCTGGGGTTGCAGTGCTCATCTCGCTTTATTGGCTGAGGACGCCAGCGTACAGCTTCTGGGTCATGTGGCCAGCATGACTAAGCTGCTTCTGGCGAACCAGAGCAGTTCACGGAAACGCCGTTTACCTTCCCACCAGAGCGGTACCTATTTATCTACTTGCACTTTGACGTGCTTTCGAACTGCTAGGTTGGCAGGAGCAGGGACCGAGCAACGGGAGCTCACCCCATCGCAGGGATTTCAACAGCCAACCTTCTAATCTAGGCTCTGTGGTTTAACCCACAGCGCCACCCAGGGCCCTATTGTTAACTATATATCTGACAAATAACTCTTTGGGTAATTCCACCCACATATTAACTATTCCTTATCCTCCTTAACAGATCTTTATCATCTCTAGCCCCCCACCCCCCACCTCGGGTCAAATTTGACAGCACGAGGATGCCAGGGTTTGTGACACTTTGAAGTCCCAGCAATCAGCTGTGAGTTGGCACTTCCAAGTGCCATGCAGGGCTTTTCCCTAGCTTCTTGCAAAGACCCCTGCACTGCAGTCTCCTGCATTGGCCTCTTCCTCAAGTTTCAGGCAACTGGCCATGTGATGAGGTCACAGAATGTGTTTTGCCTCTTATCATGAGGATGAGAGAGCAAGGTGAGATGTGGGGCTGTGACAGCATCCATAAATTACCATTCCATGTAGTGCTGGGCCCAGGGGCACTTTCACCATGTGTGTGTGTGTGTGTGAGAGAGAGAGAGAGAGAGAGAGAGAGAGAAGAAGAAGAAGAAGAAGAAGAAGAAGAAGAAGAAGAGGAGGAGGAGGAGGAGGAGGAGGAGGAGGAGGAGGAGGAGGCATTTGGATTTGATATCCCACTTTATCACTACCCTAAGGAGTCTCAAAACAGCTAACATTCTCCTTTCCCTTCCTCCCACATAACAAACGCTCTGTGAGGTGAGTGGGGCTGAGAGACTTCAAAGAAGTGTGACTGGCCCAAGGTCACCTAGCAGCTGCATGTGGAGGAGCAGGGAAGCAAACCCAGTTCATCAGATTACGAGTCTACCGCTCTTAACCACTACACCACACTGGCTCTCCTTAGAGAAGGATCTAAGTTTGAGTTCTTTCCATCTAATGTGGAGAGAAGAAAAAGAAAAATCAGCAGTTAAGTTGCTTTATATACAAATGTCCTGCAAAATATCTGTGAGCTATAGAAACTTCTCACTTTCAGAGCCATCTTATTTAATTAGTATAAATAATCTTTTTACTGCAATGCGTTAACGATTTTTAGATAAATACTTGGGTTATTTTTTATAATGATAAAGGAGCTAGTCCCTTGCCTGTGCTGTTTATCTCTGCGTGTTTGGGTCTCTTAGTACTTTCTTTGCCATTTGGAATTTTTCAAAATCAATTAAGTATACCAATGCACACTGATAATTAGATTTCAGAGACAGTTAAGGGCCTGCATGAAGATTGAATCGAGGGACTTATCCCTGGACACAAATTAACTTTGCTGAAAATGTGGAGCTGAGTATCAAGTGGGAAGCCTTATCTCTTTAATTGTTGTAATTAGATAGTGACATTTAATATTACATGAAACGGAGATAGTGGAAAAGACAATTAATTAGAGTCGCATTGTAAATATACTTGCTAAACTACAACTTCACCTCATTTGTTCATATACTTGAGAGTCCACACTTGAAGGTTGAAATGTCCCTGCAACTATCTTTGTTCCTTTTCCTTTTCCTTCTTTGTCCTCGGCTGTATTGGCTTTCTTTGACCAATATTGCATATTCTGGAGACCATACAGCCGTCAGTCATCCACCAGCAAAACAGTGGTGAGAAATGGTATCATATGTCCACATATTTCCAGATGTCTCCGTTGATAAATGCAATAACTATAATGCAACCTCTCCACCACACTGACTACTGATTTAGGGACATTGGAGAGAATGACTACCTTGCCCTCTTTCCATTATTTTGGTGATCCATCACAGGTAAGCTTGATGGCGTGCTTCTTCATTGGGTGCATTCAATGGCCCAGATTCCACCAAAAAGGCACTGATCCTCTTTCTGCATCTCTGCACCAACCTTAATTTCTGGATCAGATAAGGAGTAGTAGAACACCTGTTTTGCTTGCAGAAGGTCCCAGGTTCAGTTCCCAGAAGCTCCAGTTAAGGTGATCTGAAATCCTGTATAGCCATTGCCAGTAGGTGAATACAATACTGAGGTGGATGTGCCAATGATCTGACTCCATATACTGACCCTCCAAGTGTCCCTGTTTTCCAGGGATAGTCCTGGATTTACAAGAGCCATCCCAGTTTCTGATTTGATCCTGGAATGTCCTGCTTTTCCTTAGGACACCCTTCTTTTCACATAAGAAATGTTGGAGGGTATGGAGTTTGTAATCCCCGATCCATGGAGATAAGTACAGTCATACCTCTGGTTACAAACTTAATTCGTTCTGGATGTCTGTTCTTAACCTGAAACCGTTCTTAACCTGAGGTACCACTTTTGCTAATGGGGCCTCTTGCTGCCGCCGTGCTGCTGGCGTGCAATTTCTGTTCTCATCCTGAGGTAAAGTTCTTAACCTGAGGTACTACTTCTGGGTTAGCAGAGTCTGTAACCCGAAGTGTTTTTAACCTGAGGTGTTTGTAACCCGAGGTACCACTGTAACTATACAACCTCTGGAAGACATCTGAAGTCAGCCCTGTATAGGGAAGTGTTGTTGTTGTCCCCCACCCCCACCCCATGCTTAATGTTTTATTATGTTTTATATATGTTGGAAGTCACCCAGAGTGGCTACGGCAAGCTAGTCAGATGGGATGGGTAGGATATAAGTGTTGCTGTTGCTGTTGTTGAATAGGAAGTCCCTATTTTCATTGGAGAAATGTTGGAGGATATGCATCCACTATAAAGTTGCAAATGGTTTAGTGCAAGGGAGAGAGGGTTTCTAAAGGAAAGACAATATGCTAAGACAAACTAACCAGTCCTGCTGCCTTTCCTCCCCTCTACCTGTAGAGCCAACACACCTTGATCTCAATGTACCTGCATAGAGAGGCTGGATCTCAGCATTCAGTAGTTGCATGGGTAGTAAGTGCATGTGTTGTCTTATGGAAGATAAGGCAGAAAGCTAAAATGAATTCACACCAAAGTCAGTTAACCTCCCTCTTTAGATTTCATGTACAGTGGATGCTCGGGTTGCAAATGTGATCCGTACGGGATGCACATTCGCAGCCCACAGCACCCGCAACCTGCATCTGCGCATGTGAGGGTTGCGATTTAGCGCTTCTGTGCATGTGCGACCGCCGAAACCCGGAAGTAACCCATTCCGGTACTTCTGGGTTTCGGCGGTCCGCAACCCAAAAAAATGCATACCCGAGGTATGACTGTAAAGGCATATGCCCATACTTAGGTATGTATATTATTTAGATGTTTATTTTGGTAATATGGAAATCAATTGATTTTTGTGTTTTTATCATTCCAATGCACATGCATAGCTCCATTTCCTGATACAAGCGCTTGCGCACACATAGATTCGATAATTGCCAAGCTGGAAAACGCAACTATCCTAATATCTTTGTGCATAGTTGTATGTACAGAAATGGGAGACACGGGTGGTGCTGTGGTCTAAACCACTGAGCTTCTTGGGTTTGCCGATCGTAAGGTCGGCAGTTCGAATCTGCATGATGGGGTGAGCTCCTGTTGATTTGTCCTAGCTCCTGCCAACCTAGCAGTTTGAAAGCATGCCAGCACAAGTAAATAAATAGGCACTGCTGCGGCAGGAAGGAAAATGGCGTTTCCATGCTCTCTGGCACTCATCACAGTGTCTAGTTGTGCCAGAAGTGATTTAGTCATGCGGGCCACATGGCCCGGAAAGTTGTCTATGGACAAATGCCGGCTCCCTCTGCCTGAAAAGTAAAATGAGCACTGCACTCCATAGTCACCTTTAACTGGACTTAACCATCCAGGGGTCATTTATCTATCTTTACCTTATGTACAAAAATATAGAGTGAGATTCTAGCAATGTCATACTCAGAGTAGACCCGTTGATTTCAGTGAGCGTGAGGAACGTTGCATATCATCCATTATATAAAAACTGATCCTCATATGTTGATAATGTCATTTAGGTCTCTGTCTTGTGTTTTAGAAACCCTGTTACCTTTAATAGCAATTTGCAATTCCACCCCTGCCCCCCTTTGGTTGATGAGGATAAAGAAAAGTCAATAATGAATACAAACCCTATAGGGACAACCTGGGGCAGTCAGACATATTTTACACATTGATTATCAATGTCAGCCAGGCTTCTAATACCCATTAGAACCTGTGGAAATCTACCTGACTTCCCAATTACCTCAGACAAAGCTTGATCTAAGACCCCATTAAAGTCATTAAGATCTCCACCATTTAACTTCAGAGGGCTTTAGATCAAGCTCAGGGACAGTGAAGAAGTCACTCATGTCACACAGTCCCACTGGACAAAAGAAAAAAAGACAAAGAGCCTGTGTACTGTGTTCAGATCTTTTGGCATAGCCCTGAAGGTAGTAAATCACAAATGCCTATCCCCCCCCCCCATCCATTGCCAACATTCCCACATCGGTTGAAGTGTTGATGGCACCATTGTTGCTGCTTTTCTAAATAAGGTGCAGCAACAAATCCTGGTTTTCAGAGACGTTTCAACTAATCCCGCGCAATGCAGGATTAGTTTCTTTGCAGAATGAATGGTTAGGAAACATGTGTCTCCTCCAAATTCCAAATAGGACTGCTAGGGTTGTTGTTGAAGGAATGTTCTTTCACGTGTGGTGGACTTATAAAAGGGTAAAAGAGTGTTGGGAAATAATCCATAATGAATTGGAAAAATATATATATTTAAAAGTACTCCCCCCCCAAAAAAAAAAAAAATCCAGAGTCCTTTTCGTTGGGGATAATTCAGACTGAAATTTCCAGGTGTCTAAAAAGGTTATTTATGTATGCCACTACTACAACCCGTGTTTTGTTAATCCAAAAATGGAAAACGAGTGAGGTCCCAACTAAAGAAGAATGGCAACTTACCGTAAACAGATGAAAGTTTTTGAACGGCTTGATATGTTTACATAATACATAAGCATATATTGCATATATCTATATATTGGTTTTATGCATTTTTCAATACCTAGTACCAAAAATATTAAATAGAAACCCCCCATCCTTCAATACAAATAATAACAACATAATTAACATACAATTACCGTCTCCTTTTATAGTAGCATCACTAATGCACAGGGGAAACTCGGGTTGTGGATGTAATCCGTGACGGAGTCACATCCGCAACCCGCAGCGTTCACATCCTGAAGCGCCGAGTCTGCGCAGATGCCAGCGCGATTTGGTCTCCTGCACAGGCGAAAAGTGTGATTTAGCACTTCTGTGCATGTGTTAGTGGCAAAATGCAGAAGTAACCCGTTCCAGTAATTCCGGGTTTCCCGCAGTCCACAGCCTGAAAACACATAACCTGAAGCGTCCATAACATGAGGTATGACTGTAATGTTGAAGTTTAACTCAGGATTTCCTAACCTTTTCTGCTCAGCCTGGAAATGATGTTTCAACAACCTTAGAGGGCAGCATATCTCCAGGAAAGTATTGAAAATGACTATCGGAACATTGCTTGTCTTTGGGAATGTTGTGCGCAGTGCCCTCTCTCATCCATGTAGGCCAAATTGCATATTGAATTACAATAAACATGTGTTTCATAAACATTTCAAATAAATTCAGTGTAGTTTGGTTTTGTTTTTTTAATGTCTAAAGCAATTATACCTAAACAAGAACAGGTGAAACAAAGTGAGTAATTAAGCGCAGTGTAATATAAAATCCCTTGGAACTCTGAAGTTTCTTGTGAGGGAGATGCTAAATTTCTTAAAACCACGTCTGAAGCTGGATTCAGATCAGTAGCCGTGCTTGGTGCCGAGGTACAATAAGTCTCTTGGTTTTCCTGCCTGCCTTGGACTACAAAAACAGGGTGGTTTTCAAGCTGATGGTTTGGAGAGCATGTGTCTTGTAGTCAGAGGACTTGGGATATTCAGTAACAATAACTTGAATGCAGTTTAAGCTTAAAAGAGTTTCAGGTTCTTTTTCTCAATATAGCCAGGGAGCAGATTCTGTTCCTCCTAAGTCTTCTTTGTCCTTCAAGTCTAGTATGAAACCTGAACTGGACCATACTGGGGTTAATATGGGACATTAAATAATATTGGCTTGGCTCAAAGAATGCAGAGTGTCCCTATTTTCCAGGGACAGTCCCGGATTTACAGAAGCCGTCCCAGTTTCTGGTTTGATCCCAGACTGTCCCACTTTTCCTTAGGACATCCCTATTTTCACTGGAGAAATATAGGAGAGTATGAGAGACCCTCCCTATTTTCATGTGACCCCTAAGCCAAGCAGATAAATAACTATTCCACTTTGGAAAACAGTCCTGTATTTTGAAGTTTTCAAATGTTTTATCATTGTCCCTGTTGAACAATAGAATTCAGAACCACCTGAGTATCAAAATTGGATCTCCATTAAAAAAATCTTATGATGGCTCATTTGATTGATGCCCTTACAGAATGAGAAATATATCCATTTTTAAGTATTCTTAAAGAGGTGTCCAAAGCTGGCTTGGTAGACTTTGGTTTCAGCCATTAGCTTGATCGTTTCCCTCCCTGAGGTGAGAAAGAGACCAGTAAATTAAACAGGCATTGATCAATATCAGTGAGCCACAACTATGCTGGTCCTTAGAAGCAACATTTTTCAGCTGTTTGCTGACATAGTTATCTATAACTCTGCCTTTGGCTAAGCAAAATAAACCAGTCAGGTGAAATATAATTTTATAAACCCCCTTATCTCTCTGAAAGCTGCAGCAACCTTGGCAACCACCCCAATTTTTATGGAAACATTATATAAAAAAAGAGCAGATAAAGCCTTTAAACTGTCAAAACATCATTTTCGGTGATTTGTAGAAGGGGGGGCTTTGGCAGTAAAGTGTACATTTTGTGATGCAGAACCTGCCATAACGATATTGAGCTTCAGCAAGGTAACCTTCAGGTACACCTTAGCAAGATCTGCTGTGATAAGCCAAAGAAAGGAATTGCAAACATGGACAGGTATATGCCATTGCTTGCCACATAATTTCAGTCGAGGGAAAGGAAGGGGCATAAAATACAAGCATATTTATGATATGACCTTTATTCTTCCCTGTACAACCAATTTACTTCCTGTCAAGTTGTTACTAAATTGTGTTCTTTATCCAGAGTGGCTTGTCTTCTCATTAACTTCGAAAGCTCCAACTGTGTTCCATCGTCGTCGTACCAATGTTGCTTCCCACAAAGGTGGTATGTTTTGATTGTGTTGCCATTTCACCAGCGGAACAAATATACTGTTGAGTGACTTTAATGTAGCGCCACATCGGCTATGGCCCTTAATATATACTTCTAAAAAGAGGTCTACACAGCGTCGCCATGATACAATGCAGGAGATCTTTCTATGGAAGCAGACTTTTGAATGTGCAGATGTCTGGGACAGAATGGAAATCGCCTGAGCAACAGCCCCACCCCCCACCCCCAAGGGAAAGCACAGAGGAAGAGGAATTTGGATCCTGGTGGTGGACAACTGGACACACCCTAGAGGAGGGGAAATGCTGGGAGGTAATAAAATAACAACAACAACAACAACAACAACAAACAACAACAATTTATTACTTATACCCCACCCATTTGGCCGGGCCTCCCCAGCCACTCTGTGTGGCTCCCAACAGAATATTAGAAACACGATAAAGCATCAAACATTAAAAACTTCTCTGAACAAGGCTGCCTTCAGATGTCTTCTAAAAGTCAAGTGGTTGTTTATTTCCTTGACATCTGGTGGGAGGGCGTTCCACAGGGCAGGTGCCACCACCGAGAAGGCCCTCTTCCTGGTTCCCTGTAACCTCACTTCTCGCAGTGAGGGAACTGCCAGAAGGCCCTCAGAGCTGAATCTCAGTGTCCAGGATGAATGATGGGGGTGGAGACGCTCCTTCTGGTATGCTGGCCGAGGCCATTTAGGGCTTTAAAGGTCAGCACCAATACTTTGAATTGTGCTCGGAAACATACTGGGAAGGTCTTGAGCAATGACTTGCTATAAAGGAGCATATCTCATGAGTCTCTGTATGTTTCTGTTCTGATTCCTTAATAAAACTACTAACTGTAAATTCACTGCTGTGGCCTTGGACTCATCTACATTAGTTAAGAAACACCGTTTTGCATTCACTAGAAATATGCAACACCAGATGGCACCAGAGAGCAGGAATTTTTAAAATGTGTTTTTCCATAGGTTTTTGTTGTTGTTAAATAATCTAATTTCTGACTTATTTATAGCAGGTTTTTGCTGTGTGTAGATTCTCCCCTTCTCTCTCTCTGATCTGTGCCAAATGGTGCTATGTGCCAGTAATCCTTTGACAGCAAACGATGAAATCAAATGCACATCCTCAATCTTCAAGCTCTACTTAAGGTCAGGATTTGTTTCGTTGTGGTTTTTTTATTATTACTATTCAAGTGAGGAAATCCTCTCTGGACCCACAAACTATCACATTTTTCAGCTTCTGCTCTGTTTGAGATGGACTGGGATCTGCATGTACAATGTCAAGTGACAGAAATCTGTAACTATATATATATATATATATATATATATATATATATATATATACACACACACACACACACACACACACATACACACACACACATATACTGCATTTTGGGGCAGCTCTCCTTCAGACACAACAGACCTAGCATATTTTGAAAAGCCCATTTTCCCAAAGTGTGTAAAAACAAGAGGAAATTAATGCCTTTTAAGGATAGATGGAGAGATAGATATGCATAATTTCTTTTGGGAAATCAAGGCAGAACTCACTCTTGGCTTAAGCTACAAGTTGCAGTGTGCAGACTGGTAAATAGTTCTATCCTTTTATTATTCATGACCAGTAGTAAATTATAGTAATAACATTCCCTACTCTGGTCATTTATTATTCAAGAAAGATAAGCTGAATAGTCTGAACTCATGCATTTATCCGATTATCCTCTAAAGAGCAACAAAAAGAATCACACAGAGAGACCCGTTGGTATTTGAAAACTGCATCCATACCGCATAACAACAGAAATTCTTTCAGGATCAAAGCAGGGTTTGATTTTGAGCTCGGTCTCACCAGGGCATAGCAGCTTCTGGGTCTTGCTTTCCTTTGTAGGATTCTGATCTGGAACATTTGAACGTGGAAGAGCCACACAGAACTAACGGCGACCCACATCAAAATACTGTGATGTGTCCCCAGCCCCTCACAGAAGCGTTTCTGTTCAAGGCAGGCCCAAACCTTCCATGGGATACTTGTAGCACTGCATTGATCTCATGAAGAGAGGTTTCAGGAAAGGGGTTTCTTGCTCATCCTCAGTAGAAAAGGCAAGGGGTGATGGAAGCTAACTCCCTTAGGAGCTACTGCTTTAGCAAAGTTGGAGGAGCAGCCCACCTTTTAACACTGTTCAGCTCAGAGGTGCTGACTTGCACCCAATGTTGAGGGGCCCAGTGCACGGTGCGCATGTGTGAAGTCATGTGTGTATTGTGCGTTGCGTATGTCACATTGCATCATTGGGAGGAGGCTGAGCGCTCACCAGATTTTGGCATAGCACAACTGAAATTCAAGACACTGGGTGTTGTTGTTGTTGTTTAGTCGTTTAGTCGTGTCCGACTCTTCGTGACCCCATGGACCAGAGCACGCCAGGCACTCCTGTCTTCCACTGCCTCCCGCAGTTTGGTCAAACTCATGTTGGTAGCTTCAAGAACATTGTCCAACCATCTCATTCTCTGTTGTCCCCTTCTCCTTGTGCCCTCAATCTTTCAATCAGGGTCTTTTCCAGGGAGTCTTCTCTTCTCATGAGGTGGCCAAAGTCTTGGAGCCTCAGCTTCAGGATCTGTCCTTCCAGGGAGCACTCAGGGCTGATTTCCTTCAGAATGGATAGGTTTGATCTTCTTGCAATCCATGGGACTCTCAAGAGTCTCCTCCAGCACCATAAATCAAAAGCATCAATTCTTTGGCCATCAGCCTTCTTTATGGTCCAAGTCTCACTTCCATACATCACTCCTGTGAAAACCATAGCTTTAACTGTAGGGACCTTTGTTGGCAAGGTGATGTCTCTGCTTTTTAAGATGCTGTCTAGGCTTGTCATTGCTTTTCTCCCAAGAAGCAGGTAGGTCCCCAAAATGAGTTGTTCCAGGGCTGTCACAGAGCCAAAGAGGGGAAACTTAGACTGGATCCTCTTTCTTTTTTGTATATAATTTTCTTAAGTTTTCTGTTTTACAATTAAAAGCACTCATTTTACATCCTTAAGATATCAACGACTTCCCTTCTTCTCTTTCCATGGTTCCTTTTACATATCATAAATCCCTGCATATTTTACAAAAACTATACCATTTAGTATTCCATTATTGCATCCATCAAAACTTGCTTGCACTGATGAATTAATCTTAATGCTGCCAGCGTTTTCAGCTGTACACAATTATTTCCCATATCTTCAATAAATATTTCCCAATCTTCTTTAAATGTACGTTCTTCTTGTTCTCTTATTCTATATGTTTAGTCTGTGAGTTGTGCATATTCTGTCAACTTAAGTTGTCATTCTTCTTTGGTTGGGAACTCACTCATTTTCCATTTTCAGACTAACAAAACATGGGACACAGTTGTAACATACATAAATTACCTTTTTTGACACCTGGGAATTTCAGTCTGAATTACCCCCAACAGAAAGGACACTGGGTTTTTTGGGAAAGTACTTTTAAACATTTCCCCCCCCCCCAGTTCATTATAGAAAATTAGACTGGATCCTGATCCCATTCACCTTGGCCACATGACTTGACAACATAGCCTAGAACACTAAACTTCAACCAGCTTGCTTTATGTTAAGTTGAGGGTGAACATATCAGACGACACAGCGATTCTTCAAACAGCTCTTGTTTATTCACAGGCCAGAACAGAACTGAAATGAAGGGTTCAGCCAGCCTGCTTATATAGAGCTCCAGAACAACGTAATTGTAACAACTTTCTGTAACTATCCAATCACTGAACGCCACTTTCGATCCCTTATTTGCATATGTGGACCTGAACTACAGTGGTGCCTCGCAAGATGAAAAGAATCCATTCCGCGAGTCTCTTCGTCTAGCGGTTTTTTCGTCTTGCGAAGCAAGCCCATTGACGGATTAGCGGATTAGCGCTATTAGCGGCTTAGCGGCTTTTAGCGTCTTATCGGCTTAGCGGATAAGCAGATAAGCGGCTTAGCGGCTTAGAAAAAAGGGGGGGAGGAAAAAAAAGTCGGAAAAACTCGCAAGACATTTTCGTCTTGCGAAGCAAGCCCATAGGAAATTCGTTTTGCGAAGCACCTCCAAAAAGGAAAACTCTTTCGTCTAGCGAGTTTTCCGTCTTGCGAGGCATTCGTCTTGCTGGGCACCACTGTATCTACAGTATCCCCCTGCTGGTCCAGGATGAGAACTTCAGTACATAACACTTTATATCAGCTTCTTGTGTGCAGGATTGCTCCCCAGAAGGTTTTAGACAAATCAGTTGTTAGACAAATTGGATTTCCTCCTGCCAAGGGAGGAATGGTGAAGTAAGTATGGCATATGCCACTGTTTTTTCTCAAGGCTCACCCCACAAAATACTACTACTACTACTACTACTACTAATAATAATAATAATAATTTATTTATAACCCACCCTTCCCGGTTCAGAAATCCGGGCTCAAGGCAGCTAACAACAAATTTAAATGATGCAACAAAAAACATCATAAAATACATTAGAAAACATGAATAACAATAAATTCAAAATTCAAAATTCCTTGATCCTTCTTCAGAGCAGAACTCCACAACAAATTCGGCTAGCTAGCACTGCTTTCAGCTAATGTTGCTACCAAGAGTGAAATTATGGAGAAAGTTTCATTCTTTTGTCAATAACTGTAGCATATTGCAGATGAGAAAGTTTGATGGTGGTGATTGTTTGCATATTAGGGAAGCCAAAGCGGGTGGGAGAGAAGGAATAATAAGTGCCATCGGGTGTTAATCAGAGAAGCATCATCGTTTTGTCACTATGAGAATGATCATAAAGAGTTGTCATTGATATAAAAAGCTCATTTCCAAACACGACTCAAAAATAAAACTAATGACACTGGCATGAAGAGAGAATGCTTTTAGATCTTGAAACTGATATATTCAGGGTTGGCAGGTAGAGTTTGCATGAAGCCCGGTGTATTTTCGCGGACAACCCAAGCGTAAATAAATATAAAGAAACCAGGGCAGTAAATGCAAAAATAGGAAGTTAACAGCCGTGCTGGAGAAATGGCAAATGGCAAATTAATAGTTTGCATATTTATGACTCATAAATCAGCACTTTGAAGTGATGCAAAACAGTTTAATAAAAACGAGAAGTGTGTCAGGACTTCAAAGGAATGCTCCACTAAATCAATACTAATCCAGTACTCTCTGTTATTTGATGCAAAAGTTTGTGTTAATGCAACATTAATTTAAAACATGCGGAAGGAAAGAAATTCTAACGAGAGAGAAAAGGTTCATTCTCAGTCATGTGGCTAGCTTGATTTACATGGGAGAGGAATCCAAACTATAGGAAGCCAGCATAAGTTATAGCAGGATATATTGTTCCAGTGTAAATTACCCATCTTCCAAAGTCAGATTAGCAGCAGAGTTATGGCCGGCTGAGCCAGTCTCAGCCTGGCAGAGAGAAAACAAGTCTTTAAAATAGAGTTGCCAGGTCACATGATTGAGCTAAATGCAATTTAGTTCCTCCTCTGTCACCAGCACTCCAGAATGTGCCTTTTAGGTGCTTATGCTGATGTGAGTTACACTGGATTAAGTTCTGAGCCCCATCTGACCAGTAGCACCCTAGCTCAGGCTTAGGCAAACACGGCCCGCCAGATGTTTTGGGACTACAACTCCCATCATCCCTAGCTAACAGGACCAGTGGTCAGGTATGATGGGAGTTGTAGTCCCAAAACATCTGGAGGGCCGAGTTTGCCTATGCCTGCACTAGTAAAACCCAACTGAGGGACAACATATCCCTGGCTGAGCTGGGAAAGCTCAGGATCCTAAGCGCCTCTGAGCACACATTGCCCTGGAGCATAGGCACCAAATCTGTGGGGCTGAAGACCGTCCAGTTGCCCCCCCCCCTAAGTATGCAGGGATGTGACTGAGCCTCCGCCCCATCTTGAGGGGCTGGGCTCTGCCGGGCCTCCCCACAGTGGTGCAGGGCCCTGCTGGGGTGCTGATGCATGTGATGTCACACGGGTGTGTTTCACTTATGATGTCACATGCAGGCGACGAGCCCCCCCCCCCCTCAATGTCACACAGAACTCAGCGTCTCTGCTCTGTGAGCATTTGTGAGAAAGGAAAATGGAGGCTTTTGATGAAACTGTGGGAGGCAGTGGAAGACAGGAGTGCCTGGCGTGCTCTGGTCCATGGGGTCACGAAGAGTCGGACACGGCTAAACAACTAAACAACAACAACAAAATGGAGGCTTAATGTCCCAGGTGTCTGATACTGATGCCCAGGGTAGATGACAGTGCTGGGTGTGGGTACTGCTTGAAGCACTGGGACCATAGCAGCTGGTTCATGCTGGGCCTGAATCTTAGTACGGCCAAAATAAAATGAAGGAACTAAATAGAACAGTGAGCAATGGTTTGATTCTTAATGGCATTTTGATGGCGTTAGTGATGTGTGTTGTTTTGACAGATTCAGCTAATTAAAACTGAGGGAGAGTCCTTCCTCCAAGGAGCTGTTGTGCAGATGAATTGATGTCATCTATTAGTAAATATTTAAGGTGGAAAACAATTTGTTGATTCAATACACGCACGCACGCACGCACACACACACACACGAGAAGTGCAGCCACAGCATTTAATAATAATAATAAATAATAATATTTTTTTATTTATAACCCGCCCTTTCCGGTTCAATAACTGGGCTCAGGGCGGCTAACAACAAATTTAAAATACTTAATTGATGCAACAAAAAAACAGCATAAAATACAGTATAAAATGTGAATAACAATAAATTCAGAATTCAAAAATCAATTTACGGGGAAAATCCATCCAATAAACATTAGATGATCACCAGGGCTAGCTGGCTAAATTAGTCCTATTTGGGCCAGCATGGAGACCAGGAAAGAATTAGCTGTGGGATCCCAGAAGAAGTAATCTTCATAAAAAGGGGAGGGGGAGGGAAGGAAGGGGAATAAAAGATCAGGCTAAGTTCAAGTTGAAAGCCAGGTGGAATAGCTCTGTCTTACAGGCCCTATGGAAGGAAGCTAAATCCTGCAGGGCCCTGCTCTCATGGGACAGAGCATTTCACCAAGTCCGAGCCATCACTGAGAAGGCCCTGGCCCTGGTGGAGGATAATCTAACTTCATTAGGGCCCGGGACCTCTAAACTATGATTACTCATGGACCTTAAGGTCCTCTGTGGGGCATACCAGAAGAGGCGGTCCTGTAAATACGAGGGCCCTAAGCAACCACTGGGCTAGCAAACAAGTATGTTTATAAGGTCATTTCATTTAAACATTTCATTTTATCCATTAATTATATTTCTGTGCCGCTTTTCACTCACACGAATCACAAAGTGGCTTACAGACAACAAATAACAACATAATAATACATCACAATTGCAACGCAAGTCAAGTAGAGTAATTAACAGATCCCCAGGAAAGCAGCCACCTTCTATAAAACACTATTAACAAAACAACCAGAAGAAATAGCTGAACAGCACAACCACAACAAAAGTCATATTAAGAGACTCACAAAGCACTCATATTCCACAAGACAATATTCACAACAATAACAAACCAATAACCCTGGAAAGCAGTGATGCATTCACACAAACTTTCTCTACACCCACATGACTCATAATCTTCCACTCAGTTCCTCGAGTCCTTGGCAGCAAGTCCCTTCTGAAGATTCATCGGGCTGGAAGTGGGGCAGCACAGTGAAACCAACCACCCCACTCTCTCTCCCATCTCTCCCCTATTTCTTTCTCTGGAAACGCTTCCTCTGTGAAGACTCCTAGGGCTGCAGGGTGGGAAAAGCCATTGCCTGATGGTCAGCACAAAGTCTCATTCCCTTCACTGAAGTGAGGGGTGTTTAATCCACCTGAGATTATCACATCAGCTCAGTGGCCATAGTCTTGAGGAATTTGGAGAATGGGGCCATTTCAGAGCCAGACCATTCCCCCAAGGGGCTTCCTAAGTAGGAGAGTCATCAGTAAAGGTGTTAGCAAAGCCACTTAAATAATGTGGACGGAGTCCTGAGAGAGAGAGAAATTCTGGTAACAAAGATGGAAGAGATAGGAACAGATAGGTTTTGCCTTTCTTGGGCTTTGTACATAGCAGGAAAACATTCAGCCAAACATACAGAGGGGAAAATCTCTCAAAACTACACAGCTAGATGGATCAGTGGTTTGATTTCCTATGTTTATTCTCTCTAAGTGTTTTGACTTTGCAGGATTATGTACCTGGAGTAATGCCCCTTTTTTTTGCCTGGGTGGAAGACAGTGTGTGTAGAAACAACCCTTTGTGCAAAGGTAACATTTACATTTTTGCCCCACCCACTTTTGCCATGGACACCACCCACGTCAGGCATGTGACCCTCAAAAGGTTGCCAAGAAGGGAATCCAGACCCCGGCCTGCTAAAATGTTCCCTGCTTCTGGGGTATTTTGACAATTGCAGATAGCAGGAACACAGATTTGCAAGAGAAACTAAGTGTGTGCTTCTTCCTTTTCTGCTTGGACCTGGCCCAAGAAGCAAATGAGAGAGCCTGGAAATAAAGAGCTTAGAAGAAAGTTAAAGCCAAGCTATCTGTGCAGCAGACACAAAGGAAACTTGTTTCCCTCCGCCCCTCATTATTTGTGCCTGTGCAGAAGAGTGCGAATATTGCACTCACAAATAGTATGCGGCGCCATGAGCTGCGTGCAGATAAACACTATTTTTCATGCCCTCGCGCACTGAAAGAAATACATTAGGATCTCCCTGCTGAGCTTGCAACCTCCAGGAGAGCCATGTTATCCCTCCCCCCCTTTCTTTCCCAGATAGGCCCAGTGTGTTTGCTTTGTGGGCAGCTTTTCCAAAATTCATCCATCTCGAAGATTAATAGAACCCACTGTAGCAGCTGCTTCTTTCCGTTTGGCAAGGGCCAATAGTTCCGCTCTGAGTATTAACATCCTCTTCTAATTCTGCTTTGGAACTCTCTTACGGTCTTACACTAAGACCTGCTGCACCGGCAAAGATCAGGAGGGAGAGGCGATGTCGTTTCTTGCAGAGCTAGATCAGGATGTATGCTAAGCGAGCAAACCTGTGTTTGCCCAGTAAGCAGCCATCAACGGCTAAGGTTTTGCTGCCTTCTTTTTGGTGCGACAGAAATAGGATGGAGGTGTGCATCATGCAATGATCCTCATCAGAGAGAGCCAGTGTGGTGTAGTGGTTAAGAGCTGTAGTCTCGTAGTCTGGGGAACCGGGTTCGCGTATCCGCTCCTCCACATGCAGCCGCTGGGTGACCTTGGGCTAGTCACACTTCTCTGAAGTCTCGCAGCCCCACTCACCTCACAGAGTGTTTGTTGTGGGGGAGGAAGGGAAAGGAGAATGTTAGCCGCTTTGAGACTCCTTAAAGGGAGTGAAAGGCGTGATATCAGATCCAAACTCCTCCTCTTCTTCTTCTTCTTCTTCTTCTTCTTCTTCTTCTTCTTCTTCATCATCATCATCATCATCTTCATCCTAAGGATCTGAGGATATTCCATATAAAGAACTAGGGATCTTTGTTTGTTTGTTTGTTTGTTTGTTTTGTATACCACCCTTTATCCATAGATCTCAGGGTGGTTCAAAGCTTAAAAATACAACGCAAAAACACAAAATACATAATAAAAACAAGAACAACAAACCACAAACCAACACCTGGTTGCTGCCCCATCCACTCCCACAAACACATTGAAAAGGGGTATGTTAATCAATCCAAGGCCCAGTTGAAGAGGAATGTTTTCACCTGGCACCTAAAGGTGTATGATGAGGAGTCAGGCAAATCTCCCGGAGGAGAAAATTCCACAAGCCTGTAAAAAAGCCTGTTCTCCTGTTGCCACTTTCCGGACTTCTCTTGGGAGAGGCACATGAAGAAGTGCCCCAGATGATGATCTCAGGGTCCAGGTGGATTCATATGGAGAGAGGTGGTCCTTGAAGTATTGCAGTCCTGAGGCATTTAAGGCTTTATATGTCAAAACAAGTCCTTTGAATTGAGCCTGGAAACTAATTGGCAGCCAGGGCAACTAGGCCAGGATTGATGTTATATCTTGCGAGCTGAAGTTTCAATACCATTTCCAGAGGCCGTCCTATGAAAAAAATGTTGCAGTTAGTAACATATTCCCAAGCCAGAGCACCTGGATGTACAGCGAAAATACACAGAATGTGTATACAGTGGTACCTCGGGTTAAGTACTTAATTCGTTCCAGAGGTCCGTACTTAACCTGAAACTGTTTTTAACCTGAAGCACCACTTTAGCTAATGGGGCCTCCCACTGTTGCCACGCCGCCGGAGCACGATTTCTGTTCTCATCCTGAAGCAAAGTTCTTAACCCGAGGTACTATTTCTGGGTTAGTGGAGTCTGTAACCTGAAGCGTATGTAACCCAAGGTACCACTGTACAACGGTCAAAATGGCCCTTGTGGATGGGAAGATCTGTCCACTAGCTAGAAAGGGTTCCCCTACCCTGCATACATATATGTCAGGGACTGGACTGAGGCAGAATGGTGGAGACGGCCTCCCCGCCCCCTTGCTGCAGAGGGGAGAAGCTGGGAAATATTGAGAGAGGAGCAGGAAGAAGAAGCACCATGGAAGAGATAGCTGACAGACTCGGTGTATTTAGAAAGCATTCCAGATCCCCCCTCTCCCCGAACCCAGCGAGCATTGAAAGTAGGAGAACAGAAAGCTCAGAGGCAGAAGGCACAGATCAGTCAATGTAGGGATGACGTATAATAGGAGAGACAGAGGGGGTGGGGCTTCCCTCGGAGCAACGCCATTAACGAGAGGCGACGTTACTAAGCATCTCTGTGTGAATATTGAATAAAAGACATTGGTAAGAGCTTCTTGTCGTCCCATTACTGGCAGCCCGCCGTGAGAGAGGGGGATCAGATTCCTTGAAGCCTGACAATTAATGAACTACAAAGCTGAAAAGGAGCAAACTCTGGTCTCATGCAATGATGAGAAGATCAAGGACCACTGACAAGTTCTGCCTACTGTGTCCCAGAAAGGACATCAGGGCAAGGGGAAGACAAGCCTAGCCACTTCAAAGAAGCAAAGAGAAAGCCCACACTCAGCGTGTGGTGGAGAGCCAGTGTGGTGTAGTGGTTAAGAGTGGTGGTCTCGTAATCTGGTGAACCGGGTTTGCGTCCCCGCTCCTCCACATGCAGCTGCTGGGTGACATTGGGTCACACTTCTCTGAAGTCTCTCAGCCTCACTTGCCTCACAGAGCGTTTGTTGTGTGGGAGGAAGGGAAAGGAGATTGTTAGCCACTTTGAGACTCCTTAAGGGGAGTGAAAGGTGGGATATCAAGTCCAAACTCCTCCTCCTCCTCTTCTTCTTCTTCATTACCATCCGTTATGGAACAAGAACCTCCAACTACTGTTTTACAAGAAAACACCAGCAAGGGAAGATAAGCTTGGCTTAAGCTGAATAGAAATGTTCAGTGTCCTTTATTTATGTATGCCACTACTGCGGCCCGTGTTTTGCTAGCCCCAAAATGGAAATGAGCGAGGTCCCAACTAAAGAAGAATGGCAATTTAAGATGACAGAATATGCACAGCTTGCAGACTTATATAGAATAAGAGAACAAGAAAAACATATGTTTAAAGAAAATTGGAAAATGTTTATTGAATATATTGGGGGGGGGGTTGTGTACACTTGAAAACGTAGGCAGCATTAAGATAAATTAAACAGTGTAAATAAGTTTTGATGGATGCAATAATGGACTACTGAATGGTTTAGGGATTATGCAGGGATTTATGATATGCAAAATGAACCATGGAAAGAGAAGAAGGGAAGTCTTTGATATCTCAAGGATGTAAAATAAGTATTCTAAATTGTAATATATATATATATTGTAATATGTATATATATTTATATATATATTTTCAGTGTCCTGGTCTTGAAGAGCTGATCTCCTTCCTTGACCCTTTCTTTTACACACCCCTTGCTTTTTGTCTGCCTTGTCTTTTTTCATTTGTATGCCAGATGGCAGGGCCTGTCTCTCATTTATTGTAATTACTGTGTGCTGAATTGGGAAACAATGATTGTCTAAGAAGTGGGACAAAAGTATTACACATGCATACATACTTATGGACAGCTGCCTGTCTTTTCGCAGTGAGCACAAATAGCAGAAGTGAGCACTCTGCACTCAGATTAACCCTCTGCTCCTAAAACACAATATATCATTTGTCTCCCATGAATTCACTGAAGTTCTTGTGTGTGCTGTTCAAAAAGCCGCTCTGAAAAGTCAAGTGACCATCATCAAGCACAGTTTAGTGCAAAATAGAACAGGTATTTGGGCCATCATTGACATTGTCGAATGCTTTCAGAAGGCTAATCAGTTTCAGAATGATTGTATACCCCTGAGGACATGGGAATATTTTTTAATATATTGGCTCGTAAAGTTTGTTTTATTTTCCATTAGTGAATCTGTGGAGTAAGTAGAATTAATTTGAAATATTCAAAGGGAGTGTGTCTTTCGTTAACTTTGATTCATTTGGCTCTTCATGTAGAGTAAGTCTGAGCTCATTATTTTAATTAAGGCAATTCGTTTTGGTGTGAACTTGAAGTTCATGATTTCTTAGTCAGTGCTATGTGGGAAAACATCCAGTTGCAAGATATTGCATTATTAATTGAATTTTCTGGTTTTATTTCTGATGAGATGAACAACGTCAATGTTTTGGCAAGGCCTGCGGTACGTTGCAAAATCTTGAAATAGGATGTACATGTCAAATAGAAATAGAAAAAAGAGGGGTTTTAGAAAAGATGTCATCAGTCCATAAACCAAAAAATCCTTCTAAGCTTTATGGTTTCAGTCCAAAGTAGACCATGGAGAGCAGCTCATCTAAGAAGCCACAATCACCCCTAATCTGCTGTTCAGCTGTGAAGAGTAAGCAGGAAGAAATTGAATCCAATTCCTCCTCCACTTCATAGAATCACAGAATTGGAAGGGACCCTGAGGGTTATCTAGTCCAACGCCCCGCAATGCAGGAATATGCAGCTGTCCCTTAAGGCGATTGAACCTGCAAACTTGGCATTACTAGCACCACGCTTTAACCAACTGAGCTGTCCTCCCATGAAACCATTTTGAAAAGTGGTGTGACATTCAAGTGAGGAGTACCACATGTGCAGGATATATTTGGTGAATCTTCTTGACTGCTAAGAGTTACACATATCATACAAACTCTCAATAATATGCAAATATCAGTAATAATCTCATAGTGTTAAACATCCTATTTTACAAGCATTTCAACCTTTCTATAATAGCCTAATTAGAAAATAATAATAATGGTTTGTTTTTATTTTATTACCTCTTTGAAATATTTTAAATCCAAATTTGTATCCTTAAATATACATGCCCAATACAGTCGTACCTTGGTTCTGGAACGGAATCTGTTCCGGAAGGCCGTTCAGCTTCCAAAAATGTTTGAAAACCAAGGCGTGGCTTCTGATTGTCTTCAGGAGCTTCCTGCACTCAATCGGAAGCCGCAGAAGCTGTATCGGATGTTCAGCTTCCCAGAATAGTTCACAAACTGGAACAATCACTTCCGGGTTTGCGGCGTTCAGGAGTCAAAGCGTTTGAGAACTAAGCTGTTCAAAAACCAAGGTATAACTGTACGTTTCTAAAATTCCACTATGCAAATATTGAAATATTCACTCATAAAAAGTGTGTGAGTGTACAACTGTCGTGCCTAGTCATAGTGAGGTAATCTAAAGCACTTCAATTGCCTCTTAAAATAAAAATGATCAAAGTATTCTGTGCAACTCTAGCATGGCTAACATTACCTGATGAATCCAGATTCCTGCAGCATGTGTATCTATGCACCAGGGAACAGGCCTGGGAAACATGTGGCCCTGCTGATGCTGATGGACAATAATTCCCATCATCCCTGATGCTGGCTGAGACTGATGAGAATTGGAGTCCAACATCATCTGCAGGGTCACAGGTTTGCCAGTTTTGCCTTACGACTTCCATTTTCTCTCAGGGAACCTGAGATGTCAAAAGACACCCCCATCGACCTCTTATCTTGCTAACGTGCTTTCAGAATCAGCTGGCGGTCTGCTAGCGTTCACTTGATTTGTTGCTCAAAGGCAAATCACACTCCTGGTTGTTGATGGAGCTACATTTGACACTCTGCTTCTGCCTCTTAGCAGAGCATTTGAACTGTCCTTAAACACTCCTCTTTGGCGCTGGCAGGTTTTGACAAAGACCGTAAGCAGGTGCGCTATCAGCATGTCTGCGGAGAGATTTCCAAACACACACGCCTACTTTTTCCTTGAATTGCCTCGACTTTTAAACATTTGCACACACCGCCCATTACAGTTGCTTAGGAACCGATTGCCCATGACAGGAAGTGTCAGGGAAGGTAGCAAAGTTTCAGGATGACATATTTTCCCCATCACTCCTCCCAACCTCCTAATTATATGCTCGTCATTCTGAAGACAAAACTCTTCCTGGGGAATGGGTCATTAAATTTTGCTGGCTAAAGCCAGTGTTGCAGTAGGTGCAATGTTTGTATCAAGCGGTCAGCACCTCCTAAATTCCTACTGGGATGTCTCCGCTTGCTCTGGAAAAGATGTATCTTTTTTAAAGCTGGCCCAGGCAGTCTAGTTAAAAAGAAACCCAAGGAAAACATATTTGTTTTGCCCACAGCAGAGATATGATACTGTGAATCTGGACACACTTCTGCATAGGAAGAAGACGGTTTTTCATACTCTAGATACTAGGCAAAGGTAAAGGTACCCCCTGACTGTTAGGTCCAGTCACAGACGATTCTGGGGTTGCGGCGCTCATCTGGCTCTATAGGCTGAGGGAGCCGGCGGATCATGTGGCCACCATGACTAAGCCACTTCTGGCGAAACCAGAGCAGCACACGAAAATGCCATTTACCTTCCCACCAGAGCAGTACCTATTTATCTACTTGCATTTTGACGTGCTTTCAAACTGCTAGGTCAGCAGGAGCTGGGACCGAACAATGGGAGCTCCCCCCATTGTGGGGATTCGAACCGCTGACCTTCTGATTAAAGATCATTCCTGACTACCCTATATTGAGAAGGGACGCAGGTGGCGCTGTTGTCTAAACCACTTGGGCTTGCTGATTGGAAGGCCGGTAGATCAGAAGGCAATCAAATGTTTGACAAGTTATCATAACCAAACAGGAATTAAGATGATGGACTGAAAAGTGAATATGGTCCGACTTCACCTTTTCTTTCTTTTTTCCTTTTTGCATGCATTCAGCCACCTCTCTTTTTTGATATATATTTTTAAAATTCATTTTCGTTTTTAACCATTATCATCATACTTAAATCATTTTACAAATAGGATTCTTAGAATCCCAGAACTTCCCTCTACCCCTCCACAGTTTCCCTAAATATTCTTTTCAAACTGCATTGTACCACATTCTCCATATTTTCTTAAAACTCAATTGTTACCATAATTCTCACTTCATCACAAGAGGTGTTTTTTTGTTTGTTTTTTAGAATCTTGCCAATGTTTTTAATTGTTTACAGTGTTCTTTCAAGTAACTTATAAAATTTCCCCATTCTTTATTAAATTTATTGTCCTCTTGATCTTTGATTTTCCCAGCCATTTTCACCATTTTGGCATAGTCCATCTTCTTCATCAACCATTCTTCTTTTGTAGGTAATTGATCCTCCTTCCATCTTTGGGCAAGTAACATCCACGCAGCTGTTGTAGCATACATAAATAATCTCTCCTGATCCCTCAGTATTTCTGGAACTAGAATTCCTAGTAAGAAAGCTTCAGGTTAGGTTCAGCCACCTCTCAAGATATCATCATCAAACTTGGGACAAAGGTTCTAGAGTTAGGGAGGCAGACCTCCTCACTGTTTGGACACTGGCCTCCTCTTTGAATCAAGATGGCAGACATTTTGGTGTGGATTTGCATGTCTTATGACATGGTTTCAGCCATTGCTCAATATATTGTTGTCAAATTAGCAACAGAGTTCCTGAGGTGAGGATGTGGATCTTCATTTCTGATTGGCTGTCATTTTGAATCAAGGTGCAATTCTGAATCAAGATGATGGACTGAAATGTGATTTTGGCGTGACTATACCCAATTTTTGATGTGTTGGAGCCAAACTCATAAATTACACTATCCATTTAAAAACCCAATATTTTTTTTGTTTCTAAAAAAACCCCCCAGCAGTCCTGGGTATTACTTGCTAGTTATACTTCAGCAATAATAACTATTATTATTATTATTATTATTATTATTATTATTATTATTTCTTTATACCCTGCCCATCTGGCTGAGTTTCCCCAGACACTCTGGGCGGCTTCCAACAGAATATTAAAATACAATAATCTATTAAACAGTAAAAGCTTCCTAAAAAAGGGCTGCCTTCAGATGCCTTCCAAAAGTCTGATAGTTGTTTTTCTCTTTGACATCCGGTGGGAGGGTGTTTCACAGGGTGGGTGCCACTACCGAGAAAGCCCTCTGCCTGGTTCCCTGTAACTTGGCTTCTCACAGGGAGGGAACCGCCAGAAGGCCCTTGGCACTGGACCTCAGTGTCCGGGCAGAACAAAGGGGGTGATGCTTCTTCAGCTAATTTAGTTACTTAAAAAGAAAGCCTTTCATATCACTTGAAAAGCAAGCTGTTCTTACTTGGTTCATGCAAGATTCACATCTTTTTATATTTCTTTTGGAAAGTTGTTACAGATGTCATCATTTTTGCCTGGAAGTAAATTCTATCGGACACAGTAGAACTTTCAAATAAGTATGTTTAGGAGTGACACTTTGACATACCTGATCAATGTCAACGCATTACTGTTCCCACGGATCACACCCATTTTGCTTCTCTTACTGTTGTAAAGAAATTTGCTCTTGAAAGCAGTTCCTCCTGGAGGCTTGATTGTGAAGAGCCTTATGAAAGGGACTGATCATATCCAAGTTACTTCGAAGAACACACTAAAAGTGGCAAGGGAGAGGGAAGAGTACGGAAAGTCAATCTAGAATGATTTGCCTCCTACATCTCCCTCTTACACTTACAACTCTAAAATCCTGATGTAATGTATCTGAAAGCTGTGAAAGAGCAAAACATCAGCCATCCTAAACTGTCATCAGTTGATGAGTTAGGGTGAAGCTTCATCAAGAGATACCATGGTAAAAGAAATGGTCATGTTATTTCAGGAGTGTACCCTTGTAAAGAACATTCTGATTCCCCCCCCCCCGTACTTTTTGCCAATGACCTCATTGGCTTTCCCTTCTCCTTATAGTAAAGGGACTTATATTCAACATGTGATTGGCAGCCTAGGAAGACTCATGAGGGCCAGAGAGAAAGGGTTGCAAGGCTGCATTTGGCCTTCATGCAGGAGGTTATCTGTCCCCAATAGAGGCTGGATCTACACTGATCTGGAAAACACCATTTAACAAAATGCTATTAAAAACATATATAGCTCCCAATGCAATTTCCCATTGATGAACAATCGCTGCTTGGGTGTCACATTTTTATAACACATTTTTAACATTATAACTCACCAGTCCAGAGATGGTACAAAGCGAGATGGACCAGTGGTCTTATTCCACACAAGGCTGCTTCCTCCATTCTTGTGGTCAAGCACACACTAGAATTTTGCTTTAGCCTCTGCTCCACATGTGTGTGTTTTTTTAAAAAAATCTGCATTTTCCCGTGTATAAGACTAGGTTTTTTTTACAAAAAAAAAATGGTTTAAAATTGGGGCTCATATTACACATGGGTAGTGCTGTTTTCTTAATTTGGAGTCTCCAGAAATAGGGGGCGTTTTAGACATGGGGGCGTCTTATATATGGAAAAATACGGTAATTTTAATTTGATTTTACAAGTATAAAATTATAACAATACAACCATACAGATCCACATTTACTGATTCCTCCAAATCTCTGGACTTCCCACCTCCCCTCCATGGGTCCTATTTTTAAACCTTTTCCACTGCATCTTTTCCAGTAATCTATATTTTCTATAACTCCATTGTCTCCACAGTACTTGCTACATTACAAGTGTTATTGCAATCCTGCTAATGTTTTCATCTGCTTACAGTGGTCTCCAAGATAAATTATTTAAAAAATTCCCATTCTTTGTTAAAGTTTTGGTCTTCTTGGTTCCTGAGCTTTCCGGTCAGTTTTGCCATTGTCCAACAGCATAGTCCAACAGTTTAATATGCCATTCTTCTCTGGTAGGGACTTTATCTTCTTTCCATCTCTGGGCTAGTAGCATCTGTGTGGCTGGCATCACATACATAAAAAAAGCCTCTGGGGTATATATATATATATATATATATATATGTTAATTTGAACATTCCCCCCCCCATCTCATTGTATATCATTTCCCAGAATGCTTTTATTACCTTACAAGACCACTATACAAGTCAGGCTTTCTTATGCAGATGAATAGACACCAACTGAGCAGCAGTTTAGACTGCTGAATGCCAGGTAGCATTGCAAAAGAAAAGAAAAAAAATCCATTGAAATAGGCAGGACAGAGCTGACTTAAAATCTTGTTCCGTTTTTTAAAGAGAGGTCACTAATGAAATCTTTTGGCAATTACATTCAGCTGCAAACGGATAATTAGAGCGCCCATTTATTTTCTAACTTGGTTCCAAGTCACTACCCTGCCGTTTATTCTGGATTCCTTTGCAGTAGCGCAGCTGGTCTCAAGAAGGTGTGATAAAAGTCCACGGGAGTGTAATTGCTGTCCACCACAAGAACGCATTCCAATTAAAGAAGTGGTTTTTTTTGAAAGGGAAAGATCTCCCCACTCTTCACTCCCTCCCCCAGGATGAGCCAAGTAAGAATTGGTTGCACTCATTACTTGGGTGAGGGAGAGAAACAATATTAATTCATATCTTATTTTTTGGGTTATTACTACCATCCATTATAAAGGTGGGAAAATCTGAGGTAAAGCAAAGTCATATTGTTACTCTCTCCCTCCCCTGCCTTCTCTCTCTTTCTCTCTCTTGTATCCTGTTTCCATTAATTCTAAAAACACCCTTCAAAATCTAGCCGGTATAGCAAGGGAAATGTTACTGACATCATTAATAAGAATAAAATATTATTAGTCATACTTGCAAAATCTTGAAATTTAATTGTACTTTCAGCTTAGCATGAGCTGACAGTTGAGCTCCCCCCCCCCCCCCCGAAATATTAGCTAATTGTCACATGGAGAACTCTGCAGTGGTCTCATTAAAATATGAAACAGAACACATCAAGTTCAGAAATGGATATGTCAAGGAAGTCCTAATTCCCCCCTCCCAAAAAAAGAGCAGTGCTATAACCCAGGTAACATTCCTAAATGCATACATTTTAAGGATGTTTTATTAGAGCCTGTCTAGAAATCATTTTGGAAATTTTATGTTTTAAATCGCTCATTGCTGTGATCTAGAGAAAAAAGCACCGAGGTTGTTGCAAAATGGTGGACTCCCCCAGAATTCTCCCACATCCTAGCTAGTTTCAAAATCAGAGGAACTGCAAACAAGTCATAGAGTATATCAGTGGGGGAAGGCCCTGGTTATAAAAATAGAAAATATATATATATATATTGAGTTACCCTTGTACATACAGAACGGATCTCACTGGATTTCAACACACATTGAAGCACCAGAATCCTTCTTTAAAAGGGCAAATCTTTAAAGATATAATTATACAATGTTCTGCAAAGGGTGCTATTTCATATTTCAATAGGAGGACAAAGATCACAAAATGGGGGGGGGGGAGAGTCTCAGCAAAGTTTAAAGATCATGTGGTGAGATCATATTTTTGAGACTTTGTTCATAGTAATTAGAAAATGTCTGGGGGATCTTTTCCTCATACGTTGTCATATTTCTCCAATGGAATGAAGTCTCAGTAGACAATCATACATTTACACACTAATGACAAATTCACTTTGATAATATTGAGTTGGCGTCTCCATTTGTTCAGCACATTCCCCTCAATCTCACATTAACAATCACTGCTGTTGGCTGTTCCTGGAGATTTCCCTTGGCTATAATGTCCATTAGATACATCTATTTTCCAACTACATATTTAATAATTCAAGTATTTAAAATTATGCGACTTGATATACACGATTATGCTATAATTCCAGTTAGACAGCAGGCACCTTCCTTGGTCTGATCTAATAATGTGACCTGTTGGACTTTCTGTAATTTGTCAGGTTAAAAGATGACTACCCTCTTTTGTGATATGGAAATAATAATAATAATAATAAATTTTATTTATATCCCGCCCTCCCCAGCCGAAGCCGGGCTCAGGGTGGCTAACAACAATCAAATAATCAAACAACCAAATAATCCAACATTCTAAAAACATTTCATTATAAAAATTAATTAAAATCAAATTGATGGCAACAGTTAAACAAAATTCTGTGCAGGTTGCCAGAGGAGGGAGTCAGGCTGCGCCCTGACCAAAGGCCTGGTGGAACAACTCTGTCTTGCAGGCCCTGCGGAAAGATGTCAGGTCCCGCAGGGCCTTAGTCTCTTGTGACAGAGCGTTCCACCAGATTGGAGCCGCAGCCGAGAAAGCCCTGGCTCTAGTTGAGGCCAGCCTAACCTCTCTGTGGCTTCCATTTCCACCTTTACAGCCTGATCTCTTCTCCAGTATGCCCAAAGCTAGCTTTTGGTGAAGAAGGACCGTAGCTCAATGGTAAAGCATCTACTTTGCGTGCAGTAGATCTCAGGTTCAATCCTGGACATCTCCAGGTATCCTTGTCTGAAATCCTGGACAATCACAGCCAGTCCATGTGAACAATACTGAGTTAGATGGACAAATGGCTTGACTCAGTATAATTCCTATGTTATTTCCCAGCTGCTGGAAACTACAAGAAGGGAAAGCACAGGTCCTCCTTAGAAGCTTCCCATAAGCATCTGGTTGGCTACTGTGAGACTAGGTTGGTGGACTAGATGGACCAATGTCCTGATCCATCAGGTTTTTCTTATATTGTTACATGATGAGGTTATCTGGCTTCTTCTGCTTGAGCACAGGATTGCGGCTCCATCAAAAAGATAAAGACATAACCATGGCACTAGGAATGGCTTTCTGCTTCCAGTGTTATAAATACTTCAACTCAAGTGGTGTTCCGGACATCTGTATTATTGTGACAGCAAATACTTTTTTTACTAAAAGCATATCCATGTTATCAAAGCATTACATAGGAAAGTCTAACAATAATGAAGAACCCAAAAGCATTTTGGAATTACATAATGCTTTATTGAACTTTTTTAGAATAAGGAATGTGGAAGAAAATAAATGGAAGTAAAACACTGTTCCATTTATTGAAAGAACATAGAATCATACTGGGATTTATTGCTGTCTTAGAGGATTCCCCCCCCCAAAAAAGTCAAAGTATGAAACATTATGTAATTTTTCTTTTCTTTTGTGATGATTTAATTTTGCCTACATTTTCCAGTATCACTAATGTCCATGTGTACCATGAGAACTGTATATGGGGGAGCATTTTAAGCATACCCTCCATAATATTTATTCAGCACCAATAATGGAGTTGGCATTACACAAATAACCACAGACATTGAAATAATGATACCTAGAAAGCAATCATTGGTATATTACTATCCCCCACATATGCACACTCCCACATGCAAATGTATCAAGGTACAATATTCAATGTTTAGGCTTAAGAAACTCAGGCTGCATTCGGACATGGGGTTTATTGTGTTAGTTTTACTGGCTACAATGCTAGCACTTCTGTTCTGATTTATACTGTTCCCCTTACACGGCAGTGCCTTGTTGTGTTATGGAATCATGTTGTGTGTTTTTCTAATCAATTTGCCACCATGTTGTGCTAAATTTTAAATGGCAGGAAAGAACTGTATGGCCGAACAGCACTCCAAATGTTGTCAAAGCTAAACTCCCACGATTTTCCAAATTAATAAGGTGGCAAATGGATTTTTTTCTAAAAAACAATTTACACAGAAATGAGCTCTAAACTTCTGCTAGATTCAGTTAGATTTCCAGAAGTGGCTTTTAGGTCGTGTGAAAGATCACATAAAATGCAAAAACAAACAGGTAGGAAAATTTCATGAAAATGGAACAAAGTGTCTTCTGAACGCTTCTTCTTCTTCAGTGATCACTCATAGTCAAGTAATATTGTCTTCCATAAACACGGTTTTACCGTAAGTGACTGTGGAGGCCAATTCTGGATCCACACGTCCTTCCACAGTAGGGACATAGGTTTCCGGACAGGAGTTAACCACGATGAGGGTTTGCCAAATGTGCCTTCCTCTTAGCACATTTCTCTCTTTTGTCCTGAGTTCATGCTTCTTCAAAGTCCATGACATCTTTGGTAAAGGCTGTTCTCCAATTGAAGCGCTTGCAGGCCAATGTTTACTAGTTGTTGGTGTTTATACTACATTTTTTAAGATTTGCCTTGAGAGAGTCTTTAAACCTCTTTTGTTGACCGCCAGCATTACACTTTCTATTTTTAAGTTCAGAATACAGTAGTTGCTTTGGAAGACAATAATCAGGCATCTGCACAACATCACCAGTCTGAACGCAGCCTCCGTCTAAAGGAGCAATTAGTGTTAGTCCTCTTCTGGCATTCATGCTCACATCATTGCAATCTCATGAAGCAGGGAGTGGAGCCACCACACCCACTGTGTCAAGGAGCTGTCAAGTGAGCCCAGGTCAACCACAGTGCAGGGAAGCATACAAGGCACAGAATGCAATTAGCTTTTTCTTACCAGAAACTAACAACACAGCAGAGTCCTCTAGTTTGTCTTAATCCATCTGAGACATTGCTGAACCTGACCACTATCCCCACCTTTTCCCCTCTAGCCTCTCACTCTGGAACCCTCCCAAGCTGATGAAGGCCGCGTTGAAGGAATGAACTGTCTAGCCCATTGCTCAGCAACGCGTAGGACTCTTCTCAAGCAGGAGAACCAGCAGGACCGGGACTGTCCTGCTGCTGTGTAGAAAGACCAACCTCCGACTCCTCTCTATCTGAGTCTGTGCTCACACTATGTGACTCAGCTTCTAACCCTGTCCTGGAAGACCCTCCTTCTCCTGACCCATCTTGATTGCTCAAACCCAGCTCATTCCAGCTGTTTTGGGGAGACAGAGAGTGTGGAGGACTCCCTGGTCCTGAATGGGGTAACTGTGCCCCTGAAGGACCAGGTGTGCAGCCTGAGAATCATTTTGGACTCACAGCTGTCCATGGAAGCGCAGGTTAATTCTGTGTCCCGGGCGGTTGTCTACCAGCTCCATCTGGTACGCAGGCTGAGACCCTACCTGCCCATGGACTGTTTCACCAGAGTGGTGCATGCTCTAGTTATCTCCCGCTTGGATTACTACAATGTGCTCTATGTGGGGCTACATTTGAAGGTGACCTGGAAACTGCAATTAATCCAGAATGCAGCAGCTAGACTGGTGACTGGGAGTGGCCGCCGGGACAACATAACACCAGTCCTGAGAGATCTGCGTTAGCTCCCAGTACATTTCTGAGCACAATTCAAAGTGTTGGTACTGACCTTTAAAGCCCTAAATGGCCTCGGTCCTGTCTACCACCCCCATCGTTCAGCCTGGACACTGAGATCCAGTGCCGAGGGCCTTCTGGCGGTTGCCTCGTTGCAAGAAGTGAGGTTACAGGGAACCAGGCAGAGGACCTTCTCGGTAGTGGCGGCTGCCCTGTGGAACGCCCTCCCATCAGATGTCAAGGAAATAAGCAGCTATTCTATTTTTAAAAAACATCTGAAGGCAGCCCTGTTTAGGGAAGTTTTTAATATTTAATGCTGTATTGTTTTTAACACTCGATTGGGAGCTGCCCAGAGTGGCTGGGGAAACTCAGCCAGATGGGCGGGGTATAAATTATTATTATTATTATCATTATTATTATTATTATTATTATTATTCCTTCCCTAGACTGCTCTTCAGTGTCCCACCACCACATGTCCCACCATGATCTGAGATCTAAGTTGTCGTCTTCTGTGTCCTCCCTGGGGGGCTCTTGGGCAGGTGGCTCCCACCACTGTTCCTCATTCAACTAGTCCTGGAAACACTGGTTCTGCCCCCTCCATCACCACCAGACACGTGTTGGGGGAAAGGCCTGAAAAAGAGAGTCTGCTCTACGTGTATGGGTTGTAAAACTTAGAACCATGATCTACGATCTATAACGTCATGTTACAACCTACAAGGCAACGCTCTAAATGGAAAGAACAGTGTTAGCAACTCCGCGTCACAGGTTGGCTGCAATATGTCTGTTGGGTACATTCAAACGGAACATTTCTTGAATGTGTGCATTGACACTATTAACACCAAATTTGTGTGCTCAAAATAGAGCTGTGTAAATAGAACATAAGTAAGCACTTACGAAGTTAGTAACTCTAAGGGACACTGAATCATACTGGCTCAGGCAGAAGATGCAAATGAGTTACAATAAAAGCCTATTATGTCCTCAATAATTGTTGGGACAAATAGCTCGCAAAGCCGGCATTTAATTTCTGGAGGATGGTTCAGCTTATTTATGTAAAGTGATACTGTCAATTTGTTTCTTAATAGCAGAGAAGAATGTACAATTTGTACAGGGCAACTGCATGCTCAGTTCATAAGGGAAGCAGAACTGTGCAAAACCCATCAGGGAGATTTCAAGCCTTGATTCAAAGAGAGGAAACTGTCTAAAAAATGAAGGAAGTAATGGCCATTCTCAAAGCATATTTCAGCTTTGCACAGCAGAGTTTCCAAAAGGTTCATTTACTTCAGGGCAGCAGGAAGTTACCAGAAGTACGAGGAAGAAAACTAATTTCAAGCAGTGTCTATTCTTTGTGCTATGAAATTCATTCCCATGGATGGTGGAACTCCAACGTGTGCAAAAGAATACTTTATCAACAAGGACTTTTCCAGTTACTTGACTGGAAAGACAGCTTTACATGCACAGATGGGGAATGCATGCTTAGACTTACACATCATCAAAAATGGGAAACCACATCACACAAAAACACCCAAAAAAGTTAGGGAATGGAGGAGGATTTGAATGAAATGTACATATGCTTATTTCTATGTCTCTATGGAAATTTTGAGACAGTTATCATAGTTTAAATAGAAATACAGTTGTACCTCAGAAGTCGAATGAAATCCGTTCCGGAAGTCCATTCAACTTCCAAAACTTTTGGAAACCAAGGTGTGGCGTCTTCTTTTCTTTTTTAAAAAAAATATTTTCATTCAGCAATTTCAACATAACAAATTATCAAACCATATAATCAAGTACATTATTCCCCCCTTTTTTCTCTCCCCCCATCCACCCCCCCCCACCACCATGGACTTCCTTCAGCTTCTATCTCTCATTTCTCTGCACATATTATTCTCTGCATGTTATAAAATTATACATATCCTAGCCTTGTCTATCTATCATGTCATCAACCAATAAATTACTGTATGTTTATTCAAAACCTGCCAAAGAGTACCAAGGTGTGGCTTCTGATTGGCTGCAGGTACTCCTATTTTGAACTATTTTGAACATTCGGGTTCCAAAGAAGTTTCGCAAACCGGAACACTCACTTCTGGGTTTGTAGTGTTCGGGAGCCAAAACGTTCAAGTTGCAAGGCGTTTGACTTCCGAGGTATGACTGTACAGTGCCTCTCACCATAGTGGAGAAGACTTTGAGTAGGCTGCCTTTGTGCCTGCTCAGTCTGCTGTCAAGGTGCAAGCTGCTGATGTGAAACACCAAGGTCCCATTTCCCCTTCGTTTGGTTCTTTGTTTTTAAACCAGACCAACAGAGAAATCCAATCCCCCTTTGTGCCAAGCTGGGTGGTATCAGGGACTGACTAGGTGATGAAGAGTGATGGGAGATGCCAGCCCAAGAACCTCCCAGGGGTGACACAGAAGAAGAAGATGACAGACCCAGGATGGTGGTTGTGGGATATTGAGGACCAGTCTGCAAAGGGGACAAACTGGGAGGTGATAGAAGCAAAGGGCTTGAACGAACATGGGGTGGAGGAGTCAGATGAAGAAAGCAGTTCAAAGACAGGGCTAGGTGTTGAGGGTCTCAGTGTGAGTGAAGACTCTGACAGAGAAGACCCAGATGCTTCTTCAGTTGCCCAGAAGCTGGAAAGACCCTCTTCAGCTTCCTCCTCCACTGTCACCCAGATCACGAAGAGTCTTTCTCATTGCGTGGTGAGTTCCCGCCCCCCACCAGGATAAATAAAGACATGAGACACCATAATTTAAGGTTAATTGGGCGAATTAGGCCACAACTTTATTGAATTCAGGAATGAGAAGCATTGGCTTAGGCATTGGTCCTAACGACTATCCAGCTCCAGCCCATTTGCTGGAGACACGGGGAAGGGTTAACACTATATCGGGGGAGTCTCCTGCCGAGGCACATCGACTAGGAGCTCCCCCGGGTCACCGCTCTGGGGCGTGCCTTTGGCCCTCACCTCCATAGGCTTTGGACAGGGCCACGCCCCCCGCCAGAGTCCTTTAACGGACCACCCTTCGCTCGCTGGGGGGAGGTGATGGCGTTCCTCCCCCCCCCACACACATCCTCTTAACCCCTTCTTACCAATGCCTACCGCCAATGCCGAGAAGTTGTGATGAGTTGCTACGAGATAGGCAAAAAACCAAAAGGCCAGAAATTGCCAATTTGGAAAAATTCCTACCATGCCCCTTGCGGCGACAGACCGAAGTCCATAGCAAAGTCAAAGACCTACCTAGGCCTAGTTAAAGGGAGGGAGGGTGGGAAAACGTGAGGGCGAGCCAGTGAAAAGAGGGCGAGCCCCCTCCGCGCCGGCCCTAAATAGGACAAGCCAGGCCCCCGAGCCAACCAGCTGATTGGCTGGCTGGGGGGGCAGACCCGACCAGGATTCTGAGCAGTAGCCCAGAAGGAGGATTCCTCCCCTAGCCAAAGTTTATGGCTGCTTGGGAGGACTCCAGAAGAAGAGGGCTAGAGAGGGAAGTAGGGGCCGGATGCCAGTTCCAGCAACCTCTTCAGCTAGGGCGGATTAGCCTAGATGAACCCTGCATTGATTTTACATTTGTGAATAAAAGCTGATTGCACTTCACATCTCAAGTCCACTTCCTGACCTGTGGATGAACCTGCATTCCTGACAGCCCTTTGACAGGTGGTGGGATGGATGGAGTTGGGGTGTCCCTCTGTCAGTCTCCTGCCAAACACCACCAACACTCCTCTGACATGGAGCTCCAACTTCCTGAAAATTCAGTGGGGTGGCAATGCTGTTGGCAGGATCCGTGCCAGCAGAAATCTCAGAGCAAGCCCAAGTGCTTTCACATGATGGCATTAGGCCTGAAAAGGGCCATCACCAAAGCAGATCTAAGCAGGTGCAGGAATCTTGCCCTGCCAGGCAAGTTTGAATTTCTCTTTCAGACTGGACAGCCCTTCAAATAAAGGAACACCTGCATGCCCCCCCCCCCCCCCGGCTAACAGCAACTTTGAAGGAAGAGACAATTTAGAGCAGGAGAATGACACAATGGAGAATTCCAGTCTTCAGAACCATAGCACCAGTCAAAAGATGACTTGTTGATGGTTCTCCCCACAAAAAAGCCACACAAAATATTAGGATATCTACTCACAGATACCTGCACAATATGTAGCTTGGCCCAGATAAAGGCAAGCTGTCTCAGAATGGGTTTTTAAATTGGAAGGCCTAATTTGTCAAGGATGTCTCTCACAACATTGATTCCTTTCACAGGAATATCCCTCAGGAGATTTCTCCAATCAGTTGCATTCACCCTCACAGCAACACTTCACAAAGAGGATTTGCAGTGAAGTGAATAGACTGCCTCTGAATAGAGGCCATGGCTTAAAATTAATATGTCCAAAAGAAATGCAGGAAAGTGTTTAATTGTGAGGCATTCAACAACAACGGAAATTGAGTGGTCTGCCAAAAAATCCCAGAAGAAAGCCGAGCTGACTTTCACTCTGCATGAACCCAAAACTGCACAGAGCAGTTATGGCTGAGTCTGAGCTGTACTGATTTATATACAAAAGCAAAACCACCAACCATTGGTTGGATGGGTGGAGGTAAAACAAAACCAACCCGGAAAATCATAGTGGAGAGAACATTTCTCCAAACAGTCTATGAGATGTTTCCCGCTTTCCTTAATGTTGCAAGGTGGTTCCATTTTTCCTCATATTTAAAGAAAAGCATCACTCACACAAAGGCTTCGATTTCCCACTAATCACACTTTGGATGTCTTGGGTGCAAGTTTCCATTGCATTGCTCCTAAGACATTCAGGGAAGTGTGGCAGAAAGGAAATGTCATAAGACTTGCCTTCACAGTTTCTCGTAAGCAACACTTCTGCCTGATGAAAAATAGAACTTCACTGAGCAATAGCAAGGAGGCTCAGCTCATTCTAATCCAACATATTAATCCAGACCCTACAAATGCCCCTATTTTCCAGGGACAGTCCCAGATTTACAGAAGCCATCCTGATTTCCAGTTTGGCTCCGGAATTTGGCTTTTCCTTAGAATATCCCTAATTTCATTGGTAGAGACATCACCTTGCCAACAAAGGTCCGTATAGTAAAAGCTATGGTTTTCCCAGTAGTGATGTATGGAAGTGAAAGCTGGACCATAAAGAAGGCTGATCGCCGAAGAATTGATGCTTTTGAATTATGGTGCTGGAGGAGACTCTTGAGAGTCCCATGGACTGCAAGAAGATCAAACCTATCCATTCTTAAGGAAATCAGCCCTGAGTGCTCACTGGAAGGACAGATCCTGAAGCTGAGGCTCCAATACTTTGGCCACCTCATGAGAAGAGAAGACTCCCTGAAAAAGACCCTGATGTTGGGAAAGATGGAGGGCACAAGGAGAAGGGGACGACAGAGGACGAGATGGTTGGATAGTGTTCTCGAAGCTACCAGCATTAATTTGACCAAACTGCGGGAGGCAGTGGAAGACAGAAGTGCCTGGCGTGCTCTGGTCCATGGGGTCACGAATAGTTGGACACGACTATACAACTAAACAACAACAAATTTCATCAGAGAAATGTTGGAGGGTATGGAGTTATCCAACCCCCGAGCCTAGGAGATTAGTAACTATACAACCTTTAGAAGACACATGAAGGCAGCCCACTATAGGGAAGTGTTTCAATGCTTTATTATGTTTTTATATCTGTTGGAAGCTGTCCAACTGGGCAACCCAGTCAGGTGGGTGGGGAGTAAATAATAAAATTATTATCATTTTTATTATTATGGAATAGGACAGCCCTATTTTCATCCAGAAATGTTGGGGGATACGTTAATCGAATCCATTTAACAATACTGAGCCAAACAGCCTCTTCCTTTTTGCCTTAGCACACAAATAGTACAGTCTAAAAATAAAACTGAAGTTGCAATCCTATGGTTTTACCCGAGAGGAACCCCCAAAGACAACAATAGTTTTGACATTTGAGTCAACGTGTTCTGTCAGCCATGTATTCCAAGTTCTAGTCTGTATCCTTGACTATTGAAATCCCCAATGTCGCAAGAAAGCTTGGGTTTATGAACAAATTTCGCAGTTTCCACATCCCTAGGTGCAACATTTTATCTTCACATAGTATATTTTGGGGTGCATCTTCCAGTTTGAACCTACCAAGACCCTTTGGTCTTCATTTGAGGGCTTCCTCCAGTGCCTTCTTTGTGGGACACTTGGAGGGTGGCAAAAATGGACACGACCTTATCAGTTTTGGCTTCCTGTCTGTGAAATGCTCTCTCAAGTCCGGAGCCATCTTTCCAGAGTCAGTGAAAACTAGAAATTTCATGGATTATAACTCGTGAGCTGATGGCTTATTAGATGAAATGACACAACTGCTGAAGTTGTTACTGTTTTCTGGTGGGTCTGTTTATAGGCTGTTGAAATTGTTAATAATAATAATAATAATAATAATAATTATAATTATAATTTATTATTTATTATTTATACCCCGCCCATCTGGCTGTTTCCCCAGCCACTCTGGGCAGCTCCCAATCAAATGTTAAAAACAGTACAGCATTAAATATTAAAAACTTCCCTGAACAGGGCTGCCTTCAGATGTCTTTTAAAGATAAGATAGCTGCTTATTTCCTTCACATCTGAAGGGAGGGTGTTCCACAGTGTGGGCACCACTACCAAGAAGGCCCTCTGTCTGGTTCCCTGTAACCTTACTTCTCGCAATGAGGGAACCGCCAGAAGTCCCTTGGCGCTGGATCTCAGTGTCCGGGCTGAACGATGGGGGTGGAGACGCTCCTTCAGGTATACAGGACCGAGGCCGTTTAGGGCTTTAAAGGTCAGTACCAACACTTTGAATTGTGCTCAGAAACGTACTGTGAGCCAATGCAGATCTCTCAGGACCGGTGGTCCGTGGTCCCGGCGGCCATTCCCAGTCACCAGTCAAGCTGCCGCATTCTGGATTAATTGCAGTTTCTGGGTCACCTTTAAAGGTAGCCCCACGTAGAGTGCATTGCAGTAGTCCAAGCGGGAGATAACTAGAGCATGCACCACTCTGGCGAGACAGTCCGCAGGCAGGTAGGGTCTTAGCCTGTGTACCAGGTGGAGCTGGTAGACAGCCTCCCTGGACACAGAATTAACCTGCACCTCCATGGACAGCTGTGAGTCCAAAATGACTCCCAGGCTGCACACCTGGTCCTTCAGGGGCACAGTTACCCTATTCAGGATAATTGAAATATATTGTTTTGGTGTCATGCCATGCCTTTATGGCTCTTAACTTTTTGTAAGTCACTCAGAAACTTCTTATAGTAAGCAACTTGCAAGTCAAATGAAATGAATGGTGGTGGTGATTATGATGCTATAGCATTCACTTCTTTACTCATGAAAATTGGTGGGAAATAGGCCCCATTTATTTCACTTTGTCACTTGCAAAGAAGGGGGAGCGCAGAGGATGTGTTTGTGCAACTGGTGAGAAAGGCTTGTGTGGAGATAGGTAGGCAGTTTTTTGGTCCCCCATTTTGGGTTGAAAAATGAATCCAGCTCTTCCAATTTGGAAGTGGGGAGAAAAAGTACCCAGATCAATTTTGAGCTAAAATGGTGAGAACATTGTAGAGCTCTTCCATCTCTCTAACGTGCTGGAACAAGGAACAAATAGATGCACTTTTTATCTGGCAAAAATAACGTGTTAAACTTGCCAAGAAACTGAGCCTGAAAATAGTCTACAACGAGATCTATATCATGAACACACCATTAAGTTCTAACTTTTTTAATTGTCGGAACTGTTGTTTACCTCAATTAGAGGCAATAGAAATAATACATTAAAGTGTAATGAGATAATTTTACTGACGTGAAAAGATGATCTGCTATTATATCAATTTGTCTCTCTCCATAAGGCAAGGGAACGTGACCAATGTTGTAGCTGGAAACCAGGTGAATTTATTAGGAAATGACCAAACTCTATGTACCGTATTTTTTGCTCTATAAGACTCACTTTTTCCCTCCTAAAAAGTAAGGGGAAATGTGTGTGCGTCTTATGGAGCGAATGCAGGCTGCGCAGCTATCAAAGAAGCCAGAACAGCAAGAGGGATTGCTGCTTTTACTGCGCAGCGATCCCTCCTGCTGTTCTGGCTTCTGAGATTCAGAATAATTTTTTTTCTTGTTTTCCTCCTCCAAAAACTAGGTGCGTCTTGTGGTCTGGTGCATCTTATAGAGCGAAAAATACGGTACATGCAGAGAAGCAAAATGATTGGTTTTCTTTAATTATTATGCTTCAGAGAGTCTTTAAATATGGCATCAGTCATTTTGTCAATTTAGCTGGTGAATGTGCTGTTCTTGTTTTAAAGTCTCTTTATAATTTATAATGGTTTTCTAAAATTGTTTTTATATATGCAATTGTTTTAACTATTGTGTATAGATGTAGCCATTTTGAATGTGTTGTTCTGTTGTGAATCACTTCAAGAAGCAAATCATACATAAAATAAATAATAACAACATTTGTAATACAAGCATTTTTATGTTCACATTTCATGAACATTTCTGTGCTCTTTCCTTTGGGGCTGGAGGACTACATTACAAAATATGGAGAAAAGGTTGAAGGACAGCTGAGTTTTCCGTACATGTATTGGTTCAGCGAGTGTGAATCTGGTAAGTGCACATTAAAACATGAACTGAATAAGTTTATTCCCAATTACTAGATGATGGTGGGGCAGGGGCAGGAAAAAGGGGACTTCAAGGTAGGCATCTGTAGTGGGCCCTGGCAGCATGCTGAGAACCTGGAAACTGTATAAGGGTAACAGGTGCTGATGCCAGCCCTGGAGAAGACTATAAAGATTCTCACTGTAGCTGCTACATGAAGAAAGCATGGATAAAACATTTCTCTTCTATTTACACAGTCCAAGGATATCTAGGCTGCTTCCCCTAGCCACACACACATACCCCTTTTGTATGCCCATCCTTCAACATGCTTGGAACCAGTGGCATAGTGTGGGTTGCCAGCACCCGGGGCCGCACATCATGGAAGGGGAGTGGGAGGGAGGAAAATGGACATAGTACATGTGTGCCTTCAAATGCCTAATGTTGTCTGTGCCACCTGGGAGATAGCAGCCACAGCAATAAGAAATGAAGAGTTGTCAGAAAAGGCTATTTATGTATACAACAACTGCAGCCCGTGTTTCGTTAGACCCAAAATGGACGAGTGAGGTTCCCAACCAAAGGAGATTGGCAACTTAAGTTGACAGAATATACACAACTCGCAGACTTAACATATAGAATAAGAGAACAAGAATAAGGTTTAAAGAAAAACGTTTATTGAAGATATGGGAAATAATTGTGTACAATTGAAAAATGCTGGTGGCATTAAGATAAATTCAACAGTGTAAATAAGTTTTGATGGATGTAATAATGGAAAACCGATTGGTATGGGTTTTGTAAAATATGCAGGGCTGTAAGATATGTAAAATGAACCATAGAAAGAGAAGAAGGGAAACCATTGATACCTTAAGGATGTAAAATGAGTATTCTAAATTGAAAAACATAAAATTTAATAAAAATCATATTAAAAGAAAAGAAGAGTTGTTCCATTGTCTAGAGAGGTCACTTCCTGGTCTGCATGGAGAAGCCATTGTCAACAGAGCTCAGTGATGGAAGTACGTAGCTTTATTGAGGGCGCACTGGGTGTCGAAATTTTGCACCCCCAAGATTTTTGCACCCAGGGCAATCACTCCTGTGTGCCCCCCCCCAGGCTAAACCACTGCTTGGAACTCTCTTTTAAGTGACAGCCCTTTTAATGGTTCTCCAAGTAAAGTTGTCTATGTACCATTGTATAAAGTATAACCGCGCTCTGGTAGTATCTGTGTCGTTTTGAGACAAAGAACCAAATTATTTGGTTTTTAACTGAGGTTTCTAGGATTAGCAGGACTGGTGGGTTTTTCTTCTTCCACGCTTTGTTTCAGATGCCATCCAACTTAATATTCAAGCAAAAACCTAGCAATGATTGCACAACATAGTTGGTGTTCCTTCTGAGCATTCAGTGGGATTATTTCATTTCATACATTATTCAAAACTTTTGACAGAAACCTATTCTCCCCCTTAAGAGAGAAGAGAAATACCTTTCTTGTAAAATAACTAATTTATCTCTCTAAGGCTAGGCAAAAAAGGTGTCTGAATAGTAAGCCTTTGAGCTCAATATTTTAAAAGGACCTGGTTCATTGTCTGAAAGGACATCTGTCACAGCTGGATTTTCTTCCCCTTGAGTGTTGCCAGTCTCCATCACAAAGAGGGGAAGTGATATATTTAGGTTCTTATTCAGAAACGTGAGGAATGTGTGGGCATTCCTGTTCCGTCTCCTTTTGAATGTAAGGAAGGATTTCACAATGTTTCCTTTGAAGTAGCCCAATATGATACTGTAGGTAATTTAGGAGGTGTAAATTCATTTTAAGGGACTCAGTCAGATAAGTTAAGGCAAGATAACACCTGCTAGACTGAGTTTATTGCATCAAATGCAGATACAAGTGGTTAGACAGACACTAAGCTCATATATACAAGAATGGGAACTGTGGAGAGTAGCAATTGCACTAAGTTTTGGAGGGTGAAACATCCCGTATTTTTTGCTCTATAAGACTCACTTTTTCCCTCCTAAAAAGTAAGGGGAAATGTGTGTGCATCTTATGGAGCAAATGCAGGCTGTGCAGCTATCCCAGAAGTCAGAACAGCAAGAGGGATTGCTGCTTTCACTGCACAGCGATCCCTCTTGCTGTTCTGGCTTCTGAGATTCATAATATTTTTTTTTCTTGTTTTCCTCCTCCAAAAACTAGGTGCATCTTGTGGTCTGGTGCGTCTTAAAGAGCGAAAAATACGGTAACCTTTGAGTGTTGGAAAATTGGAAGAGGAGTGAAAACAAATGCAGTGGTACAGCGAACTAAAAGGGTAGAACATAACATCTCAAAAAGAAAGGAATAGCAGCAGGTTTTTTTTTTAATCCCAGTCATTGAAACAGAACTATTCAACAAAAACAAGCTGTTGAAATATTGCATGAAAGCCTAAGTGCATTGGTTCCATGTTTTCTTAGGGTTCTCTCTCTCTCTCTCTCTCTCTCTCTCTCTCTCTCTTTACTTCATCTAGAGTACATAGTATTGTGTTGGGTGTTTTATTGTTAAGGATAAACCCTTCAATGACATTAGGGATGGAGGTAAGGAGCTGTTTTCATCAAATAAGTGTTCATTTCTCCTCCCCACACCACGACTAATGGAATAAGGTCAAAAGGTCTTCTTAAGCTTGTGGGGGGAGTAAACATCACTGCCAAACTAATCAAATCATCATGTACAAAACTATTCAAGGGATTCACATAATGAATTGTTGGACAGAGGTCATTCCTTGAAATTTAATAGGGAATTTTCCAAGTAGCTAAGGAGAAACAATATCCTGATTTAGAGCACACAATGCTTTGTTTCCCAAATAACCCTGCTCCAAACCTAGGACATTATATTCTCCTTAGATACCTAGAAAATTCCCTATTAGATAGTTTAAAGGTGTGCAAGGGAGGGATTCCATTTGTCTGTGTTGCTGAAAGCCTAGTTTGTTTCACGTTTTATTCAATTGCATTTATTTCGCTACACATTTTCTTTGTTTGCATTTGTTTGGCTTTGCCACTCACATTCATCTTGGGGTGTGTTTTCTTTTCCTTCCTTGCCATTTTTATGGAGGCAGCAGGCACAGATAGCAGGGACGGCCATTTTTGTGTGGTAGCCAGTATCCTCACTTCCTAAATGTCTTGGAACAATTTTACAGCAAGGCATTATGGGGAGGGAAAAAGCGCTGGCTGCCAGGAATATTTGCCAGGGTCTGTTTCTGCCATTGCTGGCTCAGCTGCTGCCTTTTCCAGACACAGAGATATGCCTCCTCCCACTGCACATTCCATGAATGGAATGAACAAGACACAAATTGGAGTTCTGTACAAGAATACCATTTATGCCCATTCATGGTCCTTTCTGCCAGTGTGGTGTAGTGGTTAAGAGCAGTGGACTTGTAATCTGGTGAACTGGGTTCGCGTCCCCGCTCCTCCACATGCAGCTGCTGGGTGACCTTGGGCTAGTCACACTTCTCTGAAGTCTCTCAGCACCACTCACCTCACAGAGTGTTTGTTGTGGGGGAGGAAGGGAAAGGAGAAAGTTAGCCACTTTGAGACTCCTTTGGGTAGTGATAAAGCGGGATATCAAATCCAAACTCTTCTATTCTTCTTCTTCTGCACCCATTATGGAACAAATAGGGAAACAGGTGGCACTGTGGTCTAAACCACTGAGCCTCTTGGGCTTGCCAATTGGAAGGTCAGCGGTTTGAATCCACACAATGGGGTGAGCTCCCATTGCTCGGTTCCAGCTCCTGCCAACCTAGCAGTTTGAAAGCACACCATTGCAAGTAGATAAAAAAGTACCACTGTGGTGGGAAGGTAAACGGCGTTTCTGTGCTGTTTCCATCACATTGTCCTGTTGCGCCAGATGCAATTTAGTCATGCTGGCCACATGACCCAGAAAGCTGTCTGTGGACAAACACTGGCTCCCTCAGCCTGAAAACGAGATGAGCGCTGCACCCCATAGTTGCCTTTCACTGGACTTAACAGTCCAGGGGTCCTCTACCTTTACCTTTACCTGTGGGACAAATGGAAAACTGAATTGAATGAGTCCCATTTAGTTAGGGTGGCCAATGCTGCATTGCCAAGAAAAGAGGATTTGCATCGTAAAAAAAGGAATCAATTTGCATAAAAAACTGCCAATCATGATCAATAGGTATTGAAATAGGTATAGAAATTTAGAAATAATTCCCATAATTTAAATGGAAATATCATACAGCTCACCAAAGTGAAGGCAACTTCCACTCTGTCTTTTGATGGTTCCTTGTCTTTAAAATAGGCATGGACTGAATAGCCTTTCAACAGAGGGAACCTTCAAAGAGAGGGCTGTCCTCTGGCAACCCTTCAGAATAGAGGACTGTCCATGTAGGACACAAGGTCATTCTACATTCAGTTCAATTCCCCATTTGTCCTGAAATAAGTCCACATGCCTGGATAACTTTTTTAAATGCTTCAGACACTTAAGACTCTTTCAGGTTATTTATGTATGCTACTACTGCAGCCCATGTTTTGTTAGTATTGGGAAATAATCTATAATGAATTGAAAAATATGTTTAAAAGTACCCCCCCCCCAAAAAAAACCAACCCAGAGTCCTTTCTGTTGGGGATAATTCAGACTGAAATTCCCAGGTGTCAGAATATGCTATTTATGGATGCAACAACTGCGGCCCGTGTTTTGTTAGCCCCAAAATGGAAAATGAGCGAGGTCCCAACTAAAGAAGAAAGGCAAATTAAGTTGACAGAATATGCACAACTTGTAGACTTAACATATAGAACAAGAGAACAAGAAGAACATACGTTTAAAGATGATTGGAAAATGTTTATTGAATATATGGGAAATAATTGTGTACAGTTGAAAATGCTGGCAGCATTAAGATAAATTCAACAGTGTAAACAAGTTCTGATGGATATAATAATGGAATACTGAATGGTATGGTTTTTGTATGGTTTTTGTAAAATATGCAGGGATTTATAATATGTAGAATGAACCATGGAAAGAGAAGAAGGGAAGTTATTGATACTTTAAGGATATAAAATGAGTATTTTAGATTGTAAAACAGAAAACTTAATAAAATTATATACAAAAAAAAAAAAAGACTCTTTGCGGAGCATTCAGAAACAGTAAGCTTGCAACTTGTGCACGTTTAACTTGTGTGCATTCTGTTTCATAAATCAAGAAGCACGGTTTCTATAATGTCAGGACTTTCACCTCTGCCCTGAAATAATTCCAGCAAACACAGATGTATGAATGCTAGGTACTCAACATTTTTATGTAGGCGGCTAGGATTGCCTACATTTCAAAACAATTAAAAAAAACCTGCAGTACAAACAAAGGACAATTCAGAGACCAAAGCTGGCTTGGTCCGAAGGAACATTCATTTCAACCCCACTTCTAAACAAGCGGCACTATCTCTACATCAGCTCCTCAGAGACTGAGCCCTTTAATCCAGATAAAGTCTTAACTGACATTCTCCTTTGAGGGTCTTCAGCTCAAATTGAGGGAGATGCAAAATTTGAAGGCATCTGAAACCTGGGGAGGGGGGTGGGCGAGAGATTGAGATTGAGAGTTTGTTTACTGGAAAGATCAGTTTGCAAACTGATCAGACTAGTTATTAATAGAGCAATACAACTCCCCCTTAGACTAGGTTGCCCACCTATCCCAGCTAAGCAGGACTCCCTTGGACCACCTCAGAAGAAGTGATGCTATATAGAATCATAGAATTGTAGAATTGGAAGGGACATTTTTCCATCTGCCCATTGAACAGGTGGCTCAAGGTTCTGTTGGTGGGACATTCTGGGGGCAGGGAGTGGCTGAGCCAGCCTGGAATCCAGGCACACAAAAAAGATAACTACAGGTCAGGCTCTCACACATATCTGCTGAATCTGAGCTGTTGTGTTGAAGCTTCGGTTAGTTCTAATAAGGCAAACGTCAGCTAGAATGGGGAAATGCCGAGGTACTTGCAAAAGTTCCCTCCAGGCCAAACGCTTGCTTCAAATTTCAGGCCAAAATATGGGGAGCCTCGTGTTTTCATCTAAATTAGTGTGCTCAGCTTGTAAGAACTGTCTGTGATGTTATGGTGCACTCCTTTCATGTATTTCTGATACGGTGCTCTTTTGAAGAACTGAACATACGACTGATCTTAAAGGCGAATAAAATCAAACAGAAGGAAAGAAGCAAAGACAATACAGTTGCGGGCAAGATACTCTGGGAGAACAAAATATATGAGCTGGGTTGGGGAGGGAGGGAAGGGGGAAATTAATGCCGCTGGCTGTTCAGGAAAAAAAAAATGGTACTAAATATGTATTTTTTTACAAATGTATACTCTTCGGAGGAATCAGTAGCCCATACCCCTAGGATCACACCACTACACCCCATATATTCTGGGGGCAAGGTACTGCTCTCATCTTAAGGCTGTTAGGTAATGAAAATGAAGTTTGTGACTGGGTATATTCAGGATTTTAGGTTCCCACCCCAGCCATTTTAATCCATACACCATGGCCAAATTCAAGGTACCTCTGATCTGGTGTATGACAAGCGCTTTGAACAGTCTAAAGCTCCATCTTCAAACTTATTATTTTACTCCCATATACATAAAAGCCTCAGCGCCTAGGGCTTGCCGATCGAAAGGTCGGCGGTTCGAATCCCCGCGGCGGGGTGAGCTCCTGTCGTTCAGTCCCAGCGCCTGCCAACCTAGCAGTTCGAAAGCACCCCCGGGTGCAAGTAGATAAATAGGGACCGCTTACTGGCGGGAAGGTAAATGGCGTTTCCGTGTGCTGTGCTGGCTCGCCAGATGCAGCTTCGTCACGCTGGCCACGTGACCCGGAAGTGTCTCCGGACAGCGCTGGCCCCCGGCCTCTTGAGTGAGATGGGCGCACCAACCCCAGAGTCTGTCAAGACTGGCCCGTACGGGCAGGGGTACCTTTAACTTTACCTTTACATTCTCAACTTATTTCGCCTTGTGCTCCCTGGTTCCAATTCATCATAACTTTATAACTATATGAAACAGTTTAAGTAGCTTTGGAAAGTTAACTTGTTAGCATTGAGAACAAATACTTACGTTCTAGCAAGAACGTACTGCTATGCAGCTGGACCCTTTCCCATTTTATTCCTGAATTTATATAATTTGGCATTTAGGCCAGCGTTGAGCGTTCAGCTCTAGCAGCATATGTAGACCACCTCTTCCCATATGAACCTAGCTGGTCCCTGAGATCATCTTCTGAGGCCTGGAGGGTGGCAACACGAGAATGGGCCTTCTCTGCAATGGCTCCCCATCTAGGGAATGCTCTCCCCAGGGAAGTTCTTCTGGCACCTTCATTATACACTTTTTAACAAACATTCCTTTTTAACCAGGCCTTTGGTTGATCTCATTGACATCCAACACCCTTTTAGAATGTGGCTTTCTTTGGGGGGGGGTGTTATTGGGTTATTGCTTTTGGATTGATTTTATATGTTGTGGTCTTGTTGTGAATGGCCCTGAGACCTCCAGGTATAGGGTGGTGTATAAGTTGAAAGAAAAAGGAGGAGGAGAAAGAGACAGTGGAAGAAGATTGGAAGAAATTTAAGGACTATTTTAATAAATACTATAAGATTAATGAATGCTAGATTGACATGGGTTTAAAAATAATGTGGTTTTCAGAGATGTTGAGTAAGAAAAGGAATGGAATTTGTAAAAAACTTTTGGGAAATAAGGGAATGGATTTGCTGATTGGATAATGAAATTAGAATACAAAACGGGGAGGTATGAGGAAGTCGGGGAAATTAGGTTGAGAAAATAAGGTTTGAAATTATACTTGTTGTCTTTTGTTTGTGTTTGTTCTTATTGTTGTTGTTTGTATTTGTATGTTCTTATTGGAAATTTCAATAAATATTATTTAAAAAAAAAAGAAAAAGGAGGAGGAGGAGGATATACACAATCATGTATGCACTTCAAAGCAATGTAGTGTTGATAGATGATATCCCCACTTGGCTGCGCACCCAGCAGTTCCCTGCAGTTTCCAAGTCAGTAGGTAATATGCATGCATATGTCTATTTAAGTGTGTGGATCATCCAAATGGGAATGGATGGGTTAGAGTAGACTCCCCCAACTTGCTTTCTCAGGTAACTGCTGCAAAGTTCTTGCACAGACTTCCCCAACCCGGAGCCTTTTGGATACTTTGGAAAACAACTGCAGCCAGCCCCAGCCTGTGTGACTGTGCTCCTATCACCTCAAAATCATAGAGCCGTGCTGGCTGAGGCTGATGGGAGTTGTGTCAAACTCCCTCAATAAAGATGGAAGTGAGGTAACATGCCTGGATTTGGGTGCTTTAAAATTTAGACACCCCCTGTCCATAACACTTGAGAGGTCTGATCTTATCTGTGGACATTAGTCAAGAAACGGTGTTTTGAATGTGTTATAAACATGTCTTCAACATCAACTTCGTTGGACTGGTCATGTCGTGCGGATGCCTGATTATCATCTTCCAAAGCAACTACTCTATTTCAAACTTAAAAATAGAAAGCGTAATGCTGGTGGTTAACAAAAGAGGTTTAAAGACTCTCTCAAGGCAAATCTTTAAAAATGTAGTATAAACACCAACAACTGGGAAACGCTGACTTGTGAGTGATCCACTTGGAGAACAGCCTTTACCAAAGGTGTCATGGGCTTTGAAGATGCTCAAACTCAGGACGAAAGGGAGAAACATGCTAAAAGGAAAGCACACTTGACAAACCCTCACCATGATCAACTCCTGCCCGGAAACCGCTGTCCCCACTATGGAAGGAGGTGTAGATCCAGAATTGGCCTCCACAGTCACTTAGGGGCTCACTGTTAAAACCATGTTCAAGTGCCATTCCAATCCTACTAATAAGTTCAATTGTTTACAATGATTTTTATGATGAATTATATATTTTCTCCATTCCTTATTAAAATTTTGGTCTTCCTGATTCCTAATTCTTCCGGTCATTTTTGCCATTTCAGCATAGTACCTCAATTTAATCTGCCATTCTTTTCTGGTCGGGATTGTGTCTTCTTTCCATCTCTGGGCTAATAACATCCAGGCAGCAGTGGTCAAATACATAAATAGTTTCCACTGGTCCTTTGGTATTTTGGCACCTAGAATTTTAATGACTGATGTCTTACTGTGTTTTAATTTGTTGAAAGTTGCCCAGAGTGACTCGAGCAACACAGTCAGATGGGTAGCATATAAATGAATGAATGAATGAATCCATGTCTAGCACAGTTTTGCAGCTTGAATTTTTCCTTCCTCTCCCAAATATTAGCTAGATTCTGACATTCATTAATTTATTGCGGGGGAGGTTGGGAGTGTCCCCCAGACCTATAACAATATGTTCCAAGACTGGGCTATTGTCAAGTAAACAGGGCCTTTACTCAGCATGCTGGTTGAAGATCCACTATCATTCTAGGCTTTTAACAAGCTGGAAAGAGGAAGAGCTATAGAGCCTCTGTTCAGAACTGAAAATGCAATAGAAGAGTGACTAGAGGGCTTTTGAACCTAACAAGCCTTCCCTTTCCTTGGCTATTTTCAACATTCTGTCTCTGCTTATCATTAAAGAAGAAGTCTGCCTCTCGCCTGTTCAGTTGAAATTATGCAGAGGGGGAAGGAGAGGGGGGCAGGAAACCCTCTTAGCCCTGTAACAAAATATATTGGATGCACAAGGGCAAGACTGATGTGCTCATTTCGGTATACTAAAAGTTCTGCCTTCTATGCTACTGATGCTTCTACGAGCTTTCAAGTACTACAGAAAAGAAGGCCATGGGATGGAGGCAGCATGCTCCCAGACTGTTGCAAGTGAGGGATTGAAATATTACTTAATAAAAGAAATATGCCAGCCAATTTTAAAAGCATCACTGACAAGCTCTGCAGGGAGACCAAGGAAATTATTCCACTTATTGGAATCATGATGGCTGAGCAATGAGGCTTCGGGAACAGCAGACATACGACTGTGGGAGGACTGTGGAAACGTTCCAGGCTCTTCGGGGACATTAGAGAATCAAATTTTTATATGGATCTGCCTCTGAGATCTGCATAGAAAGCGGAAGCGCACCAAGAAACATTCAGAGCCTTGTGAGATGCCTCATCCAAGATGTTGCAAAGTTTGTGGCTGACCAATGTGGGCAGAAAACATGCTTGGGTCTAATGGTATGAAGATTATCTTAATAAGAGGATCCCCACAGACTAGTGGTGGGTAATTCCCATTGGAACTGGTAGGGCAGAAGGGAGACCAGCTGTTGGTGGAGCCAAATCCAATGGCAGGTGGAGCCACCTCCCGATAGGAAGGTATTTCTTCTAATTATAGGAATGGACAGTTATTCCTCCAGCCCTGGTTCCAAGGAGTTTGGGGAAAACATACATGGGGTTAGGAATGTAGGAAGTTGCCTCATACCAAGTCACACCATTGGTCCATCCAACTCAATGCTTTCTATACCAGGAATGGCCATCCATTTGTTGTTGGACTCAGGCTCCTATCAGTCCCACCCTGCATGGCCAATGGGCAAGGATGATGGGAATCGTGCTTCATGTTGGCTGTCCTTGGTCTGCGATGACTGGCGTCAGCTCTCCATGGTGTTAGATCACCTGGAGATGCCAAAGAATGAAACTGGGACCTACAGTTTCCAAATATTTTATTTTACACAAACTGCTTAGAGATTTCTGATGGTTAAGCAGCATATAAATCCTGTTGGATAAAAGAAATACATCGTTTTCACAGCCCATGTGGACTGGATGGAACATGTAATGTTGGAGGTATGGCCACATGGTATAGTGTCTTTCCTTCCTCCTGTGTTGCAAATGGTGCTAATCGTGCCAGAACATGGATAAAAAGGTGTTCAGCTTTGAGTAACTAAAAGGGCTGCTAGCTGTTGTATTGCTTACAACAGAAACAGGAAACCTCCAGATGTTTTCTACAGCATCCACCATCCCTGACCATCGGCAATCTTAAATGAGCAACATCTGGAGGGTCAGAGGTTTCCTGTTCCTGTTGTAAGCAATACCCAAAGAGTTTGTGTAAATAAATAAATAAAAATCAAGGAAATATTTCCCTCTATATACATCCAGCTCTTCTCTGGATCCTAGCCTGTGGTTGTGAAATAATGTCTGCACGCCCGGTCTAAGTTATCAGCGCAGCACTTTTCGTTCTGCAAAATAGCTTACAGCCCTTTATCCTTGCAATAATGTTATGTCCTACTGCAAGCCATAATGCTATCAAGAGTGCCCTTTTGACATAAGTATGTCTTTTGTGTGCCAAATCCATAAAATGAAGACACATTGAGAGACATTATCAATAGCTGCTTCGCAGTTATTGTACTCTTTCCCCCTGGAGCAGTGGCTACTGAATTGGAGTATCTCAGTGAATAATAACGGAGTGAGCACATATATATGCATGCCCCTGTGACTGACTGACACTCTCTCTCTCTCTCTCTCTCTCTCTCTCTGTGTGTGTGTGTGTGTGTGTAGTACAGGAAGCAAGGAGAATCAGAGTTTTTTTAGAGTACAGACTGCCACAAAACTGCAGTGTTTCAATGCCCAAACCACAGCAATAAAAACAAACACCAAATCTGTAGCTGCTCTAGGATTTAATAAGGCCATGGCTCTTTGGTAAGAACTTCAGAGAAAGCACTTAGTTTCTACTGCACTAAGAAAATTGAGAATGGTTTATCCCTGCAACCCATGCTGTAGCACAGTTGTATGGGATCTTTGACCCTCCCAAGTGTTGCTAAACTACTACTCCCACCATCTCCTGGCTATTGGCCATGATCGTTGTTTCAGATCAGCACCTTTCAGAAGGCCAAAAGTACCCCACACCTGCTATATACCTTAAGTCACTTTGTGTCAATTTCATAGGAGTAACCACACATGTGGGATGCGGGTGGTGCTGTGGGTTAACCACAGAGCCTAGGGCTTGCCGATCAGAAGGTCGGCGGTTCAAATCCCCGTGACGGGGTGAGCTCCTGTTGCTCGGTCCCTGCTCCTGCCAACCTAGCAGTTTGAAAGCATGTAAAAGTGCTTACCTTCCGGCGGGAAGGTAAATGGCGTTTCTGTGCGCTGCTCTGGTTCGCCAGAAGCGGCTTAGTCATGCTGGCCACACGACTCGGAAGCTGTACGCTGGCTCCCTCGGCCAATAAAGTGAGATAAGCGCCGCAACCCCAGAGTCAGTCACGACTGGACCTAATGGTCAGGGGTCCCTTTTACCTTTACCTTTAACCACATATTGGTCTTCAAGCTCTTGTGTCAATTGGTCAGGAATGTGGATAAAAAAACCCTACATTGTTCAGAATGATTATTTACATTCCTCTTCCTCTTTGCTTTATAGTGACAAATTCTAGACAGTAGCTGTGTAAGTTGCAGTCCTAAACAGGGTTACTTAGAGTATAAGCCCCTTTTGACACAGTTACAATTATTGCAAGGAAACATGCATATGTTTACTGTCCATCTATATTGGTAAAATAAGGGAGGGAAAACCATATTTCCAAATTGTTGTTGTTGTTGTTTAGTTGTGTCCGACTCTTCGTGACCCCATGGACCAGAGCACGCCAGGCACTCCTGTCTTCATTTCCAAATTAACAGTGACCAAATATTAAGAGTGGCTGGAATATAAATATAAAATGCTTCTTTTGAAGTTTATAAATGGTATTCCTTGAAAGTATTTCTTGATACACTCCTCAAAGTCGCGACACATTTCTTCTTTCTGACCCAAACATGTTTTTCTTATTGATTTTTTTGTTTTGTTTTATTCCTCCCCATAAAACTTGCAATCATTTGATTAAGAGAAATCAGGGTTCGGATTACATATAACAGTGCTTTGCTGAAGAAAGAAAGGTTACAGTCCATAATAAGTGACAGAATCATAATGGCCGTAATAAATATTCTCGCACTGTCCTCTGCACATCACAGACATATGTGAAAAAGTGGGAAAATCAAACATCAGTAAACAGTGCCTTTGAAAGGAGATGAAATACATTGTAAATTATGGTACAAACTTGAGTAAGAAAGAAATTGGTCAAAAACTGCAGCCAAATACAAAATCTAACAAGCCAGGGGCCTCATTTATCAGAACCAACACTGTGGTTATAAAATTCAGAAAAGAGGACAGTATGTATGGGAGAAAATGTGTATTAAAATGCAAGGTTTCTTAACTCCCATCATGCTCTAGCATTATGGTTTAGAAAAGCAGCAAACCAAGGCTAGCCAGCTAGGCTCTGCAGTTCAATGGCTAGAATCTAAACAGGGGAGCCATCAAGGGCGGTAGGCTGAAACCCCCCCAAAAATTCAATGAGAGGCGGGACCCCTCAATATTCTGTGGCCTGTGGTGGGCTCCGGAGGGCCTACCTGCAGCCATGATGCACCTTGAGTGGCCTACCCACAGCCACGGCAGGCCCCATTGGGTCTCTTCCTGCTGTGTGACATTGCATGCATGCACCAGCCGCCCCCCAGGTTGGGCAGAGCCCGGTGCATGTGAATCTAAATAATAAACCATAATGCACAGCTCCCCTTTGGGTGGCATTCCTACAAACATTATGCCCTCTCAAGGCCTGTGAGGAAGAGGAAAACAGCATTGCCTGTGTATATAGGGACTATTTTTTAAAAAGATGCACAGAAATCTCTGGAGTCTGTTCAAATTATATTGTACAGCCCAATCTAGTGCATACTTACTCAGAAGTTAATTCATGTCCTCCATACCACTCAAACAGTGCTCCAACTGACCTGAATAAAATAAGTTATTCAAATCATTTTTTTAATATATTTTTTTACCAACAACCAAAACACAAACAGTGAAACCCCTCAGGCAGGTGATACATTGGGTATACCTAATCCATAATAACATATTCAAATCAACCATATGTACAATTCTATATACATTAATACTCCTCCCTCTACAAGGTTTATTTAACTTTTAACATTTTAATTGCCCCAAATTGTTCAAACCTACCCAAATAATTCAATATCTTCTCAAACCAATCCTCCTCCTCTTTACTGACCTTAAACCCTTTCATTTTATGTATCTTCACAGTTAGATCCAAATCAAAGCACATCACTTATAGTTTATCAATATGGCAATCCAAAGGAAAACCTGCACTCAAATTATACCTCACATTGTAACACTTGCCTTTTAATCTTTGTAGAGATCTGTTAGGTTTGATACTGGTTTGTATACAATGCTTCAAGTTCAAACTGCAGTTTTCCAGTTTGGATGTAGTAGGCCAACTGTTTTTAACATATCAGGAAGTCTGCTTAATAAATAATAATAATAAAAATTTATTTATACCCTGCCAGGTTCAGAAAACCGGGCTCAGGGCAGCTAACAACAAATTTAAAACACTGAATTGATGCAACAAAAACAGCATAAAATACAGTATAAAACACGAATAACAATAAATTCTGAATTCAAAAAGCAATTTAGCGGGGAAATCCATCCAATAAACATTAAATGATCACCAGAGCTAGCTGGCTAAATTAGTCCTGTTTGGGCCAGCGAGGAGACCAGGGGAGAATTAGCTGTGGGATCCCAGAGCGGGTAATCTTCATAAAAAGGGGAGGGTGAAGGAAGGAAGGAGAATAAAAGATCAGGATAAGTTCAAATTGAAAACCAGGCGGAATAGCTCTGTCTTACAGGCCCTGTGGAAGGAAGTTAAATCCTGCAGGGCCCTAGTCTCATGAGACATAGCATTCCACCAGGTCAGAGCCATCACTGAGAAGGCCCTGGCCCTGGTGGAGGATAATCTGACTTCCTTAGGGTCCAGGACCTCTAAACTATGATTATTCATGGACCTTAAGGTCCTCTGTGGGGCATACCAGGAGAGGCGGTCCTGTAAATACGAGGGTCCTTAGAAGCTGTGGACATGGGAGGAGGAAAGATCGTCTCTCAGATTAAAGTTTATAGCCCAGCCAGGTTTATGCAGTGGTGCTATTTAAATGAGCCAGCTCCTCCACTGGATTCTATACTTTGAGGCCGTCATCCTGCACACCCTTCCAAGCAAAGGTGCTAGTTCAATTGTGCCCCTACATATCCAGATGTGAGCTGAACCAGTTCAAAAGCATTAACTCATACAGGTATTTGAATGTAATTAGAGGTGGATCTACACATAGGGGGGTGGGACTCTATAAATAAGTCATAAATTACATTGTTATAACAAAAGGGAAAAAACCCTATGTAAATTCAAGTAGAAATGTTTTGTGCTCTATTGCACCAACTGATGCTGCATGCTTATAACACATTTAAAACACTGGTTGCTGTTTTTTACTAATGTAACTGAGTCCCAAGTTTCTCTCTGTATCATTGCGCACTGAATGGTTGACCATTGAATGTGGACTGACATCAATGAGCAGTATTGCATGCAAAGATAGATGAGGTGATGGGGGATGGGTTGAACACATTCATTGTAGGGTTGTTTTCCTGTTTGAGGACCTCTTCTATAGTAAGGAGAACTGAGGTGGCCCCTGTCTTGATTCTGCTCTCACCTACTCCCAAGGACACACACAAAAACTCATCTGGAGTTGGGGGTGAGTTCTAACAATAAACCATCAGGGGTTCTTTTTGGCTGGAAAATGAAGCTTTTAGTGTCTTTTCCTGTAGAGGGTGGAGTGACTGGACCACAACACCCATCCTCAGAGGCAAGAACAGATGCTCAGAGCACCTGCTGGTTCTTGCTGGTGGAGAGACCTACTTTAAGAGTATCAAAAACACATCTAAGAAGCTCAAATCCTATATATGACTCTGAAAGTCTAGCCTTAAACATTTGAAAACTTTTCCTGCAGAAACCTACAGTTATAGATGAATTAAAAAATAATATTTACAGCCACATGCTGCCCCAAGCATGGGCTTACAGTCTCTTCTTCTAACTTTCAAACAACTGCATTTTCCTCCCTTTCCAGAACTCAGCCTTCTGTATCTCAGTTAGGCCATGCCTTGCAGCTCCTATGAAAGATCTCCACTTTTACCTTCTCCTGCAACCCTGCTCTCTTTCTTTCAACAGAGAAGAAGCACTCCAAACACTCTATTCAACTTGGAAGTGTTCACAGTGGATTCTCAAACACTGTCATCTCGCTTCACATAACATGGAGTCTCTCCTTCGCCAGATCTTCCTTCTTCTTTGGCGATCACTCGTAACCAAGTAAGATTATCTTCCATAAACATGGTTTTAACTTTGAGCGCATAAGTGACTGTGGAGACCCATTCTCGATCCACACATTCTTCCACAGTGGGTTTCCAGATGGGAATTGATCGTGGTGAGTGTTTGCCTTCCTCTTAGCATGCTTCTCCCTTTCATTCTGAGTTTGAGTGTCTTCAAAGCTCATGACACCTTTGGTAAAGGCTGTTCTCCAATTGGAGTGCTCTCAGGCCAGTGTTTCCCAGTTGTCAGTGTTTATACTATTTTTTTTAGATTTGCCTTGCGATAGTCTTTAAACCTATTTTGTTGACCACCAGCATTACGCTTTCCATTTTTAAGTTTGGAATAGAGTCGCTAGATACCTCCCATGTGACCAACGTTAGCCTATCACATGAGAACTACCAGAGAAGTCTCTAGAATTCAGTTACCAACCAATCAAATTTAAACACATACTAATGCACACAAGCACTTACAATTTCAGTGAATTAAATTATTATACTTAACATGCTAGATACCTTCCATCAGAACTGGAGCCCTGGTTCTGCTCCCCAAATCCTATTCTTCAAGGTGGCTTTCTTCTTTAGGAGGAATAAGAAGAAGGTCACTGATGGATGGAAGCTGGCATTGCACTAATGGAGCATTAAAGGAAAACACTCAGAGTCACACACCCCTTTGAACTTTAAGGCACAAGGAGCAGTTATTTTGGGAGGAAGAGTCACACATTCAAGTAAGGACAACAGAAGCAATCATATGGGTATGCTTGGTGCTAATACTGTGAAGAACAGGAAGGTTTGGTCTAGGACAGTGATGGCCAAACTCGGCCCTCCAGCTGTTTTGGGACTACAATTGCTATCATCCCTGACCACTGTTCCTGTTAGCTAGAGATGATGGGATTTGTAGTCCAAAAACAGCTGGAGAGCCAAGTTTGGCCATCACTTGTCTAGAATGACAAACATAGATGTTTGGTACTCAACTTGGTACTCAATTTTGAGAGATGCCCTATAAAAAGGAGCATCTCCCGGAGGGAGCCTGCTCGGCAGGGGCTGGGTTCTACCGCGCCGGCGACGTGGGGACCCTCAAAAACCATGGGCGCTGAAACCCATGGGCATGGTGACTCGGCGGGCACCGTTTGCGCCCCCCCCCGACCACGCGAAGGAGCCTTTTTAAAGGCTACGGAGCGGGTGACGGGGGGGGGGTGCTGTGAGTCCTCCGCTTCCCCTGCCGAGTGAAGCCGCATGCCATTTGGCGGAGAGCGCTGACTTCTTCCATTGAAAATTTGGACTTAAAAGAATAACCCGTGAGTAATTGGAACTTGGACTAAAAAGGGGGGGGGGAAATTTTAAATTCGGAGCGAGCGGGGGAGGTGCAAAAAGGAAGTCAGCCTCCCCCCTGTTGTAGAGGAGCTAAAGCAAAGGATTTGACAACTAAGATCGAGTGCAACCTTTTTTTTTTTTGATAAAGTTATTAATTTCGCGATGGAAAATTATAAGCTGGGCTGGAGGAGAAAAGTGGAATGTGAATTAAAATGCAACCCCCCCCCCCGAAACCCCGGGAGCGATCCGTGAGAGCGCCGGGAGAGGAGAAATAGAGGTTTTGACAGCTGTCAAAGGAGCTGTCAAAGCGGAAGAACAAAAAGAGAACTTTGTTACGAGGACTTTGCTGGTTACATTTGTTATAAATTGGATATAAACTGTTTAAAACAAAGAATAATAAGTTACTTTGACTGCTGGGTGTGATCGGGAAGGAAACTGTGTTACTATAAATCCCTCTAGAGGAGCTGTGGGACACTACAAGTACTGCTGGCATGGAATTTGAATAGGACATTTTATCTCCTAGGAAACTGCAGAAATGGAACACTATTTTGTCTACAGAGGTCTATACACTAAAGGAGACAATAGATTTATCTATTGAAGAATGGAAGGGACTTGACGTAATGTTTTGTTCCTGAATAACAAAACCTCTGCAGAGGAATTAGAAGCTTTTTGGAATTAGAACATTTGTGCAGGAGAGCAGGAAAAAAAAAAAAAAAAGAGGAGGAGAGAGAACAACAAGAACAACAAGAATAACAAGAATTGGACAAAGTTGGAAGATAGACTCCTTCCAAGATTGGACATTCGAAACCAAAGATGATTAAAGGACGGCAAAGACTATTAAAAAGACGGCAAAGCGGACTGGTGAAGGACTATGGCTTAGATGTGGGAGCTCCAGGATGACAGTAGACATTGACTGACATTGGGAACGCAACTGGGAAAGGGGGGAGGGAAATTTGGAATCCAAAGGGTGTTAAATTACATTTTATTCTTTTTTTCTATTTTTTATGTTAATCTGTATTGCATACTAAAGAGGGGAACTCGTGGAAGGGAACAGGTCGATTTTAGGGGATGGGAAAACATTTTTTAAATTGGGTTAATGATGATAATTTTAAAACTTGGGGTAAGAATTTGCTGAACCTATTTGAAAGAATTGGAATACAAGAGGGGGAGGGGAGGGGAAGTCCTGGGAAGATGCCAATGAAAATAAGGTTTTAAATTTGGATGTTTTTCTTTTTCTGTTGTATTTGAAAATCTTTAATAAATATTATTTTTTTAAAAAAGGAGCAGAGATGTTTGGGTTTTGCACATAAACATGTTAGCAAAGGTAGGAAATACATTTATTTGCTTTCGTTGACACTTCCATCTCTTGGATAAAAAAGGAGAAGCATGGGAGGCCTGTTTGCAATTCATAATTCTTAAGCTATTAACTGATTTTCTTCCACTCAGTTTACCATTTATTAATAATGTACAGAAATTGGCCCGATGCTTAAAGACCACATGGAACTGACTGATAAAAGGGAGATTATGTTTTCGCTAGCCGTTGGAATGCTTAATTATTTTTAAAAGGAAAATAGGCAGAGAATTTGCAGTGCAGCAATAATAATTTAGTAATAACTAATAAATCCTAGGGAATGTGTGCACATTGTGGAAGAAAGTTATTTATTACCTGCATTGTGGTAATGGGAATGATTTTTTTTCCAGCATTACATAAGGGTATGGAAAAATATGTTTTTGGGGGGTATTATGTACTTCCTCAGGTGTGTGAAACACTAGTTATACAACAATTAGTAACATTGTGAAGTGAGTGCTTAGTGGGGAGGGGGGAGGAGAGGGAGCTGCTGAATATCACAAAATGGCCAGAAGAGGGAGATGTTTACTCTCAAATGGATATTATTTTCCATTCTATATTTATTTCATTGTTTAGGAAGGAGTGAGATCTGGTTGCAACCACATTTTGAAAAACTGAACATTACAGTAATTATTTTCATGCTCGTAAAAAAGAGAGAGAGAAAAGAATCACCAGTTGTTTAGTCAGATATCCAGTCTTTTAAAAGTTTTCTGCTACTGGTTCTGTGCTTCTTTATCTATCCATTTCAAATATGTGGAAATTAATCTTTATGAGAAGAGTGTATTGAACAGCGACAAATAACCATATATGTGAAAGGGAGACAATTTTACAAAAAAAAAATAATACTGAGAAATGGGGGGGGGGGTTGCCATGCATTAGTGTACATTAAAGTACAGTAAAGTGTAGGTGCATACAAATGATCAGGAAGATTTGGAAAGTTTTTGGGATGAACTTGTATATGTTATCTGGATGTGGAAAGGGATATATTTTAGTCACTTAATTTTAATGTTGTTGTTGTTACAGAATTATTTGGGTTGATTAAGCTTTAAAATATAGAAGGTTGTATCCAGTGCTATTTTTCTAGAAAAAGAGGTGCAGGAACTCACCATGAACACCTCTCTTGTTTTCTTATAGCGAAAATGGTGCCCACCTGAGAGGTGCCAAAACTGAGTTCCAGTGAGTTCTGTCTGGGGGGGGAAACCCCTCTCACCCCTTGCTCACTCTTGAGGGACCCCCCAGAGCAGATTTTTAGTTGCCACAGAGAGAAAAGGGAAAGGAGATCCCATTGCATGTACAGAACTCCCCATGTAACATGTTGGATACAATCCATATTTTATGGAGTTTGTGGCTAATACAAGGCTGAATCTACTCTAAGGTGACAATGGCCACTTACATAATAAAACATCACAGAAATTTCCCCACCCCCATGCCATTAACTTCAATAGGTCCTTCAAAAGAAAATACAAGTTGTGGGAGGTTGAAGTAGGGTGTTTTTGTTCAGATGTGATATAAACAGAAACCGTACGTGATCAAAATGATCAGGTTTCATCATTCTTCTCAAAAGCTTACTGCGATGTGTCACGAATTCTAATAACATAAGAACCTACTTGCCAGCCTTGAGGTGCAAAGGCCACCTGAGATTTCCAGTGACAAACCACATCCATTTGAGCTACTGCAAACAAATGTCACTGATCCTTTGTGAAGGAGGTGAACATGAAATCTACAATCAACTGAAAGTTAGTGCTGGGTCTGGACTTGTTCCCTGCGGAACTGTATTTGATAATACTCACATAATACATTCCGTTCACTAGTAGGAGCCAGGATTTGACCTTTTGGCAGCACGCTGATGTTCATAGGGACATGGGTGGCACTCTAGTCTAAACCACTAAGCCTCTTGGATTTGCCAATCGGAAGGTCGGCGATTCGAATCCCCACGACGGAGTGAGCTCCCATTGCTCTGTCCCAGCTCCTGCCAACCTAGCAATTCAAAAGAACGCCAATGCAAGTAGATAAATAGGTATTGGTGTGACAGGAAGGTAAACGGCGTTTCCGTGCACTCTGGCTCACGTCACACCAGAAGTGATTTAGTCATGCTGGCCACATGACCCAGAAAGCTGTCTGCGGACAAGCTGTTTGCCGGCTCCCTTGTCCTGAAGCAAGATAAGTGCTGTACCCCATAGTCACCTTTGACTGGACTATGAATACCTTTGGTGTTCATCATAGGAAAAGATCAGCTTTGGAAACTAAGAACTATAGGTAGGGCTTTGGAACTTTGGTAGTGGTCATAATTGAAGATGTCTACCTAGAGATAAGTTGGGACACGGGTGGCGCTGTGGGTAAAACCTCAAGCGCCTATGACTTGCTGATTGTCAGGTCGGCGGTTCGAATCCCTGCAGCGGGGTGCGCTCCCGTTGCTCGGTCCCAGCGCCTGCCAACCTAGCAGTTCGAAAGCACCCCCAGGTGCAAGTAGATAAATAGGGACCACTTACTAGCGGGAAGGTAAACGGCGTTTCCGTGTGCTGCGCTGGCTCGCCAGATGCAGCTTGTCACGCTGGCCACATGACCTGAAAGTGTCTTCGGACAGCGCTGGCCCCCGGCCTCTTAAGCGAGATGGGTGCGCAACCCCAGAGTCGGACACGACTGGCCCGTACGGGCAGGGGTACCTTTACCTTTACCTTACCTAGAGATAAGAGACGTGGGTGGCTTACCTTACCTAGAGATAAGGGACTGGGGGTTAAACCACAGAGCCTAAGACTTGCCGATCAGAAGGTCAGTGGTTCGAATCCCCGCGATGGGGTGAGCTCCTGTTGCTCGGTCCCAACTCCTGCCAACCCAGCAGTTCGAAAGCATGTCAAAGTGCAAGTAGATAAATAGGTACCGCTCCGGCGTGAAGGTAAACGGCATTTCCGTGTGCTGCTCTGGTTCTCCAGAAGCGGCTTAGTCATGCTGGCCACATGACCTGGAAGCTGTACGCCGGCTCCCTCGCCCAATAAAGCGAGATGAGTGCCACAACCCCAGAGTCAGTCACAACTGGACCTAATGGTCAGGGGTCCCTTTACCTTTACCTTTAGCTAGAGATAGATAGAGAAAGCTTCACCCTGTCAATCTTACTAAGCTTTAATCCAGCTGATGAGGAAGTGTTGACAAAGGTGTGTCACCTGGCAAGCATTCTGGATCCACCAGTCCTTTTGTTCTGCACATCATTAGCAGAAGAAATCCAACAAAATGATAGTGGGCCTTTCATCAGCTGAGGTTCCTTGTAGAGTTCCACATGGTACCACTTTTCCCCCTTTCCTGTACATAAGACCTCTGGGGGAAATTATATCAAAATGCTTTCAGACTCCAGAAATCTCTTTCCCAAAGGAACCCAATACAGGTAGCACTGTCCAGGGAATTCGTTCCCCGTCTTGGGAGGAATTGGAGATGGCATGGCATGCTGTTAGTATGCTACTGACAACCAGTACACCAACCATTGTTACCTCACAATGACAAAATAATCTGATCCCTGCAGGGCTGTTATGTCCTCATGATTTGGTTCTCCTCATAGCCACATCCATGCCCTTATGGAAAGCGGACCTGGTATAAGTACAGTGGTGCCTCGCAAGACGAAATTAATCCGTTCCTCGAGTCTCTTCGTCTTGCGTTTTTTTCGTCTTGCGAAGCACGGCTATTAGCAGCTTAGCGGCTATTAACGGCTTCGCGGCTTAGCGGCTTCAAGAAAAAGGAAACAAACTTGCAAGAACTCGCAAGACGTTTCATCTTGCGAAGCAAGCCCATAGGGAAATTCATCTTGTGGAACGACTCAAAAAACGGAAAACTCTTTTGTCTTGCGCGTTTTTCGTCTTGCGAGGCATTCATTTTGCAAGGTACCATCTCCTTATATGCAATTGCAGCAAAGTTTATGTTCAAGTCCCTTCTCTGTCAATCTCCGTGGATATGTGAAACCCTCATTGTTATGCATGAAGTTTCAGTTCACATATAGGAATAAAAGGAGAAATCTTTCTCTGGCTGAAATTCTTTATAGCCGTTTTCCTTTTAGTAAAGGAGCGTTACCTGAACATTGCAACCCTGGAGTGGGGTACCTGGGGTGTGTTGAAGATGACTTAGAAACCCAGCTGTTATTGCTATAGGATTAATACCAGGCATCCTTAAATTCCGTTCATGAAAGCCCTTCAAGGCACTCCTTGAAAAAGAGATAAAAATGAAATTCACTTAGTTACAGTTTAGCTACAAAGAAGCATTTATTTTCCCAAAGCAGGAGTTTGCCTTGCATTCAAAAGTACCACCCCGGAAGAACACAGCTCCATGCTGGATCAGTCCAATGAGGGAATGATTTTTTTTTTAAGAGTAAATGAAAAAAGACGGGGAAAAGACAGTTTAATTTGCATGTCAAAGGTACTGCTAGGAGTGTAATTACAGAGAGCGATCGTGATCAAAGCTAGCAAATAAACAACCTGGAAAACAATTACAGTCTTATTGTTTCAGCGTCAACAGAATGCAAGCATATTCCAAAAGTCAGCAGCACAGTTTAATAGTCTAGTGGCGGGGAGATGTAACACTGAACATTCTCTTCTCTTCGGAGACACCGTTGATGGAATCTTTTGAGGACCTGGAGATGGAGTTTATAAGTGGTCCATGTTTCACAAGCATACAGTAAAGTTGGTAGTACAATAGCTTTGTAAACAAGCATTCTGGTTTCCCTTCAAATGTCCTGGTCCTCAAACACTCTGCACTTCAATTGGGACAAAGCCTCACTCGCAGAGCTCAGGCGATGCTGGATTTCGGCATCAATGTCGGCCCTTGTGGAATGATAACTGCCTAGGTAGGAGAAGTGATCGACATTTTCCAACGTTACACCATTGAGTTGGATTTGTGGCGCCGCAGAGGGGTTATTTGGTACTTGTTGGAGCAGCACTTTGGTTTTTTGGATGTTGAGTGATAGGCCAAGCTTTTTGTAATCTTTTGCAAAGATATTTAGAATGGTTTGGAGGTCATCCTCTGAACATTATGTTGTGTATATCTCCATGCCGCCCTGGGATGGAATGGAAAGAGAGAGATGGGAGACGATGGGTGAAGGGAAAAAAGTCTTCCAGGACCTGTGTCATCCTATATTCAGTGAGCTATTGGGTACAGCAAACCATCAAACATTGGCTTCTTCAGTAGTGGCATACATAAATTACCTTATTTGATTCTTGGGAATTTCCATCTGAATTATCCTCAACAAAAAAGACTCTGGGGTTTTTTGGGGGAAATGCTTTTAAACATTTTTTTCAATTCATCACAAATTATTTCCCAATACTCTTTTACCCTTTTACAGGTCCACCACATGTGAAAGAATATGCCCTCAACCTCATTGCATCTCCAGCAGTTATCTGATTCAGTCTTATACATCTTAGCAAGCCTGCTCGGAGTTAGGTACCATCTGTAAATCATTTTCAAGTGGTTCTCCTTCAAGGAATAACATGCTGTAAACTTCAGATATGCTACAACTGCGACCCGTGATTCATTAGCCCCAAAATGGAAAACGACCGAGGTCCCAACTAAAGAGGAATGGCAGCTTAAACTGATGGAATATGCATAGCTTGTGGACCTAACATATAGAATAAGAGAACAAGAAGAATATACGTTTAAAAAAGATGGGAAAACGTTTATTGAATATATGGGAAATAATTGTGTACAGCTGAAAATGCTGGCAGCATTAAGATAAATTCAACAGTGTAAATATCTTTTGAGGGATGAAATAATAGAATACTGAATGGTTTAGTTTATATACCATATGCAGTTATTTATGTTGTGCAAAATGAACCATGGAAAGAGAAGAAGGGAAGTCATTGATATTTTAAGGTTGTTTAAATCAGTAGTTTAAATTGTAAAACAGAAATTTTTAATAAAAATTATATAAACAAAAAAAACACCTTAAAAATTGGCCTCTTCAGAGAATTATTTTCTGTACACGAGGAGCCTTGATTCTCTTGCATAGATGACTTCGACTCACTGAACTAATGTGTGAAGCCATATTGAAACTACAACATCAACTTGCTTTAGTCAACCTGCAAACCTGTGTATGTGTGTGCATGTGTAGTTTTTCAGAATGCAAAGATGCCATGATGAACACCAAAGCTGCTGGCTCATGTGCTACACTGTTCACATAAGTAGACCCCTTCTCATAAGATTAGGGTTGCCAAGGGAGTTCACCAAGTGAGACATTTGAAACAAATCCTGAGTGCCTCATTCAAGGGAAACGGCAGAAATTTCACAAGAATAGAGCTAGTGACATTTCACACATTTCTATCAGTGAAGAAAGCAGCTAAAAATAGTGTGTGAACCAGTCCTGCGGGCTCTGCTGGGTGGGGTGGAGGGAGATGCTGAGGACTAGATGGGGAGGTGCTATGGACCACATCTGGCCTGCAAGTTGGCAGTACAACACCTCTTCTCTCTCAGGGGTTCTATACTTCTGCGTCCCGGGACCTATGGCCTACTAATGCAAACTTTGAGGAAACTCTTATTTGGCGATCACTTGTAGCTGAGTAAGATTGTCTTCCATAAACACGGTTTTAACAGCAAATCTGTAAGTGACTGTGAAGGCCAATTCTGAATCCACACATCCTTCCACAGTGGGGACATAGGTTTCCGGGTGGGAGTTGATCACGGTGAGGGTTTGCCAAGTGTGCCTTCCTCATAGCACGTTTCTCCCTTTTGTCCTGAGTTTGATGATCTTCAAAATCCATGACACCATTGGTAAAGGCTGTTCTCCAATTGGGACATTCACAGGCCTGTGTTTCCCAGTTGTTGGTGTTTATACTTCATTTTTTTTTAGATTTGCTTGAGAGAGTCTTTAAAGCTCTTTTGTTGACCACCAACGTTACACTTTCTGTTTTTAAGTTGGGAATAGAGTAGTTGCTTTGGAAGACGACTATCGGGCATCCGCACAACATGACCAGTCCAACAAAGTTGATGTTGAAGAATCATTGCTTTGACACTGGTGATCTTTGCTTCTTCCAGTACACTGGCATTAGTTCGCCTGTCTTCCCAAGGAAAGTACGGTACTTACTTAAGGAAAGTACTTACTAATTCACATGGGGTATACTATTTGTATCTCTAGGGTATGCTCAGTGGTACTGCATATGTTTTTCATGCAGAAAGTGAGAGATATTCACATACTGCACAAAATAGTTGAGTTCCACACTTCTACAGATACTTACCTAAAACATTCAACAAGTGCACAGTCTGTGTACACAATAGTTGAGATGTCCAAATTAAGGGGTATACACGCTTTGACACAAACACTTATGCATGTGTATAGACAAGGAATGGGACTGAAGATCATAAAAAGTCAACAAAAGGGCAAGCTTAGTCCCATTCACTCGTTCATGATCATTCACAAGAAAACCAGGCTTTGTGTGAGTGTTGGCAACATTTAGCAATAAACAAGATTTTCTTTTTCAGCAGAGAGAAAATAACAAACCCGAAGCAGACCACTACAGCTATGCAAGTCAGTTTGTTGTCAGGTCTGGTGTGCTGCTGAAATGTATATTTCCTTGAACTTTATTTCATGGAGGTGATGACAGTAGCCATTACCATTTGTTATCATGTTTGTTATCCTGTCTCCTAACTGTGCAGCTCTCCTCGCCATTGCATAATATGATGGTGGAGCTGGTAGTAGGGCTTAATGGCACTAGGAACTTTATAAAGAAACCTGAGGTCATTCTGAATTACACAAGTTTTATTTAGCCTTCTCATCTTCATTTCATCATAGATTAATATCATGTTTTTCATTTATGTTTCATACAAAAGAGGGGGCGGGAATGGAGACACGTTTTGCATCAATGAGAAGCTGGCCATTCTAAGGAGAGGCAGTTTATGAATTTGTTTAAAACACAGATCGTACCGGAAATATTTTTTTTTATTGAGCAAGTAACAAGCAGTATAGTATGAACCCATGAATGTAGGGCCATAGTAATTTATTTATTTATTTTCAGAAGGAAAAGTTAAGAAAGCTACAAACTATCTGCAGGTGTGGTTTAAAAGAGATGGGAACAGAAAACGCTCTGTTATCATTGCACAAAGAAGAACACCAAAGACCTTGCAGGATAGAGGAATTAAAATACTCCTGGAGACATGAAAAAGGATAGGTGGTGATGGGCAACGAGTAGCAGTTCGGAGAACTGTAAATAGCAGAATCCATTGCCAAAGGAGCTTTTGCAACATGATCAGGAGAATAATTTTGGCAATTATGTTATTTCCATAACGGCAAGATCAGGCTGAGTCGACGCACATTTTATGAAGTGTGAAATGAAGCAGGCCAGGTTTGTGCAAGGATTAAAAAAAACCAAAAACCTGAACAGTTTCAGAAGGGCAAGTCCTATCCTAAGCAGAGACAACTTGTAGCTGTGTCACACTCAATTCTGTCCCCAGTTACAGGGATCAGAGGTAGCAGGAGATGGGAAAGCCCTCTGCTGCAGCCTTTGAAAGCTGTTGCCAGTTAGGGTAGACAATATTGGCCTAGATGAAATAATAGTCGGACCTGCTACAGGCAGCATCCTTATCTTTCTCTTTCCTCAGTACATCTGTTGAAGAGAGGGGGCAGGGAAGCTATGCATCTGGGAACGGCTGCCCTCATCAGCTTTGACTTTTCTATTCCACATGTTGAGGGGGAGGCAAAGGGATGCAACCAGTGCCAGATTTACGCATAAGCTAAACAAGCTATAGCTCAGGGTCCCACTCTCTTGCCCCCCCCCTGATTTCACTATTAATACAGTGGTACCTCTGGTTACGAACTTAATTCGTTCCGGAGGTCCGTGCTTAAGCTGAAACTGTTCTTATCCTGAGGCATGCTTTCACTAATGGGGCTTCCCGCTGCACATGTGCCTCCAGCACACGATTTCTGTTTGCATCCTGGGGCAAAGTTCGTAACCAGGAGCAGCTACTTCTGGGTTAGCAGAGCTCGTAACTTGAAGCGTTCATAACCAAAAGCATTCGTAACCGGAGGTACCACTGTATACTTCTTCTTAATTGTATTTCAGTTCATCAATTACTTTGATAAAATACATATTTTGTTATGTGCAAATGGCTTTAGGTACCTATTAAGTCCATAAATTACCATCTAGCATATATTCAACACAAAAAACAGGGACAATTTGTTGTTGACAAAGGACAGCTGGACATATAAAGGGCCCCATTACCTTCAGTAGTTTAGGGCCTCATCAAACCTAAATCCGGCCCTGGATGCAACATTCACATCCAACTCCCCCACCTATATGTGGAAAACAGGAATACAAGTAAACAGATGAAGAAGGAAAAAAGGAAGCTGCATAAGCACCTTGCAAGCAAATCTGGATGAATTCCAGAGGAAAGCTCCTTGAATAACCTCCCCACAAAATCAGAACAAATGCGTAATAAAGACCAGTCATAGTCTAAGCTCCAGATAACCTTTATGCAAGCATAGAAGGATGAATCTTCCAGGTACTTTGGAGAACTCCTGAACTTCTGCCAGGCCATGTGTTGTTGCTTTGATGGTGTGAGTGTTTCATGCCATAATGAACAGTGGTAGAGCCTCAGCCTTCACGAGGGTCTGTCTCAGAGCTGCCCTGGGTATACTCATCAACAATCTGAAGCCAAGTGTTGTTGGACAAGTTTTCTCACTCCCTTTCCTCCCTGCCAGCTCTTTTCTTCAGACGCCACTGCTGCTTATCATTCCTTGACTTGCACTTCTGTGCTCTGAAAAGCTTTAGAGAAACATGGATAACATTTTGAGCAGAAGGAGGTCACGATGGGAGGTATAATAACTTTCAGAAATGGTTCATTTTCCTCCTCATTTATGTGTGCCTTTAAAAGGGGGGTGGGGAGTGGAGCTATTCTGAAAAAGTTGCATTTGCTTTGGAAGCCTCGTCATCTGCAGTTACAAACAAGCATCCTCAGCAGTTGCTGCAGTCAATGAGGAAATGTGAAGGATTTCATGACAATGTTTCTTTTATTAGCAGGATAGCATTAACAGTCTGATCAATGAAAGAATTAAACATGCATCCTGATTCTTACACACATTTGCTCTGAATGTAAGTCTCATGAGGGTCTAATAATAATAATAATAATAATAATAATAATAATAATAATATAACAACAACACAACAACAACTGCTTTGTTCCTAGAAGGGACTGGTCATGGAAAAGGTGTAATAAGCCATCTTTGTTGTTGTTGTTGTTTAGTCGTTTAGTCCTGTCCGACTCTTTGTGACCCCATGGACCAGAGCATGCCAGGCACTCCTGTCTTCCACTGCCTCCCACAGTTTGGTCAGACTCATGTTTGTAGCTTCGAGAACACTGTCCAACCATCTCGTCCTCTGTCGTCCCCTTCTTCTTGTGCCCTCAATCTTTCCCAACATCGAAAACCATGGCTTTAACTATACGGACCTTTGTTGGTAAGGTGATGTCTCTGCTTTTTAAGATGCTGTCTAGGTTTGTCATTGCTTTTCTCCCAAGAAGCAGGCATCTTTTAATTTTGTGACTGCTGTCACCATCTGCAGTGATCATGGAGCCCAAGAAAGTAAAATCTCTCACTGCCTCCATTTCTTCCCCTTCTATTTGCCAGGAGGTGATGGGACCAGTGGCCATGATCTTCGTTTTTTTGATGTTGAGCTTCAGACCATATTTTGCGCTCTCATCTTTCACCCTCATTAAAAGGTTCTTTAATACCTCCTCACTTTCTGCCATCAAGGTTGTGTCATCTGCATATCTGAGATTGTTGATATTTCTTCCGGCGATCTTAATTCCGGCTTGGGATTCATCCAGCCCAGCCTTTCGCATGATGAATTCTGTATATAAGTTAAATAAGCAGGGAGACAATATACAGCCTTGCCGTACTCCTTTCCCAATTTTGAACCAATCAGTTGTTCCATATCCAGATCTACATACAGAAAAAAAGTGTAGCTCAGTGGTATGCATGTAGAATCTCCAATGTTCTGTCCTCAGCATCCCAGTTGGGCCAGGGTGGGGTTGGAGCCCTTTGAAATCGTGCAGAGCTCTTGCCAGTCAGTGTTGAGTATATTGAGCTAGATAGAGCAATGGGTTGACTTGATGTATGGCAGCTTCGTGGATTTCTATGTTTGTCAAAGTAAATGCAATTTGTACATTTGTTTACCGGGCTCCCCACTTCTCCTGATTTTCCTAGCTTCCAAATAATGTCAAAAGAGGTCAAGCCTTGTTGGACAAGGCATGGACAATATAAGTAAACTTCTTTAGATTCAGTACAGTTTTATTTACTTTGACCTGGGAAGAAAATTTTAAAAATGGACAATAGGGATCTTAGGCATTTTAACTGCAAATCATGACAATTTTCAACAATGTCTCGATTCTATCATGTCACCTTTCTGTCTGTCTTTTCAAAGAATAGATATTTTACAGATTAGAAATTGACTGGGTTGAATTTCTCTTTTATTGAGTTGCATTCAGGAAAGCAGATGTCTCTTTGTCTCAAACTGAGATTTCATCCATTATTATTCATCCCCCCCAAAAAACAAGAACCTTTACATAATAATCACATCAATTAATTTGCCACCCTAATTGGCATAAGGTTGTATGAATTCTGGTAATTAATTGCTCATTGTCAAAAATGGGAATAATGAATCCATTATGTTGTATAAGTACATGAAACCAGGTTTTAATAAACTGCAGGACTTCGTGGTAGGAGTAAATTTATCATTTGCCAATACTTAATTGAAAATTACTTTTGCTCCTGTCTCCCCTGAGCTTTCAGGAACCTCTAAATCAATAGCATTTGCTGGCTGTTTTAGTGTTAGGTTAATTACACTTTATTTTTCATAAAAATCTGCTTACATTAGCACATGGGAGAATTTTAAACCTGCCTATCTCTGTTGAAACTGCTGAGCCAGTATGTGCAGTTAAGTGTGTATGCATAGAAAGGGTTACATACAGTATTCATGCTTTGAAGTGATGTAGGATTTATATTTAAGCAAGGTGCAGGCAAATACATTTTTCTTAGCACAACAGGGCTTTATAAGGAAAGTCAAATTCCTATTGTTAACTCAGAATGATATATGCTCATTTCTACTAATTTATATTACTTATCAGTTCAGTAAGTTTGCTCTACTATATATCTATTCAGCTTACTAACTATTTAGCACAAAAGTTACTTCAACACTAAGAGCTGGATCTTACTAGCACACTTTCCATAAATCCCGAGACTGCTGCTCTAAGCACCCTCAGTATAAACTAAGGTATACCTGGACTGCGTTAAGTATAATGGTTTAATTCACACAGAAATGAAAAATGTATATGTATTAATGAAGGCCTGGATCTATACTGATCTAAAAAAAGAAAACACAAAGAAAAAACGTGATATAGCTCTCAATGCAATTTTCCATTGACTGCTGTACAGCGCCCCGGGTGTAACATTTTTATAACACATTTATAATGTTATGACTCACCAGTATAGATTACTCCAATATTTAAAAATGGAAAATGGATAAATGTGCTTTGCTAACTGGGGTTTTTCCATAAGGACTCTGAGCTCTTGCAGATTTAGTGATTAACTAACTTACTGGTACAGGAGATGCAGGTGGCGCTGTGGTCTAAACTACTGAGCCTCTTGGGCTCACCAATCAGAAGGTCAGCAGTTCAAATCCCCGTGACAGGGTGAGCTCCCGTTGCTCGGTCCCAGCTCCTGCCAACCTAGCAGTTCGAATGCACACCAAAAAGTGCAAGTAGATAAAAAGATACTGCTTCGGTGGGAAGGTAAACGGCGTTTCCGTGCACTGCTCTGGTTTCAGTGTTCCGTTGTGCCAGAAGCGACTTAGTCATGCTGGCCACATGACCTGGAAAAACTGTCTGTGGACAAACGCCGGCTCCCTCGGCCTGTAAAGCAAGATGAGCGCCGCAACCCCAGAGTTGTCTGTGACTGGATTTAACTGTCAGGGGTCCTTTACCTTTTTTAACTTACTGGTGTTCTCTGGTAGCTAACATGTGAGGGATGTAAACCTGGGGTCATGTGAGAATGGCAGGTAACAAATTGAACAGCAACAATAATTCAACATCCCTCGAGTCTTACTAGTTTTTATGTTCCTAGATTTGGCATTGTGCCAAAAACATCTCTTATTTTACAAAAAAAAAACCCAACTGTTCTCTGTCAATTAATGAAAAAAGAGAAATGATCAAAGAGGAGAAAAAAAGCTTTGAAATTCTCATGGGTAGGGTGCAGGGTTTTTATCATGCTTACCTGATTTTTGATGTGGCCAAAGTGTGTTTATGTCTTTTCTTTCATTTATCAAATCATCTCGACAGTGGTGTGCTCTACTTCCAGATGAGTCTGCATAAGATTGCAACCTTCATTTCCCCCAAAATGCCTTGGGAAGAAAATTGAAGAGGCAGGTGATACTGGTATTAGAAGCAATAGTATAGCGCGCTCACACCCCTCATTCACCCCCACCACAAACGAAAGAAGCTGGAATCCCAAACACATGTACTAAAATCCCATTGAATGCAATGGGACTTATTTCTGGGCAAATATGATTTGGATTGCACTTTGTCATACTTCTATTTGTGAAATGGGGAAAGCAAGAGAGAAGTTTGCCTGAAGACAGTGATTTGCTGAAGTGCAAGATAGTGATTTGTCTGAAAGCGACATAGAAGAACAGTGATTTGCCTGAAGCCACCCTGTAAACCCATAACTGAGGGGTTTCAATCTGCATTCAAATAAAAATGGTTGTAAATCCAGTACTGGGTGTGTGGTTTTGGGGGGGGGGCGGGGGGGGGAGCTGAACCAGCACTTCATACTAATGAAAAATAATGAAATAGCAATTGAATTTGTATTGGCTTGATACTGTGGCCTGAACAAAGCTCTTTGGTTGAACCTATCTGAAGAAGCCATGGACATTTCAACACTTACAGCCCTTATAGCTTTTTTTTCTTTTTTCTTTTTAAGGGAGCTGAGCTTCTGATAGTCACCCTTTTCACTTACATGTTATTGTTAAGCCACTAACAAATCTATCTCCCAGAGCTTCTAAAAAGAAACTCTGGAGATTGCAGCATGCCGTTAGCTTCCTTATCACAACCACATAATTGCTCTTTTTGCCCCTTTCATCCTGGAAATGCAGGAAATAGTTGTGAATTTGCTGACTTTTTCACTATTACCAAAGGCTTTGAAATTGATTTTTGTATATCTTCCAGCATGCGTGCGAGCGCACACACACACACACACACTTAAGGTATCGATAGGATTTTCTCTCTCCCTCCCTGATCTACCGAGTCCAGGGAGTCTGCTGCCACCGCTATTCAGATGAGAAGAACAAGTATTTTTCCTGGGAAGCTCCAGGACATCAGTGAATTCAGCACACTTATTAAAAATCAGTAAAAATGTTATTGCAGCTATAGCAACGTCCTTCATTTTAGTTGAGAGATGTCAATATTCTGATTTTCTTTCCTTCTTCCCCCTGTAATTCCTTTATCACAAGAGTAGCCTACGTGGTGCTGTCCAGATGTGGCTGTGCTAAAACTCCCATCAACTCCAGCCAGCATGACCTATGGTCAAGGATGATGGGAACTGTAGTCTAACTGTAGTCAGGAGGGCAGCACATTGACTACTCCTGCTTAAAGACATGACAATACCCACCTGTGCTTGTGAAACATGGACCACTTATAAACACCATCTCCAACTCAAAATATTCCATCAGCAGTGTCTCCCAAAAATATTGCACATCACTTCGGAAGACAGACAAACTAATATCAGTGTACTGGAAGAAGCAAAGATCACCAGTGTCGAAGCAATGATTCTTCAGCATCAACTTAGCCTGGAGAAGAGGAGGTTAAGGGGTGATATGATAGCTATGTTCAAATATATAAAAGGATGTCACATAGAGGAGAGAGAAAGGTTGTTTTCTGCTGCTCCAGAGAAGCGGACACGGAGCAATGGTTCCAAACTACAAGAAAGAAGATTCCACCTAAACATTAGGAAGAACTTCCTGACAGTAAGAGCTGTGCGACAGTGGAATTTGCTGCCAAGGAGTGTGGTGGAGTCTCCTTCTTTGGAGGTCTTTAAGCAGAGGCTTGACAACCATATGTCAGGAGTGCTCTGATGGTGTTTCCTGCTTGGCAGGGGGTTGGACTCGATGGCCCTTGTGGTCTCTTCCAACTCTATGATTCTATGATTCTATGAACTTCGTTGGAATGGTCATGTTGTGCGGATGCCTGATGATCATCTTCCAAAGCAACTACTCTATTCTGAACTTAAAATTGGAAAGCATAATGCTGATGGTCAACAAAAGAGGCTTAAAGACTCTCTCAATGCAAATCTTTAAAAATGTAGTATAAACACTGACAACTGGGAAACACTGACCTGTGAGCGCTCCAATTGGAGAACAGCCTTTACCAAAGGTGTCATGTGCTTTGAAGGCGTTCAAACTCAGGACACAAGGGAGAAACGTGCTAGGAGGAAGGCACGCTTGGCAAACCCTCACTGTGATCAACTCCCACCCGGATACCTATTTCCCCACTGTGGAAGGACATTTGGATCCAGAATTGGCCTCCACAGTCATTTACGGACTCACTGTTAAGACCATGTTCATGGAAGACAATCTTACTCGGCTACGAGTAATCGGAGGAGGAGGGTGTCCATTTCTCCATTTGCAGTTTCTGCCTAACTGCATCCAAACACACTGAACAGGAAAATGAGTGATTTGCTTGAAGGAATCACAAGCTTCCTTGCAGCGCATACCTGCTCACCCAAGACAGTCTATTGCAGAGCAGGGTTCATTTTCAAGTAGCTTGTTTAAGGGGTGGGAGTGGACCAGAGTGAAGACTGCTACACTTTGGTCCACTCCCATGCCCCTGCCCTCTAGGCCTGGTTGGAATGTCCAGATTTCAAACTGATGACTGGTGGGAACTCCCAGCATGCCCCGTGAACCAGTCCAGGGATTTCCCAATGGCCGGTCACCTGAATAGACATTGCTCCGAGGGGTCTTGGAGCCTGACAGGATGGGTCGCAACCACCACCCACCCCCAGCTGGGTAAGCGGCCAATTTGTTTCAATGAATCACAAACCTCCTTGGAAGGCACACCTGCTCACCCAAGGCAGCGTGCGAAATTCTGTAATAATATATAAAACTGTTGAATTCAGACGGCGCGCCGTTTAAAACTGAACCATAGAAATTAATTTGTCACAACAATTTATAAAACGCAGGCTGAAATAAAAATATCTTAACCTTTTTCTTAAAAGTTAACCAAGATTTGTTTCCCTACATGACAGCCTGACTTGTTTTGCCTTCTTTGCTGAAAGTTAGTAGAAGTTAAAGAGCTAGCAATATCTAACCCCAGAAAACTAAACTGTCTGGAACTGTGAGGGAACAAGAAGCCAGAGAGGTTGCCTGTCATAATTGTCTTCACAAATATGCTTCTTCTCCCTAAATTCAGATTGGGTCTCCCCTCCCACAGCAGAACAGAAGAGGGAAAGTTTTGACTGGTACATTTTTTTTAAAAAAGAAACCTTCAACATTTAGAAGATCATGCTTCTTCTAAACAAGATTTAATTATGCCAAATCATTCACAGACTATGACCTATTGGTTTTTTAGGAGGACAATTGCAGTGTTTAGACAGTAATGACCTTAGAACCCACGCTGAGCTCCAAACAAAATAAAATGTGACGGTTCTCATTAACTCCTGTAAAACTTTGAGCACATTGCCTCTAGAATGTTTATTCAGTGCAAATCAGACACATTTTGTCTGCGGAGGAAGAAAGAATCAAAATGCTGAGCCAAGTATGTGTTTCTTAACGTGGAAGTCAAAATATCATTTAGGTAAAATTATGCATACACCTTTTTTTGTACTGAATTATGCTTTTACAACAATCGGAAATCAGTATGCCGTGTTTATCATCGTCATGCACACAATCCGAAGCAAGATTAGTTCAAAAAGAAGAAAGAGAGAGACAGCACTTAAATATGCCAATCAAATCACCACAGAATCGTTCGTTCTCCCTCTCTCTTTCCCCACACTGACAGACACACTGTTGTTTATTAAAATACTTTTTACTTTATGGACATCTCCATTTTAGCAAGGTCATTAATTATGCAGACTGCAAAGGTATTTTTAAATTTTATTTTATTTTATTAAAAATAGGATTCTAGGGTTATTACACAATGACACTCTTTCACTGAAGTGATGGTTCATAGACATTGCTGGAAAGGTCTTTTTGTTGTTGTTTAGTCGTTTAGTCATGTCAGACTCTCCGTGACCCATGGACCAGAGCACGCCAGGCACTCCTGTCTTCCACTGCCTCCTGCAGTTTGGTCAGACTCATGTTGGTAGCTTCGAGAACACTGTCCAACCATCTCGTCCTCTGTCATCCCCTTCTCCTTGTGCCCTCCATCTTTCCCAACATCAGGGTCTTTTCCAGGGAGTCTTCTCTTCTCATGAGGTGGCCAAAGTATTGGAGCCTCAGCTTCACGATCTGCACTTCCAGTAAGCACTCAGGGCTGATTTCCTTAAGAATGGGTAGGTTTGATCTTCTTGCAGTCCATGGGACTCTCAAGAGTCTCCTCCAGCACCATAATTCAAAAACATCAATTCTTCGGCGATCAGCCTTCTTTATGGTCCAGCTTTCACTTCCCTATATCACTACTGGGAAAACCATAGCTTTTACTATACTAAAGGAAAGGTCTTTTAGAACTAAATAAAAACCGGGATAGGATGGGCTGATAAAACGGCACCCACTGTCAAGTTTACCGGCCTGATACATCTCTCCTCATGTCAAAACATCACCATTTTAAAAAGACTGAAGAGCAGAACCAACGGCATCAACACATGTGGAGATTGTTCTTCTTACCCATTCTTCTGGGGGAAAGCATGGCCTTCTTGTGGTCTGAGAACAGAAGAACCACAGAGAAGATAAAGGATGACAGCATTATGTGGGTGTGAATAAAGGAGTGAAACATCAAACGCCTAGTGCAGAGGTATGCCTTGTCTTCTGGACGTTGGTTTAATTTCCAAAGAAGAATGTCAGTCATATAAACGATTATATATATATATGATTTGAGGGATGCAGGTAGTGCTGTGGTCTAAACCAATGAGCTTCTTGGGCTTGCCGATCAGAAGGTTGGCGGTTCAAATCCCCAAGACAGTGGCTCTGTCCCAGCAATTGCTCTGTCCCAGCTTCTGCCAACCTAGCAGTTTGAAAGCATACCAGTGCAAGTAGATAAATAGGTACCGCTGCGGTGGGAAGGTAAACGGTGTTTCTGTGCACTCAGGCACTCATCATGGTCCTCCATGCGCCAGTAGCGGTTTAGTCATGCTGGCCACATGACCCAGAAAGCTGTCTGTGGACAAATGCCGGCTCCCTCGGCCTAAAAAGTGAGATGAGCACCGCATCCCATATTCGCCTTTGACTGGATTTAACTGTCCAGGGGCCCTTTACTCTCTTTTTTTTTACGATTTGAATTTCTTACCTGTGGTTTTGCTACTCTTATTTCAACAGAACCTAAGAGGAGCCAATGGCGCATCGAGCAACCTTTTCTCACAGTGGCCAGCCAGATACCTGTGGGAATCAGGACATGGGGGGATACCTCACTGAGAAACATTAACTTTGAAGTTGGCTTGCAGGCCATTTGTATTCAGCTGACTGATACCAAAAGTCCATCTTCAAAGATGCTTAGTGAGCCCCTTTCAAGTTGTCCCTTGACATCTCCATGACTCTGGTGGTTGGCAAATGGACATTCCCCAGCCACCTTTCAAAGCTGGTCTGGGTGGGAGAAGGAAAGATCTGAACCATCAGACAAACAGCAGCTTGGGGGGAATTTAGGCTAGGAAAACAGCATGAGGGGAAATAACTATACAGTGGTACCTCAGGTTAAGTACTTAATTCGTTCCGGAGGTCCGTTCTTAACCTGAAACTGTTCTTAACCTGAAGCACCACTTTAGCTAATGGGGCCTCCTGCTGCTGCTGTGCCGCTGCTGCACGATTTCTGTTCTTATCCTGAAACAAAGTTCTTAACCTGAGGTAATATTCTGGGTTAGCGGAGTCTGTAACCTGAAGCGTACGTAACCTGAAGTGTATGTAACCCGAGGTACCACTGTAGATGCAGACAGACCAGCTGAGGCTCTGAAATAAATGGCTTCATTTCAGTAGAAATAAAATCAAAAGTTGGGAGATGCCATGAATATACCTCATAATATTTAAGTTTGCCCACAGTATCCCTATCTGCTAATAAGACCCAAATATCCTAATATATGTACAGCTATACATGTAGAAAAAGGGATGGAGAGCAATGTAATAAACACTTGACAAAGAATAATGCTCAAACATCATTTATCTTGAAGCATAAAATGATCACATCAGAGGAATTTGTTAACTTATTTCAATATTCTAATCTTTGAAAGTGTCCATTATGCTCATGCCCACCCCCTGAATGCCCAATCTCCCATATGGTAATGTCCACCCCACCCCCACAGTATTTGAGCATAATGACAGGAGCCTGTTTGATGGATATAATGACTATAGGCATTTAAGAAGCTGTTAGCAACAGGCATCCTTTAGAGGCGATTAAAGACCGCTGCAGAGCTTTTCTAACAAAAGATTGCTCTGGGAAAGGAAGAATGCCTGACCCTAGTAGAATCAAGGAAGAAATAAACAATTACATCCATGGACCTATATTGCTAATGTAATCATTCTCGTAAGTCAAGGAAAAAACCCATGCTTTGTTGCACATTAGGAAATGCTTACGGACATGTCTAATTCACTTTTTTTAAGGGAAATAAAATATCATCAGGCTTTAATTTATCAAAAGCCCATGGCTCCATTGATTCCTTACACCCATTTTAGTTTACCTTTCAAGCTAGGTTTGTTTGAAAGCACTTTTAATACAATCTTTTTTTAAAAAAAAAACCCCAAAGTTAATGGAAGAAATAATGGTTGTTCAGCAGAAGTCCTGAAAAGGGGGGCATTTCAGGGGAGTGGTGGGGGCAACAGGAGACATACCCCTATTTTATTTTATTTTTATAATATTTTATTTGGATTTTTCAAACATAAATGCAAAAATAAAAAAAAACAGTATAACATATATCATAACATCTTTTCATAACATCTTTGGACTCCCTCGCGCCTCCCGCTCCCATTTACATCATTGCCAATTCTTGCCAGCAATTTATCATCTTGTTTACACGCTTATGTCAAATTCATTTAAATATAATCTATAAGTTCTCCAAAAGGTTTATAGTTTTTTCTCAAATTTACTTATCATCTTAATTCTCACTAATTTAGTGGTGCACAATTATTTATGATCTAGCATCCTTTCTTAGCATTCAACCAAATTACAGTATTTTTTAAAATAAATCTTGAATTTCTTCCAATCTTCTTCAACCCTCTCCTCTCCCAGGTCTCGGATTCTGCCAGTCATCTCGGCTAGTTCCATATAGTCCATCAGTTGCATCTGCCACTCTTCCAGTGTGGGTAGTTATTGAGTCTTCCAGTTCTTAGCGATGAGTATCCTTGCTGCCGTTGTTGCATACATGAAAAATGTTCGATCCTTCTTTAACACCTTCTGGCCGCCAATGCCCAGAAGGAAGGCCTCTGGTTTCTTAGGGAAGGTATACTTAAATGCCTTTTTCAGCTCATTATATATCATTTCCCAGAAAGCCTTCACTCTAGGGCAGGTCCACCAGAGGTGAAAGAATGTTCCTTCAGCTTCTTTACACTTCCAACATTTATTATCAGACAAATGGTATATCTTTGCAAGTTTAACTGGGGTCATGTACCATCTATATATCATTTTCATTACATTTTCCTTCAAAGCATTACATGCAGTGAAGTTCAACCCAGTGGTCCACAACCTTTCCCAGTCCTCGAACATAATATTATACCCAATGTCCTGTGCCCATTTTATCATAGCTGATTTAACCATTTCGTCTTGTGTATTCCATTTTAACAGCAGGTTATACATTCTTGAAAGTACCTTAGTCTTTGGTTCTAACAATTCTGTTTCTAGCTTCGATTTCTCCACCTGGAACCCTAGCTTTTTATCATTTTTAAAAACTTCATTAATCTGAGCATAATGTAACCAGTCTCGCACTTTATCCTTGATTTTCTCCAAACTCTGCAATTTCCAGTTGTCTCCATCTTTTTCTAGTATTTCCCAATATTTTGGCCATTTGGCCTCCATATTGGGTCTTTTTCGGGCCTTAGCTTCCAGGGGTGAAAGCCACCTTGGAGTTTTATTCTCCAATAAGTCTTTGTATTTTGTCCAGACATTAAATACTGCTTTCCTGACAATATGGTTCTTAAAGGCCTTATTGATCTTAACCTTATCATACCATAAGTATGCATGCCAACCAAGAGCACTGTTAAAACCTTCCAGATCCAGTACGTCAGTGTCCTCGAGAAGTAGCCAATCTTTTAGCCAGCAGAAAGCTGCGGCTTCATAGTACAGCTTTAAGTCTGGCAGGGCAAAGCCCCCTCTTTCTTTCGCATTAGTTAATATTTTAAACTTGATTCTGGGCTTTTTGCCCTGCCAGACAAATTTAGAGATATCTCTCTGCCACTTCCGGAAGCACTCCGTCTTGTCCACAATCTGTAATGTTTGAAACAAAAACAACATTTTTGGCAATACATTCATCTTAATAGCAGCAATTTGGCCTAACAAAGAAAGCTTCAATTTTGTCCAACTGTCCAAGTCTCTCTTAATTTCAGACCAACATTTTTCATAGTTATCCTTAAATAGACTCAGATTTTTTGCTGTTATATTTACCCCTAGGTACTTTACTTTTTTAACCACAGTTAGTTCTGTTTCTCTCTGAAACCGTTCTGACTCTGTATCTGTCAAATTTTTTCCCAACACCTTAGTTTTCTGTTTATTTAGTTTAAATCCCGCCACCCGACCAAAGTCTTGTATCACTTGCAATACTCTTTTTGTACTAGATTCTGGCTTCTGCAAAGTCAAAACTAGGTCATCTGCAAAGGCTTTAAGTTTATATTGTTTCGCTCCGACCTGAATCCCTTCCACCAACCGGTCCCCTCTGATCATATTCAAGAGCACCTCCAGAACCGAAATAAATAACAGAGGGGAAATCGGGCAGCCTTGTCGTGTTCCTTTTTCAATTTTGAACTCTTCTGTAACCACATTGTTAACTATCAATTTGGCCTTTTGTTCTGAGTATATTGCGTCAATCCCATTCTCAAACCCCTGTCCCACTCCCATTTCTTTTAAATTTCCCTTCATAAATTTCCAAGAGATATTATCAAAGGCCTTCTCCGCATCTATAAAGATTAGCACTGCTTTTGTATTTATGTCTGTTTGCAAAAGTTCCAAAATGTCAGTGATGTTCCTTGTGTTAGCAAACATATGTCTACCTGGGACAAAGCCTGCCTGATCTTTATGAATTACTTCATTTAAAACTCTTTTAAGTCTACTTGCCAAAATGTCTGCAAATATTTTGTAATCCACATTTAGAAGGGAGATGGGACGATAGTTCTTGAGTTGTGTCTTTTCAGTTTCAGATTTTGGTATCAATGTGATAAAAGCTTCCTTCCACGATTCCGGCGCCCTCTTTCCCTCCATAATTTCGTTGCTGACCTCCATCAATGGTTGAATCAAATAGTCTTTTAATGTCTTATAATACTTGGAGGTCAGGCCGTCTGGCCCTGGAGATTTGCCCAATTGCATGTTCTGAATGGCTTGTTCAATCTCTTGTCGTGTTATTTTATTGTTCAGGATTAATCTGTTTTCTTGTGACAGTTTTGTTAGTCCGTTTTTTTCCAAAAATTGTTTAATCTCAACCTCCTCTTGCGGCCCTTGAGTATATAATTTTTTGAAATATCTCTGAAAACACTTTCTAATCTCCACGGGGTTCTGAATGTTTCTTCCTTCAATTTCTAGGTTTGTGACTGTATTTAATTTTTGTCTCTTCTTCAACTGCCACGCTAGCAGTTTCCCACATTTGTTTGCCGATTCAAAAGTTTTTTGTTTCATTAATTTGATCTTCCACTCTATTTCCTGGATAATCAGTTTAGAATATTGTGCTTGATGAAGACATTACCCCTATTTTAAGCTCCGTTCAGCAGAGATACATGACCATACAACCCTGCTCAAGTAACAGTGGAAAGAAGGGTGTTATAAGGAACAAGCTTGCTTTCTCCTGTTCTGGAGGGTAGGACACAAACCAATGGCTTCAAGTTACAAGAAAGGAGATCCTGACTAAACATCAGGAAAAACTTTCTGGGAGTAAGAGCTGTTTGACAGTGGAAGGGTCTCCCTCAAGAGGTTCTGGGCTCTCCTTCCTTGGAGGTTTTTAAGCAGAGGTTGGATAGTCATCTGCTATGGATGCTTTAACTGAGATCCCTGCACTGCAGGAAGTTGGACTAGGTGATTCTTAGGTCCCTTCCAACTCTGCAATTCTATGATTCCAACTAAAAGGCTTGCTTTCTCTCTGCCAGGCTTAGGTAAGCTCAAGTCTTTCAATGGGGGTTGGAGGGAGGGTAATTTAAATTGGCATAATCTACCCCCCATGTTTAGAAACAGTTTTTAGTGCTGGATCACTCACTGTGACTAGACATTATGATCGTATTAGCTTGTCCAATGGTTAAGAAGGTGTTTTCTGCACGTGCTACTGATGGGGCCAGATGGGGCTCATTAACCTGGGAAAGTGACCCATCTAGGAGAAGGAAGACTCTGGTCCTAAGCTCCGCTGCCTAGCAGCTATAGTCATTCATGAGAAGGGCTTGGGAAATAAACCCAGAGGAAAAATCCATACTCAATGCCTTGCAGGACATATTTACGAGAAGAAAGGCCTAAGGAGCAAACCTCACTCTGGAGTGGAGTCCCTAAGGTGGTTTGATGGCATCTGGTACACCTTTCAGCAACTCCTGCTGCCAAGCTATTGCTAAATGTATTTCTCTGCTTTCTTTTGGACACCAGTGAGGCCGAGAGAGGGCTCTTGTCATCTGGGCATCCCAGGACCTCCATACACACTGCCCTGGCTTGCACCCCAGGAAGGTCACTTTGGTGCTGCTAACGCAGCAAAAACAAGACAGGTGTCTTGAATGAGCCAGCTCCCAGTGAAGGTTTGCAGCCAACTGAAGAAAGCAGCCAGGAACAGAGAGAGTTAGCTGTCATGCAGGATGAACAGCAGCTAGTGCCAACTCCCCTACCCCTTGGAATGCCGCTTGATAAAGGAATGACTGAGAGCGGGCAGGAACCCAGCCAAAGCTCTCGGGAAGTTCAAACAGGCGTGAACAGAGAAGGAAGTATTCTGTCAGAACAGGAAGAGATTGGAGCTGATCCAATCCCTCCTAAGAGTCAGCTAAGGGGAGGGCTGTTAGACAGGAAGCAAAACAAGTGATGTAAGATACAAGTTCAATATTTTCTGCAGAACCTGGAAGGGTCTTCAGAAGGGTCATCTTGAGTATTGATGTCAGTGGTTTTGTCAGGCCATCTGAGGTCAGCGGTTCGAATCCCCATGACAGGGTGAGCTCCTGTTGCTCAGCCCCTGTTCCTGCCAACCTAGCAGTTCAAAAGCATGAAGTGCAAGTAGATAAATAGTCACTGCTCTGGCAGGAAGGTAAACGGCGTTTCTGTGTGCTACTCTGGTTCGCCAGAAGTGGCTTAGTCATGCTGGCCACATGAACCGGAAGCTGTACACCAGCTCCCATGGCCAGTAAAGCGAGATGAATGCCACAACCCCAAAGTCGTCTGCGGCTGGACCTAACAGTCAGGGGTCCCTTTACCTTTACTGTGCTATCAAGCTGGGAACCTGGACTCCTGACAACAGGAGGAAACAGTTATTAGTTATAAGCTCAACTTGATATGCATAAGGCATGAGTGATGCAGGTTGCCTTTGTTGTATCTCACTGGTTAGCTACCACCCATCTTAAGCCAGACAGCCCCCACTTGATAAAGTGCTGACCTGCCATTGTCCACCTGCTTCAATGGGTGCTTGGAGCTCAGAGCATCACTCGGCAAGCAGATAGAACTATTCCACTACTAGGCAAACAGCCACAGCAAGTTCTGTGACTCTCCAGTGGTTTGACTTCACCCTTGAAGACAGACTCTTTCATTGTCTCCCGAGGCAGATGGATGCAAACCATCCATGCCAACTCCACCACACTCTCAGTCTCTTTCCAAGCCCCATTCAAGAAGCTGGTCTTTACCTTCAAGCCTTAGGAACAAGGCCCTGGAAGGACAACCCATCTCCTTCCATATGTACCCAACCATACATTAAGATCTTCCGTAGAGGGCCTTTTGTGAGTAGCCTGGTCTCTGAGCTGGTTTATTGCAGGTGTGTAATAAACACCTTCTCAGATCTGCTCTGATGTAACACCCCATTAAAGAGGTCCACTTGGCTCCTATTTTGTTGTCCTTTTTCCTAATTTTTAGGTATAGTTTTAACCCTGCTGTCCATAAATCAATTGCATTTGACATGTTTTAATTGCCCTGGAAATATAACAGAAGGAATGTATAAAAAGGGTTACAAAGAACAAACAACAGTGCTTCTTTGTCTAGGTGGCTGCCACTGAGATTCAAAGGCTTATATTTTTCTATATGCTCTTCATCATGCGCTGTGTTGTTTGGTATTATGAAAACCTCCTTGATGGCTGTTGTCGAGATTTATATCCTGCAACTTTTGCAGTCTCTAGTTCAGAATGCTCCCCACCCTCTTGAGATTCACTTGTTCTTCAGTAAAGTCGGGCCAAGAGGAAAGGTTGTGCCTTTAGTGGGTTGTTTTTACAGACATCTCATCCTGAAGACCCCATGCTGAGCAGTTTCCCTGCTCCGTGAAAATTTCAGTTGTGATGGCAACAAATGGATCACCTTATTCAACTAATACAGCTGCCCTCTCAAAAGTTGTATATATTCTAGAACGAAAGGAACACTGAGGATTCCTTCCCTCCCTTCCTCTCTCCCCACAAATATTTGCTTCCAGAAAAAAGTATGGGTTACTTATAAGTTATAAGAGTTCAGACATGTACTATTTGTGCCAACTTTCTGGTGCAGTTTCCATGTGTTCTTTAGCTAAATAAGAGAATATATTATAGATATGTAAATATTGGCATACTCCAGTAAACAAATTATTTCAGAGGATAGAGACAAGGCAGTTATTGCATTTGCCTAGCTTGGCTATTACAATATTTCCAAGTTTTAATGATAATGAAATTAGCTTGGCACTCTTTGGCCAGTGCCTAATGTGAAAATGTATATTGATAAGCGTTGGCAGCCTAAGGTGCAAAAGGCAATTGCTTTTATAAGCGAACCCAGAGATGTCTAAATATATTCTTTTATAATATTTTTTATCTCCAAGAGGGACAAAACTAATATTATCTGAATTCAAAGGGCATTAAGATGTCTGGAAAATTTTGTATCTATCTATCTATAAAAACTGGCCTGAACTGCAGCCCATTGACACAGCCAAACTAATTAGCAGAAAGGCTACTTTCTGTTTCCACGAATTGAATGCATGAAAAAAAAGTCCTATGCACCTTAATTCTATGATCTTCTTTCTTTTATTGCTTAATAAAATAAGCACAGATTACCATGCAAGCTCCTTATAATGGATTAATCTGTGCAGCCTAAATGTTGCCAATGGGAATCTTGTCCATTTAAAACAATTCTTCCAAGCTATCTCATTAGTTTCACGGTAAACTCTCTTTACAAGAGTTGATTTTTTACATTTTCCTCTTAGGTGACAAATGCCAAATAAAGGATTGGTGCCCCTGGACAGAATCCCTACGTGATTTGCAAGCGATCAAATCCTTTAAATGCTCTCCTTGGTTTCCCTTTCTAAAAACGGTCCATTTTGGAACCAGTTACTTGTGAAATCCCTGGCCAGCTTCATTAAGATTTGCTTTTACTGAGCTGCTAGAACTTACAGAACAAAACCAACCTCAGATATGAAATCAGCATGTCAAAATTAGGTTAGAACAACTGCAGGTGTCAATGCAACAAAAAATTTGTTCCCTAGTGAATCAGTGTGGTGTTTTTTTTCCTGGGGGTACGCAGGGGTACACATGGCCCTAAACATTTTGTGAATCTTTGTACTTGTGTCCATTTACTGTATTTATTTTCCCCAATTTGAACTATAAAATGGTGACTTTCTTGAGTCAAAGTGAGAGTACCCCTAAACATTTTTAAAGAAAAAAAGCACCAATAATAATAATACAGTGGTACCTCAGGTTACATACACGTCAGGTTACAGACTCCGCTAACCCAGAAATAGTGCTTCAGGTTAAGAACTTTGCTTCAGGATAAGAACAGAAATCGTGCTCTGGCGGTGCGGCGGGAGCAGGAGGCCCCATTAGCTAAAGTAGTGCTTCAGGTTAAGAGCAGTTTCAGGTTAAGAACGGACCTCCGGAACGAATTAAGTACTTAACCCGAGGTACCACTGTAGTAGTAGTAATAATAATAATAATAATAATAATAATAATAATAATAATAATAGAAGAAGAAGAAGAAGAAGAAGATAGAAGAAGATGTTCATCAGAGAAATTAGACTGGGCTCATCTGACAACTTCCAGAACAGACAGCCCAATCAGCTAGATTCCTGCAAGCTGTGTGCTACAATAACCACAAGACATAACCGTCTTAATTTGAAATGAATAAAACATGCTCATTTCATGTTTCTCCTTTTTAGCAAGGCTACAAAAAATTAGGTACTATCTCTGTCCATGAAATGCTTCAGTGATGCTTCAGTACCAAAGTCCTATGGGAGACATTCTGGCTCCTGCTTATGTATAGCAGATCTGACTGGGGGAAATGACAGTGAATTTGTGGATGGGAACAGCTGGCTTGTTAAGATGTGTCAAAGGGGCCAAGCGCGGATCCCATTTATTAGCTAACTTCGCGCAAATATAAAATAGGCGTAACTGCCAATTGTATTTAATCAGTGTCTCTTCCATTGCTCCCCACCACCGCCATGCCAGAGTCAGTACAGACACAGCCATTTCCCCCCAATGTTTTTATTTTTATTATTATTATTATTATTATTATTATTATTATTATTATTATTATTATTATTACAAAGTAATAATCATAAATACATAAGAATTAAAATGTGCACCCCACCCCTGAGACCATTCCATTGTAGCTATCAAACCTCCCAAAATTTCAACACCTCTTGCGATGGTTTGACCCCTTTCCGTTTTAACAGTACCAATTCTACAAACACCTTCCATATCTCCTCAAAATCATTTCTCTTGCATATTCCTCATCTTACCTTAATGGCACATGTTAATTTACCATTAATAGCTATACCACACACCTCTTTATACCATTCTTCCATTTTATATTCTGCTTGCCCCTTCCACTTCCTGGCTATTATATATATTATACATAATAATTATTATAATATAATAATAATACTTCATGCTGCTGTCAATAAATTTGTGAGCAAGTCCTTCGTAGCCAGTGAAACTTCCACCCCATTGTAAATGGATAATAATGCTACCTCTGGACTCTCGGTCAGCTTTAACCCAGTGATTTCTCTTATCTCCTTAAATATCCTTTGCCAAAAAAAAACACCACTGTACATATTTACACTCCCACCAAATGTGTAGCCATTAATACAACTTGATGGGACACAGGTTTACAAGGGAACAATGTATGCCGAAGCTCATGTTTGCGGTCTAGCAGGAGTTGCTAAGTGTGTAACCTGTGTTTCTCTGGATTTTGCTACCGCTGAAGCCAGATGGAACCTTCCCTCAGAATGCTGTCTGGGAAGTGCTCCTAAATGACATGTTGTCACATATGTCAAGCTCTCCTGTGGTTTCACTCTCCCTCAGGCACAACAGTAGTGATGGTGCTGACTGTCACTGACATAATAATCATTTGCCACAGCTCTCTGAGGCACTTTCCTCCTCCTTCTCAGCATCAACAGTTTTCAGACAACTTTCCTCCACCCCCTGACATGTCATGCAGACTGCCTCTCTATTCACAAGACTCAGATTTGTATGCCTCTGCTGGAAATGCTACAACTCACCAATATGGGGGTTGTTTGTTGTTGGTTTTGATGATTGTATTGTGATTCTTGGGCTGCAGCTTTAGACACACTAAAAAAAATTAAAATATTATGATTATTTCATTTATAAAAAGGAAAAAAGTGAGGCAGAATGAAAACACTACCAAACATTAATATACAAATATGTATATTCTTGTTATCCTAATACACATATACTTTTCAATAACCTGTTATATTCTGTATAAATTCATTCCAAATATCCCTTTATTTATCCAAAGAAAGTCTGCATCTATAAGCTATCTGTTTAAATACAGTGGTACCTCAGGTTACAGATGCTTCAGGTTACAGACGCTTCAGGTTACAGACTCCACTAACCCAGAAATAGTACCTTGGGTTAAGAACTTTGCTTTAGGATGAGAACACAAAAAGCGTGGCGGCAGTGCGGCAGCAGCGGGTGGCCCCATTAGCTAAAGTAGTACTTCAGGTTAAGAACAGTTTCCGGTTAAGAATGGACCTCCGGAACGAATTAAGTTCTTAACCCGAGGTACCACTGTATTGCTAGTATTGTCAGGTGTTCCAGTTCATCAGTACAAGGCTGGATCTACACACAAGAAAAAAACACACTATAAATAAGTCATAAATTAGATTGTTATAACAAAAGAAAAAATCCCTATGTAAAATCTCATGGACAGTTTTTTGCCCTACAGCGACATCTGGTGTCGCATCTTTACAACGGAGTTACAACAACATAGCTGACTGAGTCCTCAGTCTCTTGGCCACCATTAGAATGCATAGAACCCATTTTTGCTGTCCTGTTGTCAATCTCCATACAATGGGTATACAGTTCAAGAGCATATTCACCTTTGAAAATCTTATTTTTTTCCGTAGTGTCTTCTCCAGCACTTTCTCCCAAAACGTAATAAATGTGGCACACAGTAAAAGCATGTTTCAAGGAAACATTGTTTGTATTACATCTCGAACAAAGATCTACATTCGATAGTCCTTACTTATACAAATGTAAGGGAGTCCAATAGATTCTAATTAGTATTTTCTGTTTATGATCCATTGATATGTCTGATACTGAAGCCAAGACATTTCTCACTGTCTTAGGCACGCTTAACCTGGGAGTAAATCCCAATGAATTTGATGGTGCAAGCATGGGACTGTAGAGGAAGAGTTCAGCAGCTCTTTTCCATTCCATCCATGCTGAATTCTGAAACCTCCCCATTCAAAACAACCTGGACCATAACACGATGTTTTGTGCCACTCTCAATATCTAGTTTGGTCATAAAATTTGAATTTGTATCACATATTCCTGTGGCTAAGGGCACAACTTAGATGTGATGTTGTGGGACTCCCATGATTGGATCTCCTCCCCCTCCCTTCCAAAATAGGTAAAACCAGCCAGTGGGCGGGGTATTGAATCAGATATGCTACCTGTAGGTTTTGCCCTTTGGGACATTGGTATGCATGTTCATGCATGCAGGTAGGTGTCCACCAGGAAAATGGAGGGGGAAAGCATGAAATTCCCACCCTACTGGTGCCAGTGTCCTGATTTGATTTTACCACCCACACCCAACTGCTGTAGTTGCCAAACTTTTAAAAATCACAGATCTCCCAGGACTTCATCTAGTTTGACTCAGACTGAAAATCTTAATTATTAAAGTATTAATTATGCTTTACTGGTAGCCATCACCCTTTTTAATTTCCTAGTTTATTTGTTATAAACTACAAAAAATAACAAAGCTACAGCTCTTTTATTGCAAAACAGGATTTACAAAAAGGAAAGAAAGTAAACAGGTTCTTCATATGTAGGAAACATAAAGCTTCAGCTTTGACAACCTGCTATGATTTGAAACAGACAAGTTGTAAACACCTTAGAAATATAGGAGAAAAGCACTGTAAATAACGGACAGGTCTCTAGCTTTAGCAGCAATCGCATACCCTCTTGCAATAAACTATCAACCAACTATCCAACTATCTTTCATTTTCCAGAATGGAACTGGGGATGAAAAATTCCCTTAACTCGGAAAATAATAATAAAGCCAGGTCTCTGTTAATTTACTCTATTGATCGCTTCTACGTCAAGAGAAAGCAACCAATGTGAATATATAGATTCCCCCCTCCCCTGACAAAAAGAAATCTGCTTATTTTTGCTTTAACTCTGGAAATGTGTGTTGTGTTTAGAATGCTCTCATCTTGTGTAGTCTACTTAAATAAGGCCAGGTATCAATGTATCCATTCCTGGTTGTTTTCATCTGGCTTTAATTGTACTTACATGCTGTTGCAGGTCACGTGCTGTCTGGAATGGGGCTGAAATCCTCCTTTGTGGTTGGAATATACCCTAGAACTGGATTGAGAGCCACACAGCTCTCAATGGTCCACTGCGGTCCATCCATTCTCACACATCCAACTGCTATCCCTTTCGATTTGCATTACAGTTCTTGAGGTAACATCACCATTAGAGAAATCTTGGATGTAGTAAAGCCAGTGGCTCATGTGCTTCTGGTTTGCACTCTTTATAAAGATTTGAGGAGTGAGGTTCTTAACCCTCTACTATCATCCATGCCAGCCCCCCCCAACCATTGCTACTGTGTCCTTTCTTCTAGAAGATCAAGGTGATCAGGCGACAGCAAAAACTGCAAGGTTTTTAGCGGGGGCAATTAGAACAAGATCTACAAGGTGTGACCAGTGGCGGAGGAACAATCTCCGGCACCCGGGGTGGGACGCCAAGGGCGGGGCAAACTGCCCGGTGGCGCACGCACGATGTCTGTATGGACTGCGCATGTGCGACATTCTGTACGGAGTGGGCACGTGTGGCATCCCATATGGATGCCCGTATGGACAGCGTGAGAGAGTGGCAGCCCATACGGATGCTGCGCAAGCGGCGCCCATACTAACTGCTCATGCCCTTGGCCGCTCTACAGCTGGGGGGAGGCAGGGGCCATCTTGTCACACACACCCCAGAGTGGCACCTGGGGTGCCCGCCCCCTCTGCCCCCCATTTCGTACGCTCCTGTGTGTGACCAGAAAGTAGGGTGAATCACCCCTGTATGTGATTATGGGAACTGCCGGAGACACATGGAAGGAGTTCGTCCGTATCTCAGCTAACATATGTACACGTATCTCAGCATTTGTTGACAGGCCTACGTCCATGCGGTAGCGTTTAGTAGCTGTGAATAGTGCACTGCGTTGGGACTGAAAATCGAGCAGAGAGTCAATATGAAATTCTGTTTCAAATTGAATAAATCGGCGTCGGAAACCCACGAAATGCTCACAATTGTGTACAGAGATGAAGCTGTAACTTGAAAGACAGTGTATGAGTGGTTTAAAGGTTTCCAGTGAAGGGCAGCAAACCATTGAAGATTACCCTCGGTTTGGCAGACCGTCGATGAGTAGAATGGTGGCAAATGTTGACAGAGTCTTTATCCTGGTAAGTGGGTATAGCACTACAGCCAAACAGCATGAAACTGATAAAAGACCTTAGGGCCCTGGACCAGCTAGGATAAGTGAAGCCCTTTTGCAAATTGTTCAAAAGCCTTATAAAAACTGACTCCTTGAAGATATGTGTATCATTATGAGAGGATGTACATCAATGACCTTTTCAAAGATGTCTGCTCTGTAACTAGAGTGGTTATTTTGATGGCTGTGAGAGATGTGTAAAGCCCCCTGAGATGAACATTTTAAAAGCTGGAGCACATCAAATTGTGCATATACATTTGGAAAGTTGAAGCTCAGTGATTATACAACACCCTTCCCTTTTTATTGACAGCACTAAAAGCCGTTTATAATTAGGAGTCATTATTGCGCTCATTTACGCTGTGTTTCTGTTGCACTGAATAATTGTAGCTTAATTACAAGGTTCACCTGCTGTTATAAACTATGCTTAAAAAATTAGGAGCAAGCAAAGGCATTTTGACATTTGCTGTGTTGTCCAAACTTGCAATATAGTCAAATAGCAATGTGTTTAAATGACTGTATTGAACACACACTGTTATTTGTAATCAATCCAAGTGTTGCTCAGTTAACAGGTAAAGTTTCTAAATGATATGCCTTCAAATAGCTTTAGGCTCACTTCATGCGAACAAGAAGGACTTGTGGTGTAGCATGGGGGGGCCTAGGTGGGCTGTGACCATGGGTGCCAAATTCGTGAGAGGGGGACAACCAGGAGCCCCCACAACAGGCTCTCTTCTGAACTGCCACCTTCCAGAGCCGCAGGAAGGCAAGCTGTGCCTAGAAGAAGAAGAAGAAAAGTTTGGATTTGATATCCCGCCTTTCACTCCCTTTAAGGAGCTCAAAGCGGCTAACATTCTCCTTTCCCTTCCTCCCCCACAACAAACACCCTGTGAGGTGAGTGAGGCTGAGAGACTTCAAAGAAGTGTGACTGGCCCTAGGTCACCCAGCAGCTGCATGTGGAGGAGCGGAGATGCGAACCCGGTTCCCCAGATTACGAGACTACCGCTCTTAACCACTACACCACATTGGCTCTCTAGTCTGGCCCTTCAACCTTCAGGGCTGTGGTGGTGCCTCCTTCTCCTCAGATGCCCCAACATGCCCTGCCCCTTGGCTGGCCAAGAGGTGAGGGCTCTCCCAACCCACAAGGTTTAGAGGATGGAGGTGGCAGGGCCATGGGAGCACTGGGTACTGATGGGAGAGGTGGCCCAGCCCGGGGAGTAGGAGTCTGCTCCTGAGAAGGGGGACGGGTAGGTGGCTGTATTGGAGGCCAAGCTGAGGACATTGTGGTCACTGCAGAAGGAGTGGTGTGGCTACCCCCTGGCACTTCTGGTGCTGGCCTTACCAGTGGCATGGGGCCATGGCTGGTGGGCAATGGTGGGGCACACAAGGGCAGCCCCAAGCTTTCCCAGTGTGGGTGTCCACAAACTTGCCCCTGACCTGGCCAAGTGGGAGGGGGAAGGTGCTAGCATCAGTGCCGCCCACTGAGGAGGGAGGGAGGCAGGAAAGTGCCTGGGGGGGGGAAGGGCCCCCTGGTGTACATGTCTCCCCAGCTGCCCAGTCCATGGGGAGGGGAGGAGCAAAACACTTCTCCTGTCCTGGAAGCCAGCAACCCACGCTACACCACTGCTTCACCCTTCTTCCATAGTGAATGGCTTGTGTAAGCAAGATCAACTCAGGCAAGCCTTGGTTTACAAAAGTTATATTCATGATTACTAGGGGAGAGGGCTCTGTCTGGATATTACTGCCTTGCCATATGTGGATATATGCTACATACCTAGCCCAGTGCTTGGAATGAACTTGGTCAATTTAATGATGTTTACTGAATTAGTTAAAAAAAATATCTGAACCACACCTGAGAGTAGTTCCCACAATTGCTAGGTTTGGGGTAATGCTTTGAACAATTTCTTCAAGTTCATTCTCTTACATATGTATGTATGTATGTATGTATGTATGTATTTAACAAAACTGCTTGGACCCTTTAGGGCTTTAAGCTTAAAATATAATGATTGTAAAAAATAAATTAAGCAATTTATATTCCACTGTCCTTGCATTTTGACGTTTCCTTCACCTTATTTTATACTTCAGCACAGCAGCTTGTAACATTCTGAATGCTGATTCTTTGGGCCAATAATTAAACTGTGAACTGATGCAGCTCATTTTTTACGGGGCCAGACCTAAAATGGAATTAATTCCTTTTTTGGACATGTTGAACTTGAACTAGTTCATTTTTAAAATGAACTTTCCAAGCTTTGACCTAGAACATGTCTAAATTGGCACTTAGGGTAATTTGTTTAGAAGAAAGCGAATCAGTTAAAAAACAGTGATATGATTTACATGATTGGTTTTAGATTGGGCTAGCAGATGAAACAGCTGAGCAAATAGGTAGGCTGATGAAGGCAGTGTAAATTAAATGAAAAGTCTCCGCTGGAATTCAAGCCTGCATCAAACATACTAGGAATTGGCTATAGAGTTTTAGCAGCTAAAATGACTCAGTTGGCTGAATAGATCCAAAAGCTTTTAGGACTGTGATGTTAGTTGATTTGTTGCATTTTCTAATGGCCCCTTTTAGTGGGAGAGCTGGAAGTGATTAATTTGCCGGCAACAACCAGTCCTATTTTTCTAGAAAAAGAGGTGCCAGAACTCACCATGAATGCATCCCTTGCTATCTTATGAAGATAATTGTGTCCACCTGAAAGGTGCCAGAAATGACTTCCGCTAAGTACCGGATGGAAAAAAAGCCCTAGCAACAACTATCATTTATCTGGTGAGAGGGGTCTGAAAAAGTAACCCCTGTTGCCATGTAAAGATGCATTTCTCATAGAGCAAGAAGGAACGGTACGTAGAAATTGAAATCTGGTGTAGAATTTTTTATTTCCATTGAACTCAGGTTCATAGCTACAGGGAAGTCATTTGCGTGTGGAGATGGACTCTTTCAGATAGCACACATGGTTCTCCCACCCAACCCAAATTATCATCACAAATACCGGAGAGATAGCTCAGTTGCAAAGCACTTGATTTCTATGCAAAAGATTCCTGGCATCTGCAGGTAGGGCCAGAAACCTGGGAATCAAAGTTCCAAGTGGTCAGTCAAAACCTTACCTTGCCTCCTCTTTTGTGGAAAATCATGGAGGCTATGTAGAGTTTGAGGTACCTTTCAACAAAGAAACGAAAACATAGGCCTTCCACTAAGCTTCCTGGCTGAGTAGGGAGCAAATGTCACTGAATTCTACAGGACTTCTGAATAAAGATTTTTGGGCTCATGCTATTCATTCAGATTTGCCCAAATAACAAGGCTGGCATTCAATGCTGTTATAAGATTCTGTAACCAGTGTGTAGTCTAGAGCCATGTTTACTCTTTCTACACTCCTTTAGGGCCATTTTTGACCTTTTTCTAGTCAGTTCCAGGTTCAGCGCAATGCATGCAGTCGCAGTCACACATCAATTGGATGAGCATGAATGGGGAGTTGCCTGTACTGTGTGTATATATTTATATATCCCTATTGCAATGTCTCCAGAGAATACTGCAGAAATTGTGCAGTTGAAACAATGGCAGCATGAGGGCATCATGAGATCATGGATCCATAGCCAGCCCAACACATGTGCTGCTATCTGAAAAACAGCGTGTAACCTTATGTTCGTAGACAGATTTGTATAAAAATAGCTTTTAGGACACATTTCTATTACATAATGAGAGTCATCTAGCCCATTAGAAAATGTATTTTGCTAAAGACAAAAAGGCTGATCTTTTAAAAATGAATGTTCCATGTGAAGCAATTTATTAAACGCAAACAGGAAAATGAATGCCATTTTCATTTACTTCAATGACTCAGTTATTTATTTTTTTTACGGTAACAGGGACTTTTATGAAGTATCCATGCCTACATACTATTGTCTAAGAATCTGAGAATGTTATGTACAAAGCTGATTGGAAGTCTTGATTGGCTTGCTTCTTGAATGTCTGAAATGCCACCTCCTTTCCTATAGGCCTGTTTGGGTGTCAAGATCAGAAGATGGGGGCCCATTGGTTGTTCCACTGCCCTCAGAAGCTCGGGGGGTGTTGGCACAGGAGAGGGCATTCCTTGAGGCAGCCCCTGTGTTGTTGAACTCACTCCCCACAGAGGCACATCTGGCATCTTCATTATACAGTTTTGGCAAATGCTACCCTGGCTTTTGACACATGAAATGAATTGTTTTTCTGACTCACCAGCGGCTAATTGACAGCCAGTTGAATTCTTGCAACAGTAGCAGCAAGATCACATGATGGCAATCATCCGCCCTGGAGAGCAGTTATGCCACTACATTTTGCACCAGCTGAATCCAGTCTGGAGGCTATCAGTGCATGAACAACAATATTCAGTCTATCTCAGTCCAGAACAGTGCTGTGTGGTCAGAGGACTTGGGGGACTAGGCTAGTTCCCCAAATGTTCCATGTAAATGAGACTATCAAACTATTAAAGCCTGGCACCTCCTTCTCAAAGCCCAGGAAGCTTCTGCCCAGCTTAGGGAAGAAGGTGTGATGCTCTCATGGGGTCCAAGAGCCCTCCTGCCACCTTCCCAAAAGCTACCCAGATTTGGAAAGGAGGCAGCAGGGTTTCAACATCCTGTCAGAGGCCTGGCACCTCCTTCCCAAAGCCCAGGAAGCTTCTGCCTGACTTAGGGAGGGAGGTGTGATGCTCATGCACATGATATCAGCCCTTGCCTATTATCCTCGCAAGCTGCTGGCTCTGGCCCTATCTGTTCTCATATGAAAAAATTCACTGCATGCCACTGGTCCAGAACAGCCATATCTTCTTCGTTGACAATCACTTGTAGCCAAGTAAGATTGTCTTCCATAAACACAATTTTAACAGTGAGTCCATTAGCGACTGGGAAGGCCAATTCTGGATCTACAATTCCTACAACAGTGGGGACATAGGTTTCCGGGCAGGAGTCGATCACGGTGAGTGTGCCTTCCCTTTAGCACTTTTCTCCCTTTTGTCCTCAGTTCAAGAGTCTTCAAAACCCATGACACCTTTGGTAAAGGCTGTTCTCCAATTGGAGCGCTAGCAGGCGAGTGTTTCCCAGTTGTTGATGTTTAGACTGCATTTTTAAAGATTTGCCTTGCAAGAGTCTTTAAACCTCTTTTGTTGACCGCCAGCATTATGCTTACCATTTTTAAGTTTGGAGTAGAGTATAGTTGCTTTGGAAGATGATCATCAGGCATCCGCACATGACCAGTCCAACGAAGTTGATGTTGAAGAATCATTGCTTCATATAAATATATTATTAACAATAGTATTCCAGTAGCTAAAGGTAAAGGCAAAGGGACCCCTGACAGTTAAGTCCAGTTGTGAACGACTCTGGGGTTGCGGCGCTCATCTTGCTTTACAGGCTGAGGGAGCCAATGCTTGTCCACTCCACAGTTTTTCCGGGCATGTGGCCAGCATGACTAAGCCACCTCTGGTGCAACAGAACACTGACACCAGAGCATGAAAACGCCGTTTACCTTCCCACTGGAGCGGTATCTATTAATCTACTTGCACTTTTGGCGTGCTTTCGAACTGCTAGGTTGGCAGGAGCTGGGACTGAGCAATGGGAACTCACCCTGTCATGGGGATTCAAACTGCCGACGTTTTGCTTGGCATGCTCAAGGCTCAGTGGTTTAGACCACAGTGCCACCCGCGTCCCTATTCCAGTAGCTAGTGGGCAAATAATGGAGATGTGGGACTGTTGTTTTCCTGCTCTGCTTGTGGGTTTACTGGAAGCATCTAGATGCTAAAGTAAGTGGCATTATCACCCAGCTGGATCTTCTTAGGTTCTTATACTTTTCATGGGTACTTGCAACCTTCTGTTGCCTCAAGGTCTCGACACAAATAAATTGAAAATTTGCCACTTCCAGTGCACTTGGTGGCTCTTTCTCTCCTCCTCTTTAGACACTGACACAAAAAACTTTCTACATGCAGGTTTATTTTCAAACACACTGTTCATAATTGGGACTCGCTTGAACATTTGGAGGAAGTGATTGACAGACAGCATTGTTTCAGTCTTTCATAAACCTGGCTAGAATGAAGCTAGCAGGCAAAAGAAGCAGAAGCTTTTCTAAGGAAAAGAATGGAAGTATGTGAAATAGGAGCCGGTACTACCTCTAGCCACTCAAAATAGGGTTAACTGAGGCTTTGCAAGTTTTGTCCTTTGCTTTAAATCGTGACTCTTTCCAGAAAAGAAGAAAATTGATTACCAGCACTGGCACTTCGCACAATGGAAGAACAGTATATTGTACAAGCCAAGAAGGGTTCAGGTCAAGCTGCCAGAAAGACGCAAAGGAGTCAACAAGAGGCACAGACTGCTAAATTAAAGAAAGGCACTTTCTCCTTGGAGGGTGGTGAAAATGGGAGGATCAGCCAAGCCCTGAAATATGAAGACATAAGAAATGCCAAATAAAATACAGGAATTGGTTGTTAATACACCTGCTTGGGCCACATCATGTCTCCGTACCCATCTACAGACTATTACTTATGTTCAGGGAATAAGTTCTTCTGGAACACAAATGTCCTGCGGGGGGTGGGGCGGTGGCTTTATCTCAAATGTGTTTAGGGAACCTTTTTTTTTTTTTTTTTTACTGTGACTCAGCCTCTATTGTGCCAGTGGACAGGCTCCTGGTAGTTCCACATTTCAGAACATTTTCAAAATGTAAAATGTGCACAGCGTGAGTACCTTCCGATTGTTTCATCCCGGTAGTGGTCTCCTTCTTAGGTGCTTGGGTAGCAACAGAGAGATCATAGGGTGTGTTTTTTAATTATTATTTAAGAAACGGAGTATGATTAAAGAAGAATAGCAAAATGGCACATGGAAAGGCATGCATGATAAAAACAAAAAAAGACATAGAAACTCTTATCACAGAAAATTGATAGGAAAAGTATGTCTGTTTAAAGCGGTTTCATACACTGGGCAGACTTGAATATGAACCGAAAATATTATCACCTGAACTTATAACTGGTGGAGATGCAGACTGGGATAAAGAACAGAATGGCTAAGATTAATATTTTGCTGGGAGCCGCCCAGAGTGGCTGGGGAAACACAGTGAGATGGGCAGCATACAAAAATATTATTATTATTACTACAGTGGTACATCGGGTTAAGTACTTAATTCATTCTGGAGGTCTGTTCTTAACCTGAAGCACCACTTTAGCTAATGGGGCCTCCTGCTGCCGCTGCACGATTTCTGTTCTCATCCTGAAGCAAAGTTCTTAACCCAAGGTAATATTTCTGGGTTAGTGGAGTCTGTAACCTGAAGCGTATGTAACCTGAAGCGTATGTAACCCGAGGTACCACTGTATTATACAACCTACACTTATTGTGTGACCTTATTGTTTTTCTCCCCATCTGTAAACAATGAGATAGTGGCCTATCTTTCAGAGGAGGGAGTAGGAATGTTCAGGAGTGAAGACATCAAGTACAGGGCATAATGACTGCAATCCAAGCCACCTTTGCTCCAGGTAGGACCAAGGATTGGAATGGGTGGAGTGTCACTCCGCTGCTGAACTCCTTATTCTGTCTGCTGAAAGTACAGGCAGACAGAAGCCCCACCAGAAGAATGTACATGGGTAACAGACCACAGAAACACCCCCCCCCCAAAAAAATGGGGCACTCAGGAGACATGGAGTGGCTGAGCCGTCCCAGGATCTGCTGGATCTCAAGCCAGCCCCACTGCCATCAAATGATGGCATTGGGCACAATCCAGGCCCAACCACTGCACCAGTTCTGGGCTGGGGAAGAAATCTGCCTGCCTTCCGCTGCCTTCTTTCCTGCCTGCTGTGACCAGACATGGAAGTGGTCCCACCACTCCATCAAGCCCTGCCATGCCCTGGCTAAGATTTGGATAGCAACAGAGGCATAGGAAGGCCAGGTGGTACCCAGTGTGGAAAATTTCTTGCCACCCCCCATATTGATTTTTTATTTTTATTTTTGCCTGCAAAAATAGTTTTACGTTATTTCATATTTTCTTACAAAGGAATGTGGATTATGGGCCTCTGATAACAAGGCGGCGACTGTGGGCAGATACTTAAATCTACAGGGATGGATTGTGTTTTGGCTCCATTGAACTGAAATTTCAGCCTTCACGACATATGAAAACAGCCAAGTAAACAGTTATTTTCGTGGAGGAGGGTCAAGATATTAACTGATAGGCATGAAATTTCAGATATAGCTATATAATCCCTAGTGTAGTAAGATAAGACCTTTGGAGAAGGCATTTTTTATATATATAAAAAATTATGAACTACCCTAGTAGGGCAGTAATTGTTCCTTTTTGACACCCCACTCCATGATGGAACTTGGGGCAGACCGCCCCTCCTGCCCCCTTCCTACACCCCTGGATGGCAACCAAAATCAATGAAATCAGCAAGCAGCAGCAAAAGTGGAGACTTAACAAGCTTAGGGATCTGCATCAAGCCTAATAGTGTTGAGAATGCCCCCATAGTCAGTGGAGCTTATGGAACTATATATAACCTACAGCATTTTTTTTTCCTTTTCTTTTCAGGACAGCTGACAGGCCTTTAAAGAGAAAAACAATTAGTTTCAAATGGCCTCCAGCGTCATGTTATTAGCACACTTTTCTATGTCTTCTCTCTCTGTGGTTTTTTTTTTTTATATATATAATAATAATAATCTTGTTACGGCAAATATGTAAAAGAAATCTGCTTGGAGCATGCATTTAGATAATGAATCTTGCTGCTGCTTCTGCAACAAACATGAATCTTTGTGTGTCCCAGCCCCCAACTACAAATATAGCATTAGGGGAACATTTGCTCTTTCGTTTTGCCACAGTATGCCTCTCAGTGGAAATATCGGAATTAAAATAAAAATTACAAATAATAATAAAAAAGTTTACAGCTGAGATGCTCACAACCCGTATCTAATAGTCTGCCTTGGGAATAATTACTGGAAATGGGTATCCAAGGGCAATAATTGTCTTCCACTGTGAATTAGGGATGCCACAGGTGGTGTTAATCACTTGGAATGTATTGGAGGAGAACAGCAGCCCAGGCGGAAGGCTGCATCAGCTTGATTTGTGGAAGTATTGTTGCCGGACGCTTCAAACATAAATTGACTGCATAGTAGCGATAACACACATTCAAGTTGCCATAAGGAAACAAAAGGATGGGAATATAAATGGGGAAAAGGCAGATTTTATTTTCAGTCTTGTGTCGAATTCAGAGTTGTACGGAGAAGGGGGTTAATCCAGAGCTTAGTTAGATTTTTTTTCTGCGCAGATATAGAGGGGGGGGCTGGAAATGTCCAGCCGCCCTCTCACCCAGGAAGGACATGGTAAAAGGGAGCAGTGCAAGGCTATCTGAGGGATGGGCTGGGCTAGACTTCAGCTCCAGTTCTGCAAATACAGATCAGCAGGAGTGCGAGCTTGGCCAAACGACTGTGGGTGCCATGCAGCGTGTATGGCCCTAGCACCAAAATTTGTGGGTGCCTGGCCCCTTCATGGGGAATTTTGTGGGTGCTCAGGGACCCAGGACCCTGAGAAGCCATGCAGACCCCCCAAGTGTCACTATTTTCCAGGGACATTCCTGGATTTACAGTTTCTGATTTGATCCAGGAATGTCCCGCTTTTCCTTAGGGCAGGGGTCAGCAACCTATCTATCTATCTATCTATCATCTATCTATCTATCTATCTATCTATCTATCTATCTATCTATTGGGGGGAATGAACAAATTCCTATGCCCCACAAATAACCTAGAGATGCATTTTAAATAAAAGGACATACTATACTAATGTAAAAACATACTGATTCCCGGACTGTCCGTGGGCTGGATTTAGAAGGCAATTGGGCCACATCCGGCCCCCGGGCCTTAGGTTGCCTACCCATGCCTTAAAGGTAAAGGGACCCCTGACTGTTAAGTCCAGCCCTGGACGACTCTGGGGTTGCGGCACTCATCTTGCTTTACTGGCAGAGGGAGCCAATATTCAGCATCCAGGTCATGTGGCCAGAATGACTAAGCCGCTTCTGGTGAACAAGAGCAGCGCATGGAAACACCGTTTATCTTCCTGCCGGAGCAGTACCTATTTATCTACTTGCACTTTGACGTGCTTTCAAACTGCTAGGTTGGCAGGAGCAGGGACCGAGCAACGGGAGTTCACCCCGTCGTGGGGATTCAAACCGCCGACCTTCTGATTGGCAGGTCCTAGGCTCTGTGGTTTAACCCACAGTGCCACCCTGCCTTAGGGTGTTACTTTTTCACCAGAGAAATCTTGGAAGGTATGGTAGGACATTCCTATTTACATCGGAGAAATGATCTGACCCCCGAGCCATCTGAAGGCTTGAGAGAAGTTTTTTAATGTTTATGGATTTTTTAAAATGTTTTATTGTTTTATAGTATTATGGCTTTATATACGTTGGAAGCCACCCAGAGTGGCTGTGGCAACCCAGTCAGATGAGTGGTATAGATAGTAAAATTATTAGTATAATTAATGAATAAAGGCAAAGGGACCCCTGACCATTAGGTCCAGTCATGACCGACTCTGGGGTTGTGGCGCTCATCTCGCTTTATTGGCCGAGGGAGCCGGCGTACAGGTCATGTGGCCAGCATGACTAAGCCACTTCTGGCAAACCAGAGCAGCACGGAAACACGGTTTACCTTCCCGCTGGAGCGGTACCTATTTATCTACTTGTACTTTGACATGCTTTCAGACTGCTAGGTTGGCAGAAGTAAGGACTGAGCAACGGGAGCTCACACCTTCTGATCGGCCCGTCCTAGGCTCTGTGGCTTAACCCACAGCCCCACCCGCGTCCCTTAATTAATGAATAGGACATCCCTATTTTCATCAGTGAAATGTTGGAGGGAATGCAAATAGAAATATAGGATTGCATGCAAGGTTAGTTCCACTCACAGTAGAACCTTTGAAATTAATAGACACGGCTAGCTTAGATCATCCTCACTTATCTGAAGAGCAGGTCTTATGTATTAAATAATAAAGTATATCTATGCATGTAGAGAATCTTTTGATGACCATCAGCAGGTTGACCCCATTTATGATTAAGGAACAGGGCTTTCTTTTAGATTCAATGTGAGCTTAGGCCTGAACCCCAGTGCCTCTCTTTTTTAAAAAAAGAAACTGAGCATAGCTGTCACCGTATGGGTTCAGCATTTGGGGAACTGAGTTTCCCCCCACCAAAACAAAACAAAACTGTCGGGAAAGAATCCTTTGAAAGCCCATGGTAGTATTCTAGCATTATCACTAAACTCAGTACCTGCCTGCTCACTCTCTTATCACAGAAGTGACCTGGGGGGTCACTTCCAAACACTGCCACTATGCAAGGCCATACCCTTTCCTCTTCAGAATAGAGCTTCTAGCCAACTGATAAGCAGAATAGAAGGACTGTTGCTACTTTCTATGGCTGTCTTCATTGATTGCTGTATTTACGGAAAGTTTGGCTAGATAAGCATGTTGTATCTGCAGCATAAAGAACATCTATGTGTCTCGTATCGGATAGTGAGTGTAGCGTTTAAGCTCACCCCTGTCATCTTCTTGATTAATGATTGCCTCGATGCCTTAAATTTGACACCATATTAAGAGAGGATTACACACGGAAGATAAAGGTGCTCTGCAGTGTGAAATGATTAGTGTTTCCAATGTCTTTTTTTCAAAAATAGAAATCAAAAAATCAAAAATCAAATGCCTGTATCTTATCAGAACATACCGCAGCCCACAAAAATGAACCAGGTTTCAGAGATCAAGTGCTTTTGAAGATTTGCATTAATTCATACCTTTGGGAAAAAATGACCTAATCCAACCATATAAATTCTAGATAAATTTAGATTCCTAATCAATTACTCTGAAGACCCAACTAGAAACTTGCAATTGTTTAATAGTGCATATTCAAAAGTTTGTTTACATGACCTCGGACCCATTGATCCACTAGATTGGCTTAAGATTGGCTCCTCCAGTTGAAGCATGATCCTTATGCATGAGAAGTAAACCAAAGGAAACTGATTCTTAGGTACCATTTCTTCCTGTGCACCATTCGTCCGCCATCTTGATTTATTTTCCTGCCCACGGCAATTGGGGAGACCCAACGCTCCCTTTGGAGGTCTGTCTCTTGCCCTAAATTCTCTCTTTGTATCTGCAGTAGCCTCAACACCATACCCTTTCCAATGAAAATAGGGATGTCTTGTTCAATAGTACTTCTACTACTACTACTACTACTAATAATAATAATATTTATACTACACCCAACTGACTGGGTTGCCCCAGCCAATCTTATATAACTTATTATATAAAATATAATAAAACATTAAACATAAAAACTTCCCTATACAGGGATGCCTTCAGATGTTTTCTAAAGGCTGTATAGTTACTTATCTCCTTGGGTTTGGAGTTCACATAACTATATCCTCCAGCATTTCTCTGATGAAAATAGGGACATCCTAAGAAAAAGTGGGACATTCGGTGATCAAATCAGAAACCTGGATGGCTTCTGTAAATCCAAGACTGCCCCTGGAAAACAGGGACACTTGGAGGGTCTGCAACACTCTGCCCAAGTTGGGGTGTTGTTCTGGACATCCTGGGTTGCAAACAGGGCTCTGGTTTGCATCTCTATCCTTGACCTGCCTGTTCTTTGAATCCATCAGCGGCTTTACATTTTATTATCCCCGGTGCATGCTCATGCTTGAAGCATCCAAGATAAAATTTCAAGTCATGATTCCTTCACCACACCTCAATTGAAAGGCAATACCCATGAGTCTAAGGGCATATTTTCTACTAATGTCTTCACGTCCCTAAGAATACGGTAGGAAGCTGAATGCTTGATAAATAAATGATATGTGCAGAACAGAGCACTCCTTGTACCAAGCAAGAAAACACTGCATATCATTAAACATTAAGTGTAACTCCATGTTATCTTATTCTTTCAGCTGAGGATGACAAAAGATTGACATGCCCTTAAAGCAAAACAGATAGTGCTAGGTCGCCCAAGAAATTAAGGGCGTTACACTAGACAGCTGTATTGCTCCCTAGCCCCAGCTATCTTTTAAGCTCTTTTTTTATAACAGATAGGTTGTCCGAGTATCTTAGTAGAAAAGGCTGGCATAGGGGAAGTATTTTCTGGCTGTAGGACAGATATTCCCAGGTTATATTTCCATGAGAATATAGAGGTTCTGCTGAAATGCTAGCTAGATCATTAATAACTCTAGTTTTGACAGGAAAAACACACAGATGCAGCAAATATATACATTCCAACTTTCCGTATTTATGGAAGGCAAACCCTATATTTTTGGTACCTGTCCAAAGTAAATCACTGTCCCCAGTTTACCTTCTGGGGAGACTCTGAGGATGTCTTTAAAAAAACAACAACAGGGTGCCCACGTTTATTTATATTTATTCATTCAATTTCTATCCTGCCCTTCCTTCTCAAAGGAGCCCAAGGTGGAAAACACGCCAATATTTTGTTTAGAAAATTATAGAAACTGTTAAAAGCAATCTAAAAACAGTTATCTCACAGTTGCCATGGAAAATGTCTTTCAGCCACCAAATGTCTAAATAAAGAGGAACGATTTTAAATTTCTCCTGAGAGTCAATGAGGGAGGTAGGCATACCTTACCAGGATGGCAAGTGGACTTCACAAATGGAGAACCACCCCTAAAAAGGCCCTGTCACAGGTCAATGGTAATCCAGATAGTTCCTGGTGACAGCACTACCAAGGCCTCACCTACCAACAGTAGGGTCTGATATAGTTTTTCTTTAAGGTACTTGGCTCCAAGCTGTTTATGGCTTCATAAAGTGAAATGTGCCTTTCAGTCTTGATAAATAAAATAATTCTCTTGCACTACTTCCTTGATCACAGAAACATATTGCAAATAACGCTCCCAATATTACTAAGCTTGCCTAAAGAAGTAAAACCCATTCCATAAAAGCATCTGTATAGAGTAGGTAGACTTTTCTTAATACTACAATTTTCATAGGGAAAAAAACCACAATAATCCATACATATAAATGATCTATATATAAATGAGTCTTTTATAACATTGTCACCTCTGTGTATTACATGCAGAATAAGAATGCAATTACTTTCTCATCTGATCATAGCGCTTGATCAAGCCTTGAAATTTCAACAACAATAAAGAGCTTGTCCATTCTGAATTTTTAAAGATAAATTTGTTAACCATCAAATGCTTTCAGCTGCAAAATAAAATGTTCATGCAACTTTCACACCCAATTCTAAACTGCTTAGAATTTAACCGAATTGTCTGAAGACACAGTAATAACCTGAATCTTGTTACATCCTTTGTACATAGCAGTGCCGGTAAAGGTAGTCTTGGGACTCAGCTATTTTAGTAAAGAGAAAGTGTTTTATATGTATTCTAACACTGTGGCACCAGATGGTGCTGTGGAGCCCCATCTTCATCAAGGTGATTTCCCATATTAAAGTTTACGTTTTCCTGAACCACATTTTTGATGTGTCTAGATCCAGCCTTTATGGTATCATTCCAATCCATAGCTGTCATCTTACAGATTTGAAAATAAGGGACCAGCAGCCTCAAAAATAAGGGATCAGCAGCCAAAATAAGGGATTTTCCCAGCACAGGTATGTTCAACTTCTGAGCCCCTCCGGGCCAAAGGCAGGAAGCCCAGCCAGCAGCCAAATGAAGCCTCAAGTGGTGGTTCCCACAGCGCAGCAACCCGGCAAAGGGGATGCAACAAGGAAAACCACCATCACCTCTCCACTGGGAAGCGCTGAGCAAAGGCGAGTCCCCAGGCAATGCAGCCGATTTGATCTGCACAAGGCATGCAAGCTCCACCCCCCAGTTGTTCTTAGACTCCTTATTGGGTGAGCAACGCAGCCAAGCAACACAGTTGGAGCCTCCCTCCTCCCTAGCCGGCAGGGAGGGAGGGAGAGGAGATGCTTCCTTTGAAACCCAGGAAATTTAAGGGACATCATCAATAAGGGACAGCAGCGGGACACGGCGCTGGGATAAGGGACTTTCCCGCCAAATAAGGGACGGTTGACAGCTATGTTCCAATCAAGTTGCATGTTTCCTCCCAAGAAGTACAGAGGTGATCTTTAACATGCTGGTGTTCATTGTTCGCTGAAGTAGACGCTACAAATTATAGCAGATTAGCGTATCAATACATGGAGGTTAACTTTGCTGGTGATTTGGTTGGCTGCATGTGTTATGATTAAACTGCAACAGGTGAGGGAGACGAATTATCCTTAGTGTAACTGAACATGTTCCCACTTTGACTGCAATGAAGCTGGGTAGCAAGAGGAGGAATAAATTTCACTGTTCTTGATATATAGTGAAGGATATAGCTGGTTTGCAACCTTGACCACGTGTTAAAGTTCAAAGAATAAGAGGCACTCAGGCAGAGGATCATAATTTGATATTTATTACACAATAATATATTGTGGAGGTCCTTAAAAAGCATTAGATGTGTTCCCCAGGCTATTTATTTTTCTTATACCTGATTACAACTGGACAATATGAGATACCTAACAAAAGCAAATTACAGTCTGGATAAATATTTTAAAATAAAACTCTGCAAAACAAAATAAAAAAATACCTTCCAGTAGCACCTTAAAGACCAACTAAGTGCTACTGGAAGGAATTTTTTTATTTTGTTTTGACTATGGCAGACCAACACGGCTACCTACCTGTATCTGCAAAACAGGAGCAGATGAAGTAAAAATTGCCAATGCAGAACTCCAGGGTTTCTGTTTTATCATCACCCCGCCCTACCCTGTATGTTTCTCTTTGTACCAACAACACACCTGCCTTTAGCTTTGCTCTCTCCCTGCATATGTTACCTCACTAAGCAATTATGGCTTTATGGTTGCTGATGCTTGAAGCAGTATTTTTTAAAGATGTCTTCTGTTTCTACATTCAGACCCACAAACACGTTGAAGACTCATCGTAAATTGCATTGAGGGAGGAATGTGGTCTTTGAGTTGAACAGGTTTCTCCACCATTATGCTCTGGGGCGGGGAAACTTGTTCAACTCAAAAGACCACATTCCTTTGTGGGGAACTTAACAGGGGATATGTGCCAGAGGTAGATGGGGTCAGAGGCAAAAGGGAGACTCTCCTGGAGTCTACCTTACATATCTATAGGCACCATTCCTCTTCTCCAAGGCTGTCGGTGAATTATCAATCTATGGCCTTTTAACTTTTTGTTACTATGCTATGCATTCTTGTGTTTTTATATTATAAAACATATTGTGATCCTCATTTGATGGGCAGTATAGAATTATTACTATTACTTTTATTAAGGCTGGCAGCACCAACCTTGCCATGTTGAAATCCACTGAAGACAACCGCAGTGCCTAGACACTGACAGGCAGGTTGTGCAGCCATAGCAATAATAATAATAATAATAATAATAATAATAATAATAATAATAATTTATTATTTGTACCCCACCCATCTGGCTGGGTTTCCCCAGCCATTTTGGCGGCTTCCACAAAGACCAAAAATACACTAAGATGCCACACATTAAAAACTTCCCTGAACAGGGCTGCCTTAAGATGTCTTCTGAATGTCAGGTAGTTGTTTATCTCTTTGACATCTGATGGGAGGGCGTTCCACAGGGTGGGCGCCACTACCAAGAAGGCCCTCTGCCTGGTTCCCTGTAGATTTGCTTCTCGCAATGAGGGAACTGCCAGAAGGCCCTCAGAACTGGACCTCAGCGTCCGGGCAGAACGATGGGGGTGGAGGAGGAATCATATGACCAGAGGAGGAATGACCACTGGGAGGAGCGCAGAGAAAAGAAACCCCATGACGCATCTACAGCAAACCAACTGGACACCTTCATCTGGCCCAGCTGAAACAAAACATGTCTCTCCTGTATCAGTCTCTACAACCACAGCAGGCACTGTAACCTCCCAACAGTTTGACTTCACCTCGAAAAGTGCATTTCTCTATTGCTGCCAGAGACAGATGGATGCCAACCACTTAGGGAGGAGCAATGGGTGCAACTCTGTACAACTGGCTACACTCCAGCCACTCCATAGTCTGAGGTTTCTACACTAACACACCTCCATCCTTCTCCCAGACAACAAAGGGGCACTATCACAGTTCAAAGTTACATTCCAGCAAGGCGAAAGTGCTCTGCAGAGGAAAACCAGTAAGGGATATGATCTGGGGAGAGTAAATATCCTAAGGCAGGGAGGCAATAGGTTGGTGGCCTTCATGCATTTTGCAGTTTGATTGGGGTGGGGGAATATTAAAAAATAAATAAAATGAAAGGGGAGGTGACAAGCACTTCCTTCACCCATGGCGGGGATGTGCTTGGAAGAGGTGCAGTTGGGCAGAAAGAGAATTTATTATTTGTGCTTTGTGAGAGACGATGTGCACTATGGCAGAGAAAGGAAGAGATGTGTGTGGCTTTATGTGTGAGTGAGAGAGATACCCCAATTAACATCATTTTAGGAATTAAACACCATATGCCATTCTTTACCCTAAGGAGTGCCATTTTGGATTTTAGAAGAGGCAAGGCCAGCTATGTCGGCGGGCGCACAGGAAACAGGAAGGCAAAATTAACTTAAGGTTAAAACATGAAAAGTACCACATTTTTAGGATCATTTGTGGCAATTATTTTCTTTGCTCCATAATAACTATAGAAATGTTATCAGCGTACAACAACCTGGCACATTTGGAGAGAAAATGAGGAGGAAAGATTTGTGCTTCTGGCACTATAGATATGTAGTACCCAAGTTCAATTAAATTTAAATGTCTAACAATAGCCATTCAGTGTGTAGAACCTAGGCACTGGCCAGAGATAAAGGTGCTCTTTGGGCAAAATCAGGAAGTCTGAAACACAGGGGAGGGGAATTGGTTTCCTCAAATGGCTCCTGTCCTCTTTTTCTTTTATCGTAAAAGGAAACCCTAAAAACCTATTTCTTACTGTTGGTGGCTGTAGAAAGAGGGAAGATAATGGGGGGGGGGGCATACTATTATATACCAACCAGTCTAGAGAATTACAGGGTTTTTAAAAAGCAAATACTGTGGATAAAACACAGATACTGTCTTACTTTAGACATGGTAATTTTCTGTTCCTAGCCCTTTCTGGCCCCCATTCCATCCACCTCCTCCGCCTATTTGCAAAGAGCCAACTCCTAGGTTTATTTTTCTGGAGAGCACAAACAGCGACTTCACCACCCTGTGTTTACGCATTTGAGCTCTTTGTGTGAAGAGCCCTCATGTGAAAAACAAAAGGTTAGACAGAGCCTCTCTCTACCTCAATAATTTATTCTGGCAACGATAGCATTATTAATTTTTTGCATCTAAAACACATGCAGTGCTACTACTGCAAATGTTTACATGGTTGCCATGGCAGAGACGGTTCCACAGAGCTCTTCAGGGACCTGTTGGTGACACAGCGACTGGGTTCTGCTCTGAGCAGTAAACCCAAGTCCTTCTCTGCAGGCGGAAGTGGACGCCAGCCCCCTACTCTTCTTAGCATCTTGTGAAAACTTTTCACAAGATGGCAGTCAATTGGTGCAGCTTCCAGGAAGGCTTGAGCATCAGCATAACTCATCTTAGAAATTGGCTACTAGGCTGCTGACCACCAAGGCAACAGCTGAGACCTTGGGGGCTACACAGTTGAGTCCAATTAGCTTTTTAAAAGTAAATCATTAACAAATGTCAGTTTTTATCCTATCTTTCCTCCAAAGGGCTCAGGGTGGACTGAATCAAGGGTTGCCAACATGGTACCCGCAGGTGCCCATATGCCCGCAAAGCTCTTCCCTGGCACCCACCACCCTGGTCACCCACCACCCTGGTCACCTCTCACTGCTGAAGTTTGGCTTGAAAGAAGCCTTTTATTGTAACCATCAAAATAGGTTATGGTTTGTGCTTGGTTGTTATTTGGGTGTGGTGCCCATGCTTTCCCCCAGTTTGGACCCAGGGGTCCAAAAAGTCTGGCATATATAGTTCAATTTTCCCTCTCACGACAGTCCTTTGAGATAATGCTAAGCTGAGAAAGAATGGCTGGTTGGTCTTAAGATTTGTGATTGAGTAGAGATTTGGACACAAGTTTCTTTAATGTTGTATTTTAATCTTGTTTTTAAGTTGTATTCATTCAACTTGCTTTTATTATTGCTTGTTAGCCGCCCTGAGCCCAGCCTTGGCTGGGGAGGGCGGGGTATAAATAAAATTATTATTATTATTATTATTATTATTATTATTATTATTATTATTATTATTCGCCAACCCAAGAATCTAACCACTATACCGCACAGGTTCTCTAGTCGAGCCAACGAGGCAATAAAAATACTTTCCTCCAATTCCACTTCTGCCCGTGACTGGTCCAACACTTAGCAAAGCCAAAAGGATGCCCTGGCTTTCTGTCTCCAACCCCACCTAAATTATCCAATCCTTGTTATTTCCATGTCCCCAGGCCTCTCCCTGGCACATCAAGACATCATGTTCTCTCATTCCCATGGGTGTGCACCTTGTTGCAAAAGACTGACCCTCTCCCAGACTGAACATGTGGTGGCATGGAGTGGGGACCCAGCACATCCCCATTTCCTCCTTTCATCAACATGGAGACACAAGTTTGCAGAAAGAAAGCTCTTAGAGGAGAAATGCTTTCCTTTAGAAAGGCAAAAAAGCAAACTCAAATGCAGTAAATCACAGCTGTCACAGCCATATTCACCTGATATCATTCCCAGCACCACTTATGAACAAGGGATTGTAGAAAAGGGTTCCCCCGGGAAATGTAAGGAGGCGGAAGGGACATTCTTTCACCTCTGGTGGACATGTCCAAAAGTGAAGGCCTTCTGGGAGATGATTTACAATGAGTTAAAAAGGGTATTTAGATATACCTTTCCTAAGAAACCGGAGGCCTTTCTTCTGGGCATTGTGGACCAGAAAGTGTTAAAGAAGGATAGAACTTTTTTCATGTATGCTACCACAGCAGCAAGAATTCTCATAGCAAAGTATTGGAAGACACAAGATTTACCCACGCTGGAGGAATGGCAGACGCAGTTGATGGACTATATGGAACTGGCCGAAATGACCGGCAGAATCCGAGACTTGGGAGAAGAAGCAATGGAAGAGGACTGGAAAAAATTTAAGGACTATTTGCAAAAACATTATAAGTTGTATGAATGTTAAGAAAATGCACTATTTAAGAAATTTTAGCTTCAGCAATTGTAATAGGTGAAATGAAAAGCAAGGCACAAGAAGTCAGAGGTGGAATTATGAAATAACTTTATTATGTTTAAATTTAAATATATAAGAACTGGGACATAACATTTTGAATTCAGTAACATGATAAATTGAAAGATACAATAAGTTACGAAACAAGATAACAAATTGCTGATGTTTGTAGTACAAAGAATGCAGGGTCTGGAGGTTGTGGGGAAGTTCAGTAGGTTTGTTAAAAAAGGATTATGGAAATTTGTAACCTTTATATTTTTTCTCTTTTATCTGTCTTTTTTTCTTTTTTTCTGTATTCTGTAAACTCAATAAAAATAATTTTTTTTTAAAAAAAGGGTTCCCCCTCCCCCAAGATCTGAAAATACGGCCGTATTTTTAAAAGTTTTCAGTCACTTTCATTCATTATTTTTTTCCCAACCTGTGGATTTGACCCTCAGAGTTAAGGGCAACCTGTTTGCTTTCACAGAAGAGAAGCAGAATATCTTTTTGGACATGTTAACAGGGAACCCCTTTCATGGGGTAGAACTGGTTAGATCTTCTATTACTGTGCAACATTGATTAAATGATAAAAAACCCACCCACTTAGGGGAGTAAAGCACAGCAAATTATTGTTAATAAGTGCCACCTAAGTAGTAACAGATGACTCTCAAGGTAAACTTTAACTGTCAGTGGTCTCTTATATTAACCGCCCCCCAACCTACTACAAGTTTCTAATCTTCTTAGAGCTAGCCTAAATGGAACTTTACCTCTTACTGAATAAAAAGGTATTAGCACACCCCTGTAAACTGGAAAAGAGCAAAACTTATGAATGCCCCATTTTTTGCTTTGTTTCAGTTTGCTTCTTTGTTGCTATAGTTGTGTTTGTTGTGTTGATATAAACTATAAGCAAAACACTATATATATCTATATCTATATCCCCATATCCTGCTATTCATTTCACGCCCTATTTGTTTATTACAGGGATGCAAATTCCATAATTTGTTGAATGCAGAGAAAAATACATTATTTGCCAGGTGGGAGAACTGTTTCTTCTAATGGGCCTGAAAGCAAGTGGGATGCACATATTGCCTGCGGGCTTTTCTTTTTTTAAGGAGAAAGTGCAGTGGCATTTTCAATACTGATTTATTGTTGCATTAATGTTTTGTAGCCTCCTTACATCACATACATGAACCAAATTATGAAGATGGGCAGCACACGCAGAAATGAATTGAGCATGCTGACGGATAAACGAAGCTGACAAGGTGACAGTAACCCTGGCTCTCCAATGTGACAATTCCCAACAGGTATATATCACACATTCATCACCCGAGTTCCTCTCTCAATCTACAGTTGCCTCCTAGCTTTAAGGAGGAAGGGTTGCTGGTGGCAGCTTTTTCCATTGCCTCATCTCTTTCCCCTAGATAAAGAATTGCTGTCGGGATGAGATAAAAGCTGCAAACCACTTCTGCACATATTTTTTCAAAACAGGGAAGAAGGGCAACAGACAAATTTATTAAGAATAAACTTCCCTTTTACTAACAGTGCTTTTTGTGTCTGGTGGTGCTCACAGATGCAGGGTAGCCATTTTGTGCTGGCACCCATCATTGAGATATGAGTACTCGCCACGTATTTCCATACCAAAAAAGCACTGCTTACTAATATTATTATTATTAATATGTTGGTAAGTTAAGGCAATAGGTTTACTAGAGTGAAAAGATGAGGACAGGAAGTCAAAATTATGTACTAAATTGATACTAGGAAGACTTACATTCTGTTGTTGGAATTTTGTTCTGATAAGTTAGATTTATAGATAATAATATGTCTTGGCTGTATGGATGCAATTATGGTTAATAACACATTAAAAATGTACTGCTTACTAAGCACTGCTTATGTCTAGGGGAAAGGTAAAGGTAAAGGTACCCCTGACAACTAAGTCCAGACACAAACGACTCTGGCGTTGCGGTGCTCATCTCACTTTACAGGCTGAGGGAGCTGGCGCTTGTCCGCTTCCGCAGACAGTTTTTCCGGGTCATGTGCCCAGCATGACTGAGCTGCTCCTGGCGAAACCAGAGCAGTGCACGGAAATGCCATTTACCTTCCCGCCGGAGTGGTACCTACCGGTATTTATCTACTTGCACTTTTTGGTGTGCTTTCGAACTGCTAGGTTGGCAGGAGCTGGGACCAAACAACGGGAGCTAACCCCATCGCGGGGATTCGAACTGCTGACCTTTCGATCGGCAAGCCCAAGCGGCACAGTGGTTTAACCCACAGCGCCACCAGCGTCTAGGGGAAGCCCTGACACAAAAGTATAGAGTTTTGATCCTGGAGGAAAAGAATGATAATATCCTGGATATTTATGGTGCAATCCACACTGCACTGGGGCTTAACATAGTCAAAGCCCTGTCAGTCATTCTGGCAAGTGGGGGGGGGGGGGAGAAAGGCAAATATGTGTGGCCAACCTAGAGCTGGTACAAGAACCAGGTCCATACACAGGACCCAGCTCCTTTTGACTAAGGTGCTTCCAGACAACTTATTTGAGCATTTGCTTGCAGGCAGATTAGACAATGTTGTCTATTTAATGAACATTCTTTCTGATGGTTTGAGGGTAAGTAAGATGACCTTGAGCCAAATGAAATGTTATCCCACACATTCCAGTACATTTTCTCACCACTTCCTTTATTGCACAAAGTCTGGTGTTTGGGGAAAGCAGGCTTGTTGAGCAAGACTTCTCAATTAAGTATAACTGCACAACCTGCACAACCAGTAAGTGAATACTACTTGAAGATATTGAGTCTCTAAGAACCCTAGATCACAATCTCATTCTGGCTGCACCAGGAAGTGCTGACCCTAACATGGTATGCACACAATATATATGTCCTTATGTTTTATTTCCCAAACACCAAAAAGGTAGGCACTAAACACAGATGAGGGTTTCGAACTTCAGCTGCTGAGTCCAGCATCAAATAGAAACCACAGCAAGATGTCCAAAAAGGGAGAGGTAAGTTCTCCAGGGTAAGATGCTAAATCAGAGCAACAAGTTATGAGAGCAAAACTAACGTTAACCAACTAATAATAATAATAATAATAATAATAATAATAATAGACACAGGAGGCCATTTTCATTAACACTGTAGCATTGTGGGGAAGAGAGCATGTTTAGTTTGGTCTTAAGAAGGCTGACATAAGTGCCCACATTAGTTATCTTTTTTTCTGTGAGTGGAGTATGCCCTGTAAGTTTATGAGTATCTTACTTCTCCCTATACATTGTGGTATAGATTGAATGTTGTTCATTTCCTCAGTCCTAGCTGGACAGGCCATCTTTTTTTTTTTCCTCCTTTAAGGAAGTGGGGGTTTTGGGGGAGAAAATTGGAAAGTGCAGGCGTAGAGATACCTTTGACTTCCATGGGCATCTAAGAAGGTGCAGGCAGTGGGTGGGGGGGGGGGGGAAGCAAGGGAAGGACCTGTCTCCTTGTAGAACTGGAGTTAGAGGGCGGGTGGAAAGGATTTTGTTTGTTAATTGCAGTGCTTTTTTCTAAAAAAAAATGTTTAGGGGTACTCTCATTTTGACTCAAAAAAAATCACCATTTTGTAGTTCAAATTGGGAAAAATAAATACAGTAAATGGACAAAAGTACAAAGATTCACAAAACGTTTAGGTGTGCATACCCCTACGTCCCCCCAGAAAAAAGCACTGGTTAATTGTAATATAAAATGGTAAGGCAGCTCGGTTAGTAGAGAGTATGAGGCTCTTAGAACTACAGAGTTGTAAGGGGTCCCCGAGGGTCATCTAGTCCAACCCCCTGCAAAGCAGGAATCTTATGCCCAACATATTTCCAAATTTATGCTGTTGTATACAGAATTGTCCTCTGAGAATTAACCCCCTCTGAGAAACACAGTCATACTATAGCAAGGGAAATCTGCACATGAAAATGACTGACTTGGATGTAGACAGGGAAGTAGTCCGACCTCCCTGCAATGCAGAAATCCAAACCAAAGCATCCATGACAAATAGCCCCACAATCTCTGTTTTGAAAACCTCCAATGGAGAAGAATATTATTCTCAGGGTCCTGGGTTCAAGCTCAATGTTGGGCAAAAAGATCCCTGCATTGCAGGGGTTTTGACTATATCCATTCCAACTCTACAATGCCATGATTTGTGTGTTTGTGTTTTAGACAAATGCCGGCTCCCTCAGCCTGAAGGGAGATGAGCGCCGCACCCCAGTCGCCTTTGACTGGACTTAACCGTCCAGGGGTCCTTTACCTTACATTTTACACACACAAACACACACAATTTTAAGGTGTCACAATGCTCCTCCCCGCTTCAGCTCACTTCAGTCTGTTAGAAGGGTGAGGAGTTGCCCTTAAGTTGTTGTGTGGTGACTGTTTGCACAGGCTGTTTCTGGACCACCAGTTTTTGATGTTTTAAATACACACAGCATATGTTTTAAGGTCATCATACATGCAACTCTAGTGTTCATTTGTCCAGAAGAGGAAAATGGGCTAAAATCACCCACCCACTGAGCTTCATAGCTGAGTGAAAGGATGCTACGCCACAGTAAACAGAGGCAAATTTTGTTCCATAAAGGGAAATGCGGCAGCCAGACTGGTGACTGGGGGCGGCCGCCGAGACCACATAACACCGGTCTTGAAAGACCTACATTGGCTCCCAGTACGTTTCCGAGCACAATTCAAAGTGCTGGTGTTGACCTTTAAAGCCCTAAACGGCCTCAGCCCAGTATACCTGAAGGAGCGTCTCCACCCCCATCGTTCTGCCCGGACGCTGAGGTCCAGCGCCGAGGGCCTTCTGGCGGTTCCCTCATTGCAAGAAGCAAAGCTACAGGGAACCAGGCAGAGGGCCTTCTCGGTAGTGGCACCCGCCTTGTGGAACGCCCTCCCATCAGATGTCAAAGCGATAAATAACTACTTGACATTCAGAAGACATCTTAAGGCAGCCCTGTTCAGGGAAGTTTTTAATCTGTGATATTTTAGTGTATTTTTGGTTTCTATGGAAGCCGCCCAGAGTGGCTAGGGAAACCCAGCCAGATGGGCGGGGTACAAATAATTTATTATTATTATTATTATTATTATTATTATTATTATTATTATTATTATATGCAACAGCATAAACTTGGAAGGGGGAATATGTTGGGTGTAAGATTCCTGCTTTGCGGGGGGGGCGGTTGGACCCTTGCCTTGCCCCCCCCGCCCCCCCCCCGGGGACCCACGCACTACCTGCACCTTCTCAGATGCCCAAAGCATCTCTATGCAGCACATACCACTTCCGCCCTTACTTGAAGCTAGCCTCCGACGCAGCGCAGCGCCTGCGCTTTCCTCCCCCGAAACCCCGCCCACTTCCTTAAAGGAGCAAGAAGGTAAAAAGAAACAAGTCCGAGCGACGCGCGAGCGCCTCCCCCTCCCGCCGCCGCCGGCGTTTAACCCCTTCCGCTCCCCTGCGCCGCCATGAGGAGCTTCCCGCGGCATCTCCGTGAGGCGGCGAGGAGAGCGCCTGCGTAGAACCAGCGCGGGGAGCGAGAGGAGGCCATTGGCTGGTCGGGCCCGGCTCTATGAGGTAAGGCCGCCGTTCCCTTCGCGCGCTGTCCCGCTTCCCGGCCCCGCCGCCGCGTGAGGGGCAGAAGGGGCCTCCTCGCAAGCCGGCGAGGAGAGCCTTCAATACTCCTCCTGACAGGGGAACATGGCGCTAAGCAAGCCTACCCTGTGGTGACAGGAGCCCTTTCGGTTCCCTGTCTTTCTCTCTTTCTCTCACCCACACATTTCCCCCCCCCCTCCGTAATATTTGGAACCGACCCTGGGCATTATGCAGGAAGCGGCGGCGGCAGAATTCCGGGCTGTACCACTTCAGGTCGCAGGTGAGCCTCGCCTCGCGCTCCCCGCCCCCAGGCGCATGCGCGCGCTGCCGCAGAGGAGGCAGACGCTTCGGGAACCGGTTTGCCAAAGCGGTCTGGGCGGGGCTATAGCTGCGCTGTGGGCGGGGCGAGGGGCGGGGCCGGGAAAGTGCTTATTTGCATTTCTTTTTCCCTCCTGCTTTGAATGCATCTGTCGAATTCATCCCAGGGGTCGTCTAGACCAGCCCCCTGCAATGCAATAAAGTAATAATAATTATTAATACTAATTATTAATAATAATTATTATTAATAATAATTCTTTGTATAATAATAATAATAATAATAATAATAATAATAATAATAATAATAATAATAATAATTCAGCATTCATTGGCATCCCTCTGACAATAAAGGAGTGCATCTTTGGGGGTGAAGTCAAAATGTTGGAAGGTCATTTAACCCAACTCCCTGCAATGCAATAAGGATTAACAACGGCACCATATTGTTGTTGGCGTGAGCACTGTGGTTGGGGTTGCAGCGCTGGTCATGGTCTTACATCATGTCCTGCCGCTGCTGGCCAAGAATTTGAACCGCTGTCTGTATTTTTGCTCAACTGGGAAGAATTGTTCAGGGACGTTCTTCATTGTGGGGGTGTGGGGAACGAGCCTTTCCAGAATACTTGAAGTTGACAGATGATGCAAATTGTTGTTTCCACAGTGTCTGAAATTCCCATTTTGCAACAGGGAATTTCATTAGCGCAGGTAGTTTCTGAGTTCTGGGTGCAGTACTGCGCCTAAGATTTCAGATTAAGACTGCAGAGTGGAAGGAAAGGAGGATCTTTTTCTGCCTCCCCGCTTCCAGCTACTCTCTGAAGACAGGAGAAAAGACCCTTTTAAGAATATTAGGGGGGTGGGCGGGGAAAGGACTAGGCCATATGAAAAATGAACATACAGTGGTGCCCCGCAAGACGAACGCCTCGCAAGACGGAAAACCCGCTAGACAAAAGGGTTTTCCGTTTTGGAGGCACTTCGCAAAACGAATTTCCCTATGGGCTTGCTTTGCAAGACGAAATGTCTTGCGAGTTCCTGTGGGTTTTTTCCCCTCCCCCCCTTTTCCTAAGCCGCTAAGCCGCTTATCAGCTGATCCGCTAAAAGCCGCTAAACCGCTAATAGCGCTAATCCGCTAAGCTGTCAATGGTCTTGCTTCGCAAGACGAAAAAACCGCTATACGAAGAGCCTCACGGAACGGATTAATTTCGTCTTGCGAGGTACCACTGTACTCACATGGCGAGAAGTTTTGAAAGCATGCTTTTTCAGGAGTCTTCTTAATTAACGATCTTTGTCCTAGGGCGCCAGCCTCCCCAGTGTTCACCTGATGGAGAATGTGGCAGGCGACCTACCTGCTGGGGCAGTGGCTGCTGTGCTGAAGCCCAGTGAGGGACTACCTGAGGGGAGCTTGACAGTGCATGGCTATGACTTTGACCGTGGATTAGACTATCATGCCTTGCTCCAGTCTTACCTCACCACGGGTTTCCAGGCTACCAGCTTTGGGCAGGCTGTGAACGAGATCAACCGCATGGTGAGTAGCCAGGATGAGTCCTGATGGTGAGAACTGGGGTAGATCAGGTAGGAAGGAGGAATATTGGGCTGGATCTCATAACTGTGGAGTTAGCTTGCTGCTTTGCTGCAGCACATAGAGCTCTATAAATTCCTGCATGTACGGTCTTGTGTACATCACAGCATTCTTCTCTGACACCAGTCATGTATCTTGCACAAAGAGAGACAACACCCATCTACACATACAGTGCTAAGAGTAAGACAACACTGAAGTTGGCTACTTTTTTTTACCCTTTCCCAGCAATATTCCATAGTCCTATTAGCTCTAAGCCTTGAGTGTGAACAGTATTTTATAAGTCTGAGCTGGTATGATGTTCATAAACATCTACATTGATTGATAGGAAAGTCCTACTTTGATTGCATGGATTGAGAACACACAGTCAATACCTTCAGTGGCTTCAATACTTCCCGGTATGCCCCATGGAGGACTTTAAGGTCCATAAATAGCAACACCCTAGTGGTCCCGGGCCCTAAGGAAGTTAGATTGGCTTCAACCAGAGCCAGGGCCTTTTCAACACTGGCTCCGGTCTGGTGGAACGCTCTGTCTCATGAGACTAGGGCCGTGCAGGATCTGATTTCTTTCTGCAGGGCCTGTAAGACAGAGTTGTTCTGCCTGGCCTTTGGCTTGGAGCCAATTTGATTCCCTCCCCCTCTTTCTTTTTCCTTTCTCTTCCTGTGATGAGGCTGCATTTTAATATTTTAATGTTGTATTTTAATCTTGTTTTTAAGTTGTATTCATTCAACTTGTTTTTATTATTGCTTGTTAGCTGCCCTGAGCCCGGCCTTGGCTGGGGAGGGTGGGGTATAAATAAAAATTATTGTTGTTGTTGTTGTTGTTAAAAAAACTGCAGTTTACATTTATCTCCTTTTCTGATGATCACGTTTTCTGATTTGAAGATAAAGTGGCCAAACCAGTATTTTTCTCCAAATCTGCGTATTTTGTGCATTGATGCTACGCTCAGTTCTCTACAACTGTTCACCAGTTTTTGTTTTTGTTTTGCTTCCTTCATATGTTACTAGCAAACTTCTTGCTGTTTGTACTTAGCTATTTAGGGCGATGATGTGCTAAACTTTGTGGCATTGCCATTTAGTTCAGTCCCTGCATTGTGCTGTTGTACTGAAGCTTGATTCAGATAGTTGGGTTCTTCCTTACAGATAGAAGCGAAGCTGACGCCACTGGCCGAGGATGAAGGGAACCATGCCGACTTGAATCCCTGTTCCCGCCACCTAACAGGCTGTACAATCTTCTTGGGCTTCACTTCCAACCTCATCAGCTCAGGTGTCCGTGAGACCATCCGCTTTCTGGTGCAACACAACATGGTATTGTCCAAACCTGGGAGGTGTTTCCTCCTTCTGTATATCAAGGAAAAATCTTCCTTTTCAGTTATGTGGTTGCAAAAGGGTAGAGAAGAATCCCTGGTTTTCTACACCAATATCATTCTTGTCTCTCTCGTATGTTCTCATGATAAACATTGTATGCCATCTTCTAATGGGATGGAGAGAACTTTAAAGAAACTACCTCCGCTTATGGGAAAGAGATACTGGCTACTGGTGCTTCATGACTTAAGGATGGATTAATCCCTTTATAGAACTTGGGTCTAAAGGATGCTCATAGCTGCAAGTCTTGGCAAGCACTATAGCCCACATTCTTTGGTTTGTGTAGGTGGATGTGCTGGTGACCACAGCAGGTGGCGTGGAAGAAGATCTCATCAAATGCTTGGCACCCACTTACGTTGGAGACTTCAGCTTGCGTGGAAAGGAACTGCGACAGAGTGGGATTAACAGGTACCAGCAGGGGTAGTGGGAAGGGGACGGGTGTGGGTGGCGCTGTTGTCTAAACCACTGAGCCTCTTGGGTTTGCCGATCCATCCCCGCAACGGGGTGGCCTGTCTTTGCTCTATCCCAGCTCCTGCCAACCTAGCAGTTCGAAAGCACACCAGTGCAAGTAGATAAATAGGTACCACCATGGCGGGAAGGTAAACTGCATTTCCGTGCGCTCTGGTTTCCATCACAGTGTTCCGTTGTGCCAGAAGCGGTTTAGTCATGCTGGCCACATGACCCAGAAAGCTGTCTGTGGACAAACACCGGCTCCCTTGGGCTGAAAGCGAGATGAGCGCCGCAACCCCATAGTTGCTTTTGACTGGACTTAACCATCCAGGGGTCGTTTACCTCTACTTGTAGTGGGGAGGGCTGATGATCTGATGGCCACCATTGGGAAACAAGATGGGTGATTTATTTGTGACCAGAGAAATTGATCCCTTCTGGGTTTCCTCTGGTTTGTATGATCCAACCAGTCTCATACACTGCTGCAGGGAGGGCATTGACTGTATGTTTTAACTTCTGCGGGAGGAAGGAGCAAGGTGGGGCAAAGTCCCTAGCCAGGCTTTACTTCCCAGCTGTGTCCTCCTCTTCTCCAGGATTGGGAATCTGCTGGTGCCCAATGACAATTACTGCAAGTTTGAGGACTGGCTGATGCCAATCCTGGACCAGATGGTGACAGAGCAGGACACAGAGGTGAGAGTTGAAATGTTAGGAATGGTGTGCCTTTGTGCTATTATTCTTTCTCCACCCCCCATGTATATCCACAACGTGGTAATTGCAAAATACACTTGAGAGCTGTCTGCCGTGAGTTCTGGCCTCATCTTTGGAAAAGGAAAACTCCCAGCATGGAAGAGGATGAAACAGCAACGGAGACATGTCTTATTCTATCTAGTGTGTGATCTCAAGGCCATTTTTCCCCCCTGCCAGTATTGTTGGGCTTCTTATTTGCTCCCACATAGAGGATTTTTCTTTTCTTTTTCTTTGAAATCGCATGTATTAAGACTGTGCAGGTTCACCCTGGATCTTAGCTTGCCCACCAATCTGGGGAGAAGTTGGCATAGTCTGAAGTTGTGGTCTGTCTCCCTGCTTTTCAGGGGGTGAAGTGGACTCCATCAAAGTTCATTGCTCGGCTTGGCAAGGAAATCAACAATCCCGAATCTGTCTATTACTGGGCACAAAAGGTAGGCTGAGGAAGTCTTCTGTGTTTTAAGTTCCATGTCTCACCTTTCATTAAGATTAGCTTCCAGTAATCTGGCTGAAATGCTGCTTGTTTGTCACTTCCTGATGGGATGCCTGCCTTCCACTCTTCAATCATCTGAGGGTCTGTCCTATGTATGTGATATGGCATAGCCTATTATTTTTCTGGCTTCGTAATCCCATTCATTTCCCAGCTGGTAGCCTTGACCCCTACCATCCAACCATTAAGGCATAGTTCTGTGTTGTGCATTTACTACTTTTCTGCATTTCAAGTCTGTCTCCCACTCCCACGCTCTGCCCTCCCTTCCAGGATACCTCTGCCATATGAAATAAATACCCACTTCCGCTTATAATGCTAATTGTGTTCCTGGCAGAACAGCATCCCTGTACTGAGTCCAGCGTTGACTGATGGTTCCCTGGGGGACATGATTTTCTTCCACTCCTATAAGAAACCAGGCCTTGTGCTGGACATTGTGGAAGGTGAGCTGAGATTTGTGCAACATAAGTAAGTCTCTCCCTGGTTTCTGTTATGTACCTACCACTGGTTTCTACTTTCAGAGGAAGGGAGACAGCTAGTGGAATCTGTATGCTGTGTACCAGACATTCTGGGTCTACCAACCCCCAAAGTATGACACTGTTTACTGTGCTGCTTGTTTAATACTTAAACTTATATCTCTCTCAGATCTGAGGCTCATCAATACGCAGGCCATATTTGCCCGGAAAACAGGAATGATCATCTTGGGAGGAGGACTTGTCAAGCACCACATTGCTAACGCCAACCTCATGGTGAGGCAGATCGTGCAGTAGGGACAAATGCACAGTGCAGAAAGGCAGAGTTTCTTTGGGGTGGAAGATGTTGCAAAAGCATGGTATGCGTTTGTAGAACAAAGACGCATGGGTTGAGATGGCATGATGCTGCTTGCTGGCTGGCTTTGGGCATGGGGAGCTAATTCTAGATGCTGTTGAACTTCCATTAGAATCATAGAGTTGGAAGAGACCACAAGGGCCATCGAGTCCAACCCCCTGCCAAGCAGCAAACACCATCAGAGCACTCCTGACATATGGTTGTCAAGCCTCTGCTTAAAGACCTCCAAAGAAGGAGACTCCACCACACTCCTTGGCAGCAAATTCCACTGTCAAACAGCTCTTACTGTCAGGAAGTTCTTCCTAATGTTTAGGTGGAATCTTCTCAGCTGACATGGCCACTCAGCTGACATGGCCACTGGTTAGCAATGAATTCATATGCTGCATAAGTCCTGCCAAGCTATATAGGCTCATTGAACCTATTAAGCCTTGAGTGGTTCACTCCAAGGCACCCCGCCCCATGCAACTTTCAAGTGCTTCCCAGGCTGAGTCTTGGAAGTTCCTGATATTTGGGGGAAGGGAGCCCATATTTCAGTGAATGAGTACACATTTTGCACACAGGTTCGGTTCCTGCCATCTTTTTAAAAGGATCTTGGCCATGAGGAAAGAACTCTGTATGAAATCTCATAGTGCTTTTGTGCTAATTGGACCACTCATCTTAAATTGATATGCTTTGTATCCCAGTTTCCCCTTCCTCTCCCCCCTCCAATTGCAATTAAAAGATCAATAAACGGACCACTTGTCTTAAATTGATATAAGGTAGTTTTGTATATGCATCTCCGCTTATCTCCAAGTCCATATGTGGAACAGTTGTATTTGGTATCAGATTTGCTGTGCAAGCAGACCTTTGGTTACCACTGAGCCAATTCTGCTCCGTATGTCTGATGTCACCAATTATTGTACCTCCTCAGAGAAACGGTGCCGACTTTTCTGTATACGTCAACACGGCACAGGAGTTTGATGGCTCAGACTCAGGAGCTCGGCCTGATGAAGCAGTTTCCTGGGGGAAGATCCGCATGGATGCCAAGCCTGTCAAGGTACATGCGGGGGAAAGGAGGGGACTGGCAGATCATGGTATTGGCAGGGGTGGGACATGGAACTTGCCATCGGCAAGACCGGTGAGTTTTAGAGTAAACAAATGAAAAGCTCTTGAGGAGAGGCACTCTTCGGTATTCTTCTCTTGACAGGTTTATGCTGATGCTTCCCTGGTTTTCCCACTGCTGGTTGCGGAAACCTTTGCACAGAAACCAAATGCCTTTGCTCCAGAGAAGCAAAACGACTAAGCTGCGGACTGCTGCGTGCCCATGTGCTTCTCCCACATACCACTGCAGCTGCTGGCACCTGTACTGAGACTGTTTTGCAACATCTGTTTGAATGAATGGAAGGCAGTCGAACCATTAGCACGACAGCATTCTCCTCCATGCTGAATAGAAGCTGAGCCCCAGTCTCAGAAAGTGGCCGTCTGTTACTTGTGTGTAATCGCAACCCATCCTCCTCATGAGCCTGCCGAGAGGATAGTGTTTCTCTCTTTTTGCTCTTGCAAACCCTATACACTCTGAGACACTTGGTGATATACCTGCCTCTCCAGCATGCCGCTTTCGTGATAGTAGGATGGTCCTTGGAGTCTGAAGTTGACATTTTCCCCCCTCCCTTTAACAACTGGCCCAGCAGTATCTCTCTGTTCATGGCCTCCCTGCCCACTTCATTTTAATTCTTGGATTTTCTTCTCTGTCTCTTTTATTTACTGATATGACGTGTGTCCATCTGGAATCTGCTTGAGATCCCCCAGCCTCCGAATAAACCACTGTAGTCTTTAAATGTATGCGAGTGCTTTTGTTTTTGCTAGAGTTGGCGTACTGTGCCCAAAACCCAACTATTAAAGACCTGCTCTTCTGTGGGCCTTATAACGACAAGGGAAGGCTAAAGAAAATCAGAGCAGTTCATTTTTGCTTGGCTGAAATGGGTAGAATTTTTATTTATTGAAAGTTGAGCTCCAGCTTGGATATACCATTGAAAGAAATGAATTGCATTGCCGGTTGACTTGAGCCTCAAAGGACATTCACACCTTTACATTAATTCAAGTTGACAGTGGAGAAGGGGTAGTAGCTCAGGTGTGGTGTACTTGCTTTGTAACCACAAGATCCTACATTCCGTTCTTAGCATTTTATTTAAAAGGTTCTGAGATAGCAGTGTTGCCCAAGAACATCACTGTCAGTCCAATTACATGGTAGTGAGAGAAATGGACCAATGGTTTGTATGGTATGCAGTTTGTATAGTTAGAACTGCATTCATAAATTGGATGTGCATCCAAATGCATATCGGACTGCAGATTCAGTCTTGTCCACATTGCATTGTTTCATGGAAGGTGTACCCCAATATACTTCCATATAGTGGATGGATGAAGATGCATATATGAATAAACACCCTAGCACATATTCCATTTAAAACACAGCTGTACTCTGTCCCTCAGATATGCATTTAAATGCACAAAACATACCTGGCATTTCTTGCTATATACATAAAATTGTATGCCTGTCGTCACGCAGCCGCCATTTGCAGTGCTGCATCACAGTCCTGGATTTGCATGAAGTAGGAGCAGTATAGGGGAGCCATAGAGAAGACAAGCTGCCCAGTACCACCAATGGCCTGGTGATGGTGAGGAGAAAAGCGGTTTAGAACAGAAATAGAGCTGAAAGGAAAATGGCAGTTTTAAGCAATGGCCAAGGTTTGAGTAAAGTACCTTAATACAGTTGGAATATTTGAGGTCTCTGCATCCTTTATCTTGTAACGTGAGACAGGAATGGAAGAAGGAGAAGTTTTGAGTACAGTGGTACCTCGGGTTACATACGCTTCAGGTTACAGACGCTTCAGGTTGCAGACTCCGCTAACCCAGAAATAGTACCTCGGGTTAAGAACTTTGCTTCAGGATGAGAACAGAAATAGTACAGTGGTGGCGCAGCGGCAACAGGAGGCCCCATTAGCTAAAGTGGTGCTTCAGGTTAAGAACAGCCCTCCATAACAAATTAAGTTCTTAACCCGAGGTACCACTGTATAGCAAAAAGGGAGAGACACTGAAAGTGGGGAAGTGGCTGATTTAAACAGTCTGGTTGTGGAGAGAAACGGAGAGATTTACAAAATGGCAGAGCTTTGAGTAGAGAGCAGGAGATGTGGCCCTTTAAAGAAGGTTTGTGCACAACAAGAAGGAAGTTTGGAAAGGCTCTGTTGTGTTAACTTTTTGGTATTCGCTTCTGTGTCCTACCCATCGCTGCTATTACTCCTATGTTTAAAAAAAGAACTGTCCCGAGTTCCCGCATCCCTATTTTATTCACACCACTGCTATTTAAAACCACCATTTCTACCCTGACTTTGTGCAAGGCCAGGATTGAGATGATGAACTATAAATGCTCTAAAGAGTGCTGCACTGTGAAGGTGAAAACCAGGGCAAAACAACTGCAGGATAGAAGAACGTAGCTTTATAAATGAGATTGAAAAGGTCAAAAGCAAGCTTAGTAATTGCATAGGGTGAAAAGTAAAAAGTCTAGGGTGCTAATGGTGTGGATGGCAGAGGTTTGGTGAGCAAGCGAGCAAGGGCACAGCCCCTTGTGTTGCATACTTTTTCATTCATAGCTTTCTGGCTGGGGGTGGGGTTCCAATTTGGGGCAGGACCAGTGCTTTTTTTCCGGGGGGGCACAGGGGTATGCATACACCTAAACATCTTGTGAATCTTTGTACTTTTGTCCATTTACTGTACTTATTTTTCCCTGTTTGAACTATAAAATGGTGATTTTCTTGAGTCAAAGTGAGAGTACCCCGAAACATTTTTTTAAAAAAACAAGCACTGGTCAGGACCCCCTGGTTTGGGTACAGTGGTGCCTCGCAAGACGAAATTAATCCGTTCCGCGAGTCTCTTCGTCTAGCGGTTTTTTCGTCTTGCAAAGCAAGCCCATTGACGGCTTAGTGGATTAGCGCTATTAGCGGCTTTTAGCGGCTTATCGGCTTAGCGGATAAGCAGATAAGCGGCTTAGCGGCTTAGAAAAAGGGGGGGGGAAGGGGAAAAAAACCCCGCAGGAACTCGCAAGACATTTTTGTCTTGCGAAGCAAGCCCATAGGAAATTTGTTTTGCGAAGCACCTCCAAAACGGAAAACCCTTTCGTCTAGCGGGTTTTCCGTCTTGCGAGGCATTCGTCTTGCGGGGCACCACTGTAGTTAGAAGGCCTTTTCCCCAATGCAAACTGCAGCCATAAGGAGCTCAGCCTAGATCTAAGCCACAATTGGAAGCCCCATGCCAGTATCCCAATCCAGATGGTGTGGGAACGAAGGATCTTCTACTCAGGCTTTTTAAATAGTTTTTTTTCCTTTAAGGATGGGTTAATTTCCTTGGGTTAGATTCAGACTGGGCATGCTCCTTGTGGGATGCTGCGGAGGGAAAGACAGGAAAGTGGGTGGGAAGCTGAGGCTGGAGGAGAAGAATCAAAGATATAAAAGGGTAGAGAGAGCCATTGCATTCGCTGGAAGAGTAATACTACCTGCATAGAAGAGTAATACTACCTGCATTTCAGCCTCATTGTTGGGTTTTCAGTGTCTAACACTTTCTGGGTCATTTACAAATTTTTCCTTTGAAGTGTTTATTTCACTCATTTCCCAAAAATATTCTCAAGTTTCACACTTAAGCGGTGTGAAACTGCAGCAATAAGCCCCACATAGACAGAAATTCCAACATGTTGTTCTGTTAGAATGGGAGGCACTCCCAAAACCTCAGGAAGCTGAATTCCTTCCTTTGTTAATATAGAATGCAGATTCCACAAAATGAAAATAAGTACAAATGTTGTTGTTCTGAAATGAAAATAAGTACAAATGTTGTTGTTCTGACAGTTAAATCAGCCATGATTAAATGGGCACAGGACATTGGTCATGACATTATGTTTGCTGACTGGGAACAGTTATGGACCACCGGCATTAAATTTACGGCATGTAATGCCTTAAGAGAAAATATTATGAAAATGATTTACAGGTGGTACATGACCCCAGTCAAGCTTGCGAAGATTTATCATTTGCCCAATAATAAATGTTGGAAATGTAATAAATGTTGGAAATGTAATAAGACTGAAGGCACTTTCTTTCACCTTTGGTGGACCTGCCCAAAGATTAAATCCTTTTGGAAAATGATTTATAATGAAATTAAGAAGGTACTTAAATGTACTTTTCATAAGAAACCAGAGGCATTTCTTTTGGGCATGGTCGGCCAACTGGTGCCAAGAAAGGACAAGACTTTTTTTTATGTACACTACCACAGCAGCAAGGATTCTTCTAGCAAAGTATTGGAAGACACAAGAATTACCTACACTGGAAGAATGGCAGACGAAAGTGATTGACTTTATGGCATTGGCAGAAATGACTGGCAGAATCCGTGACCAAGAGAAAGAGACGGTGGAGGAAGACTAGAAGAAATTTAAAGCTTATCTTAAGAACTGTTTTAAAATTGATGAGTGCTAAAATGTCAAGGGAAAGGAAGATGCAGAATTACAGCTGAAACTGTTCGATGAATTAAGATGAGATTGAGAATGAAAATAAGTTACAATTTAATTGGAGTAAAGGGTTGCTGAAAGTCCGAGAAAGAAGGCGTATGAAAATGAGGATATGAAATTATACTTGTTTGTATGTTTTTGTTTGTTGATGTATGTTTGTTATTTTGTTTTAAATTTGGAAAAAAATTATTAAAAAAAAACCACAAATGTTGTTGTTCTTTAGTCGTTCAGTCGTGTCCGACTTCGTGACCCCATGGACGAGAGCACGCCAGGCACTCCTGTCTTCCACTGCCTCCCACAGTTTGGTCAAACTCATGCTGGTAGCTTCGAGAACACTGTCCAACCATCTCGTCCTCTGTCGTCCCCTTCTCCTTGTGCCCTCCATCTTTCCCAACATCAGGGTCTTTTCCAGGGAATCTTCTCATGAAGTATTGGAGCCTCACCTTCACGATCTGTCCTTCCAGTGAGCACTCAGGGCTGATTTCCTTAAGAATGGATAGGTTTGATCTCCTTGCAGTCCATGGGACTCTCAAGAGTCTCCTCCAGCACCATAATTCAAAAGCATCAATTTTTCGGCCATCAATGATCTAGTTTTGACACTACAACAGCCAGAAGCCAGTACAAAAAGAGTCTTGGAACTGATTGAAATATTTGGTCAAGTAGCAGGTTTTAAATTAAATAAACATAAGACAAAAGTCTTGGAGAAAAATCTAACGATGGGGGAAAAAGATAGCTTTCAAAGAGAAACCGGTTTGGAAATTGCAAAAAGAGTAAAATATCTGGGGGTGAATTTAACATCTAAGAATCTGAACTTATTTAAAGATAATTATGAGAAATGTTGGTTGGAAGTGAAGAAAGATTTCGATATATGGTCTAGGCTGAGACTTTCCTTGTTAGGCCGAATTGCTGTTATCAAGATGAATGTACTGCCGAGATTGTTATTTCTGTTCCAGACATTGCAAATTTTAGACAAGATGGATTGTTTCAAGAAGTGGCAGAAAGATATATCTAAATTTGTCTGGCAGGGCAAAAAACCCAGAATAAAATTTAAGATTCTGACCGATGCAAAGGATAGAGGGGGCTTTGCCCTGCCGGACTTAAAACTCTACTATGAAGCAGCAGCTTTCTGCTGGCTGAAACCATGGCTACTTCTTGAGAATACAGATATTCTGGATCTGGAAGGTTATGATAACAACTTTGGTTGGCATGCATATCTATGGTATGACAAGGTAAAGGTACATAGAAACTTTAAAAACCATATTGTTAGGAAAGCACTGTATAATGTATGGAATAGATATAAAGATTTGTTAGAGAGTAAAACCCCCAGGTGGTTATCACCAATGGAAGCCAAGGCGGTAAAAAGACTGAACATGGACTCAGATTGGCCAAAATATTGTGAAATTATAGAATATGATGGTGAAAACCTGAAACTACAGAGTTTTGAGAAATTGAAACCTAAAGTCCGAGACTGGTTACATTATTACCAGATTAATGAAACCTTTAAGCAGGACAGGAAACTAGGATTTCAGAAGGAGAGGTCAAAGTTAGAAACAGAATTGCTAGAACCCAATACTAAGAATTTGTCTAGAATGTACAATTTGCTGCTAAAATGGAACACACAGGATGAAACGGTTAAATCAGCTATGATTAAGTGGGCACAAGATGTTGGTCATGATATCATGTTTGCTGACTGGGAGCAGTTATGGACCACAGGTATTAAATTTACGGCATGTAGTGCCTTGAAAGAGAATATAATGAAAATGATCTATAGGTGGTACATGACCCCAGTCAAGCTTGCAAAGATATATCATTTGCCCAATAACAATTGCTGGAAGTGTAATGAATGCGAAGGAACTTTTTATCATCTTTGGTGGACCTGCCCGAAGATTAAGGCCTACTGGGAAATGATCTATAATGAAATTAAGAAAGTCCTTAAGTGGACATTTATAAAGAAACCAGAGGCTTTTCTCTTGGGCATGGTGGGCCAAACGGTTCCAAAGAAAGATAGAACATTCTTTATGTACGCAACAACAGCAGCAAGAATTCTTTTAGCGAAGTATTGGAAGACTAAAGAAGTACCTACTCTGGAAGAATGGCAGACCAAGGTGACTGAATTCATGGGACTGGCAGAGATGACCGGCAGAATCCGTGACCAGAAGAGAGAGACAGTGGAAGAAGACTGGAAAAAATTCAAAATCTATCTTAAAAATTGTTGCAAAATTTCGGAATGTTAAGATGTCAAGGGATTGGATATAAAGAATTATAGCTGTAAAAATTGAAATCTAGAAAAAAAAAAGCTTTAAAGAGAATTAAATATAAAAAGGGATGAAGGATTGCTAAAAAAATTTTAAAATAAGGATGCAGTGAAGGGGAGGTTTGGGGAAGTCGTGTTATGTTTGTTTGTTTTTTGTTTATGTTGTAAAATTAATAAAAATTACTTTAAAAAAAAAAAATTCGGCCATCAGCCTTCTTTATGGTCCAGCTCTCACTTCATGGATCCCTTCATAGATCACTGCCTTGCTGTGGCGAAGGGGCTTGAAGAACTCAGAGAAGCTATGAACTATGCTGTGCAGGGCACCCAAGATGGACAGGTCATAGTGGAGAGTTTTGACCAAACGTGATCCACCTGGATCAGGAACCGGCAAGCCACTCCAGTATCCCTGCCAAGAAAACTCCATGGACAAAGACAACAAACGTACCTGCTGCCAAGTCCATAATTGCTCCAATGGAAAAGAAGGTAGCAATGAAATCATTGTGTTTTCCAGGCTTAAAGATGTTATATGGCGCAAAGGCCATACGAAAAACAGTCACCACATTGGCAATTGAGGCCAATGGCATCAAGTCCTGGGCAAGGATGATTTCAGAGGGTAGGGACTCCTCATCGTTTAATGGTATGCATATAATGTTGATTATCTTCCTTGTAATTCTACACATGGAACAGGCACCCCAGATCCCAATCCCTACAATGCCAGGTTTGTTGCTGCCCAGGATGTTCTCAACCTGCCACACTCTCCATTCAATATTGGCTGTGGAACAGATGCTCATAATGCAGCAGATAAGAGCCAGGACAAAGGCACCCAGCTGAAAACAGGATACCCTGCACAACAGCCATAATTGAAAGGAGCCATAATGTGCCTGGGGTGGAACTTTAGCTTTGGTCCTGGGAAGGCTAGTGATAGAAGGCATGCTGGAGAAAAACACAGACAAAAGATAGCCATTACATACTTAGGCACAGTATCATATGGACATCTCCTAAAGTTTGAGCAAATAGTGATCTGCAGCTAAAACAATGCCATCGTTCTAGGGCGAATTCTGCATTTTGCCCCTGGAGATGTAGGAATGGAAAAGTCTGCTCAGCCTGTAATCCTAGGTACCAGGAATCAGACTTCCCCAGGGGTGAAGAAATTGTACAACTGCACAACTCCTTTTGTTGCATGGACCCCCTTCATTCAGATAAGGGGGCTCTTGACTTGTCCACTCCTCCTCTGCATTCCTATGCTCCCCTCCCTTCCCTCTCCATTGTTAAAATGTCAGGTCCAACCAAAGTTACACATTCTACCCTTGAAAGAAAGTTTGGTGCAACAGACCAACCAGCTACTGTTCTTGTTCAGGAAAGAATCCTTTCTGACTTTAGTCCTCATTCTCTCTCTCTCTCTCTCTCTCTCTCTCTCTCTCTCACACACACACACACACACACACACACACACGTCAAAAGCCTACCAACTGGCTCTCAGACAGGACAAAAGGAACTACAAGTCAATTTCTCCTTATCTGAGAAAACACTGCTATGTTGGCGGGGAACTGAGGAGTGCTGCATATATGCACCTACAGGAAATCAGTTCTTTAGCCAGCCTCTGGTACACAAGAGCTTTTTTTCAGGGCTTTCTCTATGGCGTGTCTGACCTCAGAGAAGACCTGAGAAGACTGAAGCTGGTCTGAGCACTGTAGCAACTGCTCCTTGGAGTTCTGAGGCAGTTAGAATGCAGCTTGCTTTGAACGCTCAGGACAACACAAATCATAACACCAGGGTACTGGTCATTTGGAACATTTGGCAACTGCTTGGAGGCAGTATGCTTTTGAATACCAGTATGATTCTGGCACTTTTAAAAGACACTTTTTTGTTAGATGTAAGCTTATGCAAAGATTGGGTACAAAATGTGGAAATAAACACCCCAAGCTGCCAGTTCCAAAGGAATGAGCGAGCAAGATTTGAAATAAACGAATAGGCAAATAAATAAATATTGAGTTGTTTCCATTGGGTTAGAACACCACTTTGAATTACAGCAACTTGATTCAGTAGTACTGGTGGATCAGACTAAGGATCCATCTGGCCCAGAATCCCTTTTTCTAAAAATAAAAAGCTTTATAACAATTCTATGGGGACAGACATTTACTATCTCCTTATTGCAGTGTGGTAGAGGTGTGCAGATGTCTGTGTGAAATAATTTCTTGCTTAAGTTAAGACCACTCTATAAATTCATGGAGAGGGGGACCTATGAGTCAGAGGTTTCGCAGCTCCTTGATTGCTTTCCTGATCACCCGAATATCAATATTTTTTATAAATCTACAAACAAATATGACGAGTACGTAGCACATGAAAATCAGTGAATTGCAAAAGAGTCTACCTACTGACGCTGGTCCCCAGGTAGACTCTTTTGCAATTCACTGATTTTCATGTGCTACGTACTCGTCATATTTGTTTGTAGATTTATAAAAAATATTCTACAAATATTTTTTCTGCATCTGCTCATGGCGATTCCTTCCATTATAAAACATGGGACTGAAAATATCCTGCATTCCAGAGCAGATTCCCAATTTGAACCCCTGAATGGGAGACAGCCCTCTTGTTCCAAACATGGCTGTCGCTAGAAGGTGCTTATTTTCCAAGTAAAGTCATGTGTGTTGCTGTGATTGCCTTGGAATGAAAACTCCTTCATTCTGCAGCAAGAACAGAATAAGAAACTGCTTAGTTGGAGACGACTAAGCCCAGTGCCACCAAGTGACAGAAATGGACAATAATGCCATGCTTAGTTGCTGTGTTTTTAAATGCACTCCCTGCACACACAGCTCTTTGAGGTACTGTTGGTAGGAAGTGGCCTGTGTTTCAAACAGATCTTGCTCCTTATTTGCTCAATGATCTCTAGGGCACTTCACCCAGTCTACAAGGCATGAAAAAGTCTTTCCTAAGCCACAGTAGCAGCAGCCGCCCACTAGAATGGTTTTACATCGTTTTAAAACAAAAACGTGGGATGCGGGTGGTGCTGTGAGTTAAACCACAGAGCCTAGGACTTGCCGATCAGAAGGTCAGCGGTTCGAATCCCCGCGACGGGGTGAGCTCCTGTTGCTCAGTCCAAGCTCCTGCAGCTTTGTCATGCTGGCCACATGACCCAGAAGCTGTACGCCGGCTCCCTTGGCCAATAAAGCGAGATGAGCGCTGCAACTCCAGAGTCGGTCACGACTGGACCTAATGGTCAGGGGTCCCTTTACCTTTACTTTAAAACACCTGCTCCATATCCCCTTCACACCCTGAGGTAAAGACCAAATCAAGGTTATGCCTTCTGCATTGTGACAGATGACAAATTGTGACAGCCTCATTGTTGTCATGAAGGCCATGAAGTCTCAAGCTGGCCCAGTCAATGTGGCCTTGGCATTGAAGCCTCCCAGGACCAGGGGTGCCAACTTGAATCAAATAGGAGGAGGGAGGTAAGCCCTACCCCACATAATCACAGCATCAATTTTGTGGTCCCCCAGACCCCTCAAATATTTTATTGGGGGCAGGGCTTTTTTCAGGGGGAACTCTCTGGCATGCAGTTCCAGCACCTGTGAGGGTTCCAGATCCTCTCAGGTGAGTTCTGGCACGTCAACTCAGGTGAGTGCCATGGCCATTCTAAGAGAAATTGTTCATGATGAGTTCCAGCACTTCTTTTTCAAGAAAAATAGCACTGATTAGTGGACCTGAAGGGACGTCAGCCTCTAAGAGTTGGCTCCTATGCTCAATACCAACCTCCTGGGGTACTTGAACACACTCAAGACCACCTCAGTCAAGTAAGCGATTAGACAACAGCGTTGGCAGTACACCTAAAGCAGGCAGAGTCTGTCCTAGTATAGGGTTGCCATTGTTGGGATACTGCCAGGGAGATAAAGCACATCATGGCCCCCACGTCGCCTCCTGATGATCCATCGATCTCCCGTAGATACAGTATCAGCAATTAGCGACACGAGCTCCAGAAAATAGCTTGCCACATTCCAGAGCTGATGCACGCTCTTTCAGCAGAATTCGCACAGCGAAAGATGCACGCAGGAGAGCATTATTTAGAAGTTTATTCAGTGTTGGTCAGAACAAAGAAAAAAACATGACTGCCTGCTTGCGTGTTCAGGCACAGAGAGAGAAACGAAAGCAATAACAAAACATTAACTTCCTGTGAACAGGAAATACGCAGACTCTGTGACTCACAAAGCCTGCTCCATTTTAAGGTGGAACGGAAATATCCTAGCAGCCATATGTCCAGAATTTCCTAGACATAGCTGGGATTCGGCCACCGGAAACTGTGTCTGGGTAGAAATCGTGGAAGTGGCAAATTACCTTAAAATTACCTCTTGGCAAATTACCTTAAAAATAGCTCGAAAACTTCCTTCTTTTTTGAGATTTTGCAAAAAAAAAAAAAGAAAAAAGAAAAAAGAAAAAGAAAAAGAAAAAAAAGCAACAACTTTTGTGTCTGGATTTTCACTTTTTGAAATGTGGCAACCCTATCCTACTAGTCCAATGAAAAGTACAGGCCTTTATGACAGGCTGTATATACTGTGGTTTCAGTCTCCAAGGTAATTAATTTCCTACATGCTGAGAGATCCTGAAAGAATAGCGCCGCCAAACGGTTTGAATGTGCCTTCGGCATGCTGCAATTAGCAGCAATACTTTGGGCTGCGAGAAGCAAAATTTTGTTGAGAGGCAGGACAAAGGGGAAAAGGGATGTGGGCATAGGGGCCACCTATTTGATGTGACAAACCACTCATCAAAAGTTCGGGAAAGCACCAATGAGCCTCCTCAAGAGCAGGGGCTGCAGATGTAATAGCCAATTATTTTTGCTTAATCGGTTTTCCACAGTAAGAGGTAATGATGACAGTCTTTGTATGCTGCTGTCATGAATAACAGTGGTACCTTGGTTGTCAAACACTAAAAACCCAGAAGTAAGTGTTCCGGTTTTTGAATGTTTTTGGGAAGCCGAACATCCGATGTGGCTGTTGGCTATTGTTTCTGGGGCACCTGCACCAATCAGAAGCTGTGCCTTGGTTTTCAAACATTTCGGAAGTCAAGCACATTTCCGGAACAATGAAGTTTGGCGCTCCCCACCCCCCACCCCCAATTTATTCAATTTATTCTGTGTTTTTGTTTTTGAGGCTTTTTCAATTAATTTTGTGACTGTGTGGAACCCAGTTCAGCTACTGATTGATTGATTGATTGTGTGACTGTGGAGATGGATAAGAGCCCCCCATCCAAACAATGACTATCATCAGTGCAGGTAAGGAAAAAAAATAATTTTAATTTTTATCATCTACAATACTGTCTTATTTATTTTATAGTACAGTTCATTGATTATTGCTTTCATTTTATGGATCAATGGTCTCGTTAGATAGTAAAATTCATGTTAAGTTGCTGTTTTAGGGATTGTTTTTAAAAGTCTGGAACGGATTAATCCGTTTTGCATTACTTTCTATGGGAAAGTGCACCTTGGCCTTGGAACGCTTTGGTTTTGGAAAGGACTTCTGGAACAGATTAAGTATGAGAACCAGGGTACCACTGTATATGCATTCTGATGCACACCTTACCCTAGTATGTGCATTTTCTTACACATTACTTGGCATGGCAAAATTCAGATAAGTGCAAATTTCAATAGGTGACTGTGTTTCATGGCACATATTTTTTGTCAGAATGAGTAGATTAGGTAGCCTCACCTTTAAATGAGGACTGGTTCAAAATTTTGCCCGGTCCTGTTTCTGCTCTCAGGTATTTCCAACTCTCATTGTAATCAGTCGAATGACGATATGCTTGTTGCGCTTCGGATCCCAAGTCTGATATCATCAGTGTCGGGGACAGCAGGGATTACTGAATATGCAATGATGAATATTCTATTGAAAATTGGTCATAATTACCTTGGGCTGCAATAACCCTTAACCTGCAAACTTTTACTCATAGATTAAGAGCACCTTAGAGAATGTTCTCCACTTTCCCCTGCATTTTACATCCTACACCAAGGTCTCATCTCCTTCATTTTTAAAGTGGCTCTACACTACATTAACCTTATCCCCTTGGTTCCTCTAAATAGTTGTAGAAGATAATATCCTGTTCTTCATAACCTTCTTAGCTTTCCTACTCTGTACTTACACGTTTGTGTCAGCAATTAAACTCTTACATGCCCTCATTAATGCACTGAACCTTGTCTCCATTCCTCTATCCCTCACTTCATTCTGCTATGTGGTATAAATATGGCTCTATTGTTCATTAGCATACGGCCCCCTTAATCCCTCAAAGAAGGTACAGGTGTGGGTATATTCTGCCCACTGCCCCACCCCTGTTGCAAATGAGACCCACTTGAACTTCTGTGCCATGCCTTTGAAACAGCAGTCCTGTTAAACTTCACGATAATTCCGAAAAGGAAGGGAGGTGGAAAAGACTTCCCTTAAAAAATTCCAAGCACATGTATTTACTTTTATCTCACAAACGGCTATCATGGCACGGCTTTGTCACTGCCGAAACGCAAAATGAATAATGCATTTTGCAAACAACAGGAACCTTCCTTTGTGAAAATAAATTATTCCACATAAAACACATGTTAGCCACGGATACGTCGGTGGGCTCGATAAGAGAAATAACTAGAAGAAATTAAATGACCTGTCTACAGGAGGGCGGGCAAGGTAGTTTGAACTGTCTCTTCAAGTTTAAAATTTATGAACCAGTGGAGTTGTGCCTCTCGCCCTCATATGTGATCATATTCAATGGAATCCAAGAACAACACTTGCATAAACACACACACATCCATAGACTACCTTTCCAGGACTGAGCTACTGAAGAATCATGAAGAGCTTAATTTCAAATGGCACTTAAGTCAATTTTAACCAAGATTCCATTTGGAAGAAAATTATTTCTGACTAGGGCTTTTTTTAAAAAAATAAATAAAATAAAATTCAAACATGATTTTCAAGGCTTGCTAACACAGTGACTTAGAACATCATAAAACAATGCACATTTGACCTCCACGCCCCGCCAAAAAAAGTTTTGCCACACGCAAAGTCATTTTATGCATCTGAGTTACTTCTCGCCATGTTGCCCATCAATCAAATATGTGCCATGGCAAATCAAGCTAACTGCCAGTTGTGCATCAGGACAACTGAATGATTAATTAGTGGTTTTAATTAAACTCCTTTGCGGCAGTATAGTGAAAATTAAATCTGAATGACAAAATGGAAGCCTACCTGGGAAGCGTTAAATATTGTTGCAATGATCATCAGGTCAGGACTGTTTCGTTTCAGGTTTTCTCTTTTAGTTTCTTCTGTGGGCACTGATGATTAGAAGATACCTGAGGAATGAAGCATTAATAGCTTTTGATGGCTGGTGGCTAGTAGCTGGATAGGAAAGTAGAGCAGGAGTTCCAAAATTGTGGTCTGTTGACCACCAGTGGTCCATGTGTTTCATTCAGGTGGTCCTCGACTTCTCTGCTTTAAATATTCATATTGGTTTTAAATTGTATGTTTATTGTTTCTTTTATTTCTTACATTGCAGTACAATAAATTTCTGATATAAGAAATAAAACAAACAACAAAAATACAATTCAAAGTGATACAATATCTAGCCTAGCATATTACAATAGCTGAAATGGGCAGAAAAAAATATTAAGTTTCCCACCAAAACCCTCAGCAATTTTCAAGTGGTCCACGAGGGAATTTATTTTCGGAAGCACTGGGATAGAGGAGAGCATTTGATTTGAGCCAGCAAATCTGTTTTTACATGTATCTGCTAATAAAAATACATTGAGACTCCATGAGAATGCTTCTTGGAAACAGGTGCTGGTTTAAAAACAAAATGTCTGTCTAATTATCTATCTGTTTCTCTGATACTTAAGCTATACACCTGTTAAAGGAATCCAGTCCAAAGCTTATTCCTCACAAGAAAACTGACCCATGTGAAAGGGTTCTCCAAGGAAGGGGGGAGTGAAAGAATATTAGTCACAAATAGGGTAAAACTGACAAAGAGGCATTGCAAAAACCATACACAGAGTTGTTCGGCTTAGCAAAAAAAGGCAGTTCAGACAACTCCGGTTTGCTTGTGGTTTTCGTCTGTGCCCACACTGATCTTCCTGGGATTGGTGGAAGATTCATAGTTCTGCCATCCATTTAGCATACTTAAACATTCACCACATTTAAATCAAATCCCACAGAGTTAGCATACTTAATCATTCACCACATTTAAATCAAATCCCATAGATTTCTTTAATCAAACAAAGTACACTTTATTTACCCAATTCTCTCTTGCAAAAAGACAAAAGCAGAATTTGACGAGGAGCACATGCAATTTGCTTACTTAAAACAATTAGCACTGCAAATTTGTTTACACCAAAGATTGAACAAATTGCTCGAAACAATGCGCGTGCCGACTTTCTCATTTACACTAATGGGCTCGCATTTGTAGCTCTGAAAGCAAAGTCTGATGGATTTCATAACATCTATGTACCTGGTGTGTATCCCATCGACTCTCCAAGGAACTTGTTTTATTCTCACATATAGGTCTGAGATATGTCTCTTTTATTCTCACATTAGTCTGAGATATGTCTGTTGTCTTTGTCCATGGAGTTTTCTTGGCAGGGATACTGGAGTGGCTTGCCGGTTCCTCCTCGAGGTGGATCACGTTTGGTCAAAACTCTCCACTATGACCTGTCCATCTTGGGTGCCCTGCTCGGCATAGTTCATAGCTTCTCTGAGTTATTCAAGCCCCTTCGCCACGGCAAGGCAGTGCCAACAAAGGTCCGTATAGTTAAAGCTATGGTTTCCCAGTAGTGATGTATGGAAGTGAGAGCTGGACCATAAAGAAGGCTGATCACCGAAGAATTGATGCTTTTGAATTCTGGTGCTGGAGGAGACTCTTGAGAGTCCCATGGACTACAAGAAGATCAAACCTATTCATTCTTAAGGAAATCAGCCCTGAGTGCTCACTGGAAGGACAGATCCTGAAGCTGAGGCTCCAATACTTTGGGCACCTCATGAGAAGAGAAGACTCCATGGAAAAGACCCTGATGTTGGGAAAGATTGAGGGCACAAGGAGAAGGGGATGACAGAGGATGAGATGGTTGGATAGTGTTCTTGAAGCTACCAACATGAGTTTGACTAAACTGCGGGAGGCAGTGGAAGACAGAAGTGCCTGGCGTGCTCTGGTCCATGGGGTCACGAAGAGTCAGACACGGCTAAACGACTAAACAACAATTAGTCTGAGATATGGCAGCTGGCCACAGTCAAACACAGCAACTTGAGCAGAAGATTGCCGTGCGGGAGGGCATGACACACACATGGCATCCTTGTGACAGAGGGAGGAGCCATGGGTGGAGTTGAATGTGGCAGCAGCCCAGCTTCAATGGCTGGTGGCTCTTCCTCTTTGGCACTCAGCCCCCTCCTCCTCCTACTGCATCCACTGTCTGGGGGATGCTTCCCTCATCCTTCCCCTCTGCAGCAGTAGGAGGAGCGACACAATTTTGCTTTGAGAGCTTTTATAGCTTTTATAGCTTTTTTCCCTGTAGTGTTTTTTTATATCCATATAGATCCAGCCCTGGTCTAACACTGTAGTCCATTTAAATAATGAAAGTGATATGAAAAGGAAATGATACTTGCTTGATGTATCATCATATAACCTCATTGCAGCCAAATCCAAACAAGTGTTCAATAATCAGCATCGTCTAACCTCCCTGAGAAATTTGTGCAAACGGATCAGGATCAATAAACAGGTCGTTCGGAAGTGACCGAAGTTTGACTTCTGTCCAGCTGCTTTCAGAACACATTACAGTGGTGCCTCGGGTTACAGACGCTTCAGGTTACAGACACTTCAGGTTACAGACTCCGCTAACCCAGAAATAGTACCTTGGGTTAAGAACTTTGCTTCAGGATGAGAACAGAAATTGCATGGCAGCGTGGCGGCAGCAGGAGGCCCCATTAGGTAAAGTGGTACCTCAGGTTAAGAACAGTTTCAGGTTAAGAACGGACCTCCAGAATGAATTAAGTTCTTAACACGAGGTACCGCTGTATTTGGAAGCAACAGGGCTTTCAAAATTCTTCCTTCCTTCCTTCCTTCCTTCCTCCCTTCCTTCCTTCCTTCCTTCTTTATTTAAAATATTAAATGTTCATCTGTTTCTTGACCATATTGGAAATATTTTTTCTTCTTCTCACTTCTCATAGGTCATCTTCTTTTGGACCACTCATAAACATATCTGTAAGAATTGTAGCAAGAAACTTCACTGGGTGGCCATTCCATATGCCATATTTTCCCTTACAAGGAAAATCTCTATTTACAATCTCTATTTAAGATGCATGTTTATTTTGCTCAATCAGTGGTACCTCGGGTTACATATGCTTCAGGTTACATACGCTTCAGATTACAGACTCTACTAACCCAGAAATAGTGCTTCAGGTTAAGAACTTTGCTTCAGGATGAGAACAGAAATCGTGCAGTGGCAGCAGCGGGAGGCCCCATTAGCTAAAGTGGTGCTTCAGGTTAAGAACAGTTTCAGGTTAAGAATGGACCTCCAGAACGAATTAAGTACTTAACCCGAGGTACCACTGTACATGGAGGATCTATGCTTCTTGTTTGATGGTGCTAATTCTTCCTACACAGATGGGTGCATAATAAAGATGCATGAAATAACTCTCATTATTTGCATTACAAAGGTTGTCCATACATGCCAATTGTTCCTGGGTGAATAACACAGAACACAAGACCATCATTGAGCTTGTGAACTGGAAGCATTCCTGCATCAGCATGAGAAGCCCATCAGATGCCTCCTTCTGGTCTTCCTCTAATTACTCTCTTTCTCTCTCGTTACTTAGGAAATGACTGTAACTCAGTAGACCATTTGCTTTCCCCACATAAAGTCCCAGTTTAATCTCCCAGCATCTCCAAGTAGGGCAAAACATTTCCTGTCTGTCACAGTCAGTTTTCTCTTATCCCATCAAAACTCATGATCTACCACCACTCAGACTTCCCACTTCCCATTTCACTGTATTCTCTGAAATCTTCTTTCGATAAGCTTTACCCCCTTGACCTCCAATCTCCCATTTGCTCTTCAACTTGTCTGAGGCATCCATGCTGAATATTTATTGAAATATACTCGGAGTCAAGTGTGGATTTCATGCTCTTTATTCAGCTCATAGCAGTGAGGAATGAAAGTTTCCCTAAAATATCTGCTTTATATACATTATTTACACAATGGGCCGCACGTGATTGGCTAATTCTGCGATTCTCCTGTAGGCCAATCAGGTTGCGGATTCACTTCCACCTGAAGCTGGATTGGGTGGCTCCTGCGGACCAATCATACAGTACTGCTGCATTGTTCTAGGACCAACCAGACTGCTGCATTCTGGACCCTATAGTTCTAGGACCAATCAGACTGCTGCATTCTGAATCCCATTGTTCTAGGACCAATCAGACTGCTGCCTTTTGGATCCTATTCAACTCAGTACATAACATTTATATTCTGCTATATTTATAAACTGCTGTAAGTTTTATAAGTGTTTTAGGGCAGAAAATCCATTGCAGTAGGAAAGGTTAACTCAAGAATGCAGAACCTGTAGACTTTTAAGTTTAGCTGGGCATCAGCACCCACCTTGGTTTAAGACAGTCTCAACCATCATGGCCAACGATCAGGGATGATGGGAGTTTTAGTCCAACAACTTCTGAAGAGCTACTGGTTCCCCATGGGGGTAATGGATAATACTGGTTGATCAACAAAATGTTAACACTCACACTCACTAGAAATCACTGTGTTAACCAGTCACTAAAAGCAATAATGAAATTTGTCTTCTTCCATAGCAAGCTTGGCTTGGTTGAGGCATTTTCACACTCTTGCAATTATTGAATTCACAAGGGTTGTTAGTTTATTTCCTGGACTTACAAAAAAGCCACCTTCATGTTGCTAATAGTAAACATTGGCTGTACAATCACTTTGCACCTGATGCGTGTATAATTTCTGAAATGTCTGAACTGGTTAAATTAAAATAAGTGTGATCCTTTCCCACCCCCAAAACAACAGAAAGAAGAAAACTGTATTACCGCTAAGTGGAAATTTTTGTCTCTGATTTGGGTCTCGAATGTCTTTCACAGATTCCAGAATCGAGGCAACTCCCACCCCCCACCCTGTAAAGTGGAAAGAGGCCCTTAACGCTATTGTTTACTTCATGCTTGATTTCAGACTTACTAGTATAGCAAAAGGTATTCCTGAGAATTTACTGGTTCCATTCTGTACAAGTAAAACGAAACAATTTTGATAGGTTTGCTTCCTGGAGAGTTGGAAAGCTAAAGGCTACTCTTACACAAATGGAACGCTAAGATAATTTTGGAAGGATGTCAAGTAAAGAATCACAACCTATAAATTTTCACTTGCTCACTTGGTGCTTGGTTACTTTTTGGTCTGATAGGTTCTAAATAAGATGCATGTGGCTTGGATTCAATGTGTGGCCTTGGTTGCTAAGCAACTGGTTTTATGTGCCTAGAAATCCCACTCTCCACCTGATATTGATGAATGGGTAGCAGAACTCCAAGAATTGCATCTCGATAGTGCGTGACATATATACAAAAGGACACCCTGCACTCATTGAATGCCACATGGCATGCCTTTCTGGAGCACTTTGACTGCAGTCATAATATCCAAAAATTGTAACTGTTGCCTGGTAGTCTGACTGCTCCCTTGACAAACACAAGAATCAACACTTCCCCATTCTTTCCTTTCCAACTCTTGCTTCCCTTTCATCTTCATCTTGTTCTTTATCTGCTTATTTCTCTCACTGAAAACAAGGCTTTATGCTTGAACATTACATTTCAAACCGAACTGGGAACAAGTGTGCCAACTCTAGGGGGCAGGGCTGTCATCAGCAGCGGAGCAAGCCAATCAGGCGCCTGGGGTGGCACGCGTGCCCTGCACCCAGAGGTGGGGCCAGCTGCCCATGGGGCGGGGCCAGCCACCCACTGGGGCACCGCACTGGGCATCTGCCTGCCTCCTCCCACTCAGGCTGAGGGGGAGGCAATGGGTGGATCGTTTGGGCAATGCAGAGCCGGCGGGCACTCAAGCCGCAGCTGCAGGCCCAGCGTGAGTGCCTCCCACCATTTTGTCATTCCCCTCAGTGGGGACAACCGGGGCGGACTACACCTACCACACACCCCTTGCTATGCCTCTGGGTGTCTTCAGCCCCCTCAATATTCTTTAGCAGGGGGCTCTGCCCCCCCAAATATTAAGGGGGCAAAGGAGGTTGTACCGCCGAGCCGAGCACAACATCTTCGCCTCATGGTGGCACCTCTGACTGGGAATCAGCCCGCTGAGATGGAGATCCACTGCATCCTAAGCTGTTTATCCCAGTAGTTCTTTTTTTTTTATAGTTTTTTTATTGAGTTTCATTTGACACACACATACAAAGACAAAAAACAAAAAAGAAAAACAAGCAAACAAAGAAAAAACCACAGAGCAAAAAAAACTAATACATTAAACATCTTACTTCCATCCCTGCCGATTTCGGATTTCTTCTTTTAATGACTGAATTTTAACAGCTGGTGTTAATATGTGGTTTATACCTCGAGAGTTTTATAGCTGACCTGCTATAGTTGGTAAGTTTCGTAAATTTCCTTCAATATAGACCATAAATTTATTCCAATCGTCCTTTAACTTTGCATTTTTTTGGTTTCTGATTCTTTGGGTCATTCTTGCCAATTCAATAAAATCATATAATTTTGTTTGCCACTCCTTCACCGTTGGTATGTTTGTATTTTTCCAATTTTGAGCGACTAATATTCTGGCTGCTGCCGTTGAGTATTGAAATAGAGTTTTGTCTTCCTTCCTAATTTCCTCTCCGATAATACCTAGTAAAAAGGCTTCTGGTTTTTTTGGGAATGTGTATCTGAATATTTTCTTTAGCTCATTATATATCTGATTCCAGAATTTTTTCATTTCCCCACATCCCCACCACATGTGTATAAAATTACCTTCTTTTATTTTACATTTCCAACAGGCCTTATTACCGGTCTTATACATCCTACTAAGTTTTTCTGGTGTTAAGTACCATCTATATATCATCTTCTCTAAGTTTTCTCTAATAGCAGCACTGGCCGTAAATTTTATCCCCTCATTCCACAATTTTGACCATTTCTCGTACTCTATGTTATACCCCAAGTCTATCGCCCATTTAACCATAACTTCTTTAATTTCTTCGTCTTTTGTGTCCCATTCCAATAATATGTTGTACATTTTGGATAATGTCTTAGAATTGCTTTCAATTATTTCAATCTGAAACTTGGACTTCTTTTCATTCATTCCTGTTTTTTTGTCTTCTGTCCATATTGCGTTAACTTGATGGTACTGTAACCAGCTCGTCAGCTTTCCCTTCAACTCCTCGTATGGTCTTAGTTTCCAACTATCTTGGTGTCTAACCAGTAGATCTTCATATGTCAGTCTTTTCTCTTCCATATTTACTTTTTTAATTATTAAGATATCTGTTGGGGACAGCCACCAGGGCGTTTTCCTTTCTAGCAGTTTTTTATTTTTTTCCCATACTTCATGCAAAGGGCCCCTGATGATGTGGCTCGAGAACCCTTTGTGGACCTTCTCTTTATTTGACCAGAGGTAGGCGTGCCAGCCGAACCTGTTGTCCGCCCCCTCTAAATCCAATAAATCTGTATTCTCCAGGGTTATCCAGTCCTTAACCCAACAGAGGCAGGCCGCTTCATAGTACAGCTTCAAATTGGGAACAGCCAGTCCTCCTCTCTCCTTCCGATCAGTGAGTAGTTTAAATCTGATCCTTGGCCTTCTTCCCTGCCAGATGAATTTCGAAAGGGTCTTCTGCCAATCCTTAAATATTTTGACCCCTCTAATGACCGGAATATTTTGAAACAGAAACAGCATCTTAGGAAGTATGCTCATTTTTATTGCCTCCATCCTACCCAGCCAAGAAAGGTTGGCTCTATTCCAAACATCCAGGTTTTTTTTTATTTCTTTCCACGCAGGTGAGTAGTTATCTTCAATTAAGTTTATGTTTTTTGATGTGAGCCATATTCCTAAATATTTTATTTTTTTTGCCACCTTGATTCCACATTGTCTCTCTAATTTTTCTTTTCCCTCGTCTCCTAAGTTCTTTACCAGCAATTTTGTTTTTAGTTTATTCAATTTAAAACCAGATATTTTACCGTATTCGTCTAGGATCTTCAGCGCTTTACTTAAGCTTCCATACGGCTCTTCCAGGGATAACATCAAGTCATCCGCGTAGGCTTTTAATTTATACTCCTTTGATCCTATCTTGATCCCTTGTATCTCCGGCGTTGATCTTATTTTATTTGCCAAAATCTCTAAGGCCATAATGAATAAGAGTGGAGAGAGGGGGCAGCCCTGCCTTGTCCCTTTCTCGATTTTAAATGTATTTGTAAGGTCATTGTTTAATATCAGTTTGGCAGATTGGGTTGAATATATTGCCTGTATCCCCTTCATGAACTCCCCCTCTATCCCTGCCTTTTGAATAGATTTTATTAGAAACAACCAAGAGACGTTATCAAACGCCTTTTCCGCGTCTATGAAGATCAATGTCGCCGGTTTGTCATTATTTATCTCTAAATACTCAATTATGTTAATAACATGTCTCACATTATCTTTCAAGTATCTGTTTGGTAGGAAGCCCGCTTGGTCCTTGTGAATTAAGTTTGTTAGACACTTTTTCAGTCTGTTTGCCATGATGTCCGCAAATATCTTATAGTCATTATTTAATAAGGATATTGGCCTATAATTTTTGATGTTCAATTTATCTGTTTCTGACTTGGGGATTAGGGTAATAAAAGCTTCCCTCCAGGACTCAGGTATTTTCCCTCCTCTCAAAATATTATTCATGGTGTCACAAAGCGTTGGGGACAGTTGATTTCCTAGGACTTTGTAATACTTGGCCGATAAACCATCCGGTCCTGGCGCCTTTCCCAGCTTCATTCTTTTTATCGCATTCTGGACCTCTTCTAAGTTTATGGGTTTATTTAATTGGAGTCTTTCTTCATCCCAGTAGTTCTTGCATTTCTTCCTTTTATAAGCCAAAGCTTCTTCTGCCTTATATTTCCCTGAACCAAGGGTTCCCAAACTATGAGCTTCATTCAGGCGGTCTGTGGCCTCTTCATATTTAATATTCATATTGATTTTTAAATGTATGTTTCATTGCTTCTTTTATTTCTTATATTGCATTTAATTGCATTACAACGTGAATGCAAATTGCAATGCAGTGGCGCTGTGGGTTAAACCACAGAGCCTAGGACTTGCCGATCAGAAGGTCGGCGGTTCAAATCCCCATGACGGGGTGAGCTCCCGTTGCTTGGTCCCTGCTCCTGCCAACCTAGCAGTTCGAAAGCACGTCAAAGTGCAAGTAGATAAATAGGTACCGCTCCAGGGGGAAGGCAAATGGCGTTTCTGTGCGCTGCTCTGTATCGCCAGAAGCAGCTTAGTCACGCTGGCCACATGACCTGGAAGCTGTACGCCGGCTCCCTCGGCCAATAAAGCGAGATGAGCGCCGCAACCCCAGAGTTGGTCACGACTGGACCTAATGGTCAGGGGTCCCTTTACCTTTACCTAAAACACAATAGAAGAAGCAATACAATACAATTAAAAATCATTCAGCATTTATCACAGCACAGTACAGTTGCTACAACAGACAGCGGGGGCGGGGGGGACGACGACATTAGGAGGTTCAAAATCCTCCACGATTTGGAAGTTGTTGGTGGGGAAGTTTGGGAACCACTGCCCTAACCTATTTTCCCAGGACAATTATACAGTTTTTGGACGAGTTGCTTCAATGCTTGAAGTGTTCACCGTAAGAAATTTTGCTGCTTACATTCTCTGGAATTGCAATACTTTACTAGGCAGCACTAATTCCACACATAAGTTTCCATCTGCTTGGTGCTGGCTTTAGAACTAAAAGCATTCATAAAAGCACTTGGTTATTAAAAGAGCCAAAAAGGGAACACACACAAAAAGAGAAAGAGCTTAACAATATGATTGGAAAGAGCAGAGGTATAAGAATATCATGCAAAAGAAGACACAATAATGCTGAGCTGGCTTATTAGCACAATAATTGATCTCTTTTAAATACACATGGAGCTTTAAGGAGACAATTTTCTGCCATTTATCTCCACGCCGCATACGTATCATTATATCTCCATGAATAAAAAAGATTGGCATGAATTATGGAGATCCTTGATTGTGTTATCAAGCACGCTTGTACCTTGATAATAGCCATTTGAGACTTTGCTCTCTGGGACACTTCCTTGTGCAGCATTTTCTCAGCCAAGTTTGCAATTTGTAAAGGGAATAAATAACGGAGGCTGCTTTACAAAAGTTAAAGGATTAGAGCCAGATGAGTCATGAGTGGAGTTCCTGTGATGGGTAGAGGGGATGACATTTTTCACCATTTTCTCCTTCCCCAGACAGCATAATGCACCCCTGGTGAAGCTGCCCTGGAGGGCTGAGAGGAAAGCGGGGAAGGGGGCTTCTGTGGGGGAGGCATAATGGTATCAAATTATTAGTTTTAAGGGTCTGGACCAGGGCTTCTCAAACTTGGGTCTCCTCTAGCTGTTTTTGGACTACAATTCCCATCATGCTAACCACTGGTCCTGGAAGCTACGGTTGATGGGAGTTGTAGTCCAAAAACAGCTGGAGACTCAAGTTGGGGGAAACCTGGTCTAGACTATGGATGTTTGCTGTTGGTTGGAACGGGGATCAATCTCAATAGCTGTTGAAGCACTACTGTGGGTGGACAAAAATAAAGGGGCTGCAATGGTTAAAGATGTCCCTCCACTGGGCTCTACTCTTCTTCTTCTTCTTCTTCTTCTTCTTCTTCTTCTTCTTCTTCTGCGATCACTCATAGCTGAGTAAGATTGTCTTCCATGAACACGGTCTTAACAGTGAGTCTGGAAGTGACTGTGAAGGCCAATTCTGGATCCACACGTCCTTCCACAGTGGGATACAGGTTTCTGGGTGGGAGCTGATCACGGTGAGGGTTTGCCAAGCATGACTTCCTCTCAGCACATTTCTCCCTTTGTCCTGAGTTCGAGCGTCTTCAAAGCCCATGACACCTTTGGTAAAGGCTGTTCTCCAATTGGAATGCTCACAGGCCAGTGTTTCCCAGTTGTCTGTACTTATACTACATTTTTAAAAAATTGCCTAGCCCTAGAGAGAGTGACACTGGCATCACTCCACCAGATTAGATCTCCTCATTCTGTGAGCAGAAACATCACTGGTGGTAACACATGGAAAACCCTAACACGGGGAGAGTCAGAGCCAGCTCAGGATCCAGTGGATCCCAAGCTCTCCCCACTGCCATCACTGGACAGCATCACTGATGCAGTGCCAGCTCACATCAATTTGCCTGGCACTCAGGCCAATGTTAGTAGTAGTGCCTGGCTTGGATTTGGATTATCCTGTTATCAATGGGGAGGAAATTAGGAAGAGAGGACAATTTTCACTATGAGATGAAGATGCATTGAGGTAATTTGTTGTAAGTCATGGCTAACAGATGCCCTGTCTGTCCCATCTCAAGAGGGGTTGTTGTTGCCGACAACATATATTTCCAGTTATAGATGTTGTTTACTGTAACTTGGAATTTGTTTTTGTATTTCTTTTGTTTGGCTTTACTATGATTGTTTCATCCTAGTGTAAAAAAAGTTAAAACTTATTAAATGTTTGATTTTTAGAGACAATTGTAACTTAATGAATTGCAATCCCGCCAAGTGTCCCTGTTTTCCAAGGATAGTCCCAGATTTACAGATGATGCCCCAATTTCTGATTTAATCCCAGAATGTCCTGCTTTTCCTTAGGACTTACCTATTTTTGTCAGAGAAATCTTGGAAGGTATGGAATTATTCAACCCCCAAGACACCTGAAGACAGCCCTGTATAGGGAACTTTTTAATTGTTTGATGTTTTATTATGTTTTTATATATGTTGGAGCCACCCAGAGTGGCTGGGGCAACCCAATAAGATGGACACGGTATAAATAGTAAAATGCTTATTATGGAATAGGGTGTCCCTATTTTCATCAGAGAAATGTTGGAGGGTATGGAATTATCTTCAAATGTTGCAATAATATGTATTCTGTTCTGACATTGTGAGATGCTAGGAACATGGTTTACCATAAAAAAGCAGCATACAAATTAACTGATGATGACTAAACCAGAAAAGAAGCAATGCACAATATTATGAATATAGGGTTTCGATACCTCATAAGGACTACCTGGGGGAAAGATTCATATTATAATTGTACAGTTTCCACTAAGTAAAGATGTAATTTGACCTTCCAGTGGTATATGACATAGATTAAAAAGGTCCTTGAAAATCAAATACAATTAGAAATGATCTATAATGAAATTAAGAAAATCCTTAAGTGGACATTTGCAAAGAAACCGGAGGCTTTTCTCTTGGGCATGGTAGGCCAAATGATTCCAAAGAAAGATAGAACATTTTTTATGTATGCAACAACAGCAGCAAGAATTCTCTTGGCAAAGTATTGGAAGACTAAAGAACTACCTACTCTGGAAGAATGGCAGACCAAGGTGACTGAATTTATGGGACTGGCAGAGATGACCGGCAGAATTCGTGACCAGAGGAGAGAGACAGTGGAAGAGGACTGGGAAAAATTTAAAATTTATCTTAAAAATTGTCGTAAAATTTCGGAATGTTAAGATGTCAAGGGATTTGATATAAAGAATTACAGCTGTAAAAATTTAAGCTTAAGAAAATTTTAAAGAGAATTAAATATAAAAATGGATGAAGGATTGCTAAAAAATTTTAAAACAAGGATGCAGTGAAGGGGAGGTATGGGGAAGTCGTGTTATGTTTGTTTGTTTTTTGTTTGTGTTGTAAAATTAATAAAAATTATTTAAAAAAAAAAAAAGAAAATCAAATACAATTAACTGTTGGAAGTGCCATAATGATTATACAGACTTCCCACACATACGGCAAATCTTTTCGTGCTCGGATATATTGGAATCAAATCACTGAGATTTCCCCCTACCCACCCATATAATAGTTAAAAGTATAATGCGCGAGCGTTTAACAGTGTTACCGAACATCTTTGAACAAGACAGGTAACTAGGATTATTACTTCAGAAAAAGCTAATTGCTGCTAAAATCACCTGAGCCAGGCATTAGAAAACAATGACTGTTCCAACAAGTTTGAAGTGGCTAATTATGCCACTGGAGATTGTGGAAACTGATATATATTTATGGGATAAGTGGTTTAATGGAATGGGCTACCTGTTTTAATAACTTGATGTGTTCAAGGCTGTGTACACACCGTACAATAAAAACAAACTCAGCCCCAAAACCTTGGAAAGTGGAATTTGTTAAAGGTGATGGGAATTGTAGCTCTGTGTGGGGTAAACTACAGTTCACAAGATTCTTGAGGGAGGGTGATTTTAAAGTCCTTTAAATATATGTTGGAGACATAGGCTGGATGCTAAGCCCTTTCATCTCAGCCACATGACCTGGAAACCCGACATGAAACATTGGACTTGTAAAAGGGTAAAAGAGTATTGGGAAATGGTCCATAATGAATTGAAAAAAAATGTTTTAAAGTATTTCCCCCCCCCAAAACCCAGAGTCCTTTCTGTTGGGGATAATTCAGATGGAAATTCCCAGGTGTCAAAAAAGGTTATTTATGTATGCCACTACTGCAGCCCATGTACTGTTAGCCCCCAAATGGAAAACGAATGAGGTCCCAACCAAAGAAGTATGCCAACTTAAGTTGACAGAATATGCACAACTCACAGGCTTAACATATAGAACAAGAAGAACACATGTTTAGATATTTGAAAACATTAATTGAATATATGGGTAATAATTGTGTACAGCTGAAAACGCTGGCAGCATTAAGATAAATTCAATAGCAATAATGGAATACCGAATGGTATAGTTTTTGTAAAATATGCAGGGATTTACGATATGCAAAATGAACCATGGAAAGAGAAGATGGGAAGCCATAGATATCTTAAGGATGTAAAAATGAGTACTTTAAATTGTAAAACAGAAAACCCAATAAAAAAATATGCAAGAAAAAGAAAAAGAAAAAGAAAAAGAAAAAGAAAAAGAAAAAGAAAAAGAAAAAGAAAAAGAAAAAGAAACCTCACATAAAACACTATTTTGAAGGAATATTTTTTCCTCTGCCAGGCTTAGTCATGGCAGCAGTATCCCCACTGCTGAATGGGATTTAGATCTGGTGTAAGTTTTATTATTATTATTATTATTATTATTATTATTATTATTATTATTATTATTCTTTTAATGGCTGCTCAATATCCTCCAAGGAAGGAGAGTCCACCACCGTCTCAGACAGTAAACATACCCAGCTGCCTCAACCGTCCCTCATCAGGCTTGGTTTCCAGACCCTTCATCATCTTGGTCGCCCTCCTCTGCTCACCTTCCAGCTGCTCAATATCCTTCTTCAACTAGCCTGCGCTGACTGGCAGCAGCTCTCCAGGGTTTCGGATGGGGGAGATATTCCCACCCCCTAAACCCCGGAGATGCCGCCCAGGATAGAAGATCTGCATGCAAAGCAGATGGTCCAATCCTGCACTATGGAGACCCCTAGCCTGCCTTAAAGGATCTGAGGGTGGTCTCCTTTTTGAAAAGGGGCTGCAGGAAGAAGGATGTGAAATGCTGATATGAATCTGATATGAAGATGCAGTCCAGCTGCAGGAGGAACAGAAGGTGCCTCCAAGTTCTGACAGAGAAGCATCACCTCTCAGGAGGCACCAGGTCCAGGTGGAGGGGTTGCCATGGTGACAAGAACCTGCCCTCCTTTGTGACATCTCTTAAAACCTTACATCACCTTAAAACCCACTGACTTGCAGGCGGTCATTGTGGGTTAGTAGTGAGGTGAGTTGAGTAGTAGAGAGAGGTGGTGGTGGTGGTTGGAGACGATAAGGAGAGGTGCTCATTTGATTGTTCATTTGATTTATTACTTTTATTTGATTTTATTTATTTTCATTTTATTTATTATTTTACCTTTTATTTTAACACTTTTATTTTACTTTTTAATATTTTTTTTGTTCTTTGTTTTCATCTTTTTAATTTTACATTTTTATTTTGTATATTTTCATTTTCATTTTGTAATATATTTTGTATATATTTATTTTGTGCATAGAGGAGTAGTTAGGGGTAAGTGTAGGGTTAGGGTGGGAGTTAGGAATAGGATCACTCTCAGGTTGACGTATGTTAAACGTGTGGTCCACTAAGACCCCTAGATCCTTTTCCCATGTACTACTAGCAGACCAGGTATCCCTCATCTTATATTGGTGCAGCTGGTTCTTCCTGCCAAAGTGCAGAACCTTAGATTAGTCCCTATTGGATTTCTTTTTGTTTTTGGTCATTTATGATTAAGTTATTAGGGAAAAAAATGGAATTAGGAGTCATATTCGTAAAAGGAATTAAGGCAGATCAGATCAAACTGCAAACCTGATTTTAAATAATACCATTACAGGAAAAATGTAAGGTATAGAAGGGGACAAGGCAAGGATGCCCCCATCACTGCTTCAATCTATATCAGCCCTAGAGGTGTTCGCACAGAGGATAAGATATAATTCTGACATAAAGGGGATATGGGTGGGCCAACGGAATTATAAGATAAAAGCCTTTGCAGGTGATGTGGTGTTTTGTGTGTCGAGGTCCCCAGGTCCACCCCAATAACTCACACATCACACAGAAATTTTTGTTTAAGATTTTTGGCATAATTTTGGCCACAACTTTATTAAAATACAAATTTGTGAGTGGTTGTGTAGGCATTGGTTGCGACGATCTGCCCCCACCATGGGGGACAGACTGACATTCCGTACGATGCGAAAGTCAGAATGGGGGAATACACCTGGGGGTTACGCGGAGCAGGGAACCTGCCCTCACCCCAAATGCAACCAGGAGCTCATTGCTATGGCCTGAGCCCCCTTGACAGAGTGGACAAGCAATAGTTAGCTCCCAATTCCTTTAACGGAATCCCTTGCAGCAGCAGCATTAGAGTGGCAGGCACAGCCAATCCGTGCCCCTCAACCAACCAAACCATAAACCAATGCCTAACCGCGAACCTTACAAGTTGTGACGATTTGCTATGCAGTAGGCAAAAACCAAATGGCCCCAGCCAATCAGCCAGATGGACAAAATTCCTACCAGGCCCCCGCTCCAAAGCAGGCGACCCCATGACAGGCATAGCAAGGTCAAAGCAAACAACCCTATTCTAGGGAGGGAGGGAAGGGCAATCCAATGCACGGGCGAAAAGAGGAAGCCCTAGCCTCGTGCAAGGAGTTTTAGCATTTCTGACTGTCAATCAATAAATGGCAACATTAACTTCTTCCCAACAACAAGGGAAGCCCCAATCGCATCAGTGGCCAACGATCAATTAGCCCGCCCCCCAACTTTGGAGTGTCCTGGCGGCCCCCACCGCAACACGTGCTCTCCATGAAGGAGAACACGCTTTCTGTAAAAGAAGCATTGGCAAGTATACCTAAGTTATTGGAGGAAATAAGGAAATATGGAAAAGCTGCAGGTCTTAAAACAACTAAAACTAAGGTTTTAGTGAAAAATATGGATGCACGGGCAAAAAAAGATTGGCAGATGGCAAGTGGGCTGACAACAGAGAAAATGGTGAAGTACCTGGAAATATGGTTAACAGCGAAAAACTCCAATATATTTCAAGATAATTATGTAAAGACATAAGAAAAAAACTTAAGTTATGGAGAAGAATGAAACTCTCTCTAATGGGAAGAATTTTGGTTATAAAAATGAATATTTTGCCTAACCTGCTATTTTTTTTTTCAAACCGCTCCAACAATAGGCAGAACAAGATGCTTCAAAGAATGGCAAAAACATATTTCTAGGTTTGTCTGGCAAGGGAAGAAACCGAGAATTAAATATAAAATTTTAATAGATATAAAATGAAGAGGTGGATTTGCCAGATGAATGGTTGTATGATGAGGCGGCTTGTCTCCCCTTCTCCCCTGCAGTGAATCAGGCCAGTGTCCAGCTTGCAACCCGGTTTGCCAGGCGCTGCTGTCCGCCTTTTGCCAAGGCGAGGAGAGACTCCCCAGGGAAGATATATCGATTTGCCCTGGTAGGAGCAGGGGGGATGAACCAGAGACTGGAGGGAACCCAAGCCCTAAAGTCTCTTTCTTGGAGGCCTGAGGCAAGAGGGGTGGGGGTGCTGGGAAAAGAGGCAAGGAGAGGGGCTGGCTTGGGCTCAAAGTCTGACTGATGAGATGGGGGCCTGGCTGAACTTATACTGCCTTACTTTATGCCAACTGTGTGTGTGCAGGATTGCTACCTAAGTGTGTGCATATTACTGTGTAGTCTTATGGAGAATGTGTGTGTGTGTGTGTGTGTGTGTACATGGACTTGGAAATGCCACTGGGAGTTCTTGTCATACTTTTCCAATTGTTTGATGGATGGCTTGGCATATTTTCCACTGTGTTTCCTTATAGCAGGAATTATTATGAAGAGGGGAGGTTATTTCATTGCCATCACCATTCTTGGTTAATGCAATACATGTACCTCGGGTTACATACGCTTCAGGTTACATACGCTTCAGGTTACACACTCTGCTAACCCAGAAATAGTGCTTCAGGTTAAGAACTTTGCTTCAGGATAAGAACAGAAATCGGGCTCCAGTGGCACGGCAGCAGCAGGAGTCCCCATTAGCTAAAGTGGTGCTTCAGGTTAAGAACAGTTTCAGGTTAAGAACGGACCTCCGGAACGAATTAAGTACTTAACCTGAGGTACCACTGTACCAGTTCTGTAACTAATGGGTGTGTGCTATCCATTCACTTTGGCTTAAATACTTACAATGCTGTTTGCGGACCCGAAAATTGCATCCAGGTTAGCTCTAGGGAACGAGGGCTACACTCTGTATCACAGCCAATTCTTCTTGGCACTAACAACTACATTTCTGGCAGAGATGTCCTCCGCTCCTCCTCAGAAAGACACGGACTTCAGAATGGCTTTCTTTGTGCAGAACGTTTATTTGGCATCCAAGAGATGCTGTTCTGTACAGATACTCTGGTAGATGTGCTTGTCACTCGAAACACAAAAAGCTTGAGGACTTCAGCTGAGCATTGGGATACAAATCCACTAAATAAACAAGCTCTCTCACATGAAATGAACTAATGAGAGGAAAGAACAGGGAGACCATGGTTAGAATAATGCCAAATATATATGTGTAAGTGTATATGTATATATGCATATCACACACAAGTTCATATATACAGGGAAAGCCTGTGTGGTAAATGACTAGGGCATCATACATTTGAAGCACTGTGATGACACTTCCAACAGCCATGACTTCCCCCAAAGAATTTTGGGAACTATAATTTGTTAAGAGTGCTGAGAGTTGTTGTTTAGTCGTCTTAGTCATCTTCAACTCTGTGTGACCCCATGAAGCAGAGGATGCCTTGCAAACTCTCACTTTCTTCTCAAAGCTTCTCTTTTTTTATGTCCATGAAGTTTTCTTGGCAAAATACTGGAGTGGTTTGCCAGTTCCTTCTCCTTGTGGATCACATTTAGTCTAAATTCGTCTATGACCCTGCACGACATAGCTCATAATTTCTTCGCCCCTTCGCCACGACAAGACAGTGATCCATGAAGGGGCAGAGTTGTTAAAAGGTAAAGGTAAAGGACCCTAAGTCCAGTCACGAACGACTCTGGGGTTGCGGCGCTCATCTCGCTTTACTGGCCGAGGGGGCCGACGTTTGTCCGCAGACAGTTTTTCCGGGTCATGTGGCCAGCATGACTAAGCCGCTTCTGGCGAAACCAGAGCAGTGCACAGAAACACCGTTTACCTTCCCGCCGGAGTGGTACCTATTTATCTACTTGCACTTTGAAATGCTTTCGAACTGCTAGGTTGGCAGGAGCAGGGACCGAGCAACGGGAGCTCACCCCATTGCGGGGATTCGAACCACCAACCTTCCGATTGGCAAGCCCTAGGCTCAGTGGTTTACACCACAGCGCCACCCACGTCCCCAAAGAGTTGTTAAGAGGCCCTTATTCCCTTCTTAGAACTGCAGTTTCCGGGCACTTTAACAATCAATGCCTCTTTCCAGGGAACTCTGGGAATTGTAGCTTTGTAAGAGCAATACGAGAACCCATGGAATCATAGTGCTTTTAATGTATGGAGTGAATATGGCCCAGGACTAAAGACATTCAAATTCCCACTCAGCTATGGCATTTACTAGTTAACCTTGGGCCACCATATTACTTTCTGCAGCTCAATCTACCACACAGGGTTGTTGTAAGGATGAAATGAGCTGGGGAACCATGTGTTCTGGCCCTGATGTCCTACATAGGAAGGATATCAATGCCACACATAAATGAAGTAGATATTTGAAAGGCAATACAACTGGTACATTGACACAGGATGCAAGGCCCCTTCACTGACTTGGCTGACAAGTGCCAATGGGTTCCTTCTTCCTTCAACTGTCTCCTACAAAATAGCCACCCCATCAGGCTGCAGCAGCAGGAAAGATGGAAAGCAGCATCCACTCTATTGGCCAATGTGAATGACCAGCTGCCTTGGCTCTTCCATTCCCTGAGTTGCTTCCTTCAAGCATTGCAAGAACATTGTAACTTTCAGCACTGGTGCCTGAGTTTTCTGCTATTCCTCCTCCCCTTCAACTTTTGTGCCTTTCAAGCTGTAAACCTGAGAGCAGAGTACATATTGCTTGTGATTCATCTTATGTAAGCCTCTCTGGAAACCTTGTTGGCTAAAAAGTGGGGTAAAAATGCTTTTTTAAAAAATAATGAATGCTCATATTCCAGGCGGTCAGGAGACTAGAAGGATCACAGTTCCTTCAAAGGAAGGTAAGCACAACAAAAACCTTGCACCTCACCCATGAGAATGCAATCCTTAAAAAAAGAAGCTCTTAAATGGTTGGGGAATGATTTTTTTCAAAAACTACAAGAGATTTTTTTTGGTACAACACTAGTTAAAAACTTCCATCTATAAGACAAAACTGAAGTATCTTCCATTTTGGCTCCCATATATCTATGCTACCGTTAATTGTTTGCTTTCTGTAACCCACACTTCTATTTATAATTCTGTGTCATGTTGCTTATATAATAAGAAATCTTGAAAGGTTTCCAGATGAGATGACTAAGCTTCTCAATCATAGTCCAAAAATTGCAGGTTATTTGAATATGTTGTCCTAACATTGCTTTAAATCATCTAGGCTAGCCAACCTTTGGTGTAAATTGCGAACTTCCATCGGAGACAAGGGCAGCAGTATTTGGCAAACTTTTCCCATTAGCAATCAGGACCATAGTATCCAAAAGTCATGCTCCACCCCCCCCCCAAAGTAGGAAGAATATTCCAGATAGGGATGTGGTGAGTATTAAATTAGGGCTGCCATACATCCGGGTTTTCCAGGACATGTACGGGAATTGGACTCTCAAAATGTCATCTGTGTTGTGCTGAAGAAAAACTTTAACACGTTGCACGATTCCCAAAAAATAGATTCCTTATAAATATTAATATTCTTTTTTGTAATCCAGATTTCTAAGTATTTAACTTTCTTATGAATCTCTATTTCTATAATCTGAGATACGGTAATTCTTTTTTCTCTAGTTCTGACAAATTTCTGAATATATTGCTTGGATTCCTGTCCTAAGATTTTCTCCAAAGTCCATTTCTTTCAAAACGTTTTTCATAAATTCCCATGAGACATTATCAAAGGCTTTTTCCAGTATTGATAAACATCAATGGTGCTTGTTTTTCATTTCTCACTTTCCTTCATTTGTCTCCCTGGTAACTTACCTACTTTCCTTCATTTGTCTCCCTGGTAACTTACCTGCTTTCAGGTAGTCCTCCATATCTATCTTATTTTCAGATCCTATCTTATATAAATCTGTGAAATATTTAACAAATGCTTTCCTGATTTATTTTGGATTATCTATTTTTTCATTAATTTTAATTTTATTTATTGAGTTTTTAAGCTCATTTTTATTCAATTATCATGCCAGCAATTTCCCTGGTTTATTTGCATGTTCAAAATCTAGAAATATGGGGCAGAATGAATTTATCACTATTAGGAAGAATAGCAGCAATCAAAATGAACACATTGCCAAAAATGTTGTTCTTATTCCAGCCAATACTGGTGATAAGTAACACAGCATGTTTTAAGAAATGGCAAAGGGATATTTCAAAATTTATATGGAAAGGAAAGAAACCAAGGATAAAATATAAAATACTTATGGACACTAAAGATACAGGAGGATTCTCCCTTCCAGATTTCAAATTATATTATGAAGCTGCTTGTGTTACTTGGATCCAGGATTGGATAAAATTAGAAAATATGGATATGTTAGATCTGGAAGGACATGATAATAGATTTGGTTGGCATGCGTACCTATGGTATAATAAAGGGAAAGTACATAAAGGACTCCATAATCGTATAATTAGGAGATCACTTTTAAAAGCATGGGGAAAATACAAAGATTTATTAGAACAAAAGACCCCATGGTGGTTGTCTCCAACAGAAGCAACCTTAATTAAAAAAATAAATAGGGAAGGAAAATGGCCCACATATAGAGATCTGCTAATAGAAACAGAAGAAAAATTAAAGTTTCTGTGCACTGCTCTGGTTTCGCCAGAAGCGGCTTAGTCATGCTGGCTACATGACCTGGAAAAACTGTCTGCGGACAAACGTCGGCTCGCTCGGCCAGTAAAGCCAGATGAGCACTGCAACCCCAGAGTCAAAACATAGCAAAACATACGAGGAATAGCATTATTATTATTAAAAAAGCAATATTAAGGTATAATAAAACAGGCAGGAGAAGATAATATGCAAACAACCAGAAGAGGAAATTGAGGGAAGCTGGGGGGGGGTGTGGATAAATTTTGAGATAAATGTTACAGTGGTGAATATATAACTGTAAAGCATGTTCTCCAATAAATGAGAGCATGTGTTGCGGTGTGGGCCACCAGGCCAGGCCTCTTGTTGCCAGGCAGGTTAATAGTTGTTGCCTGGCATCATTATTGGGTAACCGGGTTGCTGGGGCAAATTGTATGTTGCAAATTGGGTGGGTGGGACCATAGTCTTTAAATATTGGTGCACTCTGGTTTCTCTTTCTCTTTGCAGAGTGCATCGGATCACCCGCCCGCCCTCTTTTCCGGTTGACCTTGCTTTGCCTGTCATGGGGTCGTCTGCCTTGGAGCAGGGGCCTAGTAGGAATTTTGCCATTTGGTGATTGGCTGTGCCATTTGGTTTTTGCCTACTACTCAGCAATTCGTCACAACTTGTAAGGTTGTGGTTAGGCATTGGTTATAATATGCTGGTGGTGGAGGGGTCAGGTTAGGCCGTGCCTGCCCCTCCCGTTGCGCTGAAGGGAATTCCGTTAAAGGAATCCTGGGGCTTGCCATGATTTCGTCCAATCCCTGTCATGGGACCAGGGCCGCCCAATCCCTGTCATGGGAATCCTTGTCATAGGACCAGGCCTATGGAGTTGCTGGGGTGAGCGGCGTGGGTCCGACGCTTAGCTCAAATGATCCCCAAGTTAGACTTTCCCTTCTACTGGCTACCGATCGGACCTCGGGATGTCAGTTCTGTCCCAGGCGGGGGGACAGATAGTCATAACCAATGTCTAAACAACCACTCACTGATTTTGTATTTAATAAAGTTGTGGCCAAAATAGTGCCCAAAAACCAAAACTAAATTACGTGTTATGTGTGAAGTTATTTGAGGGGTGGCCTGGGGACCTACACACGCAAAACTTAAAAAAAAATATTTTTTTAAGATAAATTCAACAGCGTAAATAAGTTTTGATGGATGTAGCAATGGTTTACTGAATTGTTTAGTTCATGTAAAGTATGCAGGGATGTATGGTATGCAAAATGAGCCACAGAAAGAGAAGAAGGGAAGTCATTGATTGAAGGTTGTTTAAACGAATATTTTGAAATGTAAATTAGTAAATTTAATTTTAAAAAAAATTACAATTGTTTCCTCTTCAGCCATTGCAGTGTCTCTGCCTCTTCAAAACCCCCATATACTCACCTCATCTTTGTGAATGGTGACCTCCAGTCATTAAAAGAATGTTCACACTCTTTTGTCCAACCCAGGGCTCTAATCAGGAAACACTTTAGGACAAAACAACAGTAATAGATGCAATGTAATCAAGATGGAAACTCATAAGAGTATGTTATAGGCAAATGTTCTTTTCTAGGAGTTATATACAATAGCTTTTGTCACTAGTATTTGTACATTCACAAAATACTTCGTGAAAAACCCCAAACCCAAAGATAAACAATGATTTTTCTCCGCAGACAGAACATTTGTATGTATTTATCTAACTGCTTCATACTGGAAACTACAGGAAAACCATTGTGCATAAATACAGCTGATAGCACCCAGTTTTTAATAAGGCTTAAAGATGCCCGACAGACTCTAATTGCAGCCAACAACAAAATAAATTAATAAATGTATTTATGTACATGTAATTTGGTTATAGATTTGTAGGCCCATCTGAATTATAATGAATTGCAAATGGCAGCTAAAAGATGCATAATGAAAAATCATCACACTGGGAAGTCTAGGGTGAAAGAAGGTGAATAAAATTAATGCTTCTGCATAAAGGAAGCCATTTTAAAATTTGGAAGATTGGAAGTGCCTGCAAACCACATTAATCCACTGAAAGTCTAAACCAGCCTAGTGAAAATGAATGGTGGGAGATATGATTAGCATAAAATTCAGAGGCTTCCAAAGGCTGCTTATAAAAAAGGATTTGACAAAGGGTTTTTTGGAGGGAGAGCTACCAAAGGTCCTAGTTATAAAATGAAAATATGTTTCCACTCTGGCTAATGGGCCATGAAGCTCACTAGGCGTTGATTTTGATTTTTTAAAAGTTTTTATTGTTAAAATAATTCAGCATTAATACACACATATTGCGAATATACAAACATACAAACATTTCATACAATCCTTAAAAATGTTCAAACTTGGAGAAGTGCAGATTTGGAAATATGGGCATTTTTCAGTCCACATGCTGTTTTTGTTAACTGCAAATTAGGTAGAGTCACTTTAAAATGTGAAGTGAACTGAATTTATCCCCCACTCCTAGCTATAATTATCTTTATAAACACTCTTACGTTTCTTCAACACCTGTTTCCAACATACCCTTTTGGAAACTAGTTTAATCCTACCTATACTACTTGCCCCCACCCCGCAAACAAACAAACAAAGCAATCCAGCCCAAACTGAGCAAGCTAGGCTATTACACTGTTAACCTTTGACCGGGTTGTGTCCATAGAGACCAGCAGAAAAGCTCCACACAGGCTAAGCTTTTCACAAGCAGGTGTGAATTTATTTTGTTGCCTATCCATTCTTTGCTGGTGTTCCAGCACTACTACTACTACTACTACTACTACTACTACTATTATTATTATTATTATTATTATTATTATTATTATTTTATAAGATGCACTAAGTCATAAATCGGTCCAGAGGGTTATTAGCCTGTGATGCTGCCATGGCAACCATGGAAGGATAAAAAGCTTTCCAGCTCGTCGAGGTGGCCTAGATGCCATTCCAAACAATTACCAAGTTACAGCTATGATACTGGACCCTGTACAGGAAACATCATTTGTGTGAAGTGCAGCAGAGGCAGCTAAAAAACAAGACCCTGAATAAAGAAAGTGGACTTTGACCAACAGTAGACATGCTGCTACAAAACTATCTTATCATTTTTGAGTGGCTTGCTGTACCATAAATTAGTAGCTTTAAGCCATTGCCCTTAGTAAATCTAGTAATTTACTTTTGCCCATTATAAACAGCTGTCCTTATTAAGCACAAACATGATGTAACCGAGTGTGCAGTATTTTAACCAAGCTTTCACCTGTGCATACTACTCTGTTCAAGGGGAGAGGTTATGGTGTGAAATTCTATCATGATCAGAGGTATAGTGGATGTCAGAATATGGATTTAGAATATTTTGATACAATCAGGTGTGGCTTGGTTTTTACCAGTGCTTTTTTCTGGGGGGACGCAGGGGTACGCATACTCCTAAATATGTTGTGAATATAGGTTTGGCCTCATTGAGGGGCAGTATTTCGATATGAGTAGGAAAATGAGAGTACCCCTTAACCTTTTTTTAGAAATAACCAGTGGTTTTTACTATGATTTACAAAATATTTATTGTACTCCAATAGGTTCAAAAAGGTAAAGGTCCCCTGGATGGTTAAGTCCAGTCAAAGGCGACTATGGGCTTGTGGCGCTCATCTCACTTTCAGGCTGAGGGAGCCAGCATTTCCAGGTCATGTGGCCAGCATGGCTAAATTGCTTCTGGTGCAATGGAACTCCCTGATGGAAACCAAAGTTGTTCCTGATGTTTAGTCAGAATCAACTTTCTTATTATTTGATTCCATTGGTTCAGGTCCTACCATCTGGAGCAGCAGTAAACAAGCTTGCTCCGTCTTTTAGATATTTGAAGATAGCTGTCATTTCACCTCTCAGTCTTTTCATCTCCAGAGACAAATCACATTTTCATAAATATTTATCTTAAAATGTGTATATTAGGGGCAAGTGTGCATACAAATGGATATATTAGTGAAAGCAACATACAAAGAATCATTACCTTTGGGGAAAATCGATTGCAATTCTGGGTATATTAAGGAATTTTTGTGAAGACTTAAAACAGTGATGTTGTTATGGTTTATAACACTCATTCTGCATTTCCTATAGATGTCAACCATTAAGTAACAACAAAAAGTTTGGAAGATGGGTTTTGTCCAGCCTAAATAAGCAAGAACAAAACCTGCAGCTGATTAGCATTTCCTCATGATGCATTGTTGAATTTGTTGAGTCCTGAAATTAAATACAGAAGTTACGGCTGCAATTACATTTTGCAGAATGTGTGCATTTATTCACACATACCGTTTCATTAACATTACAGTGACAATGAACTCACTTGGACTGTATTTATTTCATATTTAGGGAAATTTGTCACCACTTTTATCCCAGAGGTTCAGGGTGCACAGAAGCAGATTAAAAACAAGTCTGAAATAGTCAGTTAGAACTCAATTAAAGTAGCAAATTCGCCACAGAAGCTAATCTTCTGCATATCTATCTGCAAGTTTAATCTCCCCTCCAAACCCCAAAGCCACATGAGGCTGGTCAAATGTTTGTACCCAGATTGTGAACCAAATATTAATTTGTTCCTTTAATTATCTGTTTCACTGTCCCTAAAACGTTGCAGCATTTTTTTAACTCGACCTTTGTGTTTCCACCCCTTTGTTTGCTGATATGATAGTTCCACTTGTTTAAAGAACCCTGCTTTTAATTTTGAATGTGTTCCTGGCACTCCATTGTTTCTGGAGACAGACGGATGCAAACTGGATCCTGGAAGTCAGATCTGAAGTCAGATCTTCTCTGATATCAACTTGCCTGTAAATTAACATTGCAGACTTCTCAAGTGTCCCAATTTAATCAGAACATCATATATCGGCAGAAGCCGCCCCGGCTTCTGTTCCCAATCACAAATGCCCTGATTTTGCTCCCCTGTGCTGGTCATGCCAGAGCGAGGGACCAAAATACAGTGGTTTGGGGGGCTTTGGTGCAAGTCCTGAGAGGGTGGACAAGGAAGGGGCCAGCAGTAGGGAGGGGGCAATTGACAGGGTCAGCGGGCTGGTGAGGGTGCCCCAAATTGCCCTCCCAAAATGTCAGTGGAAGTCCTATTTTGTGTTCCAACTGTAGGAGAAGTACACTGTGCAGGTACATGAAAGAGGGCCTTCTCTGTAGTAGCTTCCCAAACGAAATACTCTTCCAAGGGAGGATACCCATAACCGACACTGTATTTCTTTGGATGCCTGGTTCAAACCTTTTTTACTTGCTGAGACATTGGAAAGGATTGTATTTTGACCTGGTTGACATCTTTCTAATTTTAATGTTGTACACTGGTACCTTGGAAGTTAAATGGAATCTGTTCTGGAAGTCGGTTCGACTTCCAAAATATTTATAAACCAAGGCGCGGCTTCCAATCGGAAGCCACGGAAGTCATGACAGATGTTTGGGTTCCAAAGAACATTCACAAACCAGAACACTCACTTCCGGGTTTGCGGCATTTGGGAGCCAAAATGTTCGACTCACAAGGACTTACGTACGTGTATTGCTTTTTCATGTTGTTTTAAATATTGTGTCCTAGATTTCAAATTCTTACACATACTGTCCACTTTTGAGTTAAGGAACTGTTTCTATTCTAATTAATAAATAAGTTTTAAATGATCAGGCTCGACCAGGTCAAATTCTTCTTCTTTCTTCTTGTTGAAAATTGAGTGGTTGGGGGAGAAGAGAATCACAATTATTATTATTTTGGGGGGGGGGAGAGTAGGTGCTTTAAATAATGGTCTCACCCCCACCAAAAGGTGGTCACAGCAGCCCTCTTAAAGATACAAGTCTGCCAGGTTTATGTGTGTCAATCTTATTAGCTCAAACCTGGTTGTTGATAAAGGACCTGCTGATCCTTTTCCTGTTCCCGCACTGTCAAATCTTAACACAAAGCTAGCTGCGCTCCTGCAAAGTTCCTAAAACTTGAAGCGTAATGAGAATTGAAGCATAATGTTGCCCCGTGGTGACTCCCTGTGAAATTTCCTAGTTAAGAGGGTAAGCAAACGGCTTTCCATAATTGCTTGTGTTAATGACTATCAACATGCCCTACCAGATTAAGAGCCTGCCTGTGTTAATTCTGATAATGAACAGCCTTGCCATGCCACCTTTTCTGCTTTTTGACTGCCTTCCTTTCATGTATTTGAATAGTGTTATTCCATCACTAGTGGAATGATAGACAGCCTGACCAGGCTCACGCAGGCTTTCAGTCTGCTTTGAATGGGTGCCAGATTGGAGAAGAATCCTGTTTTCCCTGAGTTGTAAGCACTTTATCATTTCACAACATGCTTTTAATCGCTTTTTTCATCTTAAATAATGGCACCCTCTCTCTCCCCCCCCCCCCATGCATACGTCTGTGTTTGTCAAACAACAGAGAATATAAATGCATCTATTCCTAACACAGTGGACAACCATTACAACTCCTACAGCAGGATCCTACACCTGTCATTCTCCATATTTTCGTTCAGGTTGCATGTTTTCAGGTTGCATCCCACGGCGACCCAGAAGTACCGGAAAGGGTAACTTCCAGGTTCCGCCACTCGCGCAGATGCGCAGATGTGCAAAATGACATTAAGCGCATGCACAGAAGCAGCAAATCGCGACCCGCGCATGCACAGATGCGGGTTGCATTCCTTTCAGGTTGCGAATGGCTCTCCAGAACGGATCCCGTTCACAACCAGAGGTTCATGGCTCCCTTGACCAACTAAGTTCTTTCTGAGGCTCCCCTGTGGGGAAAATGCCCCGAGCCTGGTCGCTGAGCCACCCCAAAGAGAGGTACCTCCTCATGTTGCACGGAAGGAGCCTGGGAAGAGGATATCCTCAGCCTTAGCGGCCCAAAGGTGGATAGTGTCCATTAAACTTTAATTAGTTTAATGTTAAGTAAACGTCCAGTGCGCTTCCAAAGTCTTATCTCAGCAGAGAATTTCGTGCAGCGGCTGAAGAAGGCAGGAGAGTCAGTACCTTTCAATGAAGAATCCTGGAGCAAGCACTTTGGAACTCAGGGGAAAAACTTTATTCACAAAAGAAAAACCCTGGCGATAAAGCACACATGCTTTTATCTCCGGCATAAAGAAAACTTTACTCTAAACTTAACTTATATCAGCAAACATGCCCATGGCCACAAACTGAGTCTGCGAGTCAGGTCAAGGGGGGGGGGGGAAGAAGAGAGAAACACGGGTGAACTGACTATTTACACAAACTAACTCACATTCCTGGATGCTTAATGACTTCCAGCTGCTCAGTGATTAGAGCGACTTGTTACCTCTTAACCCTTTAGTACCAACAGATAGGAATCCATCACCTTTCTCACCTTGGCAGGCAGCAGCGGGCACCACTGGGACAGCATGGCAGAAAGGCTCCCCTTTGGTGCCAGGCATTCAGCTCCCAGGCAGGCATTCCACACAGCAAGCAGAAGAAAGGCTAGCACAGCACCTGCTTGCTCATCCAGCTTCCCAGGTGTCTGTCCATTCCCAACAGCAAGGGCGGTCGGATGGGCAGACTGGCTGGCTGGGCTCGCTCACCCACTTGCTTATCACTCTGAGGCTGTCTCAGCTCCTGGCAAACAGAACCCCCTGGCCAGCCCCAGAAGCACTATTTGCCTGGGGAGCTTGTAACCAGGGCTGCTGCCACAAATAGCCATGCAAGCCTTTGGGAGGCAAAGATGTGAGGGCATCAGAGGAGGGAAGGAAGGAAAGAGGGACAGAGGCCCATGTTGCCCGCAGCAGCCCTGACCATCATTCAAGGCACCCTGGGGTGCCATGGCACAAACTAAGGCCCGGGGGCCGGATCCAGCCCAATCGCCTTCTAAATCTGGCCTGTGGATGGTCCAGGAATCAGCGTGATTTTACATGAGTAGAATGTGTCCTTTTATTTGTGATGTGTGAATTAATTGAGGGGTGGCTTGTGGACCTCTACACGCAAACATAACTTAAACTCGGTAGGACTTCCTTCTGAGTAGACACGTATAGGAATGTTCCGAGTTAGAAATTCAAAAATGCTCCAAAAGGGACCAGATCTAAAGGATCTGTCTTGCCAACAGTTACTTTGCTAAACACCTGCTATTGCTTTGTAAACAAAATTCCTTTCACACCACTGTGTTTACAAGTTGATAATAAGCTAATCACAGTGGTAATTATCTAAGGTGTTCCACATCCAAGATGTAAATATTTGCTTTTCAGCTTTCTTATGCAAACATTGGCTTTTGTCTCTCTCCCTCCCTAAGCTTGACTTTTGCTTCCAAATTTGCAGAGGAATCATCAGGGATCTCTCTTTCATGTATTCCACCGTGTTTTATTTATTTCTCTACATTGTGGGCTATTTTTTAATATTTTATTTTACACAAGCAAATGTGGAAAAGATGTAACTTTGAGCAACTTTCATTTCCTTTTGCAGGCAAGTTTCTGAGAACAATTCTACACCGCACAGATTGAGATGGTAGAGTCCTAAACTAGCAGCAGAGTCCACTATACCGTACAGGTGATTGGGTCATCATTCTGAATGCACCCCCAATGCATTTGTAAGCTCACTTCATTTAGCAACTGTGCACCCCAGGGACAAAGGCTTAGCAGATAATTTTCTCAGCCAACCACCTGAATTTACATAATAAAAATTTGCTCATTTGCCAAGTCTCAGCATTGCATTTTCTTAATATGTGTGCATTTCCCCCCGTACATATTCACAGACATTGGATCATTATACTTTGGGGCAATGGCGATTCTTGAGTGAGTTTTTCAGCAGTTTCTGTTTGGAGTGTACACTGTTCACTTTAAGGTAAACTGTCCAAGGACCTCAAGTCAGAGAATATTGGTCCCATGGCTACAGCCTGGGACTTAAGTTCACTCTACCTGGGCCTGGGTGAGACCTGCTGTCACTAATCACTGACCAGGTAGTTGTTTTTCACCATATTGCATCCACAACTGTTTCCTGACCTAAGAAATGATTCACACTTAAACTGAGCAGATTTCCATGGCTGATGCTCCAACATTCAGCCATGTTAGCTAAGACTACCAACATTTATACGGCCACTTAGTATATTTTAGCATACTACTTTTTCTATATATGTTGCCGGCATTGAAATGAAAGTAAACCTTTCTGTTTGTCTTAATAATAATGTGCAGTTCATTCTCAAAAATGGGGGTGAAGAGGGGGAGATCAGCAGACCACAAATAAATGGGAATAAACGGTGTAATTGCTGAATTCCTAAGCTTTAAGGACCATTAGGTCCAATCGTGGCCGACTCTGGGGTTGCGGCGCTCATCTCGCTTTATTGGCCGAGGGAGCCGGCGTACAGCTTCTGGGTCATGTGGCCAGCATGACTCAGCCGCTTCTGGTGAACCAGAGCAGCACACGGAAACGCCGTTTACCTTCCTACCGGAGTGGTACCTATTTATCTACTTGCACTTTGACGTGCTTTCGAACTTCTAGGTTGGCAGGAGCAGGGACCGAGCAATGGGAGCTCACCCTGTTGTGGGGATTCGAACCGCTGACCTTCTGATCAGCAAGTCCTAGGCTCTGTGGTTTAACCCACAGCGCCACCCGCGTCCCTTCCTAAGCTTTAGCAAGCTGCAAAAATATATTATAACTCTGCTTAAAAGGCTTCACAGGCTTTTCACCCACAAGTGGGATAGCAGATAAGATCTAAATCTACAAACTAAACCCTCATTTCATCTCTTACAAATGTAATAGTTTACATAGGGAAAATGTGCCATAATTTGGTTCTTTCTTCATTATTTAAGCTATTTATAACATTCCCCTCTCGCTTCAACTGTAGAGCCCAGTGTCCTTTTGCCTTTTATCCACACAATCTCCTGTGAAGCAGCATTGACTGAGAGATAGTGACTGCTCAACGGTCACTATCAGACAAGTTTTTTGTCTGATTCGAAACCTAGTCTATATCTTTGTTCATCGCATTGGCTTTTCCAGTACCTGCCTAGTTTCCAAATCAATTTTTGAACTTGATTGAAATGAACACTAAAAACTCAAACCCCCGTTCTCATAACAAGATGTCATTCTGCTAAAGTCTACTGAAGTTGCCCAGCTTGCCATCTTTCAAATCACAGTGAGCAGCAAGAAATCAGGGTCATTTCATTAGCATGTAATAGTACAGCTAATGATCAGGATGCTATTCCAAGGAACTGGGGCAATGGCTTTAATGAAGGAATCAATGGCGCCGTTAATATTTAAATTGAAAAAAGATGGGGCCAAGCAAGAAACCCTGTCTAGCCCCTTTGCTGAGCATAAAAAGAACTATTCATGCCATTCAACCCAGTTCTGACCTTTATCAAATGGATTTGTATGTGCGTAGAAGTCTAATGAGAAATAACGGCTCAACATCTACTCTTCTGAACTCCCATTTCCACCCAGGCAGTTCTCTATGAATAGAATCAATGGCACACAAAATCAAGAAATCAACTGTCTGTGCTTTAGAATAACATATTTAAATATCAAAAGATTAAGAATAGAAGCCTTCATTTGAAAACTTGCCTTCACCTATCTAGGACCATTTCCTCTTATTTTTGACTCAACCCCGTTGCTTTCCCTAACAAGTGTATCTAAAGTATATACCTGCTACCGTAATGACTATAGCAGGATCATTATCATCCCCTTAAAAAGAAATTTTAGCTAATCACAGTGCGAACCTATGCATGTTTACTCCAAAATTAGTCCTATAGGTCAGGCCAACTCTGTGTAACAAAGATGTTTGCAAATGTGACAGGAAGTCTGGCAATATTAGCCCTGCCATGTGCGAATCCCTTGCAGACAACCACAATGCCTGGGGACAGTTGGTCAGGTCATGCATCTACAGCAGTGACCAAAGGAGGAATGAACACTGGGAGGAGCACAGAAAGAAGGAACGCCATAAGTGCACCCTCATCAGCACAACTGGGCACCTTTATCTACATGATCTCTACAGCCAAAGTGGGGGCTGTAACTCTCTGACAGTTTGACTTCACCCTCAAAGGCTCACTCTTCCATTGTCTCCTGAGACAAACGGGTGCCAACAAAGCACAGAAACGCAGATTCTGCCTTTTAGCCAATTTATTTATTAATCAATTAATTATTCAATTAAATTATGCAGCTTTCCTATTGCCAAGATCTCTGTAAGAAATTTGTCACTTACCCAAATGGCCATAGATGCCTTTAGAAACACTGCAAGAGGTTACAGATAGGTAGCCGTGTTGGTCTGCCATGGTCAAAACAAAATAAAAAAATTCCTTCCAGTAGCACCTTAAAGACCAACTGAGTTAGTTCTAGGTATGAGCTTTCGTGTGCATGCACACTTCTTCAGATACAGTATTCAGATACAGATTCAGTATTCAGATACAGTATTCAGAAGAAGTATCTGAAGAAGTGTGCATGCACACGAAAGCTCATACCTAGAACTAACTCAGTTGGTCTTTAAGGTGCTACTGGAAGGAATTTTTTAATTTTGTTTTGACTGCAAGAGGTATGAGATATTTCTGCATTTGGACTGAACATCAAACTCTATGTCCAATTTATGTTAGCGTGGGAGTTAGCATGGAAGCCACAAGGGTTTCTCCAAATTTCTTACATATAAGCACATGTGAGGAGACATCAGAATTGTACCTGCTCTTGGCTACTGGTCCTTATGTGGAGTTCCAGACATACAGTAACACCCCTCCCCTCCAAGTTCCAATCACTACCGGGCGGTTAGCTTTTGTAGTCCTTGAAATATGCCAGCCACCTGCATATGCATTGTGGCCTGAGTTGTTCCTTGGTCTAGGGTTCCATTTCTGCTGCGTTGGGGCCATTTGGTCTAAAGCCACGAGCTCGCTCACCGACAGCTCACTCAGTCACGACTCTGGGTCCTGTGGCCGCTCAGTTACCTCTTTGTTTACCGGCCCTGCCTCTTCTGCCCTCTCATCCTGTCCTACAGGTCTCCCCATAAAATATACTCAGAGTGGAGTGTGACTTTCATGCTCTTTATTCAGCTCATAGTAGCAATGAATGAAACTTTCCCCAAAATGTCTAGCTAAAAATACATTATTTACACAATGGGCCCTGCATGATTGGCTAATTCCAGGCTGCTCCTGTAGGCCAATTAGGTTGCGGATTCACCTCCTCCAGAAGCCTGATTGGCTGCTCCTGCAGGCCAATCACTTCGCTGATTCACTTCTACCTGGAGCTGGATTGGGTAGCTCCTGCAGACCAATCAGATTGCTGCATTCTGGATCCTATTGTTCTAGGATTCAGCTCAGTACATAACACCCCTCCCCACTGTTTCCTTGGAGTCCCTGGCCCACCTTTTCCATGATCAGGAATTGCTGAAAATGAAGAGAGACATTGTACACAATCTTCCCTCACTGTACATGCATTCAGACAAATAGCTGAAGAGTGAGCACAGAAGTAATGGTAAATTTGTCTTTTTCCTCTTTGGCGATCACTCGTAGCCGAGTAAGATTGTCTTCCATGAACACAGTCTTAACAGTGAGTCTGTAAGTGACTGTGGAGGCCAATTCTGGATCCACAGGTCCTTTCACAGTGGGACATAGGTTTCCAGGCAGGAGTTGATCATGGTGAGGGTTTGCCAAGCGTGCCTTCCTCTTAGCATGTTTCTCCCATGTGTCCTGAGTTTGAGTGTCTTCAAAGCCCATGACACCTCTGGTAAAGGCTGTTCTCCAATTGGAGCGCTTGCAGGCCAGCGTTTCCCAGTTGTCAGTGTTAATACTACATTTTTAAAGATTTGCCTTGAGAAAACCTTTAAACCTCTTTTCATCCGATGATCACAGAGCAGTTCACGACATAAAAATTAAAAATGAGAAAAATGAGAACACAAAGTACATAATAAAACAAATACAAACCAATCGTTCGCAATGGCTCTATCCCACAACCATCTCCTCAGCCACCAGCTAGCATTGCAAATCAGGAGGCAGCAATTTAGCTGTGAGCTGAAAAGGTAAGCAGAGAGCCCAATGCAGCAGCCAATGCGTTGTAGAGCCATTTGGGCTCTCTGCAAAGGTGATGCCCAGAACTTAACCCCACAGAAACCATACACACATAAACACACACCGTCCACACATAGTACAACCTTCTACTTGCAATAAACCTGCTTTCACATTTCAGAATTATGCATCACTTCCTGCTTTGGGCTGTAACTCTAAACACCTTTCTCATTGAATTCAATGGGACTTACATCAAATTCGAGGTGTATAGGATTGTGCAGCATGATTAACAGAACCTGTTTATGGAATTAAGAGCATATTTCAGTTTAATGTGGTGGCACATTCATATGCAGAATTAGCTCTTGCATTAATGAAATAGATCGATTTACCTGCCCACCCTGAGAAGAAAGGATGGGGAGAGGTTGATGGATCTGTCAATTACCATTATTTATCATTTCAACACACCATCAAGAGAATACTATTTCTTTAATTTAATTACTTTACCGCATAAATTAGAACACTGTATCAGGAGTAATAAATATACATCACATTTTCATGCTGAATACTTAAATGTGACTGCAATTTCAATACTCAGCATCATCTGCCTGTTTGGATTTTCATGCACAGTAGCTGAATTTAAAATAATTTTATCTTCATTCAATTGGAACAGATGAGGGGAGGAAACACCCCCCCCCCATTTCCAATACTAGGTTTGAGACCAGCAAGCTTATAGACCTTAGTTCTTATTGCTTTAACAAAGCACTAGGGGCAGGGGAAGAATTTATATATGAGAGGTGTATCAGGAAGTTTTTCACAGAGTGTTTTTTTCTGATTCTGACAGCTTCAGTGTAACTCTTGTATTTAAATTCCCCCTTATGTTCTATCAGAGTGAAAGAAAGAGCCTTGAAACTTGTAAGTTTCCCATGTAGTAAAATCGGTTAATCGAAAATGTCCCCCCCCCATCTGTTCCAAGTGAGATGTGAGGCAGCTGTTTTGAATATGGCTGTGATGTGAAAGAGGGAGGTGGGACAGAGAGTGATCAGGTGGCAGTTTTATGCAGCCAATGTCCATATCAGCACACCCTAGCTGTAAATTAACTTTACTTTACTCTAGCTAACTTCAGCCATGTCAGGATGCTGTCAGCGGCTCCTGGCTGGTTGCCCAGGAAAGCATAAAGATAAGGAAAGGGTTCTTACCATCCTTTTTTATTTTAGTCTTTACAGAGAGAGGCTATAGAACCCAGCCTCTTGGATAATAGCATCCCAAGTGAATCTCAACCCCCATCTCTCCCAGTTCCTCATTCGTCACTTCTACGGGTGCTGCCACATGTCCTCTACCTTTGAGCTCTTTGCTCTCCTACTTTTTTTTTTTAATAATATTTATTAAGAGTTTCCAATTATAACAATATAAAAAAAAAAAACATCCAAATTTAAGATCTTATTTTCCGTAACATCTTTCCAGGACTTCCCCTCCCCTCCCCCTCTTACATTCCAATTCTTACAAATAAATTCAGCAATTTATTATCCCAAATTTTAACCTTATTATCATTAACCCAATTTAAAAATATTTTCCCATCTCCTAAGATCGACCTATTCCCTTCCGCGCATTCCCCCCTTTAATATACATAATAGATTAAAATATAATAAAATAAAATATGATTTTGCAGCCTTTGGATTCCAAATTTCCCTCCCCCTTTTCCTGGTTGCGTTCCCCATATTGATCAACATCTGATGTCTTCCTGGAGCTCCCACATTATATTTAAACCATAGTCCTTTACCAGTCTTCTTTAATTTTAAATGTCCAATCTTGGAAGGAGTCTATCTCAAAAAGGCCCATTTTTTCCATCCAGATTTTTATATACTTGGGAGTAAAACTCCAATTTTATTTCTTAAACCTTTCAAATCTGGATGTCCCAAATGTTCCCACTTCCAACTTTGTCCAATTCTTATTATTCTTGTTGTTCTTGTTAATCTCTCTCCTCTTTCTTTTCCTGTTTTCCTGCACAAATGTTCTAATTCCAAAAGCTTCTAAATTCCACTGCAGAGGCTCTGTTATTCAGGAACGAAACATGATGCCAAGTCCCTTCCATTTTTCAATATATAAGTCTATTGTCTACTTTAGTGTGTAAACCTCTGTAGCCAAAATAATGTTCCATTTCTGCAGTTTCCCAGGAGATAAAAAGTTCTGTCAAATTCGATGCCAACAACTTGTAATATCCCTCGGCTCCTCTAGGTGGATTGTAGTAACTCAGTTCCCTTCCAGATCACGTCCACCAGTCAAAGTAACTTATTATTCCTTGTTTTAAACATTTTGTATCCAATTTGTAACAAATATAACCGGCAAAGTCCTCGTAACAAAGTTCTCATTTTTGTTCTTCTGCTTTGACAGCTCTTTGACAGCTGTCAAAACCTCTCCTTGTCTTCTCCCGGCGCTCTAACTAAAACGCTCCCAGGTTCCGGGGGGGGGGGGGGTTGCTTTTTGAATAATCCACTTTTCTCCTCCAGCTCAATCTTATAATTTTCCATCGCGAAATTTCATAACTTTATCAAAATAAGGTTGCGCTCAATCTTAGATGTTAAGTCCTTTACTTTAGCTCCTCTACAACAGGGGGGGGGGTGACTTCCTTTTTATGCCTCCCCCGCTCGTTCCGAATTCTTTAAAAATTTCTCGCCTTTTTTAATCCAAGTTCCGATTACTCACGGGTTATGCTTTTAAGTCCAAATTTCCAATGGAAGAAGTCAGCGCTCTCCGTCGAATGGCATGCGGCTTCGCTCAGCAGGGGAAGCGGAGGACTCAAAGCACCCCCCCGTCACCCGTTCCGTAGCCTTTAAAAAGGCTCCTTCGCGGGTCGGGTCGGGGGCTCAAAAGGTGCCAGCCGAGTCACCATGTCCATGGGTTTTAGCGCCCATGGTTTTTAAGGGTCCCCGCGTCGCCGGCGCGGCAGGACCCAGCCCCTACCGAGCAGGCTCCCTCCGGAGCTCGGAGGGAGTCCGCCATTCGGCGATGGCGCCAACCCGGAAGTCCCCTTTGCTGTCCTACTTTTAAGGCTTGCCGGGTTCTGGGAGATGGAGGGTCTGGGATGCTTTCTAATGACAACGTGTCGGCCAGCTGCTGCTCCGGTTCTGCCTTCTCCTCTCCAACTTGCCCCCTCATCTGCCTCTGAGCTGTGACCTCCCACATCCCCCTGTTGTAAATCAGTACTGTCTTTCTCTACCTCCTTCCTGGAAGGGTTAGGATGGGGAGGTGGTCTCCACCAGTCCTCCTCTGCCCAGTCCCTGACAAGCCATTACAACAGCAGCAATGTCTAGGCAACACGATGACCATGTACATACGCAATAGACAATCTTTATAGAATTCCTTCAAACCATAACAAGTACAAACTGAAGTCTTTAGTCTCAAAGTCTCTGAAAATCTCTAAATGAAGCGAGGTACCAGACTTTGTATGATGAAAGACAAGCTGTGAATCTTTGTGTATTCAGCAAATATGATGTCCAACACTGAACAGTGATTCTGGATATTGACTATAGTTTCGTAGAATTCTTCTTCAGTGTGGTGGGAGGATATAGAATTACTTCATAAACCCATCTTATTTCGAATGAATATATGTAAATGAAAATATCAAATGCTGTGGAACAGTGCTCATGTAATAATGTAGTCACTTATTGCTGTACCAAAGCCATTACAGCATGCAGAAAGCTTCGTTGATCCTCATTCCTATGTGGTTCATCTCTGTTTTGGGCAGTCACTGTATGTTGCTTGGGGGGGGTGTGCTCACAGAATAACCCAGGGAGGGGCAAGAGATTCTCTGGACAATACAGCTTTTAGGGATGGAAATGGACATAGCCCAGGAGGAAGGAGATGAAGAACTGCATAACAGTGTAGCACCCTGCTTGTGATTAACGCTTAGCTGGAATGAAATATTCAACGCAGCAATAGAGAAATTAAAATAGTAATTTATTTGTCAGACAAATAAATGAGAGGCACAGTGGTACATGGTTACCAAGCTCTGGCCTGGCCTCCTGCCATTCTGGCCAGCACTTATATTTCCTTAATCCAGCCCCCTTGCTCCTCCTTTGGCTGCCTCTGTCCAATCAGCCTAGTTGAAATTCCTATTGGCTGTTTGCTAGAACCAATCACAAAAGATACACCCATTTCCTTTCGCCCTTTTATGGGACACAAAGAGCTATCTATAAATGACAAATAAGTAGTAATATATCTTACATGTGTCTCAACAAGGAATCTTAATTACCAGCTCACCTCTTGCCCTCCTTGCCCTATTGCCTTCCAAAACAAATGGTTAATCTTAAATTTTTATCTTGAACTTTTATCTTAAACAGATGTCAAGGATCTTGAGTTCACATCAACATTGAAAGATCTCCTTCATTTGAAGGTTTCTAAACAAAAAGGCCTGACAACCATATATCAGGAGCGCCCGATGGCGTCTCCTGTCTGGCAGGAGGCTGGGCTCATTTGCCCTTCTGGTCTCCTATTGCAATATGACTCTATGAAATAAGAATCTAGCATTTCTTAAATCCTTTGCATAATTACATTTAAGCTAATATATTTCATACATTATCATAGGTAGCCTTTTAAAAGGAAAAGAAATCTTAAAAGGATCTCAGTTTAAGAAAGAAACAGCTTTAGAAAAGACTTTCTCAAAAATGCTCTCTTTCTTCCAGCCAGACCAGTTGCTTTTCTTTTCCATTTGCTCTTGGCCTTTTTAACCTTAGGAAGAAGATATGGCTCATTTTACTGGGAGGCACATGGTATTATTGTACTATTTACCCATTCTTAATTTTATGTTTTCTCAGCCTTTTTTTATCTTCTGTAACATGCAAGGTCAGTGTCCTCGCTCTCAGCCTATAATTCCCTTTTTTACGACTTTGAGAATTGTTTTCTGCTATAAATCAGGGGGCCCCCTTGTCTAGGAGAAAAAACATTGCCAAGGTTTTTTAGTCTTCTGCCTGGCATGAAACATTTGAAAATCTTTAAGCTCATTTTAAAATTCAGGCCCTGATCAAAATATAGAAGCTTTGATAAAAATGCAGGCTTATGATTAGATGCCTCAACAGTGCCCTCAGCTCCCAACTCCTCTTGACGGTCCAGAAGGATACCATGGTCTGTGTTATCAGAAGCTTCTGAGAGGTCCAGCAGAACCAGGAAACGGATTACTTTTCGGTCCCTAGCCGACTGGAGATCATCAACCAGCACGACCAAGGCAGTTTCAGTCCCATGATGGGGCCTGAATCCCGATTGGAAGGGATCCAAATGGTGTGCATCCTCCAGGCATGCCTGGAGTAGTTCAGAGACCACCCGCTCAATCACCTTGCCCAAGAATGGAAGATTTGAGACTGGGCAATAGTTGGCCATAGCGGCCAGGTCCAAAACTATATACAATGGTACCTCAGTTTTTGAACATAGTCTATTCCATTTGACTTCTGAAATGTTCCAAAACCGAGGTGCAAGGGGGAAGGGCTGCAAATTTAATTGAGAAAATTGAGAAACACTCAATGGAAGCCGTTCAACTTCTGGGGCATGTTCCAAAATGGAAGCCTTTACTTCCAAGTTTTCAGTGTTCGAAAACCAAAACATTCGACTTCCGAGACGTTTGAAAACTGAGGTACCACTCAGATTCGAACTGGAGTCTAAGCTGTGACTCAGACTCAGCACATGTCCTACCTCCCTAGTCATTGATGAAGCATCAAAGAGAAGAGATCACATAGCAAGGAGCAGAGAGGGAGCAGATCAGGGATGTGACCAGGTATAGGCTCCGCCCCTTTACCCGGCTGGACACAGAGGGAGTGGCTCTCACAGGGAGGATTTCCTGCAGACCCTGTGAGATCCAACTTCCTCTCCATGTGTGCCTTTCTAGCAATCAGAAGCAGTTGGTTTTGACTGCCTTATTTTAGATATCCTACAGTTGTGTGGCTTGTCTGTAAAGCTGGCTACTAACAATAGAAGCACTATTACTGGCAGTTAAGTTCTCTCTCTCTCTCTCTCTCTCTCTCTCTCTCACACACACACACACACACAAATACATTCCTAAAATAAATAAATAAAACTTGTTACGCAGATTCTAAAAGATCCAAAGTCAAGAAAGGGGAATGAATTTTTTTTATCTTCTCTATGGCAGTTTAGCTAGGGGAAAATAGTCTTCTGTGAGAGCACATATATTTCTGAACTTTGAAGTGATCTTTATTGGGATTCTGTCACCTTAATTCCCAAATCTTCATCCCACTTAAGCCTTAAGTAATCAATATTAGGTTCGCTATAGGATGCCATATACACTCATAGAGGTGGAATAGGTTGGTCAGAGAAACCAATTTTAAGATGAAAGTAAATACATTGGGTGGATTTACAGTTCCTAAATATCTACTTCCAACATGATTGACCAGTAACTGATGGAACTGAAGATATGGGCACAGCACAGAGCAGTTCTGTGGTCAGAATCTGAGGAAGATTTAATGATTTTCTATGCTTCTTTCTCTCCCCCCCGCCCCGCAATATTCTTTCTCCGAATCAAGGTATAAGGCAATGCCAAAGTCAAAATGGAGAATTTGTAAATTAAAGATAATGGTGTTTCAACGATTTTGCCACGTAATCTTGAGACTGTATCATATCAAACATAAAAAAATATCAGAGAGATATTGAACCCAACAGAGCAGATGAATGAAGAAACTGGAATGTTTCCTTTTGATCCCCACCTCACTCCATTCTGGTGCTCTAATATTCCTTTATTCAAGTTGACATTAATCATATCGCCCAGAGTATTTTAACATGCAATTACGTGTAATTGTGAGAAGGCATGCCAATAGCAACATCAGTGTGGCATGCAGGGCAGAATCAAAATTTCTTCACAACATACCCTGACCCATGTTATCCCATGTGTAAGCAGCGAAGTTCAGGGTGTGACTCTGACAATTTTTGGAAGGAGTTGGAAAAAAGAAAACCACCAGCATAACTTCCTGGTGGTGATGGCAGTTGCAGTGTTCCCTTAAATACCAGCAGTTGCCTTAAATTCCTTTTGGGAATTATAGGAGCAGAACTACACAAACTGTATAGAAATTTCTTCATGTATGCGACTACAGCGGCAAGAACGTTACTTGCCCAAAAGTCCTAGCAAAAGAGGAATGGATACGAAAACTTAGGTGGTACATGACACCAGTCAAGCTTGCAAAAATATATCATTTGCCCGAGAACAAATGTTGGAAATGTAAAGAGAATGAAGGTACATTCTTTCACCTTTGGTGGACGTGCCCAAAGATTAAGGCTTTCTGGGAGATGATTTATAATGAAATGAAAAAGGTATTTAAGTATACCTTCTTGAAGAAACCAGAGGCCTTTCTCTTGGGCGTGGTCGGCCAATTGGTGCCAAAAAAAGATAGAACCTTTTTTATGTATGCAACAACGGCAGCAAGAATACTTATTGCAAAGTATTGGAAGACACAAGATCTACCCACCCTGGAAGAGTGGCAGATGAAGGTGATGGACTATATGGAATTAGCGGAAATGACTAGCAGAATCCGAGTCCTGGGAGAAGAGTTGGTGGAAGAAGATTGGAAGAAATTTAAAGATTACCTGCAGAAACACTGTAAAATTAATGAATGTTAAAATGATGTTGGATTGAAAATAAGTGGCATTAGCAACAAAGTTAAAAAGAGTATGCAAAAATGAATTGATAATGGGTGAAAATATAGAGTTATAATATGTTAAGATATAGAGTTAAGATAAATGAAAGAGGGTAAGGATTTGCTGATTTGAATATATTAATGGGGATACAAAAAGGGGAGGTGTGAGGAAGTCAAAGAAATAAGCTAATGAGTTTAAAGTTATAAAAAATGGATTTGTTTTTAATTCCCCCCCCCTCTATTTTTCTATTTCTCTTGTTTTTTGTACCTTGTATTTTTGTTTGAGGGTTCTTTTTCTTTTTCTGTTTCACTATGTATTTTTGTACTTATGACTTTGTAAAATCTTAATAAATATACTTTTTAAAAAAAGAAAACTTACAAAATATGCAGAAATGGTGAAACTTACTGGAAAAATTAGAAATGAACTTTTTATAAAAGAACGGAAATGATTTATGGAATATTTACAAATAAGCTGTAAACAGGTAAGAACATTGGCAGGATTATTGTAATAACCTGCAGTTTTATAAGAGTATATATTTCAAGGAGATATAATAAATGAGAAAATAAAGTTAATTTGGATATGCAAAAAATATTAAAAATAATTTTAAGGAGCTGCAGAAAGAGGAAGAAGGAAGTCAAGTTTTGAAATATATATACAGTGAGGGGGGGGAAGTATTTGATCCCCTGCTAAATTTGCCCATTTGCCCCCTGACGAAGAAATGAGCAGTCCGTAATTGTAATGGTAAGTTTATTGTAGCTGTGTTATTCTGTCTCTCACAGCTTCAATAAACCTACCATTAAAATTATGGACTGGTCATTTCTTTGTCAGAGGGCAAACAGGCAAAATTAGCAGGGGATCAAATACTCCCCCCACTCTCTCTCTCTATGTAATATCCAACAGTTGGCTGCCACCGTTGTTTCACCCCAATGTCAGAAGAAACATATACTCCCTCATTATGACAGTTCAAGCACCGTAATCTGCTCTATGTCTTCTGTTGTGAAGACAGGTGCAATGACTTCATTCAGCTTAATATGCAGCCTCCTTATCCTCCTCCTTTGACTCCTTTGTCATCCAAAGGTCTTACCACCTCCCTAGGTGTCAGGGTCAATCCCTTACAACAGGCAAATGGAATATTTGACTCTCTGGAGGTTGTTGAACCCCCAGTCCCCCAGTTTGCTGGATAGGGAGTTGAAGTCTAACAACATCTGAGGGTCAATAGGTTTCCTACTTGGAATCTATCACTTCAGACTGAGGCCCTCTGCAAATAGAAAAGCAGAGCAGCCCCCATGATGTGGTTGTTTTGTTTTCTATTTTTATGGATTAAAAAAGAAACACGGGGAAGTCTTCCGAGGTAGAATTCCCCACCTATAATCTGGTGGTACAGTCTATTCTGTCATCTCATTCTGTTGCGCATGTGTAAGTCAGGTTTGTCTTTCTCCACATGGAGAGCCCACAAACAGAAACAGTCCTCTGACCTACATGTCATTTGGCAATGGCCACAACATTTAACACTCTACACGGAAACCTTTCTTGCCCAGTTGGTGCCATTTTGGTCCTCTGTATTCCATTCTCAATAATTTGTCCACACAAAACCATCCATAAGGACCTATATCTTTCAGTTCTGCTGGTGGTGGTGGGGAGCAGAGGACAACAAGGAGATTTTGCACAGACAGCTGACTGGGAAAGAATAGGTTAACCCCTATCTCACCCCCTGGTTGGTTACTCAGTCTTAGGGCATCCCGATCAGCTTTATATTATTCAAGGAAGCATCACTATAGAGCTGCACCTACTGTATATTTCTACCTTAAGCCAATGATTGTTTGAAGTAAAAAGTGCTCAGTAAAAGAACACACACACAAATATATATATTTATATATATATATATTTATATATTATTTATATATTATTTATATATTATTTATATATTATTTATATATATATATCGGTGTGTGTGTGTGCGTGTGTGTGTGTAAGTACTAAAACTGTAAACACATGAAACAAAAAAATGTTCCCAAGAGACCAACATAAATAATAGAACACAAAGCTTATAGCTTCGAGGTTTACACATTTTGTGTTCAGTGTCAAAGGAATATTGAGGGAAGTTTTGTGTCTCAGCTGCTTGGAGTGAAATACTTGCTCATAAACTCAAAGAGCTGGAACAGATCTCAGGGGTCACCTAGTCAAACTTTGCCAGAGTTAAATCATCCCTGATGGACAATGTCTATCACAAACTGCTCAATGCAGCTTTTACTCTAAAACACACAAACACACACCAAACCCAGCAATGAATCTTGTATAACAGAAAGGAAATAGCTTTCTGTTGTTCGCAGGTGCACAAATACTGAAAGGTGAAGTGGAAACACAATTGTGACATTCAATTGAGACTTATTCTCACACTCAATGCTTCTAGCCCAGAGATGGAAGGAGAGAGATGTGTTGAGCAGAGAAGAATGGCAGACTGAGTTAACAGAATATGCAGAGATGGCGAGACTGACGGGAAAGATCAGAAACCAGGAAGATCAAGTATTTCTAAAAGATGGGAGTATTTTTTTAATAAACTTAAAAGACCACTGTAAACAGTTAAAATCATTGGCAGGGATACAGTGACACTTGTAATGTGAAATGAACTTTGGAAACTACGAATATATAACAGATAACGGAAAAAGATGCAGAAAAAGAAAAAAGAATATATTTTCCTTGGAAATGGAACCCATGAAGGGAGGGGAGGAGGTCCGAAGGTTCGAAAGAACCTTTTTATTATAATATTTTGAAATGGTTAAAGCTAAAATGTATAAATTTATGTAAAACCAATTTTTTTTTTTTAAAAAAGAGACTCATTCTCACACTGATGCTGTTGTCATCACCATGCATGTCCAATGAGGCTCGAAAAGAGGTACACAAAGAGATACAGGCAGAAAGTTATCATAGAAAGCCTGTTGTTTGTTGTATTTTAACAGGTAATCCCTTTGCTCCTTTAAATGTCCCTCTGCCCATGCAGATACTTTGGACCCTCCTTAGATCAACTGGGGTTCAATATGAAGAGACACGAACACTAAAAATATCCACCTGTTCTATGTAAGTCTATCTTTGTTACTCCCACATAGAAGGAAATATGCCTTATTTCCTTAGAGAGGGTTGAGCACCCTTGTTCTTGCTGATGGAACTGTAATGGAAAGATTCCAGACCTTTAAAGTCCAGATAATATTAATTTTCCTTTTCAAAAGTTTGCAAAGCTAAGTAAACATTTGTTGCATGCATAGCCGCTGATGGAACCGAGGCAATTCTCCGTGACATCACTCTTTTGGTGATTGCCTTTTTATTGCTTCTTGTCAATTTCTTACTTCACAACACCATGTCACAACTCTGTGACAGGCTCTAGCATCCAAAGCATGTCAAGATGTATGAACTGAGGGAGGAAATGTGTGCTCACTTGTGAGTACACTGCAAATGAGCTCCTAACTGGAAGCTCTCTGCAAGTAAAAAAAAGTTTTTGAGCTCAGTACAGTTGGCTCATTTACAGAGGTACTTGTGCTAGTCTACCCAGAAAATGATGTGAAGCAATACAGCATCTTAAAAAGCAGAGACATCACTTTGCCAACAAAGGTCCGTATAGTAAAAGCTATGGTTTTCCCAGTAGTGATGTATGGAAGTGAAAGCTGGACCATAAAGAAGGCTGATCACTGAAGAATTGATGCTTTTGAATTATGGTGTTGGAGAAGACTCTTGAGAGTCCCATGGACTGCAAGAAGATCAAACCTACCCATTCTTAAGGAAATCAGCCCTGAGTGCTCACTGGAAGGACAGATTCTGAAGCTGAGACTCCAATACTTTGGCCACCTCATGAGAAGAGAAGACTCCCTGGAAAAGACCCTGATGTTGGGAAAGATGGAGGGCACAAGGAGAAGGGGACGACAGAAGACGAGATGGTTGGACAGTGTTCTCAAAGCTACCAGCATCAGTTTGACTAAACTGCAGGAGGCAGTGGAAGACACAAGTGCCTGGTGTGCTCTGGTCCATGGGGTCACGAAGAGTCGGACATGACTAAACGACTAAACAACAACAATACTGGGCCAATAGATTATTATGCATTTCCCCACCAGTTAATGAGGAAATAAATTGCATGCAGAATGTATCAAAGAAAATCTTGGTCCAATACTCTTGGGTTGGGTGAAGAGTTTTTGCTGTGTTTACCTTACTTGGAGAAGGAAGGGATGCTTTTAAATCATTTTTTATTCATTCTACAAATCATTTCACCAGTGGTCTGCCCTTTGCAGCCTTCCTGGGTGCCAGTGTTTTGGTCAAAGCCCGGGTGAAGATATCACGAGGTGACTCCTCTTACGGTTGTGATTTTTTTCTCAAATTTATTGTTTTGTCTTTTTGTAACTGGGCTGGGTGTAAAAGGAAAAATCTATTGGGTGACAGGAAGCTTTGAAGGAGATATAGAAATATCAAATTTAGGACTACAGTGAAGGAGGGTTTAGTCAAATTGTTCATCAGATTAAACAGGAAATAGGTCAAGCTCAGTTACCTCTTTTTCAATATCTCCAAATCAAACACATCATAAACAGACTATTAAGTTTTATATGGTTCATTAAGGGACTGTAGAAGTTCTGAGTTATTAATTTCAACTGGTAACCAATCGCAGGGAGTATTAGGCCACATTGGTAATTATTTTATAAATCTAGAATTATCTTGGCACCAATATAAAATAAAATGGGAATCATCAATTGAAATATCATCAGATAGAAATGGATATGGAAGGTGGTTATATTTTCATATTCTTTGTGGACTCAAACTACAATATAGTTTAGTAGGTGGGTGGGAGGGAGGGAGGGAGATACAGTTGAAAAAGCAAGAGTTACCTTCATAATTGAAAATAATTTTCCTTCCTGAATTTGTAAACTCGGTGTTTCAGCATTTTCATTCTTTGTAGAGCTGAGTCCTATTATATGCTGTGCATATTTTGTTTGCTGTACAAACCCTCAGACCACTTTCCCTAAAGCAATGTCAATAAATAATATGGGAATCATAACTCAACAATCTGAGTTGCGTACTCACATATAAGCCAGTCAAAGACAAATGAGATCAAGTTAACATAAGCAGCTCATGAGCTGCCCCAGTTTCCATGCAATTTGCCCCTTTAATTTCAACTCTCCAGTATTTCCTTTAGGTGATGTTGTCTCTTAAGAGTTGAAGGTATTTAAACCAATTGCCTAGATGATTCATTGCCCGTAGGCTGAGATATTTCCTGGCACCGAGAAACTAACTGCATTTGAATGCTTGGTATATATCTCTATTTATGTTGACATTTAATGTTAAGGATGTGACATCACTATCTTAAAACAGAATTTAAGCTAGCCGTGTTTATTTGAAAATTCGGTCTGGTTGAATTCAGCAGGACTTCCTGTATGCAAGATTAAGATTAGGTATGCTATTAATTGGTTGGACATTATTGGACATTATATTATTATTGGTTAGACAGTGTTCTCGAAGCTACAAACATGAGTCTGACCAAACTGCGGGAGGCAGTGGAAGACAGGAGTGCCTGGCGTGCTCTCGTCCATGGGGTCACAAAGAGTAGGACACAACTAAACGACTAAACAACAACATGCTATTAATGCCCATTTTGCACCAATTTAGCTTTCAGTTACATAGTCAAATGTGTTGCAGAGTAGGTTCTTTGTCTCAGTCCAAGGAAGACAGACACATTTGTAAGGTTTAAATGGGATCTTTGACTTAACTCAGGAAGGCCACTTAGATTTCTGGGTCTAGATACATTAACCCTGTAGTGCTTTTTTGCCCTTTCAGTGCAGTGCAGACTGTTGCCTATTCCAGCAAAATATGCCATGTTTCTTAAGCCAAATTTTCCCCATCCTCAATTTCTGTCCTGTGTAAGCTGTCCACTAACCAGCATGGTGCAGCAGTTATAGGGGTGAACTAGGATTTGGGAGTATAAATCCCCACTCAGCCATGAAGCTCACATTGGGCCAACAAAGGTCCGTATAGTTAAAGCCAATAGAGTGAGGCAGCAGAAATAAAAGCTAATCCTATTCTAGGCTCCATCAGCTGAAGTATAGCGTCCCGATCGAGGGAAGTAATAATGCACTCTATTCTGCCTTGGTCAGACCACATCTGGAATACTGTGTCCAGTTCTGGGCACCACAATTTAAGAAGGATGTTGACAAGCTGAAATTTGTACAGAGGAGGGGAACCAAGACGATCAAGGGTCTGGAAACCAAGCCTTATGAGGAACGGTTGAAGGAGATGGGTATGTTAAGCCAGGCAAAGAAGAGATATACATTGTACACATAATCTAGTAAAGATTAGGATGATCCTGATGCCATATATTACAACTCCCCCGCCCACTGCCTCTATTCACTCTCATTGTGTGTGCTTCAGTCATCTTCAGAGGGCTTAAGAGAGCTTCAGCTTTCCTGTGAAAAGTAGGTAGAATGTGAATCCTTCAATGGAGCTGCTGGTTCCAAAGTGATTGGATCAGTTCAAATGGGATTCAGAGTTCTGCAACTATTCCAGGAAGGCCCACATTCAGTTTATCATCCTAACCTCAGGTCGGCAACTTAATCCTACAGAAGCGCTATTACCTCTCCCACTGAAAGGTTACTGGCAAGCTTATTTTCTCAATGGAAGTGGCAAGGAAAAGAAGAGGATTATTCACCGGGGTTGAAGAGGCCTCACACTGTCAGACTGTGGAAATGATTAAGGCTGAGCACTAGCATTAAATTGTCATTTTTTTGGCAGGTTCTATTATCTCAGCAGGTAACCAGTTGTCTGAGAGCTACAAAATATACAAAGGAGTTTGTTTTTGCCTCCTAGCAATGTTTTTTTGGTTTTGATTATTTTTTAAAGCTTGGGGGGGGGGGAGAAACCCTTCACTGGAGATTTCAACTTCTTTCTCCTCTACTTTGATTAAAATATAATGAGTATGATCCCCCTGATTTCAACAGGCGAATTATGCACCTAGTCCTCTGTCACTGAAATGAAACTTACAGCACAATCTTATGCAGAGTTGCTGGGAAAGTTAGTCGCACTGTGTTTAATGGGCTTTAATCAGTGCAGACTCAAGACTTTTCATTGCCTAAAGTGAAGTCCTTGTCTCCTTACCAGGTCATCACATTTTAAAATGCATAGGAACATTAGAAGCTGCTATATATTGAGTCAGGCCATGCGTTTTTCTAACTCATTGTTGTCTACATTGACAGGCAGCGAATCTCCCAAGATTTCAAGCATGAACCTTTTCCTATCTGGAGATGTTAAAAAGGTACAAGGTAAAGGACCCCTGGACGGTTAAGTCCAGTCAAAGGTGACAATGGGGTTGCGGCGCTCATCTCGCTTCAGGCCGAGGGAACCAGTGTTTGTCCACAGACAGCTTTCCAGGTCTTGTGGCCAGTGTGGTGTAGTGGTTAAGAGCAGTGGACTTGTAATCTGGTGAACCAGGTTCGCATCCCCGCTCCTCCACATGCAGCTGTTGGGTGACCTTGGGCTAGTCACATTTCTTTGAAATCTCTCAGCCCCACTCGCCTCACAGAGTGTTTGTTGTGGGGGAAGAAGGGAAAGGAGATTGTTTGCCACTTTAAGACTCCTTAGGGTAGTAATAAAGCAGGATATCAAATCCAAACTCTTCTTCTGCTTCTTCTAAACTGCTTTTGGCGCAACAGAACACTGTGACAGAAACCAGAGCGCATGGAAATGCTGTTTACCTTCCCGTCACAGCAGTACCTATATATCTGCTTGCACTGACATGCTTTTGAACTGCTAGGTTGGCAGGAGCTGGGACAGAGCAAAGGGAGTTCACCCCATCATGGGGATTTGAACCGCCAACCTTCTGATTTGCAAGCCCAAGAGGCTCAGTGGTTTAGACCACAGCGCCACCCGCATCCCATTAATAACAAAACACCCCTATCCTCAAAGGAAGCATCTCTGCAGGAGTCGCAGCCCTGGACTTCTCACCTTCCCATCAGGAAGTAAGTACAGTGGTACCTCAGGTTACATACGCTTCAGGTTACATACGCTTCAGGTTACAGACTCCGCTAACCCAGAAATAGTGCTTCAGGTTAAGAACTTTGCTTCAGGATGAGAACAGAAATCGTGCAGCAACAGCGCGGCGGCACCAGGAGGCCCATTAGCTACAGTGGTGCTTCAGGTTAAGAACAGTTTCAGGTTAAGTACGGACCTCCGGAAATTAAGTACTTAACCTGAGGTACCACTGTATGTGCCTATCAGTGACAGCCAGAACCACAGAGGACTGGGACCCTTGAAAACTGAACCATCCTTACTCTGAAGGTAAGTCTTCAGTTTTCCTTCTTTATCTTTCTCACAGGTATGCCTGGAGTTAGACATATATATACCTGGCTCTTTTCCCCCCTTAATGTAAATTCTCATTAGGAAGAATTGAAGTATCAGATTGCAACCACAGTGGGGGAGGAACAAAAGGTTAGAGCTCCTCTTCCCTCCCACCCACACATGCTAGGGTCCTAAGCACTTGCAAATTAGTTTTTAAAAGCTAAGGGCGCAGTTGCTGATTGCACAATTGGTATCTTGTCTATTCTGGAGCTCAGTTCTCAGAAGTTTGGGGAAACACTGCTGTAGTCTCTGTTTTGCTAATCATTTCTCTATGGCTCACATCAATGCTCCATTTCAAAAAATGAGCTCTTGGTATCGGTTGTGTGTAGGAAGGGAATCAGAGAAATACACACCCACATCTTTCCTGCCCATTCAATTTGCGCTATGTAGCTTGTCTTTGTGCAATTGTTTCCAGCAGCTCTCTAGATATTGTTGTCTTTCTCAGAAAAAGCATACATATTTAAAGTCCCAGGCATTCCCAGTTTGTTTCAGCTACTGCAACGCTGATTAATCACCACATATACCCCTTCTCCCATGGCACTCATGAAGCCTTCATTTGGTCTTTTCAGTACTGAATTTCTCAGAAAGCCTGAATACAAATGAAGTGGGAGACTTCCACCACCATCAGAAAAAAAGGAAGACAGTGCAGCAGAATTAACGTAGATCCTTGAAGAATAAATATCCCCAAATCTCGTTAATAATGGATGAGTTTAATCTCTGGGTGTGGCGTGGTCCAAAATGCATCAGCTTCCTTCATGATATTTTGTAAACCTTCAGACATGATGGGGGCAAGCATTTGGTGCTACAAGACACAGGGAATTTGTTGCTTGATTTTTGGAATGGATTTAGCATCAACCATTCCCGGAAAAGTATGCATAGGGAGGAATGCTTGTAGAATCATAATGTCTTCCACCTTGGTGGCAGTGCCTTAAATAATCTGGTGGTAGGGGTGGGGATAGCTGTCCATGTCAATTTCTTGCGTTTCTCATTTTTCCGATCTTAAGCTTAGTTCTTCTCCACAGTTCCACATCACTTTTTTTCTCTTAAAAAGAAGAAGTCCTCCTGAAAATTCCTCAGCACTTTAGGGCAAATTGCTTTTGATATGCCAATGTTTGTATGCAGTTTTCCCTGCTGCATTCACATTTTTTGCAAAGCAATTTCCACAACGTAACACATTTTAACTACTTTATAGTTAACAAAATTTATATGCTGCATGTTTGTAAAATGAACCTGTACACAAAACCTAAACAAACTTTAAAATTGTTAGTAAAATGCAACTTTAAAACAGGTGTGTTTTTTGCTTTATAAAAATGCATGTTATCCCCCCCCCCCAATATATCTCTTTTCATGAACAATTTATCTGAGCATATGCATTTCTGTACACATTACATGGCTGAAGAACTGTACTTCAAAATTTGGAGAAGTGTGAATTTGACTGCCTTTTCATCCATATATTGTTTCGGACAGTATGAATTAAGTAAGTAAGCCTACTGAATCAATACCACCAGAATCCAATCTCTACTGGATACATATGTTCTAAAACCACACATCTCAATTTAAACATTGTTGCTGCTGTCCACTAAGATACAGGGGTACCTCGAGTTACAAACTCCTCCAGTTACAAACGCTTCAGTTTACAAACTCCGCTAACCTGGTAGAGTTACCTCGAGTTGAAGTACCACTGTATCTTAGTGCAGAAGTTCTCAACTCGAGGTAACTCTTCCAGGTTAGCGGAGTTTGTAAACTGAAGCATTTGTAACCAGAGGAGTTTGAGAACTTTGCCCCAGGATGAGAACGGAAATCGTGTGCTGGCGGCGCAGCAGCAGCAAGAGTCCCGATTAGCAAAAACATGCCTCTAGTTAAGAACAGTTTCAGGTTAAGTATGGATCTCCGGAACGAATTAAGTTCCTAACTAGAGGTACCACGGTATTTTTAAAAGCCTGGGAGAGTAAACCTGCCTGAAACCATGGAGAGCCTTTCAGAGTCACATAGACCAGTGTTTCCCAAACTTTGGTCTCCAGCTGCTTTCAGGCTATAATTCCCTTCAACCCTGACCACTGTGGCTAGCTAGGGATGATGGGAGTTGTAGTCCAAAAACAGCTAGAGACACAAATTTTGGAAACACTGACATAGACAGTACTAAGCCAGCGGGACCACTGATCAGGTTCCCTGTAAGATACAAGAAAGGAGAATCTGGATAAACATCAAGAACTTTCTGAAAGCAAGAGCAGTTTGACAGTGGAATGGACTTCCTTAGGAGATTGTGGACTCAACCTTCATTGGAGGTTTTTAAGCAGAGGTTGGACGGCTATCTGTCATGGGTGAGATTGCTGCATTCCAGGAGTAGATGACATTCAGGGTGGCTTCAAACTCTGCAGGTTTGTGATACTAAGCCTGCTTCTTATGTTCCTGAATTGGGCAAGACTTGAAGGTCTAAAGCACAACTTGAGAACTGCAGCATTGACACGATGTCACTTTTCTGTTAGAAGCACAGGATGACCACTGCCATAGTTATAGTTTCTTTCTCTCTCTCTTTCTCTCTCTCTCTCTCTCTCTCTCTCTCTCTCTCTCTCTCTCTCTCTCACACACACACACACACACTTTTCTGTTCCCCCAACCCCCTGCCCACCCAAGCCCCAGGGAACCCATATGGAAAAGTCATCTCTTCCGTAGCAACCATGTCAGGAAGATGAACATATTACTTATTATAACTCCTACCAATTCATTTGGCAACTTCAAGCTTTTAAAAATTTAAAGTAACTTTCAAATTATCTCTATTGCACAGGGGAGTGCAAATGAAATGCAAATTGACGAGGATGACAAAGTAATTGGATGATGTAGGCAGTTCTTTTCCCTCCCATCCTTCTTTTTGAGCTTCCAGACAGAACTCTCACTTTCATTTGAACGGGCTTCCACACGGACTTGTTTCTCATCACCTACAAAATTATATTTAACTTACAGAGCAATCCTACACTTACATTACACCAAGACCAGAGTTGCAGCACCGCTGTGCTAGCACAGAGGTAGCTGTATGTGATATGGGGTTATTCTACTGCATTGTAGGGCTGGTCCTGCAGGCAGAATTACCGTATTTACTCGAATCTAATGCTCACTTTTTTTGGTCAAATTATGTTGCGAAAATAAAGGTGCACATTAGATTTGATGTAGAAAAACAGGTGAAACTGAAAGACTTTGAGGAGATAAGGATTAACGGAGTGGTTATAGTTTCACCAATTAAATGACATTTCCAAGACAGACAAAAAGAAAGGTTTCAGTCATGAGATATCAAGATTTCAAAAAGAGGAGGAAGAGGAAGACAATGTAGATTTGCAACAGTGGTTTGAGGGAGGTCACAGCTCAGAGGCAGATGAGGGGGAAAGTTGGGAAATAATGGGAGAGGAGGAGCAGGCAGAGCCGGAACAACACCCAGCTGACACGGTGTCATTAGAAAGCATTCCAGACCCTCCATCTCCCAGAACTTTCAAGGTGAGCCTTGAAAGTAGGAGAGTAAAGAGCTCAAAGACAGATGGCATGTAGCAGCACCCATAGAAGAGACGATGAGATTGACGAATGAGGAAGTGGGAGAGACAGGGTGTGTGTGTGTGTGTGTGTGTGTGTGTGTGTGTGTGGAGATTCACTAGGGACAATGTCATTATCCAAGAGGCTGGGTTCTATAGCCTCTCTCTGTAAAGGCTGAAATAAAAAAATATGGTAAGAAACTTTTCCTTGTCTTTATACTTTCCTGGGCAGCTAGCCGGGAGCCGCTGATAGCATCCTGACAACAAGGCTGCCTTAAGATGTATTCTAAAGTTGTATAGTTACTTATCTCCTTGGCTCAGGGGTCACACAACTCCACACCCTCCAACATTTCTCTGATAGAAATATGGACATACTACCATACCCGCCAACATTTATTAGGTGAAAATACGGACATAGTAAGGAAAATTGGGATATTCCGGGATCGAATAAGAAACCGGGACTGTAAATCCAGGACTGTCCCTAGAAAATAGGGACACTTTGATGGCCTGTAATCCTAAGTCATTCACAAACACCCATTCAAAAGATCTCATCAACTATGTAGTCTTTTCCCATCCAGAATACAGTGGTGCCTTGCAAGACGAAATTAATCCGTTCCGCAAGTCTCTTCGTCTAGCGGTTTTTTTGTCTTGCGAAGCAAGCCCATTGACGGCTTAGCACTATTAGCACTATTAGTGGCCTTTAGTGGCTTTTAGCGGCTTATCGGCTCAGCGGATAAGCAGATAAGCGGCTTAGCAGCTTAGAAAAGGGGGGGGAGGAAAAAAACCCCTGCAGGAACTCGCAAGACATTTTCGTCTTGCGAAGCAAGCCCATAGGAAATTCGTTTTGCGAAGCACCTCCAAAACGGAAAACCCTTTCATCTAGCGGGTTTTCCGTCTTGCGAGGTATTCGTCTTGTGGGGCACCACTGTACATGCATCACTGAAACCACCTCCTACCAAGTTGGCCATTTTCATATATTTCCAGCATCCAAAGCTTTATTCAAAGTAATTACTTTGTCACCCATCATATTACAATATCACTTTTTGGGCAATAAACAGCATGTAAGGAAATCCAGAACTCTGCAGATTATTCATGAGCTTGGGGCTTATGCACTTTATGAGTTGGTTAAAAACTCCTCTCCCATAAGATTAATGCTGAACTAAAAGTATGAGAGTTACAAGATAATTGCTTCCTGCTTTCTTCAATGAGGTCCTTAATGGATCTTTTAATATGGCTGAGGCAGGTGTTTCCATCTGGAAGATGTATTCAGTCTCTGTGTTGGCAAAACACTTGACCAGTTTGTTAATCAAGAGATTAACACCCCACTGGTTTCTTGTCGCTCTCTCACCATTTTCAACAAATCACAGAGATTGTCTTGCCTTCTACAAAACTGGCTTCAAAGAGGAAGCCAATAAAACTTGGTATCTGTCCAATCGCTGAAGGTTAAACATTTGGCAAGCAACGTCTTATCATTATTGGCAAAAGTGTTATTTTCTTAATTGTACTGAATGGATAGGCTGTAAGCCTTAATTTTTTAAAAAAAATATATCAAGGTGTTCCACAATGTCATTGTATTTATGTAATTTCATTCCTTTAATATCTACTATGTCGCAGCGCATTTGATTATGTGCAAATTGCTTTTCATTGGAGCAAAACAGATGCCATCTTATACGTCTACACTGTTTCCTGACACATCAAAAGAAGCGATGTGCATTGGTCATGCAATATTGTGGCACTCGCCATTTAGAATTTTGGATCAATTATTCCATTTTTAAAAGCAGATACAGATCTGCTGGCTTAAACTGTGCACCGTGAAATTGCACTTTTGTGCTTCCAGTGGAACTTTTGCATATATATACTTCTTCCCCTCTACCTGTTTCCCATAGGCCACATCTGCACCATACACTTAAAGCACTAATATACCACTTTCACGGTCCCCTTGCAAGAATCCTGGGAACTGTAATTTGTCCAGGGTGCTGAGAGATGTTAGGAGAACCCTATTCTTCTCATGGAGATATAATTGCCAAGGCCTTTTTTCATCTGGAACTCAGTTCTGACACCTCTCAGGTGGGCACCATTGCCATTCTAAGCAAACGAGAGGTGTTTATGGTGAGTTCCGGCACCCCCTTTTCAAGAAAAATAGCACTGATTCTTGCTAAAGTGATATAACAGTATTGCCTACCCTGATCAGTAGCTCAGCGCAGAAGCATGGAGCTGGCCCGCAGTCACAGCAGCCTCAACGCCAGTTCTTCCAACCAGAGGGAGATGCCTCAGTTCTCCCCCTCTACCTGGAAAACAATTTGATTCAAGCCTATCTGTGGGATCAACCAATGGCAGGCAGGCACAGGAGCGGGATCGCTCTGTGGGGATGGAAATGACGGTTCCTGGGAAGTCTTCACTCAGGTCCATTCTCAGAGAATAAAAGTGGGCCCGACTCTCACAGGGCAACACAGATCTTGACTGGTTGTTGAGCTGGGGTTAGGTTGATAACCTTGCTATGGACTTAACTAGTTGCCTTATTTGGGCCTGGGAAAGAATTTCTCCTACCAGGTCTTTAGGGGTTTCACCTTCCTCATCGCAACCATCATAACTTTGGCAGATAAGGCATTGGGTAACACCAGGTCATGGTTGGAGGGGTGGGCAGGTTGTAAGCCTCTGCCTGCCGTTCTAAGGGAATGGGGTATCCCATTAAAGGGATCCTGGAAGAGTTGCTTCTTTCTGGATGCTAAGTAGGGGATAGGACCATAGGACTCCTCAAGTTGGTGAGCCAAGAGAGATGGTGACTATTTGATGCATGTCATAGGGCCTCCCCATGGTCAATTATCCAGGTTGGTTGATTAAGGCTGATTGCCTTAGCCTAACCTCTTACATCTGTAATCAATGAGGTTTTGAGCTACTTTGAACCATGCAATGTTGCCACAAGTGGTCTTTGGTCAGTTATGCGTGGCTGGGCGGAAGGCACACTGCACCTGGGCATGCAATAAACTTCCCCTCCCACAGAGCTTCATACAAATGGATTTCTGTGTAAGAAATTGGCCCTGTATACCTGAAGGAGTGTCTAAACGCCATCATCCAGCCTGGACACTGAGGTCCAACACCGAGGGCCTTCTGGTGGTTCCCTCACAGCGAGACATGAAGCTACAGGGAACCAGGCAGAGGCCCTTCTTGGTAGTGGCATCTGTCCTGTGGAACGCCTTCCCATCAGATGTCAAGCAGATAAACAACTATCTGACTTTTAGAAGACATCTGAAGGGAAGTTTTTAATGGTTGATGTTTTATTGTGTTTTTAGTATTTTTTGTTGGGAGCCACCTAGTCAGATGGGCAGCATATAATTAATAAAATTGTTGTTGCTGTTGTTACCCTGGTACCTCGGGTTACAGACACTTCAGGTTACAGACTCCACTAACCCAGAAATAGTACCTCGGGTTAAGAACTTTGCTTCAGGATGAGAACAGAAATCGTGCGGTGGCAGCAGGAGTCCCCATTAGCTAAAGTGGTACCTCAGGTTAAGAACAGTTTCAGGTTAAGAACGGACCTCCAGAACCAATTAAGTTCTTAACCTGAGGTACCACTGTATATTAAATGAAGAATACCCAACACCAAGATTGCTATGTGATTATCAGTGCACATGCACTTAGTCCCTGCATGCACACACTGGTCTACATGCATACACTTTCTATTTTTTAGAAGAACTCACTTACATTGACCATGAAGCTGAGGCTGAGGCTACAATACTTTGGCCATCTCATGAGAAGAGAAGACTCCCTGGAAAAGACCCTGATGTTGGGAAAGATGGAGGGCACAAGGAGAAGGGGATGACAGAGGACGAGATGGTTGGACAGTGTTCTCGAAGCTACAAACATGAGTTTGACGAAACTGCGGGAGGCAATGGAAGACAGGAGTGCCTGGCGTGCTCTGGTCCATGGAGTCACGAAGAGTCAGACACGACTAAACGACTAAACAACAACACATTGACCATAATGAAACATATGTTGTAGATACTTTCCCACATCTATTCTGCTATTTTTGTGATATACAAATGACGTGAGAAATAATAATAATAATAATATGAAAAGCTGACAAATGTGATCTTGGAATAAGTTCTTTGGATTTCATCCCCAAATTATATAAATCCAAGACTCATTTCACCAGGCCCATGTAATAGATCTGTTAGAATTAAAGTTAAACTCCTCATTTTAATTTACTCATTTATGGGAGAATGAATACTAACACAAAGTATTTACATTTAAGCAGATTGAGATATGCCTCTTTCCTCTTCAGGAAGAGCAGAAAGACATGCCTTATATCAGCGAATCTGGATCTTGCAATTAAATTTACTCAAATGGTAATCTTTTATTTCTCCCCAAATAACAAGGTTTTATCTTAACAGGGCATGGAGCCTCACTAATATACTTGGTGCCTCATTTATATGCACATAGGATCAGAGCCTATCTTGTCAAGAAGGCTGGAAAGGGGGCTACTGCAGAGCTATCTGATCTGTAAGAATCCATTGCTTTGATTTTTAAAAAAGAAAGTCATTTTTGTCTGTCTTTTAAACTGAACTGCACAAAGGATGCCCAGCAAATTAATGAAGTCTCTGTTCTATTTATGTGCATTTAGAGACACATTTCACTTCCTATGGCACCCAGTGGTGCCATTAAAATGGCTTACCGTTCTGAACAGTGTGCGGGCCTATCATATGCTTCTGTCCTTTGACACAGCTTGCTTAATGGATGATGCTGAAGAGCCTTATTAGGCAAACCAGGAAAGTAATACCAGAATTGCCCCCTAGGGACCCACAGCTGCTTGGGTTCCAAGTGCATGTCAGTGTAATGGCTGGATCTCCAAACTGTGCAACTACTCAACTCAGCCAACCCACTAGGGAAAGGAATAATCTGCCAGTTATATGAAACTGTTGCACAATTGGCTACCCTTCCTCTCACTTCGTTAAGACTCAAATGGGGAAAAGATTTCAGGGAAGAATTAGAGGAACAATTCTGGGAACGAATTTGGAACCAACAACCATTTGGTTCCATCTCAACTGGAACTCGAGAAAATGCTTTAAAGATAGCACATTGCTGGTGCATGTGCCCAGCCAGTCTATATAGAATTAATAATAGCACATCCAAACTTTGCTGGCAGGAATAATACAATTTACCTGGCTTTCTAGTACACTCATGGTGGTTTTGCCCCCAAATTATCCCCTTTTGGGAAAAGGTTCTTCAAACAATTAATCAAATGTGACAGTCGCTACAACCAGACCCAAAATTACCCCTACTATCTTATTTAACTCCTCAGATTAAGAACATAACTAATAAAGACATCAACTTCCATTCATAAACAGGAGCTAGACTAGTGAGTGCAAAAAAATGGGAAAACTTTGAATGCAAATATTTTTGAAGCCTGGATTTCTCAAGAATGGGAAATTTTGCTTATGAACAAGTTAATCATTACACAAAAAGAATATCATTGGGGGGGGGGAGACTCACACCTTTTATACAACATGATATCCTTTTATTATCTTTGTTAAGACAATCAAACAAGGTTTTCACCCTCTATTGATTCATGGAAGCTTGTGGAGAGATACTTCCATTTGATTGCCTTTCTTGGAACATCTAAAACTACAACCAACAGCTGCTATTTTTCTTTTCCCTCCTGTATAACCACTAAGATCTGTTTTCCCTGTATGGGCATCTTCTTCCCTGGCTGCTACCCATCAAACTCTTCTTCTCATGTTCCATCTGAGTTCTGCCTTGGGAAACACTATTCCAAAATGTGAGATATATGCTAGGAAAGTTATATGCTATGGAACTGAGACATTTTGTTTGACAACTGGAGGAAGACGGGGAACCAAATCTTCAGTCGGACTAAGAAGTAGCAAGCCTAAGATTATCATTCAAATGACTGATTGCTTTGTCAGTGCAATTATAATGTTCTTTATATGCCATTCTTAATGCAGATTATTTTCTAAGTACTATATTGCTATTTTACATAGCTGAATATTGCTATCTATTTTGCTTCAAAGTTCAGAATATCATTATCTTCTTTATGAATATAATAGTACACTTTGAATGAAGCATTAAAAATAAACCAATTGATTTGTTTCAGTTATAGTCTTGAGTCTTTAGCACTGGTTATGCTTTACTCCCTCAACAACTGGGTTGCTAAGGAGCAAAACTGAACCCTGATTAGATCACCAAAATTAACACACAGAAAACTGGGGTATTCTGAAAGATCAGTTCCTGAACTTATATGTACGCAGACTTTGGCTACTGAAGATAAATAATATAAACACATTAATGTGACAAGTCTTTAATACAAAAAAGAGACTGTGAGTTGAGGAGAGTTAAATATTGACTCAACCAGTAAGAAAAGCAGTGGTATTTTTTACTATTTACGGCTATACTTAATGTGGTTTAAATGTGTCACAGTGCTTTTGTCCGCAGTGGAAATGCCCTGTGTTCTTTAACCAGAGAAGAAAAATATGAATTAAAGCAGTGAACCTCCTTGCAATTTAAATCAGACCTGCACAACTTGTAGCCCACAAAACTAAACAAAGCCCATCAGACTTCAGATGGTGGTTCCCCAGGGACCCAGTGAATCTCCAGTGTTTGATGTTTGCCTGGACCTGAAAAAAAACAGAGGAATTCTCAGGAACCAGGACAATGCATCAGACCACCTGAATTGGCTAAGATGAGCAATGTTGAAAGGGAGACAACATTTCACTGGGACATTTGATGGTGCTACACACAGCAGGTCCCTCCTTTGTTGCTCTGAGGCTGCATCATTCAGCATTCTTTGACAGAGCAGAGCGCTCCAGTATATTCAATGGACTTTCCATTAGACTTTATGCATTTGGAAATCCTAAGGAAGGAAGAAAAAAGAGAGAGAAAAAAAAAATATGCCTGGGGAATGGAAAAGACAAGCAGCTAGGGAAGAGCACTGGGAAGCTCAGAACTCTTCGCCTGACAAAAAAAGAAGAAATGATGATGAAAGAAGCTTTGTTAAAAGAGCAGAGACTCAGACCCCGAGACAGAAGCAAGACTTTTGATCAGTGTATGTAGGTCAGGCCTTCCCAACTTCTGACCCATCAAACCAAATGCAGCTCACCAGGAGGCCTACCAGGGATTCAGTCAAACTCCAGCTTTTGCTGTTTGACTAGAATGACAAAGAAGAGGGTGAATTGGATTCCTGGCAGTACAAAAAGACATAACTAGAGGGATTTCTTTGACCTGGCGGCTTCCCAGTTGCTCTAGCTTGTTGCAGTAATGAGATGCACCAATTTGTTTATTATGGTACCTTTCACTCAGTCAAAAGCTGTCAAGTTCACATGCTGCTGTCAAGCATAAGTTATTAGACAGCAAACAAACTGGTTACCTATCCAACTTATGTCTTACTTAGACTGCTACTCAAAGAGCTATGTTAGACTGCAGGTCATTGCACTTTGCACCCCTTCCCCCTAAAGACCGAAAAATATATGCAGTTGTAGTCCACCCGCATGCAAAGTAATGTTCCTGAAGCAATGAAGAGCAATCATTTCAGAGACAGCCTCTCATTACAGATACTAACAAGATCCTTGCAGAATGTGCCATGTCACGATATCCTTGAGCCTTGGTGGAGGGGGAATATGATCTGATAATATTGTATGATCTGATTTGGCTTGCCTGCATAGATATGTGCTTGGTAATACTGTACTGTTTAGGGTATAAAAGTGAGATTTAAGCACCCTAATTATCCACCTGTTTATGGCAGAAAGCCCCAATGACATCTAGGGGCACCTATGCCTAGCTGATTTAGCAACCAAGCATGGAAATACATGCTCTCCAATATTTCTCCAATGAAAATAGGGACATCATCATCATCATCAACAACAACAACAACAACAATAATGCCCTGCCCATCTCACTGGGTTTTCCCAGTCACTCTGGGTGGCTTTCAACACATATAAAAACAATAAAACATTAAACATTAAGAAAAAATCCCTATACAGGGCTGCCTTCAGATGTCTTCTAAAGGTTGTATAGTTATTTATCTGATTGACTTAGCAGTCACTTAACTCCATACCCTCCAACATTTCACCAATGAAAATAGGGATGTCCCAAAGAAAAGCAGGACATTCTGGAATCAAATCAGAAACTGGGATGGCTTCTATGAATCCAAAACTGCCCCTGGAAAATAGGGACACTTGGAGGGTGTGAAATAGCTGCAACGTAAACAATTCTGTGCCTGATCTAGTGCTGGGATGGCACAGGTTGTAATCTTGTTCAGATCACTAGTGATTGCATGTGTAGGTCCCCAGACCACCCCTCAAATAATTTCACACATCACACGTAATTTTAGTTTTGGTTTTTGGGCACTATTTTGGCCACAACTTTATTAAAATATAAAATCAGTGAGTGGTTGTTTAGACATTGGTTATGACTATCTGTCCCCCGCCAGGGACAGAACTGACATTCCGAGCTCCGATCGGAAGCCAGTAGAAGGGAAAGTCAAAGTTGGGAATCAGTTGAGCCTCAGACCACGGCGCTCACCCAAACAGCTCCCCAAGGCTTGCTGGCCCAGGTCCCATGACAGGGATTGGACGAAATCGTGGCAAGCCCCAGGATTCCTTTAACGGAATTCCCTTCCAGCACCATTGGACGAGCAAGCACAGCCTATCCTGACCCCTCCACCACCAGCAATTTATAACCAATGCCTAACCGCAACCTTACAAGTTGTGACAAATTGCTAAGTAGTAAGCAAAAACCAAATGGCACCAGCCAATCTGCCAAATGGCAAAATTCCTACTAGGCCCCTGCACCAAGGCAGATGACCCCATGACAGGCAAAGCAAGGTCAACCGAAAACAGGGAGGGCGGGCGGGTGATCCGATGCACTCTGCAAAAGACAAAGGGAAACCAAAGATCCCCGTATTTAAAGCCTAATGGTCCCACCCACCAACTTGCAACATGCAACTTGCCCCAGCAACCCGGTCATCCAATCAAATGCCCCGGGCAGCAGCCATAAACCTGCCCGGCAACACAGGGCTGACCTGGTGGCCCACACCGCAACACACACTCTCATTCAATTGGAGAATGCGCTTTGCACCAATGAGAGGGGTCACTCTGCCATGATTTCTTCCATCAAAAATAAGATTTATCATGCACTCCTATATATGTATGGTGTTGGATCATGGCCTCAATCAAGAGACCCAAGGATGCGAACTTTTCCCTTTTTACAGGCAGTTTCCAACATGTGATGCATATAATGGCAAGGGGGATGTGATTGCATGGAAGCTTGATTTCTTACCTCTCTAAAGAGAAAATCTCTTCTCCCAAGGTTCCCTGGTGTTTCTTGCCCCAACCTTATGACTCCAGGTTGCTAAAAGAGGAAAACAGAAGTCATGCTGAGCAGACTCCATGCCATCAGAGAGCTCAAGCTGGGAGGGTAAATGATCTTTCACAGCAAGAAGCATACCAGTCAAGCAGCAACAACATATCCTAGCCTCTGCTTGGAGTCCTGAGGTGTGGAAGGAATGAAGAAGAAAACTGGATGAACTATGTGAGCTGAAAGAGAAAGACTCCTACTGTCTTGATTTTTATTATACTTATATGCCACCTGAATTTATAGTCCTCCACAAGCAGCCTGATACCATGCATCATGGTTTCGAACAGTTCCTGTGTCATCCAGTTGCAAGCATCCCCCACCCTAGCTTGTTCCACAGTGGGTGACGCTGTGGTCTAAACTACTGAGCCTCTTGGGCTTGCTGATTAGAAGGTTGGCGGTTCAAATCCCCATGACGGAGTGAGCTCCCATTGCTCTGTCCCAGCTCCTGCCAACCTAGCAGTTCAAAAGCTCGCCAGTGCAAGTAGATAAATAGGTATTGCTGTGGCGGGAAAGTAAATGGCATTTCCATGTGCTCTGGCTTCCATCACAGTGTTCTGTTGACCCAGAAGCAGTTGAGTCATGCTGGCCACATGACCTGGAAAGCTGTCTGTGGACAAACGCCAGCTACCTCGGCCTGAAAGCGAGATGAGTGCCGCAACCCCATAGTCGCCTTTGACTGGACTTAACTGTCTAGGGGTCCTTTACCTATTTTGCAGATTATGTTTTATTATGTTTCCTGGATTTTATTGCTTTATGGTTTGTATGTTGCTTTGATTGTTGTTTGGCTGAGAATTCTGACTTATAACAAACTTTCATCACAATGTAATGGGTTGATTCAGTAGAGGGGTTTTCAAGACCCTAATAATAATGCAGAGATGTTACAAAGCATTAAACGCCATCCTAAATATATTAGTAGAGAACTAACCCCATAGTTGCAAACCCATAGTCACCTTTGGCTTAACGTAACCATCCAGGGGTCCTTTACCTTTACCTTTATGCAATAGGCATGAGCAACCTCAACCATGCATTTTGGGGACATTCCACTGCACGTCTCTGCCCCCACTAAGCCCTCCCTAACCTCTATTGTTCTTCGTTCTCAACCACAAGTGTCATCCACTAAGATCGTTTCCTGTTGCTGCCTGGAAAAAGGTGTTCAGAGACGCAACCATTAGCAGCTTAAAGGCAAGCATTACTACATTTCCCAGAATCAGCGCTAGATTTAGCCCTAGATTTTGCTTTGGCTTCTAGCTTAACTTATATTTCCACTTCAGCTCATCTATCTTGACCAGAGTGCCTCCATTTTCCAACACAACTCCCAACACAGCTGCTATCCAAGCAACATGGCAGAAAGCAGTGTCAATAGACACAAAAACCCGAGGAGATGTTTCCGCATCAAATGTCTCAACCACTTGAAGGAGGAAGTTCCTCCTTGCCGTTGAACAGCCCATAGTTCCTCCTTGCCGTTGAACAGCCCAAAGACTCAATATGCAAGATCATCATCTTTTAGCAACAACCCAACCAACCAGTTAGAAACTTGTTGTCATGACAACCATATTATGAACACATCAACTCTGAATGCGTATTTTATTTTCTTCCATTCCCTCCCCACATTTTTAAAAAGAATGTGAACATTAATTCTAACATAGACAGGCAAAAAGTCAGTCAGGAGGGCAAGAGGGAAGTTGATGTATATAGCACCAGCTGTAATAAAAATTGATTTAAAGTGACCCAAATATTTACTTTATTATCTTATTTTGCTGTGCTATGCCATAGTACAGCATTTTAAAGCCAGCAGAGCCTTCAAGACATAATAGCAATTTGATGGGTGGGCAACAGCAGGTGATAATGTTTATATCCATACTATTAAAACCTTCACTGGCTGATTTCTGCAGACCAAGCTGTTGTTAAAAAAGCACATGAGATTAAGTAAAACACTTCTTCCTGGTCAGTTGGCAATCCCATCAATGATATATTTCAGGACATGGGACTGTTTTTTGTCATGGGAAACTTAAAGGACTTAAACCTCAACTGCACTATGCACTGAAAGCAGCGTCATACCACTTTAAACAGTTGTGGGTTTCTTGGGAGTATCTTGGGAACTGTAGTTTGTTTAGGGTGCTGAGAGTTGTAGGAGATGCCTGTTCCCCTCACAGAACTACAACTGATTGGATTGATTGTTAAACCACTTCGAAAACTTTAGCTCTGTGAGGGGAACAGGGATCTCCTAACCATTCTCAGCACACGTAACAAGTTACAGGATTCTTTTAAGGATCACAGCTCCCATTTCCCCTGCCCATTGGCTGTGCTGACTAAGGCTGATGGGTGTTATAGTCCCCGATAATATTGACTACTCGTAAACTTCACATTTTAGAGCAGGGCTAGATAACCTGTGGCTTCTAGATGTCTTTGGGACTCCAAATCCCATCAGCTCCAACCAGCATGACAAATGGTCAGAGATGATGGGAGTCAGAGTCAACAACATTTGGAAGGCCACACGCTAGCCATCCCTGGTATATTAGGTGGGAGGATGGAATACAGAGCTACTGTTTTCAGTCTCAGCTGCGTATTTCACTCAGAAACACAATCAGTGGTGGATTTTAGGCTCTAAAGTTACAGCAGTGCCCTGTGCGATGCTAAAATTGGGTGCCCCCATCTCTCACACTCCATTCTGCATCATTGTTGAGGTGCTCCCTGCAACACCAGCTGCCGCTGCCACAATATCGCCTCACTTCACAGGCCTTACAGATTTTTCTAATGCTTCAAAAATCTGCACAACCTGTTTGATCAGGGATTGAACTAATGAAATTGTATGCCTTCTGCTGCATTCAGGCACAGCGAATTAACTGTGCACAGTCTCTTTAGCTACAGACTAACCTCCACTCCTTTGGACACAAAAATATTTCTTCCAGGTCTGTGTCTAGAGGTCTGCCTGGAAACTTTACATAACCCTGTCTAGCAAACCTGCTATACAGTGGTACCTTGGTTCTCAAACTTAATCCATTCTGGAAGTCCGTTCCAAAACCAAAGTGTTCCAAAACCAAGGCATGCTTTCCCATAGAAAGTAATGCAAAACGGATTAATCCATTCCAGACTTTTTAAAAAATCCCTAAAACAGCAATTTAACATGAATTTTACTATCTAACGAGACCATTGGTCTGCAAAATGAAAGCAATAATCAATGTACTGTACTATAAAAGAAATAAGACAGCATTGTAGATGATAAAAATTAAAATTATTTTTTTTTTCTTACCTGCACTGATGATAGTCATTATTTGGATGGGGGGCTTTTATCCATTTCCACAGTCACACAATCAATCAATCCACACAGTCACAAAAACAAATTAACCGAAAAAGCCTCAAAAACAAAAGCACAAAATAAATAGCAAAAACAAAGGCGCCAAACTTAATCCATTCTGGAAGTCTGTTTGACTTCCAAAATGTTCAAAAACCAAGGTGCGGCTTCTGATTGGTGCAGGTGCTTCAGAAACAATAGCCGACAACTGTAACAGATGTTCGGCTTCCGAAAAGCTTTTGAAAACTGAACACTTCCGGGTACTTCCGGGTTTTCACCATTTGAGAACTAAGGCGTTTGAGGACCAAGACATTTGAGAACCAAGGTACCACTGTATTATCAGTGTATCTTGGATGCTGAATGAGTCAGCAAGGTTGAACAGGTAACACGTACTCCATAGAAAGTAATGCCAATAGAGCATCATGTTTAATTTTCATTAAAACGATTGCCTGTCTTCAGTCCCACATTCGTATCTATGTTTATCTGTTCTTCTTATGGAAAATGTCTGAGAGTAATGGCAAATCAAGTGAGCTTGCCTTCCAGCAGCCACACTTTTCTATCCCCAAAATGTGTTGTGATCATTTCTAGATTATTCCTCGGTTTATTTTCTGCCTGCCTCAATAAAGAAAACTATATTTCCTTTTATCTCTGCATATACAATGTTGAAATTGAGTATTCAAACAACTGTCTATGTAGGCTAGTTGTCACTGCTCTTGAATTATCTCCATCCTTGAATCCTGCTCTACATAATAAATGTTTCTCTCACTTGAACACCACTTACTGCTGACCAGCCGAAGGCCAGCTTATCTTTAGAACCAAAACCGTAGGCAGTATTTGTGTAAATAAATCTCAATTATGTAATTGCTCGTCAGTGGTGAGCTGTTCAATTTACAAATCCAGCATGAGAGACAGCAGCTTAAGTGGTTTTCAACACCAAAGGGCAATTAAGTAATGTTGAGTGCACAAAAAAGTACCGAAAGGCCTTGGAAGCAACAAATGTTTCACTTCTTTCCTTACACAGCCTCCTCTTGAGTGGTAATTGCAGTCCAGTGATAGAGCACATGTCTTACATAAACGGTCTCAAGTTCGTGAGAAGGATTTGTATCTGAAACCCTGGAAATCTGCACCGCCAATCAAGTGTACATAGACCAAGCTTCCCTAACCTGTCCTCCAGTCATTTTGAACTACATGAGACCGAGCAATGCAGAAGAGCTGAAGGCTGCTATTGAAGCTTCCTGGTCTTCCATAACACCTCAGCAGTGCCACAGGCTGATAGCATCCATGCCACACCGCATTGAGGCAGTAATAGATGCAAAAGGGGCCCAAACCAAGTACTGAGTACATGTGCATGCTTCTACTTCTCAGAGGTCCAATATTGCTCTATTTGCAGTCCTTGTTTTGCTGATTTAATTTAATATTCCAGTTTTCTGAGATTGTTAGTTTGGGCTTTTCACAATTATAACAAATAAAGGCCTGACATATCTCACTTTGCATGTCATGAGTCTATCTCATATATTAGTTTTACCTTTTAAGTTGAATTACTGAAATAAATGAACTTTTCCACAATATTCTAATTTTCTGAGTTTCACCTGTAAAGTTATAACAATACCAAATACCGTTTATGGAGATTTCTCTGAATCTCTAGACTTCCCACCCTCCCCTCCATGGGTCTTATTGTCACCATTTTCAATAATCCATATTTTGTTTCTGTCCATATTGTCCACAGTGTTTGTCACATTACAAGTGTTATTAGAATCCTGCTAGTGTTTTCATCTGCTTACAGTGGTCTCCTAAACAAATCATAACCCCCCCCATTCTTTCTTGAAGTTGCTGTCTTCTTGATTCCTGAGCTTTCCGGTCAGTTCTGCCATTTCGGCATAGTCCAACAGCTTGGTTTGCCATTACTCTCTGGTAGGGACTCTTTATTTGTTCCATCTCTGAGTTAGTAGCATCTGTGCAACTGTTGTCGCATACATAAAAAGTATTTTCTGCTCCTTTGGAATGTCGATACCCATTATTCCTAATAGAAAAGCTTCTGGGGTTTTTTTTTTAACAAAAGTTATTTTAAACATTTCCCCCCCATTTCATTATGCATCATCTCCCAGAAAGCTTTTATTACCTTACACAACCACCACATATGATAAAAGGTACCTTCTTTCTCTTTACATTTCCAGAAGGTGTTTGTACTTGTTCTATACATTTTAGCTAACTTTCTAGGAGTCAAATACCACTGCCACATCATTTTCATATAATTTTCTCTTTACATTTCCAGAAGGTGTTTGTACTTGTTCTATACATTTTAGCTAACTTTCTAGGAGTCAAATACCACTGCCACATCATTTTCATATAATTTCTTTCAGCGTACAACATGCCAAGAATTTCAAGTCGGTTTTCCATAACCTTTCCCAGTCTGAAAGCAGAATATTATGCCCGCAATGCAGTTTCCTGTGTTCCCCTGATTAACTCCACTTAGTCACATTTTATTGCTCTGGATATAGAACTTCGGTGGGGAAATGCATTGAATGAATTGGTGCACAGCAGTTTCCATGATTATGGCAGTTTTCGAAGGCTGCCATTATAACGGAAATCACAGTGGGAATGTATCCATGAGGATCTGGGTTCCACAATATAGCTTTCCATGAAATATCTACCTACAGGAATTACCGTATTTTTCGCTCTATAAGACGCACCAGACCACAAGACGCACCTAGTTTTTGGAGGAGGAAAACAAGAAAAAAAATATTTTGAATCTCAGGAGCCAGAACAGCAAGAGGGATCGCTGCACAGTGAAAGCAGCAATCCCTCTTGCTGTTCTGGCTTCTGTGATACCTGTGCAGCCTGCATTCACTCCATAAGACGCACAAACATTTCCCCTTACCTTTTAGGAGGGAAAAAGTGAGTTTTATAGAGCAAAAAATACGGTAAATGGATCTTGCCTGTTAATGACATGGCCCTCCACTAAATGTTATTGCATATGGAGATGCTAATTGCATTTGTTGTAGACCAGGGGTCAGCAAACTATGGACCGTGGGCTGGATCCAGCCCAATTGCCCTCAGGATCCGGCCTGCAGACGTTCTGTAGATTGGCGATTCTGTTTGTCTGTTTTTCGTTGTTGTTTTTCTGTGCCGCAATTTTTTTCAGTGCCATTGCCCCCGCCCCCCACACACCACAGTGCCTCCTCCCTCCCTCCTCCTGGCTTCTCCCTGCCCTTCTCCCCTCCCTGCATAGTGGAGGAAGGGGGCTGGGCTGAGCTGGCTGAGTGCCATTTTGGGCAGCGCCTCTCTGGAGCCAACCAGCCCTTTCGGGCCACTTGTCCCTCCGCCACCGCCAGCCTATGCCCCTCGCAATGGCAGGCACAGGAGCCACAGTTGGGAGAACACAACGCCAATGGCAGCTGCATAGGTAGGCAGGGGGAGGGGAGGGGGAGAGAGAGAAGCCCCCTCCGCCGTGTGCATGGTCAGGCCTGCCACAAGGTCTGGGGGACGGTGAACCGGCCCCCTCCCAAAAAGGTTTGCTGACCCCTGTTGTCGACTCTGGACTAGGCATTCCCAAAATGTGGTCCACGAAACACCAGTGACCTGCAAGGATTATTCTGGTAGTCCATATTGTATCTCTAGCTTTGTGGTCAAAGACAGGACACAGCACATCCATCACGTTAATATTAATATTTATTTTTATTTCTTATTTCATTTCATAGGTATTTGCTGGCATCCATCTGTCTCAGGCCACATGACCCGAAAGCTGTCTGCGGACAAACACCGGCTCCCTCAACCTATGGAGCGAGATGAGCGTGCAACCCCAGAGTCGTCCACAACTGGACCTAACAGTCAGGGGTACCTTTACTTTTTAAGCACTCTGAGCTCTTGCTAAGTATCAACTTACTTGATACTTAGCAAGAGCTCAAAGTGTTCACCTTGACTTCAATATAGCCCCATGAAAAAACATCATGTTAAACCTTCTGCAATATACATTTAGGTATTTTTCATTGATGTGCCAATTAAACAATTCATATTTAACAGGACTACAATGCTACGTTCAAAGGTAAGCCTGTGATTGCTCAAACTTTGAATCACCTGGTGTGATGTGAGGATATCAAGTGATTGATGGGTAGATGGACATTTGCACCTCTCAAAAATGGTCTGTGAACAATGAACCAGTTCTGGATTCGAGGCTCCAGTTGCAAAATTTGGTTGAAATTTGGTTTTATTTGAAACATGTTGTTGTTTGTTGTGTTTGTTGTGATTGCATTAGCTGAAAGAAATGGAATATGCAAGGTCACCTTGAGCAATTTTTGTCTTCAGCTGTGGAACTGGTTTTTCCTCCTTGTCTTTTATTGCTCACAACTGGTTTCCCCCTTTCTTCTGTTCATCTAAAGACATGAAAATCTCTTTGTGCTGGGAGCCGACTGTTCTCTCGGTTGACAGCTGACATTAATACCAACATCATATCACGTTGGACATCATGGCTCTGAAGATAAAATAATATTAAAAATTGGTGCCAGAGGCCTTTTACATTTCCAGACTTTGCAGACAGTATTTAGGATTTTTTTTTAATGTTTATTTTTTATAAAAACTCAGTCTAAGCATTTCAATAGATTGTGGTTATTCCCCCCCCCCAACAGAAATAATTTGTCTAAATAAATGTCTTGTGTACTTTCACTATAATTTATAGTTGTTAATAGATGTTTCTGCCGAAGGACTAGACAAAAATATCAAAAAGTTAGGCAAACATATTTTGATTTATGCCATTTGTTCCATAGACTTCTGCTACAAATGCAAATTCACTAGCTTAGCTGAGGATTTTGTTATTGCTCTGCTTTGAAGACCATCTCAAGGCCACATTGCATTTAAAGCACCTATCTTTTTGGAACTCATTTGAAGCCATCCTGTCCACAATTACCCAGGAGATAGTCTCATTCAGTTCAATGGAACTTTCTTCTGAGTTGGGGTGCATAGGATTCCTATGTCACCTTGTTCATCTCCAATGACAGAATTGTTTTTTAATGCTGCAGCTGAAGCATTTTATAATATAGGACTGAAAGAATAGATAGGGACAGGGACAGCCCATGTGCACAAAATAGAAATGTTCAACAAGAGAACTTTGGTTTATTATTACCCCATAGAAAACATGTGTGCAACCCCAGTGGAATCCAAGCATGATACAAAATTGTCCATAGGCATTAGATAAATTTGCATATAAAGGTGAATCTTCCTAATTTGCACTTTCACAAACAAAACGTGAACCAAAGCACAGCCATCCTGTGAAATGTGCACTTCTCTGAATTTTGCAATGCACATGCTGAAATAGGGTGTTCTTACAATCCAAATATTGGTGAAAATAACATTCAGAAATGCATTATATTGCATCAGAAATGCATTATATTAAGGGAAATATAAACATTAGGGGCAATGTCCTTGGGGCAATGTGTATTAGACAAAATTACATACAAAAATGTGTTCCGTATATTTGCACCCAAATCCTGATGGATTTGCAGGAGCATGTTTTCTTTAAAAGTAAAGGTACCCCTGCCCGTACGGGCCAGTCTTGACAGACTCTAGGGTTGTGCACTCATCTCACTCTAGAGGCCAGGAGCCAGCGCTGTCCGCAGACACTTCCGGGTCACGTGGCCAGCGTGACGAAGCTGCTCTGGCGAACCGGCACCAGAGCAGCACACAGAAATGCCGTTTACCTTCCCGCTATAAAGCGGTACCTATTTATCTACTTGCACTTAAGGGTGCTTTCGAACTGCTAGGTGGGCAGGAGCTGGGACCGAACGACGGGAGCTCACCCTGTCGCGGGGATTCGAACCGCTGACCATGCGATCGGCAAGTCCTAGGTGCTGAGGTTTTACCCACAGCGCCACCCATGTCCCATATGTTTTCTTTACCAAATCACAAATATATATATATATACTGTATGGGGAATTGAACCTGGGATTGGAATATTATCATTACTATTAATTTTTTTAAAGGAAAGAAACAGAAATTGGGAGAATTGTCCTTCGCTAGCATCAGATGAAGATGATGGCCTTTCCCTGTTGGACCACAGCACCTGATATCCAGAGCTGCCCAGCCTTACCCTCCAAACACGGAATTCACATTCACATTACATAACTAATAGCCATTGGTTGATCTATCCTGCATACCCATACCCAATGCTCAGTCATCAAACATTATGCAGAGTTCTTTCACAATCATGGCCCTGTAGTCTCCATATCCCATGCTCCACCGAGATCAGTGCAATACATTACTGAAGCATGTTGGGGTTTTCTTTTTTTTAAAAAAATCTAATTCTGCTTTCAGTTGTTGCCTTTTAGATGCTTTGTGGTGTTTTATGTACATGCATGCAACATTTAGAATAGGACAAATTGTCTCTGATTGCTCCTTTCTCTTGCTGAAATTGGCATTATAAAGAAGATTCACTATATCACAGATGTCAAGGCCTTGCACAGAAAAACTTTCAAGCAAATAACATTTTAAAACCAACTGTTACAATTGATTTCTTTTAAAAAAGAAATACTGTGATTATTTAAATGAATTAATGATGCTTGTTTTCACTGCATGACACAGAAGACATAATCCTTCTCTGCTTAAGCACAGTTTGAGAAAGATCTAATTACGCAAGTAACATGTTTTTTATATCTTCTGCCTTGCTTTTATCTACTCTCCTGATTTGTTTATGTGGAATTAAAATGCATCCTAGAATGTTTTATGAAGCTAGTGCCTGAAGTATTAGGAAGGGTTTGCCTTTTTTTGCAAATTTCTGCTAAGTGAAGGCTGCTTTATAAAGAGGCAGTAGCGTCTAATTTCATTGTGGCCCTGCTTTTCCTTCTACTATATATGTCTTACATATAATAACCATGTAAGAGTGTCGTCATACTGCAGTTTGCTTGGCCACCTACAGGGGACACTGTGAACTGCAGCAATGAGGGATGAGAGAAAAACCCAGAAGTAACATGATGGGTGATAGGAGGAGCACAATGAGGACAAGGAAGGTGCCCAGAAGTGATGGTGTTTGGGTGAACGGAATCAGGAGAAGTGGCTGGGATGAGGTAGATGCCCAGAAGTGAAAGCTGGTCAGCATATGGATCTGCAGCGGTGGTGGGATAGTGAAGGGGAGAGAGGAGTTTGCATATGGAGTGAGCAGAGGTGCAGCCCCTAGTTTATCAATAATAATATAGTTTCATGAGCACAGATCAGAATTCAGAGTAAGGCTGCAAATTCCATTCATACTTACCTGGGGGTAAACCTCATGGAATCCAGTAGGACTTACTTCTGAGTAAATATGAATTGGGTTGGACTGTAGGCCTGCAATATAATCAAACTATAAACCCCAAACCCAAATGTGTCATCTTATCAAGCTTCAGGAGACTAGGTTGTGAAGCTACTTTTTAATTTCCCTAGTCTCTCAAATTTATACAATGGTACCTCGGGTTACATACGCTTCAGGTTACAGACTCCGCTAACCCAGAAATAGTACCTCGGGTTAAGAACTTTGCTTCAGGATGAGAACAGAAATCGTGCTCCGGCAGCGCGGCGGCAGCAGGAGGCCCCATTAGCTAAAGTGGTGCTTCAGGTTAAGAACAGTTTCAGGTTAAGAACGGACCTCTGGAACCGATTAAGTACTTAACCAGAGGTACCACTGTATAACCAAACACAAGCACCCATTTGAACAAGACAACTTGTTAGCAGAGGAATTTCTGCACTAACTTTCTTTAACTACGAAGGACACAACACTACTTCCCTGTTCCCCAAAGCCATGTACTGTTACATAATTGTATATCCAAGCCGAACTCAGTGAATAGGCGATTGCTCACCTCTCTGTAAGCTTATGTTCATTCTTGAGCATTTATTTCCAGGCCTGTAATGTACCATAATCTTTACAATGTGTCATTCTTTGAATGCAACATTCTTAAAATGTCTAATGCATCATTCTTGGTAATTTTAGTCTTTTACGGCACTTGTGGCTTTGTTAGTTTAAAGTGAGGGTGATTTGGTTGCTAGAGAATCTTTTGAATTGACAGCCTGGTACACATAGTTCTTGTAAGCCCATTAGGCCGAGGGTTTTCCTTAAACATCCCAACAGTCATGGCAAGAGGGCAGAGAAGGGGGTTGCTGCCATCTTAAAAGCTTGGAGCTTTGCATACACAGAATGTCTTGATTTCGTTTTGCCATAGTAGTTCCTAGGAAGAAAAAAGAGTCTTTCTCATATGATGATAATGATGATGGTGGTGGTGATTGTCATGGTGATGATGATGATGATTTATTACTTATACCCCGCCCATCTGGCCGGGCCTCCCAGCCACTCTGGGTGGCACCCAACAGAATATTAAAAACATGACAAAACATCAAACATTAAAAACTTCTATAAACAGGGCTTCCTTCAGATGTTTTCTAAAAGTCAGATAGCTGTTTATTTCTTTGGCATCTGATGGGGGGGGGGGTGTTCCACAGGTTGGGTGCCACTACTGAGAAGGCCCTCTGCCTGGTTTCCTGTAACCTCACTTCTCGCAGTGAGGGAACCGCCAGAAGGCCCTCGGCACTGGACCTTAGTGTTTGGGCTGAACGGTGGGGGTGGAGACATTTCTTCCGGTATACTGGGCCGAGGCCATTTAGGGCTTTAAAGGTCAGCATCAAGACTTTGAATTGTGCTTGGAAATGTACTGGGAGCCAATGTAGGTCTTTCAGGACCAGTGCTATGTGGTATTGGCAGCCATTCCTAGGTGCCAGTCTATCTGCTGCATTCTGGATTAGTTGTAGTTTCCAGGTCACCTTCAAAGGTAGCCCCACGTAGAGCACATTGCAATAGTCCAAGCGGGAGATAACTAGAACATGCACTACTCTGGCAAGACAGTTTGTGGGCAGGTAAGGTCTCAGCCTGCGTACCAGATGAAGCTGGCAGACAGCTGCTCTGGAAACAGAATTGACCTGTGAGTCCAAAATTACTCCCTGGTCCTTCAGGGGCACAGTTACCCCATTCAGGACCAGGGAGTTCTCCACACCTGCCTGCCCCCTGCCCCCCTAAAACAGTACTTCTGTCTTGTCAGGATTCAACCTCAATCTGTTAACTGCCATCCATCCTCCAACCACATCCAGATATTAACAGTGGCGTAGCGTGGGGGGTGCAGGGGGGGCCGGCCGCACCGGGCGCAACATCTGGGGGTTAGGGTTAGGGGGCGCAAATCCATGGGTTAGGGGGCGCAAATCCATGGGTTAGGGGGCACAAATTACTTGCCTTGCCCCGGGTGCTGACAACCCACGCTACGCCACTGGATATTAACACAGGAAATTCACTGCCTTCGCTGGTTCTGATTTAAAAGAGAGGTAGAATTGGGTATCATCGGCATACTGATGAACACCCAGCCAAACCCCTGATGGTCTCTCCCAGCAGCTTCATGTAGATGTTAAAAAGCATGAGGGAGAGGATGGAACCCTGAGGCACCCCACAAGTGAGAGCTCAGGGGTATGAATACTCATCCTCCCCCCCACTTTCTGGACATGGTCCAGGAGGAAGGAGTGGAACCACTGCATAACAGTGCCCGCAGCTCCTCTGGATGGTCCAGAAGGTTGTCATGGTTGATGATATCAAAGGCCACTGAGAGATCCAGCAGAACCAGGAAACAGCTTTCACCTTTGTCCCTAGCCTACCAAAGATCATCGACCAGTGTGACCAAGGCAGTTTCAGTCCCATGAAGGGAAGTTTCAGCCCGATTGGAAGGGATCCAAATGGTCTGCATCCTCCAGGCATGCCTGGAGTTGCTCAGCAACCACCTGCTCGGTCACCTTGCCCAAGGATGGAAGATATGAGACTGGGTGATAGTTGGCCATATTGGTCAGGTCTAAGGATTTTTTTTAAGAAGCAGTTTAATGACTGCCTCTTTCAGTGCCTCTGGGAAACCTCCCTCACAGAGGGAAGCATTAACCACCCCACAAAGTCCATCGCCCAGCCCTTCCCGGCTCACTTTTATGAGCCAGGATGGGCAAGGATCAAAGTGACAGGGGTTGGTTGGTTTCACTCATCCAAGCAGCCTGTCCACATCCTTGGAGGTAACAGATTGGAATTGATCCTATGCAACTTGCTTGGATAGTTGATCCTATGCAACTTGCTTTATTTGCAAAAAAACCTTTGCAAAATCATTGCAGGAGATCTTGGGGTCCTTATTGGGCCCCGATTGCACAGGTGGTTCAGTTAAATTGTGAACCACTTGAAAGAGTCTCCTGCTGCTGTTTTCTGCAGATGCAATAGAGGTGGTGAAGGAGGTCCTCTTCACCTTTGCCATCGCCACTTGGTAGGCTCAACGTTGAGTACCAAGGCATTTAAAAACCAAAGTACCGCTGTATCATCGTAGTGTAACTTTGAATTCTTCCTTGTGACTGAATGGATATGTCAATTTCTGTTTCCCTCTGTTTTATCTTTTTTCCATTATTATATTCAAGTCTTCATGAAAAGTCATCAGCATATCAGTACACATTTTTCCTAATATATAGTTTTTTATCAATCTTCCCCAATTCATGCATTTACTTATTTTTGGTATACATTCTTTGACTGGGAAATTACATAACTAAATTTGTAGAAGTACGAATGTCAACACAGTAGGTTTGAGTAAAGTGTGGATAAGATAGGGTTACATTAAAATTTCTCCTCCATCCCAAATAGAACCACCCATGAGTGATAACTCACACAGGTTAAGCAGTTAAAATTGTCGAAAGCAATCGTTTACACAAATCATGCATAAATGGAGGTTTCCATAAGAACTTGCAATTTATGTCACATTGGCAACATTTCACAGAAAGTGCGATGCCTATAATGAGTGTGTTAAGAAACATACAGCTTTACAGCTCTTCTTGTTATACAAGTAATGTAGAATAGTCAGAGTAATCAGCCCAAGTTTCTTTTGCTGCTCATTATTTAACAAAATACTGTTGGGGGGGGAGCAAAAACAACGTCTGTAATTTCCAAGACATCCTATTACGTATTCATATACTTTTGCAGTTATTTGAATAATAAAAAGGGAACCTACACAGACTCGTTTAGTTTCCAGAACAATTTGATTTGCACGCACAGTACATATTACAACACATATTACAAGGTGTAATGAAACTGCTAGCAGTTCCTATATAAAACATAATTGTGCTCGAAAAACAAGAAAGATGTCAAATTAAATAATCAGGATTATATTGTAACTGTCTCATAAAAATATATGGCTTGTCCCCCAAATGACCATAGTTTTCAATGGCAATGTTTATATCTATAGAATTGCTCACCCTTCTCTCCTTGTTTCATTTGTTCTGGACTGAGATCCAAGTTAGGACTGTGGTCAACACAACCACAGATGTTTCTGCTTTGCTTCCTTATTGGCAGTTGGTAGACGCTGGTGTGGTTGGTTGGGAGATAAGGAAGAAATAGAAGTGCTCTTTTCTCTGGGTGACCTAATAAGGGGGCAAAATGAATTGGTCTTGTCCCTTTATAAAGTCATCTAAGTTGGTGGCCATTACTTCACCTTGTGGCATTGAATTACAAAGTTTAACTTTGACTTGTGTTGCAAAAATGACAAACCAGCAGAACAGGGAATAAAATACAAACCAGGCCAAATTTCCCCACGTATTCCCATTGCCAGCCTTGTCTCAGCAAGCCTTGGCAAAGGACTTTAAATACACAAGATGAACAAAATATCTTAGTTATGTTAGTTCAGATCCTTCAAGTGTCACCATTTTCCAGGGACAGTCCTGGATTTACAGAAGACATCCCAGTTTCTGATTTGATTCCAGAATGCCCTGCTTTTCCTTAGGATGTCCCTATGGCCATCAGAGAAATGTTAATGAGTATGGAATAGGACATTCCTATTTTCACTGGAGAAATGTCAGAGGGGGCATCCGTATTTTCATCAGAGAAATGTTGGAGGGTGTGCTAGCTTTCTCCACATTCTCTCTTCTTGCCCTTTGAAGCAAATGGCAAAGCCCAAAGGTTTTTTTACCAACAATCCACTGGGTTGAATCAAATGGTGTCCCTCAGCTGACATGCAAGCAGAACTTGGAGGGAAGGACTTTCACTGATCCCCACCTCTAGAACTGCTCCAGAGGGTTGAGGGGCTCTGCAGAAGATATTTGGGGGCAAGAACGATGGTTTGCAGGCCGTGAAAATTGCTCGCCTCTCTTTTCCACAGACAGAAGCCTTCCTGTCAGCTGAGCACACTGTAGGATAAAAACCCTTAACGTTAAATGCAAATTAGATACTTTCCCTACAAAAGCTATAAGCAGAGAGCATTACTATTTTCTTTTTTAAAAAAAGATGATTTCCAATTCTATTGCTATCATTCTCTGGAGAACATTGCTCATTTATGTGATAGTAAGTTGAGTGAATAAGTCCATTTTTCAAAAAAAGAAAGAAAAGGCCCATCTCCCCCTCAATATGTGTTGAGTGGCAATAGAGCCAATTGAGAAAAAGATTAGAAGCAAAGAGTGAAATGCCTAGGATACTTTAATTTGGAAAAGGAGACAAAGGAGAAGAGACACAGCAAGATGTACAGAACAGTGAATGACCAAAATTTCAGTTCTCTGCTGCTATGTACTTTCAGAGAAGAACAGACATTGAGCAAAAGACATGCGGTGAATTCATACTGGATACAAGGAACCATTTCTTCCCTCAGAATGAACCAGCCATTATTTACACCTCTGGGACACGCACGACATTCTACCAGTTAGAACGTATTACATATGCGTTTCAGTGGCCAAACTATGAAGCTGTTTTATACTAAATCACACCATTGGTGCATCCAGCTCAATATTATCTACATTGATTGGTGGTGGTTCTTCCAGGAGATGCTGAGGGTTCAGCCTGGAGCCTTGTGCACCCAAAGCAGATGTTCTGTCCCAGAGCTGTGGCCGTTTCCCTAGTGAAATCAAGGCACCAATAAACTTTCCCCGCTGCAATGAATGGGGACTTCTGTGAACCCATCTGATGACTGATTTGTTCCAATAATGCCAAGAAAGGCTTGCTCATAGATGATCCTCAACTTGGCAACAGAACATTGAAATAGTTTCTATTTGAGATCCACCAGTTCTCGCTGCATTTCTGAAACAACACAGAAGATTGTTGTTTAGATATGCTTTTAATTGTTGTTGTTTTTGCAGGCTATATTACACTGTTTTGTTTTATGGTTGTTGCTTTAAAAAATGAGGTCAATTGGCTATATGCTTTCTGGATAATTCTGCCAGGGTGCACATTTTTAAATAACTATAATTGCTACAATTATTCTAAGAGGAACTATAGGCACAAGCCAACCAAAGTGAAGGGAAATTAATTTGAATTTCTTTCAGAGGTTGAAATTTAAGAATTGAAATAAATGGGCGCAGTTGAAATAAGCATGCCATTAAAAGAAACATGGATAGTTTCTTCTTCATCCTCATTTTTGTGAAAGATTGTGTAAACTGGCATCACCCATGTCATAGGTTGTCTTGCAGATGGTATGCAGCCAGATATGGGTGTGACCTACGGATGGATGAATTGGGTGGTACCCAGCTAGGTTTTTCTCAGAGTAGATCCATGGAAATGAATGACCCTTAGTCATGTTTCTTAATTTCACTGGGTCTACTTTGATTAAAACTTAATTGAATACCACCCACTGCTTCCACATGTGTTCAGTCATTAAATCCATTCCACCCTGTTTCTGCATTTAAGATACCAAGCAAACCATAGCATCTGCAGTAGAAACAATCCCTGCTGAGAAGATTCAGCAATTGATTGGCAGGGTATGCTCACACACACAGAGAGAGACAAGGCCTTGGAAGCATAGGTACAAAACATATCTTCATAGTAAAGGTGAAGGGACCCCTGACCATTAAGTCCAGTCGCAGACGACTCTGGGGTTGCAGTGCTCATCTCGCTTTACTGGCTGAGGGAGCCGGTGTTTGTCCGCAGACAGCTTTCAGGCCATGTGGCCAGCATGACTAAGCTGTTTCTGGCAAAACCAGAGCAGTGCACGGAAACTCCATTTACCTTCCCGCTATTTGCGTGGACAGGCGGAGTCCCCAGATCCCGAGTGGTCCCCCCGTCATGTGGAATAACGACTCTAGACAACGTGCTATGGGATTAAATTGGCCACAACTTTATTAAATTTCAAATGTGGGTAGACCTTGGCTCAGGCATTGGGCGTTCTCCCTCCCTAGTCCCCAGCCGGGGACCTAGGGAGCATCAGGGTTATCCAGTGTGTGTGGGGGGGATGGGCCGGCTCTGGAGAACATATGTTCAAGCAGAGATAGCCGCCCCCGTTACGCCGCCGCAGGGGAGAGCAATGACGACCTTTCGGCGTACGGCCAAAGCCTCCCTTCAAAAACCCCTTTAACGGGGAACCCTGGTATCGCCGCCGCAAAGAGGAAGATGGACTAAAGGATTCCGCCCAAGGCCTGATACCGCCAAAGTTGTGACGTTTTGCTACGGGAAAGGCGAAACCTGCCAATGCAGGGAAATTCCTTTCCGGCCCTTTAACAGCGACCTTATCGTAGCAGCGCCCGCATACCTGTGGAGACAGGTTAACCTGCAAAACCTATGAAGAAAAGTTAACCTGCAAAAGAAGACATTAACTGAGGGTGGGTAGGGTGGGAGAAGCTCTGGAGCCAAGTGAGGATTAACAATTAAGATCCACCCTCTATTGTGTGGGCAGGTAATCCCTCCCCTTACCTGGCCTGGTTTCCCTGGCAACACTTCCCCCAGGTGGGATTGGACAACTCGCTGGGGTAGGCGGGGACCTCCAGGTATCCCACCTGAGGGAAGGCAAAGCCTATGCTGATGGGGCCACTCCAGATCCAGGGCTGCACGCGTCCACGCAAAAGGCGCCCCCCGTTTTAAGTGGGGAGCGGTCATTATCTACTTGCACTTTGACGTTCTTTCGAACTGCTAGGTTGGCAGGAGCTGGGATCGAGCAATGGGAGCTCACCCCATCACGGGGATTTGAACCGCTGACCTTCCGATCAGCAAGCCCTAGGCTCTGTGGTTTAGACCACAGCGCCACCCGCGTCCCCGTCTTGATAGTAGGGAATGGAAAATCTAAAGCACAGAGTCCTCTTGAATACGTTCAGGACTACATTGTCATAAAGGATTTTAGAGTAAATGCACACATCCAGAAGGATTTTAGAGTAAATGCACACATCCCAAGTAGTGCCTGTGGATGTTGTCATACTGCAACTACCTATAGCCTGGCCATCAGCTACAGGCTGAGGCTGGCAACAGCTGGCATAACAACATATGGAGTGCAGGATTGGCTCCCCCTGCTCCAGACATACACTTGAATGTACAGCCATTGCATTCAAATGTGCCCACTTTCTAATGCATGTGCTTAGGATTGCAGCCTCAAGAGGATTTCATTTGGGTTGCTTTTTTAATACCTCATAATACCCCATCCTGATCAGGGGTGCCAACTTGAATAAAATATGGGAGGGGGGGGCAGATAAGTTCTGTACCGCATAATCGATCACAAGACGCACACACGCATTTGAATGTCAATTTGAATGTCAATGCTCATCAACTGGGGTATGTGTCCCAGCCTCCTCAAATATTTTATTGGGGGGTGGGAGGTTGAAGGGACCTCAGCCCCTGAGAGATGACTCCTATGATCTCAAATAGTCAGTCAGCATCTTAAGTAGCCAGCCTTGCAGAACTCACGAGTAAGATGGAGTCCGGCCCCCTCTGCCATTGCAGCAGCTTTTGTAGGTGGAGTCAGTCAGGCCAGGTTGGTAACAGGTCAGCGAAGCAGGAAGCAGATCTTGTAGGACTTGCAGCAAAGATGGTAGGCGTCAGTTAGTTGGTCAGTCTGTAAGTCCCGGTCTCTCTCTCATTCTGGCAATATATGCAATACAGTAATTGGGAATTGATGCTTTTGAATTATGGTGCTGGGGGAGACTCGAGAGTCCCATGGACTGCAAGAAGAACAAACCTATCCATTCTGAAGAAAATCAGCCCTGAGTGCTCACTGGAAGGACACATCCTGAAGCTGAGGCTCCAATACTTTGGCCACCTCATAAGAAGAGAAGACTCCCTGGAAAAGACCCTGATGTTGGGAAAGATGGAGGGCACAAGGAGAAGGGGACGACAGAGGACAAGATGGTTGGATAGTGTTCTCGAAGCTACCAGCATGAGTTTGACCAAACTGCGGGAGGCAGTGGAAGACAGAAGTGCCTGGCGTGCTCTGGTCCATGGGGTCACGAAGAGTCGGACATGACTAAATGACTAAACAACAACAACAATTGGGAAAGGGATTGTTGCAAAGCTTTCCAGAGTTTTCTGCCCTCTCGCTCCCCCCTAAAATGAGGGGGTGTCTTACCATGTTGTGTGTGTTTCTATTTTTTTTTTTTTTAATAAAACTTCATTTCTTGGATCAGCAAGCTAATTTCCTGTTTACTCAGCTTATTAGGTAGGCAGTGTCTCTTCCTACTCCCCTTATGTTTTTAATTGCCTGCTGCCTATTTAAGCCTTAGGTGACAGAACTCACATAATGTGGCAAAGCAAGCTATAAACATTAAGCAGGAGAAAAGAGCTATAGGAACCACAGGTCTCAGCCTAAAAAGTTACTTCTAACCCAAAAGCACTAAACAAAACTCATGGAGTCCGGAATTAATGTTTTTGTCTTTGAGATCATCAAATCTTTGCCAGGCTTTTGTCCCTTTTCACACGGAATTTTGCAGTATACTCGGTAATTTTACAGCTTGCTCTGCTTACATACAGTAACTCAATAACATTTAGAACAAGTCTGAAAATCAGAAAGGCCAGCACTTACTACTTGCGTACTAAAGATGGGACTGTTTCTTCAGCCTGAGTTCCATTCAGTTTGTTCCCAAGTAAGGGATGCGGGTGGCGCTGTGGGTTAAACCACAGAGCCTAGGACTCGCCGATCAGAAGGTCAGCAGTTTGAATCCCCCAGACGGGGTGAGCTCCCGTTGCTCGGTCCCTGCTCCTGCCAACCTAGCAGCTCGAAAGCATGTCAAGTGCAAGTAGATAAATAGGTACTGCTCTGGCGGGAAGGTAAATGGCATTTCCGTGCACTGCTCTGGTTCACCAGAAGCGGCTTAGTCATGCTGGCCACATGACCCAGAAGCTGTATGCCGGCTCCCTTGGCCAATAAAGCGAGATGAGCGCCGCAACCCCAGAGTCGGTCACGACTGGACCTAATGGTCAGGGGTCCCTTTACCTTTAAATGGGTATAGGATTGCATCCTGAGATTGAAACTTGTCTGTGAGTATGGCCATTTATGTTGAAGCTGGGATTTGGAATTCTTTACTGCTGATAGGTCACATGCTTAATATTTGTGCTGCTAGTTCACACACTTAGGACAGTGATACCTTGGTTTAAGAACAGCTTGGTTTATGAACAACTTGGATTAAGAATGCTGCAAACCCGGAAGTAGGTGATTCGGTTTGTGAACTTTGCCTTGGAAGCTGAACATGTTCTGCTTTCCTGTTGAGTGTGTTCCATTTGTAAATTGAGTCTCCCACTGCTAATCAGAGGCTTCCTGTTGAGTCTGTTGGCTGCTGAGTCAAGAGGAAATATTTGGAGGTTTTGTTTTTGCTGTATTTTTTTGCGTTTATGTTTGTGTGGCTTTTTCAATTCTTTTACGGTGAATTGTTCTTTGTTTTATGGGACTGACTTGTGACTGTGGCTTGTGACTTCGTTTTTGTGACTGTGTGGAACCCAGTTCAGCTGCTGATTTATTGTGTGACTGCAGAAATGGATAAAAGCCCCCCCCCCCCCATCCAAACAATGACTATCAGTGCATGTAATAATTTTTTACTTTTATTTTTTAATCATCTACAATACTGTCTTATTCATTTTATAGTACAGCACACTGATTATTGCTTTCATATTCTGGATCAATGGTGTCGCTAGATAGTAAAATTCATGTTAAATTGCTGTTTTAGGGGTTATTTTTAAAAGTCTGGAACAGATTAATCCATTCCTAAACGGCCTCGGTCCAGTATACCTGAAGGAGCGTCTCCACCCCCATCATTCTGCCCGGACGCTGAGGTCCAGCGCCAAGGGCCTTCTGGCGGTTCCCTCATTGCGAGAAGCAAAGCTACAGGGAACCAGGCAGAGGGCCTTCTTGGTGGTGGCGCCTGCCCTGTGGAACGCCCTTCCAGCAGATGTCAAAGCGATAAACAACTACCTGACATTCAGAAGACATCTTAAGGCAGCCCTGTTCAGGGAAGTTTTTAACGTGTGATATTTTACTGTATTTTTGCTTTCTATGGAAGCCGCCCAGAGTGGCTGGGGAGGCCCAGCCAGATGGGCGGGGTATAAATAATAAATTATTATTATTATTAATTATTATTATTATTTTGCATTACTTTCTATGGGAAAGCACGCCTTGGTTTTAGAATGCTTTGGTTTTGGAACGGACTTCCGGAACAGATTAAGTTTGGGAACCAAAGTACCACTGTATATGCTGCATCAGTTCTGAGATCCACAGCAAAAATAGGCAGTATTAAGTGGTGACCTTTAATACTAAGAGTAATAAGCATGGATATGTATTCTGCAACTCCTTTCATGCCAGCACTTCCATTACTGCATTTAACATACCCTCCAATGTTTCTCCGATAAAAAAGGGACGTCCTATTCAATAATAATAATAATAATAATTTCCTTATTTATATGCCAGCCATTAAACACTGAATAACTTGACTATACTTGTCTGCCTTCAGATGTCTTCTAAAAGTTTCATAGTTATTTACCTCCCTGGCTCGGGGAGGTTGCATAATTCCATACTCTCCAACATTTCTCCGATGAAAATAGGGATTTCCTAAGGAAAAGCAGTATATTCTGGGATCCAATCAGAAACCGGGACAGCTTCTGTAAATCTGGGACTGTCCCTGGAAAATAGGGACACTTGGGGGGTCTGGTTTAATGTCTGCCTTTTCACTGATCTTTAAAGAAGGCCTGTCACAAATTTGCTATTTATAATTTTTGACTTTGCACATGTCTATTTATTTTGCTTTTTGTAGTGATGGCATCTTTTAACCATCTCTCTGTTAAAAACACACACATATGCATAATACCCTCAGCAGTGTTAGCAGTAGCTAATCAGAACACATGAATATCTATGTCTAAATCAATGGTTGTCAACTTGTGCTTCAGGGAATCTTGGTGGACATTCTTGCTGGGAGTAGACCAACATGCATCTTTGCCCGAAAGAAGGTTGAAGTGGCAAATTCCCTCCCTCCAAAAGAGGGAACACATTAGCCAAGCAAGCCCTCTGTGTTCCGAAAGGTGAGACCAAGAATATGCCCTAGATTGTTCTACCATTCCATTCCAGGGGTCCTTCACAGATGAACCAATGTGAAAAGGCATATCTATCTATCTATGTTTGGAGGCAACAGTGGCACACACTTCATAAACCACACCTGCCGCTGTATTTCATTACATCTTCTGGGATCACAGCAGCATGCAATCTCTGCCTGGTCTAATTCACAATGACTCAGGCACTTTGCTAATTATGTGCATTTCTAGAATTCTTCTAACTCACCTCCCACACACAGCAGACTTTGATTAGATGTGCCCAAATGGAAAATAATTTAATCAGGATATCATTTTTAATAAACCTCACAGGCTTATTGCCAGCACATTATAGGTGCCCAGTCATTTGGCAAAGCAACACCCTTCTGAATGGCACACACACAAAAATCTTTGCTGTAAGGTTAAAGGCACACCCCGCATATAATTCTGGTTCCTTGTATATTTCATCAAATGGAAAATGAAAGGTTTTGCTAAAGCTTATGATATTTATATGGGACAAATGTGTCTCTAGCTTATTAAACAACAAGAGATTTGACGGGGGGGGGGACTCATTTGAATCTACTGTATTTCAGGGGGTTCTAATAAAATCAGCTGAAATTGGCAAAAAATCATGACATTAATTCAAGAAGAGCTTATGATAAAATGACAGATGCATTGCTGTTCATGAACAGCCACATCTGGCCACAGAAACCTACATTGTAAACACAAGTATTTATGTCAGGGGATAGACAGCAAAAGCTCCAGATCCAAAAACAGCTGAATCTGGAGCCAAACCAGGGCTTAAACTATGTTAGCCCAAGCCCGGGTGTGTTTTTGGTGTGTGCTCCCCCGATATACACATACCCCTACAAAGCAGAAGCTAGTGACGTTCACCTCATTGTCAGGGAATGTTCTGCAGGCAAGCAAGGAGCATTACTGGAGTTCAACGACAAATTTTCTCAAGGAAAAAACACTCAAGGAAGGTGCGTGGCAATGCTGGTGAGGCCTGCTGAGAAAGAGGGTGACTGTTGGGAAGTGGAAGCCTGGGAGAGTCCCGAGGGCCAGTACAGGGGCTACATTTGGCCCCTTGATCTGAGATTGTCCATCCTTGCTTTACACAGCAGTGAGTATTAATCTAGGGTTACCAGACGTCCCTGGTTCCCGGGGACAGACCCCAAATTTGCAAATCTGTCCCTGGACAAATTCTGCCCCCAGAATGTCCCCAGATTTGCAAATCTGTCCCTGGAAAATGTGGCAGCGGCAGCCTCAGCAGCCTGGAGCCAGCCTGGTAGTGCGGTTGGCTCTGGCTAGCTTCAGGAGCTGCTCGCTGCTGTGGCTCCCGCCATTTTTCCTCGCCAGAAGTCCTCATATGATGTGTATTTTGCCACTGCCAAAGGGGAAATGGGGATGTCTGGCAGTACAGATCTCCTGCCCCCTTTGTTTTGACTGATCGGGGAAGGCTTGGGAGTCATGGGTGGGTGGCACGCCATTGCCCAGGAGGGGTGCAAGGCATGCGGTTTCTCTGCTGGGCAAGGTGCAAAGCCCTTCTTTTGTACCCTGTGAAACATAAATGTGCAGAGTTCTAAAAAAACTGGGCAATAGCGTACCACCCGCCCATGACTCCCCTGATTTCCTCCCCCCTTTGTTTTGACTGATCGGGGGAGGCTTGTGAGTTGTGGCCAGCTGGCTGTTGCCCAGTTTTTTTTAAAAAAACACCTGTGCATTTATGTTTCACAAGGTGCAAAAGAAGGGCTTTGCACATTGCCTGGCAGAGAAACTGTGCGCCTTGTGCCCCTCCTGGGCAATGGCTGCCTGCCCGCGACTCCTGAGCCTCTCCCGATCTGTCAAAACAAAGGGGGAAGGGGGCAGATCATCGGGGAAGGCTTGGGAGTTGTGGGCAGGTGGCACACTGTTGCCCCCCCTTTTTTAAAAAAAAAACCTGCACATTTATGTTTCACAGGGTGTGAAAGAAGGGCTTTTCACCTTTATACAATATGCATGTGTGCTTGGGCCCAGGGTCTTTTGCCTCACCATCCCCACTACTGACTCCCTGTTGCTACTCAGCTTAAAAAAAAAAAAAAAAGTGTCCCCGGATTCATTGAAAAAAAATCTGGTAACTATATATTTATCCACTTAATTTGAAAGGTGATAGAAAGTCACTTGGGACTTTCCTGTTCTTTCTTCTATGTCCCAACGTCCTGCTCTGACAGCACTGCTGAATGAATGCTCGAAACACTTCAATCTTCTCTGCCTGTTGTATGCTGCCTGAACGTGAGACCACATTGCCAAAAAATAAAATAAAATAAAATAAAATGATTCCACTCCCATCGCCCGATCTGTGGAAACAGGCATCTAATCTCTCTCAGTCTTTGCTCGTCTTTGAACTTTCTTCAAAGTCACTTTCCATTGTCATTAACTTCCCATGACACTGGTGCCATGTTGCAGTGAAAAATGAACAGGAATCTTCCTTCAGATGTAGGACATTTGTCGTCACAAAAATAGTAATAATACAAAGGGAACAGGGTGCCCTTGCTTTAGGTCAGAGAAAGCCGTCTCTGAAAACATCCCAATGTTAAAATGTTCCCAGTTCGTGGCACAGCCCTTCTGAAACTTAGATTCGGCTGCATGTTAGAAGTGTTGTGGGGAGTGGGGAGCAGAACTCTTGATTCAAAACATTAGCCTTCAAAGCAAATTGCTTGCATTTACCACGGCTACTGGTGGCGTGAGATGCTGTGGTACATGATTGAAATGGTGCTTAAGGCAGGGATAGGGCACCTGTGGCTCTCTAGGTGTTGAATAAAATTTAGTTGAAACCTAGTGAACCAGCCAAAGTGTAATGTGGGTATTAAGGTAAATATAGGATGCGGGTGGCGCTGTGGTCTAAACCACTGATCCTCTTGGGCTTGCCGATCAGAAGGTTGGTTCGAATCCCCGTGATGGGGTGAGCTCCCATTCCTCTTTCCCAGCTCCTGCCAACCTAGCAGTTCGAAAACATGCCAGTGCAAGTACAGTCAAACCTTGCCTCCGCTTGCATCCTCTTCAGCAAATGTCCACAGCAAACCCAGAAATACTGGAACAGGTTACTTCCAGGTTTGCTGCTCGCACAAGTGCAGAAACGCTAAATCGCGCCACGCACCTCACTGTGCGTCATTTTAGGCTTGCGGACGGGCCTCTGGAACGGATCACATCCGCAAAATGAGGTTTGACTAGAGATAAATAGGTACCACTGTGGCGGGAAGGTAAACGGCATTTTCATGCACTCTGGTTTCCGTCATGGTGTTCCGTTGCTCCAGAAGTGGTTTAGTCATGCTGGCCACATGAGCTGGAAAGCTGTCTGTGGGCAAACGCCGGCTCCCTCAGCCTGAAAGTGAGATGAGCGCCGCAACCCTGTAGTCGCCTTTGAGTGGACTTAACCGTCCAGGGGTCTTTTTTTAATGTGGGTGTTAAGGTAAACATACATACTGAAATAAATTTACTATCATTTGTGCAAATAATGAAAAACGCAAACTATAACATTATAAAAAGAAAGCCAGTGATTCTAAATAATCAAAAATGTATCATGTTTTGTCTTTCAGTAGGGTAAGTACCTTGATTTTCTGTGTTCAGTAAATTTTCATGAGGAGATTAAATCTGAATAGTTGAAAAACAATGCAGTATATTTGGATCAATTGCATTGCCTTTGCAATAATCGAGGAAGCCTATCCAGTTTTCTGAGAATCTTTGCTTTCCTTCAGTCATTCTGATATAATGTGTTAATTTTTCCATAAGGGCATACTACCAGCCAGAGGGCATTTAAGAGCAGGCTGGCTGAAGCGAAGGAGGGCTCCCTTGTGACTCTTAAGGATGGCTGGTGCAGGGAGGAAATGACTGCCCCAACCTAATTTATTGCATTTATCTATCCCATGGATCTTAATGGTGTTATCTATACAGTTCCCTGGCAGTCTCCCAGCCAGACGCCAACCAGGCCAAATCCCTGCTTAGACTCAGCATGGCTGCTGCATTATGCGTTCTCAGACCATGCGCAGGGCTAATGTGAAATAAATTTGTATTTAATATAGATTAATATTTTGAGATAACAAAGTGTGTGGTGCGGAAACTTACAGTGGAGCGAAGCACCATTCATATCGAGAAGGAAAGGTCATCTTCAGCACGCTGCTTTTCATTCCAAATTGCTGCAATAGATCTGAACGATAAACATCATCACAATTAAAAAGTGTGCCTTGAACTCAGGACCCCGCAGTCAAAATTTGACCTTCTTTGATTGGGGAACTGGAGTTAATTCACCTACCAACGAAAGGTGCAATCAGTTATACACATACCTGCATGTAAGCCCCACTGAACTCGCGGAAATCCTCTTGTGAGTAGACTTGCACTATAAATCTATGAAAGCCACAGAGAGGTATCCTGGCCCAGCTAGGAGCCTTGTTCATGGGAAAGAAAGCTTATGTACACATTTCCCTGGTTGGTGAGGAACTGCATCATGAACCCCATGGGGTTGCATGTGCAATCCTCTAGCATCATTATGCCGGATAACTGGTGACAGAACTAACAAACTGTTGAGGTTTTGGTGGCTCCTCCTCTGTGTCAGACAGCTGATTGGCATGATCTGACAGGTTTGTTCTTTTATGTTCAGGATAGCCGTTGACTCTACACATAAGCAAAAGCAGTTCATTCATTCCAGGGTATCAATTCTTCTGCCACCTTTTTGATACATAAGCATAATATTAATTTATCCCCCCCCCTCTTTCTTATGTATATTTATTTTGTACTTTTCAAGTTTATACATCTCACTAATTTTACACATTTCAATAATTTTACAATCATTTTGACATTTCAAAACTTGGCTTCCTTCCCCCTCTTTCTGCAGTTCCTTAAATTTATTTATAATATTGTCTGCATATCCAAATAAACTTAATTTTCTCATTTATTCATCTTCTTTCTGCAAACTCCCTAAGTTTTTGTATCCATTCTTCCTTTGCTGGGACTTCTGCTTCTTTTCATTTTGGTGCAAGTAACATTATTGCCGCTGTAGTAAAGGTAAGGTTAAAGGACCCCTGACAGTTAAGTCATGTCATGAACGACTCTGGGGTTGCGACGCTCATTTCGCTTTACTGGCCAAGGGAGCCAGCATTTGTCTGCATACAGTTTTTCTGGGTCATGTGGCTAGCATGACTAAGCTGCTTTTTGTGAAACCAGAACAGTGCATGGAAACGCTGTTTACCTTCCTGCCAGAGTGGTACCTCTTTATCCACTTGCACTTTTTGGGGTGTTTTTGAACTACTAGGTTGGCAGGAGGTGGGAGCGAGCAACAGGAGCTCACCCTCACATGGGGATTCGAACCGCCGACCTTCTGATCGGCCAGCCCTAGGCTCAGTGGTTTAGACCACAGTGCCACCTGAGTCCCATACATGAATAAGTATCTATACATTTTAATTAGTTCTGTCCCTATAATTCCCAAAAGAAAAGCTGCTGGTTTTTTGTGTGTTTTTCAAAAACAAAGATTCTTTTAAACACCCTTTTCATTTCATTATATAGTCATTATATTTCATTTCCCAGTAAGCTTTAACCTTTCTACAAGATCTTGTAGAGATTAATTTATTCTTGACCCCCAACCATAGGAGCCAACTCCTAGGGGCCAAGGTCTATTCAGCCCCCCAATAAAATATTTGAGGGGGCTGAGCTCCCCCTCCCCAGTTAATGGGCATTGCCATTCAAATGGTGTGTGCACACCACATCATATGCTTGATTATGTGGGGTAAGGCTTACCTGGTGCCCCCAAAATTTTATTCAAACTGGCAACACTGCCCCCAACCCATGTTTATAATTAGAAACAATTTGCTCCTTTTAGCAGCTGCACTGTGCCCTAAAATTTCTTGATGGATAATCTGATTTGTTCTATTTAGATAATGAATTTTGATTTGCTGGAGGGATTTCCAAAAGGTGTGGTGCCCCCGAGAAGCAGAAAGGTGGAGAATTTCCTCCCTTTCTTTTATGAGGCCTTCATTTCCCTCTGACAAGTGATCTATGAGAATGACATTACTCAATGTTTATTTTATCTCAGCAGTTTCCGGATCAAAGCAAGTAATTTTACAAGTACACGCTGTCTCTTGTCTAACTAGCATTTCAACAAGCTCTGGGACTTCTTAATTTTAAATTCTGAGCATAAATTTGTATCAAGTGTTCTCAAATGCATCGTCGTTAAAAAATCACAGACATCTGCCACTTATCCTTCCTTCTGTCAACAGAGCTTAAACTTTCCAAAGCAACTCTGAACTTCCTGGCAAATTCTTTGCTCAACACTGTTCTCTACCAGGCTGAACTGAACTGAACTGAATGAATGAATGAATCTTTATTTGCATCAGCCATTGGCCATAGCAACAAAACAACAATACGATATACAAAGAATAGAAATAAAAAGTCAGTTATATAAAATACATTTTAGGGTTTGGAATCAGTAGTCAAATACTGGATCTTATTCTGATTGCCCCAGCTAAAAACCTTGCAACCTTTGCTGTCACCTTCTCATCTTGATCTGCCAAGAGAAAGGACATTGTGGCAGTGGTTGGGCGAGCCAGAATGGACAATAAAAGTGGGGTGATAATCTTATTCCTCAAGTCTTTATAAAGAGTGAAAGCCAGAAGGGCATGCGCCACTGATTCGGTACTGCCATCTCCACAGGGACATAAGTGTTTTTCGTGTGGAATCTGTTGGAATCATCCCTCAAGTACAACTGAGGGCAATACATTCAATCTTGCGAGAGTAAAAGCGTGTCCATATTTTAGAATTGCTAGGTTATGCAGATAGGGTGCCAGAGAGTCGAAATGGGAAGGTGGAAAATAGTCATACCTTGGGCAAAATTTCCTTATTGTGGCCATGTTGTTCTGACACTTGATAACAGACAGAAGTACTGTTTTGGGGGGACAGGAGGCGGGCAGGTGTGGAGGATTCCCTGGTCCTGAATGGGGTAACTGTGCCCCTGAAGGACCAGGTGCGCAGCCTGGGAGTCATTTTGGACTCACAGCTGTCCATGGAGGCACAGGTCAAATCTGTGTCCAGGGCAGCTGCTTACCAGCTCCATTTGGTATGTAGGCTGAGACCCTATCTGCCTGCGGACTTCTGAGAGATAACGATCTTTGGAGCTCGATCGTTGAGCCGTGGCCTCTGATAGCTTTACGATCCCCAATCAGTCGTTTACAGCGTCCAGCACACTTCCTTCCGTGCTGCGCAACAAATTCTGCTGTCTCTTTAGCCACGGCTTAGCAGAGTAGCATACAGCGGTGTAAAGCAGTCTTTTTCTCCCTTGCTCCATGCAAGCATACACAGACAGGTTCGTCTATTTACAGCTCTTTATTGGTACATTTCTCAGAAAAACAGTCCATCGCTGCTTGCAGCCATAGCAAATATGTCCGTCTCTCTCAAACACACAGAGAGAACAACAGAAAGTACAGGAACACAAGCTCCTCCTTAGCTTCTAAGACTGACGTCAGAAAGTGACGCACACCTCAGAACACTTAACCAGTTAAGTTCTGAACTCTCACAGGACTGTCTCGCCAGAGTGGTGCATGCTCTGGTTATCTCCCGCTTGGACTACTGCAATGCACTCTACGTGGGGCTACCTTTGAAGGTGACTCGGAAGCTACAACTAATCCAGAATGCGGCAACTAGCCTGGTGACTGGGGGCGGCCGCCGAGACCATATAACACCGGTCTTGAAAGACCTACATTGGCTCCCAGTATGTTTCCGAGCACAATTCAAAGTGTTGGTGCTGACCTTTAAAGCCCTAAACGGCCTCGGTCCAGTACACCTGAAGGAGCGTCTCCACCCCCATCATTCTGCCCGGATGCTGAGGTCCAGCGCTGAGGGCCTTCTGGCGGTTCCCTCATTGCGAGAAGCAAAGCTACAGGGAACCAGGCAGAGGGCCTTCTCGGTAGTGGTGCCCGCCCTGTGGAACGCCTTTCCAACAGATATCAAAGCGATAAACAACTACCTGACATTCAGAAGACATCTTAAGGCAGCCCTGTTCAGGGAAGTTTTTAATGTGTGATATTTAACTGTATTTTTGGTTTCTATGGAAGCCGCCCAGAGTGGCTGGGGAGGCCGAGCCGGATGGGCAGGGTATAAATAATAAATTATTATTATTATTATTATTATTATTATTATTATTATTATCATTTAGGCGCTGACAAATTAGACTGTTTGCTTTACTAAAATCCAAAGTGAGTAGCTATTGTGGTGATAAACCACAAGAGTGAAATTTTAGTCCAGGTGCTCTTGTGACAATCTTGCAGCACTAGGGATATTAGACTGGGGGAATTTGAGTTTAGGTGAAGCCAATAGTTAAGTGTTCTATGCCAGATCCATAATTCTACCGAGGGAAGATTAGCCTCTATCAAGCAATTTTCTTTTATGTGTTCCATCCTTCAAGGCAGGTAAAGTCTCTTTCTACTCAAAGTCTTTTCAAGTTGTGTGGCCTGTTGAAGTTGAGGGTTGTTTTGCTGCTGCTATAGTATGGTTGCATTGGCTGGTGGGTGTGATAGACAGATAGATAGAGTGCTATTTTTCCCCAGAAAAAAAAATGGTGCTGGAACTCACCATGAACTTAAAATGGCAATGGTGCCCATCTGAGAAGTGCTGAAATGTGAGTTCCAGCTGGAAAAAAGCCCTAGATGGATAGAAGAAAGAAAGAAAGAAAGAAAGAAAGAAAGAAAGAAAGAAAGAAAGAAAGAAAGAAAGAAAGAAAGAATACTTCAGCCCAACAGCTGAATGAAGCACTCTATGTCTGTTCCATAGAATTCTCACCTGGCACAACTCTGAACCCACCTTGAGTGCTTTTGCTTGGTTAAGAGGGGCATAAACTGCCACAATGCCTGTTGCTAGCCTGGATGGAGTGAGTATGTTGAAACCTCTGATTTTTGTATGGCAGGAATGTATACAATTGTTGAATCCTGGCAAGACAGAAGTACTGTTTTGGGGGGAAAGGGGGCTGGCAGGTGTGGAAGAAAAAATAGAACACTACAATACAATATGTAAACCATACAAAACACAGCCTTAACACAATGAACTAAACAAAACAAAACAAAAACAATTTAAAAGCATACATCATACCTTTTCCATATTCTATCTTTCATTCCCTTGCATCATCGACCTCCTCTCACCTCCCTCTTTGTATTCCACTTCCATTAATTGTTTCAGTAATTCCTTTATCTTTCTCTATTTTCTATCATATAAATGTCTTAACATATTTTTAATCTTATTTCCAATAAAATTAATATACTTATTTAAGCTTAACTCCTTATAGCATTTCTACTAAGGCCATAAAATTTCATTCCAACATTTTCCTGTCACTCATTAATTCTACAATATTTCTATATATAGACTTTAAATCTTTCAGTCTTCTTCCACCATCTCCTCTCCCCAGTCTCGGACTCTGCCAGACACTTCCCTCCACTCCATACAGTCCATCAACCTGGAGATCTTATGTCCGAGGCTCTTAACTCTTTTCCACGTCCTTTCTGCAGGTCTTCTTCATATTCTTTGATGCTAAAGAGCAGATCTCGGGGAAACTCCAATCCAACGATACTTCTATTCCTTCTCGACAGGTCAGCCAAATTTCCATAATTAAAGCTAGGATCCATAAAGTATTTCAGGGCATATTTCAAAATTCCTCTAAATCCAAAGGCCCCCCGAGCTCCAGTCTCCTCCTGACCCAAGTCCATATTCCAAAAGTCAGTTAATCCCTGCATAGAGGGATCTTTCCAACTTTCCTTTTCCAGTCCAGGCCGGGCTCCGATCTTCAGAATCTGACTTTTTCTAGTTTCAATCGTAAAGGGCCTCAACTTGTAGTCTTCAATTTGCCTCTGTAAGACTAAGGCTCCCCCTTGTATTGCTTTAGGTTCGACAACAGCAACTTTCTCCTTCTCCTTTTCAACAATTTGTCCTGTTAAATTAGATTCCTGTGCCAAATCCTGAATAATTTCTGTATTGGTGCTCACTTTTGGTCCCAAAATGTCAGTTTTAGTAGTCATAACATCCATTTTTTTATGAAGCTGTTCCAACAAATAGTTTATCTTGCAAAATGCAGTTACTAAGGCTGCTCCTGCCGACATTCTCAAATGTCCAAGGTCGATCTCTAGTTCCCACAGTTCTTATCCAGCAGCTGGAGATTTCCCAGCTCCACTCTTGTAACAGTTTCAAAAGCTCCCTCTAGAGGGGAACAGTCTCCACTTGTATCAATCCTTTCAAAGAAAGTTCAAAAAGTAAAGTTGGTTTCAATTTTCAGTTACTTTTCCTCCCTTTTAAACGCAGAAGCGGACAATGGAAACAATATATTTCTCTTATTCAACCAACTGTCAACATCCGTTCTCTTCGCTGTCAATGAACTCTCCCAAAACGTCAATCACTGTCAGTCCGTTCCCAGGTTCAGAGCAGTGGCAATTTAATTCTAATCACTCTCTCCTGCAGGATACACAGTCCAAAATTTCCCCCCTCTTCTCCTGCTTCCAATGGGGGTCTAATAATTTCAATCGATGGAAGTTTAATCCTTTACATAAGGCTTTCCAAGACCTTAACTTGTAAGCTCTTTGCTTCAGTCTATTTACAAAAGGGGAAGGCGGACTTCCTGTTTTGAACCTTCCCCGTTCAATGTCAAATTAAGATATTTAAAGATCCAATTTTCCGTACTACTCACGGGTTGTTGTTTAAAATCCAATTGTCCACAGGAAAAAGTCAGTGCTCTCCGGCAGCAGCAATGCGGTTTCACTCCGTGAAAGAAGCAGTCGATTCAAAGCACCGTGCCGCTCACCCCACGTCACTCCGGATCCCCAAAACAGGGTTTCCCCATGAGTAGGGGAGGCGCAAAAGGTGCCAGCCGAATCCCAAGTTCACAGGCTTCTTCCGCCTGTGATTTCGGTGGGTCTCCGCCTTCGCCGTGGTGGTTCAGACCCTACTTTCCACGGAGCAAGTTCCTCCCGATCGGAGGAGCTCCGCCATTGCCGGAGGCACCAACCCGGAAGTCAAGGAGGGGAGGAGTTCTGAGTGGGAGCCGTTTCCCACGTTGGCAGGGGGCATTCTGCCCCCGCTCAGCTGCTCCAGCTGCTGCGCCACAACCCCAGGTAGCCAGCCAATCGGCTGGAGGCTTGGGGCGAGGTTTAGCCACTCAAACGCAGCCGCAGCAGCGTTTCCCAGCCATTGTGCTGCTGCTTCTCGTCGGATCAAGACCTTCAGGAAGGACCTCCTCGACCACGTACAGGTTGAGCAAGCGTTGAGGCTTTCAGTTGTATTTGCATCAACAGGCTCCTCCTACTGGTGGTTAACCCTTGATAGGCTCACCCCTCCCTGAGGGGGTGGAGTCACGCTCTGTTGTTTTATCCAGTGCCTAAGCCAATACCTCGCACATGTTGTAATCAATAAAGTTGTGGCCTTTTTTTAGCCCATTGACCTAATATACTGTGTCCATGTGTCTTTCTTATCCTCAAGCAGGTGGCGGGTCCTCGAATCACAAAAGACATTCAGGCACAAACCTGAAACTTTGTTTTCACCTACATTTCTCTACCAGTATTAAAAGCCCCAATTCTTGTGTAAGCATACGGGTGAACGCATTTTGAAACAGGTAGAGCCTTTTTTTAAAAAAGGGAGGGGCGAGAATAGAGAGAGAGAGTCCATCTTTTAACCCATCTTACGTAAAAGCCCTTCATACAATACATGAGAAGATCAAATAAGGCAAAACATATTTCCTGATGAGGCTTTGTTTCCATGAGTTTTGGGGATTTTTTGTTTAGCCGGTTGGTGCACTACAAAGGATATAAAATACTGATTAAGACGGAGGTTGGTTTGTTTTTTGGGGGAAAAAGAAGGAACTGTATTTGCAGAGGTTGGGCAAGAAGCCAAAGCTCCCTAGTGGAGTTGTCAAGTTGCAAGAGAAGAAAGCTAAAGGAGGAGAAGCAGTGAACAGGAGATGGCAAGTCTGCACAATAGATTTGGAAGTTGTAGCAAAATGTGCGATAAAACCTTCACAACTGAGGTGACTATTCAGTTTTCTAAAACACCGCACAGATAAAAAGAAACAATTTCTGCATCCTGGGGTTGGGATATCTGCGAGATGTTGTTTATTTTCTTTAGAATCACGGTGCTTTTTATTTTTCTTACAAAAAAAGGAAAAGAAATTAATTTCCAGTTTCTAAAATAGTAATAGCAAAGGCTTCACAATGATGTAAAGGCAGTGGCACATCTTTGAAAAAGCTGTTGCAAAGAACCAAGGGCGGCTGCTCACAAGAAGATCCTGGACTCTTCATATTACAGGGCATACATATTTCTTTGCTTTTCCATTTTTTATTTTTTATTAATTATGGCACTTTTTGGAACTGTTTCTAAAGGAACCGCTTTGCTGCTAGGGATGTCAGAGAATTTCAAGGGAAACAGAAACGGAGATTGTCTAGGTTTGCTTATTTGCCCAATGTCTAGAACAGAAATAAATGCAGTGAATACAATCAGTATTTGCGCCTGTTGTTCCTTTCAGTCCGCAAATGATACATAATTATGATTTCCCCCATGTGCTTCCTTTGCATGGAAATAAATGGGGTGGAATTTCATAATGACAATGTAATTTATGTGATTTATGCAATTTGTTTAGTTTTAGTTTAGTATAATAAAAACACAATAGAAATGATATAGAAAGCAACCGTCAATTCCACATTTTGGAGTAGTGAATACTATGTTGTTGTATAGTTCCTTTAAATGTTATACTGCCTTGTGAGGTTCCTTCTGGTTTCCCATAATTTTACCCTATTGTGCACACGATGTACACACCATTTTAATGTAAAACACATACTTTTCAGTGCTTTTCAGTGCATTCATCCATAAAACAGCCTCTTTGTATAGAACATACGTACTTGGGTACAAGCTTTTTGTACTGCAAAAATGCATAGCAAATTCTGAAATGGGTCATGAAGTTGGTGTTTTCATTCTTGATCCACAAACATTGGATCAGGTCAGTCCATTGTGAAGAGCAGACCAAATAAATTCCTCCTTATGTCTGGACTCTGTGAGTTACTTTATGGTTCCATCGAGTCATTATTTTATAACAGACATGGGTTTATTATTTTGCGGAAAAGGGACAGGGGTGGCGCTGTGGTTGAAACCACTGAGCCTCTTGGACTTGCCAATCGTTAGGGTGGCAGTTCGAATCCGTGTGACAGGGTGAGCTACTGTTCTGTCCCAGTTCCTGCCAACCTAGAAGTTTGAAAGCACACCAGTACAAGTAGATAAATATGTACTGCTGCAACAGGGAGGTAAATAGCATTTCCGTGTGCTCTGGCTTCCACCACAGTGTTCCGTTGTGCCAGAAGTGTTTTCGTCATGCTGGCCACATGACCTGGAAAGCTGTCTGTGGACAAACGCCAGCTCCCTCGGCCTGAAAGCGAGATGAGTTCTGCAACCCCATAGTCGCCTTTGACTGGACTTAACTGTCCAGGGGTCCTTTACCTATTTTGCAGATTATGTTTCCTGGATTTTATTGCTTTATGGTTTGTATATTGCTTTGATTGTAATTTGGCTGAGAAATCTGACTTATAACAAACTTTCATCACAACATAATGGGAAGATTCAGTAGAGGGGTTTTCAAGACCCTAATAATAATGCAGAAATGTTGTGAAGCATTAAGCGCCATCCTAAATATATTAGTGGAGAACCAATAGTCACCCCATATGAGAACTGTGCAGATGGCCCTCTGTCCCACTAGTTCACTGATCACACAAACCCAGGGGCAGGTTAGTGGTTGTTAGCTTTACCCGTGCTAACAAGGAAGCTCATTGGCACCACCTTAATATTCAGCACTGGTGTGATAGGGGCCTTTATGGATGCAACACTTCCACAATAATAATGAACATGCAAATGTTGAGGGGACAAGTGGGTGCAAATTACTCCTCTTCTGCATGTTCACTATGCACACATGCGTATGCCCTTGCAATTGTCCAGTGAACTGGAATAACACGAGGGTATCCCCAGCCATAAACCCATCCAACATCCCTGAAGGTTCAGCAGCTACAAGACATTTCTGACTTCTGCAATCCCAGAATTTCATGACTGCAGACACACTGCTCTGCAGTGATAGCATCATCAGGTGCATACTTCAAACCTGTGCATTGGCTGAATTCTGGAAATAATACTTTAATATCCTGTGCCTTTCCTAAATATTCAAACTGCATTATGCATGGTAATCCTATCAGTAATGCTCAGAACAACTTTGTTCACCAGGAATGGGGAACCGGCAGCTGCTGCTGAACTCTGATCCTCCCTGACTACTCTCAATGCTGGCTGTGGTTGCTGGGAATCAGAGAACAGCAACATCCAGAGAACCACAGGTTCCCAATCTTGGCTGTAAAATAAACCAGTGTTATGATCCTCATATTACAAAGAGATGATTACATTTTAGATCAAAATCCTCTGTTCCAGTGGTGAAATCCAGTCCTCCAGATGTTTTTGTCTGGACCTTGAAACTTTCCCCAGGCCACCTACCTTCCTGGCTTTGCTTTGCATCCTCCTTGAATGTTTTTGCCTGGTTGAAAAGTGTTCTTGTATGGTGATAATCCTTACCTGGATGGAGTATAGAGAAAGGTATGAGGGTTTGTGCAGAAAGTAGTGTTGGAGAAAAGCAAATACACTTCCTTGCATGTGCTAATTTAAACCACACAAGGACACTGTCTGTCTAGCAATTTAGCCTGCAATTGTTTGCAGATTCTCTAAGTAAACTCCACCCCGAAAAGCTGATCCATTTTTGTCATGTCTTTCTCTCAACATATTGAGCTGTTTTCTCTCTCTCATCTCTACTCATCCTGCAAATAGTTCCTGCTCCTGCATGAATAATGCCTCTGAACTCCAGAAACTGTACACGATCATTTCAGTCTAAGATACAAGTTCTCCTAACAAGTAGCACATTCATTGCTCTGCCTGCTTTTGCCTCTGGCACCACCCATCACTGTAAGCTTGCCTAGAAGTCAATGCAGTCCTCAGGCTGAAAAGGATTTCCCATCCCTGACCTAGAAAGAGTAGCTTTCCCAAAACCACCCTGTGTGTAAATAGTGAATAATTCAAACCAAGGACATCTCAGCTTGCAGCATATACTGCGGTCTGTAAAGTACCCTGTATCTCCTCCCTGCAGCCAGAAATTCAGACCTAAGCTGTGTGCTACATCCCAGTGCTGCTAAATTGTGAATTGGAACACGTCACCAACTTCTATCCAGGAAAATGAACAAGCCAAGTCTCTGTATCAACATTTCTTGCAATGCTTTGATTTCAAACAGGGTGGGGAACCTGTGGCTCTCCAGTAATTGTTGGATGCCAATATCCAATCACCCTGGACATAATGGCCAATGGTTAGGGATAATAGGACTCAAAGTCTAAGAACACACAGAGGGCCACCATTTTCTAATTCCTGTTCTAGGTCCAGTAAGATAAGCTAGTAACCATTGAGAGCAATTCCAGCTACACTGTGGAGTTTAAACCCGGATTCACGTCCCCCAGGTTACGACCTGTCCATTTTTTATCAGATCAATGTTAACGTTGTTGCAGCATGACTCTCTATTAATTTTTCTAACATCGCTTGTATCAAAGCACCAAAAAAAGTTACTTTAAAAAAGTCAATTGACTGTGCATCAGAAAGATTCCACTTGAATGCCTTTGCCATAAAAGTGCTATAGCTCTTGAAAGATGGCCCTTTTTAACTTCATATTTATGCATTCATGGTTTATTAATGGCAAGGAATCACTGAAGGGTAAAGATATACAAAACGGAAATGAAAACTGAGTGGGTAAAATATATTTACAAGGTACAGCATGCCTAGAAGTAACCTTAAACAACCTTTGGGGCTTATGTGGTGTTATGATTGCATGGGCCTTCTGCTGTCTTTTAGCAGAGAGGATTTAAGATCACTTTGTTACCTAGAAATATATGGCCAACAGTTACTGTATACATCATAGTGGTTTGTATTCAGTGCTGCCACAGGTCATCTGTGGCAAGAGACAGTTAAATTCATCACCAGAGTTCTGCCTGAAGACTCTGGTAAGAAGAACAAATAGAACAGTTTGCTACACAGTTCACTGACCTGAAAGGCACAGCTTATTCCAACCTCCTGCAATAAACATCCCCATGAGTAGTGGAAGCAAGGATAAATATGCAGAAGAAGTAGCCATAATGGTGCCCTCCAGATGACACCCCCCCCCCCATGTTGTTGGACCCTGATTTCTATCAGGCCAACACAGCATCTAGATGGAACTACTATGGCTATACCTGGTCAGTAACTGACAAGAAAGGAATTACCCCATCTCTTCTCTATCCTTCTCTCTCTCTCTCTCTCTCAATCTCTCTCAATCTCTCTCTCTCTCTCTCTCTCTCTCTCTCTCTCTCTCTCTCTCTCACACACACACACACACACACACACACACACACACCTCAGAGCCAAAATATCTGGCAACAGGCTCTGGGTAAAGCATGACTGTTGGATTTTTGTATTCTCCATGCAACATTTTCACTTCATACGTTCAGTTAAACTGTATAGGGTGTCTACCGTCAGACAGGGATGCTTGAGGAATTTGATCGTTGTGGGTACCAATGAAAAATGACCTCATCCACACTTCCTGGGCTAAGCTGTGGATCGGAACTCAGTGTTCACACTTCCTGATTGCTCTGATAGAGCTCTCAGCACAAATCCCATCCCCAGTACAAAATATGTTTTAAGTGGCATATTTTGAGAGAAGTAACATTTACAGCAGTGTATTCAAAGATGCATTTAAGTGCATTGTGTGTGTGTGTGTGTGTGTGTGTGTGTGTGTGTGTGTGTGTTTATTAAATGATCAGTCCAACCAGAGGTTAATGCAGAAAGAGGACGGGACAGGTGGATTTTGGGGTGAAGGCATGGGAAAGGGACATGGGAAAGTTTGCCAGTTTGCCAAACTGAGTTCCAGATAGCAGTGAGAAGACTTTCCCATCCCCTTCCTTTAAATTGCTCCTCTGGTTTACTCTGCCCTGGTTTACTCTGCCCTGTGTTCTAACTCCACTGGATTCTGGTTGAATCAGAGCCCTGTTTGGCCATTATTGTCCATGAAGCTACAATTGTAGAATGAAAAAAAACTAGGACCAAAATCGCAAAGAGAACATCACTGTTCTTTGAAACAAGTGAAACACTCTCTTTCCCATTTCTCACACAAAGAAGGGAGCAACTGTCTCAAGATGGGAACTGATGTGCTTCATTAGAAAATGTCTTTCATAATATTTAACAACAAGGACAAAGGGATTCAAATCCCTGGTCCACCACACTGGTGAGGGTTTGGATGAGGCAGATATCTCTCACTGATGAGGAGCATCTGCTGTCACAGAGGCCCCTGCTCTAACCATCAAAGATGATGAGAGGCAGAAGCTACCACATTGCCAACAACAACAACAACAACAACAACAACAACAACAACAACCTTGAAGCTCCAAAGTGGAGCATTTTGGATGTGGGAAAGGGCAGAACTGGGGCATTTAAGATTCACTGGACCCCAAGCTGGCCCTACAAGCCACAAGTTGCAGGAAGAGAGCTGATCTGGGTCCAATTGTTGCTCCTCTCTCTGGAACTAGCATAATAAAACAACTTTCTTTTCCGGCTGCATGAAAAGCAGGATTCTGTGTATGGCAGCATCACCATCACTCTCTCAAGTCCCGCTGCTGCCTGGCTGGGGTGAGGATTGCATCCTTAGTTGTTGAATAACGTACAGTGATCTAATTGTTATTGAATATTTCGATCCCTCATAAATGCACACATACATTGCTCCAATAAGGTTAACTATTAACAGAGCCATTCAGATATGTGTAGGGGAAGAAAGTGGAGGGGTGCAAAGGCTCTAAATCCCCCTTCAAGTCAGACAAAGAGGGCAAATTATTTTGGGGTGTTTTAAGAGTTACAAAACATTCATCTTTATGGTGAGTCTGTGGAGAGAGATGGCTTGCATTGCAGCTGCACATCTGCCACCCCACTTGCCCACGAACACGAGAGACCTGTCAGTAAAAGCTGGGTCAGTTTTGCCTTAGTCACAACATTATTACAAAGAAGTGGTCCACATTCTGTTTGAGTGGCCTGGAGTGTGATTCCTAGGAATGTTTACATGCCAGAACCTCCAAGTACCCCTATTTTCCAGGGACAGTCCTGGATTTACAGAAGCTGTTCTGTTTTCTGATTTGCTCCCAGGATGTCCCGCTTTTCCTTAGGACATCCCTATTTTCATCAGAGAAATGTCAGAGGGTATGAAGTTATGCAACCCCACAAGCCATGGAGATAAATAACTATGAAACCTTTAGAAGACATCTGAAGGCAGCCCTGTATAGCGAAGTTGATTTATGATTTATGATGTTTTTATATACAGTGGACCCTTAGGTTACGTTACCTTCGGATAACGTAACTTTCGCGTTGCGAATGTTTCACCATGCACATGTGCGCAGAAGCGTTATGTTGCGCCACACATGTGCACAGAAGTGGCACCTCTATATGCAGATTTTTTGGGGCACATACGGACCCCCGGAACAAATTAAGTTCATATCCAGAGGGTCCACTGTATGTTGGAAGCTGTCTAGAGTAGCTGGGACAACCCAGTCAGATGGGTAGGGAATGAATGAATGAATGAATGAATGAATGAATGAATGATAGAACAGGACATCCCTATTTTCACTGGAGAAATGTGTGTGTGCTTGCGTGTTTGTGAAGCTGTGAGCATGCAGTATATTACTACTAACAGATCTGGAAGCAAACCAAAGATCATTCATACTGTGGGCTTGGTGTGTATATGTGATGAACAAAGGAATATGTTTAGAAGCATCTTGGAATTAGGCCAGAAGGGAAGGTGGTACTGCTGGTTTAAGTGTTTGTGTTCTTCTGTTGCTGGCATCAAATTCTCTTTTGATTTACTAAAGATCTCACTGTGTTTCAAAACTCTAATCGCTTTGTTTTGCCATAGAAGTGGACGTCACATTATGAATGGCATCTTTTTCTACCAATAGGGGCTTCTCTTTTCAGAGTACTATAATGCAGAGTGGTTTGGGGGGGTGTTCCCCACCCCTAAAAAATCAATCAGACACACTCTTCATATGTGCACAGAAGATTGCTATTGATGTAGGCATCTAGACAGCACCTTTGTGCTAGTTAGAAGCCGACTGTCTGTCACTTCCTTAAATACATTCTTAAGAAATGCCCTGCTGCAGAATGCAAGCCGGAGGCAATTCACACAATCTGCATACAAATCTGTACCTAGTGCCATGCTAAATATTGAAATCCTCCCCAGCTGTATTTACTGTGCTGTGATTTCTGACAGCTTTAATATAGCCAAACAGGCGACATTAGCATTGTCGCCGCAAAGCCAATATGGAATTTGGGGGAAAATACCATTCATACAAATTAGTTATGCCCACTATCAACAAAGTTAAATATTTCATTTGCCTTTAACTTTTTTTTTAAGTCTCTGGAAACTTTGGCTGCTGCAAAACAAGGCAGTTAAGGTTGCAGCCAGGCCCTGCATTTTGGAACATACATTTGCCTCTGAGGTTGACAATTTTGTGTTGCTTACAGGTTTGTTTCGGAACACAATTCAAAACCCTGCTGACTGGCTACATGGTATGGAATCAGGATATACATGGGAGCCAACATGAGATATACATGAGAAGAAGAAGAAGAAGAAGAAGAAGAAGAAGAAGAAGAAGAAGAAGAAGAAGAAGAAGAGTAGTAGTAGTAGTTTGGATTTGATACCCCGCTTTATCACTACCCGAAGGAGTCTCAAAGCGGCTAACATTCTTCTTTCCCTTCCTCCCCCACAACAAACACTCGGTGAGGTGAGTGGGGCTGAGAGACTTCAATGAAGTGTGACTAGCCCAAGGTCACCCAGCAGCTGCATGTGGAGGAGCGGAGACGTGAACCCGGTTCCCCAGATTACGAGTCCACCGCTCGTAACCACTACACCACACTGGCCACACCCAATGACATCAACATCACATGGCTCACTTCACACCACATTGCTATCAGGATTCTGGTTGGATGGGACACAGGACAGGGCATTTGAGTGTGAAGACCACCAAACCCCCTCCAAAATAAATCACACAGGACACAGAATATTTGTTTAAGATTTTTGGCATTAATTTGGCCACAACTTTATTGATTACAGCATGTGAGTGGTTGCTTAGGCATTGGTTCGGACTACCTGAACCTGCACTAGCAGGAACATGACTGACAACTGGAACCTCCAGAGGTCAGTAAGGGAAAACATACTTGGGGGAGCACAGAGGTGGATTTCTGCCTCTTAGTTCACCCCAGGTGCTCCCAGGAACTCTGGCCCTACCCCTGAGAGAGCAATTCGAACCCCTGGATTCCTTTAATTCAGTATTTGTAAGAATGGATCCCAAATATAACTTAATTTGTCCATGGCAAGTCTGTGTTTTATATGCAAGTTGTACATATGTTGTGAGTTTGTAAAAAGGTAAAGGTAAAGGTACCCCTGCCCGTACGGGCCAGTCTTGACAGACTCTAGGGTTGTGCGCTCATCTCACTCTATAGGCCGGAGGCCAGCGCTGTCCGCAGACACTTCTGGGTCACGTGGCCAGCGTGACGAAGCTGCTCTGGCGAACCAGCACCAGAGCAGCACACGGAAACGTTGTTTACCTTCCCGCCAGTAAGCAGTCCCTATTTATCTACTTGCACCCGGGGGTGCTTTCAAACTGCTAGGTTGACAGGCGCTGGGACCGAGCGACGGGAGCGCACCCCGCCGCAGGGATTTGAACCGCCGACCTTTTGATCAGCAAGTCCTAGGCACTGAGGCTTTTACCCACAGCACCACCCGCATCCCACCCGCATGTGAGTTTGTATACGTCTTCAATCCTCCATCCCCTTTTTTTGATTTAGGATTTCCTCCTTCTGTAACTGTAATATTTAGCTTCAGATTTTCTAGTTCCTTTTTTTATACTCTTAATTATTGTATGAATTATAGGAGCACAGAAGTGCTCCTACAGTTAAGGTGAACAGCAGCACTGAATTTTCCAGAGAGTTGAAAAGGTCAAAGTTTCCATCAACATTCTATAACTTATAAAAATGAATTAATCACCTGCCATACACGGATCTACCTGGTGAGGTCTAAAACCAAGCTGAATTTTTCTTACGAACTACTGATGTAAGCAACAAACATGGATAGGTAAATTCACATATAGCAGTACAATTAGGATCAAATTTTCCCTAAACGTCCAAACATGAACAATTTGTGACAATGCACAGCTTCACTGCACATTTGTTAAAGCACCAACAATAGCTTTCCATTTCCTGGCTTTGTGGAGCTTGAGCCAACAGGAGACAGACCCAACTCTGACCTTTTATCATTGAATCTTTTAATTGATACTATAAGCATCATTGCTCGGGGGGGGGGCAGGCGGGGACAAACGTTGGGAGATAAATATTTAAGCAATAAAGAATAAACAGAGGAAAGTCAAAGAATCACTTTGTGGGTCAGACAAAAACTTTATAATCTGCAATTGCTTCCAAAGAAAAAAGGATGAGTAGATTTGTTGGGAAGAGTCCTCTTTGAGCATTCAGCCTCATGGGTGTGAAGGTAGAACATGTGTAGGGGGCTTGGCCCACATGCCCCTGTTCCTGCACCAAGTTTTCTCAATACCCCATGTGTTAAGATGTGGGTGAACATATCAGACGACACAGCGATTCTTCAAACAGCTCTTGTTTATTCACAGGCCAGAACAGAACTGAACTGAAGGGTTCAGCCAGCCTGCTTATATAGAGCTCCACTAGAACGCAACAGTAACCATTTTCTGTAACTATCCAATCACTGAACGTCACTTTCGATCCCTTATTTGCATATGTGGACCTGAGCTATCTGCAGTATCCCCCTGCTGGCCCAGGGTGAGAACTTCAGTACATAACACCATTCACATATCACGCCTGACCTTTCCAGGCTTGGAAGCCTTGTTGCAACCAGGAGCCCTGGTAAGGCCATGTTCCTGATCACAGGTTGGCTTCTAAACATATTTTTTGGGAATCTCCTTAAAAGCCCTGTCCAGAACTTTGAACACATGAAGGCCAGGAACGGAAGGTGCAAGCATGTGGGCAGTGCACATTGAGGTCATTGGGGGCAGCGCTAGAGACTCTACCGCTTGTCCTCTGCGCAAGTAATGCCCTCGCATGTTCCAGCTGAAGCCTTGAAGATGGCTAATGTCTATGAGCCATGACAGTTCAGAAATGGGAATTCAGTATTCAGAAACAGCCTGTCTCTGATCGTTAGGTGTTTGGGAAAATCAATAGCAAATGTCTATCTTTATCATGCCCTCTTTGTAACTGCCTAGAGGCATTTGGCTGGACACTGTTGTGAAAGAATACTGTCATTATTTGTGCATTGCTGTACATTACCTTGTTTCATTAGAAGATCACCCACATTTCTATACTTGGAGGGGGAAACGATGAGCTGCTTTTGTAGATCACTTCAAATTATCCCAGTGGCTTAGCCCCCATTTTAATTGGTCAGTTCAAATCATAGCATATGAAATAATAAACTAACTTTGAAGCCTCTCTTTTTTCTCTTGTTGCCAAAAATTTCTGGTATCTGCTAAAGTTCAACACTCTGCAATTTTTCTCAGTCTCGATGTGCCTATAAGGATAAATGCATTTATGAGAATGAGAAATTAAGTCTAAATTGGGGGAGGGAAGATGGTGAAATGACTGGAAGATAAAATGTGCCCCCAAAGTGATACCATTAATTGGACATCTTGCATGGGTTTAGCACAGTTTATTTCCCCCTCTCTCCCTCCCCCCTCCCCCATACGTACACCAGGAAAGAATACTGAGATGGGGCTGTGGCTATATCTGGTGTAAAGCCATATCATAAAATTAATTATACCCATCATAAGTTTGGCCCAAGGACAACTTCTCTCTGTTGGGAAAGATGTCAAAAAGCAATTAAAATAAACCTGATAGGAAATATTATTGAATTCATATACTCTGGTCTCTCAGGCAAGGTTTGGACAAGTTATAAGCATTTATAATGACTTTCAAAGGAGAGGGATGCAGACCATCATTTTCAATCTGAAAACAAATGTGTGTGTGTGTGTGTGTGTGTGTGTGTGTACATGTGCATCCATTTGTAGGTGTGTTGACTAGCTAATCCACAAATATTCTAAGCCTGTTAAAATAATATTGAAGAGGGAAGGCACATTGCTAGACCTGGTTACTTTGTAAGTGGGAAGATCCATGAGTGTGAAGGCATTTTTTAAAAATCCAATGGGTGTGCTAAAGACTTAGGACAGGCCTGCACAATCTGTGATCCACCATATTGAATATAGCCCACCTGTCATATGCAGTAAATAGGCCTCTTATGTTTTTCAGCCCCAGGCAGGCAGCAAAAAACCATGAAGATGTACTACTAATACTACTACTACAACTACTATATCATTTATACCCCACCAATCTGTCTGGGTTTCCCCACTCACTCTGAGCAGCTCCCAACAGTATACTATATTATTATTATTAAACATCAAACATTAAAAACTTCCCTAAACGGGGCTGCCTTCTTCTAAAAGTCATATAGTTGTTTATGTCCTTGACATCTGACAGGAGGGTGTTCCACAGGGCGGGCGCCACCACCGAGAAGGCCCTCTGCCTGGTTCCCTGTGACCTCACTTCTGGCTGTGAGGGAACTGCCAGAAGGGCCTCGGAGCTGGACCTCAGTATCCTGGCTGAACGATGGGGATAAATGCTCCTTCAGGTATACTGGGATGAGGCCATTTAAGGCTTTAAAGGTCAGCACCAACACTTTCAATTGTGCTCAGAAACGTACTGGGAGCCAATGTACTGGTAGGTCTTTCAGGACCGGTGTTATATGGTCTCAGCGGCCACTCCCAGTCACCAGTCTAGCTGTAGTGAGCCCTTGGGCTGATGGGTTGCATTCAGCTAGTAGTGTCAAAGAGTACACAGGCTCGGCTTAAGATTTCAACTGCTGGACTGGCCAGATCTTGGGATAAAGGGCTAGTCAAAGAATAGGACCAAATTAGGAGCTCAGTAGCTTTACCGTCTTAAACTGTTCTATTTAAATGGAGAAATAGAGGTCTTCCTGTGAGGGCACTGCAGTATTTAGCATCCCACTTGTGTGTTGATGAACTTGGGGCTGTTTGACTTGGAACCTGGAGGCATGATGCTCACCAGAACACATCTCTCCCTGCCTCTTCTTTAACCTTCAATACCTAGTTAAGTCTTTTAAATTATTCCTTCTGATCTGGGCTTTTTTTCAGCTGGAATTCGCTGGTCCAGCACCTCTCAGTTAGGCACCATTGTCGTCATTAAGAACATGGGAGGTGTTCATGGTGAGTTCTGGCACCTTTTTTTGGTAGAAAGCGCTTCTGGCACAATGGGTCATGTTCTTCTGGCACAATGGGACACTGTGACAGAAACCAGAACACATGGAAATGCCATTTACCTTCCCGCCGCAGTAGTATCTATTTATCTACTTGCACTGGTGTGCTTTCGAACTGCTAGGTTGGCAGGAGCTGGGACAGAGCAACGGGAGCCCACCCTGTTGCGCGGATTTGAACCACTGGCCTTCTGATCGGCAAGCCCAAGAGGCCACAGCGCCACCCACGTACCCAGAAAAGAAGATAGTATTGCTTCTGATACTGATACAGCCATGATCGCTGCTGTGCTTGTGTTAGTATGTTATTGGTGGCTAGAATTCATTGTACGACTGGGAGACCTAGAGAACTGTGAGTTGTCCAATTGAGAACTATCCAATTTAGACATAGCCTTGGAATTCAGATATAATGTAAGCAACAGTAAATGCATTCTTGGATATCTAGCCAGCTTTACAAATGACCGCAAGCCTCTGAGTTCTACAGTTCTACAATGCTTCATTTGTAAAGGTTGCTCACACCTTCAAGGGCATGCAGGATAGCAAAGGATTCATAGCCACATACATGCTTCAGTGGTCATTGATTAAGCAATAAATCCAAACAAAACATTGTATGCCTTACAAAACTATTTTAAGATAAGGTCAGAGTTTAGAGTAAAGGCCCGAGGTTCAAAGGGGATTATGAGAAACGAATGTGCACCACATATTAAAAGGTGGAGAATTAAGTACAATTCAATTAACTAAACTATAAATAAGCATCGTTCGTAACTGTCAAAGTAGGGCATGAACCAGACAAGCCCCAATCCAGCTAACATTGGTTGTGGTTGAATCATATTGAAAGCAAAGGGGCAGAAATAGCTGTTGAGCCTTCCTGCAGATTTCTAATGAGATCTAACTTCTAGGTGTGACTGCATGACTGCCTCAGGTTTCATAACATTTAACTGGAGGGACCTTGTTGGCTTTGATAAGACAAACAGAAAGTGATTTTGAGGATTTATAGCTTCCACGGTCTTGCACATACTTCTGAAGAATAAAAATAAATAAATCCCTGAATTTCTACTCCATCTTTTCCATTTCAGAATGGAACCCTCAAGTTGACTTGTGCACCATAATGAAAACAAAAACCATGATAAACATCTGCCTGAAAACAAGAAAACCAGAAAAAAATATATCAAAACTAGAATACCAGAGGAAGAAAAGAACTCATACGAAGGTGAGGACTACCAAAAAGTCTTCACATAGCAATGGAAGTCAACCAAAGGAGGGCGAGATGAATCGATTGGGTCCGATGAGTCACATTCTGAACTCTGCCATAGAGAGGAAACCTGCCAGTGTCCAGGATGAACTATGGAGGTGGAGACGCTCCTTCAGGTATACAGGACCGAGACCATTTAGGGCTTTAAAGGTCAGCACCAACACTTTGAATTATGCTCGGAAACGTACTGGGAGCCTATGCAGATCTCTCAGGACCAGTGTTATGTGGTCTTGGCGGCCACTCCCAGTCACCAGTCTAGCTGCCGCATTCTGGATTAATTGCAGTTTCCGAGTCACCTTCAAAGGTAGCCCCACATAGAGCGCATTGCAGTTTTCCAAGCGGGAGATAACTAAAGCATGCACCACTCTGGCGAGACAGTCTGCGGGCTGTGTACCAGGTGGAGCTGGTAAGCAGCTGCCCTGGACACAGAATTGACCTGCACCTCCATGGACAGCTGTGAGTCCAAAATGACTCCCAGGCTGCGCACCTGGTCCTTCAGGGGCACAGTTACCCCATTCAGGACCAGGGAATCCCCCACACCCGCCCACCCCCTGTCCCCCCAAAACAGTACTTCTGTCTTGTCAGGATTCAACCTCAATCTGTTAGCTGCCATCCATCCTCCAACTGCCTCTGGGCACTCACACAGGACCTTCACCGCCTTCACTGGTTCTGATATAAAGGAGAGGTAGAGCTGGGTGTCATCCACAGATTGATAAACACCCAAACCCCCTGATGATCTCTCCCAGCGGCTTCACATAGATATTAAAAAGCATGGGGGAGAGGATGCTGGGGATTGAACCTGGGACATTCTGCAATTAAAGCATATTCTATACCACTGAGCTACGGCTTTCCCCAAGTAGGTGACAGGACCTGCAGAGGAACATCTCCTGCCAACTGCAATGAACATTTGGAAGAAACAGTCCTTTAGGAAACTTGATGTCAATACAATGCACTTTTTTCTGTGCCAAAGGAGACACAAAGGAGATTGATTGATTGATGGCACTCCATTTTCTTTTGCTTTGGACAATGTAAATTATCTCAGCTGGTTGATTTCGAGCATCATCACCCAATGAGACGTTGTTAAATCCCTACTGACACTATTTTATTTTATGTGTAGCCCTTTGTCTTTGAATCATTGCCCTCGTTGTTGACTTGAATAAACCCCACAAGAAATATCTACTAAGGTATGTACTTGAAAGCTACAATCCCCACTTTCCCTTTGAATTCTGTGACTTGTTGATTCCTCCCCACCCCCCGCTTAATAATAGGAACAGTGTTAATGTCGATGAAGTATATGCACATTAAATAGCCAAAGCTGTAATCCAGTCTTCATCTCTGCTTTTTTCCTTAATTGTCCTTCAGAAGCTGTTTATTACCTCATCTAGTCTTCCACTCTGAGCATTATCTTTTCAATAAATCACCAGTCTAATCATTAAAAGGCAGAATTGGATTCAGCAGTACGACTAATACATCCATCACTTTCTCTTTTATGACATTTGTCTGGCTTTTGAATGGATGTTCCTTGGGATCAGCTATACATCTTCATCCGTTGTTTATCTAAAGGATATATTATGGGCTGCTTTTGGAATCTTATCTGAACCAACAAGCTCCAAACTTTCAGTGCCCATTAAGAATTTTTGAATAGCATGTTGAAAAATGCCATATATTCAAAGTGGCATTTATTAATCTTACAGCTGTTTAATAATTTACTACAATCATATTGACATATTACATAACTACCATTTAAGATTCCTGCTCTCCCATTGTTTAATTAGCAGCAAATGCAAATGAATTACTAAAATGGGCATCAAGGTGGTAATTTTGATCAATAAAATGAGTTTTCTTGCTTTATTTTGATCTCAGAATTCATATGCCACTTGGAATTTTAAAAATTAGTTGCTGCATTTGCTCTTTATATGAAACAGTAAAAATATCAAGGTATGGACAATGCCTTCCTAAAATGTTGACCAATAGGAAATAATTTAAATAGAGTTTGAGAAATAAAAATAATACAGATTTCAATGAGCCTAAAAACAACTCTGCAATGTAGATCATTCTTATATTTCCATGCAGCAGATAGGAACGGGAGTCTGGGGCTGAAAGAGAGAGAGAGAGATTGTTGTTTAGTTGTGTCCAACTCTTCATGACCCCATGGACCAGAGCACGCCAGGCACTCCTGTCTTCCACTGCCTCCCGCAGTTTGGTCAGACTCACGTTTGTAGCTTCGAGAACACTGTCCAACCATCTCGTCCTCTGTCGTCCCCTTCTCCTTGTGCCCTCCATCTTTCCCAGCATCAGGGTCTTTTCCAGGGAGTCTTCTCTTCTCATGAGGTAGCCAAAGTATTGGAGCCTCAGCTTCACGATCTGTCCTTCCATTGAGCACTCAGGGTTGATTTCCTTAAGAATGGATACGTTTGATCTTCTTGCTGTCCATGGGACTCTCAAGAGTCTTCTCCAGCACCATAATTAAAAAGCATCAATTATTCGGCGATCAGCCTTCTTTATGGTCCAGCTCTCACTTCCATACATCACTACTGGGAAAACCATGGCTTTAACTATATGGACCTTTGTTGAGAGAGAGATAAGAGTGTAGCTTTTTAAAGGTATCCTTGTAAATTCATGGCAGATGTTAGAATTGAAAACAAGGTTTTTAAATTGTGGGTTATGCCAGTATTCTAGGTTGCCAGGTCATGTAACCAAGTTGTCATAATTGATGCATAATATGGTGTTATTACATCATACTCCATTCCTCCCCACTTAGTTTCCCCATGTTTCTAACAGTTGGTCAACATAACGGACCCACTGAACATTCACAGTCCCCGTTGGGCTTTTTCTTTGGGGGGTGAGCTGGGTGGCAGGTTCCCCTACCCTTATTTTCTGAAGAGACTTTGTACTTCTGAATGCCTACACCATAGGCGTGGGTGGTACTGCTTTGGCTACATAATGATCCACACTCAGAGTATGAGGGTTGCCAATGTGGTACCCATGCACCCTTCCGCAACCTTACCTGGTGCCCACTGAAGTTAAGCTTGAAAGAAGCATTCTTTTGTGGCCAGTGTAATATGTTGTGACTAAGGGGTGCAGTGTTCATCTCCACTTTCATGCTGAGGGAGCCAGTGTTTGTCAGTAGACAGCTTTTCCGGGTCATGTGCCCAGCATGACTAAACTGCTTCTGGAGCAACAGGACACCGTGATGGAAGCCAGAGTGCATGGAAATGCTGTTTACCTTCCCGTCACAGTGGTACCTGTTTATCTACTTGCACTGGTGTGCTTTCGAACTGCTGGGTTGGCAGGAGCTGGGACAGAGCAACGGGAGTTCACCCCATCATGCGGATTCAAACTGCTGACCTTGTGATCAGCAAGCCCAAGAGGCTCAGTGGTTTAGACCACAGCAGTACTCACATCTCCTTGGTTTTCATGTGTGTGGTGACCATGACAATTCCTCTGGTTTGCGATTTTGCCCACAGGCCCAAAAATGTTTGTGACCCCTAGAATGCAGGATACATTTTGAAAGAGTTCAGAGTGAGTATCTGAGACTTTGAAGCAATGAATTCTCAGTAACTTCAAAAAGGTCTACTTCACAGAATACCTTCTGGAATAACTAATGGAAACCAAGCAATCCAGTGCTGAACTAACTGCTTGAAAACTACAGACAATGGAAGATTGAGTAATATTTTTTATAAGAGTTGCAATAGGTCATGTGAAAATAATTAGGGGGGAAATGAGATGGGTGAAGGGAATCTCTACTGGAAAGGTCATGAAGTCATTAATAGGAAATACTTGAGAGATGCCACCAACATGTCACCTGAATAACAATAATAAAAAACAAGAACATACATTGACCTAATAATGAAACATGTTGTTGTAGATATTTTCCCACATTTATTATGCTATTTTTTTGGTATACAAACGACATGAGAAAACTTGGTACAGTGGACGCTCGGGTTGCGAACGTGATCCATGCAGCATGCAAGTTCGCAACCCGCAGCATCCAAAACTGCAGCGGCACGTCTGCGCATATGCGGGTTGCGATTTGGCGCTTCTGTGCATGGATGACCGCCGAAACCTGGAAGTAACCCATTCTGGTACTTCTGGGTTTCGGCGGCCCGTAACCTGAAAAAACCCAACCTGAAGCATCTGTAACCCAAGGTATGACTGTATACTTATTTGTATAACATTATTATTGTTTACAAAACCCAAAAATAAAAAATAAAAAAGTAAAGAAAATTTGGGGATTCTTTCTCAGGAATTGTGGAGGTACATAAAGAATTTCAAAGAAAATGTAATGGAATTTCTCTGGTGGGCTTTACACACTTTTGTTCCCAAGTGGATTTAACCAGGGAACTCTGGCTGGCCTCTTAAAGCCAGCTAATAGTAGTTTGTTGTTGTTGTTGTTGTTTAGTCGTTTGTTGTTGTTTAGTCATTTAGTCGTGTCTGACTCTTCGTGACCCCATGGACCAGAGCACGCCAGGCACTTCTGTCTTCCACTGCCTCCTGCAGTTTGGTCTAACTCATGCTGGTAGCTTCGAGAACACTATCCAACCATCTCGTCCTCTGTCGTCCCCTTCTCCTTGTGCTCTCCATCTTTCCCAACATCAGGGTGTTTTCCAGGGAGTCTTCTCTTCTCATGAGGTGGCCAAAGTATTGGAACCTCAGCTTCAAGATCTGTCCTTCCAGTGAGCACTCAGGGCTGATTTCCTTCAGAATGGATAGGTTTGATCTTCTTGCAGTCCATTGGACTCTCGAGTCTCCTCCAGCACCATAATTCAAAAGCATCAATTCTTCGGCGATCAGCCTTCTTTATGGTCCCGCTCTCACATAGTAGTTACCAGTATATAATGGTTTCTCCAGTGGTCTTTCCCCCCACTGACAAATTGGGTCCATTGCTTTGAAACAAGTGATGGAAGGTCTTCTGCCTCTTCATGCACTTGTATGATGTCCAGAGTTTGCTTTCTTTGCTTTTGAATGTAGCGGGAGGCAGACTGAGCTTTTGAGCCTGCTAATTTCAATAAGCACGCATGACTGAATGTACCATTTTATTACTATGTAATATTTTCTAGCTAGTGGCATTTAACTTGAAGCCAGACCATTAAAGTTTCCAGATTTAATCTGCTTGTCAGTGTGCTTTATGTTAGGTTAGTTTGCACTGCAAGCTTCAATAAGGATTAGAGGTATCTTTCATTAGCTGTTCCCCATGTCCTGTTAACTCCCATTTTATTAACATAGTGTAATACTGTGGGTGGTGAAAGAAACCCCAGGAACGTGACATGAATCGCACACACAAAAACCAGTCCCAATTGAAGGTGTAAATATATGGATGTTCAGAGCTGGTATACATTTGATAGCATTCACAATGGTTTCTATAAGTCAGGGTGGCTTTGAGGGCCTGAGCTGGCTTCTGAATGAGACAGTATTTGTGCATTTCCCCTTGCTTGAATTTCTGCTACATGACCTTAAGAAAAGACTTGATTGCATCTCAACAGTGAACACTATCTTATGAAATGGACCATCTCCTGCTTGACCTTCTAGAACAAGTAATATGCAACTGGGACAAAAACATTCACATCCAAATTTGAACTGGGCATCCAGTACCAATTGGAGTCAACATTTGAATGTCCTGGAGCTGATAACAGAATCAATTTTTGTAGGGTGTGTGTGTGTGTTTGTGTATAAAGGTAAAAGGACCCCTGACCGCTAGGTCCAGTCACAGATGACTCAGGGGTTGCGGCGCTCATCTCACTTTACTGGCCGAGGGAGCCGCCGTACAGCTTCCGGGTCATGTGGCCAGCATGACTAAGCCACTTCTGGCGAACCAGAGCAGCACATGGAAACGCCGTTTACCTTCCCGTCGGAGCAGTACCTATTTATCTACTTGCACTGCATGCTTTCGAACTGCTAGGTTGGCAGGAGCAGGGACCAAGCAACAGGAGCTCACCCCATCGCGGGGATTCGAACTACCAACCTTCTGATCGGCATGCCCTAGGCTCGGGGGGGGGGGGAGAGAGAGAGATTTTGCATGTTGGATTGTAATTACCACCCATTCTAAATGGGAATAAATGCAGTTGTCCCAAAAAGAACCCCTAAAATATCTCTTTAAATGTTTCATTTGCAATGGTGTAGAATACAGGTACAATTAGCCAGATGGGAGGGGTATAAATAATAAATTATTATTATTATTAAGCTGATCAGATATCAAATTGTATTGCCAATATGGTGCTAATTTAGCAAATTCCACCTATCATTACCATAATATGACCATAGATTTTCAGTGTGTTTTTCAGAATTCATAAAATAACATTAATTCAGTTTGTCCCTTATGCTGTTAAAGGTGTGAGTGTGTGAGAGAGATTGTGTGCAAAATGGGGTGCATCTGGACTCCTTCTTGCAACCAGTAACAATAGTATAGGCTCTCATCATTTTTATTCAAATCTGATATGCTGTAAGAATGTTTAATTTTCAAAGGCTGTCCCCCCAGGGATCTAGCTGTAATTACGAGCTCTAGCACATGATGAGCATTGCTTTCTACGGGTCATTCCATTGCCTGATTTTTTTTTAACCTTTTCATTCATTTGTCATTAGATAAGAAAAGCTTCTCATGAATCTCTGAATACTAAATTTATCTCTTTTTCCCCCTAAAGAAAAGCCATTGACTTTATAATATGTGTCTTAGATTAGCTATTCCCCCCCCCCCTTCCTCCCCACCTCTCCACTTACACTTGAAAGGATATCCAGCATATTTTGGTATATAATTATGCAAGCAGATAATTCAAAGCTCACACTGTACTTCGGCTCTATAACTTTGTGTAATTGCTTTCAATCTTAAAATGCTGAGAGCCAATTAAAATGGAACATTACGGGAATGTTATTAATTCAGTTACCAGATTCAGATGCAAGCTCTGAGATACCTAAACTGTCCAAGAACTTAAAATGCCTAAGGGCAGTCTTAGCAGTTCTCATAATACTTTTGGATAGGTAGGCCTGTCTCAGGCAAGACATACATTAATTACGAAACTTAGAAAACAAATACAGGGTAAGTAAAGAAGACACCACGGCCATCGGGGGTGTCCCAAGTTTCCCCACTTTATCCTGGGAATGGGGAACCCTTTCCCAACCAAGGGCAGTGGTAGACCTTGGCAGCCCAAATTTAAGTGGTGTCCTGTACAAAGCCAAAATCTGGCGCCCCCCCCCCCTTCGCCTCTCATCTTCCATTGGTGTAATACTGGCAGTGCCTGTTCTTGCACTCCCAAAAGCTCTAAGCCCAGTGCAACTGCCCTGGCTACCACATAAGTAAAAGTAAAGGGACCCCTGACCATTAGGTCCAGTTGTGACCCACTCTGGGATTGCGGCGCTCATCTCGCTTTATTGGCCGAGGGAGCCAGCCTACAGCTTCCAGGTCATGTGGCCAGCATGAAGCCACTTCTGGCAAACCAGAGCAGCGCACGGAAACACCGTTTACCTTCCCGCCTGGAGCGGTACCTATTTATCTACTTGCACTTGGATGTGCTTTTGAACTGCTAGGTTGGCAGGAGCAGGGACCAAGCAATGGGAGCTCACCCCGTCACAGGGATTCGAACCACTAAACTTCTGATCGGGAAGTCCTAGACTCTGTGGTTTAACCCACAGCTCCACCCGCATCCCATGGCTAGCACATACACACACACAAACACACACACACCCCAAGCTGCCTCTTCTAAGGGTCATTGTCAGGGACTGGCTGCATGAGAAGAAGTGATGGAAGCTGCCTGACCAAGAGCCCCCAGAGAGGAAGAGAATTTGGATCTTGGATCCTGGTGGTGGAAAACCAGCCACACACCAGAGGAGAGGAGGAGCTGGGAATTACTGAAGGCAAGGAGCTTGAGAGATAGTGAAGAGGTAGAAGCAGTCAGATGCCCCAGCACAGGGCAGGGGCAGAGACTGCAATTCTCCCACAGTGCCACTCTGACAGTGAGGCGTTCATTGCATGTTGCCAAGCAGAGAGGAAGCAAGCCAGCCCAGACAACTGCTTCATTAAGACAGGAGCAACCTTTAGGAGACTCCGTGTGTTCATTGTTCTGCTTTCCTTAATAAAGAAACTAACTGTAAGTCAGCCAAGTGTTTCTCCCTCTTTCTCTGACCTGCAAATGACCTGCTCGCCCTGTCGGCTCCCTGATAGCTTCTCTGAGCAACCTTCATGGAGGCACATGACAGTGATCAGAGGGGGCAGAATGGAACAGCAATTAATGCAAAAATTATCTTTTGTACACCAGGCTAATGTTTTCACACTCACAGCCCTCTCTATCTACACATGCAGGAAACATGATTAGATTATTTTTTTAATTGGTTGTACAAAATCAGTTTATAACGATCCAAAATACATATGCATATTTATAGAGATTTCTACAAATCACTGGACTTCCCACCTTCCCCTCCATGGGTCCTATTGTTGTTGTTTAGTCGTTTAGTCATGTCCGACTCTTCATGACCCCATGGACCAGAGAACGCCAAGCATTCCTGTCTTCCACTGCCTCCCGCAGTTTGGTCAAACTCATGTTGGTAGCTTCAAGAACACTGTCCAACCATCTCGTCCTCTGTTGTCCCCTTCTCCTTGTGCCCTCAATCTTACCCAACACCAGAATTTTTTCCAGAGAGTCTTCTCTTCTCATGAGGTAGCCAAAGTATTTGAGCCTCAGCTTCAGGATCTGTCCTTCCAGTGAGCACTCAGGGTTAATTTCCTTCAGAATGGATAGGTTTGATCTTTTTGCAGTCATGGGACTCTCAAGAAACATTATAAAGAAAGTGTGTGCTCCTCCATTCACAATCCCTGTTAAGTCCTTTGTGTGCTTGCTTGCTTCCTTCTTGAAGCCTAGATTTGCTTTTCGTAAACTTGCCCTGCAAAATGATTGATTCCCTGCTCATATTCAGTGGTCATTCTCAAAGGCAAGTGGGGTGGAATCCATGTTCATCAAAGTACCATAACTATTCTCTCGACAGCAAGGCAAGGACAGTAAATTGGTTTGGTAAAAGCACTTTGAATTGGTATTCTGTGTCCCCCAGTAGATCTGTGACACCTGTCTTTCATAATGTTACCAGCAATTTATGTGGTTTTTTGATGCTTACAGACTCAGTTGGATATTGCAAACTTTTGGTTAAGAACATAATCCCTGGCTTTCTTAGTAATCTGTTAAAAAGCAAAAGCTGGAGGATACCATCTCCTGGTGTGTCTGAAAATGTGAACAACATGCAAATTTTGGGAATGCATTTATTCTAAGTGGGAGGAAGCTCTGTCTAAAAAATCTAGCTGAAAGAGTACGGAATGCTATAGTTTTATGCATGTCGAAAATTGAGGACTGCTGCATTTTCTTTTATATTTTTTATAAATAAGGATGTGCAGAATTTCACAGATATTCCTAAATTGATGAAAAGTAAGTGACATTGCATGTTCAGGGCATTTATGTAAAAAGAAAAAGAAAAAAAAAAGGAAATAAGCAATTTTGTCTTGGGAGGGATATTTTGATAGGAACATTTCATTTGATAGTTCATGTGCTTGCATTAGTGCAAGCAGGGTGAATGATTTTGAGAGACTGATTTTGAACTCATGTCAGGGTTCAAAGTTGGATAAGGAATATCCATAGGGGGTGACTCCCATGTTAAATGAATGTATATTCACAGCCTTAAAGCAGTTGAAAATTTCAGGTTTTGGAAGCTGAATGAAGGGTTTTTTAGTGCAAATTTCCAGCATTTGTAGAACCTGACAACCTGGCACTATTCTCCTTCTTGGTTTTGTGAGAAATAAGTTTTCTCTCACTTTTCATTCATCCATGTATGTGTGTATGTATGTATGTAGGTATGGTGTGTGTTATGTACTGAAGTTCTCACCCTGGGCCAGTAGGGGGATACTGTAGATAGTTATGCAAATAAGGGATCGAAAGTGACGTTCAGTATTGGATAGTTTTAGAAAATTGTTACAGTTTCATTGTACTGGAGCTCTATATAATCAGGCTGACTGAACCCTTTAGTTCAGTTCTGTTCTGGCCTGTGAATAAACAAGAGCTGTTTGAAGAATCGCTGTGTCATCTGATATGTTCACCCACAACTTAACAGTGTGTCTATGTATATATATTTATTTGTAGGATTTACTTCTACACCCTGAAAAATTCCCATGGGTGCCCATACATAATAACATTAGGCAAGGTTCAAAGTTTCTTGAAGAGCTCTGGGGTCAACTTGAAATTGGACACATCTTTTCAAAGAGGGAGAAATTCACATGTTGATATCATCACCCCTCAAACTTGGTCAGCACCACCTCTTTAAAAGCCTCTTCCTGATAGGAAAACAAAGTTGACGGAAGTCTTATATTATGTGCGGGGGCCTTCTGCTCTTTATCTTCTGGCAGTTCCCTCGCTGTGAGAAGCCAAGTTACAGGGAACCAGGCAGAGGGCCTTCTTGGTAGTGGCGCCCACCCTGTGGAACACCTTCCCATCAGATGTCAAGGGAAAAAACTATCTGACTTTTAGAAGTCATCTGAAGGCAGCCCTGTTTAGGGAAGCTTTTAATGTTTAACAGAGTATTGTATTTTAATATTTTGTTGGAAGCCACCCAGAGTGGCTGGGGAAACCCAGCCAGATGGGAGAGGTATAAATAAATTATTATTATTATTATTATTATTATTATTATTATTATTATTATTATCTGTGCCAAGGATCAAGAACTTGATGCCCTTTACATCTAGACTCTAACTACCTCTGAGGACCACAGCTTCCTCAATCCTGATCTGTAGTTATCTCTCTCATTGCCATTAGGAGTTGAAGGGGAAATAGCTTGTTTTGACGACATCAAGTTCTTCCAGGTTTCTTTGCTTATCCGTAAGGAACTTCCAAATATGGGACAGGTAAAATGTGACAACAACCCACACAGCATTTTGAGTGTTAAGTGTAATATGTGTCTCTCCTGACTTAGTTGGGGTCCCCCCCCCACCGGAATGAGCTGACATTTAACAAACATTAAATAAAATATTATGTTAGGATACAGGATGCTTTTTCTTATTTTATTCTATTTAAAAATGCTCTCATGTGTCATCCTTAAGTGAAAACCACGATTTGTTATTCCAGTTTATATCACTATCTCTATATTTCTCTTGGTTTAATTGCCTGATAAAGCATGCCATTGCCTGTGATCTCTGAACTAGAACACCAATATCTGATGGCAGTTGAGCAATATCGGTCTATCACTTAATTTGTACTCATCCCTCCCTGCCTTGACCTAGTTCAGTCAGCATTTCTGAAGACCTTTTACATAAATGGCATTAATGCTCTTTCACACTGAATCATACCACATTGCACAAGCATCCATCAACATGTTTTTTTTCCCCTAACTCCCGTCGAGAACTAGCACAAATTACCCCTGAATATTTTCTACTTCATCATTATGCACAGATGAAAACAAAGCCAACCTCGCCAGCCACACACAAAAACTTTAGAAGTAAACAGTTTGTTACCGAAACACAGAGAAATGGTTCCTGCATGCAGGTACATTTATATCTACTTTATATATTGAGGGAAAACATTGTCCATTTGTTCTCTGTGTGCCTTGTGAGATATCAACGGCAAACTCGGCCCAAGAGTGCCGGAGGAGGGGGCAACAGTTTGGGTCAATGCTTGGACACCTGCCACCATTTTGAATCAGGGTGGAGGTGCAAAATGTGATTTTTGGCATAACTTTGCACAATTTTTGGTTTGATGGGTCCAAATTGTGTCATCAGTACCTACAGAGCAGGTTAAGGAGAAAATCTTAATTTGTCTACTACATATTGGTTTATATAATAAGACAAAAAATATCCTTGTGACAATATTGGATAGTACAATTTCTCTCCATTGCTCAAAGATTATCATATGCACCTATTATTGTCAGGGACCATGCTGAGGAGGGCTGCACTGAGGAGGAATGATGGGAGCCTGCCCCTCCCCCTGCTCCTGATTTGGATTCTGAAGCTTCCCAGGAGCAGGGAAGTAGTATAGATTTGGAACAGTGGTTTGCAGAGGGACGCAGTTCAGAAGGCAGAAGCTGGGAAATACTGGATGGGGAACAGCTAGGAGAAGCAGCACTGGGAGAGAGAGAGTTAACAGATTCACAGTCTCTGGACAGCATTTTGCCCCATCCCCAAGGACAAGGAGAGCTCAGAAAGTGGCAGAAACAAAAAGCACAGTACAAAATCAGATTACAAAACGTTGAGATTACAAGTGACATAGATTAATAGGGACAGAAGGGGGTGGGATCCTGAACTGGGAGCACTGCCATTTCTAGGAGATGTTTTCTTTGTTCTCTCACTGTGATTATTAAAGTTTCTAACTGGTAAGAAGACTCTTTTTTCTTTGTTTTGCTTATCTACTGCCATGGGGGGAGGAAGCTGATTCCCTCAAGCCTGACAGCCAGCCAGAAGAGTGGGAGCTGATCTTTCCCATCTGATAAACAGTCCACTAGGAAAGGAGGGTTGTCAGAGTCACCCCTGGTCCCAGCTCACAAGAGACCAAAGTCCACTCCAGCTTATGTACAAAAGCTTTTATTGAAGAACATTAGTAGCTTTACATCCGAGGTCCGTGACCCTACGTCTGTTACGCTTAGACCGCTGAAGTCCCCTCTGAGTCAGTACCGCCTCTATACCAGTTTAAGAGGCTTGTACTGGTCCACCTCTTTCTCTCTTTCCTTTTCCGCAGGGTCTTTCTGCCCCCCTGTGTTCTCTCCCTTCGGGACTCTCCAGAGGCTGAATCCTCTGCCGCCTCCTCCCCCCTCCTTCGGGCTTTGGGACCAGGCTCCTCCCCAGGACTCTCTTCATTTCCGCGCGCCTCCCATTTTGAACTTGGCGCACGTACGTTGCTCCTGACCTTCCCTTCGACAGTTACACTGCCCTCGATACTACTTTCCTCCCCTTCCGGCAGGACGTTTTGCCCTGATCTCCTTCCCCTCTCTGCTTCCTGTTCTGCTCCTTCTGACACACTGGTCACTCCTCCCCCCTCACTCCGTTCCAGCGGAGCAGCCGGTCTCGCTCTCCAACTCCCACTGGGGGTTCCCCCTTCGTTTCCCTGCCCCTGACTGCTTCCCCCTCTAGCTCCCCTTGGCTTGACCAGAGGGGCTCCCTTTTGGGAGTCCTCCGATTCACTGGACGGACTCATGGACAATCTTGGGTCATTGTCATCCTCTTCCTCGTCACTCTGGAATCCTTCCCCCTCACTCTCTGTCTCCTCCCTCATCTGCGCCTCTCTCCCTGAACCCCTGACAAGGGTGTTTGTCAGTTGTGTCATGGTCTTGTTCACCTGATAGCTTAGTTTATATATACCGACCGTCAGCAGGAGATTGCGTCATCGTGGGATAGCAATGTCCAATATGTTTATGTCTCTGTACAGGCAAGGAATGAAACAGAGAGTAAGAAGAATTCATGCTGTGACTCATTGCATTTTGCGGTTCCATTCATGTTTATTTCCTCATGTGTTTTAATGTATATGGTTTGCAAAGTTTACCTTGAAGGCTCGCCACATTAGAAGCAACTTGATATTTGGATCTGGGTCATCCACCAAATTAGACGGAGATGAAATATGCTGTGGTCATTTTACGAAAGTCTGTGGTGGCTTTTTGAATGAAGCTTACTCATTCTTCCATGCCTAATGAGCCACAGCCTCATTAAAAAGAAATCACAATAAGTTCCCAAAGCATGGAACGGCTAATGTACAAGCAGACTAGGGAAGGCCCACATTTGTAGCTGGTTGGCAGACAAATCAAGCTGAGGAGGAATGAACTTAAAATTTTGATTTGGATATTTAGTCACTGAACTATTTGAGCAATGGAACTTCCCTCTCTGCTCCCACACTATCTGCTAAACAGCTGATCAGCTAGATTTCATTTTTCTTAAATGCATTTCCAACACATTGCCCTTGTGAGAATGATTTTTATAGGAATTATTGTGTCAGAAACTCTACCTGTTATTATAAGCGAATAAACATATTAATGGGATGTGCAACAAATGTTGCCACATAGAGTGTTTCTGCTCAGGGTTCCAGCAAGCCAATCAGACATGACCTTTTCCAGGGCACTCCATTACATTCTCCTTCACCCAAATCTGCAATTTTCCTCCGTAACTGCCGGTCAATTGAGAAAGCTACCATACATGGAAACATCACCGGCTACTGCTGGTGGCAGTAGTAACTATGAATCATAGAATAGAATCATAGAATCATAGAATCATAGAGTTGGAAGAGACCACAAGGGCCATCGAGTCCAACCCCCTGCCAAGCAGGAAACACCATCAGAGCACTCCTGACATATGGTTGTCAAGCCTCTGCTTAAAGACCTCCAAAGAAGGAGACTCCACCACACTCCTTGGCAGCAAATTCCACTGTCGAACAGCTCTTACTGTCAGGAAGTTCTTCCTAATGTTTAGGTGGAATCTTCTTTCTTGTAGTTTGGAGCCATTGCTCCGTGTCCGCTTCTCTGGAGCAGCAGAAAACAACCTTTCTCCCTCCTCTATGTGACATCCTTTTATATCATATCACCCCTTAACCTCCTCTTCTCCAGGCTAAACATGCCCAGCTCCCTTAGCCGTTCCTCATAAGGCATTGTTTCCAGGCCTTTGACCATTTTGGTTGCCCTCCTCTGGACACGTTCCAGTTTGTCCGTGTCCTTCTTGAACTGTGGTGCCCAGAACTGGACACAGTACTCCAGGTGAGGTCTGACCAGAGCAGAATACAGTGGCACTATTACTTCCCTTGATCTAGATGCTATACTCCTATTGATGCAGCCCAGAATTGCATTGGCTTTTTTAGTTGCCGCGTCACACTGTTAAGATATCCTATGTCATAGGCTGTATGTCATAGGCAGAATGCTTCTAAGTACCAGTTGCATTCATATCCATCTTGAGGACTTTCCATAGGCATGTGGTTGGTCACTGTGAGAACAGGATGTTGGACTAGATGGGCCAATGTTACGATCCATCAGGGCTCATCAAATATTCCACAGACATATAGAGCTAGACTGGATGGGAATGACAAAATTGAAACATGCCACTTTCTCTCCGAGTAATTACTTCTTCTAATAGTATGTAAAGAGGATGTTTTGATTTCTTCAAGTGTATAGAACAAAGAGCAAAGGAAAAAAGAGAGGCAAATATGGAACTGAATGCTAAAGTGATCACAAGCAAAGGCAACTGTTAACTATGAGAGGTTTGGCTATATTGATGCACTTAAAAATAAATAAATCAAAGCTAAAACCTTAAAACGTTCAATGGTGCAAGGCTGTTTCCCTCAATGGGAGCTGGACAACAAATTTGGAAATTTGTTTGTTTGAAGTGGCACACACACACAAACACACGTTTTTGCATACAGCAGGATCAGGCAAAATATTAATAGTAATGAATGAATTTCCATTTCAAAAGAGAGGAACTCATTACAGTGTCAGATGCTGAGATTATCTGAGGCTGCAGCTTTGTTTAAGCAGAAGCTGCCTTCTAGACAGATCAGAGGCTAGAAAGCAGATGTCTTCAGTTAAATGCTTTCTGACTGGATAAGCATTTTCAAATGTGATGGCTTGCAAACTCTGCACTTGTCAGCTGAACATGGAAGGTGGGAATTTAAGGTCTCCTGTTAGAGCTGTCACTTTCTGGGGAACCTGCAGGGTTCCTTAGAAATTTACCAGAAGCAGAGGGGTAATTGTAGATAAGCTAGCAGTAGATAAGCTAGCAGATAAGCTAGCAGATAGCAGAGGGGTAATTGTAGATAAACTTCTCTGAAAGGCAGCTTACCTACCCGTTCTGAACTTCTACTACAATGCTGAGGACTAGTATATGTGCACCAGCCTTCCCCAAGAAGATGTCCTCTAGATGTTTTGGCCTACATGCCCATGTAGTATGTTCATGTTCCAGAGTTTGTCCTCCCAATGACCCACTGAAGTAGTTCATTTGAAGGGATGTAAGTCCATGTAAGACACATGCTATAAGTTTAAACTTGTGGCATGGTTGCCAGGCCACCCCTTTCAGGAGAATGCCAGGCTATCCACCAGGCTGGCAACTACCTTTCATGCACAACCGCTGCCCCTAAAGGGCTTCTGTGGCTTTTCTTATACTCGCGTCTTGAGGCCCCAAGCCAGCCCTTATGAAATAACTACACACGGACACAGAATTAAGGTTGATGGGTAACATTAAGGCCACAACTTTATTGATTGCAAATTAAATGTGAGTGGTATTGGCATAGGCATTGGCTGAAGACTATAACGGACGACTACCCCAGTTGACAGAATCTATGTAGGTAAACCCAAGCGGACTTCGGACGAGATCTGGGACCCCCAGATTCCTTTAACGGAATACCTTTTGATCATTGAGGGGCAGGTGATGGCCACACCTCCCCTCCACACACAAAATTAAGCCAATGCCTAACCGCCAAACCTGGAAAGTTGTGACAATTGCTAAGAGGGTAAGCAAAAAAACAAGTGGCCAGTGCTAATTTGCCAAATGGATAAAAATTCTTACCCGGCCCCTGTCCCAAGACAGGCGACTCACACATAGTCCAAAGCAAAGCTGAAAACCTACACTGAGGTCAAGAGGGCAGGTGTTCAGCAGCGCCAATTGAGTGCCTAGGGCACTGTTGCGCTGATGCTTATATAATTCCTTAACCACCCCACCCCTTTCCTGATTGGCTGTGACCCATGATGCCTATTTAGAGAAATGAAACTTAGACCTAGAAATGAAACCTACTTAGTCAGGGGTGTGTCCAGGGGCCCAGTCGCAAGAAGGACCACCTTCTGAGGACAATCCCATCTGTCCAGGCCTCAATGCCATCGGCTGGGCATTTTCTGCCCCCTTTCATCATGATGCAACAGCAGCTGTGGATGTTTGGATTGGTGGGAGAGAACAAAAGACAAGAGGAGACAGAGCAAGCTGAGCAGTACAAATTCAGCCATTATGTACCCATTAAAAGAAAAAAAGAAAAGGCTAATAGGAGCTTTGGGGGTAATGGGTTAGAGCTCCCAGATATTCTGGTCCCAATCTTGACTGCCACCTCTTCCCTACATATTCTAAAATAAAAAATGTGTATTCATGAAACTCTTATTTAGCTTGAAGGGGGTTTGGGCTGGGTGTTCATCAGTATGCAGATGACACCCAGCTCTACCTCTCCTTTAAATCAGAACCAGTGAAGGTCCTGTGTGAGTGCCTGGAGGCAGTTGGAGGACGGATGGCTGCTAACAGATTGAGGTTGAATACTGACAAGGCAGAAGTACTGTTTTGGGGGGACAGGGGGCGGGCGGACGGGTGGGGGGGACTCCCTGGTCCTGAATGTGGTAAGTGTGCCCCTGAAGGACCAGGTGCACAGCCTGGGAGTCATTCTGGACTCACAGCTGTCCATGGAGGCACAGGTCAATTCTGTGTCCAAGGCGGCTGTCTACCAGCTCCACCTGGTACGCAGGTTAAGACCCTACCTGCCCGCGACCTGTCTCGCCAGAGTGGTGCATACTCTAGTTATCTCCCACTTGGACTACTAAATGCGCTCTATGTGGGGCTACCTTTGAAGGTGACCCAGAAACTACAATTAATCCAGAATGTGGCAGCTAGACTGGTGACTGGGACTGGCCGCCGGGACCACATAACACCGGTCCTGAGAGATCTGCATTGGGTCTCAGTATGTTTCCAAGTACAATTCAAAGTGTTGGTGCTGACCTTTAAGCCCTAAACAGCCTTGGTCTCCACCCCAATCGTTCAGCCCCGACACTGAGATCCAGCTCCGTGGGCCTTCTTGCAGTTACCTCATTGCGAGATGTGAGGTTACAGGGAACCAGACAGAGGGCCTTCACGGTAGTAGTGCCCACCCTGTGGAACACCCTCCCTTCAGATGTGAAGGAAATAAGCAGCTATCCTATCTTTAAAAGACATCTGAAGGGAGCCCTGTTCTGTTCAGGGAAGTTTTTAATATTTATTGCTGTACTGCTTTTAACATTTGATTGGGAGCCGCCCAGAGTGGCTGGGGAAACTCAGCCAGATGGGCGAGGTATAAATAAATTATTATTATTATTATTATTATTATTATTATTATTATTATTATTACCATTGAAACTGTGATTTCTAGGCTCATCTGGAGTTTAAAAAAATTCAAAAAAGGAATTACAGAACTCCACATAATATGAAGCATCGGGGAGTGCCCTTTGTGTGCTTGCACCTAAAGAGATGACAAATAGTAACAAATAGCACTTTCTGTTCGCCCCCACCCCCATGAAACACCAGTGCAGCTGCAATGTTGATGCCTGAACATCAAGCACTGAGGAGGACATAATGGATGACAGCACAGAATTTATTGGCTGTGTCTCTAGCACCATCTGGGAGAGATCAACAGGCAAAAACTAATGATGAGACTGAATTCTGCATTGATTCCCAGCATGCACCAGGAAGGAATTGCAAAAAAGAAAAGAAAAGAGGACTTATCAATCTTTTCTCATAGCCACATAACCCAAGTGGGATTTTGTGACATCTTTTTCATCCATATGTGTTCTACAAAGCTACAAAGCTTCCTAGAACAGGCATGATGGCATCTCCTCCTTCTCATATCTACACATTTCTTCTCTCTGCCATACCCATAGGCCTCATGTTCCTGGTTTTGTTGTTGTTTTCAACTCAGGGTTAAGATCCAAGGCTCTTCAGCCACCAGCTATCTTCTTCACCCATTTCAGGTGCTGTAACTTTCTCACCATTGTTTCCTTTGTCAATTCAGATTTTGAAAATGGGTAAAGAATGCAAAAAAAAAGAAGAAGGCTATATTAGGAGAAAGTTGCACTAAAATGCTCATGAATTTTCATGAGGGCTTAAAGAAAATCATAAACAGATGTGGAAATGTGGACAACTGAATTTAGTATTGGAAAAATGAGAGACAGAGATAAATAGAAAGATTTGTTCATTCCTACTAGGCACCTCTATTCGCTGTGCTTCACTCCTAACTTATAAAACAATGTCCTTTTGCTTGCTTTGCTCTTGAGTCTCAGGGCCTGAGCCCTATGAGAGTTACGTCAGTTAAAGTGGCCTCAAAACAATACAAGTTTGTACATTGGCAGGACCAAAACAGAGTTAAGCTTGAGCCCCAAATCTATTGAGATCTTCAGTGCAGGAAAATATCTTTTCAGGAAGTGCTACATTTGCATAACTTTAGAATATGCATAATTGGAATCTGTAACTTCACTGGACTTCAGTGTGCTTGAGGGAGAATACAAATGAATGTTTGTATGAAGAAGAATACAAATTTCTAATTGTGTGTCCCCCCCCCCCATTAAAATATGAAAAATGCAGTAGCAGTTAGGACATTTGTATAAGTGTTGAATGAGCATTTGCACAGATGAGCTTTTACAGTTTTCCTTTTTAAAAAATAAAATAGCATTTTTAATCATTTAATGCTTTTTCTAAACAAGAAAACACTACTGCCATAAATTAATGATTCACATTAATCTCCATAATTTATTAGATTTTTGGAAGTTACTACAAGGGGCATTTTGTTCTGTAACCATGTTTCTGTGGATTATTAATGAGCATGTTAAACGAAAACCAGGAAAATTAATTATATCCTAAAACTATTAATGGTTTAAATATGTGTCTTGAAATCTGCCATTTTGTCAGGTTTTCCACTTGAAAAAAATATATTTGTGGAATGAGTTTCTTTCTCTCTCTTAACCTTTTCATACATGGTGCGTGAGTGCATTATCATATTTATAAAGTGTTTGTGTATTTATTGAGTTCAGTTAAGACATGCCTTGCTCATTTGAACAGATCAAACTGCCGAGTGAATGGAACACAATGTGATGACAGAACACTAGCTTAGCTAGCTTTGAAAATGGATACAATGAATTCGCAGGGGATAAGTCTATCCTTGGCTCGTAGCCATGATAAATAAATGAAACATCCATTAACCGGGTGATGGGGACCAACAAAAAACAATGGCTGTGCTCCCATGCCTGCTTGTGAACTTAGAGAGAGATATTTGTCAGGATTGATACTGGAAACGAAATGCTGGACTAATGGGCATTGTGGTAACATTGTGGTACCAATGTTTTAAAGTTATTCTGCACTGTGGTGATCCACGACTGAAGTTATGCCTACCTTGATACAGTGGTACCTCTGGCTGTGAACGGGATCCGTTCCGGAGGCCTGTTCGCAACATGAAAAGAGCAGTTCTGTGCATGCACATGACATCATTCTGCGCTTCTGCGCATGCATGAGCGGCGAAACCTGGAAGTAACCCTTTCCGGTCACCGCGGGATGTAACCTGAAAGAACGTAACATGAAGCGGACATAACATGAGATATGACTGTACATCCAACTCAGTTCACTTAGCTACAATGTACACCCAAAGTTGCATTTTAAAAAGCCAATGAGCATCAAGGCAGTTGAGAACTTAGTTGCCAAATATCATGAGGTCAAGTGTGATAGTTGGTTTCCAAGATGGCGGTGCGTGCAGACGCTGCGGCTGAGAACTCCCAGGAGGGGAGTCAGGGTTTGTTAGGACGAATTATTTATAGTCGATACGAAATGCTGTTGTACAGAGACAGAAGTAGCAGCAGATACAGATGTAGAAACTGTGCTGTGTGGGAGCAGCTACGGGCGTGCGAGATTCCAGAAATCGTAAATTATCGGGGTTGGAGGAGGAGGAGGAGGAGGAGAGAGCGGAAGCAGAAGAGAGGCTGTAGAGGACAAGGTCAAATGAAAGAGAGAATAAAGATAAGGAAGATAAGGAAACAACGATGCAAACTACCTCTTCCAAGTATCTTTTACGCTAATGTGAGATCATTGGCAAATAAACTTGACGAATGGAGGCTTTGTGTAGGAGTGGAGGAAGACATCCGGGATTGTTGTGTGCTGATACTCACAGAGACATGGTTAAATTCAGCTATTCCAGACACAGCTGTTGAATTACAAGGTTTTACAACGTACCGGTGGGACAGGACACAGGATTCTGGCAAGAAAGAAGGTGGGGATGTGTGTATTTTTGTAAATCTAAACTGGTGCACGGACTCTGTCAAGTTGGATACCTACTGTTCTCCGGATGTGGAATTTCTGACAATTAAATGCAGACCTTTCTATCTTCCCCGGGAATTTACAACAGTGGTGTTAACAGCGGTGTACATAGCACCAACTGCAAATGCATGCAGGGCCATGAGCAGTATGCATGAAAACATCAATGCTAAATTGAGCAGATACCCGGAGGCTGTGCACATTATTGCGGGGGACTTCAATCACACAGATGTGAGGGCAGTACTCCCAAAATTCCATCAGCACATTGAGTGTGCAACAAGGGGAGAAAATACTCTTGACAAGGTGTATACGAACATTAGACGGGCATATGAGGTCAAGAGCTTGGCGCACCTCGGTGGTTCAGATCATGTGTCCCTGCTTCTGACACCAGTATACATACCCCTCAGGAAACAAGGCCAGATACAAACACGGATGGTTACGGGGTGGCCTGAGGGAGCCTCTCAGCAACTGCAGGACTGTTTCCAGGAGACCGACTGGAATATCTTCGACCATCAAGATCTAGAAACTTATACATCAACGGTCCTGGATTATATTAGATTCTGCACAGCAAATGTCACCAGGGAAAAGTATGTTAAGTTGTATCCGAATAGGAAGCCCTGGATGACAGGAGAGGTTAGGAGATTATTGAAGGCCAGAAATTCTGCTTTTAGAACTGGAGACCGGGTATTGTATGGCATAGAAAGAGCGAACTTGAAGAGGGGTATCAGGAAAGCAAAAGCGGAGTACAGAGGAAAAATTGAGGACCATCTGAGAAATCATGATACTAGACAAATGTGGCAGGGAGTCCAACATCTGACTGGTTATAAATCAAGGAATTCATCAGTGGTAGAGAGTACTGCTTCCTTGGTGGGAGAGTTGAATACCTTCTTTGCCCGATTTGAGGTGACACCAACAGTGACTCCAACAGGGATGCCAGAGCTATTGGCATCACTACCTATAGGAAATGCTGCCAGGGTGGAAGAGGGAGAAGTGAGGCGAATATTAAAGGAGGTAAACACGAGGAAGGCTATGGGCCCGGATGGGGTGGCTGGCAGGGTGCTAAGAGATTTTTCGGACCAACTGGCAGGAATATTTATGAAGATTTTTAACCAGTCTCTGGCCCAAGCCACTGTTCCACCCTGTCTGAAATCTGCTACCATTATACCCCTGCCAAAAACATCAAAGATAGACAGTCTGAATGATTTTCGCCCTGTGGCGCTGACACCCATTATAATGAAATGTTTAGAATACTTATCGCAAAGTATTGGAAGACACATGATTTGCCCACCCTGGAAGAATGGAGGATGCAAGTGATGGACTATATGGAATTGGCAGAAATGACTGGCAGAATCCAAGACCTGGGAGAAGAGTCGGTGGAAGAGGAATGGAAGAAGTTCAAAGAATATTTACAAAAACATTGTAAAATGTTTGAATGTTAAAATGATGTTGGATATAAAGATAACATGGCATTAGTGATATAGTAAAAAGAAAAATGCAAGAATGTTTTAAAAGAAAAGGGTGTAAAGACCAGAGTAATACCATGCCGAAATTAAACAAAATGATATAAGGGATTAAGTTATAAAGAATATGTAAAAATGTATTTAAAAAGAAAGGAAAAATTCAAGACATGATAGGTTGAAATGTATAATATTGATTAAGATTTGAAAGAGGGCAAGGAGCTGCTAAATTTGATTGTGTAAAGGGGAATGCAGGAAAGGGAGACGTGAGGAAGTCAGGAAAGAGGGTTATAAAGATAAGAACTCAAAAACCAACTTTTTCTTTATTTTCTGTCCCCCCCCTTTTTTCTGTTATATGTTTTTTACTGTGCTTTTTAGTTTTGATGGACTATGTTGTCTTTTATTGTATTTCTTTTTGTTTTGTTTGATTGTAGTACCTGTTTTATTATATAAAATAAATATCTTTTTTTAAAAAAAGAAAAACAAAATATAATGAAATGTTTAGAAAAACTGGGGAGGAAGCGCATCTTATCTTGTCTGCCAGTGGGACTTGACCCTTACCACTTTGTGTACAAGGCAAAGAGATCCACAGAGGATGCTGGGCAATGGCTTTACATGCTGTCCTGACTCATTTGGAGAAGCAAGGGAACTACGCGAGACTGTTATTTGTAAACTTTAGTTCTGCATTTAATACTATTCTTCCACATAGATTGGTGCCCAAATTATTAGACCAGGGACTTCCACCATGTTTGTGCAGGTGGATATTAGACTTTCTATCAAACCGTTCCCAAAGGGTCAGGTTGGGTTCCCATGTCTCTGCGGATCTCATCACGAATACGGGGACGCCTCAGGGGTGCGTGTTGAGCCCGCTTTTATACACGCTCTATACAGCTGACTGTGCCCCCAAATACCCCAGTAGTAAGATCATTAAGTTCGCAGATGATACAATGGTGGTTGGTTTAATTACGGCTGGAGAGGGGGAGACGGCCTGTAGGAAGGAAGTTCAGCAGTTGGGGGAGTGGTGCAGGAAAAACAACTTACTGCTTAACTTAAAGAAAACAAAAGAGATCATTGTGGACTTTAGGAAATGTAAATTGAAAATTCAGCCACTTATTATTGAGGGGAAGTGCGTGGAACAGGTCTCAGTGTTTCGATTTCTGGGAATGGAGTTGAGAGACGACCTAACCTGGGGAGAGAACAGCAAAGACCTGGTGAAGAGAGCACAGCAGAGGTTATATTTTCTGAGAATCCTCTGGAAAAACAATCTCTCAAAGGACCTGTTGATGGCATTCTATCATTGCACTGTAGAGAGCGTACTAACTTATGGTCTGTGCGTGTGGTTTGGGAGCTGCACGGCCAGGGAAAAAACAATGCTATCCAGGGTTGTAAAGACTGCAGAGAGAATTATTGGGTGCACTCTTCCCACCTTAGATCAAATCTATGCTGCCAGGTGCCATAAGAAAGCGGCAGAGATAGCACATAATAGTACGCACCCCGGAAATGATCTCTTTCAGCTTCTGCCTTCTGGAAGAAGGTATAGGGTTATAAAGGCCAGGACTAGCCGCCTGAAAAACAGTTTCTGCGCTAATGCAATTCTGGTTCTAAATGCAGCATAAGGGGTCTCTCTAGTATAGTGTATTTTAAAATGGGGTTTTAGAGTTTTTAGGGGTTTTAGAATGTTTTATGTAGTTTTTATGTAGTTTTATGTAGTTTTTATGTAGTTTTATGTAGTTTTGTGGTAGTTTTATGTAGTTTTTATGTAGTTTTGTGGTAGTTTTATGTAGTTTTTATGTAGTTTTATGTAGTTTTCAATTTCATTGTTCCGCAAGGGACAATGACAATAAAGATATCATATCGTATCGTATAGTGTAACTTGCTCTTTGCATCACAGCCCTTTGAAAATAATGAAGTCTGTTGCCTTTATTATGGCATGAGCTTTCATGGGCTGGAGTATACAGTAGAACTGCTACTTATGTCCCGCTCTACTTAGGCTCGTTCCAAGTCGCGACCGTGGCAAACCTGGAAGTAAACACTGGGTTTGCCATGATTTGCACATGCGCAAAAGCGGCTTCCGCCGTCTACACATGTGCAGAAGTGGGCTGCCACCAAATGCACCTGTGCACAATGGCGCTTCTACCAGCAACCCATTTCACCATAAGGATGGGCCTCTGGAACGGATTGTGGTTGTGAGGAGAGGTTCCACTGTACTTCATCAGATGCATGAAGTGTAATTATAAATAGGTAGGCTTATATCCATCTGGTTGGGGGATGGATAGAGAGGTGTGAGGTCAGAGGGAAACAAAGTGCAGAAAAGTGAGACAGTGAAAATTATGGGAAAGCAAATCAGTTCCAGTGACTATTAAAAAGGTGGCATTGGTCATAATGCCAGCATCCTGGCTTTAGCAAGCTAAAAGGAAAGGGAAAGGGATGCAGGTGGCACTGTGGTCTAAACCACTAAGCCTCTTGGGCTTGCCAATTGGAAGGTTGGCAGTTCAAATCCGTACCACAGTGGTGAGCTCCCATTGCTCTGTCCCAGCTTTAGCCAACCTAAAAGTTCAAAAGCACACCAGTGCAAGTAGATAAATAGGTACCACTGTGGCAGGAAGGTAAATGGTGTTTCCATCATGGTGTTCCGTTACGCCAGAAGCGGTTTAGTCATGCTGGCCACATGACCCGGAAAGCTGTCTGTGGACAAACGGCGACTCCCTTGGCCTGAAAGCGAGATGAGCACCGCAAACCCATAGTCGCCTTTGACTGGACCTAACCATCCAGGGGTCCTTTACCTTTTATTAGCAAGCTAAGCAAAATACATTGTGAGAGAAAAGCCTGTAATTTTTATTCAAGCCACAGGCCATAGAACTGAAAATCCCTTTCTCCTTCTAGTTTAGAATCAGGTATCCCATTAGCAGAATGTTTTGATCAGAGGAGACATAGTACTTTCCTACCTTTTCGCTTAAAACATTTTTGGCTGGGTCCATAAATACACTTGGCTTGTGTCTGCCGGCAGTCGCCTGGCAGAGATAATGGGCACAACCAGAGGGGACGCAGCTTTGCCATCTGCTGCAACTAAAGCAGTGTGCCTCTGCTTTGCCACAATCTCCCACAACACCTGGGAGGGGGTAACAGCAGGTCTTGCGCTCATGCGTTCCACACCACTGACACACACCTGGTATCCCTGAAGCAACGCTGCCAAGTTTCTGGCGACTCACTCCAAAGGCTCCCGGATAACAGCCTTCTCTAATCAGTGCCTCGGAGACACACATCCCAAAACAATTAGCGTGAATATCGGAACACAGAAATACAGACTCAGGCGCAGTGCTCTACGTTTCATGGCATCGCTTAACAGGAAGACATCTGTGTCTTTGCAATAGCTTAACACGAGCATCTGAACAGGTGACAATAAGGACAACCCACCAGTTCTAGGCCCATGAGTTTGCCTCTCCAGGAGCCAACCAGCCAGTTCTGCGTTTGGCTAACGTTACAGAAAAAGGACAATGGAGAAAGTGGTCCTGGCAGTGATTTGGCTGCTAAATGAACCTGTAAGCAACACATCTGCTCTAACTATTCGTGAACAGTCCATGAGATCCCCTTGAAAATATTACGGCCTTCTAAGCAATCAAGGATTGAGGTGAAACAGGGGCCCAGCTGTCATTTTATTCATGGAGCCACTGGTATGTGGTACACAGGTAATCTAAGGTCAGCCATGTAGGGACATCATTATTAATGTAATAAAAATACAGCTGCTCCAATTAAACTTTATTGGGAGCCAGTTGTTCATGAAAACATAATGGATTTTTCAAAGCTCCCTTTCATTACGCTCCCTGCGAGATAAACTGTTCAAATTCATTTGGAAAATGGGTGGTATTGATTAGATTCAGTGATTAACTGAACGTTGACAAGAACATTTATCATATTAAGATATTTCTCAGTAACAAGGACTTGATGGATCTTTATTCTGTGGTGTTAAAGGTGATGCATTATGTGATAGGCATTTTTCTCACGTAAAAACAAATGCAAAGTCAAGCTGGCTTCAGTTATTCTGAGAGCCCATTCGCTTCCATGGACTGTGGCTTCTTATTAATCAGCATGTTTCCAATTTTTCTCTTGTAAAGGCTCTTTAAGCTGAAAACTGGTTAATTAAATAAGGGCAAAGTATCATCTCATGCAGATGGGTGTTTAATCTATTATTATTTGTACCTATTAAAGATTAATTTTGAAGGCCTGCATCCCAAACAATAGCTTAAGTGATTCAATCCAGCATTATGAACTAACCACTGAAGAATTCTAATAAGTGCTTTAAATAAATGGTTTTGACTTTTCATATGGCTCTATCACTTACCACTCTACAGAAAATCTAAGCTTGCCCATGAGTGTACATGCAGCAGAAATCTGTGCTTATTCCTGATTATGTGCTAAGTGCAGATGTGTGATACATTAAAAAAAAAATTTTTAATACATTAATACATTATACTTTTGATTGTATTTTTTTAAAAAAAAAATATTCGGGCTAAATTCTGACAGTACTTAATCCCGTTTTCCTGACTATACCTGATTATTTCCATTTTTTTGCGATCTTTCACATCCAGGGGATTTTTTTTAATAGGAGCTTGGAGGAACTGAGATCCCTTAGCTTTTAAAAATTAAATAATAATTATTATTATTTTGTCGGTGTGGGGCTGGAACAGATATACACCCAGTGCTTAAGCCAAAAATCCACCTATCTCTGTAATCAATAAAGTTGAGGCCATTTTTAATGCAGATCATTGTTTGCTTAAGTTTATTAATCACATCTTACATTTAGCCACTGCCCAGGGTTGCCACTGCAACTGGGCCAGCAATAAACAAACAAATAAACTAACTAACTCTGTGGTGAGTTCCTCCACCTTTTTTCCAGGGGGGGAAAAAGCACTGCATGTGACATAAAAGCCACCTGGTAAACTAGCAGAATCCAGCAGAAGTTTAGTTCAGATTTCCATGATAATGGCTTCCAGGGTGGGTGGGGTGAATCAATTTACAAGCCTGTTAAGATGGAAAAACATTTGGGTTTTGTTCTGCAATTACCTTGCCATTTTCATGGATTACTCCATGTGATGAAATTTGGGGCAGTAAGGTGGCATACATTTCTTTCCTGTTGTTTTCAGGTGTGAATCAGGGGAAACAGAAGCACACATATGCACAAAGGGTGCTGTCATGTTCTATCATCTATCATCTATCTATCTATCTATCTATCTATCTATCTATCTATCATCTATATATTATGGTACTGGAGGAGACTCTTGAGAGTCCCTTGGACTGGAAGAAGATCAAACCTATCCATTCTTAAGGAAATCAGCCTTGAGTGCTCACTGGAAGGACAGATCCTGAAGCTGAGGCTCCAACACTTTGGCCACCTCATGAGAAGAGAAGACTCCCTGGAAAAGACCCTGATGTTGGGAAAGACGGAGGGCACAAGGAGAAGGGGACGACAGAGGACGAAATGGTTGGACAGTGTTCTCGTAGCTACCAGCATGAGTTTGACGAAACTGCGGGAGGCAGGGAAAGACAGAAGTGCCTGGCGTGCTCTGGTCCATGGGGTCACGAAGAGTCGGACACGACTAAATGACTAAACAACAACAAATCTATCTATCATCTATCTAGCTATCTAGCTATCTACCTACCATATTGGCTCAAATATAAGCCACACTTTCCCCCCCAATTCTGATCCAGAAAAGTTAAAGTGGGGCTTATATTCATTACCTTATGGTATCACTGCTGAAACAATTGCCCAGGAGGGGCATCGGGGTGCAGGACAATGGTGTGTTGCCCACCCGCGACTCCTAAGCCTTCCCCAAGCTGTCAAAGAAGGGGGAGAAGCCACTGGCAAAGCGGTGCGGCTCCCCCCAGGAAGCAGCCTGGGAGCGTGGAGCAACGGCGTGCAGCCTGCCTGCCACTCCCAAGCCTCCCCCAGTCCCAGCTTGGAGAGGTAGTAGTGCCGGGAGGTGGGCCGCAGCCACAAATAAGCCTTGAATTTTAAAGGCGTGGCTTATTTGTGGGTGTGTCTTGTTTTCGGGCCAATACGGTATCTATTTAAGCACCCTATACCTGAAGGTCTCAAGGTGGTTCAATGGTGTCTTCTGTTGTGTCACACCATGTCCACTGGTGTGAATGAAACTTAATGCAGCATAGCAGTACATTGACAAAAAAGCCACAGTTCCTCAATGCAACAAGTACTGGAGTGTAACAAGTACTGGGATGCGGGTGGTGCTGTGGGTTAAACCACAGAGCCTAGGACTTGCCAATCAGAAGGTCGGCGGTTCGAATCCCCGCGACGGGGTGAGCTCCTGTTGCTCGGTTCCTGCTCCTGCCAACCTAGCAGTTCGAAAGCATGTCAAAGCACAAGTAGATAAATAGGTACCACTCCAACGGGAAGGTAAACGGCATTTCCGTGTGCTGCTCTGGTTTGCCAGAAGCGGCTTATTCATGCTGGCCACATGACCCGGAAGCTGAACACCGGCTCCCTCGACCAATAAAGTGAGATGAGCACCGCAACCCCAGAGTCGGCCACGACTCAACCTAATGGTCAGGGGCCCCTTTACCTTTACCTTTTTACTGCAGTGTAAAAGGAATGTTCAAAACACAGACAGATTAATGGAAACAGGAAAGTGAATGCAATAATCCCTAGATCTGAATGCACCCAAAAGGAAGCAAAATCTGTGAATTGACCTTAGGAATTTATTCACCATAACATTTTATCTTCATTTCATCAATAAAGCTACAATTCTAATACCACTTTCCTGGGAGTAAGCTTTGCTGAATTCAGTAGAAGTAACATCAAAGTAGACTGGGTTAGAATTCTGCTGAATGAAAAGCCACCACTCTATATATCTGATTGTTGACCTGTTGCCTGGTCAAAATATTCTTATGACATAATTAGGGACTGATGGATATTGCATTCAGGAGTCATGTGTAGGCTGATCCATCAATATCAATGGATGGAGATTATTTGTTGTTGTTGTTTTAGTTGTTGTTGCTGCTGTTGTTGCTGCTGCTGCTGCTACTGTTGCTTGTATATCCTATTTAAGCATCTTTGTTATTTCTGTTTCTATTGCATAAATTGCTTTGAGAAACTTAAATGCAAAAATGTGACTAAGAAATCAATTGAAACAACAACCACAAATGCTTATTTACCTTATTATTTAGCAGAGTTTTCATTTTTTCATTATATAATACAGACACTGACTCAATTACACCACAAATCAGGTCTGCCACAAAAGAAAAACATATTTTTACTGAAGAAAGCATTTATTCTGCATGTAGCAAATTTTCAGGAAGAGCGTGGCACATATTCCCGTAGAGATACTGTATATGGTTCCCCACCCAACATTTTTTTGGAGCAATGGTCTTTGAGGACTAGTTCACATTTGTGGGTTTACCATCTGATGATTGCACCATCACTGATGATTTACATCTATGGATGGAGCATTGCACTGATGTCACTGGCAGAATTTTCATATCACACCATATGCAATGAATGGCATATTTTTTTTAAAAAAAACAAAAACCAGAGGTCATTCTGCATGCCTTCCCATGCAACCAAAGTCAGATTATCTGTTTGTAGGAAACCCAGTCAGGTGGGCGGGATATAAACAATAAAATTATTATTATTATTTTAATTATTATTACTGTAAAGATGGCCCATTTACATGTGCAAGTGCCTCTAGATTTGAAGTGGGTTTGAAGAACCATGTTTATTGGTTTTACACCCTCAACCATCATTAGTCAACCATGGTTGCAGCAGACTATGAAAATGAAAATGAAGGCATATTTGTACATGTAAGGGAAATATTATGGGTTCAATAGGGCTGTTCACAGCTCATCCCCAATGCAGGCCAACCTACTGGGAAGTAGGAAGTTCATTCCTGCTGGGGTCTGCTTCCCAAGCACGTTGTCTATGTGTGTTCCTTTGTTGGAAACAGATGGACTCACAGCTGTCCATGGAGGCACAGGTCAGATCTGTGTCCAGGGCAGCTGTTTACCAGCTCCATCTGGTACGTAGGCTGAGACCCTATCTGCCTGCGGACTGTCTCGCCAGAGTGGTGCATGCTCTGGTTATCTCCCGCTTGGATTACTGCAATGCACTCTACGTGGGGCTACCTTTGAAGGTGACTCGGAAACTACAACTAATCCAGAATGCGGCAGCTAGACTGGTGACTGGGGGCGGCCGCCAAGACCATATAATACTGGTCTTGAAAGACCTACATTGGCTCCCAGTACATTTCCGAGCACAATTCAAAGTGTTGGTGCTGACCTTTCCTTTAAAGCCCAAACGGCCTCGGTCCAGTATACCTGAAGGAGCGTCTCCACCCCCATCATTCTGCCCGGACGCTGAGGTCCAGCGCCGAGGGCCTTCTGGCGGTTCCCTCATTGCGAGAAGCAAAGCTACAGGGAACCAGGCAGAGGGCCTTCTCGGTAGTGGCGCCCGCCCTGTGGAACGCCCTTCCAGCAGATGTCAAAGCGATAAACAACTACCTGACATTCAGAAGACATCTTAAGGCAGCCCTGTTCAGGGAAGTTTTTAACGTGTGATATTTTACTGTATTTTTGGTTTCTATGGAAGCCACCCAGAATGGCTGGGGAGGCCCAGCCAGATGGGCGGGGTATAAATAAATAATAATAATAATAATAATAATAATAATAATAATAATAATAATTATTATTATTATTATTATTATTACAGATACAAAACTGCATCTTCTCCCCTGATGGTCCCATATCACTCCCAACCCAGGACAGTCCAGGGCTGCCTTAAGATGTCTTCTGAATGTCAGCTAAAACCCAGCTCCGCCCCAAATCAGGCCAGTTCAGTTTAGGATTTAGTATTCAGCAAAATCCAGTGTAGAGACTCACTGTGTCTGTTGCTAGTACACTTTCCTCTCGCTTTCGAGCCCCTGAGTTACACCACTCCAAACAGGAAGGCAAAGAGGAAGAATGGTAGAAAGTGACCTTTCTAGGAAGAGGTCTTTGCAGTACTTAATCCTGATGACTGACTGGGTGAGAGCTGAGCTATAAAGCTCACCCACCGCCCTGTTTTGCCAAGATATGAGCAGCAGAGTGTAATCAGTCCTAAAAGTAAATTAACATCACTGTCAAATGCCATTGTAAACCTATTGTTTTGTGTCCCGTAGTCAGGATGAATTTGTACTGTGGGTTATATTCAGAGGTTTATTAAAGAAGGATGTTTTAGTCATTTTGATTTAATCTTTGCCAGGACTTATGTTACATATTTTGGCTTGCCTGGAGAAGCTGTCAGGAGACATAATTTATGGGAAGACCTAGAGGGCAAGCTATGCAACGAGCCACCCCCTCCCCTGTCTTTTGCCCTTTTATCTCCAGACAAGGACTTTTCCTTCGCACAAGAAGAGCAAGTTAGACTAAGGAAGACATGGGCTTCATTTCCTGCTTTTATTATTTTGGATTGTTCCAAGTCTTCAATAACTACCCCCAAATCAACACCGTGCCTCTCATTCTAATGAAATAACATTAGAATTCCCTTTCATCTGTGCACTTCATTAGAAATCCTTGCAATTAAAATCCATTTCTCAAAAGCTACATTTGCATATAACATGGCCTCATTTAGTGGAATGGTTTGAAAAACACTTTTAAAAATTGTTCAGATAAATGACAGTCGTATACCTTGTTTACACATAGGTATGCACCTTGTGTGGTTCATCTCCTCTTCATTTTCAAAGACATGTTGTGTTATGAAAGCTCTCTATGTGGTTCTAAGAGCTGTGGTGGTCCATAGTTCTCACTTGGGGAGGGGCCAAAATGTGGGAATTAGATTCTAGTTCACATTTACAGAGCTATGGGGAAGGAAGAGACCAGGTTGTTCAACCCTTTAATTAGCTGCCTTTCCCTCCTATAAAAATTGGGGACGCTGGTGGCGCTGTGGTCTAAACCACTGAACCTCTTGGGCTTACTGATCGGAAGGTCGGTGGTTCGAATTTGCACCACAGTGGTGAGCTCCCATTGCTCTGTCCCGGCCTCGGCCAACCTACAAGTTCAAGAGCATACCAATGTGAGTAGATAAATAGGTACCACTGCGGCAGGAAGGTAAACGGCATTTCCATGCGCTCTGGCACTTATTTATTCACAGTGTTCCGTCACCCCAGAAGCGGTTTTGTCATACTGGCCACATGACACAGAAAGTTGTCTGCGGACAAATGACGGTTCTCTCAACCTGAAAAGTGAGATGAGTGCTGCAGCCCATAGTCGCCTTTGATTGGACTTAACTGTCCAGGGGTCCTTTACATTTTTACCTATAAAAATTATGCAAGACACTCACTATTAAAGTTTAAATAACCAAATAACATTTACTCAGTGTGTTTGCACTTGTTAGATAAAATAAATAAGACATGTCGGCCAGAAGGTGTTAAAGAAGGATAGAACATTCTTTATGTATGCAACAACGGCAGCAAGGATACTCATCGCTAAGAACTGGAAAACTCAAGATCTACCCACACTGGAAGAATGGCAGATGCAGCTGATGGACTATATGCAACTGGCGGAGATGACTGGCAGAATTCGAGACCTGGGAGAAGAAAGGATTGAAGAAGATTGGAAGAAATTTAAGATTTATCTACAAAAATATTGTGATTTAGAGGAATGTTAATAAGGATGCTTGGTTATAAATAATTGGCCATCACTAAATTGGATCGGAAATTGACAATAAATGAGATTAAGAGAAACAAAAATTTGTTGGAGAATTGTTACACTATATTGAATTGAGTGGTTATAAATTTGCAAATAAGATGATAATTTGCTTGAAAAAATTTATTAACGATGTAAGTGGGAGCGGGAGACGTGAGGAAGTCCAAAGAAGTTATGAAATTTTGTTAAAACAAAGCAATGCTGTTTATTATCTTTGTATTTCTTTTATAAAAAACCCTAATAAATATTTTATATATATATAAAAAAGATAAAATAAATAAGACAGGCAGGTGTTACCGGTACTTTAGTTACTAATGCGTATTCAATAGATTTGTACCTAAGACAAAACTGTTACAGACTGAATAACTCTTAGGCAAATAGCAGCACAACAGAAGAGACCTACTGCTCAGCATTTTGGATGCTTTCATATTTTAAAGGCTTAACAGCCTATATTTTCATGCTTCGCTTTGCTGCATATTTTGTGGTTTTAATTCTCTGCTGGGATTCTATCACCCAAAAGTACTTGCACAAAACCTGGATCTGTCTCTAGGAAATGCTCCTTTCTCGCCACCAATATTTCAAAGCCGATGGGAGGATCTGCCAGTTTTGGTTCTCTTGATTCCTCATTTCCCCATTCTTAAATTCAGTTCTCCACATTTTGCCGCAAACTGCATTTAAAAAAATAAAAATGAAAAACCCCACCATCTGCATTGTAGGGCAAATTTCTCCTAATAGACACATTTTCCTATGTATTTTAGACTAATGTATACTCATATATATATTTTTGCAAGCAATTCCGCCAAATATAATGGATTTTTGTATGCTATTTTCACTACCTTCATTTTTATAATCACTTATAGAAACTTCCTAGTTCACAGCCAGGGATCAGGAGGAAATTCATTTCAGTTTTCATTTTCAGTTTGCATGATTAAGTTGCTGTGTAAACTTAATCATTTCCCACTTTCCAAAACAATATACAAACAGAAACACAATGTGGCCTTTATTCAAATTGCCCAGATTCTTTTCTTCAAAAAGGAAAAGGTGTCAGGTCTTCCTACATCATGTCTATTATATTTGATCCTTCACATTTGCATGGAAATTGTTTGATTTTTAAATATATATATGTTTATTAAAATTGAAATTGTTTTAATATTTGAGAACGGGAATTGTTTGATTTGAAGCAGATACTTCTTAGTTCAGAACCCGATTTTAACAGTGAAACTATACCAACTCCGTTATGATTTCCTTTTGCCCACCAATGATTCAATTTGGCATCAACATTTATTTTTTTTAACACTGTGATATCTGTTATAAAGTGCTGCGCTTGGGACTAATTTGAAATTGCAGTTTGTTTCTATGTTTCTATGTGCAGATTGCCTGCTGCATGGAATCAAAGTCACAAAATTCCTAATTCGTGTCTGTTTCCCTTGGGTACACTTAAGACGCTTAAAGATGTCTCACGTTTCCTTAAGTTTGATTTGACCTCCAGTTTCATCCTCCAAGAGGTGTTATGTCAGGAATGTGTTTGCACTCTACATCAAACACAGAATGAGTTGCATTATTGTACCAGTTCAAATCACTTGTCATGTTCTATTCTTGTCACTGGTCATATATTGTCACAGTGGGTTTTAGGGACAGTCATAGCCTTTCAGTGGTATAAAGTGCAGAAGAACATGTGGGACATACTGCAGTTTACTTTTTTAAAAAAATCAGACTTATGTATCAACTTTCAACCATATTTTACCACGTAATGGTCACATTTTTGGGTGCCAATTTTGTCAATTTGCATTTCTTAGTGCAGAAAGTTTTGATCTGATGTGTGGAGATCTTTCCTATTCTGATTAATACAAGAGGATTCTAGAAGGTACTAGAAGCTTCTCTGTGTGAGAGAAGCAGGCAGAAGGGTCATGATTGTTTGGGTTATACCTTCTGGGAAGCTGGTCTGAACTAGTTTTCTTATCTCTTCCAATTAAGGTCATGCTGACTATAAATATAGGCCAGGAGGAGCCTGGGTTTTACTTTCTTTTACTATCTCTCTTCCTTCAGGTGTGGTGTTCTGTACATAGTATGCTTAGTGTTAAGTTTTAGTCTTGTTATAAGTTTGTAAATTTTTGTAAGTGCTGCAACTGCAGCTTTTAATGTTTAATAGGTTATTGTATTTTAGTGTTTTGTTGGAAGCCACCCAGAGTGGCTGGGGGGACCCAGCCAGATGGGTGGGGTATAAATAAATTATTATTATTATTATTATTATTATTATTATTATTATTATTATTATTATTATTATTTCTTATGGACTGTGCCAAGCCTGAATGTACTTGGATTTGTGACCATTATGCTCATTTGCCTTCAGCACAAGTAAGGTTCTCTTGGATGAAGTACTATTGCTTCTGGTCTATTTTGGGGAACTCTGCTACATGTTTAAGGTTTTCCTCCACACGTATGACAGATATTTCCTTTCCAAAAAGGGGGATACAACTATTATGCAGTGAATTACGGAGTGGAGGGGGAGGAAGGGGTCACAGGTAGGTGGTGGAGGTGGTGGCTTGTCTGCTGCTTCCCCTTTTTGGCTGGGTCCTGGAACACAAGCCCAATTGGCAGCAGCAGCAATGACAGCCTTGCCTTGCCTCTCCTCCTCCAGCTACTTCTGCTCAAGCGGGCAGGTGTGAGCAGGGCTTCTCAGCTGGGTCCAAGCCAATGAGGCCCTGGACTCCTGCCCTCACCACCTCAAGAGCCACCAGGAGCCCACGTGCCGACCCCCAGCTCACCTCAGCATTACCCATGAGACTGTTATGCAGGGAATGCTCTGGGGCCAATTTTAGGGTCTGAAAAAATTGGGATATGACCATTATGCAGTCGTGACCAGTATGCAGTTGTCAGGGACTGTGCTGAGGAGGGCTGCACTGAGGGGGAATGGTGGGAGCCTCTCCCTCCCCCCTGCTCCTGCTCCTGAATCTTCCCAGGAGCAGGAGGACAGTATAGATTTGGAACAGTGGTTTGCAGAGGGGCATAGTTCAGAAGGCAGAAGCTGGGAAATAATGGATGGGCAACAGCTAGCAGAAGAAACACTGGAAGAGAGAGTTAACAGATTCTTCTTCTGGATAGTATCCACACACACCCCTTCTAGGAGACGTGTTCTTTGTTCTCTCACTGTGATTATTAAAGAAATTAACTGGTAAGAATCCCTTTCATTTGATCTGCTTATTTACGGCCATGGGGAAGGAAGTCGATTCCCTGAAGTTGAACAGAGGTGAAATATGGCGAGATACAACCATAAAAACCATAATGTGTGTTTCCAAAGGTTTATTTGTGATCTTGAGCACATGTGGTTTATAAATTTAACGAATCACCATCATCTTAACTCATTTTACCAAAACCAAGGAGTTTGCCCCTTACACTCTCTGAAATGATGACCCGAAAGTAGATGGTTCTCCCTGGTGTTACCCCTTTATAAATGCTCCCTTAAAACAGTGATTGGAAACCTCAGTCCTTCCAGATATTATTGGACAACAAGTCCCATCACTCTTGGGTGGATGGAAGCTGGACTTCAGCAACATTTGTAGGCCCACGTTAGCTGCACCTGCCCTATGAAAACCAAATGAACATAATGCATGCAGTGCCCCTAAATAGCAACTTGAAGTGGCACTAACCACAAACACCTCTTTCTGCTGCCTACTTTCCATTAGTCTGCATCAGCTAAATTTAGGCTCCGCTAATATCTCCTCTCCCTCACAGAACCGTTTATTTGATTTCTCCTGGCAGTAGTGCCTGTGTAAATCACACATATTGCTGACTCTAAACTGAGTGTATGCCGATTGAATCCTCTAGTTCACAGAAGGACTATACATTCCGCACACTACCGGGATTTAGCCTATGGTTCCATCTACTGATTAATGCTACCAAATATAAGTGAGGAAATTGTCAACCGTGGCTTGTGAATTTTATTGTGAAACCTACTGGTATCATTCATTTTTAGAGTTTTAATCATGCCTTTGTCATTGATGGATTGATCATATCAGATTTCAGCTGCAGGTAATCTCCGTGATTGCCTGGCTATGATGTTATGTCGCTGATAAAATTCTCCAAGAGATGGTTTGGCCTTGCTGAAAGCATGCGGCTTGGTGCTTGAATTTGTTCCAGAATGGTGCACAACAAACTGCAAATTTCATGCCTTCATAGCAAGTGACCTCTTATACACATGGAATTAGACTAATGATAGCCACACATGTGCTTCTTTGAACATTGACATTTTGGTCCTTAGAGATTAGAAAGAAGCTTTCCATCTCATTTCTGCAGCCCAAATGTGTCCTTCCTCAGCTCTCCGTGTGGCCTTGGTGACTCTCTGCTTGCCGGCACACTCTCCCAAGTCACTCCCATTCTTGCTTTAGCACAAGCTGTTGTGTTTTTAACCATGCTTCTTCATTTTGTATATGTCCCAAACTTCTGTCATTTTATTTGGTGCCTTAATCGATGATTCATTCCTGTATTCAAATATTTCTGGCTACAATTAAAGTGGAATGCAAAATGTCATTGAATTTATTATCTCCCAATGTGACATTCACATATTATTCTTATTTTTCTCTTTGTCAAAAACATTTAATTGCTCTTCAGTTTTCATGGGATGCATTGTTGAGTTGTGATCGTTCATGCAGTGGAGCTACCAAGCAGATTCTTTTTAGAACTTATTATCATAAGTACAATGAGGTACATCTCACCTATCATACGAACGCACAGAGAATAATTTTTAGGAGAAGAGAAGGTGATATGACACATACAGCATGTGATTGTGAAACATGATCATGTCTTTCATCCGACAGTCTTCTCCAGTCAAATAGCTTTTGGAGCACCTTTAAAAGCCTGCAACACCACCAGGCATGGAACGAGGGATGAGCTAAGATGGTTCTTGCAAATCACGTTCATTGTTTCATTGACCTCCTCTCACCTCCCTTTTTGTATTCCACTTCTATTAATTGTTTCAGCAATTCCTTTCCATCTTTCTATATTTTCTGTCATATAATTATCTTAACTTATTTTAACCTTATTTTACATTAATACTATAATACTTATTTATGCTTAACTCCTTATAACATTTCTACTAAAGCCTTATAATTTCATTCCAACATTTTTCTGACACTCATTAATTTTACAGTATTTCTATAAATAAACTTTAAACTTTTTCCAATCTTCTTCCACTGTCTCTTCTCCCTGGTCTCGGATTCTGCCAGTTATTTCCGTCAATTCCATATAGTCCATCAACCTGGTGATCTTCTGTCCGAGGCTCTTAACTCTTTTCCAAGTCCCTTCTGCAGGTCTTCTTCATATTTATACATGCACTTTACTTTGTCTTCTGCTGATCTTGTTCTTAATTTCCTTCCTTTGATGCTGAAGAGTAGATCTCGGGGAAGCTCCGACCTAGCAATGTTTTTATTCCTTCTCGACAGGTCAGCCAAATCTCCATAATTAAAACTAAAATCCAAAAGATATTTCAGGACGTGTTTCAAAATCCCTCCAAATCTGAAAGTCCCCACAACTCCAATCTCCTCCTGACCCAGGTCCAGGTCCCAAAGGTCAGTAAATCCCTGCATGAGGTGATCTATCCAACTTTCCTTCTCCAGTACAAGCAGGGCTCCAATCCTCAAAATCTGACCTTCTCTGAATTCAATCATAGAAGGCAACAACTTATAGTCATCAAATTGCCTCTGTAAGGCTGGGGCTCTCTCCCTCTCCACCCGTATTACTTTAGGTTCAACAACAACAACTTTCTCCCTCGCCTTCTCCACAGCCTGCCATGCCAAAGTAGATTCCTGCATCGATTCCTGAACGGCTTCTGTATAGATGTTCACTCTTTGTCCCAAATTAGTCACTTTTTGTCCCAAGTCATCAATTTTAATAGTCATCAAGTCCATCTTCTTGTGGAGCTGTTCCAATGAATCACTTATCTTACATAATGCAATCACTAAGGCTTCTTCTGTCGACATTCTTAACCTATCCAAGGTCAATCCCTGGTTCTCATGGTTTTTTATCTTGCAGCTGGAGATTCCACCAGCTCAACTCTTGTAACAGTTTCAAAGGCTCCCTCTAGAGGGAAACAATTTCTATTTGTATCAATCCTTTTAAGCACAGTTCAAGCAATAAAATTAGTTTCAATTTTCAGTTACTTTTACTCCTTTTTAAACGCAGTAGGAGACAATGGAAACAATGTATTTCTCTTATTTAACTAGCTGTCAAGATACATTTTATTCACAGTCAATGAACTTTCCCAAAACGTCAGTCTTACTAGCAGCCCGTTTCCAGGTTCAGAGCGGTGGTAATTTAACTTTCTTCACTCTCTCCTGCAGGCTTACGCAATCCCAAATTTCCCCCCCCTCTTCTCCTGCTTCCAAGGGGGGTTTAATGATTTTAGCCGATGGAAGTTTAATCCTTTACAGAGGACTTTCCAAGACTTTAGCTTGCAAGCTCTTTGCTTCAATCTATTTACAAAAGGGGGAGGCGGACTTCCTGTTTGAAACCTCCCCTTTGGGGGGCCAAATTAAGACGTTTAAAAATCCAGTTTTCCGTTCTACTCACGGGTAGTTGTTTAGGATCAAATTGTCCACAGGAAAAAGTCAGCGCTCTCCGGCAACAGCAGTGCGGCTTCACTCCGTGAAAGAAGCAATCAATTCGAAGCACTGTGCCGCTCACCCCACGTCACTCTGGATCCCCGAAACCGGGTCTCCCCACGAGTAGGGGAGGCGCAAAAGGTGCCAGCCGAATCCCACATTCACAGGCTTCTCCCGCCTGTGATTTTTAGTGGGTCTCCGCCTTCGCCGTGGCGGCCAGACCCTGATTTCCACGGAGCAAATTCCTCCCGATCAGAGGAATTCCGCCATTGTCGGAGGCGCCAACCCGGAAGTCTCGCGAGTACGACAATGCTAACAGAACACTGTGTAAATTTGCCAGAATTGTGTAGAAAGTGGGGTTGGAAGCAGGTCCAGTATCAGTCCCTGGGCCTCATGGGTAGCTACCAGGCTCCAGTCCTTTGTCAGCCACTTTTGATTTTTTCCCGTTTTTTAAATGCATTTTTATTAAAGATTTTCCTGATTTACAAAAGTATGTGCAATGTTGAGTCTTGCCCTGGGTCTTCCTTTAAAAAAGAGAGGCTGGCTCTAGGAGCTGGGTGGGGAAGAGCTGCTCTGCTAACTTTCTGGTAGGAGAGTCACTAATTACCAGGAGGGGCAAAGTGGTGGGTAGGTTGTGGAATAATAAATCTTGTCTTGTTGGTGCATTTGCATCTTGCCAATCTCCCCAACTTTCTGATCCTGCTACCCAGGAAATAACAGCAACCTACCTGCCAGGAAGCTAGCATAGCAGCTTTCCCCACTTTAATATTCCTCAGTGCCTGGAAGAGATGCTAAGCTGGGGACATTATGGAAATTTTAAGCTGCGGTTCCCAGACTCAGCCACCAGCAAATGGTTGGATCACTGCTGCTACCTCTCAACACCAACACCAGGCCCATTGGAACCACTGATGTAGAAAGGGAGCATTTTTGCTGATACATGGAGTCAGCCCTGTTCAGTCTAAGGAACAAGTTGGGTGCACAGGTAGGGAGTGCAGAACCTTCCATTCTGCACTGCTTTTCAGCCCCGTTGCCCAAATATTTTTTCTCCTAGCCAGACACATTATTGCTAATGAGCCAGTCTTAGTAATAAACAACCCTGAGAAATATAATGTGTCCATCTGTGTATGTTTCAGTGTGTGGTTTGCAATTGTGCACTAAATTAACTTTTTGTTTCTCAGCATCAAAAGGCTCTCTGCCTACCACATACTTTTGATGTGAATATAGACTTATGTGAATGTGGCTGCCATTGTGCCTAGTTTAGCTTTTGGTTTCCAGAGCTGCTGGGTGGCGCTTTGGTCTAAACCACTGAGCCTCTTGGGCTTGTTGATAAGAAGGTTGGTGGTTCGAATCCCCGCAATGGAGTGAGCTCCTGTTGCTCTGTCCCAGCTTCTGCCAACCTAGAAGTTTGAAAGCATACGAGTGCAAGTAGATAAATAGGTACCGCTGTGGCAGGAAGATAAACAGCATTTCCATGCTCTCTGACTTCCGTCACGGTGTTCTGTTGCATCAGAAGCGGTTTAGTCATGCTGGCCACAAGACCCGGAAAGCTGTCTGTGGACAAATGCCAGCTCCCCCGGCCTGAAAGTGAGATAAGCGTCGCAACCACATAGTCACCTTTGACTGGATTTATCCGTCCAGGGATCCTTTACCTTTAACTTTTACTATTTTCAGGTTGGATTCAATGAGGGCACATTCAGGTCACACAACTAAAGGTGATTTGGAACTCTTGTGCAGCAAAACTGGCTACCCCCCACTTGCAAATTGGACTGTCTGTGAAAAGGACAGTGATGGGGAAACACTGGAAAGTGTGATACAACCTTTGCTTGATCCAACACTGAATAATCAAGGCAAGTCAGGAGCAATGATCAATAAACTGGTTGTAATTAGGCCGCTTCCAGGTAACTAGATAATCTCCTGTGAGAAATTTAAGAGTTGCACATGTTAAAGGTTATCTGAATTTTCCATAATCAAATCTTTGTCTGGTCAATACATTTCTGCCCCTTTAAATAAAAACCAAGTAGAACTCTGAGAAAGAAAAAACTTCTGAGGCAGTTAAGGAGGAGTTTTTCGTGGCAAAATTCTTTTTAAAGGCTTCTGTTAAACCACAGGAATAGTTCTGTAAGAAAAGAGAAATTAATTTGTTCATATCATCCTTGACTCAAGTGTAACACATATACAGAAGGTAATACCCATTTCTAATTATTCAACAATAAGTTCAGGAATGAAGGATTTGTGTAGTGTAAATTCCTACCTTAAAACAGCTCGGAGACTGACTTAAGAGAGAAACTGAAGAAGCCTGGTTGTCATGCAGGAAATTTAAATTTTTACATGAAAAATGAATGTGTATTTAGATGTCTATTGATATGTTAATGCTCTTGACAGCCCTTCAGTCTCTTAATTGGAGATTATGAAGACTTGCTGCAAATGCATATTTACAACCAAGATAGTGTTTTATTCAAGGATCAGGTTAATTTTAGAGTATGTTTTTCACTTTGAATAATCCTTGCTCCTTTACAGATTTTTCTTTTTAAATAAAAATCTTTTCCTCTTCAGAGACCAAAGCAAAATTCCCAGGCAAGTAGAATCCTGTTTATATTGTGGGATATTTATTCTTCCAAGGGATGTTAGTGATGTTAGAAGAGGGGCAGTGCAACCGGTTTGGGGACAGATCATGCTCCTTCTGGGATAGTTTGTCTACCTTTCGTCCCCATCCTGCACTCAGCTTTCATCTGTGGGCCCCTAGAAGCTGTCATACCCCAGGAAACGGATTTGACTGGCCAGCTAAACCAGGTGAGGGTAGCCAATGGGCCTTAAACCCTCAGTGGGTTAGGGACTTGTCTATCCCCTGCAAAGGCAGACTTTGGTGGATTGAGTTCACAAGATCAATGGTCTTGGAGGTGGTTTCTGCACATGCTGTTGAGGGAAATGAGAAGTAGATGGGGCTTGTTAACCTGGGAGGGTAGCCCTTATGGCTATAGTAATTTGTGATACCATGATGAAATCTAGCTGTCTGCAAACAAATGCCAGCTCCCTTGGCCTGAAAACAGAGATGAGCATCACACCCCATAGTTGAATTTGAGCTCACTCCGTCACAAGGATTCAAACCACTGACCTTCCGATTGGCAAGCGCCACCCGTGTCCTGTTGCTCTGTCCCAGCTCCTGCCAACCTAGCAGTTCGAAAGCATGCCAGTGCAAGTAGATAAATAGGTACCGCTGTGGAGGGAAGGTAAACGGTGTTTCTGTGTGCTCTGGTTTCCATCACAGTGTTCTGTTGTGCCAGAAGCTGTTTAGTCATGATGGCCACATGACCCGGAAAGCTGTCTGTGGACAAACGCTGGCTCCCTTGGCCTGAAAGCGAGATAAGCACTGCAACCCCAAAGTTGCCTTTGACTGGACTTAATCATCCAGGGGTCCTTTACCTTACCTTTTACCTTACTCATTTGTGAGCAAGGCATCAGGCATAAACCCTAAGGAATAATCCATATCTGCTGTCTTGTGGAATGTCTTCAGGAGAAGAAAAGTCCAATGAATAAATCCTACACATATCTGGAGTGGAGTCCCTTAGGTGGTTGAATGGCTCCTTGCAGGCTTCCTTCCGTCAACTCCTGTGGCCAAGCTGGTGTCAGATGTATTGCTATGCTTTCCTTTGGACCACATCAATGAGGCCGAGAGGGGCATCTTGTTGTCTGGGCAGCCCAGGACCTCCATATACACTGCCCAGGCTTGAGAGGTCACTTCAGTGCTGCAAATGCAGCAAAACCAATGTGGAGGCAGCATCTTCTCTCCCTTAGAGACACAGGAGGTTTTTTGTGGGTAGTGGTAGCCTTCACCTAGTGGTGCAGCAATACAACTGCTAGCACATTTGCAAAGCTATGCAAGGTCCAGTATGGTTTCAAATGGAATAGGGGACACATGATGCGATCCCTGCATTGCAGGGGGTTGGACTAGATGCCCCCCAGAGTCAGTTCCCCAGCTCTACAATTCTATGATTCACACATGAAGAAGCAATGAAGAAAGCAAGAGCCACAGGGGAGAGAAAGAGAAGAATTGCAGTAGCTCAAGGGCACCAACTATAATATCGCTTCCTAAGGATATGGCCTTGGTAGGATTCTGCTTGTCCTGGGCCCAGGGGTAACCCATGAAACGCAGTCCAGGACCGGTCCAGAATCTGAAGGTTCCGCTAGGAGTCAGTCCAATAGGGCCAAGGCAGGATACGAGGCAGGAAACCCGGCAAGGACAGGGGCAGGATCTCAGGCAGGATCTGGCATACAGCAAGGTTGCTCCCGCAACCTGGGGCGGCATCCGACAGCCTTTTATCTTTGTTGGGGTAACGGCTGGTCCTGATCCCCCGGCGACTCACCTACCTGTTTCGCCCAAAGGTGAGCACTCCTTCTGTGAGTACTCAGGTCTCTCCTTCTCTCAGACCTTAGTCTCTGCAGCTCGGGAGACGTCTGTGGGTTACTAGACCCAGGGGCTGCCTCAGCCTCCCCTGACCCAACCGGTAGTGGCGCAGCTGTAAGTGATGGCCCAGCTGAAGGCAACGAGGAAATCCCTGCATCTGGAGCCAGGACAGGCTCAGGCCCTTGACTCAGTCCAGCTGGTGTTTGTTGCAGGGGAACCTGTGCAGACTGGAACTCTTCACGGTCAGGCCCCAAACTTGGTTCAGATGATGCCTGAGGCAAAGGATCCAGTACAGACTGAGATTCCTCTGGTTCCGAGTCCGAGCCTGAGTCCCAGGCCATCACGCTGCTCCATTTAGAACAGCCCTGCTACATAAAGGCTGATTTCAGACTTCCATTTGAGGTTTCAGATAAAGGTCACTTCACACTGACAGCTTCCACCTTCTGACTACTGGGATAGTTCAAACAAGGTCATGGTTATATTCAGGGTATAGAGATGCTCATGATTTCTGCCAAGTGGGGAGTGTCTTGGTGTGTCTTACAGTCTTCTGCTGATCTGTTGTTGGGGGTGAAGTTTGAGTGGACAAATAGGGGCAATGGTGGGGGTGATTGCTGATTATCAACTCCTCGCTCCAATAGAAAGGCTGATATTCATGACCACGTTACAGGAGACTGGATAAATTTGTGGAGAATCAATACCTTTTACTAGCTGTTTGTCATGAAAGCGTAATGGGTCGTTCATATCTAGGGACAGTATGCCTCCTCAGGTCAATTTTTGTAGATTCAAACTAGTGGAAAAGGCAGTGGCAGCCATACCCTTTTGGTGGGATCTCAGAAGGCCCCTGTCTTGCCACTTTGGCAAAGAAGATGCTCTGCTAGGTGGACTCTTGGTGAGATCCACTAGGGCTCATTCGGCCTTTTGCAGGTTCATTTGCAGATTGTTTCTTGGTGTGCAACAACTCTTTTATAAAGGGTAAGCAGTTTGTTTACAATTTTCTGGCATGAAAGATGGAAATTGTCTAGGGATTTTTTTTAAATGACTGAAATTGCATTTACAGTGTAGATAAACAATACCTGAAGGAACAGATAAATATCATTTTTTCGGAAGAATATAGGAAAACTCAAACTATTGCTTGTGACCAATTATCTGTGTAGGCCTAGGAGACAAAATAAGTGATATTACTGTAAAGAGCACTTAACATACGAACCCATCTTGACTGTACCAATATCTTTAAAGGTTATGCCTTCAAGTAAAGAAAATCCTCCTATGTTTTAAGACATACTGTGACACAAAGTTGAGTTCTATCACAGAGCTGCAGCCTTGAAGATAGCAGCACACTTAAGCACAAAACATACCTTGGGTATATGAATTACTCAGAAATGGAAAGCTCAAATATTACTTCAGAGTAGTGACTGGATAAACGTACCTTGGGAATTATCCCTGTTGCCAACATAACCTGGAAGAAGATTCAGGAGACAGATAAAAGGTGGAAAGGTCATATTTATTAAACATAACAAACAGAAGATCTGCAAAACAATAGTCAAATGATATAAGTGTGGACCATTCAGATTGAATTAATGTGTATGAGGGATGCATCCCTCCACTCTCCTGGTCATATAAACAGTTGCATCCCATGGCTCCCCAGCCAAGGATTGGGTCAATGTTCTCCCTCCATGCTAAGTTCTCCAGCTACCATGTCTTACAATCAAGGATGGTGGCATTGTAGTCACATGATGACATCACACAGCAAAGATTTATAGAAACCAATGGGTAGAGGGAATATTTTTCTCCAAACTAATTCTTGATGTGAAAAACTCCAATTTTTCTTCAATGAAAATTGGGAGATCCCATTCTATAATGATATTCTTACTATTTATACCTCACAAATCTTACTGGGTTGCTCCAGCCACTCTGGGCAGCTGCCAACATATATAAAAACATAATAAAACATTAAACATTTTAAAACTTCCCTATACAGAATTGCCTTCAGACGGCTTGGGGGGGGGGGTCAGATAATTCCATACCCTCCAACGTTTCTCCAGTGAAAATAGGGACATCCTACCATACCCTCCAATGAAGGGTAGGGACATCCTAAGGAAAATAGGGGACATCCTAAGGAAAAGCGGGACATTCCGGAATCAAATATGAAACTGGGACCACTTCTTTAAATCAGGGACGTCCCTGGAAAATAGGGACACTTGGAGGGTCTGAAAGCAGCTTCACTATAAATTAGAAGCCAGAAGAGAACAACAATTTCATTCATTCATTCTGTTACAAAATAAGTCTTTCTTATTCTGTACAAGTGAGATAGCACTTATTACTGAGTGATGGGGCAAAAGAACACAGCCCCCAATTTTTCCTTACCTTTCCTGACCAAATTTCCCTTTTCCTTGTGAAGAAATGGAACTTTGAAAAGTATGCCTTTCAAATGGATATGAAGAAATCCTGACTCTAATATTATGGGGTGGGCCAGGTGGCTGGGGAGGGCGGGTTGGTGAACTCACACCAACTTGGGTATACCTTACAGATAGGTAGCCGTGTTGGTCTGCCATAGTCAAAACAAAACAAATTCCTTCCAGTAGCACCTTAAAGACCAACTAAGTCAGTTCTTGGTATGAGCTTTCGTGTGCATGCACACTTGAGTGTATCTGAAGAAGTGTGCATGCACACGAAAGCTCATACCAAGAACTGACTTAGTTGGTCTTTAAGGTGCTACTGGAAGGAATTTGTTTTGTTTTGGGTATACCTTATTGGCCCTAACATTGCTTATGGATTCCTGAGGCAAAAAGAGTTCAACTGTGAAGTAAAAGCAACATTGTGAACCAGACTCTTGGCTTATCTATGAAAGCTAACCAGTCTTCTAGTTTCAACCATTTTGTCAGGAACGTGTGTCTCCATAGTGTAGCAGAAAGAGCAGTCTCAGGAAGTGAACTAGAGACTGAATCTGTAGATGAGGGAGAAGGGTTAGTTTCCAGGCGAAGCAGCCCATGGCCCCTCCTTCCCAGTGAAGAAGAAGAACTGTTTAGTTTCTAAGAAGAGGAGGACTTGGATGGCAGCCAAAGTGTGGCTAAGCAACTATCAGATAAGACTGGGACAGATAGCTCTTGGAATGAGACAGGCCAAGTTTTTAGTCCCCGTAGTAGGAGATGGGGGAAAACTCTGAGCCTTGGGAAAGGGAGGGGTTGGAAGAAAGGGTTCTGGCATCATTCCTGTTCGAACCAGAATTCTGATTCAGACTAGGGCAACTGGTGTAAATGAAAGGAAGAGGGAAGCCCCACTCTGGATGTGTTTTCTTGTAAATAAAAACTAACATGGAACTAACAGAGTCTCTCACTGCTCATCAGGCTGGCTGCTTCCCAAGGATCGTTGTACCTTTATCCTCCCAGATAGATCCCAGATATATTTCTCATACTTTGCCATGTGCCGTTCCATTATTTTCTCCCAAATAAATCCAAAATATACAAATTCATATTAAATCTTGCAAGCACTGGGTTAAATGCTAAGCTGAGGTCTTATATAATGAATTGAAGAAAATGTTTAAAATGACATTTGTAAAAAAAAGCTAGAAGCATTTTTGTTAGGGATTGTAGGACAAGACCTGCCAAGGAAAATAAGAAACTTATTTATGTATGCTACAACAGCGGCAAGAGTCTTGATAGTACAAGGATGGAAGAATGAGGAAACCCCAACAAAAGAACAGTGGCAAGAGAAACTGATGAACTATGCAGAACTGGCTAAACTGACATACAAACTGCAAGACAAGGACAACTGTGACTTCAAGGAGGAATGAGAACTTTACACAAATTACTTAAAAACACAACAAAATGAACTAGACTCCTTGGCAGGTTTTAAATAAACATACACAGATTTATTGTTGATAACATGATGGATAGATATGTAAGGATATATACAATTTTATAATATGCAGAGAAAATATGTGCAGCGAAATCAGGGAGAGAAACTGAGGGAAGTCCTTGGTGGGGGTGGGGGCAATTTTAAAAAGGGGGGAATTATGTAGGTGATTATATGGTTTGATAATTTGTTATGTGGAAATTGAGCAATAAAAAATATTTTTTAAAAAAATGCTAGGCTGAGGTCTGTTTGGGCCTTATCCTGAGGCAGCATAGTTTGGATAGCTCAGTTGGTTAGAGCATGGTGCTGATAACGCCATGTTGCAGGTTCAATCCCCATATAAGGCAGCTGCATATTCATGCTTTGCAGGTGTTTGGACAAGTTGATTCTCAGGCTCCCTTCCAACTCTCTGATTCTATGATTCTATGATCAAGGGAAAAGCTGATGACATCACACTGTCTCTTCATGATACAATTCTCTTATATGATGCAGACCCTCCAAGTTTCCCATCTGAAGGCAATCCTGTATATAGAAATGTTTTTATATACATTGGAAGCTGCCCAGAGTGGCTGGGGCAACCCAGTAAGATGGGGGGGCATATAAATAGTAAAATTATCATTATGGAATGGGACGCCCTATTTTCACTGGAGAATTGTTGGAGGGTAAAACTACAGGGCTTTATCGTGCCTTTGGCCCTGTTGTGGCTCACAGCCATCCCCTAGTGGTTTGCATGAAGGTTCAGTTCCATTTAGAACAGGATTCCTCAACCTCGGCCCTCCAGATGTTTTGAGACTACAATTCCCATCATCCCTGACCACTGGTCCTGCTAGCTAGGAATCATGGGAGTTGTAGGCCAAAAACATCTGGAGGGCCGAGGTTGAAGAAGCCTGGTTTAAAAGAATGCATGCATGTACCCCAATTCATTCTCCAGCCTTTCATTGGGAATGAAATGGATTTAGCTATGAATAAATGTATACTGATTCTAAATTCAGTTTGAAAGCAAATGTAGGCAGACTGTGTCTGCTTCCTGTGTATGACTCACATGCCTCCCTTTTATTGTATTTATTTTCCAGTAAACTTTCAGGGAAGGCAATGCTATATATATGTCTCCTTTCTTTCTAATTGCAAACTGGCTAGAGACGACACTCGTATTTTTTTTCTATGTGTGCCTAGAATTTCCAGAGAAAATAAGTCTCAACTCGGATGTTGCTGAAGCTCATCACAAGAGTCACTGGAACTGATTCTAGTCTCAGGTAAATGACTGCAAACCCAAAGTCGTGGGGGGGAGGAGAGAGAGACACACACAGAGCAGCTTAAATGGATTACTTACAGTGCAATCCTGTTCATGTCTACTAAGAACTAAATGCCATAGAAATCAATGGTGCTTATTCTCAAAAACACATTTTATTTATTAAATGTATATGCTACCCTTCATCTGAAGATTGCAGGGTACTTTATGATATAAACACACAAAAATACATGCCATAATAACAAACAAAAAGTACCGCTCCCCAGTTTAAAGGTCCTGGGCAAAGTGGGACCTAAAGATATGTAAGGAAGGCACCAGGTGAGCAATAGGCTCCAGCATTTCACTGATGAAAATAGGGACGTCCTTTAAAAAATAAAAAGATTTGTGCATCTGCTCTAATCTTGCTCCTTTCTAAAATTTATTTATTGCTGTGTATTTCTTTTCTTTTTGTAAATGTACCAAAGAATAAAATAAATGAGGGATTAAGAGGTTTTCTCAGGATGGTGGAGAGTATGTGTGTCCCATTGGTGAAGCGGTGGCGGCACTTGCCCTTCTCCTGATGTTATATGTTCTGGTGGGAGGGACACAAAAAATGGGAGGGGGTGTTGAGGAGGGTCAGTTGGGGCGGGGGAGTGAGACATGTCCCTATTTTCATCTGAGGAATGTTGCAGGGTATGAATTCAGGGAAGATAAGGTTTTCAATTGGGATGTTCTACATCCACTGTTTGAGGCAGTAGTGTCAGGCTTCGGGGGAATCAGATCCCTCTCCTGGTGACGGTAAATAATCAGATCAAACAAATGGAGCATTCTTACCAGTTAGTTTCTTTAATAATCACAACAAGAGACAAAGGAATGCATATCTCTCTAGAAATGTTCACCCGCTCCATCCCCATTAATCTGTTAGAATTCCTGCTCCATGACTGCAGTCATGGGATTGTTGTCTTTCACATGATGATGTATGTTTTGACTCCACAGAGTGGGAAGTCACAGAGACAGGATGTTTGTGTTACTGTGTTCCGTGAAGTGGGACTATTGTCCTTTGTTTTTTATCTTTGCTGCCTGATGCTAGAGAGAGAGGGAGCCATGTTGCAGTGCTCCGTGTGTATATATGTAAAGAAAGTAGATTAGCCAAAATGCTGAGTTGCTGAGGTCTGTTACGCAAGCTGCAAAGACTCTGCAGATCCCTAAGTGTGCCTGTTGGCATTGGTCACTGTCATGTTTGGGCTGAAGAAAGCTTTTGAAGCTCCTGGACGATTGACCAGGAAGGAGGGAACATACCAGTTGGGCATTTGTCTCTGCCAAGGTCCTACCTGAGTGTAGGACAAGCTCCTAACATAATCTACGTCACTGCTACATTGGGTAATCTGAGCTTGTTGCCACTGTGCTTTCTGTTCTATCACTTTCCAAGCCCCTCTAGTCGTAGGTGAGGGGGGGCAGGAATGCTGTCCAATGACACTGAATCTGCCAGTTGTCTCTCTCCTGGTGTTTCCTTTTCTAGCTGTTCCTCACCCAGTATTTCCCAGCTTTTCCCCTCTGGACTATGCCCCTTTGCAAACCACTGTTCTAAATCAATACTGTCCTGCTGCCCTTGGAAAGGTTCGGAAAAAGGGGGGCGGCTCCCATCATTCCTCCTCACTCCAGCTCCTGACAGGTAAACTCACTGGGAATCTTAGGTGAAGAAAGTTCAGGCTTTCAGGTTTTCAGGCTTCCCACGGGCATTGGTGGACCAAACACTGTGCGAGCAGAGTGTTGACTTAGATGGACCTTTGGCCTCCTCCATCAGGGTTTTTCTTATGCTTTTACCTCCATCTTAAAGTATCAAAATACACCTTTAAATATGCATTTTGAGAAAAGATGCACATTTTTAAAAAACAAATCTCGAAAAATATTTTGAGAAGGTTTTTCAAAGGATTATTAGAAAAATGGAACCAGATGGAGTTGTGGGTAATAATATGTGAAAGTTGCAAGGATCAGAAATAGATAAGTCATCCAAGCTTAATTTTAATCATTTGTATCCAAATATAAGACACAGGGTTGTAGTCAGCTCACTTTTACACAGAGTATACCCACTGAAATCAATGGGCCCAAGTTACTCATGACTACTCTGAGCAAATGTGGATTGAAAACAACTCATGTTTTATATTTATACTCTCTCACACAAATATATATAATTCCATGGCATAGCATATCCATTTGGAAAAAAGCATTTATTTGGAATAAATCAGTCATGTTGACCTAGATGGGTCAGTGTTGGGAATCAGAAGCACAAGGGACCCAGCTAGTCAGAATACATTTTAAATAAATTACATTAAGATGAAAACCATTCCCCCCCCCCCCGATTATAGTTATTCCCTCCTTATTCTTATGCAGATTCAAATCCACATTTGCAAGCTCCTAATATGTGAAGTGTCTACTCACAAGACAGGGCCAAATCCCCAAGGCAGCAATAAAGCATTTGTTTGGAATTTTAAACAGCTGCCCAAAATATGAATAGAAGTATTTTTTAGTGAAAGTATGCAGTGAAAGTTCCAAAGATTCTGTTAAATAGAATTCAACATGTTTGAGGTTCCTGTAACACTTCAGCACAAATTGATATAATTGTAACTGCTGAAGGATACCTGCCTTCTAAGATCTTCAAACGTTCTTCAGCAAATGATCTCTTTGGGATTCTGTAATGATCTTATATTAAACCTTGATGGAATCAGTCAAAACATTATGGGATTCCTATTCTAAAATACCTTCCTAATTTGTTTTTCAAGCACTAATAAAATGCTCTTTTATTCTCTTGGCATTTATTCACAGTATTTTGGAATGATAAATTACATGACAACATAAGGCCATTTGCAGTTTTCTCTTTTGCAATTTGTGCAATTTTTCACCTTTGTGAAATAAAATTATATATTAAAAAAATAGATAAGTGGGCCAACACAACATCTAAACTATCATGCTGTTATATTGTACTTCCTAACTGCTCTTTTGTTCATCAAAAGGAATCTATAATCATAACATCAAAAAGGTTCATTCTTGTCCAGGCTTTGATCCTGGTTAATGTGAAATATTTTCTGGCCAGTCCTAATAAAGACTGGGGTTTTTTAAAAAAAATTATTGTGGCTGCAGTTCTGCACTGACAGTGCTTTTATTATTTGTGTGAAAAATTTAACTCCATGTTTTATGTTTCTATATAGTGTGTCTTTGTAAAAAACAAAAACAATGAAGCATAATAAATTAATATCTATACATTGATAAAATAATAAGAATAGAAAATAATTTTTAGACATGATGATGCTGATCTATTTTTCTTCACCTGAAAATATTATTTTCTTCACTAATAACAGCCAAATACTAGCCATGCTTACTTGAAAATCAGTGCCATTGTGGTTTGGCTTGGTAAAAGTGTGCTGGATGGCTGTCTAAGTAAATTGCATGTACATTGAATTACAGTCCAATTCTGTTCAGGTTTAGAAATGACCTCTGACTGATGTCAGTGCAGCTCACTTCCCCAAGTAGGTTGATATAGAATTGTAGCCTTAATCCCATTCACTCCGATCTTGTGATTTCTGAAGAGACTGGGGAATTCTAGTGGAGATTCCACTATGGGTGCCTGCTAATTCAGTTGTGTGTATGGATAAATTCCCTTGAAATGAACGAGGGCTCCAGTATTCACAGAAGCCAAGCATCAGAGGGACACGGGATTGATTATTATGGCCATCAATTAACTTTAATGGTATCAATTATGCATTATCAGAAATTGTCATGAAAGTGACTGCAATGACAATCTTAAACTTTTTTTTTTTTATAAATATTTATTAAAGTTTTTAAATATAAATGCACAAATAATAAACAATCTTACTTCTATCACAGACATAATTTCATCATTTCTTTGGACTCCCTCGCGTCTCCCGCTCCCATTTACATCGTTAAAAGTTTTTTCCAAACAAATTATCACTCTTCCAGTGTGGGTAGATCTTGAGTTTTCCAGTTTTTTGCAATGAGAATCCTTGCTGCCGTTGTTGCATACATAAAGAATGTTCGGTCCTTCTTTAACACCTTCTGGCCGACAATACCCAGAAGGAAGGCCTCTGGTTTCTTAGTAAAGGTAAATACCTTTTTCAGCTCATTATATATCATTTCCCAGAAGACCTTCACCTTAGGGCATGTCCACCAGAGGTGAAAGAATGTTCCTTCATTTTCTTTACATTTCCAACATTTATTATCAGACGAATGGTATATTTTGGCAAGTTTAACTGGGGTCATGTACCATCTATATATCATTTTCATTACATTTTCCTTCAGAGCATTACATGCGGTGAAGTTCAGCCCAGTGGTCCACAACCTTTCCCAGTCCTCAAACATAATGTTATGCCCAATGTCCTGTGCCCATTTTATCATAGCCGATTTAACCATTTCGTCTTGTGTGTTCCATTTTAACAGCAAGTTATACATTCTAGATAGTACCTTGGTCTTTGGTTCTAACAATTCTGTTTCTAGCTTCGATTTCTCCACCTGGAACCCTAACTTTTTGTCATTTTTAAAAACTTCTTTAATCTGAGCATAATGTAACCAGTCTCGCACCTTATCCTTCATTTTCTCCAAACTCTGCAATTTCCAATTGTCTCCATCTTTTTCTAATATTTCCCAATATTTTGGCCATTTGGCCTCCATATTGGGTCTTTTTCGGGCCTTAGCCTCCAGAGGTGAAAGCCACCTTGGAGTTTTATTTTCCAATAAGTCTTTATATTTTGTCCAGACATTAAACACTGCTTTCCTGACAATATGGTTCTTAAAGGCCTTATTGATCTTAACTTTGTCATACCATAAGTATGCATGCCAACCAAAAGCATTGTTAAAACCTTCCAGGTCCAGTACGTCAGTGTCTTCGAGAAGTAGCCAGTCTTTTAGCCAGCAGAAAGCTGCGGCTTCATAGTACAACTTTAAGTCTGGCAGGGCAAAGCCCCCTCTTTCTTTCGCATCTGTTAATATCTTAAACTTAATTCTGGGCTTTTTGCCCTGCCAGACAAATTTAGATATATCTTTCTGCCACTTCCGGAAGCACTCCGTTTTGTCCACAATCTGTAGTGTTTGAAACAAAAATAACATTTTTGGCAATACATTCATCTTAATAGCAGCAATTCGGCCTAACAAAGAAAGCTTCAATTTTGTCCAACTGTCCAAGTCTCTCTTAATTTCAGACCAACATTTTTCATAGCTATCCTTGAATAGACTCAGATTTTTTGCTGTTATGTTTACCCCTAGGTACTTTACCTTTTTAACCATAGTTAGTTCTGTTTCTCTCTGAAACCGTTCTGACTCTATATCTGTCAATTTTTTTCCCAGCACCTTGGTTTTCTGTTTGTTTAATTTAAATCCCGCCACCCGACCAAAATCCTGAATCAGTTGTAATACTCTTTTCGTACTAGATTCTGGCTCCTGCAGGGTCAAAACTAGGTCATCTGCAAAAGCTTTAAGTTTATATTGTTTCGCTCCGACCTGAATCCCTTCCACCAGCCGGTCCCCTCTGATCATATTCAAGAGCACCTCCAGAACCGAGATAAATAACAGGGGGGAGATCGGGCAGCCTTGTCGTGTTCCTTTTTCAATTTTGAACTCTTCTGTAACCAATGACAATCTTAAACTTGTTGATTTAGATCCCTTGCTCAGCTAGCCACTAAACTTATAGATTAACCTAGATTAACCATTCTACCACTCATTGTACTTGTTGTACTCAATCCTTGGCATGTCTGGTTGGGCAGGGATTGCAGATAATGCTGAGTTAAATGGACCAATCATCTGACTTGGTCTAAGACAGCTTCCTGTCTCCTGGTTATAAAACACAACTGCTGTTTTTAAGAGACATGAGAGCAATAGCAAACTCTTGGTGGCAATAGAAAGTCTAGCTGTTTTAAGCAGGGATACATACATATCAGGTTCTCATGTGGAGCAAATTTCATCTGTATACTGCAGGCTTCTTTCATGTCAATCTCTGGCTTAAGGCTATGACTTCAGGGGTGGCAGCAGAGTACAACTACCTTATCTGGTACAAGATCTGAATTTCTCCCATCTGACTGCACCCTCCCCCCCACAAGCAACAATTTCGCTTATAATAAAATGAAAACATGTCGCACTATAAGCTCTGGTATATGAGCATTGTGGTAAATAGTTTCTGAACTGGGGGCCAGAATTCCATGCACATCATTTGCAGCCTTGCAAAATTTGAGACAATAGCTTCCAAAAGTATTGGAGCTACCAGCTAAGAAGGACAAAAGAAAATCTTTCTTTTTCCTAATACAAGGCGGGAGGAGAGAGAGAGAGAGAGAGAGGGAGGGAGGGAGAGGGAGAGAGAGAGAGAGAGAGAGCGCGCACAGATTCAGGAATGATGAGCTAAATGAGTGCCTGGCCTGACAGATGAGGTGGAAGTGAATTACAGCTGAGATCATTATGTTTCCAGTGTTTCTGAATCTAAATCAGATCTGCAAGTTGATCTTCATGCAGAAAGGGCCAACTTTATTTTACAGCTGCAGGTAGCTCCTTCTTCTTCTTCTTCTTCTTCTTCTTCTTCTTCTTCTTCTTCTTCTTCTTCTTCTTTGATCACTCGTAGCCGAGTAAGATTGTCTTCCATAAACATGGTTTTAACAATGACAAGACAGGGTTGAGCATATTCTTAGATTGAAGATAATTCAAGGTTTGTATTTACAACTTTCATCCAAATGCATTCATCCAAATGCAAATATAAAGTCTATTTTTAAATCACCCAAAGTTTGGAGGAGCACTTTAAGAATGAGTTAAGGGGTAGCAGGCCAGTGACTTACCTGTGACACAATCACCTTCCTCTGCACACTCATCTTCAATATTGTACTGGCAACATTTGACTATGAAAGAGCTTTGGGATCCTGAAGGAGAGATATATAGATTTTTGTAAACCACTACTGGTAAAATTTATTACCTGATCTTCAACCCATGGTCTCAGGGCAGGTTACAACAATTAAAGCACAATATTAAAAGCAGTTTAAAAGAACTTATGGGTCCCAATGAAAAACATCTCAAGCGTCAGCATTCATCAAAAGCTGTATAATGAAGGTGCCAGACATACATCTGTGGGAAGGGAGTTCCACAACTTAGGGGCTGCCCCAGAGAATGCTCTCTCCAAGGCCACAGCCTCCTGAGGGTGGTGGAACAACCAAGAGGGTCACTTTTGCCAATCTTAGCAACTGTAGGGAAGGTGGTGCTCTTTCAAGTATTTGAGGGCTGATTTATTAAGGGCCTTAAACACTCATGTAAGCAGAAACAAGCTGGCAGCCACTGTTTTAAAATGGGTTATACGAAATGTAAATGCAACTCCAGCCTGCAATCAATTAGCCTTTGGGACGAATTGAAATGCCCAAGTCATCTTCAAGGGCAGCCCCATGTAGAGCACATTGTAATAATGCAATCTGGAAGCTACCAGAGCATGGAGTACAGTGGCACAATCATGTCTGCCAAAAAGAGGGCATAGCTGGCAAACTATCAGAAACTGAGGATGGCACTCCTAGCTACCAAGGTCACCTGACAGTGTGGAATCCAGCAGTACCTCCAAGCGGTGGACCTCCTCCTTCAAGGGGAATGCAATCCTTCCCAGGGCAGGCCATCTCTCCGCCTCCCAGCCATGAGCACCTAGGCCCCATAACACCTCAGGATTTAGCTTCAGTTGAATGGCCCACATCCAACCCATCACTGCCTCTAAGAACTGGTCTGCCTCTTTTAATTCACTTGGAATTGACAAATAGAGCTGGGTGTCAACACGTCGGCTAGATGAGGACCAGCCCAAGACATTTTGCTGCCTGAGGTATACAAGTTTGTGTTAGAATTCAGGCTCGGTCAGAGGTATGTGCCTATCTCTCCAGGCACCGGCTGAATTCTTTCGACCTCCCTCCGGCGACTCCCGGCAGGAAAAACACACGAGGTCCGTTCCGGCGATTTTCCTCAGGCTGTGAGAAAAACACACCAACTGCTTCTCCTCCTCCCTGCTCTCCAGCATATCCCCAGGGAGGGGAATCAGACTCAGACAGAAATGTAACTACATGCTTTTATTCCTGTCTTTAGCAGCCATACAGTCAAAGATGTCTGCTCTCTTCAACAAACAGAGAGAAACTCCAAACTCCACCCATGTACATCCTGTACAGGTCATATGACACACACTGAGCTCACATCCTGTGCTCAATAAGGAGAATGGACTGCCCCTTTGTTTCCATGGCAACAGTCACATACATCCTGTCTGGCTTTGCAGCCACAAGCAGCTGACTGAGCTGCTAGAGCCTTTGCTTGCTGCAGCATTGCTGCTTTAGAATAACAGTTTGTACACACACGTAGCTCTGCCCATATCCCTGATTAGCCTCCTGCATCTGTTGTTTAATAGTAGGACCGGCCCCAACTAGGATGTAAATCTTAGAGTGAAACTCATTTCAAACACATTTCACAATATTTCCTGCCAGGATAAATACTTACATGGGAGGTGGTGTGCATGGAAGAAGAGAATCATTGTTTGTGTGTGTTCATTCACACAAGTTCAAATGCATCCTGCCCCACCCTGTTCAGAGATGAGTTTCTCAAAACCATAGGGAGCATGCTAAAGTCTCTAAAGCTATAGTGTAGATGTAGAAAACAGTGGTGGCCCTTAGGGCCTCAATACTATGCGGTGTCAAAACTCAGCACCATCCTGCCTCATGTCTTCCAGTGCCACTGAAAAAGTTGCACTCTCCTAGATCTGCCTCTGCGGGGAACCTGTGACCCTCGAGATGTTGTTGGACTTCTCATCAACCCCAACCAGGGATGATGGGAACTGTAGTCTATCAACATCTGGAGGGCCATAGGCTCCCAATCCTTCCGCTTGTGCATGCACTCCTGTTAACAAAACTCTTTAAAGGTTCTTGCAAATTCCTCCCTAAATACAAAACAAAAACAGCAGTTTACTAGGGATAGCTCCCCAAAACAGGGGCAGTTGGAGTGTATAATAATTTGGTTGTGTTCCATTACGACTGGAAGGATTTGATAATTTATATGGGGGTCCAAGGTTCATAAATAAGAGCTACCAGGAAGCTACTTGGGATGTTTGGCTGTATAAATCAGTTTTCTCTATATCATGTTATTTGTTGCACATTGTACGGTGTTATACTGCAAGGCCAATATTGCTAGCTGCTTCTACGTCCCTGTATACATAAATCAAGAGGCAGTGTGTGAACAATACATATTAAATACAATATTGATTCTACTTGCCTTCCCAAGAATGGACGAGGGAAACAGTTGGGTCACAGCTATGCTGGAATTGTTTTGACCTGACTTGGCACTGCTTGAAGAAACTCATAATGCAAGCAAGAGGGAAAGCAAGGGAGGAAATGAGAATATGGGCTGGAGTATTAATGGTCTGAAGAGAGAGAGAGAGAGGAAACAAGAGGGGTTGAAACACAGCCATCCATACAGCAGGGTAGTTCATGGATCCACGTTAATGTTCTCCTGAGATTACTTTGTTTTATTAATGAAGAGACGGGCCGAACAAAAAAGAGAGGAAGATGTGCCATAAAACAAAGTCCAGAACACAATGAGGGCATACAGAAGAGAATACACAGAATTACCAACCTATATGAAAAGAAACCAGCAAACTGTCTTTTTAACCTCTAGGCGTGATGCCAGATTTTTGCAGCTAAAAGACAGCAGTGACTTGATTGCCAGAATGTCTGAGTAAATATGAACAGCATCCTGCTATGTTTGCATACGTGCTTCAAGGGTGTATCCAAGCATGTGTGCCAGGTTGTTAAGTTGGTCCCACACTGCCATGTTTTGCATGTTTCTGCACAGGAGATCACACAGCGCTCAGGGAGTGGTTTTTCCAGAGCTGCCCTTCTACACAGGCTCTTCTGAGTCAAAGGGAGGAGCACAGTGGGTGAGGGCAGAGCAACATAGCAATGTCAGTTGTGAGGACCGGTTTTGTACCTGGTGTGGCGATCACACAGGGACCCCGGACATTTCACTGTCTATTGATCCCTGTGCCACCACTTTATTTCTCGCTGCCACCACCCAGGCCCTACCTAGTACAATACTGAATCCAGTCAGAGTTAAATTGGAACATAAACTTCTGTTTATTTATTGCAGTTTAACAAGCGTGTGTTTTCATAAACGGTATCGGTCCATTACAATCATGGGGTGCCTATCCAGACCTATAACTTCTGCTACCTGCTCTCACTCACTAAACCACCTCTCAGATATTTACTTGTCTTCCTAGCTCCTAACTGTTCCTGATTCAGCTTATTTCACTACACTAACTCAACCTACCCACAGACTCTATCCCAACTCACTCCCCCTCCAACCAACCACCCAATGAACTCCCCCCTTTGCCCCTCCCAGAGCTGGTTTTATAGTCCCTCTGACTCCACCCCCCTGGGCTCTGATTGGGCAACCTGTTTAACTATTTCATCTCCAGCACTCTCATATGTTAACGTCACACCTAGCTCCTTTTGTGGCCCTGCCTCCTTTGTGCTCCGAGCTCCCACTGCCTGCTCCAGGTCCCAGAATTTTTCACATCAAAAAGTTGAGCACAATCGAAATCTGCAATCTGGGTTTACAGGCTTTTGCAAGGAGTATTGAGATAGTGTATGCAAAGGTGTTTGAATACCTGACCTGCCTTTGCTAAACTCATTTAGTGATCCATGCGACGGTCATCTCCAGGCTTGACTACTGTAATTCGCTCTATGCAGGGCTGCCCTTGAAGCTATCCCAGAAACTCCAGCGGGTGCAGAATGCTGCAGCGAGACTCCTCATGGGGTCTCTGCCATGGGAGCATATTCACCCAGTGCTTTTCAAGCTGCACTGGCTCCCGGTGGAGTACAGGATCAGATTTAAGGTGCTGCTTTTGACCTTTAAAGCCGTTCACGGCCTAGGACCCTCGTACCTACGGGACCGCCTCTCCCGGTATGCCCCACGGAGAGACTCAAGGTCCATAAATAGCAACACCCTTGTGGTCCCGGGCCCTAAGGAAGTTAGATTGGCTTCAACCAGAGCCAGGGCCTTTTCAACTCTGGCTCCGGTCTGGTGGAACGCTCTGTCTGATGAGACCAGGGCCCTGCAGGATCTGATTTCTTTCCGCAGGGCCTGTAAGACAGAGTTGTTCCGCCTGGTCTTTGGCTTGGAGCCAATTTGATTCCCTCCCTCTCTTTCTTTTTTCTTTTCCTTCTCCTTCTGCGATGAGGCTACATTTTAATATTTCAATATTTTAATGTTGTATTTTTTAAATCTTGTTTTTAAGTTGTAATCATTTAACTTGTTTTTATTATTGCTTGTAAGCCGCTCTGAGCCCGGCCTTGGCTGGGGAGGGTGGGGTATAAATAATAATAATAATAATAATAATAATAATAATAATAATAATAATAATAATTATTATTATTATTATTATTATTATTATTATTTAAAATCATCCTCATCATTTATAAATATACTCATCTCTCCATCTGTTTCTTATTTTGTTTCTGTAGCTCTCTCTCTTTAAATTCCTGGCCACTTTCCCCATCAGTCTCTCCTCTTTCACGTCTTCACCTCTTTTTCTCTCTCCCAACTTCCCTTCCCCAAATTTTGCTTGTTACCAGTCTTCCTTTTCACACTCTCCAGTATTTCAGCAGCTCTAGAGATGGGCATGCTTTGTAATTGTTTTTCACTCTCCTAATCATTGACAAATGTCATTTTTATTCTATCCTGGTTAACTAAGGCTGCAATCCAGCAAAGATTTACCTGGGAATAAATTTAGCTGATCTCACCGAGATTGACTTCTGAGTAAATGTGTGTAGTAGGATCGATGCTTTATTTATTTAAAGTGCAATCACTAGTACAGATTATATCACCTCTCTTGAATCCCTTCCCCCGTACTCCCTCCTCTTCCCTATGCTCTGTGCAAGCTCAGTCACTATCAAATCTAGCTTGGTCCTGTCAGTCACAATCACACCTTTACACCTTCTGCCATGCCGGGCCCGGTATTTAAAATAGCCTTGTCTCTTTGTTTGCTAAATGGCTTCTCTTTCCCTTGTTCAAATTTTACTTCTGCCATGAACTCAATACTGGTAAACCCTATCTTAATATAGATAAACACTTTGGCACTATGGAGATGATAATATTTATATATCTGTGTTGAGGTTTACTGAGATAATTGCAGTAATTCAGGTCATTTGTCACAGAGCAAGCCGGTTAGTAAATCACACAGTTCAAATCTGGAGTTAACTCTTTTTTAGCAAAGTTGATCTTCACAGACTTGGCTGAGTTTGAGTCCTAATGAGCACAGCAGCTCCTGCCCTGTAGGTCCTACTTCATGAAATCAGTTGCTCAGACTAAAAGTCCCCAACTCTCCACAGCCATCTATGTCTCCTCTTCAGGGCTTATTGCAAGCAATCAGAGACTGCGCCTTCATGAAGCCTGTCTTTGCTCTTCTCATTTCATACCTCTCCTGGTCCTAGAAGTCAATGGGGCAGGGGAGGTTGTCACAGCAGGAGGGGAAGACACTCGACTCTTCACTAGCCTGACTCATCTCTACCTCTTGACCTCCCTCTTCCCATTAAGCTGCTTCAGCTTCAGCTTCTGATTCTGATTCTTGACTTCTCTCTTCCACAAACTTCCCCCACTCACTGAGCCCTGTTACCCCTACAGCTTCTGACACCTCCTCTTCCTAGTCTTTCCCCTCTTCTCTCTGTGACTACACATCATTGACCCATCACCATTCTCCAGGTTCTGAGCCTTCTTTCCTTGGTAGTTCCCCAGCCAGTTCCTCTGTGTTCAACCAGTCCATGACAACATGCGCTTGGATAGCTCAGCTGGTTAGGGTGTGGTGCTGAGAATGCCAGAGTTGCAGGTGAAATCCCCACATGGGACAGCTGCATATTCCTGCATTGCAGGGGTGAGAGGGTCCCTTCCAACTCTACAATTCTATGATTCTATTATCGTTGCTATGTCTAGGTTCTTTTATTTCAGAACTACAGCTCCCATCATCACTGACCATGTTGCCTGGTGCTGATTTCTCTCTCTTTAATACTTTCCCACACTTCATGTGTTTAAATCACTTGACACTTCAGCTGAAAAAAAAACCTGAATGTATTCAGGACCACAGGAAGGTGGTATGGTGTGGGGGACAAGAAAACTGAAATCCCCAGGAATTTTCAGGGGCTGCACGGCAAAATTTGCAGGTATTCAAGAATTCACTGGCTTCAGAGGAAATCCTCTACTTGTGGTCAAAAGCTGGTGGCTACCATTTTGCTCTCAAAGGCCCCTCAAGTGATGCTCTGTGATGATGCAGGATTGCTTTTAAGGGGGTTTCTAGGAAGAAAAATTGTGGCCCATACTATTTTCCACTATATTTTCACCAGAAGTCCATCTTAGCATATAGTGTCGCTCTGATAGTCTAGTGGTTGCCAAGAGAGGAGCTCCCATGGTGGCAATCGGTTGGGTTCAGTGTAGTGTTGTGGTTAACATTCTGTCAGTGCAATCATTTCTTTTTGTGCTATTAAACTCCCCCCCCTATCTGTTTTGTAGTTCCCCCACCCAGCCTTCTGGAGCAAATTGGGGAATGATGCAGGTTATGTTGCTATCAAAGGGTTAAAAGGTAGCAGAAACGCTCTAATCACTGAGCAGCTGGAGGTCATTAGGCTTCCAGGAACATGAGTTTGTATAAATAGTCAGTCTCCCATGTGTTTCTTCCCTTTTTCCCCTTCTCCCCTTTTGGGCGTGTTTGCTGATATGTGTGGTTCGTTGCCGGGGTTTTTTTTTGTTTTTGTAAATAAACCTTTCTTTGAGTTCCAAACCGCTTGCTCCAAGACTCCTCTTTGAAAAGATACTGCCTCTCCTGCCCTTCTAAACCGCTGCGCGAAATGCTCTGCTGTAGTGGGACTTGTGACGATGGAAGCGCACTGGGCATTTACATTAAACTAATTAAAGTTTAATGGGACAGGTTATGGCTGTTTGTACGTCAAGAAGGAGCTAAGGAGTGCAGTTCAGAGTGATTTATGCAAGGACTGGAGCGAAGTCAGAAGCGGTTGCCGACAACGAAAGCCTTCAAAGCAGCTTGAGTCCTGCAACGTGCCTAGAAAAGTTTTAAACAGGCACTGAGCAGTTTGTACTCGCTGGAAGACGTCTTATTCCACAAGGAGCCACCTCAGCAGCTGGGAGACGGTCTACAGGTGTGTGAGTATCGTTCCTAAGCCCCAGGGAGGATGGCAGAGTCCCAGGAAAGTTTTTCTGTCCCGTTTACGCGACTCAATGGGAAAAATTGGCAAGATTGGAAGGCTAGAGTAAGGGTTTGGTTGCAAGCAAGAGTTGTGGAGTTGCACTGAAGCACCGCCTTTACAGGCAGCTGCAGACGCCTCTGCAGAAGACAAAGCAGCAGCAGCAGCTTCACAGAAACGCGATAGGAAAGCCCAAGGTCTACTAGTTTTGGCAGTGGGACCAGAGCAAATGCCTTATGTTTCTGAGTTAAAGAACACGCATGAGGTCTGGACGGTTCTGCAGCGGTTAAATTCCAGAAACACTGCGGGGGCCAAGATCCATGCTACAAGATGTTTGTTTGATTTACGTCTCCAACCGGGAGCGTGTGTGAAAGAACATATTGCCAAAATGGTGTCTGCCTTTAATCAACTAAGACAGCTGGGCATTCCTTTCTCTATGGAGCAGCAGTCATACATATTGTTGTCTTCTCTTGATAAAAGCTATGAGACTCTAGCTCTAACTTTGGAAGCTATGCCTTCAACTGAATTAACCCTTGAATACATTTCATCTCGGCTTGCAGATGAACAGGATAAAAGGCAAAGAGAAAGAGGTTTGTCTTTAAAGGGGAGTTATGCTGTGCCTAAGAGTGTTGATGCTGAGTTTGAGCACACAGTAAATGCTTTTGCAGCTAGACACTGTTTTCGCTGTGGTTCCCCTTCCCATCTAATCAGGAATTGCACACGTGAACCTGGTAAAGACAGCACCAAGGCCGTTACCCCTAGTTACCAGACAAGGAGTTCCAGGGGACGTCGAAGAAGAGGAGGAGGTCGTGGCTACTCCCACAGCACACAGCACATGGCTTCAGCAATGGCGTTGATGCAAGGGCGTGGCCAAGGCAGCAATCTACGCTGGTTGATTGACAGTGGTGCATCTCACCACCTGGTGGCGCCATCTAGTGTCCGTTTGCAGAATTGCAGACATTTGCAAATCCCTAAAGTTGTGACAATGGCAGATTCAACTAAACGTTCCTTAGAGACCGTAGGCACAGTGTTCTTGAATTGTTTGCAAACAGAAATCGATGCCTACGTGCTAAAGGGATTGAAGGGGTGTATTTTGTCTGTGTCAGAACTTGATAGAGTTGGTTTTAAAACTGTTTTTGAAAATGGGGTTTGCACTATTTCAAAGAATAACGTATCTCTTTTGCAGGTGGAATGCAGAAATGGGTTATATTATTTTGAGACAAGTCCAGATGAAGTTGAACAGGTTCATGCTGGTTGTGTGAACTCGCCTACCCATAATTCATGTGTTCATTTATGGCACCGCCGTCTGGGACATATTAATTTTCAGTATGTTAAAAGGCAACCTGAATTATCAGAAGGGTGCAAAATGAACAAATGTACTAAGTATTTGGATTGTACTGCATGCAAAAGGGCGAAGGTTCATAGATGCAGCTATCCCAGTTCAGATAGGAAATCTGACAAAGTATTCCAACTTGTGCATATGGACCTATGTGGCCCAATGCCTGTTGCTAGCATGGGAGGTTCGAGGTATGCACTGTGTCTCTCGGATGACAAAACAAAAGTCACATGGTTTTTTCCTCTCAAAACCAAAGCAGATACTGCAGAAACAGTTAAAAATTGGGTTCATGCAGTAGAACTTGAATTCGGTACTAAAGTACTTGCTTTTCAGACAGACAGAGGGTCAGAATTTACCGGGTCTGTGTTGCAGAATTTCTTTAAGAAAAAGGGAATTAAGCATCGTCTGTCTACACCTTATTCCCCCCAAGAAGGAGGCGTGGCCGAACGTAAAAACAGGGTTCTGCAAGAGTTGGCAAACTCTATGTTGTTTGATGCTAAACTCCCTCAAAGTTACTGGGCGGAAGCCTGGCAGGCAGCTACTCATATTCTGAACCGAGTATATAATTCTGTAATTGGCACTACCCCTTATTTTGCTTTATATGGGAAGAAGCCCAAAATTAATTACTTTCGGGTGTTTGGATGTCAAGCCTATGTACTTATCCCAAAAGCGTTAAGGAAAAAGGGAGGTCCAAGGGCTAGGAAACTCATCTTTTGTGGGTACGAACCACACGCCAAATCTTGGAGATTCGTGAACCCAAATGGGGATACTACAAGAGTGGTCCTCAGTAGGAGCGCTGAATTTTGTGAGCAGTCCGGATGGACTCACTTACATGCTAACCCTGACATTTTGAGAGATGATTTAGGCATTCATGCTGAGAATGAAAGTCCAGAGAGTAGTGAGCCAGAAGGGGATGGTGCACATGGTTCAGATACAGATTCTGACCAGGCACAAGGTTCTTCTCCTAAGGTAGAAAAGCCAGAATCTAGGAGTGTTCCAACATCGCCAGTCAGTAGGCCTAGCAGACAGCAAAAGCGAAGCAGGTCGCCTGCAACACCAAGCCCAAGGGAGGTATCTAAACGGAGGTCTTTATCCCTAGGGGCGCATCCAGATATAAAGTCTGAGACAGATTCTGACAGCCGACGGTCAGAGGGGGCACAAGAGGAACAATTGCGCAGGTCAAACCGTGCCACAAAGGGCAAGCCGCCAGAGCGGTTTAAGGTGACAAGTGTATACGTAAATATGGCACAGTGTGAGCCAGATAGCTATATGGAGGTACAAAAGCTTCCAAGCTCAGAAGCCGTAAAGTGGCAGGAAGCAATGGAAAAAGAGATGGCTTCAATGAAGTCTCTCGGTGTGTTTACAAGTACAGAGCTTCCGAAAGGGCAACAAGCTGTAGGTTGTCGATGGGTATATCGTTTAAAGCCCACAACTACTGAAGAGTTGCAATATAAAGCCCGACTAGTTGCAAAAGGGTTTTCGCAGCGCAAAGGTGTTCACTATTCTCAAATCTATGCCCCTACTTCAAGATCGGAGTCACTAAGAATGCTTTTAGCCTCTTCAGCTAAGAAGGGAAATAAGCTGTTTCATTTTGATGTCAATGTGGCTTATTTAAATGCAGACTTACAGGAGGAAGTCTATATGACACCACCACCGGGTTTTGAAGGAGACAAGCCAAACCAGGTCTGGCGCCTACACAAATCCATTTATGGGTTGAAACAGTCCGCCCGTAATTGGAATTCCTGCTTAAATGATGCTCTAGAGAGCATGGGGTTCAGAAAGAGCGCAGCAGATGCGTGTCTTTATCTAAAAGGCTCGGGATGTGAACAAGAAGCAGTCTTGATATTTGTTGACGATTTATTATACAGTGGAAAGGATGATAAACTTGCACAACAATTTGCCACAAAGCTTGGAGAAAGGTTTCAGATAAAATCACTAGGCAATGTATCTGTTTATCTAGGAGTTAAAATTCAGCAAGATGAAAATGGGAACTATTGGCTCAGCCAAGAAGCTAAGATCCAGCAGTTGCTGGAAAGGTTTAAAATGGACAACTGTGCTGGTGTTAAAACCCCAATGGAGTTAAGTTACATAAAGGATGCTCAAGTCGAGCAACAGGCAGAGTTCTGTAATCCCGGGGTTTACCAGTCAGCGATAGGCAGTCTACTCCACATTGCACAGTGGACTCGGCCCGATATAACATATGCTGTCAACATGCTGTGTAGACAAGCTGAAAAACCATCAATGCATGCTTGGCAAGGAGTAAAAAGAGTTTTAAGGTATCTCCAAACTACCAAAAGGTTTCGCTTAAAACTATCAGCAGAGGGCAACACACAACTTGAATGTTGGGCCGACAGTAGTTGGGCAGATGCTGGAGCAGATAGAAAATCAGTGTCAGGAATGGCGATAAAATTTGGAAATGCACTAATTGGTTGGAGATCAAGAAAGCAGTCACTTATAGCTTTAAGTTCAACTGAATCTGAGTTCAATGCATTATCAGATGTATGTAGAGAACTAGAATTTTATAAGCAACTGGTACAAGAATTGTTTGGAGAATGTTCCCTACCTATCAGAGTGTGGGAAGACAATCAACCTTGTATTAAACTAGCTAAATCAGGTCAATTCAAGGCACACACAAAACACTTGGATATCCGTTATCAAAATGTATGCCAAAGTGTAAAACAAGGTTTAATTGAACTAAAGTATTGTCCAAGCCAAGAAAATCTCGCAGACGGTTTTACGAAAGCTTTGAGTCCGCAATTTCATAAATGTTTCTGTTCAGGTTTAAATTTGAATTAAGGTTGGTACAGCTCAGTGTTACGAGCGAGAGGGGGTGTTGCTATCAAAGGGTTAAAAGGTAGCAGAAACGCTCTAATCACTGAGCAGCTGGAGGTCATTAGGCTTCCAGGAACATGAGTTTGTATAAATAGTCAGTCTCCCATGTGTTTCTTCCCTTTTTCCCCTTCTCCCCTTTTGGGCGTGTTTGCTGATATGTGTGGTTCGTCGCCGGGGTTTTTTTTTGTTTTTGTAAATAAACCTTTCTTTGAGTTCCAAACCGCTTGCTCCAAGACTCCTCTTTGAAAAGATACTGCCTCTCCTGCCCTTCTAAACCGCTGCGCGAAATGCTCTGCTGTAGTGGGACTTGTGACGATGGAAGCGCACTGGGCATTTACATTAAACTAATTAAAGTTTAATGGGACAGGTTACATGTTGTGGAGTGAACAGGAAAAGTCCTCTTGTGCAAGCAGAAATAATTGTGTGAGCACAATTATTTAGTTAAATACTGTCTAGTGAGGTTGCCTCTGAATGTCACCTCCCTCAAAATCAGAAAATGGGGTGGCAAAATGGATTAGCATTTTGCCTTGTTGTCAGACTCCTCCCACTGGTGACCCCTTATCTGCATATTCCCACCCCTTCATTTGCACATCTACAGTCTGGGCACCTTTAAGTGGTACAGTGCTGGAATGTGATCCTAGCGTGACAGAACTCAAAGAAATGACTATATAAATCTGATATTTTAGTTCAAAATGGGTGTGAGGAATCTCTGGCCTTCCAAATGTTGTTGGATTCCAGTTACCATCAACCCTAGCTGGTGGTCAAGGGGGATAGGAAAGCCCTCTAGAAGTCATTAGATTACAAATTGTGTAGGGCATATTTGCCTTTGACTGGAGTTAACCGTCCAGGGGTCCTTTAACTTTTTACCTTATACCACTGCTGACAGAGGAATGAAAGTTTTAAGAGTATATAATGCAATTACTGCAAGGTTTGCCAGAGGCAGTGTAGCATACAATAGTTTGTTACCTGCTCTCCTTCTGACTTCCATGGCAGTCAACAGAATTCAAGTTCACTGCAATCCTTCAATGGATATTGTCTGCCTAATACGTTAATATTAGTGAGGCTGAAAGAGTCATATGGTGCTGAAGAGTTGACATATTCCCCAGCGATACTGAGATAATATACTGTATCTTTCAGTAAGTTGCCATAAATATCATTTGGTTCGGGGGCAGAAGAAGAGATTGATTAAGCCAGCCAGGAGAAAAGAAGAAATCAATCAATTTGGAATTAATTATGTCAAAGCTTTAAGTGCTGTTTTTTCACCAAAAAAACATATGGAGAATGGACAGGTGAGCTAATGATTATGAAGCACTCCAAATAGAGTTGTGAACAATTACTTGAGTAGACATTGAACTTGGGAATCCATTTAGATATGATTGATTCCACCGTTGCAATTGAACTGATGAATTGATTCTATAGTTGTTTTGGTCCTTGAGGTTCACTAAAGATTAAATACTAGATATATAACAGCTGAAGGTAAGTATCTGCTCTTTTCTTCGATAACTCACTTTTAAAATGGCATCAAATTCCCATCAGCCACAGCACTGTGTAAAATGCATTGATTTGTAAAGTGCATGCAATAGGTAAAGCCCATCTGCTCTCTAGTGGTAGGAGCACTGCAAATACTTTGCCTGGTTGTTCTTCTTCTTCATGATCTGTAACATTAATGCATGGTTTGCTTCTGTTATTTCACATCATGGGATTGTATCTGGACTGGGCCAACCTGTGATTCTGGTAGGTTGTTTTTTTTCTTTAATAGCAACATAAATATGAAAACATGAGACAAAATAGAACTTTGACAAAATAGAACTTTGTCCTCTACTTTTTATATCAGTCCTGGAGGTTTTGTTAAATATGATTAGAAAGGACCAGTTGGTTAAAGGAGTTCAGGTCGGAGCCAGACATTATAAACTAAGAGCATTTGCAGATGACCTAGTTTTGACTTTACAACAGCCAGACATTAGTACCAAAAGAGTGCTGGAATTAATTGAAATATTTGGTCAAGTAGCAGGATTTAAATTGAATAAACAGAAAACAAAGGTTTTGGAGAAAAATTTAACAATGGAAGAAAGAGAGAGGTTTCAGAGTGAAACAGGTTTGGAAATAACGAAAAAAGTGAAATACCTGGGGGTAAATTTAACATCTAAGAATCTGAATTTATTTAAAGACAATTATGAAAAATGTTGGTCAGAAGTAAAGAAAGATTTAGAAACATGGTCAAGGTTGAAATTGTCCTTGTTAGGTCGAATTGCTACTATTAAGATGAATGTATTGCCTAGAATGCTTTTTTTGTTTCAGAACTTACAAATTTTGGACAAGATGGATTGTTTCAAGAGGTGGCAGAAAGATATATCAAAATTTGTCTGGCAGGGCAAAAAGCCCAGAATTAAGTTTAAGATTTTAACAGATGCAAAGGATAGAGGGGGATTTGCCCTGCCGGACTTAAGATTATACTACGAAGCAGCAGCTTTCTGCTGGCTGAAAGACTGGCTACTTCTTGAGAACACAGACATCTTAGCTTTGGAAGGATATGATAATTGTTTTGGTTGGCATGCATACTTATGGTATAACAAGGCAATGGTGTACAAAGGTTTTAAAAATCATACTGTTAGAAAAGCATTATATAATGTTTGGAGCAGATACAAAGATCTACTGGAAACTAAAACTCCCAGGTGGTTGTCACCAATGGAAGCCAAGGGGGTGAAAAAACTTAATATGGATTCTAAATGGCCAAAATATTGTGAAATCTTAGAATATGAAGGTGAAAGGGTAAAGCTTCAGAGTTACGAAAAACTAAAGTCCAAAGTTCGAGATTGGCTGCATTATTATCAGATAAATGAGACATTTAAAGAGGACAGGAAAATAGGATTTCAGAAGGAGAGGTCAAAGTTAGAAACGGAACTGTTAGAACCCAATACTAAGAATCTGTCAAGAATGTATAATTTGCTGCTTAAATGGAATACACAGGAGGAAACGGTGAAATCAGCTATGATTAAATGGGCACAGGATATCGGTCATGACATTATGTTTGCTGACTGGGAACAGTTGTGGACCACTGGTGTTAAGTTTACGGCATGTAATGCCTTAAAAGAAAATATAATGAAAATGATCTACAGGTGGTACATGACCCCAGTCAAGCTTGCAAAAATTTACCATTTGCCCAATAATAAATGTTGGAAATGTAATGAGAATGAAGGTTCCTTTTATCACCTATGGTGGACCTGCCCGAGGGTGAAAGCATTCTGGGAAATGATCTATAATGAAATTAAGAAAGTCCTTAAATGGACATTTACTAAGAAACCAGAGGCTTTTCTCCTGGGCATGGTTGGCCAATTGGTGCCAAAGAAGGATAGGACTTTCTTTATGTATGCTACTACTGCAGCAAGAATTCTTCTGGCAAAGTATTGGAAGATGCAAGAACTACCTACTCTTGAAGAATGGCAGACAAAGGTGATTGACTTCATGGGACTGGCAGAGATGACCGGCAGAATTCGTGACCAGGGGAAAGAGGCAGTGGAAGAAGACTGGAAGAAATTTAAAATATATCTTAAAAACTGTTGTAAAATTGAGGAGTGTTAAGATGTCAAGGGGTAAGAAGCAGAGAATTACAGCTGTAATTAACAAATTTATGGGAATTTAATGAAGGGAACTAAATGGATAAATTGACTAAAGGGTTGCTAAAAAATTTTAAAATAAGGATGCAGCGAAAGGGAGGTAAGGGGAAGTCGATTGAAAGAAGTTACAAGAAAACAAGATTATGAATTTATTTATGTTTGATTTGTTTATGTTTGTTTGTATTTTGTGATGTGTTTGTTTTTTAATTATGTGTTTTAAAAACTGAATAAAAATTATTATAAAAAAACAAAAACAAAATAGAACTTTGTCAGTTGAGCACATTTTCTCTGTTAGCCGATACATGGCAGAAGTCTTTCCAATGACATAACAGAGAAAGGGAAGAGTTACTTGGCCAGCTGTGAAAATATAGCTTTTATTTTCTCAGATATAATCTTTGTGAATCTGTATCATGGCAGCATAAGGGGAAAGAAGGGAAGAATTGGTATAAGAGAGGGCATCATGCAAGGTGTGGCTACAGAGGAAGGTAGGTAGCCCTGTTTGGATGGAGTCTGTCCTTATTCACTGTGATTGATTACTTAATCATAAGTTTATCATCAGGACTCCAACTTCCAGCCCTGATCTGGACCAGGACGCAGACAAGTCAGGCTTGAGTTACAGGACTATGGACAGCTCCTGTATGACAGTTTGTTCTAACATGGTCTGGAGCAAAGCTGTTCCTTCCAGGCTCTACCATCTTCTTGAACAGCCTTAAAGGGATAGCCCTACAGCCTGCAGCCTGCATGGGTAAGCATTCAGTCAGAAGCATAATGTTTCTAGTTTGGATGGGGCCAGTCACTTAGTGGAATCCAGCACAGGGTGTGTGTGCTTACTCTGGGGATCATAGAGACTTCTGGCTAAGGGCAGCTAATGCTTGTTGCAGTGGCCAGGATGAGGAAGTAGCCCTTCTGTGGCTTGTGCCACTAGGCCTCCCAATCTGGCTGGCTCCACTGCCTCTGGGTCAGAATTCTCACTGCAACTTGAGGTTGGGGTTGTGGCAAAGTTCCTTATGAAAGAATGTTTCCTGTTGCAAAGTCTAGAGCTATATTATCGCTCCTTTGATATGAAACTCTCTGGATCCCATCCTTTTCTTGCTCTCCATCTTGAATAGCAGTGATCCGTACAGGGATACCCATTTAACTTATGGGTGGTGATCTCATCTAGCATATTTGCATAATTTTGCCATGTGGAAAATTACCCAATTTTGTCATTTTGAAAGTCAGATTGGGTTGTCGGGGCTGCGTCCTTGTACTGGAAACTTGGGTTCGTTTTAGATGACAAAAATTATTGAACTGCAGCTTGGGGACTGAGCTGTGGCACACATGAGGGATCATTAAAATGGGAAACTGGCAGAGCTACTGCATTTCTTATCTCCAAGACCTCACTGGGAGGAAAACAACATACCTCAGATTATTTTAGAGGGAGGAAACACACACCTTAACATTGCTTTCTGGCATTTTACAGCACAAATTCAGCAATAGAAGAATGGAATATCTTGAGATGTTGTGCCATCTCATTGTCTGGAGGTTTACGGTGGGGAAATAACTTTTGATGGGCATGTATGCTTCAAGAATAGAGAATGCTGCCTTTTGGCAGAGGGTTAAAGGAGATGATCAAACATTCTCTTCCAGCTCTAAAGTGGCATTCAGAGAGACATATGTTTGTGCTGAAACCACCTCCCTGCATTCATTTGGGGAGTCTGCTGATTAAGTCTTCTTGCTTCACCATCTTATGGTGAATTAGATACCAGTCAACTGCCAATGATGGGTTTTAGGAGGCTAAAGTAGGAAAAGTCCCCTGAAAAAGCTCTGGCATGCATGAAGAAGGCCACACAACCCTTTGGATTCCATCTAGTCTGGCCAGTGCACAGTGGAGACTGGGTCATTTGGACAAATGGGGCACTGCCACCAACCTCCATCTGTCCTCAATGTTGCCCTTGACCAGGGAACAGCAGGGAGACAAAACTCATGAGTGTCTGCTTGTCAGTGACTGCCTCTTCCTCCTGTTGGTCTCCATGCCAACCCAAAGGGCACCAGCCATCACTGACATTGAGCAAGGGTATTGTGAGGTTGGAAAGAGCCAACGCTCTTGGGCTGCCACAAGCCCCACAGCAATACATTTAATGTCTGAACTGCAACACATCCAATATGTGTTTTTAGGAGTTGGAGAAGGAGGACCAAGAGGTTCCATGACCATGACATCCTAGAAGCAGTGTGAAAGTGGTCAGGTTAGTGCCTCTCCCTACTACTTATTTTTTAGATTAATTTTATTTATTTTTATTTATTTATTGAATTTATATACCGCCCTATACACAGGGGTATCAGGGCAGTTCACAGAATAAAATCAAGATATAAAACCACAAAATACATAATAAAAATAAAAACAACCCAATAGCCCCCCTCCCCCAAAAACCATATTTTAAAAGGGCATAGGATATCAATCAGATCAACCAAAGGCCTGGTTAAAAAGGAACGTTTTTGCTTGGTGCCTAAAGGTGTATTATGAAGGCGCCAAGCCAGCTTTCCTGGGGAGAGTATTCCACAGATGGGGAGCCACTGCAGAGAAGGCTCATTCTGGTATTGTCGCCCTCCAGACCTCTTGAGGAGACGGCAGAGGAAGGAGGGCCTCAGAAGATGATCTCAGGGTCTGGGTAGCTTCATATGGAAAGAGGCAGTCCTTGATGTATTGCAGTCCTGAGCCATTTAAGGCTTTATAGGTCAAAACCAGCACTTTGAATTGGGCCCAGAAACAAAGTGGTAATCAGTGCAGTCGGACCAGGATCAATATAATATGCTCAAAGTGTCTTGCTCCCTGGTCGCCGAATTCTGTGCTAGCTGAAGTTTCTGTTTTTTTTAAAAAATTTTTATTAATTTTACAGAATAGAAAAGAACAAAAAATAAAATACAAAAGTTTCATAAATCATATTTCTTTTACAGAATCTTTTGGACTTCCCCACATCTTCCCGAATCTGCATTATTTATAATACCAATTTCAGCATTTTGTTATCTTGTTTCATCACTTATTGTATCTTTCATTTTGTCATATTACCCTTTTCAATATATTTATAACCCAATGTTCATAATACAAAATCTTCAGCTATTTATTGTCTTATTTCATTACTTATTGTATCTTTCAATTCATTATTGTATCTTTCAATTTCATGTTACCAAAATCAAAGTTATTGTAACCATAATCTTATATATTGTGATTAGAACGTAATGCAATAAAGATTTTTCTTAATTTCACCTCTCTTTTCTTGTGCCTTAATTTTAATTTCACCTAATTACCATTGCTGGGGCTAATATTTCCTAAAAAGTGCATTTTCTTAACATTCGTACAGCTTATAATATTTTTGTAAATAGTCCTTAAATTTTTTCCAGTCCTCTTCCATTTTTTCTTCTCCCAAGTCTCGGATTCTGCCAGTCATTTCCGCCAGTTCCATATAGTCCATCAACTGCGTCTGCCATTCCTCCAGTGTGGGTAAATCTTGTGTCTTCCAACACTTTGCGATGAGAATTCTTGCTGCTGTTGTAGCATACATAAAAAAAGTTCTATCTTTCTTTAACACATTCTGGTCTACAATGCCCAGAAGGAAGGCCTCCGGTTTCTTAGGCAAGGTATATCTAAATACCTTTTTTAACTCATTATAGATCATTTCCCAAAAGGCCTTCACTTTCGGACATGTCCACCTGTGCTAGCTGAAGTTTCTGGACCAGGATCAGTGTAATATGCTCAAAGTGTCTTGCTCCCTGGTCGCCGAATTCTGCGCTAGCTGAGGTTTCTGAACCATCATCAGAGGTAGCCCTACGTGTCGCTATGTAATAAAATATATATCAGAGCCGTTTATAGCAATAAACAGATAAAAGTTAAAAACAGACATCAAATAATAATTGTGGAAGCAGTGCTTTTTCCAGGGGTACACAAGGGCACGCAGTACCGTCACCTTTTTTCTTCTAGAAGAAAAGCACAGTGTGGAAGGTTGTATTTTTAATTGCCTGCATATGCCTGACAGAATAGAAACATTTTCCACAGCCATTGCTAACAACATGCATTCAGCAGGTGGTTTATAATGCTTGCTGCAGTTTTTAAGCAAGAAACAACACAAAACGGCTGATTATGTTTGCATCTCGGCTATAAAACAATGTCATAAAGTCTTGGCACGGCCGTTACTTATGAAACGTTTCTACAAAAATGTAGCAAACCCCAAGTTATAAATGTGTAATTAATATTAGCTGGAGATCAATAACCTGAACCCAAGAGTGCAGAGAGAAAATGGAATATCTTATTGTATTTCTAATAGACACAACACCCCTTATAATTTCTAGGAATGAAATAAAGGTTATATGGACTGCATACACCACAGTGGTCAACAATTGTGTGTTTATTGTACTAAAACAGATTGTGCAGGATGGCAATCATTATCAGACCCCTTTAAAGAGTGGCATCCTTTAGTTAAACATACTTAGGGCTAAATCACCCAATCAGGTTCAGTGTGCTACCAGCTGCAAATGTTTGCCAGCCCAGTAACATGCACCAAGATGCTAATTTTGCTGCTAATTGTAGTTGCAATTGTGGATTAACTTTCATATTCTTTATTTCTTTTGGCTCAGCAGGGGCTGCTGTGTTATGGTCACATGACTTCAGTTGGGAAGCAGATTTTGGCTAAACATTCGAAGAAACTTTCCAACAGTAAGAACTGTTGCAGATAGGCTTGCTAGATGGTAGACTATCTTTTGATGGATGTATTGAAGGGCCATCTGTGAGAAAGTTGCATTGAAGATCCTGCACCGAGCTGGGGGTTGGGCAAGGAGACCTAGAGACACACATCCAGACTATAATTTAAAGCCATATCATACCAGACATGGATTCCTTCAAAGAATCCTGGGAACTTTTGTTTGTTAATGGTGCTGAGCTACTCCTAGACTCACAGTTTCACACCCTACAGCTACAATCCAGAGTTCCTAAGGAAGATAAAATGATTGTTCTCCCACATTAAATTGTAGCTCAGTGAGGGGAATACAACTGTCAGCACCCTTACCAAACTACATTTCCCAGGATTCTCTGAGGGAAGTCATGACTGTTAAAGTGGTATTAAAGTGGTATAATAGTGATTTAAATGTATAGTGCAGGTAGCCAAAGATAAGGCAGTGTGCTGTGTGTACATATGTTTCTCTCTGTAAAAAATCTGAACTTGTGCACACACCCCAGAGGTTTTTAGTGTTCACTTTTTACATCAGATAAATAAATTGTAATGTGCCTAAAATGTGTGAAATATCCCTGAAGGTATGGAAGTTCTCTCTGGTGACTAATTTGTGGGATAAATTGCAGCCTCAAACTAGAGCAGGCTTCCCAAACCTACGGCCCTCCAGATGTTTTGGCCTACATCTCCCATGATTCCTAGCTAACAGGACCAGTGGTCAGGGATGATGAGAATTGTAGTCCAAAACATCAGGAGGGCTGAAGGTTGGGGATGCCTGTACTAGAGCACTATTAACTTTAATTAATGTGTGAAGGGGTTAAGACCATTGAGTAAGTAGAGTAAACAGTTTCCCAGGACTTAGCTAGGTCACAGCCCCTCAGCTCCAGTGACAAACAGTTAGGAAAGTTCTTTGTCTGATGTTTGTCCTCTTCCACCATGTGAAACCTGACCAGATAGGACATGTAAGCTTGATCACTCCAAGCTTAGACCACGTGTTCAGAAACCTCTCCCCATATTTTGTAACCCAAGATTTCTCTCTGTGTTTTCTTGCTGCTGTATGGAAAAACACATGAACACATGAACCTGACCTTTGGAAAGTTTGTAAGTAAAAACCATTTTACCTTACAAAACTCTGTAGTCTAGTTTGTGCTAAGGGGATTGAAAGGGAAGAAGCACTGTAAGCAACTTAACATGGGATCATTAAAAAGGTCCAACAGCCTCTATTCCCACACTTTACTTTGCTGCATGCTTTGCATTGTAAAACCTCTGCTGGGACTCTCTCATACCAGAGAGTATTCTGTCCCATGTTTGGATCTAGGGATCCAGCGGATTCTTCTTTACACCAGTCATAACGAGGATCATTCACATGCTGCTTTGAGAGTGCAGCCATCAAATCATGAACATGAAAAGGTAAACCAGCCCACTGGGACAAAGCAAGAGAAATGTGTTGTGTCGAGTTCATCTTGGAGTAGCCATAAGGACAGTAAAGCTGCGAATGTGGATAAGGGCAGTGCTATTTAAATGGCATTAAGCCACAGGGTTTTCAAACCCATGCACTTCTATAACTTCATCAGAAGTGTTTTTAGGATTTATTTTATGTTCTTCTTGACAGAGGGCAATGAGCCAATTCAACCTTTGGCCAACAGCTACATTTCATTGAGATGTGAGCAGCTCTTGGTGGCAAGCAGATGCAGTTACTTTCGCAACAGTTGAGACTTCGCAATATTATGCATGCTCTTAGTGCTAAACTCTCTTCTCCCCCCTCCCTTTCTCCCCTGCCATCATGGGCCTTTAGACATTTTGATATCTTAAAACGGCTGTGTGATTCCAAAAGACAGCTTTTCTGTTTTAATTAGAGTGCTTCTTATTGAATATGGATTGCCAAGACTGTATCACATGCTGGGCCTGTGGGCCTGTTAATGACTTGGTTGTGAGATGTTTACAAGATTACAAGTGCTATTGCCCACAGTGAGAGGGATGGTAAGCATTACTTAAAACTAGGGGATAATTTTTGGACAGTGGAAGAAAATACAACTTGACACATTCCAATAGACTGGATTGGTGTTGCTGTCTTCTAGTGCTCTACACCCCATGCAAACCAGAATTCTTTGTGGGATCGCTTAACTGCAGACTTGCAACACTTACATTATGGAAAGCTTATATCTGCATCTTAGATCTGCAACTTAAACTTATTTCATTGTAATTCCCTTCCCCCAGGGAAGTGTATTCTTTGGAGGGAAGCCGGGGACCCATAAGAGGGAGTGTTCAGAACCCTCATCAAAATACAGTTGCCATTATTCTTTTGAGGAAGTGATGGTAATTAAAGGATTTTTTTTTTTAAAAAAAAAAAAAGCAACAACACCTGATTGCCATCTCTTGAGTTTAAGTGTCCATTGACTGATAGTATTTGGCCTACTTATTGGTTGAAACAAGCAAATTCACAACAGAAACAGTTGGTAGAGCTCTCTTTTCTGCTGCAAAGAGCTCTAAAGGGATTTTTATCAATTTAATCATTTCTGTTCCTAACATATAAGTACCATATATTTTAACTCCATGCATGTTAGATATTGTGTAATTTTTGTCTTTTAGGTTGTTTTTACTGGAGCTGTGACTGTATAATAATTTTTTCCTATTGCAGGATGATATTTTGATAAGAAATTATCAGTGCATGATCTCAGAAATGTATCAAAGCATTTGCTACAAGGAGAACAAAAGGGAAAGTGTGTAGCTGTTTGTTGGAAGATGGTTACCTGCAAACCCTATTAATTGCTTCAATGGGACACTATTTGCTTCTTCCTGTTTCATTTTGATAACCTTTTTGTATGACCTTTTTTAAAAAAAAGGGATTTTTAATTCATGTCCAACAGAATTAAGGCTCACTTTAAAAATGGAAGGAAGAAAGACCTGTTTGACTCCTCTCCTCTCTGTTATTAACCTGTCTGTCTGAGTAGCCATTCACTCAGCTTCAGGCACCTATCTCCCTTTGTTACTAGTGTTCAGCTAATTTGCTTTATCTCCTCTGTGATGTGAGCACTTAATTAAGTAGCCTAATTAACTTTTAAATTGCTCCGACTCTCAGCAGAATGATGGGCCATCATGAAGCTTTCCCCGCAATGCTCCCCTAATCGACCTGGCAGCTGTTTTGGTTTGCTACTTGTGTCATTGTGTTAGTGTTTTGTCATAGTGGGGAGTAGAACAAGGTAAAGAATGTCCTAGAGACACAAGGCTCACCTATATCAATATTATCTGCTCAGACTCCTAGCTGCTCTCCAAGGTATTCACACTGGGTCTCTCATACCACCTGCTCTTAGGCAAAGGTAAAGGGACCCCTGACCATTAGGTCCAGTCGTGGCCAATTCTGGGGTTGCGGCACTCATCTCGCTTTATTGGCCGAGGGAGCCAGCGTTCAGCTTCTGGGTCATGTGGCCAGCATGACTAAGCTGCTTCTGGTGAACCAGAGCAGCGCACGGAGACGCCGTTTACCTTCCCGCTGGAGCGGTACCTATTTATCTACTTGCACTTTGACATGCTTTTGAAATTCTAGGTTGGCAGGAGCTGGGATGGAGCAACAGGAGCTCACCCCGTCGTGGGGATTCGAACCGCCAACTTTCTGATCGGCAAGTCCTAGGCTCTGTGGTTTAACCCACAGTGCCACCCGCGTCCCACCTGCTCTTAGGAATGTCCATATTTATCAATTTTTGTTTCTCTCAGTTTCTCATCCCCCCCCCCATTCTTAAGTTCAGTTCTTTACATTTCCACCTCAGTTTTTTTAAGTAAGTCCTCATGAAAATTTATCAGCTGTTTAATTTCAATTTACACCCCCAATATGCAGTTCCCCCTGCATCCATTTTTTTAATGAAATATGCTCATTTTTGCAATGTATGCTATTTCACTTTAACCTGATATATGCATTCCTGTACCCAACTATACGCGTTACTTGGCTGAAGAACTGCATTTCAAAATTAAGAGAAATGTGAATTTCAAGACATAGCTGTGTTTCAGTCTGTATATTGTTATAGGAAGTGCTAATTGCTGTATTTTTCACTCTATAAGACGCACCCGACCATAAGACGCACTTAGTTTTTAGGGGAGGAAAACAAGAAATAAGAAGCCTCCTGAGCGAAGAGGGAGCGCTCCTCCCTCGTTGCTCAGGAGGCTTTGTGAGGCTGTCCCTGAAGCCAGGAGAGCAAGCAGGATCGGTGCCGCTTGCTCTCCTGGCTTCAGCAAAAGCAAGCCTCCTGGCTTTCCCCCGACCTCCCACAAGAGCCACGTGCTCTTTAAAGGGAGCGCGGCTCTTGGGGGCTTTTCTGAGAGGTGGGGGATGGGACAGAGCCGCACGCTCTGTCCCTTCCCCCACCTCCCGCAAAAGCCAGGGATAGCTGAGTGAAGCCTCCGCAGGACAGCGGGATGAAGGCTCCCCGCTGCCCTGTGGAGGCTTCGTATGGCTAAGCCAGAAGCTAGAACAGCGAGAGGGAGAGCTGCGCAATGCTTCCTCTCACGGTTCTGGCTTCTGGGATAGCCCACGAAGCCTGCATTCGCTCCATAAGACGCGCACACATTTCCCCTTACTTTTTAGGAGGGGAAAAGTGAGTCTTATAGAGCGAAAAATACGGTACGTAGGTCTGCCATTGAACGCAAGCAATAAATTTTCTCCCTCATCCGTGCATGCTGACTGGTTTCTTTCCTTTCCTTTCCTTTTTAACTAAGGGATGGAGAACTTGTGGCCCTTCAGTAGGATTCAACTTCATCCAGCATGACCAAGGATCAATGATGATGAGAACTAGAGTCCAACAGCAGCTGGAGAACCACAATCATCATTGCCTTTTAACTAGACTTCACAGGGACAAACCCTGAGATCTTCTGCAAACACATACTCTCCAACATTTCTCCAACAAAAATAGGGATGTCCTACTCAACAACAATAATAGTAATAATAGTAATAATTTTATTATTTATACCCCTCTCATCTGACTGGGTTGCACCAGCCACTCTGTGTGACTTCCAACATATATAAAAAACATAACAAAACTATACAGGGCTGCCTTGAGATGTCTTCTAAAGGTTGTATAGTTACTTATCTCCTTGGCTCGGGGGGTCGCATAACTCCATACCCTCCTACATTTCTCCGATGAAAATAGGGACGTCCTAAGGAAAAGTGGGATATTTTGGGATCAAATCAGAAACTGGGTTGGCTTCTGTGAATCCAGGATCACCCCTGGAAAATAAGGACACTTGGAGCATCTGCAAACATGATGTGCTGCATGTAGCCCCTCCCTATCCTTTTCTAGGTTTAGCAAGTTTTTGTTTGTTTGTTTTGGAGCTAAGGACCAGAAAATTTCCTACCCCACATTTTTTTTGGGGGGGTGGAGGGGGGTTAGCTGGTATGATGCTTCCAGAAGTTATTGGACTCCAGCTCTGACCATCCCTGACTGGCCATGTTGTCTTGGGCTGAGTGCCTTCTCATTAAGGCACTGCTTACTGAAATCCAGTTAATTTCAATGTTTTCTCTGAGTTTCTTTTGAATGTATTGCCTGCAATCAGCATGGAAGGTACATGCCATTGTCTGCGTAGGAATTTTCTGTTAATCTTATTCTGGCTGAAGCTGTTTTCAACTGCTTGTGTATTACCTCCTGTAATCAGTGGAGAATTGCCCATGTCACTGGCATTGACCTTTTAGGGTTGCTGCTGAGATTGCTAACAAGCAAAATTAGGTTGAAAGTAGGAGAAGAAAGGCCCCAGAATGGCATTTACGTTAGTCAATCTAGTTGCTAGGAGCAACTGCAACCTACTTATTTGACTGGCAACCACTTGTGTGGAATAGAATGTTCTTTTTGCAAACATGCAAATTGGACAGGAGAAAGAGGAGACCGATTGGTTAAACTGCATCGTTATACTACAAAAATTTGGAGTTCTAATGAAAAATGCAGATGAGTATTATAATTTGGCAGTAGGTACAGAGCTGTTCGTATGATTCCAGCTTATCTAAATAATGGGTGCTGTATTGTAAAAACAAAACAAAAAACAAAAAACCAGGCACTGAAAAATAGAAAACCAAATGACCAGTGAACTCACATGGACAAGCAAGCCCTGGAAATGTTTCTTCTAGCTGTCAAAATGCCCTGGAAATATTTGTTGAAGAATTTAACAAGGAAGGACCTTTGTAAGAGATTTAGGGATGCATTCAAAAGGTCTACTCTGAATAGATGTTAAATTTATGGGCCTAAATTAATCAGGCTATTAATTTCTATGTGTCTACTCTGAGCAAAATTAGCTGAATACAACCCTTATATTTTTATTATTTTATAACGTATTTAAAATATTTTATGTATATATAAATGATAATATTTATATTTGAATGATAAGACAGACCCTGACTATAGGCTTACACTCTAATATACATGATGCAAAGAAATAATAATAACTGGCAGGGAGAGCTATAAACACTGGATTTATGTAATGGATGAGATTAGGTTGATCTTCAGTTTTCAATGATGTTCTTCCTCGGATGCAGCTCTAGGTCACCTGGTTGGTGGCAGAAGCCAAAGTGTGCCTCTTGTGTAATAATCAGCCTATTATAACCATCATGCTTAAGTCAAATTAATGCATGCAGGGGTTAATACCATAGAGTAAGTTACCCTGCCAGAATAAGCTTTGTCCACTTCCCCTCACCTTGGAAGGAACTAGGCTACTGATTTCCAAATAAACATGGATAAGATTGGATGACACATCTTTTTTCATTCTATATCATCTATCTATCTGTCTGTCTGTCTGTCTGTCTGTCTGTCATCTCTGCTCTGCTCTGCTCTGCTCTGCTCTGCTCTGCTCTGCTCTGCTCTGCTCTGCTCTGCTCGCTCTCTCTTTTTGCTACTCTGTTCATATATATATATTTTTTATTTTGACAAAATAATAATAACTAAACAAGATTTTTAAAAAGTGAGTTGCCTTTCTGATGCAAGGAGATCCGTGTTCCACTGTATCAAATATGCTCTTTCCATGTTTCAGAGCTATGCCCTAATCCTGCCAAGAGTTTTCTTCCCTTTTGTGATTTCCCTGTCTCAAATGTGGGGATTGGTTCCCGTTCAAAAGGCTGCATGGCTTTCTCCCAATAAACCACTCAGGTCTACGTCTGTCAAAGTGCAGTGCCTTTGAGAGATCACAGACAGTTTGTCCTGAGGAACAGGGAGAGCTTGTTTGTGCTAATTATGACCCAGTTTGATAAATGAATAAAAGGACAGGAACAGTGCAGCACTACTAGAGCATATTCTTTATAAAATGTGTGGATGAAGAATAGAAAGAGAGCAATGAAGAAATGTGCATATGCAGACTTCCCACACAAACGCTGAAAAGAACAATGCAAATTGGTGAGCTGGGTTTATTCCATGCACCAGAAATCTTCATCTCCAAAATTTCAAACCCTTAGGGGTAGAAAATGGCTGCTCGCCCTACTCCAGGTAGGCAGTGTCTGAAGCCCATCGTAGGCTGCCCTCCATTTCCCTGGTAACAAGGAGTCATGTCCACCAGCTGGCCATTGTAAAATCCCTAGTATAGCCTGCCAAGGCTTAAAGTTTGAATTGCCCAATCATGGGTTGCCAAGGGGGGCAGAGCCTGATTGGTGGACCTGGGCACAGAAGTTCTTACTCTGGTCCTCCAACTGGGGACAAAAGCCAACTGCACCCAGCACTTGCAGCGCAGTTGGCCAAAGAGCAAACCCTCCTTCCCTTCCTCTCTTCATGCTGTTTGCATTAATTTAACCTTGTTTTGCTTCCTGTGTACTCTGCTTTTACTTTGCTATTGCTTCCCAGTGGTTGCCATATTCAGACCAGGGAAGGAATTTACCTGGAAATATATTAGGCCCGCTTGGAGGTTTTGCCTTCTTTGTAGCAAAATGTCACAACTTTAGGCAGGTAAGGCATTGGGTGGCATTTTAGTCATGTAGGTCTTGGGTAAAGGGGTGCGTCACACTGACTGCAGAGCAGGTATGTACGTGGGGTACCCCATTAGAGGGCTCTAGGTGGAAGTCTCTGTCCAGAAGCCAAGTGTGGAGCAGACAGGTCATAGAGCTTCCAGTGGCAGCCTGGGTATGATGTCTCACCAGTCGGGTTTTCTTCTTTTTTCCGTTTCTGAAGATGGGGACAACATTTGCCTGCCTACAGTCTGCAAGGACCTCACCTGTCTATAACGATCTCTGGCAAGCAAGCAGCCTGATAATCAGCAATGACTCTCCATCAGTTTTATGTAACTTTAATTACAAGAAGAAGCACATCCAGAGCCTGGTCCTGCCACCTGCTCTCGTTAACAGTAGTTGCTCAGTCTTACTCTTCATCCCTCCCCCAACAGGAAGAATGCCAAAATCCCGCCTTTCTTCTCCTTCCCTTCTGTTGTTCTCTGAGCTTCTCCTGTCTCCTAATTTGGGGGCTGAACGACTGGCCTGTATCCTCCCCACTCCCCGAAGACACAGCCTCAGCCTCTGGTTTGTCTGCTGGTTGCTTGGCAACGCTCGGGCTGACTTCCAACTCTTCCTCTCCTTGGGAGCTAACTGCTTCTTCCCTGGGAAGGAGAGGGGCTGGGCTGTCCTCTCTAAACTCTAACAAACAGGTCTCAGATGCAGAGTAGGCCCTTTGCTCGCATAGCTCAATTTCTGTGACTGACTCTTCCACTGTGCTCTGGGGGCCAGGTTCCTGACACTGTCACTAAGAAAGAAACAATTTGAACATTAGAGAATGGAGCTATGATACTTTTAGTCAACATCAACGTATATTTAATAGCTACAGATGTATAGTAACAAAGAGAAGAATACTAATCAAACATGTAATAAGATCTTTTTTTAAAAAAAATCGTATTTTGGATTGCTGTGAAAATGCCAAACAGGGTTATGGAGCATAGGTTTCAATGGTCATTATCCTCCAATTTGGAAGATGGGTTTCTCCTTCAGGAGGCCAAATGATACACAGGTGCACAATAGATGAGGAGGAAGCTGTGTGCATAATCTATAAATCATGAACCAGAATGGCTGCCAATGAGAGTTCTAATAATTGCTACTTGTCTCTGACAAGGAACATCCTGCTTTTTGCCAAGTGCATTAGTGTCCTATGGCAGCAAGGGAATGGTTAGGGGGATCACACACCTCTCCCTCCTGCCAGTTATTGTATTGTGTGCACCTGAGTCAGATGAATGGAGGCGCTGTCACAGAATACTGTTGAACATGAACATTTGATTGACTCGGGAAATAAAGGTGTTCTGCTGCTCCAATATCTGTGAAGGAAGGTTGGCTGAAATGTCACACAGGCATTGGGGCAGAAGTAGCTTTCTAGCGTGGGCTGAAGACTAAGAATGACAAATGATTAACTACAGTTGCGTGCAGTCAGTGGACTAGGGGGACTAGGATACTCCCCTAAATGTATCTGGTAAATTAGATTATTACAGTATGAATGCCTGGTGCCTCCTTCCCAAAGCCCAGGAAGCTTCTGACCAGCTTAGGGAGGAGGTGCGATGCTTGTGCATGTGGTATCAGGGCTTTGTGGTGTCAGTCCCCCCCCCCCAATTGCCCTCACAAACTGGCACCTCTGACCCTAACTGTTCCTAACTTTTCCCTACAAAATAGTTAACCACACACCACTGATGAACTAGATGGATTTAGTACATCTGTATACCAATATAACTACTCATTCTACAAAACCCCATAATCTTCTGTCTCTCGTCAGTTCTGTCTAATGACTCGGAAACTACAGTTAATCCAGAATGCGGCAGCTAGACTGGTGACTGGGAGTGGCCACTGAGACCATATAACACCGGACTTGAAAGACCTACATTGGCTCCCAGTGCATTTCCAAGCACAATTCTAAGTGTTGGTGCTGACCTCTAAAGCCCTAAAAGGCCTCGGTCCAGTATACCTGAAGGAGAGTCTCCACCCCCATCATTCAGGCCGGACACTGAGGTCTAGCGCCGAGGGCCTTTTGGTGGTTCCCTCACTGTGAGAAGTGAGGTTACAGGGAACCAGGCAGAGGGCCTTCTTGGTAGTGTCGCCCACCCCGTGAAACGCCCTCCTGCCAGATTTAAGGAAAGAAACAACTATCTGACTTTCAGAAGACATCTGAATGCAACCCTGTTTAGGAAAGTTTTTAATGTTTGATATTTTATCGTGTTTTTAATATTCTGTTGGGAGCCACCCAGAGTGGCTGGGGAGGCCCAGCCAGATGGGCGGAGTATAAGTAATAAATTGTCATCATCATCATCATCATCATCATCATCATCTTGTTGATCTGAAAAGTACTTGGGTACTTCACTAGCAAGGAGGTTTTGGGAGAAGCTGGAACGTTGGAGCAGCATCAATGTCTTTCTTTGAGCAAAAGTTTTCTACTGGCAAAAATTGCAACAGGATGATGGGGAGATGCTGGATGACCAAGTTGCAGTAACCACTAGTAGTCTGACCTGTTCTAGCATATAAGTAGAGATGAATTACCTTTGATCTATAGTCTAAATGGATATGTTTATCTCACTTGCCAACCTATCTAGCAGGGCGCTATGGATGAATTACAGGGTGGAGCCAAAGTAACCTTTTTGCCAGCAGTATGAAGCTATTGATATAAATGGAAAAGCCCCACTCAAATGGTATACTTCATTCGAACACTGCCCTCTGAGACCAGAATAAATTAGGGTGCCAAAACATCAATAAGAGCTACATGCCCATGCTCAGCTTCAGCTTTATTTTCCTCTTTGTGTTGCCATATTTCAAATAATTCAGAAGCTTATTGAGCTCAAATAAAAGTACTGGTGGTGGTGGAAAAGCGTATTTCAAGTTCTGCAGAAAATGTTATGTGAGGTTGTTCCTAAATAAGTTCAAACTGCAAAAGATTGTTCAATTTGGGAACATGGGGGTGTGTGTGGAATTGATTTGGGAGCTAGTCTTGTGAAAATGGCTTCAGAATTTAAATCTTCATATGAAACACTTCTCCCACCACTTGAATGAAGTCTTGAAGAGCCAAGTTCTGAGCACTGGTTAATTCATGTTGTGTCAGAGAAGTTTATTGTCATGGCTATAGTTAAATGGTAGAAATCCATTTAGAAATGCAATGATATAAACACATTTTCCTTCCCCCCTGTTCCCACCTTTGAAAACAGAGAAGGAACCCAAAACGCAATGTATAAACTAACTGAAATACTATGACAAAACTAAAATCAATATTTCTCCATCCAGTCCACCTTTTCTCTCTCTTTTTCCTTTGGTCCAAAGTAATCACAGCCTGTTGGATTTCCCCAAAGTCTACATCATCAAAATGTGTAACATTGTTTTAAAATATGACAGGTTTGTATTGTAGTTTGTTGGGTGATAATGAAAAGATTTTTCCCCCCTACTGGACATAAATGAGGTTTTACATCAAGTGAAGAATGCACAACTAATATTGGTTGCACTTATTAGCTTCTGAATTCCTCAGTTAGAGTTGAGCACTTTGTGCATTGCCGTTCCAGATTTCATAGGAGATCTGAGCTAGGAAAAAAAACTTTAGAAGATACTATGGCTCAGAAGCACTTTTCTTTTCTGATATTTTTTTAAAATATAATTTTTATTAACAAACCAATCAAATCACATTAATTCCAAATTACAAAGCCAAATTTTTAAATTTTTGTTGGGGGTACCCATGCTTCGAGCTCCGAAAGGGATCCAAACATCTGTCTTGCTGCTGCTTTAATTTCACAGTTCTGTCCAAATAATATTCACAGTTCTGTCCAATCTTCACTTTATTATTTGCCTCATCTTCTTGTTGTTATCATATATTCCTTTCTTTGTGACCTCTGATAGTGTCCACAAGCGGGTTGAAAACAAACGTTGTTATATCCTGTGTGAATTTTCCATCCCTCCAAGAGCCATATTCAGACAGACGGACGCCAGTTCAACACTTCCGTACAAAGCATTCTTAAAGTCTGCCCGTTAGTCTTCGCAGGCCTGTCAGTCTCTCCTCAATTTTCTTAGGGGGTTCTGTCAGGTCAAACTCACAGTCCAATATAATAACAAATCCATCCTCCCCCTCGATCGTAAAACCTTCAGCCAGGCCTGCTTCTTAACGAGACTCTTTTTATTAGTACGTTATTCCAAAGGCCTTTCATTCCTTTCCAGATATTACACAAGCCATGTCTTTGATTAATAATTCATTTCCACACAGTTCGTAATCATCCTGCTTATAATCAGTAATTGCAACGATTCTTCTTGGGGGGGGGATTGTTAGTTAATCACATAAAGTAAAAAAAGAAAAGTCCCCCCCCCCATTCCGTCCTGTTCCGACATACCAACCCTTTGATATATCTTCTTCTTGATTTATTCCTGTTGAATCCAACCCGTCGTTCCACTTCACAGAGGTCACTTTAAATAGCAGTCTTAACTCCCGTTCTTCACTCGAAATATATGCATTTGCTTCTCTCTAATTGTTTATTTTGAGCTCCTGCAACCAGGCCGCTTGATCAGAGACAGCGTCAGGGAGAGCTGCCCCACACGAGTGCTATGCGCCTTGTGCCCTCACCCCCTTCTTTCGAACTCAGGGGTGATTTATGGCAACTGCAGGTGAGGCAGTGTTCCAAAATTCCCTTGGGGTAACAAGGGAGGCTGCATACTCCCATATCAGCCTTTTAATTACCTTGTGTGAGCCGGAGAGATGGTATTGTTGGCCATCTTCCAATGCGCCCCTAGCGGCCCCCCTTTTCTTTTCTGATATAGTTACAAGCTTGGTGGATCAGGGGAATGCTGTGGATGTAATGTATCTTGATTTCAGCAATTCTTTTGACAAAGTACCCCATGATACTTTTGTGGAGAAGCTGGTAAAATGTGGACTAGACAAGTTAACTGTTAGGTGGTTGACTGACCAAACCCAAAGAGTAATCTCTAATAGCTTCTCATAGTCCTGGGAAAAGTGGGGTGCTGCAGGGTTCTGTCCTGGGTGGGTTGTTGTTCAGTGTCTTTATAAGTGACTTAGATGAAGGAATTGAGGGAATGCTCATCAACTTTTCAGATGACACTAAACTGGGAGAGATAGCTAATGCCACAGAAGACAGAATTATGACACAAAGTGACCTTAACAGATTGGAGAACTGAGCCGAAAATAACAAAATTAATTTCAATAGGGACAAATGTAAGGTTCTACACAGGCAGGAAAAAAACAGCTGCACCAGTTTAAGATGGGGGACACCTGGATTACCAGTAGTACAAGTGAAAAGAATCTAGGGGTCCTAATAGATCACAAGTCAACAGTGTGGTGCAGCGGGGTGGGGGGGAGAAACTAATGCTATTCTAGGTTGCATCAACAGAAGTATTGTGTGCAAATCAAGGTGGAGGCAGCAGAGGGAGTATGTGGTGAAGGCCTGGCAGTTGTCCTGTAGTTATGTAAGTGGGACTCTGCAGAACCATTTTTAAAAAGGTGTGGTGTCACATATGATTCTAGCTTAAATTAGACTGGGAATCAATCCTAACTATTTCTTAGCGGCCACCATATCTCATATGAATGAAGAATAAACTCGAGAAAGAGGGAAGGGGGGAGAGAGAGAGAGAGAGAGAGAAAGAAAGAAAGAAAAAAAAAAAAAAGAAAGAAGCTGGCCCAGGTAGGTTTGGTTTGCTGAATGGTGTCTGGTGTCTCTCTGGGGAGTTTATTCTAAAGCTAATGTGGAATATTTTTTAAAGTCCTGAAGCTGCCTTCTATCTGTAGACAATACCAGGAAATGTCACAAGCAAATAACATTGCTCTCTCGAGCACATGGTGAAGAGAGAAATGTTGGACTGTAGCTTGTGCAGTGAATGCCAACAACATCAAAGCTGAGGTAGGTGGCTCCAGGGAAGGTTCTGACTGGAATGGCAGCTCTGCCAGATGCTTGTGCACTCAAGAATACAACATGATAATAGGAGCACAGGAAACTCTCCTATATAGAAGCAGAGCATCAGTTCCTGAAGCCCAGTCAGCTACACTGACTGGTAGGTAGCATTTCCCCAGGGGTTATGGCGGGAGTCTTTCCCAGCCTGGCAATCCCATGTGCTCTGGCTCTGAGCCATAGCCCTTACCAAAGTCACTGCTGTCTGCCAGTGTGGTGTAGTGGTTAAGAGCGGTAGTCTCGTAATCTGGGGAACCGGGTTCGTGTCTCCGCTCCTTCACATGCAGCTGCTGAGTGACCTTGGGCCAGTCACACTTCTTTGAAGTCTCTCAGCCCCACTCACCTCACAGAGTGTTTGTTGTGGGGGAGGAAGGGAAAGGAGAATGCTAGCTGCTTTGAGACTCCTTCGGGTAGTGATAAAGCAGAATATCAAATCCAAACTCTTCTTCTTCTTCTTCCTTTGCACTTACACACAGTATAAACTATTGAGGTTCTCTAGTTGCTCATAGGTCGTTGGAGTACCAAAGCACTCATCTGTCAGAAGAGAGAGCAGCTCATGTTTCTCATGTTTTTCATACTAGATTAGAGTAGCTGTGTGTGTGTGTGTGTGTGTGTGTGTGTGTGTGTGTGTGACTTATATGCATTTTTATGCACATTTTACCATACTTGAGGCAGTTTTGTACACAGCACTTAAATGGAGTATTGCATTGCAAAATTCAGACAAGTGCAAATTTCAAAGGTTGGCTAGGTTTCAGTTTAAGAAAGTGAAAATCTGGTAGGTTCGCCTTTAAATGCAAAAATAACTGAATTTACCCCCCCCCCCAATGGCATGCCAATGTAGTTTCTTGCTGGACCATGGCTTACTGGTATGGTAGAACATGGAAAGACCAGCAATATGGGTTAAGATTCAACCAATGCTTTGTATTGAATCCATCCTATACTGAAGCTATTTCCATTTGAGACAATCCCCTGAAAACTGGGTAAAACCTGATTTGTCTGAATGTATAACTTTTCCCCGAGGAAACACACCTTGTATAAATCTTATCCTTGAAGGCATAACTGACATTATAATGGACACCTTTATGAACTTTATAGTAGTCTAAATGTTTTAAAAACATAAATTGGTGCTTGTTGGCCTGAGTTTCAAATCACTCGTGTCAAATTTTGCTTTCCTTTAAAAATGCTTTCATATAAATCTCTACACTCTGAGCAGAATATATTGATCTGTTTCAAGTTCAGGATTTATGGTGACCTTGGAACCACCACACAGCTAAGCACTGTTTTCAGAAGTTGGGTTACAAGACAATTGAGACAGCCCTGTTAGTGATCTTCTAGTGCAACTTTTCTTTCATTTCCCAGGTTCTGTTGTTGAAAGGTGACAGCTTCTTGAAGCCATGAAAGCAGCGATATCACTGTAGCACTAAAGAGATAGGAGTCTGTTTCCCACCCCCTTTTAACTGCATCGAACTACCGTGCTATTCCTGTCTTTCCTGTATTGTGTGTAGACTATAGCATGACAGTTTATCTTGTTTTCAATCCCTTTTTTTCAAGTGTGGGTCTTATGAAAGAGATGTCCCTCCCCCAGGATATAGCATATAATTTTAACCCTAAGCCTTGAGTTAAGACAAAATATGTGGATTCCTTTAATAGCAAAATGATGCACAGAATAATACCCTTATTCCTTCTTATTATGGGCAATGCCAACTTGGTGCTGTCCGAGGTGACATTGTGTGAGGTTAGCACAGATCAGGCAGACGACGTCAAATCTGGGAGGATGTAGAATGAGCTCCCTGCCACCATTACCAAGGTGCTCGGCAGCTTTTATTGGCAGTAAATTCATTCAGTGGCATGTCGAATTAGGTGATTAGCATAGAGAAAAGTGTCATAAAAAACAAGTGGCTCAGAGTGTGTGGCTACACAAGGCACAGAGGGTGCTGCGGACCTCATTATGCTGAATTAAGAGGACCTCTTGTGCAGTACATTTCCCTGTCAGGGAAGGAATGCACTTTGGTGATTTATAATTTTGATTATTATGATCTGTTCTGCTTGAGGAAGCCTCTAATTCATCAGGCAAAGAATTCTCAGATGGATCATTGTCTCCCTCCTGGATTGCATCAGTTTGTTGCAGGAGAAATTTAAGCTTATCACAACATTTATTTATTTTAAAGACACACATACACCCCAGATAATAAATCTATTGCTGCAACCTACCGTCTCAGCAGATTTAAAGGTTACACTTAATAAGAATTTGCCACACGGACGTGTTTGGCTTTTTGCCGTCCATACCGTTGAACCATTAGATTTCCATATAGAAATGGAAATAGTGCCTCTTCCCCTACCTTTTTTTTTTTTTTGAGATGACATTGTTCTTCCAGATCAAAGCTCAGAGGTTATATTGATCCTGTTGTGTACATCTGACTGGCAGTGCAAAGAGCTATCAGGATTTGTGGCTTCAGAAACAGGGCAGAAAAGCCATCTGGCCCTTTCCTAAAATTCACTTCTCTGTGCTGCAATCCCAATAGTGAGGATCCACAAATGAATGATGAAGCCCATTTATTTTTCTCCTTTCCCTTGTGTAATAAGGTCATGGAAAAGCAGTTCCCATGTGACAGCAGCTATGTGTACAGGATAGGAAAGAGGAATGTCCCTAAGGTTGCTACCTTTGCTTGATCCCGCCCAGCACATTATTTCATACTAATGGAAGCAGAAGTCTGTTCTGAAAATCATATGTTCTGCAACTCATCCTCTCTTGGGAAAAGTCTTGGAATGAAATTTTGCTGCAAAATGACAGCTCAAACTCATTGCAGGAGAGAGTCCATTAAAATATTTATTGCCGAAGAGGTCCTGAGCAAATCTGGACTGCTACATCTCTTCTAAAAAGGGACTTGCCCTAGTTTTACAACCTGGATGCAAAATATTGGACCAAATTTATTATAACATGTATATTGACAACACTTATGCTAAAGAAGAAGAAGAAGAAGAGTTTGGATTTGATATCCCACTTTATCACTACTCAAAGGAGTCCCAAAGCGGCTAACATTCTCCTTTCCCTTCCTCCCCCACAACAAACACACTGTGAGGTGAGTGGGGCTGAGAGACTTCAGAGAAGTGTGACTGGCCCAAGGTCACCCAGCAGCTGCATGTGGAGTAACGGGGAATCGAACCCGGTTCACCAGATTACGAGTCCACCGCTCTTAACCACTACACCACACTGGCTCTCAAGTGTGGTTCTCTTGGGATGGAGCAATTGTATGTACTCTCTTCAGCAGGAACAGCACATCAGGTACCCTTTATGATGTGCTTGGATAGAGGCTCAGTATGCATGCTCTTCTCTCTGTATATGAGTAATCAGACCTTTGCATGTCTGTAGTGGAGGGGTCATAAATGACCACCACCACCAAAAGAAAAGGGACTGGGTGCCAGTTAGGGATGAATAGTCTGCCAATTTCACTTTCTCCCACTTCCACATTTTCCCAATCTTAAATTTAGCTTGAGTCGCCACAAAAAACCCCCACTGTTTGCATCTTATTGGTCATTTCTTATTGCACACACATTTTTTATGCAATTTTACACAATACAAGACTTGTTCTGTGCCCAAAAATGCCCGGCACTGTGGCCCATAGATTGCAACAAAATACTGGGCAAGGTTTTGGCCAGCATCTTGTTTGTGCGGTGGGTTCATGGGAAAAAGCTGTCCCATGAGCCTTTGCAAAGGGGAGGAGAGAGCCCAGTGCTTTTTTCTCTGGGGGGGTATTCCACGGTATGCAGTACCAGCACATTTTTTTTCTAGAAGAGAAGCACTGGGAAAACCTATATAAGACTGCTTCCCCCAGAGCTAGCCATTTTGCCTTGAGAGCTTCCCATCTGTCCACCAAGGGTGCCAACCCCAGGGGGCCCTGGGGGCTCAGGCATCCACATTCCCCCCACCCGTTAGTGCCCGGCCTCCCCCTCCCACCACCGTCACTTTGCCTGAAAGGCAGATGTGCCTGAAAAATGCCATGCTGGTGAAGCCCCAGACACCTAGTATCTTCATTTGCTCAAAGGGCTAAATTTGTATCTATACATATAAATTACCCCTCCCCCCTGAAAATAAGACAGGGTCTTATATTCATTTTTGCTCCCAAAGATGCACTAGGTCTTATTTTCAGGGGGTGTCTTATTTTTCCATGAAGAAGAATACGGTACGCATTTATTGTCTAATTGTGAGTCAGCCAGACTCTGTGTGCAGCAGGCGGCAGCTTGTCTTGGCAGCGGCACGGGCTCTCTGATTTAAAGAGACCTGGCACTGTCTGAACAGCTGCGGCTGCATAGTGGCGCTTGCCGCTACGGTCCAGAGGAGTCAGATGCCTTATGGTAGCTTCGGGGGCCTTATATTCCGGGGAGGCCTTATGTTCGGGGGAGGCCTTATTATCGGGAAGGTCATATTATGGGGGGGGGTGCCTTATATTACAACAAGAGGCAAGACTGTAAGTAGGTCTTATTTTGGGGGGATGTCTTACTTTTGGGGAAAGATGGTAGCATATGCATTTTGTGGGCATTGGCCTGTGCTTTGAGTCTTCTGAATACCCAGCAATGCCCCTGGCTGCATGCATGTGGGATCGCATGACTGGGAATTCATGAGAATTATGCAGCTGGGGGATCAGCGTGTGAGAATTTATTGCAAACAAAAGACTTACCAGCTTTTAAAAAAAGGGAGAGCCTTACAAAGTTCACACAGAAGCATAATATTGCTCACTGTAACTTGACTATGGAAACAACTCAGAGGCTATTAAGAAGCAAAAGAATAACAACAAGAAGATTGAAAGATGGGACTGGTGAACACTAGAAGCAGCAGAAATATGAGATGACTGGACCCTTACTGAACTCAAAGCATGGGAACCCCCAACAAAAATATATAATTTGGCAAAATATTTGGACTTTAAGATATGTATTGGTATAATTTGGAATAATTAATGTGATATGACTGGATTGTTAAATGGAAAACTTAATAAAAATTATTATTATTATTTTTTAAAAAAGGAATTATGCAGCTGGGATTCATCCCTTGAAAAGCAGCTCCCATGGGATTGAAGATGAAGGGGAGAGGGATGAGAAACTGGTTTTTGTTGCTGTAAAAAGTTAGGTGCTGGTACTCATATCCTGATAAATTCTAAAATGCCTCTCTGAACCTGCACCTCTTCCTGTGCCCATTCCCATCTTTACTGATTTTCCAATTAACTTTTAATCAAAAAGTTGATAGTTAATATTTCTATTACATATTTTTGATTTTTATTAATCTCTCTCTCTCTCTCTCTCTGCCCCTCCCTCCCTTTTTCCATGTGTGTGTATACTATGAAGATACTAAGAAAACTTTTATATAGAGAATGGAAGCCAAAATTACTGTGTATTTCTTCTGAAGCATCCACATAACTAGTATGAAATTGGATCTCTTTCTCCTCAAAATAGTTTCAGAGGGGAAGTTCACAAGGTGGATGGTAACACATCGCCTGCTCCATAATCAATATGACTAGGAACATACTTTAAAAAGTGCTGGATTGTATTCCACAGAACATAGAGGTGAAAATATTGGAAGGGTATCAGGCAATGGCTGTGAGCCGCATAATAGAAAATATCAAATTAGCCAAATGCTGGTCTTGCTTGGGGCCCCATACAAGAAAATAAGTGGATTCTGTAAAGGTTATTTTGCAATCATATGGGTAAAACATTACTGCCTCTGTTCCACTCAGGTTGGGCTGTTGCAAAAGGCCTCAGGTTTGATCCCTGGAATCTTCAGGTATGGCTGAAAGAGAATCCTGTGTATAATCTTGGAGTGTCACTGCCAGTCATTGTAGACAAGACTGAGTTAAGCGGATGACTGGTCTAACTCAGTATAAATAGCATCCCATGTTCCTAAATTGCTGCAGTTTGCATGTCCATCTCTGGTCAGCATGAGAAATCAGGCAAGCAAATGTGATTCATTCACATCACTGTGGCTGTTTTTATGTCAGCAAACAATAACATAATTAACTACTTGTCTGTATTGTTTGACATTTCCTTTACATTGAAATGAATGCAAATTACACAAATAAGTCAGTTGCACAACTCATATAACTTTCATTCAGTAACAGCCAGAGAGGTAAATAATGCAGTATTTGGCGGAAACTGAATTGCAGTGGAATGGAAACAGCACTGAATATTGATCATGAAAGGAAATCTATGCCTTCTTACACCCCTACACTTAAGCACTTTCTGGCCATGCATTCAAAAGACCTTTCCCAATTATTCTTTTGAATCAACCTGGCAATTCTCTATTTAGACTCGATGAGCAGTTCTTTTTGATCTGCAAGTACCTTGGGCAAATAGCAATTCTTCTTTTAGATGGTGGGATGTGTGGGAGGTGACTTCTATTGTGAGGTGATTACATTTATCGAGCCTTTGGGGAGTCTGAAGTGAATTTGGAACTCTGCAGTGCTTACTAACACACAGTACCATATATATTTTATAGCACTAATATCCCCCCCCGACATGTAAAGAGAAGGAGCAGAAGAGCTCTAATGAAGAAATATTACAAGCTGACTCAAACAGACTCCGCCATTTTGTAAGTTGAGTTCAGTTGATGCCAGCACTTTTATTTTTGTCTGCAGGGTGTGAAAACACTCAGGCCATTCAGTTCAGAGTATTAGTGAAGTCTGTGTGAGAAAGAGAGTTTTGAAAGTGTGTGGTAGGGAAGGAAGGTAGAGCTGTGTGTCAGTGGATGAGGGATTCCAATTGAAGCCATGCCTTGCATTGCAGCTTTGAAACATTCAGCCCGCCATCTTGATGTCATGGAATTCTACTCAGTAGTGATCCAGAGTAGATTCCATTGTATAGTTAGCAGAGCAAAAACTTAAACATGTTGCAGGATTCCCCCAAAAAATGATCAGAGGGGGAAACTATTCCATTGTGTTGAGGAAGAATCCTTGCTCTGACAGAATGATCCACTTAAGGGTACATTAAATACAACACAGCGTTAAAAAGTGTACCTACAACCTACTCCAACCCCAAACTTCCTCAGCCACCTTTAAAAATCATCAAGGCATAAACCATGAGGCAACCTAAGAAGATGTGAGACTTCTCTGCAAAGTTTTGTTTTTCTTAACGGCTCTCTTTTGGCAAGGATTGAGCCCAAACCAGAAACTCTATGTGCAAAATATTCATGCAAATAGAGAAATCCCCGCTCCCTAGCAATATTGGGGAAGAGGAGCACTATGAATAGAGACAAATCTTTCATCTATTCTGAATGACAGAAAGAATGTACTGTCTTCACTATGAAATGGCTTCGTTACTTTGGCCCCAATTAATCATAGCCAAACATCACACACTAATAAAACAGAATTTGAGTGAGTGAGTGAATGTTTCAATGGATGAACAACATTTGTCCCTATTGATAGTGCTTGCCAAAGCTGAATGAGCACCTCTGCCCAATTCAATCCCTAGCTTAGCACAAAGCAGGGTTGGGCTACTCTGCCAGGCTATAATATAATAATAATCTGCAGTTTTAAATGTCCTGACAGAGTTTAATTTTTAAAAAGCAGAAAGAGTCTGGAACACTAAACATCACAAAAAAAAATATTGATTTTGTGACTGGTGTGCCTTCTTCTGCCCCAGCAAAATTAAATGATCTAGAATTAAAGGGGGGGGGGGAGTCCCATGGTTTTTCAAACAAAAACTGATCCAGGGAAGAAGGCCTCTGACACAAGGCACATGGGCTGTTTTGAAACGTCTTATAATCCTGAGAAGCATTGGAATTTACCGTATTTTTCACCCCATAAGACGCACCTGACCATAAGACACACCCAGTTTATGGAGAAGGAAAACAAGAAAACAAATATTCTGAACAAAACAGTAGATGTATGATTTTTGTGGTTCATGCTGTGGCCACAGACGTGATTTGACAGTGAGTTTGGGGTAGCCCAATGCAAAAATCCTGAGAATCCATGTGGATCCATGCTTTGTAACTGTGTTTTTGCGCCATTGTGGCCCCACACAACAGTGGGTGTGTGGTTTTTTTGGTGCAGCCTGTAGCCATGGACATGCTATGTGATCTGATGGTGAATTTGGGGTGACGCAATGCAAAATTCCTGAGGATCTATGGGCTTTTAGCTCCCCCATCCCAGCAGCCTCCTTTATTGCGTCCCTTATCTCCCTCCCGATAGCTTGCCAATCAGCTGCTTCCTTTCAACACCCACTTCCCTCTTTCAAAAAAAAAGAAAAAGAATGATCTGCTTTTTGCCCCTGGGCAATTCGGCTCCAGGGACCACGCATTCGCTCCATAAGATGCACAGACATTTCCCCTTACTTTTTAAGAAGAAAAAAGTGTGTCTTATGGAGCAAAAAATACGGTAGCTTGGAGTGGGAAAATATTACCCCAACCATTTGTGTGTTGTTGTTTTTTTCAAGAGTCTGGGTTTAGCTGTGATTTTGCAAAGATTTCCAGCTTGGCCACTTCAGTCCCCCATTTGTGTCATCCCTAAAACACACTCCACGGCAAGAGCTAAATGTCAGCATTAACTAAAGTCCCATTTTCCCCATAATTGTAAGCAATCAGCTGTGCTTCACACTAATCGTCTTTCTGACATGCAAATCAACAGCAAACTGCCTTTCTTCTCCAGTTTCTGTGTTCAGGTAAGTTCACTACAAATCTACATGACTTTTATTTCTGCAGCAGTGTCTAGAACTCAGAATTCTTTAAAATTTGACCTTTTGGTGCTAAAACACCAGCTTACCTCCACGGGCTTTTCAAAAACCAAGACTCTGTATGCTGTTATTCCCTTAACTGGGGTTTAAAATGCCAAGACCTTGGCTATTAGTTACATACCTTGAAGACTTTTTTTAAAAAAACAACAACCAGTTTTTTACTCAATATTCAAACTAAATGTTAGGAAAGCAGAGAGGTATAGGCATTCCACTAACTGGATCCTCTTTTTTCACACACACTTGCAATCTGGCACAAGGATTCATTCCTCTCTCTTGTCTGAGTCATCAGCAGCATGTTGTATTCTCTGTTATATTCATCTGTGTTCTTTTGCTTTCTCTCTCTCTCTTTATTAAATATTTATTGGGTTTTATAACAAATAAAGATGCAAATCTCATTCATCAAAATATATAAAAATGTTCTCCCTCTCCTCCTTCGGACTTCCCCCAACTCCCCCTCTACTGAGTTATTTGGTTTTGTTTATTGTGTCCTGCTTTGTATCAAAGTAAATTCCCTTATCATTCTCTAAAATGTCTGTTACTATAATAAAGTTGTGAACGTTTATTCAAACCCTGCCAGTGAGTCCAGTCCATTTTGTTGTTTCTTTTTTTTAAAAAAAATATATATCTTATTAAGTTTTGAAAAAGAGAACAAACATGAACAAAAACAAAGACAAATGCACAAAACATCCAACTATACAATACATTAGAAAAAAGAAAAAACAATTTAAGCTTAAAAAAAAAACAAATTTAAAGAGACAAAAAAGAAAAAGGAACACAGAAAAAAAAAAACCCCTCTCATTTTGTTGTTTCTGCAAATAAACTGTAAATGGTTCCCAAACCCTTTTGAAGTCCTTTTTGTCCTTCTCTCTTAAATTATCTGTTAGCTTAGCCAATTCTGCATAGTTCATCAATTTTTCTTGCCATTGTTCTTTTGATGGTATTTCTTCCATCTTCCAGTATTGTGCAATCAAGATTCTTGCCACTGTTGTAGCCTACATAAATAATGTCCATTTTTCTTTTGGCAGTTCTTGGTTTGAGATACCTAGTAGAAATGCTTCAGGATGCTTACCAAAGTTCGTTTTAAACTTTTTTCCCCCAATTCATTATATATCATTTCCCAATATTTTTAATGCATTTGCATTCCCACCACATATGATAAAATGTACCTTCCTTTTCTTTACATCTCCAGCACTTGTTATTTTCTTTTTTAAACATCTTTGCCATTTCCACTGGTGTAATATATGTGTTCTTTTGCTTTCTCATTCTGTGTCCGCAGTTGCCAACTTTTGTGACCTAAGGATGGAGCTATTTGACTCAAGTATGCAGACCTAAGGGTGGGACCACAGAGTTCATCTACATTTGGGTGACCCCAGGGCAGCAGTGTTGCATGAGTTCATGGCACTCAGGGTGGGCACACACACTGGAGGGGTTGTGCGCATGTGCCAGGGGGTGGGCAGGAGTGCTGTGGGTGCGTGGGTGCTGGGGTTGGGGTGAACAGGGTGCCCACCATGGCACCCCAGCCCTAGTCACCAACACTGCTAGAACAACTCCTCCCTGGAACCAAACAGGACCATGCTGCATCGCCTGCCCACCTGAGCAGGGGGAAGCCTGGCCAGCCAACACAGCACTTGGCGGGCACAAACCAGGCATCCCCATGCTGGCACTCCCAGCGCGGTTTGGCCTGGCGCACCTGTCCGTAAGCATTGGTTCATGATGCCAGGAGAGGAGCACCAGGTTGCGCTGCGCTGGGGGTGCCTGCTTCTCACCCCCTCAAAAATCCGTGCCCAGGGTCCCGCCGAGAGAAGAATGTAGACAGAAGTTAATGGACTATGCGGAAATGGCGAAACTTACCAGGAGAATGAGAAACCAAGATACCAATTATTTATTTATTTTAAAGAAAGGAATGGAAATGGTTTATTAAGTGTTTACAAACAAGCCGTAAGCAGATGAAGACAGGATTAATATAAAAACCTGCAGTTTCAAAATATATATGCGATATATGTGGGGACAGATATGCAAAAGAATATGTTGAGATAATTTGGAGTATGCCGGGAGATGAAAAGAAATGTAAAGAAACCACAGAAAGAGGGGGAAGGTAGTCAGAGTTTGAAATGTTAAAATTATGATTGAATAATTGTTGTCATATTATAAATAAAAATTAATAATAATAATAATAATAATAATAATAATAATAATAATAATCTGTGCCTAGGGCCACAGCCCCACTGGCACCCCCATGCTATGCCCCTGCCCCAGGGCACAGCCCAATTCAAAAAATGAAATAAAATAAAATTCTCCTGATGTGTGTTGAGGGCAGCCCTTTCTCTTGCTTTTCTGGCAGCTAGCCCAATTTGTGCCCCCAAAATGGCCATGTAAAACAAGGGCTTGCTTATTTGGCCAGCCTTTCTGTATCCCATATCTGCCTGTTTTTTGAGATAACCTTCAACTTGTTGTCTAGATGATGAACTAATTCTCCTCTCTGTTCTTCAGTTTTATATTTATCCTCTATAAAATCACTCTTTAGCACCCTTCCACTCTCCAGCCTTATTCCTGTCATAATTTTCCTTGACCTTTACTGGTGCTGGATGAATGCCATGGTCAGTACTAAAAAGACTGATGCTGAGCAGAATCTGTCCACATGTATTTCTGGAGAGGGAGCAGAACAAAAGCTTTAGCAGTGCTGGACAGTAAATATACGGATATGAGTGCCTTAAAGCAAAGTTAGCTTTTGTGAATGGCCTCCTACAAGGGAATGGATGGAAGCATTTGGAGCTACCATAACGAGAAGTGCATCATCCCCCCTCCTCCTCCTCCTTATTATTATTATTATTATTATTATTTAGAGCCATTTCTTCGTGACACGTAGACCAACTGCATTATGGTAATGGAAAGGTTTGTTCCTGACTGAGGTCATAAATCACGAGTAAATGCCTGCTTCCTACAATTCTGCCAGCTCTCTCCCTAGAAATAATCTGGCGTTCCAAAGGTTACTAGAGATATCCAAACATTTATGATGCAGAATTAATAACTTCAAGGTCAGAAGAAGAGAGGCCAATTTAGACTCATTCATCATGTCGTCTATATTGATTTCTGGAACTTAAAGGAACTTGAGTCATAATTGCAGAGATAAACAGAAGTTATGGACTTTCCCTTTCACAGATGTAGCTCTTTAAAAAGCCTATATATTGTATATTGTCTCTCTCTCTCTCTCTGGATTTTTGCAATATTAAAAGTTAATTGACAATGGGTGTAAAATGACAGCATGAGAGCTCACCTGGGACACTGGTCATTGGACTGTGTCACCACTAGGTATTGCAAGTCACTTTCTAGATTGGGGTGAGTAAGTCCTTAGGCCCTCAAAGCCCCCCTGCCTGGCCCTCTCCCTGTGTTATACTCCTTTCACAGCCACAGCGCCCTCCCTTGGCCACAGCCCTGCTGTAAATAAAGTGGGCTATCTATGATCAATTGTCATTCAAGCTAAAAGTTGCTGCAGGGTACAATCACGATGTTAGACAAGAGGTTCGCCCACTTCTGCTCGTCTTGTGCCTTGAAAGTACGGATCCACACAGCTTGTAATTCACACTTTCTAGACATGGCTCTAAGAAGTTTTCTCCTTGCCTTGTTCCTTTCCTAGGAAAAATCTGCTCTTTAACTCTATCTGCAGAAAACGCAAAGGCCGTTTTCTCTGATTGAGTGCTAAAGAGCAGTTTTCCCCGGGAGAAAGCAGGAGGACAAGAGGAGTTGTGGGTTAAGCCCTGGGATATGGATCAAAATTAAATCAGAGCAGGACTGATGGAGAGGGATTAGGTTTGGATCATTTTTGGTTTAGCACAGGGGCGAGCAAAAGGTTGTTTGGGATCTACTCATAGATCACTGGATGATTTGAAGTATATCAGCAAGGGGTTTAACCGTTGTTCCCAATCTTTTTAACAATTTTAATTATGTTCGGCATATCTGGAAGGCACGGCATAAATGAACATTACGACCTCTCTAATGCTGCTAGTTCCTATTTGTATGACTCTCCTTGTGTACAGTTCTATGCTCATGAAATTCAATGTCATCAAGACCGTACATCTCATAATTATGTGGATCAGATGCCTTTATGCCATATTCAGTTATCTGAATTACATCAGAAACAGAATATGTGGCCTTCAGATGACTTCTGAGAACTCTTGCAAAGTTCAGATATAGCCACAGGCTAAGATATTTTTTTAAGTCGCATATGCATAAGCTTCCTCAATAGTTTTCAAACTCTACAATTTCAAAGTCTAAGGCATTAAAATTGGATTTACAGAAAAGAATTTGTGTGTGTGTGTGTGTGTGTGTGTGTGTAGGCATAATGAACTGAATAAATGGCAACACATTAGCCAAGTGGTTAGTCAGAATGTCTCTATGGATATGACTTCTGCCCAAATGTTCAGACAACTCATTTCATTATTTTTTCCATGTAGTATTGTACTGCAAAGCCTTGTTTAGAGCAGACAGCAAAAGATAACCCTTATTCCCCTGAAGTTATCATGCAAAAAATCAATTCAACCCACACCCTAATACCGCTGAATTGACAAGATACAATTACAGAACTGAATAAAGTAAATTACTTAACTCTTGTAGGGATTTTGAGAATGGAAGAGCTACTGAGTGCTTGCCATATGATTCACTTGGGCAAAAAGTTTTTTGTTTTTTGTTTAAAGAACACTTTCTATTGTAGTAATAACACAGGGAAAGGTGCAATGTAAAGGCCAAGTCTAATTTAATAAGTCTTTGAAAGATGATCACTCCCAATACAAATTAAAAACCTGTATTTTCTTGGTCCTTGGGCAAGTTTTCTTCCAAGTGATCCCTCCCTAAATGCCTTTGTTTGTTTCACCACTATTTGTTTGTCCTCTTCCTCTGGACCCAAATTACATGGAGAGCCTGATGGAGATGAAGTTGGAAGCAAATCCTGTCACTGGTCCCTCACTGAAAAGATGCAAGCGAAACTTAGGCAGCATACATCTAAAACACATTGCTTCTCCCCGAGGATTCTTGGAACTGCAGTTTACCATTCAAAAAGCTACAGTTCCAGCCCCCTTAACAACAGAAAAGTGCCCAGATCAATGGAAGACAATAACACAATGAAATTCAAAACAGTAACGATTTATTGCACGTTGATTCAAAATCCATTAAAAACAATTTAGTTTAAGGAATGCAAGAAAATTGATCAGCTTGATCCAGTGACACCAGAGAGAGCCATTTTTAAATAACTCAAGGGCTGTCACATGGAAGATGCAGCCAGCTTTTTTTCTCCTGCTCTGGACGGTAGGACTCAAACCAATGGCTTCAGGATACAACAAAGGAGATTCTGACTGAACATTGTTGAACAGAGGAATGGACTCCCCTGGAAGGTGATGGACTCTCCTTCCTTGCACGTTTTAAAGTAGGGATTAGAACGAGTTCAACTTATTTTGCCGCTTTTATCAAAATTTATACCCCTACAACATTATTTGGAATCCTCCCCCGAAATTCTACGAAAATACCTTCTGGAAGATTCCTCAAGCTCAATATCATATGAGGTGGCCAAATTTTGCACTTTAGCAATAAGGAAGCGTAAATCTCTTTTGTTGAATGGCACACTGCGAAGTTCCCTTGTGTAATTTTTTGATGCTGTTGTTGATTTCCTTTTGTTTGATCTTGTGGTGTTCTGTGTCGTTGGCTTTTGCCGCAATAAAACTAACTAAAAAGTAGGGATTAGATGACTATCTGTTCTGGATGCATTCTTTCTTTCTTTCTTTCTTTCTTTCTTTCTTTCTTTCTTTCTTTCTTTCCTTCCTTCCTTCCTTCCTTCCTTCCTTCCTTCCTTCCTTCCTTCCTTCCTGTTCTGCCCCATCTCAGTCCATATTTCATGGCTGGTTAAATCATCTGTCCCCCTCCTGATTCTCAGTGCCTCTTCTTCTGCCAGTCTTTGGCCAGTTGAGATGTCAAAATAGAGCAGCAATTCCTTCAAGGAGGAAAATCACAACTCCTCAACGATTATGTCATCTGGATGGAAAAGAATGAAAAAGAGAGAAAATCAGTTCAGTCCTCTCCGCTTCTTGTAGCTGGAGTCAGTCTGGGTGCTGCCCTTCCAGGCCAGGTGGGAAAAGCCTGCCAGGCAGGGAGCAGGTCCTGCAGGACTCCCAGCAAGAAGACCTGGGAGGTGTGTCTTGGGCAAACAAGGGACAAGGGAGTTCACTGTCCCCAAGGTTTTCAGATTATTCCTGAAACAAGCCAGCTCTGGACGAATTACTGTGTTCTGCAGAGGAAAGACAAATATGAGTCAGTTGACACTATGAACCCCACCCTGGATGGGTGTAAGAGAAGCAGCCCCACCCAGGAAGGATGGAAGCAACCAAAGAACTGGATACAGGAAAGCAAAATACTTACTCTTAGGTACGGGAATCTTCGAGAAAGGGCCAGCAACAGGGATATACTGCTGGCCGCTAATTTCCTTTGGTCTTCACTCCCCAAAAGGGCGTAATATCGGAGGTCCTGCGGGATGAAAGAAATGGGACAGTCAGTTGGGTAGGGACAGGGGGGCAACCCTAAAACCACTCCTGATGCTATTAGGATACTTTTGTTGTTGTTGTTGTTTAGTCGTTTAGTCGTGTCCGACTCTTCGTGACCCCATGGACCAGAGCACGCCAGGCACTCCTGTCTTCCACTGCCTCCCACAGTTTGGTCAGACTCATGTTGGTAGCTTCGAAAACACTGTCCAACCATCTTGTCCTCTGCCGTCCCCTTCTTCTTGTGCCCTCCATCTTTCCCAACATCAGGGTCTTTTCCAGGGAGTCTTCTCTTCTCATGAGGTGGCCAAAGTATTGGAGCCTCAGCTTCAGGATCTGTCCTTCCAGTGAGCACTCAGGGCTGATTTCCTTAAGAAAGGAGAGGTTTGATCTTCTTGCAGTCCATGGGACTCTCAAGAGTCTCCTCCAGCACCATAATTCAAATGCATCAATTCTTTGGCGATCAGCCTTCTTTATGGTCCAGCTCTCACTTCCATACATCACTACTGGGAAAACCAGGGCTTTAACTATATGATTAGGATACTTACGGTCAGCAATTGGAGAAGGGTTCCAGTATTGGGCTTCTAGGAGGAGACCCCCCAGCAGGCTTTGGAATGGCCTCTTCAGTTCCTGTGGGAAAAGAGAGAAGAGAGGTTGAGTGCTGCTGAGTTAAATTTTGTAAGAGTGTGGGAAGAAGAAAGAGCTGTGCAAAGAGAACTTAAAGCAGAGGACATACCTCTTTGTCCTCCTCTGCGCTCCCCAGAACTGCCTCTGTTGTTCTATGGAGGATCGCACTCACCATAGAGGGTCTGAAGTGGGGTCTCATAAAACTGGAGAGAGAAAGGGAAGGGGTTAGATACTGCCTCCTCCAAGTCTCCCCTGTCCCCTTCTCCCTCCTGCCTCCTGCCACCCAAAGCTCCCCCTGGAGTTCTGCCCCCCTGCAGCCCCGCCGACCTGAAGGACCCCACTCACCTCAACTGCAAGAGGGCCTCGAAGGCCAGGGCCAGGCTCAGGGGGCGATCCCTGAAGTACTCCAAGTGGCTGAGTATGTCCTGGAAGAGAGCAGAGGAGGAAAGTCAGCTCCTTCCTGGAGTCTCCAGAGGACGGCTCCAGCCCCAAACGCCAGCCCCTCTCTGCCCCTCCCTCCCCATGGGGGTCCCCCACACCACCCATCACTCACCAGAATGGCTTTGGCCGTCTCCTCCTTGGAGTACTTCAGGGTTTGGAGCCCCCTGAGCCGAGCTGTCTGGCAGTCCTGGATGATGCCCAGGAGATAAAGCTGATCTTTTTCTAGCAGCTGAAAGGCAAAGGTCAGGCTGTCAGTTCATTGTGGGGGGAGGGCTCCTCCACATCTGAGAGTGCAGAGTGGAGTGCAAAAGGGGGGCAAGTCTGAGGGATCCCCTCCCTGCTCTCGTTTTATCCAATACTCACCGCAACGGAAGGGATGTGGATTCCCAGCACATCTGCAAAATGAAGGACATGGGGACAGGTGAGTTCCTCCCTGAGCCCTTGCAAGGCTTTCCCAAGAATTTTCTCCTGGATTCCAAGTCCTACTACAGGAGAAGAACACCCCATGCCTTGGGGGGGGCAATCCTGACCACCTGCCCCCAGAACATGGCTCCCCAGGGAAGATGCCCATCCCACTGACAACTGTCCCCCTGCCTTGCCCCACAGCCCAGCCGCCTGCTTCCTCCAACAGACACCACAAAATGGGGTGGTTGCTGGGGTGGGGGCGGTTGGGTTTCCAGATGCTGTTGCAGATAGGCAGGTTGGATCCAGCCGTCTGGCTCTGTGCATCTTTCTACTAGATGCCCCCCCAGCCCATTCCTGCCCTCCTCTGTCCCCAAAAGGAGGGCCACTTGCTCACCCGACACCGTGGGCTGGTCCAGGACTTTGGGGGGGGGGGCACCTTCTTGCAGCTGATCAGCCGCCTTAAGCGCCGGAACCTAGAAGAGACGAGCAGAAAGAGCGACTCAGAAGCTGGCAGCCCCAATTTGGGGGGGGGGGAAGAGGAGGGGCATCTGCCCCAATTCCTGCCATCTCTCTGCAGTTCTGCGACCTGAAAGGGCATCACCGGAGCTGGAAAGAGGCAGCCAAGAGCACAAATGGCTGGCAGAGAGAGAAAGGAGGCCCCAAGTGCTATGGGTTCAAGAGCTTCAGCTCAAAGGAAAGACAAGCATTACCAGCTGTTAAAGGGCTGCTCTGCCTCATCTTCTTAGGACAGCCCTGCCCTTCCTTGGTGAGGGAGGAGACCCCTAGAAGGGTCTTCCAAGCATCAAGGTGTCCCAGAAGAGGAGCAGAACATGAGGAAGGGGGTAGAGCCTTTCTTGGAGCCAGAGAGACCCCCAGGAAGGGGGAGAAGGCCAATGTTGTAGGGCAGCTGGAGAGATGCAAAATTGAGCCAGGCAGAGGTGTAGTAGTTGGAGGGCTGGACTGGGAGGACCTGGGAGAGCAGGGTTCAAATCCCGACTCAGACATGAAGCTCCCTGGTGGACCAGAGAGCTAAAGCTGTGTAGGGGACCCAGGACTCACACCCTGCCCCCAGGAGACCAAGAGAAAGCAAAGGAATGGTACTTACATCCTGCACATCTTCTTGATGAACCCCCCCCCCCCATCTAAGCTATCTACCTAGATAAAATTCCCACCCAAGCCTGATCCCAAACTCTGATGCCACCTCCACCCCCAAACCCAGCCCTAACCCCAAACCTAACCCCCACCCTAACCCTACACTTACCCCTAACTATTCTTCTATAAACAAAATAAATATATTCAAAAATGCGCACAAATATGCACAAATGTGCAGAAATGCGCACAAATATGCACAAATATGCACAAATGCACACAAATGCGCACAAATATGCAATAAATAAATAAATAAAAAATAAATAAAAAATAAAAGTGTTAAAATAAAAGGTAAAATAAAAAATAAAATAAAAATAAATAAAATAAAATGAATCAAATAAAAGTAATAAATAAAATAAAAAGAAAAATAGCAAGCAAACCTCTCCTCTTCTACAACTACCACCACCACCACTACCTCTCTCTCCTGACCTCTCCTCACTAACCCACAATGGCCTCCTGCCAGTCAGAGGCTTTTAAGGGAAGAGCAAGAGATGTCACAAAGGAGGGCAGGTCCTTGTCACCATGGCAACCCCTCCACCTGGACCTGGCCCCTCCTGAGAGGTGATGCTTCTCTGTCAAAACTTGGAGGCGCCTTCTGTTCCGCCTGCAGCTGGGCTGCATCTTCTCTTGGCAGATTCACGTCGGCATTTCACATCCTTCTTGCTGCAGCCCCATTTCCAAAGGGAGACCACCCCCACATCCTTCAAGGCAGGCTAGGGGTCTCCATAGCGCAACGTTGGACCATCTGCTTTGCATGCAGGCCTTCTGTCCTGGGAATGTCCCGCCCCCCATTCGAAACCCTGGATAGCTGCTGCCAGTCAGCGCAGGCTAGTTGAAGAAGGATATTGAGCAGCTGGAAGGTGAGCAGAGGAGGGCGACCAAGATGATTGAAGGGTCTGGAAACCAAGCCTGATGAGGAACAGTTGAGGCAGCTGGGTATGTTTAGCCTGGAGAAGAGGAGAGAGGAGAGCCATCTTCCAATATCTGAGGGCTGCAAAAGGGAGCAAGCTTGTTTTCTGCTGCTCCAGAGGGGAGGGCAGGAGAGGAGATTCGGACTAAACATTAGCAAGAACTTTCTGACGGTAATACTATCTGGGACGGTGGAGTCTCTCCTTCCTTGGAGGCTTTTAAGCAGAGGTTGGATGCCAATCTGTGAGGGATTCGGCTGCAATTTGGGGAGCGCATAGCACGGGCCTACTTTACAGGGTTGTTGTAACCACACAGGGCTGCTGAGCATCCGATAGTGCCTAAGAAATGTTGAGCCTTCCATTTCATTGTGGGGAACAGCTGTGGCACATCAGGAGGCGTCCCTCAACTTCCGTTTCTTCTCTCTCCTGCAGCCAAAGGGGCCAGGCTGGATTACCAAATAGACAGAGTAGGCACTGGCCTATGGGCCCCACACTTTTTAGGGGTCCCCCGACAATGGATCAAAATAATATTGATTTGATCTTGAAAGAAAACAACAATCAAGCTTTCTTAGTTCAAAGTTATTCCAGTGTGTGCATGAGGCCTGCCCCCTGCCCAGATTTTGACTGCCAAGGGGCCTCCACAGGGTTTAATCCAGCACTGCCCCATGAACGGCCCAGTATACCTGAAGGAGTGTCTCCACCATTCAGCCCCATTCCCACCCACTGAGGTCCAGCTCCAGCAAGAAGTGAGGTTACAGGGAACCAGGCAGATGGCCTTCTCGGTGGTGGCGCTCGCCCTGTGAAACGCCCTCCTATCAGATGCCAAGGAAATAAACAACTACCTGACTTTTAGAAGACACCTGAAGGCAGAGGCATAGGAAGGGGGGTGCCGTGGGGGCAGTTCGCCCCGGGTGTCATCACTGAGGGGGGTGACAAAAGACAAAAATATGTTTTTTAAAAATCATTTTTTCCCCCAAGGTAAAGGACGCCGTGCCACAGCACTCCTGCCTGGGCAGCTGCCTCAAAGCGAACGAGAGAGAGACTGGGGGCGGTACTGCTGCTGTTGTAGCCGGAGGAGGAAAGAAAAGAAGAGGAGATAGAAAATGACACTTGTAACTGCAAGTATCTTATTTTTCCTTCTTTTAATAATTTCAATGTGTGTGGGGGGGGGGGTGACAAGAAATTTTCTGCACCAGGTACCACCTGACCTTGCTACCCCACTGGCCGCAACCCCATAGTCGCCTCACCTTTACCTTTTACAACCAGCACTTCAATGGGCAAATACATATAATATGCAAGTAAAAAGGCATAGGACACCAGGGAGTCCCAGCTGTGTTCCCTGATATACTCTCCCCCATGTCCTCATCCTAGGACATGAGAAAAACAAATGGTGCTAGTCTTCCCACTACTCTCCAGGGCTCTTTAAAAATTGTTAATGATATCCCCTCCAGGACATTCTTATTACATAAACCTTCCTCTCACTCCAGTTTATTTTTCTCATTATGATATTCAGCTGAGATAAGGCCTCTAAATCCACAATTGAATTTTCATCACAAATTTGAAATGTAGTCCTCATTTAGTCTTAAAACGACTGACTTAAATTCAACCACGTGCTTCCCTTTTTAATCAACCTACCTACTCCATGAATAAAACGGCGCTAGCTGTATCTCGAGTGTTCTAGTGCTGCGTTTTTCACTGTCAACAGTTCATTATAAGTCCTGGGTTATGAATAGGGGGATTTGACCAAACACAGGAGTTTGAATCAAATATTTAACTGAACAGAATAAATTCCTTGTGAAAACTTTGCTTTTCTGCCCCAGCTGGGAATTGTGTTCTTTCTTATATTGCCCTCTAGTCTCTGGATTTGGAGCTGGTTTAAATTTTCCTTCTGTAGATCTGTTGGCGACTGATCAAAGTTCACAGCGCAAATCACAGAGAAATCAGTAGGAATTTGTTAAACCCGTTGGACGTTGCCTGCCTTTGACTGCAGAAAAAGAGGGGTTGCTAAACTATGTTTCAGGCCAGAACTATGTATCACTTAAAAGCATTTCCAACTCACCCTTCCTCACAAAAAGCCCAGGGTGTGGCCATAGCTGTCAACCTTCCCATTTTTTTGCGGGAAATTCCCTTATTCCAGCGCAGTTTCCCACTGCTATCCCAGATTGTTAGATATCCTGTAGACTGTCCCCGGGACAGGTGAGGCTGCTAATCCCTTATTTTTGAGCTATGGGTGTGGCACAACATAAACAAAGCTAATGTAAAACAAAAATTCAAACCAGCACAATGTAAATGCATTCAGGGCAGAAATGTACCCACGAGAAGAGCATATAGCAATCAGCAAAAAAGAATGCCAGGTGACAGCAATTTCTGCTCACGCCCTCCAAGAGGGCCCAGGCTCACTTTGTTTTCTTTCCAGGTTCGTCACTGGATTTCTCTCCTGGAATGGGAAGTTAGCTTTACTTTTGACCAGGAAGCACGGCAGGAAGCACGGCCTTCTGCTGTGCTGTGGAGTGGCCGTGGGGCCTCCTGCGGTCAGCGCCACCCCCGTGATCTGGGGGGGGGGATCGGGGCTGCGCGAATGGCACTGCCTTTGCTAGGCTGCATGTCGGCTTTCCAGGCCTCACGCGGCCGGCACTGACCCCCCTTATACGGCGGGAGGATCGGGGATGCGGACATGGATCAGCCTTTTACTGGGCTGCAGGGTAGCCTTCCTACCCCCCGCCTGCCCCTGGCTTCAGGTCTTCTTAGGCCTCCCGCGGCTGTAGCCATTCTCTTCCCCTGTGCTGGTCCTGGGGGGGAGGTTACCGTGGGGCGAGGTCCAGGACCTGAGTCGAGGGTCGGCAGACAGTCCTCCACGGGCGAAGTGGGGTCCAGAGCGAGGAGCCAGGAAAGGACAGGAACTCTGGAGGAACAGGACTGGATGCTGGCTGAAACAGCTCTTCAACGACGTTGCTCCCACAACCTGGGACTGGGCTGACTGGCCTTTATCTTCTCTGAGGCCAGGGGCAGTCCCGGCCCCCAGGTGACCTGCCTCTTCTGGCCTTAAGGCGAGCACTCCTCCTGGGAGAAACCAGTTCCCTCCACCTCTCTGCCCTGAGCCTCTGCAGCTCAGGAGAGGCTGGAGGGTTACTGGACCCAGGCGGAGACTCACCTTCCCCTGACAGGGCTGGGAGAGGCGCACCTGTAGGCACCTGTAGGCACTGTGTCCTCAACCACCTCCGGAGCCAGAGTGGATTCACCTGGTGCCTGCTCCTGAGGATCCGGCACAGGTGCAGGCGCTTCAGAATCAAGGCCCAGTTCAGCCGGCCCTGGAGACGGGGACTCCTGTGCAGGCTGGGATTCCTCCTGTTCAGCCTCTGAATCGGATTCCCAGGCCATCACATCCCCCTCCCCCAGTATCAGGTGTGAATTGGGACCACATGGCCTGCTTCTGGGCCGCTTGGTGGCCTGCTTAGGCCTTCCGCGACTGGCACCACTTGTGGGGGTGGTTTTGGGGATTCAGAGGGTCTGCTGGGGTCTCCTCCCAGCTCCAGGACATTCCCTTCCCTCCCACCCTTGGCCTGCTGTTTATACTGTTGTCATTTGGCTTTGGGGGTGCAGTTCTTGCTGCTAACTGATTGCACATATGTGGTAGATCGCTGCTTGATGTCTCTTAATTAATAGGATATAATTAACCACTCCTTTCATTCCCGGCCTATTGCATTGCATGGGCTGCCTCCTGTTGGCTTACAGTTTTGGCCACCAACACATGGCTTGGGTGGTGCACTTCTGGCTTCAAGCGTATGGGATTGCCGGAATCTTAACGTATTATTTTGCTTGCTTTTCAGTATTTTCTTTCGCGGCATGTGTGCAGTAAGGTTGCTGGTTCTGTCTGTTAGAACTTCATTTAGTTATCCAACTGTTAGGTAGATTTCAGCTTGCTTCCACAGTGTTACATTGTCAAGTAGCTGGTAATTCCTTGTTTTCACATGCTGGTTACGCCATCATGTCTCCTACTATGGCAACTGGGCACAGTGATATCTCTTCCCCTCATACGTGTAGGAGCACAGTGAGGGGGCACTGTTCAGGCAGCAAATAAGATCAAAGGTCCTGTCTACCAGCAGGAAGGTCGCCCCTATCCTGCATGCCAAGGGCAAAGACCCTTGGCAGGGGCTGGGCCTAACAAAGCTGGCCGACTAGCCAAGAATGCTAGATGGCTCCTCTACTTCAGGTGTGGGGCTTAGCAAGAAAAGCCGTCCAATAATTAGCCACCAGCCATTGGCAGCGGTATAGTTCGTCACCTGATGTCTCCCCTGACTGCTGTAGCCTGGAGGGTGGCACCGCTCAGTCAAGCAGGGAGGAAGTTCACAACGTAAAGCATTTAAATCACCACTTGCAGCAGCGTCTGGCATGGGCTGAGGCCCACTTAGATAAGTCCCCACGCCACCGCTCTTGCGAAGGTAGGCGTAAGAATAAGTCACCGGTTATAAGTTCTTCCAACAGTTCCTCCAGCCCTGACTTGTGCAGAGTGCACAGCAGGAAGAAGAGAATGTGGAAGTCTAGAAAGCACGGTCACAAGTGCAAGAGAGATTCACTGGACGCTTTGGATCTTTCAAGTATGAGTGATTCCTCCAGTTGTGAGTCAGAGGAAGACTGCAAGCGGTATTGGGTCACCACACACAAGTTCTCTGGGCTTCCAAGCTATATTGGGGAACATAGAACCTGGCACCATCACTGTGCCTTTGGGGCTACTGCACCATGCAGTGAGGATGGGCTGGACGCCAGGGGCAGGGTTCGTGACTTCAACTTTAAGCGCACAGACCAGCCTCCAGGTATCCGTCTAAGAGGAAGGTATCCACACGCATCCTCATTGGTGAGTTTGTGGATTTATTCTCTTTGCTTTCTCTGGTATCTTCATGCAGCACATAATTTAAGTTGGTGCCGTGTCGTAAAAAAGACAAGGCAGTGGATGTGAAATGCACATTTGACAATTGGATGAACGCATTCACCACTTACATGGGACTGGTGTCAGCTGCCTATCCTGATGGGAAGGGGGGCAGCTGGCTAATTACCAAAGCATCATTCTTAAGGCTAGATACATGGCAGGGGAGGCAGAGGCCTTGGCTTACTATGAGGATTTCTGCACAAGGGCCTGCCCTTTTGTCACACACACCCCTCAGTCATGACACCTGGGACAGACCGCACCCACCACACACCCCTTCCTACAACCTCTGCTTAACCATCCAGCCAAAACCACTAATGCTGTCATTTCTGTAGATCTTAATTTGAAGACATGTTACTAGGCAAGAAGGGGCTCCTACTTAAGTCACAAGCCATTTAGGACTTTATAAACTGACAGAAGCACCTTGAATCTAATCCTGTATCATGCTGGCAGCCAGTGAAACTATTAGACCCATAAAGCAGGATAGGTATTCACATACCTTATGTGATTTGTGTTAGGATCTAAACCCAACTGACCCCAAGCATCTGGCTCTCCCTAGTCAGACTGCCTCATGTCCCACTCAGGTACCATAATTTTTATGAGTGGTCAAAAGATGTATTTAATGTGTTTAGATTCAGGGTGCTTACCCTATGAAGAACATATGGTAGGACAAATTAGTCAGAATCTGTATGCACCACTTCTGTTCCCAGTGCTCCATATGTCCCAACTTTGCTGGCTCCATCCCTAATGGAGGGTCGTTCTTCACACATTTACCTGAACATGCTCAGAAGCCTCTCAATGATCAGGGATCCTGTGTAATGGGAGCTCCTGGTTGTGGGGTGGATTCCAAGTATGCTCAGCTGAACACACGAGAAGTCCTCATTCAGATCTTCCACCCAACATGCAGACATTTTGGGCTGCAGCCCAGGGAGGCAGGGACACTGGCATGGGTTTAGCAGGTACAGCCCCATTCCTCATCACATTTTTTAGAGGAATGCCTGAATAGGAATGAAATCTGCATCAGAACCACTGTTATTCAGCTGCAATTTGGATAGCTACAGTATATGAAGTCCCTTTTTTCTCGTCTGTGCCTTCTCACCTTGAACCAAACCATATAATAATAACGATAATAATAAACTAACCTGAATGCAAGATGCAATGTGCTCATATTGCATTATTGACTCCTAACTCATAAGCATTCAGATTGAAGTTTGCTAGTAAACGAAGTTTATTTTCGTATTTGGCAAAATATGTTGAAGTAATTTCACCCTATTAAGTTGGTGGGCAGGTTGTATTAATATTATAGCAGAATGTTATAGCCAGTGCCTATTTAAAAGCTGCAAAAATACGATAGTTGAAGAAGGTTGCTTACCTTATCACTAATTATCTGATTTCACACCATCCTCAAATGTGCCCTGGTTTGACCTCCAATTCCTCTTGAGAACTGCAAGAGATGGTTTGTAGAGGAAAAGCTGTAACTTTCTAACAGTACTGGGTCAGAAATGACTTTATTCTTCATCTAGTCCAGTAGGTCTCATGAGATGAGCTAGGCTTCCCTAGGGAGATACATACTCCTTTACAATCAATTCCTAGGTCTGCAAAGAAGCAGAGCAGCAACCTATCACTTTTCAGTGAGCCCAAAACATAGATTGTTCTTTTCAGTCCTTTATTCTTTCATGAATGGCTTTGGCCAAAAGAGTGTCTCCATCCCCATCATTCTGCCCAGACACTGAGGTCCAGCTCTGAGGGCCTTCTGGCTGTTCCATCCCTGTGAGAAGTGAGGTTACAGGGAACCAGGCAGACGGCCTTCTCGGTAGTGGCACCTGCCCTGTGGAATGCCCTCCCATCAGATGTCAAGAAAAGAAACAACTATCTGACTTTGAGAAGACATCTGAAGGCAGCCCTGTTTAGGGAAGTTTTTAATGTTTGATGTTTTATTGTGTTTTTAATATTCTGTCGGGAGCCGCCCACAGTGGCTGGGGCAACCCAGTCAGATGGGCAACATACAATTATTATTATTATTATTATTATTATTATTATTATTATTATTATTACTACTACTACTACTACTGCAGTGACTGTGTCCCACATGGCTCCCAGCCCTGCAAAAGGAAGTGCAGGGTACCTATTCAGGAAAGCCTGCCTCTTACCCCTGTCTGTTTCATTGGCTCACCACCTAATAGTGGCTGCCTGCCCCAAAGCGAGGTTGGGACAACTGCTAAGGAGATACGTGATTGGAATACAGCATCAAAATCACCACACCAAGTATGTAGCAGGATCAGGAGCTGTGGTGGGGAGCAGAGCCAACTCCTAGATGGTTTCTTTTGGAAACCTGTTATCTCTGCAAAATGCTACAAGCATTGCTGGCACTATTTCTAATAATATTAATAATAGGCCGATACCAATGAGCACATAAGAAAAGAGCAGCAGCAAGGTAGGAAACAAATATTAATTAATATAGAGAAAGAAGGGCAATAGAGGATTAAATAAAGTTTAAGATACTGGAATTCTTTGCTATGTAAAGTGTAGACATCAAATGGAGTAAATTAGTGGTTCAGAGGAATAATTATGCTAATACAGCTCTGCTCTGAAAGGTGGTAATAAGCCTAATTTTCCAGGCAATAGGCAATTTGACTTCTAATTATTTCATTTATATTACAGTACATACACTGTACTATGAATCATTTAAACCATATCTTGCCTTTTGATTTCACCCACAGCAGCCCATGTATGTGTGTAGGGATGAGGAGGAGGAGGAATGGCAAATCGATGACACCAGCTTAGGTAAGTTTTAATTTCAAGAAACACAACATAAAAGTACCATCAATGTGTTGAGAACAAAGGGACATGATTTCTCTGCATTTCATTATTGTAGGGTTGCCATATTTCGAAACGTGAAACTTCAGACCTTTTTCTTTTTGGCAAAGTTCTTTAGCTATTTTGCCCAAAGTTGAGAGCTGTTGCCCAGACACTGTTTACAAGGGCTGAAGACCAGCTATGGCTGGGAAATTTTGAAGGTTTGGCAACCCTATTGCAGACTTGAATTTTGGGGATCACTTTCATAGAATTCTTTTTAAGGTTTGCTACATTTTGCTGGGTTTGGAAATCATTTTTTTGGCTGCCCCCTGCACCAGATGTGAAATTTTCCCTGGGCAAACCGCTCTGTGGCATTTCCTGCCTGGCCTGCTAAATCATTTCTGTGGAGGCATTTGTTGCTGGGAGGGAAAATCTGCTGTATCTGTCATTAGCAATACTCTGGGTGCAGGTGAAATATGGAACATGCTTCCAGAAACAGATAGAAAGGAGATGTAGTACAAGCTCCATATGGGGATGCACAACAGCTGCTTTCCTAAACTCTTAAGCTGGTTGTCACAGGAGGTTTAGAGAATGATAGTCCATCTCCTTTGCTGTCTTAAATGGGCTTCCAGCTCAGTCTGGCAGCAGTTATCCACTGACCAAACACCTAATCTGTTACCAGATCAGTTTAACTGGAAATGTCAAGAATTGAACCTGGGATCTTCTACATGTGAAACATGTGGTCTGCCATTGAGACGTGGTCCCTCCCCAATGGTCTGCAGAACCCCTAAGCATGTACAGTCTATTTTCAGAGTGCCTGATAACTTATACAAAGCTTACACATACCCCCCAATTTTTCTCCAATGAAAATAGGGACGTCCCGTTCAGTGGCGTAGCGTGGGTTGTTGCGCCCGGTGCGGCCGGCTCCCCCTGCACCCCCACGCTACGCCACTGGTCTCATTCCATAATTATAATTTTACTATTTATGGCCCACACATCTTACTGGGTTGCCCCAGCCACTCTAGGCAGCTTCAAACATATATATATAAAACATAAAAACACTTCCCTATACAGGTTTGCCTTCAGATGGCTTGGGGATCAGATAAATTTCATGAAGTACATACTTATGGGATTTATGTGTTAGTTGCTCTCTTGAGAACAACAATACTTGAGTGATAGCATCCTGGAAAATCAGCTGGTGCACATAAAAAGGGAAAAAATTCAGAAGGACGAGTTCTTTAGTATTGTTTAGAACAAAGATACACTTTGATAACATTGGGGTGTTGGTGGAGTTTGCATTAGTAGTGGCATGGATTAGATTGGCGGGGATGCATGGTATCAGGAAACAGAGAAGAAGAGGAGGAGGAGGAGGAGGAGGAGGAGGAGGAGGAGGAGTTTAGACTTGATATCCTGCCTTTCACTCCCCTTAAGGAGTCTCAAAGTGGCTAGCAATCTCCTTTCCCTTCCGTCCCCACAACAAACACTCTGTAAGGTGAGTGAAGCTGAAAGACTTCAGAGAAGTGTGACTAGCCCAAGGCCATCTAGCAGCTGCATGTGGAAGAGCGGGGAAGCGAACCCGGTTCACCAGATTATAAGTCCACTGCTCTTAACCACTACACCACGCTGGCAGTTTAGGGTCAGTAAAGCTGCAGTGTGGGGGTACACCTGTCTGTTGACCACCTTCTGCAGTTGGTTTTTTCTCTTGGTTTGATTTTTGAGGCTCCCTCTCTTCTCTAGCTCCCTCTAATTGTGAACTCAGATGTTGAGGACTGATAGAAATGGAGTCAAATAAGGGATGCATAGGAACAGCTGGATCATAAAGAAGGCTGGTCGCCAAAGAATTGATGCTTTTGAATTCTGGTGCTGGAGGAGACTCTTGAGAGTCCCATGGACTGCAAGAAGATCAAACCTCTCCTTTCTTAAGGAAATCAGCCCTCAGTGCTCACTGGAAGGACAGATCGTGAAACTGAGGCTCCAATACTTTGGCTACCTCATGAGAAGAGAAGACTCCCTGGAAAAGACCCTGATGTTGGGAAATATGGAGGGCACAAGGAGAAGGGGACGACAGAGGACGAGATGGTTGGATAGTGTTCTCGAAGCTACCAGCATGAGTTTGACCAAACTGCGGGAGGCAGTGGAAGACAGAAGTGCCTGGCGTGCTCTGGTCCATGGGGTCACGAAGCGTCGGACACGACTAAACGACTAAACAACAACAACAAGGAACAACAGAGGGATTTCAGTAGGTTCAGAAGAACACTAAAGTTTGCCAAAAAGAAAAAAAATAGTGTTTGTGTGTGTGTGTGTGTGTGTACAGATGCCCTAAGGGGACATTCCTCCCCCACAGCCCAATGAACATGGTCACTAGCAACAAAATGTTGATATCACTGGGGGGGGGGACCCTGAAAATAGGGTGGTGACAGCCAAGTAGAATGGAATGTCCTGGGGAAGGAGATGACTGGAACAGAAAGTGAGGACTAGAGATGCAGGGTGATTAATTAATGCTTTTAATGGTAAATTTACCAAATGTGTACTTTCCAAAACAGCATATGAGCTGGAACACAACCATCCTTCAAGATTTGAATTTATTTGACCTTAGAAAGCAATTCTCCAGCCCAGAAATGTACAAAAAAATGCACACATTAAAGTGTAAATGAAAAAGTTTGTATTTGTGAACATAGCATACGAAAAATGCTTCATATTAAGGGGGGGGGATATTTGCTAAAATGTGTAATTAGGAAGAAATGCATAGGGAAATGCACTAAAATTCACACTAAAATGCTCATAAGTTTTTATGATATTTTTTTTTTTAAAAAAAGAAGCATATTGCTTAAAAATGTGGAGAACTGAATTTATGACTAGAAAAATGAGTAATGGGTTTAACAAAATGGACTGATCCCTGTATAACTAATGAGCAGATGATATAATATAATTACAGAATTGTAGACTTGGAAGGGGCTATGAAGGTCATTTAGCCCAACCCCTGCAATGCAGGAATCTTTTACCCAAATGGGGCTGGAACCCATGAACCTGGGATTAAGAGTCTCATGCTCTACGGACTGAGAAATTATTTGACTGGGGAGCTTCAAAAAAAATTGTCGTCTTCACAGTCAGAGTGGCTCCAATTTGATCAAGGGACAATTGCTATCTTGTAAGCAGTCTCACATCAAAATGTGGCCCCCACAAAGTACCTCTGAAACCCTTTGCCTATCCTTTCCCTCTGCCCTTGCCCAATCTAGCAGGTGGCGACAGAGCTATCTCCTTAGTGGTGGAGATCACGAGTGGGATGCCAGCATCCCTAAGAAAACATTTATATTTTAAGACATAAAAATAAAATTGTAATGGGAAATAAGCAAAGTATGATCCATCTCATGCAGACATCAGGGAGTTTAAATAAATATACATTGACAATCTATATTTAATGTTTCTGGAATAATAAAGTTGAACATTTGGGGAGGAGCTGAGAGTGCTAATACGAAACTGACAGGTAAGTGATTCAGTGTCCTGAAAAGAAAAGTTATTAACTCTTATATGAATTCAATAAAAGTACCTCTTCCGCATCTGCATACTAAGGGCTTTTAAATCCTTCTGTTTGGGTGGTTTTCAACCATCTTGGGAAATGGTTGTCGCCAGAAATGCACTCAACATTGTTTATTTTATATCTCATCGCTTCCTGAGTCATAAAAACAATAAAAACTATATTAAATCATAAATACACTTGTATGCTTTGAATTCTACTCTGTAAGTTAAAGGAAGGAGAAAAGGCTTTGACTGCATTCTTCAACTGTTGTGAATTGGTGTACCAAACATTACTTGACTGCATGGCTACTCCTGTAATGCCAAGGTTGTCCATTTTCCACATAGGATGTAAAAAGACATTGTTTTCTGTTCTGCCTTGTGTTTGACATACAGTGGTACCTCTGGTTAAGACCTTAATTTGTTCCGGAGGTCCTTTCTTAACCTGAAACTGTTCTTAACCTGAGGTACCACTTTAGCTAATGGGGCCTCCCGCTGCTGCCGCACTGCCACCACGCGGTTTCTGTTCTCATCCTGAGGTAAAGTTCTTAACCCGAGGTACTACTTCCAGGTTAGCAGAGTGTGTAACCTGAAGCATTTGTAACCTGAAGTGTTTGTAACCCGAGGTACCACTGTATGCAGCACTACTTCTGTTCGACTGCAGTTCATCTTTCACCCAAAACTACACTACTCATCTCGCAGCCCACTGTGGGAAAATAGGGAAATTACATTGTCATTATTGTTGCAAAAGTTGGGTGCCAGCCCCACTCTCTGCCAAGCGATAGCAAGATCCCAGGGGGTTCCAGGCATTCCCCTAGGGTCTGTGTTCCTTTGGAGAATTAAGGCACAGCAGAGACTGTCGTAGCTTTAAAAAATATGGTTATTCATCTGTGCAGTCTGCATGGAGGGAGTCCATATTTTACAGCATGGTCATTTCAAGAGGAGGTTGTACCCCACAATAGTGAAGCCCTGGAGTCCAGGGCATCTCTCCCAGTTATTCTTCAGCCAGCCTGCCCAAGATGGATGCCAGTCTTTTTTCTCTCCCTTCTTCTTCCCAGAACACCCTACTAAAAGCTTTCTTTTCCTGTCGCCTCAAACCCAGTTACCCTGGCAGCCTTCCAAATCTCTGTTCATACCTCAGGGCAAATAATAATAATAATAATAATAATAATAATAATAATAATAATAATAATAATATATTTATATCCTGCCCTCCCCAGCCGAAGCCGGGCTCAGGGCGGCTAACAACACTAAAACAGTACAACATTATAAAAACATTATAAAAATTAATTAAAATCAAAATTGATGGCAACCATAAACTAAAGTTTTGTAAAGATTGCCAAAGGAGGGAGTCAGGCTGCGCCATGACCAAAGGCCAGGTGGAACAGCTCTGTCTTGCAGGCCCTGCGGAAAGATGTCAAGTCCTGCAGGGCCCTTGTCTCTTGTGACAGAGCGTTCCACCAGGTTGGAGCCACAGCCGAAAAAGCCCTGGCTCTAGTTGAGGCCAGCCTAACCTCTCTGTGGCCTGGGACCTTCAAGGTGTTTTTATTTGAAGACCGTAAGTTCCTCTGTGGGGCATACCAGGAGAGGCGGTCCCGTAGGTACGAGGGCCCTAGGCCGTATAGGGCTTTGAAGGTTAAAACCAGCACCTTAAACCTGATCCTGTACTCCACCGGGAGCCAGTGCAGCTGGTATAGCACCGGATGAATGTGATCTCTAAGCGAAGACCCCGTAAGGAGTCTCGCTGCGGCATTCTGCACCTGCTGGAGTCTCTGGGTCAGTCTCAAGGGCAGCCCCACGTAGAGCGAGTTACAATAATCCAGTCTGGAGGTGACCGTCGCGTGGATCACAGTGGCTAGGTCAGGGCAAGAGAGGTAAGGAGCCAACTGCTTAGCTTGGCGGAGATGAAAAAATGCCGCCTTTGTTATAGCTGAAATCTGTGCCTCCATGGAGAGGGAGGTATCGAAGATTACACCCAAACTCTTAACGGACGGTGCTGGCACTAATTGCACCCCCGCAAGAGATGGGAGTTGCCCCCTCAGTCCCATGTCGTCCCGTCCCAGCCAGAGGACCTCTGTCTTCGAAGGATTTAACTTCAACCGGCTCCCACGTAACCATCCAGCCACAGCCTCCAAGCATCTGATCAGTGTGTCTGGGGCCGAGTCAGGGTGGCCGTCCATCAACAGATAGAGTTGGGTGTCATCAGCATACTGATAGCAGCCCAGCCCAAAACTCCGGACAAGCTGGGCGAGGGGGTGCATAAAGATGTTAAAAAGCATCGGGGAGAGTATCGCACCCTGGGGCACACCACACACCAAGGAGTGGCGGGATGACAATTCCCCCCCCAAGCGCCACCCTCTGTCCCTGACCAGAGAGAAACGAGCGCAGCCATTGAAGGACTGTACCCTGGATCCCCAAATCGGCAAGGCGGTGGTCCAGGAGTTCGTGATCGACCATGTCGAAGGCTGCTGACAGGTCTAAAAGAATCAGCAGCCCCGACCCGCCTCGATCCAGCTGCCTGCAGAGATCATCTGTTAGGGCGACCAGAGCCGTCTCGGTCCCATGACCAGCGCGGAAGCCGGACTGGAATGGATCCAGAGCCGATGTTTCATCCAGAAACCTACCAAGCTGTTCAGCAACCGCTCTCTCAATCACCTTACCAAAAAATGGAAGATTCGAAACCGGGCGGTAATTGGATAGATCTAAGGGATCTAATGATGTTTTCTTTAAAAGCGGGCGCACCACTGCCTCCTTCAGTTCCCCTGGGAATGTCCCGGTGCCAAGGGACAGATTGATGATGTCCCTCAGGGGGGCCCACACCTCGTCTGGACACGCTCTAATCAGCCAGGACGGGCACGGGTCGAGAGGACAAGTGGTGGGCTTTCCAGCTCGGAGGAGTCTGTCCACATCGGCTGGGGATATCCGGTCAAAGTGGTCCAATACTGAACCCGAGGACAGTCGAGGGGCCTCCAGTTCCTTTATTGTATCCAAATTGGCAGGGAGGTCATGGCGGAGCAACAGGACCTTCTCCGCAAAAAAGCTCGCAAATGCCTCACAGCTGTGTGTCAAATTGTTATTTAAATTTGGCTGTCCTTCGAGGGACGTTAAAGACCGAATTATACTAAATAATTGTGCCGGGCGAGAGCTAGCGGATGCAATGGAGGCCGAGAAGTAGGACTTCTTAGCGGCCTTCACTGCCATCTCGTAGGTTTTCATAAAAACCCTATAAGATGTTCTTGAAGTTCCGTCACGGGCACCCCGCCATACTCGCTCTAGCCATCTGAGGTCCCGCTTCATTTTACGGAGCTCCTCGGTAAACCAGGGAGCCCGGTTTCTGCGGGGTCGCAGAGGGTGCTTAGGTGCGATCTCATTGATGGCTGCCAGGAGCTGGGTATTCCAGGCCTCAACAAGCTCAGTCAATGAGTCGCCAGGGGGAGAAAGGTCTCGCAAGGGAGGACTGTCCCCTCGCATTGCCAATGGCTCTCAATGTCCCTGTATCGTTTCTTAATGGCTCTAGCTTGGCCAGGTCATTTTGCATAGCCCAGAAATTCCAACACAGATTGTATTTCTCCCTTCACATCCCAAATAATCAAAATCCTACCATTTATTTATTTCAAGGGTTTAGGGGGGAGGGTACACCCCAAATTCATAGCACCACATTACTCCACCCCATTCATTTCAGTGCAAGGGGGGGGGGGCAGAATGCAGATCCAGGGTTTGGTGGTGGTGAATAATCTATTACATATTTTTTGCGCCTCAAAAGCACCAGCAGAAGTGAATGCAAATCCTATTCACAGAACTGATTTCCGCCCCAGATGTAGGACCAATTAAGCAAACATCAGCAATTTCCTCCCTGGTTTCTGTTTTTATTGAAATTCTCCTACATCGCTACTTCCTAGTTTGAATTTGTAGACACTTGAGTTCTTGTAGCACTCATCTGAGGCTCCATTTTTGTGAAAGGGTAAATGGTTAGGGAATAACTTACCTTTGTGAGCTCCCAGACAAATCTATTGGCTGCTGTTTGGAAGAAGCAGCTGGAATGGTAGGTCTAGCAAGACAAGTTCTTGATGGGGTTCTTATTACAGCTTCAGCCTTATCTAATTCCCCCCAGTAAAATAAAATGCATGCTTCACAAAATGCATGCCTTCCTGTTCTTGAAGAAAGGTTCTTATTTTGTTTTCATTTTAACTTACCGTGTTTTTATTTTTACCTTCAGAAGTTCCACCTTTGAGTCACTAAATCTGCCCTAGATATTCAGTAATGACAGCCATTGCTGCTTGCATCTGTAATAGGACAGGAGAGTGATTGGTAGAATAAGTGAATCCTCCCATGTTATTTCTCCCGCATCATAAAACTTGTGCCTGATATATTAATATCCGCCAGCTGAAGCCCTTATGAATAACCTTTCCCCATCTCCTCTCACCTACAAATAAATGAGATTATGCAGAGTGATGGTAGGTCTCTTGCAGCTCACGCAAAGCATTTAGCCAAAAAGCCTAGGCACAATATTGACACATTCCTTGTGCATGGTATAATTTCAAAAGTTTGACTATTCACGTCTCTCTTTTTGATAGTACAGCTACAGTGCACACAATGCACATTAAATGTCAAGGCCCTTAATTCAGAAAGCAGGTTAAGGTGTCATCATGTTCCATTTGCTAAAAGGTGCTTTAAAAAATACAGGCACCAGTCAGAAAATTAACACACTCTTGAATGGAAGGCTGTGGGAATAGTTATTTCTCCCACCCACCCAATTTCAGGGGTTATAAAAGACAGTTCTTTACTCGGCCAAACATAGCTGGGATTTTGCTCTTTTATTTACCAGTCACATCACTTCTGGAGTTCCTTTCCTCTCTCGTGTGCATTCCAGTGGATAAAAGGTAAAGGTACCCCTGACCATTAGGTCCAGTTGTGGCTGTCTCTGGGGTTGCGGCGCTCATCTCGCTTTATTGGCCAAGGGAACCGGTGTACAGCTTCCGGGTCATGTGGCCAGCATGACTAAGCCGCTTCTGGCGAACCAGAGCAGCGCAGGGAAACGCCGTTTACCTTCCCGCCGGAGCAGTACCTATTTATCTACTTGCACTTTGACGTGCTTTCAAACTGCTAGGTTGGCAGGAGCAGGGACCGAGCAACGGGAGCTCACCCTGTCCCAGGGATTCGAACCGCCGACCTTCTGATTGGCAAGTCCTAGGTTCTGTGGTTTAACCCACAGTGCCACCCGCGTCCCATAATTCCAGTGGATGGATTGCTGCAAATGTATTTTATCTGACAGAAGAAATATATAATTGTATTTATTTGCTACATTTATATCTCACCTTCTCTGCAAGGCACACTCCAAGACAGTGCACATGTTCTCCCCTTCCATGTCTTAGCCATACAGCACTCCTCTAAGGCTCCCCAATCTGGTCTGAGGTTCCCCATCCTGAACTACCTGGTCTGGCAGTTTCAACTTCTCCTTGATCCGTATTCCTCCCTCCTCTCCCACCTTGCTTTTCTCCAAGAAGTTAGAGCCTCCAGAAGCACTGACTGTTGCTTCCATCATCATGTTCTATTCCCTAAACTAAAAGCTGCCATGGTTGGGTGGCAGTCAGTTCCCCCTTGCTGCCACAGGTGCATTAATGGACTTCCTTGGAAGGTGGTCTAGTGGCCACCTGCCAGGGATTCCTTAGCTGTGATTCCTGCATTGCATGGGGTTGGACTAGGTGACACTTGAAAGGTATTTTCCCACCTTATGATTCTATGACTCCACGTGATTCCTGTTAAGTATAATTGTTTAATCACACACAAAAACGGAAAGTACTTCTTTGTGCATTGCTAAGGGTTTAACATTGGAAAAATCCATTGGGGTATGCTAAAGCAAAGTAAAGCATCTAAATGGGTTAACTGTTGGTGCTCTCTGCTAACTCACATGTGGTGTTTAACCTTAGATCATACAAGTGAAATATTTAGTTGAATATAACGATTTTGAAGGGAGTTGCCTTTGGTCTTTTGTTCCCAGCCACAGTGGGAGAAAGATGTGCTAATGAAGTCTCTCTGAAAGGGAGAGAAATCAGCCTGATCTAATCTGATCTGCTGGTGACATTGTCTGCAAACTGTTATCTATAGCAGTCTCACTGCTACAGGTACATTTTTTTTTTTTAAAATAATATTTATTATCATTTTTGAAAAATACAAATAACAAAGATACATACATAACGAAAAATTACAGAAAAGGAAAGAGAGAAAAAAAAAAAGAAAAAAAAAATGTCACCTTTTAATTCCCATTTTCAGAAACTTCTTTTCTGGACTTCCCCACGCCTCCCCTTCTTGTATTCCATTTCCCATATTTGTTCAGCAAGTTTTAACCTTAATATCATCACTTGTTTTAACCATTATTTCAATATTGTATTTGCTTTAATCTAATCAAAGATACTTAAACTATATATCTTGTTCATATATAAACAGGGTAGAAGAGCAGAAAGAATATAGAATAAAAATAAAAATGTTTTTCCTAAGGTTGTCCCTAGTTCCCGTCCACGAATTCCCCATTTTATTATTAAAGAATAAGATAAAAAAAGGAAAAAAGAATTTTTATACTGCATAGATCCCCTTCGGGCTCCCAAACCCTCCTTTTCCATCCCCAATTTTCACCCCAAACCTAGGTCCATAAGTCTATCTTTTTAACCCGGTGCCCTAACGTCCGAGGCTCTCAGGTCCCCTTCAGTCCCTCTCAGCCGGCTTTTTTGAAGATCTTTTATATTAAATACCCAAACTCGAAAAAGTACCTTCCCAATACTGTCAATAATTTTTTCAGCCAAGTCAAGTTGTTTAAGTGTGAAACTCTGTCTTTGTTTCTTAAGTTCATACATCCCAACTAGTCCAGCTTTCACTCTGGTCGGGTTTGAAGTCATCTTGATAGGTCCTCGGCTCTCATTTATCTTCTGTATCCCTTCGGCCGTCCCTTGTTTGACAAGTGTCTTTTCCTCCTCTTCTTTCTCTAATTTCCTTTCTTGTCCAGCTGCCGATGTTTTGAGTATCAGGCCCTTTTCCATCTCAGTGATTTTATTCTCTTTTGGTTTCAGCTTTAAAGGGCTTGTAGACCAAACATGACCTTGCTCATACGTCTCTTGCAGCTTTCTCATGAGAACAACCAGCTCTTGCAGCTCTGCTCGCATTTCCCGACATATTTCCATCTTGTAATATCCGTAGATCCCCTCTAGAGGGATTCTTGTTACTTAGTATTCCTTTCACTTTCGACCCAAAAGTCAATGTTATTTGTATCAATTTTCCTTTACTTTAAATTACTTTATATCCAGATCATCGGCTAAGAGTTAAAACTTTCAGTTATTCCCAGACCTTGACAGCTAATCTGACAGCTGTCAAAGGCTTGTAAATCCACCGCAGGCTCTTTCACAAATTACTCCCAGTCTTTAGAAAAGTGGTACTTAATCCAAATATCTAAACTCTTGCCCTCCAGCACGATAACTTAATCTTTTAAAATCCGTGGAGTTAATATCTTTTATCCGATCACTAAAAAGTGAGCGACGACTCTTCTCACAACCTTAGTTGACAGATCTTTGCTGTTAAGCTGTTTACAATGGGGGTGAGGCGGACTTCCTCTTTTCACCTACCCCCGCTCGTGCCAAATCCAAATATAAATAATTTCAAAAGTTCAGTTCCAGATTACTCACGGGTTGTTGCTCTTAAATTTAAGTCCGAATTTTAGACGGAAGAAGTCAGCGCTGTCCGGCAAATGGCATGCGGCTTCACTCAGCGGGGGAAGCAGAAGACTCACAGCACCACGCCGCTCCCCGGCACCCGTTCCGTAGCCTTTAAAAAGGCTCCTTCGCGGGTCGGGAGGGCGCTAACGGTGCCCGCCGAGTCACCACGTCCCCGGTCATTCGCGCCCGAGGTTTTTAAGGGTCCCCGTGTCGCCGGCACGGCAAGACCCAGCCCCCGCTGAGCAGATTCCCTCCGGAGCTCGGAGGGAATCCGCCATTAGCCGATCGCGCTAACCCGGAAGTCCTGCTACAGGTACATTTTTGTCCAGCCTATCTGTTTATGGCTCAGTAAAGTTAGCCGAGCTGAGCCTGAATTCAGCCTGCTTTATCCAGTCAGTTCTGCTAACATTAGAAAGGATTACAATGTCTTCTCTAGAGTGGTCCAATTGTTCTTCTGCTCATCTATAATGGATACAACAGTGGATGCGTTTTGGATTTGGTTGACTGCCAAGATCAAATAATTGTCAGCATCGAACAGCTTCACGGTAACGTGGGGTTTGGTTGATGTAAATTGAGACACGATTTAGATGATTATTAATTCAGTGATTTAAGTAATCTCAAAGAAGATTTAAAGGCAAGTCTATCAAATTCACACTTTCTGAGATGATGAGAGAACCAAAACTCAGCCATCCCTTGAAATCTGAACTTAGCTGAATTTTGAAATGCAGTTCTCCAACAGGGTTGCCATATTTCAAAAAGAGAAAATCCAAACACTGCTTTGAGCTTTTGTGGGCAAAGTTGTTGAGCTCTTTTGGCAAAATCACAAAAAATAATAATTGAAGTTTCTGAGCTATTTTTAAAAAGTAAAGAAGACACTTGTGATTTCCGCCCAGACACTGCTCCCGACTGCAGTATTCCGGCTATTTTCCAGTGAAACAGTGTTTATGAAAATGCATATATTACGCAGAAGTGTGCATAAACATATTGAAAATATTGAAAAATAAGATAGAAAAATAAGATAGAAAAATGCATTTCATTAGGAGAAATGGCTTGTAAATATGTGTACATTGATCAAAGCTGCATGCAAAAAACACGTGTTTTGGACTAAAATGCTGAAGAATTGTCTTTTGGACTTTTTAAAAACATAATTGCAGATTGCTGTAGAGCTGAATTTAAGACCTGAAAAACAACAAAGTGAGAGAGCCTTTCATTCCTAGTTGGACTACAACTCCCATCATCTCTAACCATTCACTTTCCTGGCTGGAGCTGATGGAAACAACAGTCTAACAAGATTCCAAAGGCATCAGTTTGGGGACATATTGTGTAGATAATGCCATGCTGCAGAATACTATGTACAAGTAGGTCCTATTGAGTTGAATTGGAGCTGACTTCCAAGTAGGTGTGTCTAGAAATGCAATCTTAACCACTCAATAAGCAGTGGCAGAATGTGAGGGGAGAAACTCATTACATATTTCCATTTGCTAAAACCTGAAACATGCTCACCAGCAAGGAAGTGGATGTTTTCAAGCAGTCTGATGAATGTTCATGGTTGAGTGGACTATTTTAATAGAACAGTAATTGATAGTATGTTTCCTGCTAATTCGGTCATTTAATTTAAGTTAATTTGGATATGCAGAAAATATTAAAAATAAATTTAAGGAACAGCAGAAAGAGGGGGAAGGGAGTCAAGTTTTGAAATGTTAAAATGATTGTAAAATAAGTGAAACATATAAACCTGAAAAGCATAAATAAAATTAAAAAACAAACAAACCCAGTTTTATTTTTATTTTTCTTAAAAAACTTTTACATCCATGATTGATTTCTCCATATAGGGGCTGTGTTAATTATTCAATAATAAATAATTTCTAGATCTCTTTCCTATGATAAATCAGGACTTCTTCTTTTTCTGCCCCAATGGAATGGCACTTCTTTTTTTCTTCAATGAAATTGGGTTACTCAGATCTAACCAAAAATCCCATATGTCACCTTCTCTGTCTCTCTCCATAACAGGCAGACAGGGAGATACAAATTTTCAGTTGAAACTAAAATCCTCATGTGGCTGCTCAGCTCTTTCAACATTTTCAGACGTCTGTTTTCCTCTCAAGGCCACACCAGGATCAAAAGAACAGTCAGCTTCTATGGTTCTCAGATGGCCAACTGCTATACAGATTTCCCAAAAAGTTTCACCCCAGGCAATATGGTTGTCTTCCTGCTTCCTTCTGTATGGCATGAAAGTGGCCAAATTAGCCACTTCATCTCAGTCTTGTGGCAATTTAAACAGCCTGCAGGGACAAAAAACCATTGCTGGGGTGAAGCCACCACCCCCTCTACTGCAGAGGACCACCTTGCCCCAAAGGGTCTTCTGCAAGGGTGGGCTTCCCTCTTGCCCTGATTGCTTTTGTTCATCCCATCACAGAGGTGCCAACTTGCAAGGGAAATTGGGGTGATGATGTGCCTGTGACATCGTGCATGTAAATTCAGGACCTTGGGAGGATGCAGTGGCAACACAGCTGTAATGATCTCAGGCAGGCAAGCAAGCCCCAGTAAGAAGTAATGACTCTCTGGTAGTTTTATGTTACGGTTATTTGCAGAAACACATCCAGAGCATGGCTTCTCACATGCTCACATTGACAAGAGTTGGTCAATCTGAATCTCCACTCCTTTCACAGCAGGAAGGATGCCAAATCCCCACCCTTCCCCTCTTGCCCTTCTGTTGTCCTCTGACCTTATCCAGTCTCCTAGAATGGGGACTGAGAGGCTGGCCTTCCCCCTCTGAACTTCTACTCAACACACTCTCAGTCCTCTGCTTATCTGCTGATTGCCTAGCAATGCTCTGACTGCCTCCTAACTCTCCCGCTTCTTGAGAGCTAACAGTGTCATTTCTGGGAAATGATATATAATGAATTGAAGAGAATGTTTAAAGTAACTTAAAAAAACAACAACCACCACCAGAAGCTTTTTTATTAGGTGTGACAGGAACAGAAATTTCCAAAGAACAGAAGAAATTATTTATGTATGCCACAACAGCAGCCCAGGCCCTGTTAGCCCAAAGATGGAAAGAAGAACAGTTGCCAACAATAAAAGAATGGCAAACAAAATTTATGGAAATATTGTAAACAAGTTGTTACATTGGCAGGGTTCAATTAAGCACTTGTAAGTAGAGGAACTAGAAAATGTCAAGGAGTAACAATTGGATAAAAATGATAACAAAATGCAGAGATTGATGTAAGATGTAAAGAACCAGTAGAAGGGGGTAGAAGGAACTCTGGTGGTTCAAAGAACCTCAAAAGAAGGCTTGTAAAATAGAAGTATTCCTTATTAGAAGTTCAAATGTTAGATTGTGGTTTGATTATTGTATCCTTATTGTTTACTATCTGTGAAAATTAATAAAAAATATTTACAAAAAAGAGAGCTACCAGTGTCTTCTTCGGGAAGGGGGGGGGGTCAAACTACCCCTTCTCAACTCTATCATCCAGCTCTCATCTGCAGAGTCTCTCTCTCTCTCTCACTTAGCTCAATTTCTGAGTCTGACTTTTCCCCTGCGCTCGGGTGAGCCACGTTCCTGTCAACAACTTCAGTGGTTGGTAGCTCCTCCTCTCCGATGCTCTCTGCCATTGCCACTGGCTGGGGGCTGCTTCCCCACCTTTCCCTTGCGTGGCAGGAGAAGGAGGAGCCACTGGCCACTGGCCACTGAAGCTGTGCCATGCTCAGCTCTGTACTTTGCCTCCTATGCCCCCTGATTTTTTAAACTTTGCTCCCCCTCAAAAAGAGATTCAGGGCCCCCAAGAGCTGGGCCCCTAGGAATTGGTATCTATGTCCCATCACCTGATCTCAAATGTTCCCCACATTCCATGATTCTCTTCCGGCTGTGTGACTCTTTCCGTATACCAGTTGAACTGACATGACTTCCCCCACAAATAATCATTCAGATGGTAATTTACCAAGGGTGCTGAGAATGTTCTCTTACACCATTCTCCACTGTGGCAAGAGAGATGCATTTTCTGTGAGCATAGATCTCCATCTGCCACAGACTGCAATAGCACTTCTGTGCCCTCGCAGGGCTCTGGACAGCAGCCAAAAGACCTACTTTCAAGTGTTTGGAAATCACAAACGAAAGCTCTATATAGCTCCATTAAGTATTAAGTGATAATGCAATAAAACAACTCTGGGGGTTGTACAATAAAAGAGAATTACAAAATTAAACCGTTCAGCCAGAAACATTCACAGCTTTCCAGATGTTTGGAAATATAAACAGATATCTTCAGCAAGACACCTCATTCTCTGTTCCAAGGTTAAGATGCTCTCATCCGCTGAGATTACATTGAACTTCATTCTTCGGGAACTGAATATATCTACTCTGTGGCACGTTTCCATGTACAGGATGAAATACCTGCTATAAGGTAAAAGGTAAAGGTGACTATGGGCTCATCTCGCTTTCAGGCCGAGGGAGCTGGTGTTTGTCAATAGACAGCTTTCTGGTTCATGTGGCCAGCATGACTAAACCACTTCTGGTGCAATGGAACAGAGTGCATGGAAACGCCATTTACCTTCCTCCCACAGCAGTATCTATTTATTAACTTACACTGGCGTGCTTTTGAACTGCTAGGTTGGCAGGAGCTGGGACAGAGCAACAGGAGCTCACCCCATCACGGGGATTCAAACCGCTGAACTTCTGATCTGCAAGCCCAAGAGGCTCAGTGGTTTAGACCACAGCGCCACCTGTGTCCACCTGCTTATAGATGTTGGGGTGCTATTGGTTTAGCACTGGTGCTATTCACAGAGCTTTGCAATACAATCTTTTTGAGGGTTTGGGTTTTTCAGGAAGAAAGAATCTGTACATTATGGATGTACTGACTATGATTTTATTATTATTATTTTCAGGGACAATCAGTTTCCACCCTCAGCTCATAAAATAGTTACTCTATAGCACTTTTATCAGTTATACCGGGGTAGGCAACTTAAGGCCCAGGGGCCGGATCTGGCCCATTCACCTTCTCAATCCAGCCCGTGGACGGTCTGGGGATCAGCGTGTTTTTACATGAGTAGAATCTGTCCCTTTATTTAAAATGCATCTCTGGGTTATTTGTGGGGCCTGCCTGTTGTTTTTACATGAGTAGAATGTGTGCTTTTATTTAAAATGCATCTCTTGGTTATTTGTGGGGCATAATAATTTGTTCATCCCCCCCCAAAAAAAACCCAAAATAGTCTGGCCCACCACATAGGCTGAGGGCTGGTGGACCGACCCACGGATGAAAAAGGTTGCTGACCCCTAAGTTACACACTCAAAAAGAAATCCTCCAGGAGCAAGGCTGGAGCTCATCATGAACCTCTCCCTTGTTCTCTTGGAATGGTAATGGTGCCTGACTGAGAGGTGCTGGTACTGAGCTCTGGCTGGGGGAAAAAAGCCCTGCTCTGGAGTAAGGTCAGCCCACCTAAGTCCCATTAAACCATGGACGGGAAACCTTTGCAGTTCTGTACACCAGATCTTCTACAGGATTGCCCTCATGGGCCAAATTTGACAGATGGGTTGTGTCATCCACTTGTCAATCACCCAACATCACAGTGATGTCAGGTGATCTGGCACTTTAAAGTCCCTAAGTTGGGAATTCAAAGCACTATGCTAAAGGAGGGGGGGCGCTTCATTTTAGCAGGTGTTTCAATGCCAAACACTTTCGGATCACAAGGCTTTCTCCTTCATTTTAGCAGGGGGTTCAATGTGCTGGGTTCTGATGAACTGAGCAGGATGTGATGAGCAGGGGCTAAATTCTGCTGTGTTGGCTGTTTGTCCCTGTCCCCACACTGGTGCTGCTTTTACTGCAAAGGGGCATAGAGATAAAAACTTCTGGATTGAATCCAATAAGTCATACTCAGAGTAGATAGCAAATATTCTTTCACATCCAATGGAGGTGCATGTGTAAAAAGCCTAACTTAAACTCACATCACCTAGGTCATAAATAGCAAACCTGTAGCTCTCCAGATGGACCCCAGCTCCCACAATCCCTAACCATTGGTCATGCTGGTTGGGGCTGATGGAAACTCGAGCCCAGTAACATTTGGAGGGGCACCAGGTTGGGTACCCTGAGTTGGATGGTGTAGAGGTGTGTTTAGAAACTAGGAGAGGATATCTTAGAGATTATTCTTCCTTACTCATGTTTGTGAGTTTAGCAGAGTACAACCCTTTGTCAGCAAAACTAGGGAAGCTGCTGATAAACTAGCTTTAGCCTTTTAATTTAAGTATTCCAGGATGCTTTATTGCAGACTGGATTTCCTGGTATTTCCCCCTTTTCTCCCCTTTAAAACAATAAACATGCAAAACAGCCTTCTTTTAAGATAGATTTACACACTCAGTTTCACAGTAGCGGTCTTGAAGCAGGCTTAAAATGTAGCTACAGAAATATATCATGGTTTAGATTAGAATCGGCATCTGAGCTGTGACTCAGACTCCGCACGTGTCCTACATTCCTAGTCATTGATGAAGCACCAAAGAGAAGAGATCAAGTAGCTGGGGTCAGAGAGAGAGAGCAGTCCAGGGACATGACCAGCTTATATAAATTGCTCCCCTCCACCTGGCTGGGCAGGGTGGGACTGGCTCTTACAAGGAAGATTTCATAGAATCATAGAATCGTGAGTTGGAAGAGACCACAAGGGCCATCGAGTCCAACCCCCTGTAGACTCTGTGAGATCCAGATTCCTCTGTCTGTGTATCTTTCTAGCAATCAGAAGCAGTTGGTTTTGACTTCCTTCTTTTAGGTATCCCACAGGTGGACCCAACATCTGGTGTACATTTTGGTTTCAGCCTGGTTCTGGCAGATATTGGATTGCACCTATTTCCATTCAGATAGATGTGCAAGACGACTTTAGGTAAATAATTGGAAGGAACTTTTTTGGAATAAGTTGGAACAAATAAGACTTGGAAAATACATGCCATTGGAATGCTGTTCTGGATTATTAGATGCACTGTCCTTCTCTTCCCCATTCCCATGTTTTCAACAGTGCTGCAAAGTTGAATAGCATTCAAACAATTGCTTCTGATACTCCTACAAAGAGGAGTTTCTTTTGCAATCAGCGCTTGAAGAGGGAACGTTCATAATCTCACAGCAACTGTGTTGGGGAGTATGCTACACTTGTGACCAGAACATTATGAAAGCCACTCGATCTGGTAGAAATATGTAATGGACCAGAATGGTTTCTCTCACTGTCATTAACTTGTAGGAAAGAGGAGGCTATGGTGTGTTTCCAGATGGTATTTTAATGGACTGGGGAAGCAGTTGGTCATACTACATGAGTTCCTGAAACTTCTTGTATTTCCACACTGATATTTATCATTTATTTTAGAAGCAAAGTATATAAAAAAAGCTGTGGAAATGCCAACACACCTTAATGTTATTGCCGGTGCTTCCGAGACATTAAATGACACTCCAGTAGTCAGCGGATAGAGTACAACAACTGTAGAATGAGTGGGTGACTTAGATCAGGGAGTCTGAAGTCCTAACTATACATTATATTAATGGCATGATTAGCAATCGTGTCACTTAAAAAGAAAAAGAAGCAAGAAAACAGGACTCCCATGAGGGATGGGATTCTTCATTGTCAGCAGCCCAAACACAGAGAAGAATTTTAACTGTGCCTCTTGCAAACATAGTCTTGGTAATACATTTTTAAAAGGCCCATATTCTAATTCACAACAAACCTGGAGTGGGGAGGTTTTACTCTTCTCCTCATGTGTGGTGGTGCCAGGGCCAGTTCACCCATGAGGCAAGGCGAGGCAACCACCTCAAGTGGCAAAATCCACAGGGCAGCAGATCTTGCCTCCAAGGAACGCATCATTCTCTCTTTTTAAAAAAAAAATCATGATTTTTATTGAGTTTTCCATATTTCATTTCATTTTATCATGCGTATCATACATATCTCGAGCTTACATCACTACTCCAGACGAGTAACAACTTCCTTCCGTCACTCTTTCTGACTTTCCTACTATTTTAACATATTTATCACATTTCTATAATCACTTCTTTACCATATATAATCATTTAACAATCACCCTTTCATTTGTAAATTAGTGCCTTCTTTCTACATCACAAAACATTTCACGTTAATGCTACAAACGTTTTTAGGTGTTTACAATTTTCTTTCAAGTAATTTATAAATTTGCTCCAGTCCCTTTGAAATCTTTTGTCAGGTCTATTCCTAATTTTCTCCATCAACTTTGCCAGTTCCACATACTCTACCATCTTTATCTGCCAATCATCCAGGGTGGGGAGCTCTTGCTGTTTCCATCTTTGGGCCAGGAATGCATCATTCTCTGCTGCCACCGAGTCGCCAACAACAGTTGCAGTGCGCTCACTGGAGACCAAATCTGCCCCAACCCTCACTTTTGGCCATATATGAACACTCCGAGAAGAGCATCTGATGAAGATCCAGAGGGTCAGGTGGTACTGTGTTTAAGTGCTCAGTTCCCAGTGCCTCCCTGTCACAGTGTGGTCCCGTTGTGTCTGAAGATCTCCCTGGCTGTCCTAGGAAAGGGGCCCCATGTGAAGGGTCAACCAGAATCCCAAATCAACCTTCCATGCTCCATTTGGAGTTGCCCCACCACCACCACGAGAGCTGGGCAAAGTGACAGGACTCTAGGTTAAGATCAGGAGCTGTTTTCCTTTTTAAAAAATGAAGCTAGATCTGTTATGGCAGCTTCTTCTAATGCAAAGTGCTGGTGTTTTTTTAAAATTGCCACTATGAAGGGAGGGGGAAAACCAAAACATTTAAATCATAAGTTCTCCCAATGCTGCAAATTCAAACCCTTATAGCTCCTTATAGCTCTATATCACTATCTGTATAACTAATCTTGGCATATATGAATTGGGTTAAAACATGGGGATGTATCTACAGTGGTACCTCAGGTTAAGAACTTAATTCATTCCGGAGGTCCGTTCTTAACCTGAAACTCTTCTTAACCTGTCAGGTCTGCCTCTAGGTCCCAGCTCACAGAGGACCAACGCCCGGTGGATATAATATACAAAGTCTTTATTGAAGTTTAGTTTCCATTTCAAAGCTCTGGCCACGCAGACCCACGTCTCCACGCTAGACCGGCTAAGTCCCCTCTGACTCACTGCTCCTCCCACACCAGTTTAAGATCCTAGCCCGGCTCCACCTCCTACGCTGTTCTTTCCTTCGCTGGGTCCTTCTGCCCTCTGGGGTTTCCTCCTTCCTGGACTCCTCTGACGCTGACCCCCCTTGGTCTTCCCCTTCCTTCCGGCGGGCTTTAGGACCTGGCTCCCTACCCGGGCTCCCTGCTGTGCCGCTCGCCTGTACATTTGAACTTGGCGCGCGCGCCCAGCCGGTAACCTTCCTCCTGACCGTTTCCCCGCTTCCTGATGTGGGCGTGACCAAACCTGACTCCTCTCCTCCCGCTGGTGGTGAGAGCACTGGTCCCGATTCCTGGGACTCCCCCTCCCCACTGCGCTCTGGTGGGGAAGCTGGTCCTGATTTCCAACTGCTGCTCAGGGACTCTCCGCTGGCCCCTTCCTCCTGGGGCTTCCCCCCTGGAACCCCCCTCGCTCTGGCCATCGGCGCTCCCTTCTGTGAGTCCTCCGATTCGCTGGAGAGGCTTGTGGAATAACTCTTTCCACTGTCACTGCCTGCGCCCCCCTCGGACTCCTCCTCCTCACTCTCCATTTGCTCCCCCTCCTGTGTCTCTCCTTCTGAACCCCTGACACATAAGTTCTCCCAATGCTGCAAATTCATTTTTTTTTGAATAATATTTATTAAAGTTTTCCAATTAATTACAAATTAATAAAACATCCAATTTCAAATCTTTTTCCAATTACATCCTTTCAGGACTTCCCCTTCCCTCCCCCCCTTGTATTCCAAATCTCTCAAATGATCTCAACAAGTTCTTCTCCTCAATTCAGACTTGTTATCCTTAACCCAATTTTTTTTTTTTTTTTAAAAAAACACATTATTTTCCATTCCCCTAAAATGGCTTATTCCCACCACGAGTTCCCCACTTTAGAATACCATGTAAATGTATATAGCCTAAATAAAACATAGTTTACGCCCTTTGGATTCCACATTTCCCACCCCCCCTTTTCCCGGTTGCTTTCCCAATGTTCCTCAATGTCCGATATTTCCACGTCTCTCTAAGTCATAGTCCTTTGCCAGTCCTCTTTAGTTTAGAATGTCCAATCATGGAAGAATTCTGTCTCAAAGAAAGGCCCATTTTTTCCATCCAGATTTTTATATCCAGGAGTGAAAAACTCCAAATTATAATCCTTAAACTTGTCAAATCTGGATGTCCCAAATGTCCCCACTTTTGACTTGGTCCAATTCTTGTTATTTTGTTGTTCTTATTGATCACACTCCTCTATCTATTTCTTTCTGTCCCTGTTTTCCTGCACAAATGTCCTAATTCCAAAAGTTAGTTCCTTTACAGAGGCTTGTTATTCAGAAACAAAACATTACGTCAAGTTCCTTTCATTCCACAACAGATGATTCCATTGTCTTCTTCGGTGTAGTGGCCTCTGTAGTCATAATAATGTTCCATTTCTGCAGTTTCCCAGGAGATAAACAGTTCAGTTCCAATTTCCAGCTAAAACCACTTGTAATATCCCTCGGCTCCTCTAGGTGGATTGCAAAAACTGAGTTCTCTTCCAGATCGCGTCCATTAGCCCTAGTAACTTTATAATCCTTATTTAAAACAATTTGTATCCAATTTATAACAAATATAACCAGCAAAGTCCTTGTAACATAGTCTCTATCTTATTTTCCGCTTTGACAGCTCTTTGACAGCTGTCAAAACTTGCCTTTCTCCTCTCCAAACTCCGTCATCGATCGCTCCCGGGGTTCCAGGGGGGGTTATTTTTAAGTCCGAATTCTACTTTCCTCCTCCAGCTCAATCTCATATTCTTCACTCGTGAGGTTAAAAACTTGCCGAAATGATGTTACTCCGATCTTAGTTATCAGATCCTTTGCTTTGACCCTTCTACAATGGAGGGGGTGGCTGACTTCCTTTTTTGCGCCTCCCCCGCTCGCTCCGAAATTTTTAAAATTTTTGTCCCTCTTTTTAGTCCAAGTTCCAATTACTTACGGGTTGTTCTTTTAGGTCCGAATTTTCAAAGGAAAAAGCCAGCGCTCTCCGCCGAATGGCATGCGGCTTCGCACGGCAGGGATAGCAGAGGACTCAAAACACCACGCTTCTCCCCGGCACCCGATCCGTAGCCTTTAAAAAGGCTCCTTCACGAGTCGGGAGGGCGCTAACGGTGTCAGCCGAGTCTCCATGTCCACGGCCCCCGTGGCCGTGGTTTTTAAGGGTCCCCGCATCGCCGATGCGGTAGGACCCAGCCCCTGCCGTGCAGGCTCCCTCCGGAGCTCGGAGGGAGTCCGCCATTCGGCGATGGCGCCGACCCGGAAGTCCTCCAATGCTGCAAATTCAAACCCTTATAGCTCCTTATAGCTCTATATCACTATCTGTATAACTTATCTTGGCATATATGAATTGGGTTAAAACATGGGGATGTATCTACAGTGGTACCTCAGGTTAAGAACTTAATTCATTCCGGAGGTCCGTTCTTAACCTGAAACTCTTCTTAACCTGAAGCACCACTTTAGCTAATGGGGCTTCCTGCTGCTGCTGCGCCGCTGCTGCACAATTTTTGTTCTCATCCTGAAGCAAAGTTCTTAACCCGAGGTACTATTTCTGGGTTAGCAGAGTCTGTAACCTGAAGCGTATGTAACCTGAAGCATATGTAACCCAAGGTACCACTGTAATTCTGGGCCAGAAGAAAGGGAGAGGAAGTTTTATTTTGCACATGGAAGTCCCTTGCACGAGTGGATATGGTCCAAGGATTATGATATTATTATTACGATATCATCATCAACAACAACAACAACAACATTAACAACAACAGATATCTGTCTCCAAACTTGGCACAACCTTCCCCTTTACACTGGAGAATAAAACCCTTGTAAATTAATGCCAAGGGCAAATTTCAGGAAATCACTCCATTTAACCGGTAAACATATTTTATTTTATTCTCGCCAAGGGGCCATTTTAACCTTTCAGCAATCTCTTTTTCCAGCAACCATCAATAAATAATTGAACCGGCACAGTTATTTAAATAGGCTCAGCAAAACAAAACAGAAAGTTAACAAAACATATCTCATTCTTCAGAAGTGAGATTAAAACCACCCAAAACAATTCCATCTCTGTAATTCCCCAAACTCTAACTCAGGGAAGTGCTAGTATACCATGACAAGACCTGATGGTTTGCCCTAAGGAAGCAAGCAATTGAAGTGCCCTGTGAACTGAAGTACCTACTTACAGGGGAAGCTGCACCCTCTGTCTATTGGGAAAGACAAGAGCTCACTGATGGATCACGCACTTGACATGTAGATGGTCTGACATGATGGCCTGAAGGAGCATCTCCACCCCCATCATTCTGCCCGGACACTGAGGTCCAGCTCCGAGGGCCTTCTGGCAGTTCCCTTGCTGCAAGAAGCCAAGTTACAGGGAACCAGGCAGAGGGCCTTCTTGCTAGTGGCACCCGCCCTGTGGAACACCCTCCCACCAGATATCAAAGAGAAAAACAACTATTAGACTTTTAGAAGACATCTGATGGCAGCCCTGTTTAGGGAAGCTTTTAATGTTTAATACACTATTGTATTTTAATATTCTGGGAAGCCACCCAGATCGGCTAAGGAAACCCAGCCAGATGGGCAGGGTATAAATATTATTATTATTATTATTATTATTATTATTATTAATCCTTGGAATCTTCAGGTGTGGCTGGGAAAGACGCTTGTCTGAAGGCCACAGAGACAGACAGTACACACAACACTTAGATACACCAGTGCCCTGACTTAGTGCAAAGCAACTTATTTATTGTATTTATCTGGGATATTTCTATGACAAAAAAAATCTGAAGTGGGCTCCAGTCCATGGAAGTTTATGCAGTTATAAATCTGTTAGTCTTTAAGCTACTTTATGTCATTTCCTGTGCTCTTCCTGTTCAACATAGACCCACTGAAGTTAATGTACCGAGCTAATCTAGGTTCATTAGTTTCCATGGGTCCAGTGGCATAGCGTGGGTTACCAGCCCCTGGGGCCATGCCGGAGGCTGGGGTTTGGAAACAGACAGTAAAGGCATGCACATTCAACTGTCTGATGGCATCCACAGAGATAAGAGAAGAAGAGCCATTACGTGTCTCGACAGATCACTTCCTAGTTTGCATGGAGACATTGAGGCAGTGCCAGGTGCTGAAATTTTGCACCTCTAACAAATTTTGGTGCCTAGGGCAACTGCCTCTGTGGTCCCACCACCACCACACCACTTCATGGGTCTTCTTTGAGTAGAACATCGTTCATACCCCTGCTGCTTTTGCCACAAAAGGACTAAACATGGCTAATCTTCTTGTTTCTTTTTCAGGAAGTTCATTACAATCTTAGTTGACTAGCACAACTTCACTCTTGTTTGTACCATACAGTAATTAAGGGATAAATACAGGTATATCAGAAAAACAAACAGAGGCTCTGATTTGGAGAGAAAAGTTGCCTAGACTCTCCAATGTGGTACGATACTCCAACTATGATATTCTGCTATAGTTACAAGAGAAACCTGAAAGATCTTAGTGCCAGCAGCTGTTGATGTGAATGAGTCCTGAGTACTTTGTGGATATAACACTTCGTAAAATAGATGGGAGATGATCTCTTGAAGAATGTGTATTCCCTCAAAGAGATTGAGAGAGACGGATTGCTATAACTTCAGAATCATAAGGGAGTTATGTTTGCAGTTTATGTACTGAGGAAGACAAAGAAATAACAAGTAAAGCTTACAGGCCTTTGAGGGGCACCCTACTAAAGAAGACTTAAAGGTAAAGGGTAAAGGTACCCCTGACCGTTAGGTCCAGTCGTGGATGACTCTGGGGTTGCGTGCTCATCTCACTTTATTGGCCTAGGGAGCCAGCGTACAGCTTCCGGGTCATGTGGCCAGCATGACTAAGCCACTTCTGGCGAACCAGAGCAGTGCACGGAAACACTATTTACCTTTCCACCGGAGCGGTACCTATTTCTCTACTTTCACTTTGACATGCTTTCGAACTGCTAGGTGGGCAGGAGCTGGGACCAAACAACGGGAGCTCACCCTGTCACAGGGATTTGAACCGCCAATCTTCTGATCAGCAAGCCCTAGGCTCTGTGGTTTAGACCACAACGCCACCCACGTCCCAAAGAAGACTTAGAGGGCATTAAATACAATATGCATGGGAACCGTTCAGTAGAAAAAGCTAATGGGGTTGATGGTGGTGGCAGAATGGATGGAAGCAAAGGAATTGTTGTGGTAAGCGCTCAATGGCTAAAATACAATATTTCCTGGAGGCACTTTCACTATGAGTAGTTCCTGAAAGAGAATATATTTCAGGCTGCAAATGCAGGAGTTGCAAAAAATACAGTATATACCTGCTTTGTGCTGTATTCAGAAAATGTACCAGAACTCTTATAGTCAATCTGCTGTTTATTGTTTAGCCAAAGGTTACTGCAATAATAAAATAGATAAAATAAAATGCAACACAGTGCTTAACAGGAAAAGTCGGGAATCACGTCATAAATTCCAATAAAAAGTGTGTTTCATCAAATCAAGCCAGCCTCCCAGCTTTTTGCCATGCTATCCTTTACGAAGGCATTTCTCAATTTTGGGGAAGCCGTGACAAATTGGACTACCCTGTGACTAATAAACCTGTCAAGATCACTCACAAGGACCTTGATATTTTTGTCAGATTATTCACATTTCATGACCCAGATAACAAAGTGTCCAATAATTTCTTTAGTTTTAAATAACAGGTGGCTAAGTTTTGGGAAAGCACAGTTTGAAACTGAAGTACAGGAAAGATCCATCCATCATGAATCATAATGTTATGCTGGGCGCAAAAAATAACTCTAAATTGTGTGAATTTTAATATATGAGTTTTTGAATAGGAAATCTAAATAATGTTTTGTAAAGCTGAATCCTGTAATTGATTTTTAATTACTATTCAAGCATGTGTCGAATATATGCTGCATATCTCCCTCCCAGTGATATCTTCTGGTTGAATATTTCTTTTTTAATTTACTGGTTAATAGACCAGAATGGATGGATGGAGGTCTAATGGTTAACATAGGATCTCCTGGTGAATGGTAATCCATCTGAGCTTTTGAATGAGATCAGAGCTTGAAGAAAATAACACTTTCCTAGTCTTCCTAGGAGAAGAAAAACTATTTGAGTTTGACCAATCCCCTAGTCTATCCATGGACCATTTCATTTATGCTGATTGTTCTGCAAAAGACTTTTATATATATATATATATATATATATATATAATTTTCAAATATAACAATAAAGGAAAAACATTCCATTCAAAATATACATCCAATTCTAATCTTTCCACTTTCAGACTTCCTTCAGTCTATCTGGAAATTGTTCATGTTATCACAATTATTCACATTTCTTCCATCTGTATTGGTTTGTTTTTTTTAGCCAAATTAATCTTAACTATTATTATAAAACAATATTTCTTTCCATTATTATCACAGAGCTTCTTGAAAACCTACAAACGTTAATTCTCCTTCACATATATTTTTAATATACAGTACTCTGTAAATTTATTCCAGTCTTCGGTAAATCTTTGGTCTTGCCGGTTCCGAATTCTTCCCATTAGTTTGTCTAATTCTGCGTATTCCATCAACTTCATTCTTCATTCTTCTTTGGTTGGGATTTCTTCCTGTTTCCATTTTTGTGCCACCAAAATTCTTGCCGCTGTTACTGCATATAAAAACAACTTCTCATCCTTCTTTTTTTATGTCATTTTTTAGTATTCCTAACAGAAAAGTTTCTGGTTTCTTAACAAAAGTATATTTCAACATTTTTTTCAATTCATTATAAATCACTTCCCAGAAACCTTTCATTTTTTTACATTCCCACCACATATGATAGAATGTTCCTTCTTTCTCCTGATATTTCCAACATTTATTACTAACTTTATACATCTTTCCAAGTTTTACTTGTGTAACGTACCATCTATATAACATTTTCATAACATTTTCTTTTATTGTAGTACATGCAGTAAATTTCATTCCTTCTTTCCACAGTCTTATCCAATCATCAAATTGAATATTATAACCAAAATCTTTGGCCCACTGAATCATTGCAAATTTAACCTCTTCATCCTTAGTATGCCACTCAAGTAATAATTTATACATTTTAGATAAAATTTTGGCATCATTATTCACAATTTCTTTTTGAAATCTAGATTTTTCATCTTGAAAACCTCTTTCCAGCATCTCTTTTTTAAACATCGCGTTCACTTGGAAGTAATGTAACCAATCATACGCAAAAGACTATTAGGCTTTTAGTGAAGAGTTACAGAAATTTCTGCATAAGGAAAACAGTTAAAGAAAAATAATTTTTAAAATATAATAGTAAAATGTAATAGATTTGGGGAAAAGAAAAAATGAAACTTTACCTAAAATCAGTAAAACATCAAACATTAAAAACTTCCCTAAACAGGGCTGCCTTCAGATATCTTCTAAAAGTCAGATAGTTGTTTATTTCCTTGACATCTGATGGGAGGGCATTCCACAGGGTGGGCACCACTATCGAGAAGGCCCTCTACCTGGTTCCCTGTAACCTCACTTCTCACAGTGAGGGAACTGCCAGAAGGTCTTCGGCACTGGACCTCAGTGTCCAGGCTGAGTGATGGGGGTGCAGACGCTCCTTCAAGTATACTAAGCATGTGTGTGCATTGGAATCTGCATACAAAAGCTGTTTCCCATCCATCAGTGTTGGCTGCATCCAAATACAAAGCATACAAGAAAGGTGCACCTGACAAATTAATGACATTTCACAAATTCATTAACAACTCTTGCATTACTTAATGATTGCATGATTATACAAATAGAACAACCGAAAAGGATAATTTTAGAGAACAATGAGAGAACAGCAATAGAGTAATTGTTTAGATTCAAACAAAATGTAAAAGGAAATCAGTTATATTGGACATATGCTAAAAGGCTTAAAGACTGGAACGGAAAAAGGATGAGCGTTGCACAACTAATTCTCAGGGTACTTGAAGCCACAGTCTGTTTTCTACTATGGGGAGTATTTAACCAAGAGGACATATGTTAAGTAACAATTGTAGTCGAATATCTGTTATCAGCTCAGCCAGGCACCTAAGTTAACACAGAAAGCATCTTTATGATCCAGAAAGCCACAAGGTGAGTAGCTGGATCACCTATCTTGATTCCGAACTAGATGGTTCAGAGCCTTTCGAGGCATTGCAGAAAGGAGTTACGCTCAAGAAGACCTAGTTTGAATTAGATATATATCTAATATATTGTATTAGAAGATATATATTCTTCTAATACTTCATTGTTGCTTCTCAAGCTTACAGCTGAGGAGGAGGAAGGAGAAAAATGAGATAACTTGCAAGAGCCTAAGTCTCCAGCTGACTTCTGTGAAAGTTACAAGGATGCTTGACTCCACTACTGTCCATGGAAAGTCTGAATTCAAGGGGGTGTTGTTTTTGTCATTGTTGTTCTTCCAAAAAAACCAGTCCCCCAATTCAGCAACACAGTCATTGAGTTTGCTCAGAAGTCTTCAGAGCACAGTGTGGGACCGAGAACCTCAGTGCACTTGGATCTCTGTAAATGCCCTGAAACTATGTATGTAATGTGGCTCGGCTCAGAACAATGAGTACAGGAGCCATTTTAGCAAACAGAAATACACCTCCTATGTCGGAATCACTGCTTGTAAGAACAGGGATCAGTAACACATGGCCCCAGAATCCAGTAACATGTCTAATGCAGACAGTGCCTATAAGTTGGCCATTAATTTCCCCTTGCAAGTAAATAGATTTCCTGCACTAAACATAAACAGCCTTGATTGAAACAGTACCATCTTTTTTTATTTCTCAGAAAATCTAGGCCTATCCCTTTTGGCAAACACAGACCCACCTTATTAAAACAAGATCTGATTGCCTAAGATGCCCATGCGAGCTTGTCTTAACATGGTGGAAGAAAACTGAACTGAGGTGACTAGGAATGCAACTTGTTGTCAATTTCCATCCCAATGTGTGTTCCTTTTTATAAAAGGGACTTTCTCCCATTTTGTTGCCCTTTCATTCTGCATAACAACCCACAATTTGACTTCTTGCAGGTATTTACATAATTATCAGTTGGCACCTCATTTTTTGTATTGGCTTTAGCAGTGTTACAAAATAGGTCCATGGAAACCTCCCTGGTTCTCTTAGAATTGTAATGACACCCATCTGAGAGGTGCTGGAACTGAGTTCTGGTGATTTCCAACTGGAAAAAAAAGTCCTGGGCTTTAGAAGCAGGTGTACCTCATCTCAGGGACTCTAAAGGGGTGAAGAACCTCTATCTGCCCGGTGCTTAGGAAGGGACAAGGAGCAAACTTATTATACTTTGAAAAGCATTACAGTATGAGACCATATCAACTCAGAAGTCCATGTCATTGAATTCAATGGAATTTGCTCTAGGTAAACAAGTATAGGATGGTCATAGATGCAGCATCTAATGGTCATCTCCTTCCCTTTGGATGGTCATTTTGGGAGTGACTAGGCTGGGGCCTCTGAACAGCAACCCAAGGTCCAGCTCTAGATACTCCACTGAAGGTCTCTTTTTCTGTTCACACTGGTGTCTTTTGGAACATAGGAAGCAGCCTGTTACCACATCAGAGCATTGGGGCAGCCTGTTACCACATCAGAGCATTTAGTTCAGTATTGCCTTCTCTGACGAGCCGGAGTTTCAGGTAGGAAATTTACCCCAATGTGGAAAACAGATTTGAAATTCATGGCATGTTGTGCGCTGAAAGAAAATTGTGTGAAAATGATGTACCGGTGGTATTTAACTCCTAGCAAGCTAGCAAAAATGTATAAAACAAGTACAAACACATGCTGGAAATGTAAAGGAAAAGAAGGCACCTTTTATCATATGTGGTGGTCATGTAAAGTAATAAAGGCTTTCTGGGAAATGATATATAATGAACTGGAAAAAATGTTTAAAGTAACTTTTGTAAAAACAACAACAACCGGAAGCCTTTTTATTAGGAATTATAGCTACCGACATCCCAAAGGAACAGAAAAAGACTCTTTATGTATGCGACAACAGCCATGCAGATGCTACTAGCCCAGAGATGGAAAGAAGAAAGAGTCCCTACCAGAGAGGAATGGCAAACTGAGCTGTTAGACTACGCTGAAATGGCAAAACTGACCAGAAAGCTTAGGGATGAAGAAAACGAGAAATTCAAGAAAGAATGGGAAAAGTTTATAATTTATTTAGGAGACCTCTGTATGCAGATTAAAACATTAGCACTTGTAATGTAACAAATACTATGGACAATATGGATAGATATAGATTACGAAATAATATGCAATTGAAAATGTTGACCATAGGACCCATGGAGGGGATGGGGGGAAGTCTTGAGATTCAGAGTAATCTCTTTATATGGATGTGTGTTTGGTATGGTTATAAATTTATATTTGTAAAATCAAATAAAAACGATTTCAAAAATGAAAAAGGGAATTTTTTTCCCCAATGGTGGGGATTGCACTTGAGGTCTTTTGCATACGGACATGCTCTGTCACAGAGTTTTGATGTTTTCCCCCTACCTCATGCCTGGAAAAGTAACTCTGATGCACACTGGGAGGGGGTCCATGATTTCGGATAGGGCTACACTGTTGGTTGGATAGGAAGCTCCTGGGAATGGGACCTAACATGCCAGTTGCCGGCCTACCTATGTGTGCCTTAGGGCCATGTATTAGTAGCCCCTGTATTTCTTCAACATACTGTATTTTTCCTTCTATAAGACGCCCCCATGTATAGGACGCCCCCTATTTGGGGGGACTCTGATTTAAGAAAATGGGGGAAGATCTATCTGTGTATAAGACCCCCCTAAATTTTGGACATTATTTTTTAGGGGAAAAACCTAGTCTTATACACAGAAAAATAGGGTACTGGATAGAAAGGAATATTGCTCTGCTTTATGCCTTCCTTTCTCCCAGCATGCAGTTACTATGTCAACAACAACTACAACAAAAGGATGCTTGCCTGCTGTTGCTGTTTCTTTGCATCTCCACATGGAGAAGGAATATTTTAAACAAGTGCTGGCTCAGGTTATGGCCAGCCCTTGGGAAAGAATGTGATTCTGAAGCAGACTGTGCTGGAGATGTAGCAGCTGCTCCTCTTCCAAGGATCCGACTCTTTCTCCCATGGCAGCTTAGCAGCAAGAGAATGGAGCTAAAATTCTGTATATTGTCAGAGACCAGAGGGTGAGGCTAAGGGCTTCAAAGAAACAGCTTCTCTCTAGATTCTCATGCTCATTCTAGACAAAAAAGGGTCTTATGGTAACTTACCTATCATTTCCATTGACTGAGGATGTCCTCTGATGGTGATTCTATTTCGTAAGGTATGATATATCTCCCCACCCCCATCCCAAACAAATAATAATAATAATAATAATAATAATAATAATAATAATAATAATAATTTATTATTTATACCCCACCCATCTGGCTGAGTTTCCCCAGCCACTCTGAGCGGCTCCCAATCAAGTGTTTAAAAAGTACAGCATTAAATATTAAAAACTTCCCTGAATAGGGCTGCCTTCAGATGTCTTTTAAAGACAGGTTAGCTGCTGATTTTCTTGACATCTGATGGGTGGGCGTTCCACAGGGTGGGCGCCACTACTGAGAAGGCCCTCTGTCTGGTTCCCTGTAACCTCAACTTCTTGCAATGAGGGAACCGCCAGAAGGCCCTCGGCGCTGGATCTCAGTGTCTGGGCTGAATGATGGGGGTGGAGACGCTCCTTCAGGTATACAGGACCGAGGCCATTTAGGGCTTTAAATCTTGGGAGTCCAATCAAAATTATTAAACAAGATATGGAAAGTCTCAGGTTTTACCAAGCTGATGGATACGTTCAAAAGAAATGCTCACCATATCAGAACTGAATGAATTGCAGTTTGTGAAGAAACAAGCAAGAATTATTGCACATGGCAGGAATATATGAATTACAGTTCTAGGCTGACAAGGAAGCAGCTTTAGGGCAGCACGGCCAGTTCCGCCATGCTGGGCACTGATGCAAGGGTGCATCACAGGGCACCACAACTATGACGTATTGAATCGAGCAGAACGAAAGGTGAAAGTCGGTTGGGGTGTTTGTGTGATTTTGGCCCTCTTTTAAGGGCTGGGCGGCTGCCTCCCTTCCACTTCTTTTCACAGCAGCACTGGCCCTCTTTCCCTGTGTCTCAATCGGGCGTTCTGACTTGCCCCCCACATTGAGGAGGCCCAATGTCACATGACATGTCCTGCCCCTGCCTTTCGCTCAAGCACTCGCTCAGTGGTGGCACCACCCAAAATATTGTGGGGACTCAGCCCCCTGCCCACAAATATTGAGGGGGCTATAGTCCTTTCCACCCCCATTAGCTGCCACCCCCGGTCTCAATGTGACTTATTAGTCGCTTTAAGGCCATGTAGGAATTTTTGGCTGATCCATCTTTTAGTGTGTTGGATTTTTTATTTTTATTTTTTCCCATACTGAAAATTTGGGTGCTGTACTGTTAATTAGGTTAATCTGATTGTTGATTTGGTCAGTTTTGGCAGTTCAGGGGTGGGAAGGGGAGTAATTGTGTAACTCTTTAGGTAAAAGCTAAAGATAAAGGACCCTTGGACAGTTAAGTCCAGTCAAAGGCGACTATGGGGTTGTGGCACTCATCTCGCTTTCAGGCCAAGAGAGCCAGCGTTTGTCCACAGACAGTTTTCTGGGTCATGTGGCCAGCATGACTAAACCACTACTGGTGCACCAAGGACCATGATGAGTGCCAGATCACATGGAAATGCCATTTACCTTCCTGCCACAGCAGTTCCTATTTATCTACTTGCACTGGTGTGCTTTCAACCTGCTAGGTTGGCAGGAGTTGGGACAGAGCAATCAGAGCTAACTCCGTTGTGGGGATTCGAACTGCCAACCTTCTGATCGGCAAGCCCAAGAGGCTCAGTGGTTTAGGCCACAGCACCACCTTTCTGGGTGATGGGTATAGCATAGACATTTCTACTCACCTTCATGGTGTGACCCCCTGGGAATGGGTGGCAGACTCGGTAGCCATTCCTATACTTCCTGCAAACAGGGTTTGGGTCCCTCAGAGGCTGTAGTTTCTTCAGGTTTGCTCCTTCTCCAGTAGTGTTTTATCTGTGCAGGGTTTTTATGGGTCTTATTCTTAAATAAAGTGGCCCAATTTTAACACAGCCTCTGTTCCTGTCTCTGTATTTGGCTGCCAAGTCACAAGTGTCACTTTGCTTATTGGACAGAAGAAGAACTGGTTGGAGAGTTGTACCACAAAATTCAGATAAGTGTGAGTTTTGAAGGATGGCTATCTTTTGGTTATCATATTCCTTCAGAAGGTACACATTTGATAAATAAGGCTCTAAATGTGAACTGAGTCAAATTTCTCCCCCTCCTGAATGATGGGATAGAGACTGACTTTCCCAAAGGTAAGGAGGTTTCAAATAACAGATTAAAAAGGTGTTAAATTATTGTGCCAATTGATTAAAACACTGCTGGAAACAACTAGAGAAATTAGGATGTTTCCCTTCTAACTTAATATGGTGTGTTGTTATTTTCTTTCCTTTTTTTAACCATCAAGACAGCGATGTATCCTCTGGTGACTGGAACGACAATTTGCAACTTCAAAAAGAAAAGAAAAGCTTTGCCTGTCCAGTTTAGTCTAATTATGCTAATTGTTAACCATACCTTCTTTTTGAACTCCTGTTTGTTTTGGCTGTTAGTTTTTTTTAAAAAAACCAAATGCTAATGAGAGAGTAACAACAAAACAATTGTTGTTTTGCAGCTGGGTCACCATGCAAGAATTCAGAAGAAAAATGTAAAAATAATAATCGAGTTCTCAATGTTTTCCTATTTTCTGTACTGCAGACTTGGGACACTAAATTATTGAGCATACAACATGGCTATTAGTAATCTTGGTGCACAAATGAATCTTGGAAAACACAAAGTCTTCCTAAGCCCAAACTGAGAATCATGAAAATCATGCATTGATTCCTAGACTCCTCAGATAAAGTAAGCTGGAGGCAGTTCAATGAAAGGCACTCACTCAACACCCCAGCCCCCCCCCAGCCTGGCCAGGTGATACTTGAGGGCCAGTCCTGTATGACTGCTTTATATAAATCTCCTAGATCTGTATCATTATCTGCAGTAGCCTAGGAAGTACAGAAAGAGCTCATTATGGCAGCCCCATAAGCATTTCCCCAAGGACAGTTGAAAAATGCAGGCAGCTATGCTGATACATGATTTTATGCACATGCCACACAGATAAGCAGTAAATAGCATGATGCCCAAGTTGTTATGATCAGCATGACTACAATCCCTTGCATGGTTTCACACGAGGAAGCACTATTGAATTGAATCATGTTTAGTGGTGCTGAACATTACACAACACTCCCCCCCCCAAAATCAGAATCATGTTGTTTAGTCGTTTAGCCATGTTCGACTCTTCGTGTCCCCATGGACCAGAGCACGCCAGGCACTCCTGTCTTCTACTGCCTCCTGCAGTTTGGTCAAACTCATGTTCGTAGCTTCAAGAACACTGTACAACCGCCTCGTCCTCTGTCGTCCCCTTCTCCTTGTGCCCTCCATCTTTCCCAACATCAGGGTCTTTTCCAGGGAGTCTTCTCTTCTCATGAGGTGGCCAAAGTATTGGAGCCTCAGCTTCACGATCTGTCCTTCCAGGGAGCACTCAGGGCTGATTTCCTTCAGAATGGATAAGCTTGATCTTCTTGCAGTCCATGGGACTCTCAAGGGTCTCCTCCGGCACCATAATTCAAAAGCATCAATTCTCCGGTGATCAGCCTTCTTTATGGTCCAGCTCTCACTTCCATACATCACAACTGGGAAAACCATAGCTTTAACTATATGGACCTTTGTCGGCAAGGTGATGTCTCTGCTTTTTAAGATGCTGTCTAGGTTTGTCATTGCTTTTCTCCCAAGAAGCATGCGTCTTTTAATTTTGTGGCTGCTTTCACCATCTGCAGTCATCATGGAGCCCAGGAAAGTGATATCTCTCACTGCCTCCATTTCTTCCCCTTGTAGAATTGGAAGGGACCTGCAGAGTATTTAGCCAAATCCCCTACAATGTAGGAATATGCAGCTGTCCCGTATGAGGATCGAACCTGCAACTTGTCATGATCAGCACTATGCTCTAACCGACTGAGCTAACCTCCCCTCAGCTGTTGAGGAGAGTCCCATGTTGAAGTGATGGTAACTTTGACGGTGGGTGACGGGTGGAATTTGATTGTGTTACAGGCCACCCAAATCTCTGCTGAGCAGTAGAAGATTCCAGGGGTCCCAGCAGTAAATCAGAGTTGTGTTTTTTGTTGGGAAATCAAGGCACAGCAGAGACTACTTTCAATACAGTTTATTTACACCTGAGTTTTAGGGAGTGAGAATTCACAGCATTTACAGCCTAAGAAGGATTTGTCCTTCCCAGAAGTGCAGTGTTTGATTCAGAGACTTCCTCACTGCCGTTCCCATTTCTCGCTGTAACAGCCCAGCTCCAGCCAGCCTGCATGGCTGCTGCCTGTCAATCCTGCATGGAGTTTTGGCCACTTCCTGCTCCTTCTTCCCTAAAACCCCTGCTCCACAAACCTCCTCTGTTGTAAAAGGGCATCACACACACCAACCATGGTTCACCTGCCCCCACCAGCTGTGGTTCAGCCACTCCCACCAACCATGGTTCACATGCTCCCCCCCCCCATCTTTCCCCTCTTTTAGCCCAGTCCTACACTTTGGGTATCTAAGCACCAGTCCATATCATCTTCACAAAAGATGAAATTGCTTCTGTAGCTATGAGTAAGCTTATCATAGCAGCGTTTTCCCTAAATTAAAATGCAAATGTCAAAGACTATAAAATTCATTTGGGGGGGGGAGTGAAGGTTATAATCCTGTTTTAAAGAAGGTATGGCTTTCTTTGCATTTGTACACTGTTCACGTATCTACTGGCTAAGCCAGGATAATGTGGTAGGAAGTAATGAAGCTCTTTGGGTACAAAAAGAATGGTGTCAAATAATTTGAGGAACAAACAGAGATAGGAATGGTACCATTTTTTTCCCCCTGGGTCTCTTTTTACAGTGAAATACTCCTTGGCACAGCAGGTGGTGCTTTAAGCTCTGAGCTGTGCAAATTTAAAGAGAACTGAACTTCTTATCTCAACACTTAATTTAAATCATTTTTATTGCTCATGTTGTAATAAAGATCTGCTGGTTCCTTTAATTCCAAAAAAAAAAAAAAAAGCTAAATACTTGGGACATTCTCCTGGCTGGTTGGATATTTTAATTAATCTGCCCGGGAACCCTTTTTGTTGGTTATTCGGCCTGATCCAGTTCACCACTGCCAAGAGCTAACAATAAAGCTGAAAGTGGGTGGCATTGTCTTGTTTCAATTCCTGAAATTCTGAAAGTCTGTAAATATCAGTTCTTACCAAAAGAAGAAGGAGATTTCATTCAATTGTTTTACATATGGATGTGGCAGATGAAAATTATTGTGTGGGGTGGGAGTTCCCACATACTTTTCCCTGTAAAAAATGTTCCCTACATGGTTACCTCAAAGTTTTCAAAGAAGAAGAAGAAGATGATGAAGGTTCATAGTTTGCATGCTTACTAAGGGCTGAACTGTTTATCAAGTATTTATCCCAATTTGATTGCACAAAGCCTGCACAGAGGTTAGATTATATCCTGCCTTCACTGAGCATTCATCCATATTTGCTAATGTGATATTTATATATCTTCCCATTTATTGTTTATCCCACACTTTTCAATGCATTTTCCTGTCACTTTTCAATGCATTTTCCTGTCACTTTCTGATTTTTTAAAAGTCGATTTGTTGTGATATGGCAACAGATTTCTTTATTCCACTTTAATTGCACAAACCTGAATTTATGGTATGCACTTGAATCACCCCCATACAACAGCAAATTTAGGAGCATCCTCAGGTGGTCACATAACAGGTTTTTTTTTTGGAAGGGTATATGCATGTGAATTTCTACCTCTCCTGCCATTTTCCACAACCACCCCTCAAATTGTCAAAATAGAGACCACCCAATGGTTCATCACAGCCTTAGTTTCAGAAACTGGAAATTCTTTCTGACTCCATTCTACTAAGCACAAAGTTGTGCTATGTTACTTATCTGTTCCATGAGTGGTAGCAGGAATGTTTAGAAGCAACAAGAGCAAAATTTGCTGTGGCCCAGAAAAGAAAATATTAATTCCAAACTCATGAAAATACCCAAGAGAACTTCCTTCCTTCCATTCATTCTCTTCGTTGCCTTGCTTCCTTTCCCCCAACATGTGCAATGATCAAGAGATTTTGTGACTTTTATCACGAAGCCTTGGGTGAGCTCATGTAGAATGATGCCACTAAGCATTAGGCAAGATTAATATGCCAGACAGGGTGGGGAGAGCGTACATGTGAGGATGGCAATTCATCTTAGTCCCTTATGTAGGTCATGATGAAGAGTCTGAAGGCACCCACCCTGTGATGCTATCCCACGACTATCATATAATGCCCAAAGTCAGGGCCAGGCCAGTAGAAGACTACCAGTCCAAAATTCAATTGAATGGAGCATTAGATTTCTTAAGTGGGGGAATTTGGTAACGCCATCCAAAACAACAAAGTGAAATGTTTTCCAATGCTAGAAAGAGAGGACACTTGGTTACATAGAAAGAAATGGGGGGAGGGAGAGACTGCAGTAATTTATATTCTGGGATTTAATACTGAATATACTTCAGCATAATAAATGTCTGTTTTTTATGACTCAAAGGACTTCTCAGCTTTAGATGGAATTAATGCGTTCCTTGAGCCAAGAAGAAAGAATTGTGATGAGAACAGATGACGAGAACATTAATGGTGGTCTGGACAGAACAGGCCCCAAAAGCCTAGAAGAGCAATGTATGATGCGTGATTCTGACATACTATTAACTTGACTATTCTCATTCAACATTCATTTAGTCTGCGGAGGCACCATGCAGAACATAAAAATGACACAGTTCCTGACAGAATGTCTTACTATCTACATTAGATGGACAGAGCCAGACAGGAATGAGGAAGATAGAGCTCTGGGACTGACAATAGGCAGTGGATAATTGGATGGCAGTGGGAAAGCAGGCAATGAGAAGGAGGCTTGGTTCAGGAAGAGCTTTGCTAAGGACTTCAGCTCATACAAGGGACAAACATCTGGGAGTACAAAGAGCTGCTGCCAGGCTCATCATGGTCAGACCAGCATAATCATCCAGATAATATCAGCAACTGCAGTAGCTCGAATAGGAGCTGCTAGCAATACAGGAATTGCTGCAGTTGCAGATATGCTAGCCACACAAACTCAGTGCAGGCATTCTGTTGGATGTTATGCTTACATGTGCATGGAGGTGAACACACTCTCTGCTCCCTCCAAGTAAAGGGAGATCTCCTATACTTGTGGATATTCACTGCAAATATGGGGAAACCCAATTCTGCCACATTCTACATCACACAGGAAACTTCTATGAGTATAGGAGGCTTCCTGCTTCAAATCTTTGCCCTCTACTTGTTGGCATCTGGCTTCCAGAAGAAGGTTGCCTAGATGGAAACATGAATCCAGGCAGCTGTGGCTCTTCTTAAAGAAATCGGTGCTCTCATAAAACTTTTTTATGCTTACTTAGGAGCGAGACTCATTTCAATCAAGTCATTGGAAGGATGCTAAGATTGACAAGTTTTCAGCCTGTCCAGTGCATGTCAATTCTGAAGTAAGTCTCACTGAGTTCAGTGGGCTTTACTTCCTCATTAGAGGTTGCCACAGAAAATGCCCTCTCTCAGGCTGCCCACCACCGAAGCTTCTGAAGACAGAGGAACGATCAAGGGGGCTGCCCCCCCTCTCTCTCCCTCTCCCTCTCCCTCTCTCCCCCTCTCTCTCCCATACAACATAAGCAGTAGTCTGAGACCCCTTTCTTTACACATGAATTGCTCATTCAGAAAGCCATTGCCCAACCCTTCATGTAATGCATTTTTGGATATTATTTATGCATCTTTACTAACCCAATAATGATGATGATGATGATGATGAAGAAGAAGAAGAAGAAGAAGAAGAAGAAGAAGAAGAAGAAGAAGAAGAAGAAGTTGTTGCTTATATTTATATCCCACTCCTCTGGCTGGGTTTCCCCAGCCACTCTGGGTAGCTCCCAACAGAATATGAAAAACACAATAAAACATCAAACATTAAAAACCTCCCTAAACAGGGCTGCCTTCAGATGTCTTCTAAAAGTCAGTTGTTTATTTCCTTGACATCTGATGGGAGGGCGTTCCACAGGGTGGTTACCACTACTGAGAAGGCCCTCTGCCTGGAACCACCAGAAGGCCCTCAGAGCTGGACCTCAGCGTCTGGGCTGAACAATGGGAGTGGAGACGTTCCTTCAAGCATACTGGGCCGAGGTTGTTTAGGGCTTTAAAGGTTAACACCAACACTTTGAATTGTTCTCGGAAACATACTGGGAGCCAATGTAGATCTTTCAGGACCAGTGTTACATGGTCTTGGCGGCCACTCCCACTCACCATCTAGCTGTCACATTCTGGATTAATTGTCGTTTCCGGGTCTCCTTCAAAGGTAGCCCCACTTAGAGCGCATTGCAGTAGTCCAAGTGGGAGTTAACTAGAGCATGCACCACTCTGGCGAGACAGTTTGCAGGCATTCTTGTACACATTATTTGACAGAAGCATGAACAGAACTATGACTTTTGAAGATGGCTATATTTCAGGTCACATGTTGCTTTGGAAAGTGTGAATTAGATAGCATCACCTTTAAATGTAAACTGAATCTAGCACACACACACACACCTCCTCCCATTCCTAGAGAATCCTGGAGGGCAGAAGTTCCCCATCTCTCATTTATGTTAAAGGAAAACTGAAGTACAAAATAAGGGTGCTGGGTGCAACCATATATAGGCTCTCTGCTGTACCTTTTCTCCCAGTATGTTTGAACTGGTGCTCAGCAATCTTTAACACATGGCTTTCTGTCTCTCACATAGGCTTCCTGCCTGCATTGCAGAAGCCTTTTGAAAATCACCCCATCGTTCCCCGCCCCCCAGCAATCAGTCTGACAGATGACAACCCAAACATATTTTAACTTATGACCTACACGAGATTTATTCCCACATACGGCACATTTTGGACCTAGTGATTTAAAGAAAAAGTGGCACAAAACATTTGTCTTTTTGACATATTCTGTTGTCAGAATACAAAGGCTTTTCTGGGTGGGGAGCCTTCAAGAAATGGCAGGCCCTGGAATGCAGATCCTTGGAAATGATGAGGAAAGAGGCTATTTCTGCAGAACAGGACAAACAACTTTGGTTCTCTGGGTCAGGGTTTGATATTCTAGTCTGCCTCCATTTTTAATCCTTGCATTGGCTTAGGGTCTCTTGGTCCCACTAATGCTTAGTCCTCCTTTGATTCCTAATTCACTCAAGGTAACACTGTAGTGCTCAGTTGTAGTGCTGCTTGCATAGAATGCCATCAAATTGTGAAACAGGAATAGGGCTTCGACTGGCCCCACTCCAAGTGTTGCATTTCAATACCTGCTCTGCCCTCCAATCTCCTCTGTACATTAAGTATAGCTGTCTAAAATCCCCTTTGTGTGTGAGGGATTGTACAATGCCAAACCCTCAAAGTGTCCCTATTTTCCAGGGACAGTCCTGGATTTACAGAAGCTGTTCCGGTTTCTGATTTGATTCCAGAATGTCCCACTTTTCCTTGGGACGTCCTTATTTTCAATGGAGAAATGTTGAAGGGTATGGTAGAACGTCCCTATTTTCATTGGAGGGTATGGAGTTATGTGACCCCTGAGCCAAGGAGATAAGTAACTATACAACTTTTGGAAGACTTCTGAAGGCAGCCCTGTATAGCAAAGGGTTTTTATTTATTTATTTAATGTTTTTGCATATGTTGAAAGGCAACCAGAGTAGCTGGGGCAACCCAGTTAGATGGGTGAGGTATAAATAATAAAATTATTATTACGGAATAGGGTGTCCCTATTTTCATTGGAGAAGTATTTGAGGGTATGCAATGCTTCCATTAGCTATGGAGAGCCCTGAGGTTCTACATATTCTCATACGATGTACACACCAAACTAGCATCTATGCCCCCTTTTGGTCACATGGGGAGAAAATGCAAAAAAAGTATGATTGTATTTCGTGGGTTTGCTTCACTTTTGGTAAAATAGCAGACATAAGGTGGAGTGGAAGGTCCCATCAGGATTTGGAACATGGAGTGATGGGGAGGTTAACCACCTTCCACCTTCCCCATGGTCCTTATGATCTTGATTCAACACCCCTCTCCTCCATTGGCTTCTATTTCATTTTTAAGAACAGGGAAGCACAGCACACATTTCATGTATCATCTAGTTCGGTCCCCAGGCTTTCCAGAGAAATATTGTTGATTGGGTGGCAAGATAAAACCCGTAAGGAAATTATTCTGAGGTTATTTATGGTTACTAAGGATGGTACATTTATGATCTTTCTATAACATTCTCAGGTATGAATGGAATGTGATTCCCTTCCTGGGTGCTCACTACCACAGCCAGTGCATTAAGACTTTTAATGAAATGGTCTAGAATCGAAATCGTTGCAATGAATAAACGGCTCCACTGACTGTTATCCAAGGGCTCAGCATTTCCCTCAGCTTACTACCTGTAATGCCGGAGTAAAATCCTTGCAACAATAGTTGAAATGATCACGCTTAGCCCTCTGATTGAAATTAATAAGATGTACAGACCAAGTCTGTATACGATTACTCAGAAGTGAGTTTGTCGAGGCTTACTTCCTAGCAAGTGTGCATATAATTGCAGCCTTAAAGGGCCTCACTTTGGCTGGATGATGCCAATAGCTTATGCAGCAATACGGCAGCTAATGTGCTCAGTTTTAAGCACATATTTGCTTGCACAGCAAATCTTGGGCCTGGGCCATAAATTCGTGTGAATTTTAATGATATGCTTAATGGCACCTTCCTATTATTATCCCATCACCAGTTCTTTGTACTCAAACTATCTAGTAAAATCCCAACCGGCTTACATTATGCTGTCCTTGATCCCCGAAGCTTTTGGAAAAGAAAATGGGCAATAAATTCCAGATTCAATATAACCCAATGGAAAAGATAAGACAAGATTATACAGATATGTAGCAGAAGTGACTTATGAATATTGGGACACACACACACACACACACACACACACACAAACCCCCCAAACCCCACACCTCACTATGTTGAAATCATATATGCACTTGGTTTGGCATTCCTAAAATGTATCACTGAGAAACACTGCAACCTATTTAAGACCACACTTTGTTCTGCTCAGCCCCATAGCCTTTATATCCATCAGAGAAATTGCAGTTCGGATAGGATTTAGCAGGTTGTTTATTTATAGATGATGATAACGACAAACAAATCTTTACTCACCGTGCCTTGCAAGCTCAGCAACAAATCCGTATGCCACAGTAAAACGGATGGCCCCAGCTCAATAAATATAGCTATTGTGCAAGTCCATTGTCATCAAATGACTGGGATAATACGAGAGCATATTCCTCAGCTTACACTATCAGTGATACTTCTGCTTACTGCAGTGATATATGTCACATCAGACACCTGGTTCTGTCCTGGAGTGCCATGCACTGATTCATGCATGCAACAAACTTGACTATACCATTTGCAACCAAGTTTGCAGCAATACTCTAGCCTCGCCCTTCCCACCTCACCTTAACTCCAAATGATGGGCACCTTTTTCTGCTTTTGGGATCAGACAGTTGCATGCACATGTGAAGATAAACTATCTGTATGCTTCAAGTGAGAAATTTGAAAATGTAAAGGGGTGGTGCATTTGAGACAACACTGAAATAATTTGGGTGTCCGATCAGGTGCTGGCATATTGGACAAGGAGTTTTGATGCCCACCCAATGGAGATGAACTTAGAAGGATGAATCACATTGTTCATGAGATAACCATAATGATCTCTTAGCAGCCAGAACACACAAACTCCTATAAGGACCCACGGCACAGTCTAGAAGTAAAAATCTCCAGGGGGAAATCAACTAAGTTTTATGCAGGGTAGAGCCTTTGAAATGAATGAACCTAACATAGTCTACTCTGAGTCACATTTAGTTGAATACCACCCATTGTCTCTAGTCCTGTCCGGTTGTCTCTCTCAGTTTTGGAATTGGAGAATACATATTCCGAGAACAGGGACCTATCTTCTTTTCCTCACTCTTTAAATGGGCACTTAACATCTAGAGCAGGATTTTCCAAACTTGGGTCTCCAGCTGTTTTGCACTACAACTCCCATCATCCCTAGCTAGTAGCAGCAACAGGTCAGGGATGAAGGGAATTGTAGTCCAACAACACCTGGAGGCCCAAGTTTGGGCATAGCTGTCAACTTTTCCCTTTTCTTGCGAAGAATCCTATTCAGAATAAGGGAATTTTCCTTAAAAAAGGGGGAAAGTTGACAGCATGAGTTTGGGTGTTAGTTCAACAGTTAGATGTGATCCAGCAAATTCCACTCCCAGCTGGCTAGGGAATACAGTATGACATTAAATAATCTCTTGTAAGTGAAAGAGGCACCATTGGATGAAACCCATATTTCACTCTTTCCCACATTTTTCTGCTTCACAAAAAGAGTGGACATGACTGAACCAAAGCGAAGTGAGTTTATGCCCCATAGATTTTAAAGAGGAATAGTTTGTCATGTGCTTAGCAGTTTCAATGAGATCAGGGGCTATTGAAAGTTGAAATTCATATACAGTGGTACCTCGGGTTACATACGCTTCAGGTTACATACGCTTCAGGTTACAGATTCCGCTAACCCAGAAATATTACCTCGGGTTACAAACCTTGCTTCAGTGTGAGAACAGAAATCGTGCTCCAGCAGCGCGGCGGCAGCAGGAGCCCCATTAGTTAAAGTGGTGCTTCAGGTTAAGAACAGATTCAGGTTAAGTACGGACCTCCGGAACGAATTAAGTACTTAACCTGAGGTACCACTGTAGATGTTTTCTCATTTAGGGAACATCCTGTATCTGTTTCTTCCACATTCCATTTCCAGTTTGGGACTTGAAGGACAGGAAAAGATCAGCTTGCCTACTGCACATTCTCAATGGAACTCTGTCTTTAGCTCAATTTTTAAATCTAAAGAGAATTTTCATCAGAAAGGGAAGATGTTCAAAGTATGTTTAAAGACAGCCCACCTATACTTTTACCATGCAGGTAACGAAAGAGAAAGCTTTCTATACAAGCTGAGAGAAATTAAGCCAGAATATGACAAAGTCTGTATGAATCTCAGATATGAAGGTCTTGAAACAGTGGCCATTATTTTAAAGGTATGAATGCAAAAACAGATCATGCTAAAAGTCTTTATAAAAATAAAATAAATTAAAACGAAGGATGCAATTTTGACTCTCTGAAAATATATATACATTTTTAAAGCTTTTTCATGATAAGTTACTTGACGTAATGTTTTCTAAATGTGCTATTCTGGTTTCCTTGTAAGATGCGGATGGTCTGAATCCTGACAGGAGAATAAAATTAAATTTGACAGTAGGAGGAAAATGAAAACAAGATGTGGTCTTAAATTTTGTTTCCCAGAAAAGTAGAACAAATTGAACAAAATTACAAGTGATGTAGCATTATTTATGTGTCTGGATCACTAAAGTAATAACTAATGGAAGTTTATGACTACAAATGAAATGGTATCAAAAATTTACCATAAATATCTTGATTATAGATTAATAATGAAGGTATATCATTCTAGTGTGGCAAAAAAAGGCTCTGGTCTGAAGTTATGTTCTGTATTATAGCTTTTTTGCATGCATCTCAGAGACAAGCAGTTCTATTTGTTCTGTTTTATCTCATCATCCTGTTTCATAAAAAGCTAAAAAGAACAATGCAAGAGGGTGTGTTTACTCTCATTGCTAAAAAAAGAAAAAGAATGAATGAACAAAGGAGCCCCCTAAGCTTGATCACCTATGGAATAGAAAATGCACCTCTTTGTCTTCATTTATACTGGGGACACTCAAGGCATGCGTGTAGCTGACACCATGCCCTCCAACATTTCTCCGATGAAAATAGGGACGTCCTGTTTAATACTAATAATACTACTAATACTACTAATAATAATTTTATTGATACCCTGCCCATTATTACATTCAAAACTTCCTTATACAGGGCTGCCTTCAGATGTCTTTTAAAGGCTGTATAGTTACTTATCTCCTTGGCTTGGATGTCACATGACTCCATACCCTTCAACGTTTCTCTGATGAAAATAGGGACATCCTAAGGCAAAGTGGGACATTCTGGGATCAAATCAGAAGCCGGGATGGCTTCTGTGAAACCGGGACCGTTCCTGAAAAATAGGGATACATGAAGAATCTATGACATGCAGCCCCCTGAACCCATAACAAGAAAATAAGACTCTGAGCTGGTTATTGAAGACTCATAGCTGAAGGTACAAAGAATTCTCACTAAAAAGTATTTAGTACAAAACATTTTATCTTTGGTGTTTGATCAATGGGTTCCCCACCCCCCCAAAAAGGCATGTTATTAGTCTGAGTTTCATGTATTTTTCAACAGGGCCTTAGGATTGTATGCTAGTGTGTATTTATGTGTGTGTGTGAATGAACACAAACACAGTTAAACAATACTGGATGGTTTGATTTTCAATGGAAAATAATCATAATAATTGACTACAGTGGTACCTCTGGATGCGAACGGGATCTGTTCCGGAGCCCCGTTCACATCCAGAAGCGAACGCAACCCGCGTCCGTGCTTCACGATTTGCCACTTCTGTGAAATGTGCGTGACATCATTTTGACCATCTGCACACGCGCAAGCGGCGAAACCCAGAAGTAACGCGCTCCGTTACTCTGGGTCGCCGCAGTGCGCAACCCAAAAATACTTATCCTGAAGCTACTTCAACCCGAGGTATGACAGTATTCTTATGAAAATATCTTGTAGCCGATAAATAAACAAACAAAGAACTAGTCTAGCAAGTACCTTTGTCATTTCTTTCTGTGGAATAGTATACATTAACATGGGCACCTTTTCAAATTCTTATTAATTCAAGTCATTGCAACCTCAACACAGCTGAGGTGAAATAAGCGATCGAGTTAATAGAATTGCCTAATGGGCACTAGAATTTTTAATTGTGCTTTCTGGGTCCAATTACATCCCAATTAATCAAGAAAATTGGAAGGCTCCAATGAAGTGGGGAGGGGTTTACAAGCCAGATCTGAATTCATGCATCAGAAGGAGAAGAGGCTAAATTCACAACTTGACTATTTCTCTGTGTTGCAGTTTAATGGGGCAATGGTGCACAGACAATTGCTTTCTGCTGCCAGAAAGGGTTTAATTGTGTATCATACCTTCTGAGTATGCAGCATGCAGTTTTTCATTAAAATGCCACAACTGTGTGGAACAGCACACACTTGAGTGTGCTAAAGACCAAGGTTCAATCCCTGGCATCTTCAGATAGGCTTGGGAAAGCCATTGTCTGAAAAATCAGAGAGCCTCTGCCAATCATTTTAGACAAAGCTGAGGTAGGTCAACCAATGACTTGACTTCGGACAAGGCAGCTCCTATGTTCTAATGCAATTTCAGAAGCTCACATTTGAAAGACCCTTCACATCACATAGTTGGTCAATGTGAAGATAGGTTTTTCTTATTTCCAGCTAGACTGGTGACTGGGCGTGGCAGCCGAGACCATATAACATTGGTCCTGAAAGACCTATATTGGCTCTCGGTATGTTTCCGAACACAATTCAAAGTGTTGGTGCCGACCTTTAAAGCCCTAAACAGCCTCGGCCCAGTATACCTGAAGGAGCATCTCTACCCCCATCGTTCTGCCCAGACACTGAAGTCCAGATCCGAGGGCCTTCTGGCAGTTCCCTCACTGTGAGAAGTGTGGTTACAGGGAACCAGGCAGAGGGCCTTCTCAGTAGTGGCACCTATCCTGTGGAACGCCCTCCCATCAGTTGTCAAGGAAATAAACAACTATCTGGCTTTTAGAAGATATCTGAAGGCAACACTATTTAGGGAAGTTTTAATGTTTGATTTTTTTGTGTGTTTTTAATATTCTGTTGGGAGCTGCCCAGAGTGGCTAGGGAAACTCAGCCAGATGAACGGGGTATATATAAATCACCACCACCACCATCATCATCACTTCTGTTTGTTAGTCAAGGTCATGAGTGGGGATGTTGTTGTACTCCAACTTCCATCAACCTAAGCTAGCAATGTCAATGGACTGGGATGATGGGAATTGGAGCCTAACAATTTCTGAAGTGCCACAATATTCCAACCCAAATCTAGTTGAACCCGCGGTAAGGAAAGACAGGAGATCTTTTCAATAAGTACATATACAAAAATGGCAATCACAAATAGAGACATGTGCATGGAAATGTTGACATTTCATGTCCAAAGCCTGCTGGTAATTAGAGATTGCTGGGATGAAGCAAAGGAGAGATTGAAACAACAAACCACAGGACTTCCTAAAACCAGTTGCACTGGGAACGTTCCATACTGAGAGGTTTAATGTGTAGCAGCTCATATTGCAGATGTTTGGTTCCTTGCTATGTCTCCACAGTAAGAAATTTGTTCATGGTGACATTCACTGCATTCCTCAGGGTCATTGGTCAGCATAGGGAAGGACCTCCAGTTGTCTGAACTGCCATCGGTGACAGCAAAATGGAACCTCAGCAGATTATTTTTCAGTTGAATCAAAGCAGCTTGCAACATAAAAAGAAGGAAATTATTAATTGTAACAATAAAAAAATGGGATGCAGCATTAAACTTGAGAAGCGAGGTTTTACTTTGCCAATACTGCTGCTTTAGATTTGTTGTCAGTTGTTTTAGATTGTGCGGTTTAAATTTTGTGTTTGTATTAACTAGGGATGCTTAAGGAATTCAGTCTTCATGAACTCCAATAGGAACTGACCTGACCTGAACCTAATGTGCAGTTTTGAATGCAATTGTCCATGGGATTTTATCCTATGGTGAATGATGCAATACAATTCCAGGCACAAAGATCTCTTTTTTAAAATGAGCATTTGGGAATGAAATGCTTTTAGAACTATTTCCTTTAAGAAAAACAGTGTTCAGTGTAAATATAAATTATGTACTGTACTATGGTTCTTTTCAATGCAATTTAATATTGAAGTGGGATGGAATGGGCACAAGAGTAAACACATGGAAGTGACCTGGATCAGGAAAATAGATCTTTCTCTCTGTAGCATTAACCTTTGTGTGTGTTTCATTCATCAACTGAGGTCCTGCTCCAAATTTCTTGGCTGTCTGAGGCCTTGCAGACTTCAATAAGGAATAGGGCTGTTTCAGTAGTGGAAGCCATTCTGTGGATCACCCTGAGGGTTTGCTGAGCCCTCACAATTCAGCGTCCCCAAGCTTTTGGGCCAGCGGGCACATTTGAAATGTTGAAAAGTTGTCATTGACACCAATCCCAAGATAACTGTCATGGGCATGTGGCGTAACACAATATGGCTGCCACTTTGAAAAGAAGAGGAGAAAGAGGCAGTGGGAGATATGCAACTAAGTTTTCCTCAGAGTACATCCACTGAAATTAATGGACCTAACTTTCTAATGGCCAATAATTTCGGTGTTCTACTCTGAGGAAAACTTAATTGAATACTACCAGGTGGGTCATCCTCCTGGAAACCCAGAAACCAAGCAGTGTTGTGAGGAATGTCAACCAATCAGGAAGGATTATAGAGTTCAAAGATAGAACCTGATAGTTAATAGATGTTAAATAGGACTTGATATGGGACTTAGGTAGGGGTCAGGTAGGGCTGTAATTAACAACAACAACAACAACAACAACAACAACAACAAAACAAAAACTTATTATTTATACCCAGCCCATCTGGCTTGGTTTCCCCAGCCACTCTGGGTGGCTCCCAACAGAATATTAAAAACACGATAAAACATCAAACTTTAATAAGTTCCCTAAACATTTCTAAAAGTCAGATAGTTGTTTATTTCCTTGACATCTGATGGGAGGGCATTCCACAGGGCGGGCGCCACTACCGAGAAGGCTCTCTGCCTGGTTCCCTGTAACCACACTTCTCGCAGTGAGGGAACCACCAGAAGGCCCTCAGCACTGGACTAGGTGCCTGCTTAATCTCCTTTGGCAGAGTATTGCACAGAACAGGGCTGATGGCATTAAGGGGTCTATTTCTTCTTTCTATAAAGCAGTGGTGCCCAAACTTTTTTCAAGGAGGGCCAGATTTGATGAAGTGAAGGGCCATGAGGGCCAACCAAAGTTGTTTTTTTTTTTAGGATTGAAATTGTTGAGCTTTTTTTTTTTTAAGGGTTGAAGTTGTTGAAGGGTTTTTTGAGGATTTTACCCCATAAACTGCCGAAGGGGCTGAATTAGGCCCCCGAAACGGACTTTGGACATGTCTGTGGTAGAGCCTTTGGCCAACAAGGGAATCAAAGGTGTGCTAAAGGTGGGAAAGGAGATTGCAGAGGAGCTGAATGGATTGTTTGCATCTCTCTTCAGAGCAGAAGACTCGCGAGTAACATAAAAGTAATAAGGTGAAACAGGAGAGATGCGAGCCGGGAAGGGCGATGGAAGGGCCCGGCCGGGCGGCTACTCACCTTGCAGATGGTGCGCCATCCCTTTGGCCCAGGCGAGGCTGCCTCCTGCTCTCGGCGGGCCCTCCCGGATGTCGGGCTCCGAGGGCGAAGGCGCCCCTCCTCGGCCCCACTCCACCATGCCCATCTGCAGCACGGGCCCCGCCAGCCGCCCTGGCCGCTTCGCCCGCCTCCTCCTTGGGCTCAAAGCCGGCTCCAGGTTGTCCCGGCTCCAGGCCTGCCTCAAGCAAGACAAGAGCGGCTGCGGCGGCAAGCAAGACGAAGGAGGAGGAGAAGGAGAAGAAGCGCCGACAACGACTCCGCTGCCACTGCAGCCCAGCGGGTTCCGCAGCCGCCCCAGCTCCAGATGCTCCAGGCCGCCGGGAGGGCAAAGTCCCGCCATGGCCCCCCGACCCTGGATGAAGGCCGCCGCCGACTCAGAAATTTTCTCTCAGGCTGGCCGAGTAACGGCGCAGGAAGGGAGCACCTTCGCTTTCTCCACCACCCGCCTTCCAGCCCCCCATCCCCGCCCACAGCGCGCCGCCCCGCAGGGGGAAGCGGGCAGGCTGGGTTGGCGGCTACGGGCCACATGACGAGGTCTGGCGGGCCGGATTTGGCCCGCGGGCCTTGTGTTTGACATCCGTGCTATAAAGTGAGCCTCGCCAACTTGGGGAATGGTCAATAACGTTCCTGCAGATAATCTCAGTGACTGAGCTGGGATATGAGGGTTCAGGCAATTCCTGAGGTATTCTGGACCTGTGTTGTTCAGGGCTTGTATCCCATCTTTCTTTCCCGACTAACACAGGTCTCAGTTATTTCAGTGGGTCTACTCCACACATGACTAAGGCTGGATCCAACCCATGGGACAGCTAACTTACTCCAGCTCTAACTCATTTAATCCCTGAGATCCTCAAACTGAACTGAATCATCAGCAGTCCCAGAATTCAATTCATTCTTTACATGCTGATAATAGGCCTGGTGATACTGAGAGGCTATTTGCTCATGGAATAGTTACACCCCCTATAACACCATAGAAGCATGAAATCAATCAAATAGGAGGGAATACGTAGAAGCAAGATAAGCAGTACTGACTCAGAACCAAATCAATACAGTGGTACCTCGGGTTAAGTACTTAATTCATTCTGGAGGTTCGTTCTTAACCTGAAACTGTTCTTAACCTGAAGCACCACTTCTGCTAATGGGGCCTCCTGCTGCCGCCACGCCGCAGGAGCACAATTTCTGTTCTCATCCTGAAGCAAAGTTCTTAACCTGAAGCACTATTTCTGGGTTAGCGGAATTTTTTTTTTTTTAAAATAAAATATTTATTATAGTTTTACCAAGAAAAACACATAAATACATACCACAAAACAGAAGAAACAAACATGACCAGAAATACAAAAAAGATACACAAAAGAGGTCAACCAAAAATCATCAAAAAATAATAATAAAACACATAAAAAAGAAAAAATCCAACTTTTAACTTTATACTTATTTTAACTCTGTTTCTTGACTTCCTCACATCTCCCTTTTTTGTGTTCCCATTTACCCAATCAGATTCAGCAAATCCTTACCCTCTTTCAAATCTCATTGTCAAATATATAGTTCAACCTATTATGTCTCCAATCCTTCTTCTCTTTTTAGTTCATTCTTACCTATTCCTTATAACTTAGTCACTTATATCATATTATTTAAATTTGACATAATATAACTAGTCTTTCACCCTTTTTTTAAATTCATCTATGCATGCTCCTTTAACTTTGTCACTAATGCCGTATTATTTTAAAATCCAGCATCATTTTAACATTCATAAATTTTGCAGTGTTTCTGCAAATAGTCTTTAAACTTCTTCCAGTCCTCTTCCACCGACTCTTCTCCCAGGTCTCGGATTCTGCCAGTCATTTCTGCCATCTCCATATAGTCTATTACTTGCATCTGCCATTCTTCCAAAGTGGGTAAATCTTGTGTCTTCCAATGTTTTGCGATGAGTATTCTTGCTGCTGTTGTTGCATACATAAAAAATGTTCTATCTTTCTTTGGCACCAATTGGCCGACCATACCCAAGAGAAAGGCCTCTGATTTCTTAAGGAAGGTATATTTAAATACCTTTTTCAGTTCATTATAGATCATTTCCCAGAAAGCCTTAATCTTTGGGCACGTCCACCAAAGGTGAAAGAATGTACCCTCAGTTTCTTTACATTTCCAACATTTGTTATCAGGCAAGTGATAAATTTTTGCAAGCTTGACTGGGGTCATGTACCACCTGTAAATCATTTTCATAACATTCTCTCTTAAGGCATTACATGCCGTGAATTTCATACCGGTGGTCCACAACTGTTCCCAGTCAGCAAACATAATATTATGACCAATGTATTGTGCCCATTTAATCATAGCTGATTTAACCGTTTCATCCTGTGTATTCCATTTTAACAGCAAGTTATACATTCTTGATAATATCTTAGTTTTAGGTTCTGTTTCCAATTTTGATTTCTCCACCTGGAAGCCCATTTTTTTGTCCAAATTATAGGCCTCTCTTATTTGATAATAATGCAACCAGTCTCGCACTTTATCTTTTAGTTTCTCAAAACTCTGCAATTTCAATTTGTCTCCTTCTTGTTCTAATATCTCCCAGTATTTCGGCCATTTGGCCTCCATATTGAGTCTTTTCAAAGCCTTTGCTTCCATGGGTGACAACCACCTTGGGGTCTTATTTTCCAGTAGATCTTTGTATCTTATCCAGACATTAAACAATGCTTTCCTGACAATATGGTTTTTAAATGCTTTATGCGCTTTAACCTTGTCGTACCACAGATATGCATGCCACCCAAAAACATTGTTAAAACCTTTTAAGTCTAAAATGTCAGTGTTCTCAAGAAGCAGCCAGTCTTTCAACCAGCAGAATGCTGCTGATTCGTAGTAAAGTTTGAAGTCTGGCAGGGCAAACCCACCTCTTTCCTTTGCGTCAGTTAATATTTTAAATTTTATTCTGGTTTTTTTGCCCTGCCAGACAAATCTAGAAACATCTCTCTGCCACTTCTTGAAACAATCCATCTTATCCACAATCTGCAATGTTTGGAACAAAAATAACATTTTTGGCAACACATTCATCTTTATAGCTGCAATTCGACCCAACAAGGAAAGCTTCAATTTTGACCATATTTCTAAATCTTTTTAAACTTCTGACCAGCATTTCTCATAATTATCTTTAAATAGGTTCAAATTTTTTGCTGCCATGTTAATCCCCAGATATTTCACTTTCTTGACCACGGTCAACCCTGTCTCATTCTGAAACCTTTCTTTTTCAGTCAGTGTTAAGTTTTTCTCTAATACCTTAGTTTTTGACTTGTTCAATTTAAATCCTGCCACATGACCAAACTCTTGAATCAATTCTAATACCCTTTTTGTACTAGACTCTGGCTCCTGTAATGTCAAAACCAAATCATCTGCAAAAGCTTTCAGTTTATATTGTTTGGCTCCGACCTTGGGTTAGCGGAATCTGTAACCTGAAGCGTATGTAACCCGAGGTACCACTGTACTCTGGAAAACTGTTCTCTAGGGATCTATCACATCCACTACAAGAAGAGAACCTAGGGGATATTTTTGTTTTGTTTTGTTTATAAAAATCACAAGCTGCTGTTACTGAATCAGAATTAAGATAGAATCTGTTCTGTGCATGGCACAGCACTATTTTTCTTTTTTTTTAAAAGGTAGCAATATTTTTGCTCTTCATTTTGCCAACTGGAAAATCACTCAAAGTCATAAAAAGTGTACTGTAGCAGACTAAACTAGCTTAGGGCTGTTCCAAGAACTTACAAAAAGATTGCCCGAGGGCATGAGAGATGGATAGCAGAAGTGGGAGGTCTACAGTTCTTTAGTGGTCCAGTGTTTGTTCAGTTTGAGTGACATTGACAATCCTGACCATAAAAGAGGAGAAGGAAGAATTTTCAATAGCCACCTGAACTGGCATTTGAGGAATCAAGCAATAAAGGAAGGTTTAAAGAGAGGGGGGTTTCTTGGTGACTTGAAAACCACCGCCTTTATCATCCTATTCACATGGCTTTCTGTCACTGCTTGAAACGCTTTCACTCAGTGCAAAAGAGACAGGGATCATCTTTAATTTATAGCACTTAGCAGAAGGAGAATGAAAGTGAATAAATCTGTGCAAAAAATTCTCTTTGTACAAATTTCTGCTAAACGAAGTATAATTTGTTTGTTGACAGAAGTGAAAGGGGAGGATGGGAGGAGATGCTAATGAACAATTAGCCTGATTGAAATTGTGCTAGAGATGGTTGGTTTTTCAACATGCGTATTTATTCATATGTGGCACTCAATTGCTTCTGCTTTCATAGAAGATGTTGACCCTATGCAAATGTAATGCATAACCATGATTTGTCTTCCTTAACCATGGTTAGCATTACATCTCAAAATCTAAACCAGAACTAGGGAACCTGCAGTGCTCCAAATGCTTTTGAACTACATTTCCTATTAACCCCGTCCCCATCCCCAGATACGGGTGATTAAGGTTGTAGTCCCTCAACAACCAGAGGGCCACAGCTTTCCCATTAATGACCTAAACCATGGTTAGGGGTTGGCAATGGTTGAGATCAATGATGTGGTTCATCCTCTGTATCAATGTCAACTAGGTGTTGAGAACTAATGTAGCTAGTGGTGGCTAACTGTGAACTAAGAAGTCCCTTAGGCAAGTCCATTGGCACATCTGTGGGAGAACATCTTGGTTCAAGGGGCAAGGAAGTGGGGCTTGGAAGCAGAGACTGACAGTCACAGAGCTATAATGAATAAAGGGTTATTTGTCTTGGTAAGTTGTGGAATCAATTGACCTTTAATAACTGGAGAGGCACAAATCTGCCAGTTCTGATTTCCCCGTTTCTCAATGTTATCACCTTAAATTTGGTGGATACAATCTCTGTATCAGTTTGAGAGTGTTTCTCCACACAAAGTTCTCATGAAAATTCATCATTTTGGGGTGCATTCCTCCTAATATACACATATTTGATTTCCCCTTGTGTATATACACATTTATTTAAGCAATTCCCCCAAATATAATGCATTTCTATAGCTTGTTTTCATAAACACATGCATTTTTATTCCTACTTTCCCCTTATACTCATTTTGGTACAAATTATTTTAATTGGAGAATGGATTTTGGTACAGAAAGTCCACTTGCCCATGTTGCAGAAGCAATGTGGACTGGCACTGTCCCCCCTGTGCAACCCCATGGGGGTGCTGGGTGTGGGGCCTGCTCATATCATAGCCTGCCTGAAAATTGGCCAATCACAGGCAGGCTACTGTGCAGGACCTTCCCAGAGGAGGGGGCAACCACATCAGCAGATGCACCCAGGGAATAAATAGAGGGCCTGCCCAGACCTCTTCACCCAGTTTGTCTTTTAGGTTCAGAAAGTGCAAATGAGGAAGGTTCGTATAAAAATGCAAAACAAATAGAATTTGTCCTCCATATAGAGGACCCTCTTTTAAGCTACCCAAGTCACAAACAGGCAGACAATCCTGAATCTCTGAAGAGAGTACTCATATCTCCTATGGAAGAGGTATGCAATCTCTCACTTGGTACATAAGAGCAGATGCTCAGAAATCGGAAGTGTGAGTCACGACCACTTCCTTCTGCACACCCCACCCCCACCCCGTGTTGCAACATGCAAAGCCAGCTTTGCTTTCATATATTTGAAGCAAATGAAGCATCCAATATGAAACTGGCTCGCTCCCAAGTACTCCAGCTTAACCGATTCATGGAATAATTGTACATCTGGAACATCTACTCGGAATTGCAGGGTCCATTGACAGCTGGTCATCTGCCGCTCCTTCAGTTCTATTCATCATACTTTGCACAGTTATTTCTTTGGTGAAGGATTCCAAATCAAAGGCTTGTGATACTAATTTGATCATTCTTGTAATGACATTTCATTTGCCTTTGCAAAGTACACAAGGAAGTGCTTTGCTTGCCTGGGAAAAGGCCGTTATCAAATTATGTTTCCACCTTTTCAATCCACTAATGATCCCTGCTGTGTAACAAACATGCCTGTCATTCAAGAGTTAGAAGCATTGTGGGATGTTTATTATTTCCATTTCTAATTTTAAAGGGAAAGCTGTTACGCACAGAGCATTTTTGCGCATGTGGCAAATTATGTGTACTTTAGCTAGGAAAATAATTATTAGGGTACATTTGCTTGTATGGAGTTTTGTATGATGCCACTGAATAAACCTTGAAACCAGTGAATGCAACTGTACATCTTCGCCTTTTCAACACAGAAGAATCAGAGCAAGCTAGGAAACCCAAGGTCACAGACAGAGCTAGGTTAACCCAACAGGCTCCATAGAAAGCTAGAATCAGAGCTGGAAGGGACCACAGGGATCATCTAGTCCAACCCCCTGCATGAAACCATGCGTTTCATGGTTGAACAGGATTTAAACCTGAGTATACATATCCAAACATTCTAACACATGGTTGTACAGCCCATAACCGACAAAGTCAAATGGGGTCCACTGCACATTTGTCATAGTTGCTGTTGCCTAAAGATACCCCCTTCTCTCCTTTCTGCCCTCTCACACACATTGCATATGCAGCCCGGGGTTTAGGGGGGAAACCAGGAGACTTGTTGAGTTCACGTGTTAATCTGACCCTTCAGTTCCCAAAACCAGATCCTGAGTCAGAAAGTGCCTGACACAGAAAGACCTTGGAGTCTACTCCAGTGCCAGTCCTACTCAGAGTAGACATATTGAAGTTAATAGACATGATTAACTTAATTAATTGCAATGCGTCTGCACTGAGTAGAACTGAATTGGCTCTAACTGTTGGTTTCTGGAGCTTGGTGCATCTCCCAAAGTGGTGCCTTCCAGATGTTTTAGACTACAGTTCCCATGATCTCTGACCATGGGAGATGATGGTAGTTGGAGTTCACAAAATATGGAGGTCACCATAAGGCTGTTCTAACCCATGTTCAGACACCAGCATGCACGTTGTGTGATCCTCATTTAAAGATGATGGTGTGTCCTGAACCCCTGGCCTACCTTGCAGAAAGTCAAGTCCCTAGCCCAAGGTCAATCCAAGTGTCCAAAGTCTAAACCGAAACACAGTCCCACAGAGCTTCAGGAGCCTTCAAGCTGAGGTCCATCAACATGGACAGTTGAGCTGACATAGCACCTCACCTCTGCTGCCCTTACATATGGTACTTGGCATGCTGATTGCAGAATCTGGGCTTGAGGAGGCAGGTGACCCTCACCTGTTCCAAGCCTACTCCAGCTGAGGAATCACACATCTCCTCCCAGAGCTAGCGAGCCCCACCTGACCAGCTAGGGAGCTGGGGTTTGGGCCGTTGCCTGCCTCTGCCTCCTGGAGTGCCTTGCCCACTACAATAATAATTTATTATTTATACCCAGCCCACCGTGTTTGTGGAGACAGGGGCCCCTCTGACTCTGGGTCCTGCTGCTCTGGTTCCTGTGCACTGACCCCCACCCTGTCATCATCTTCCATCACCCCATGAGTACTTCCTACACCAACCTCTCCTTCCATATCCCCCACTTGCCCTGGTGTGTCCCAGTCCTGGCTACACCCCTCTCTGGGATCCTGTTCCCTTTTTCTTTCTCCCCGTTGTCTTGCTAGTTCTTTCCACTGCTGAAAGGCAGTTGAGACACAGTTGTAAAGGAGAGTAGCTCCTGTAGAAATAATGGTGCAATTCAAAGTAGTAATGAACAACTGGAAAACATTTTGTCACTTGGCACAAATCCAAGTGCTCAGATTGCATCTTTTCATCCTAGGGTAATACACTACTTACACTATTACTATTAGTCTCATTTAATTAGTAACCTCCTCAGCCAGCATTTCACATCCTTAGCACCCTTGTTTGGGAATCACAGAGAATTGAATGCAATTAAGCACAATTACTTTAAGCTTGCATCACTGTAATCCAATTACTCAAGATGTTTAGTCATTTAAAGCCAAATCCATGGGAAGAGATAAGTGCTTGCAACTTTGACTGAATGCCCTTAACTCCTATTAACATCAACGATTCATAAAATGTCTTCAGTGGCACACAAAAGATCTGCCTCCTAACCCCAGCCCCTTTAGAGTCAATGGGAGTTGGGTGTCTGACTTCATTTATAAACTAATCTCATTCAAGTCTAGCTGCAAACAGTGAATACAGTTTTGTTGACTAAAATAGGTGCAGATTACCTTAGGTAGATGAACACATGAGCCCAAGAGTCACTTTAAAATGTGATTGTCAGTACCTGGAGAGAGAGAGAGAGAGAGAAATGATATGGGTTTGGTTGTCACAATATTAATCTGCGATTGGCAGCATCCAGATGTGAATATTGGCATCCATCAAATTTTGGAGCATACTTATATAAGGGTGCATAATTCACAATGTTACTTTTCCCCACTTAGAAATCTGGTCACTATGTAAGGTAGCAGTTTGAGAAGTTTAAGCCACAGCCAAAGTCATATCCAGAAATATTTACCTCAAAATACAAAGCAAAATATAGAGGTGCTGTGCAGATGACATCAGTAAACCTGAACAATGATCGAGGTGCCATTTAAAAAAAAAAACACCCTGTAGATTTGCTGAAAAATGATAGGTTTTTGTTTTTGTTTTAATTTGCCCGAGGAATTTGAAAACTAGCAAAACTGATGTTTCCTCGATGTTTGTGAGCCTTCTCCAGCCATTGGTGGAGCTGTTGTGATGTCACTGAATCCTAGGAGGGGGTGGATAGGCTGATGGAAAGCAGCTCATAAAATATGCTCTTAAGAATTAGGGGCGGGTCTTATTCTGATAGATGGGAGGGTGAGAAGTGAGAGGCTTTGCAGGACATCACAATTACAGATAGGTAGCCGTGTTGGTCTGCCATAGTCAAAACAAAACAAATTCCTTCCAGTAGCACCTTAAAGACTAACTAAGTCAGTTCTTGGTATGAGCTTTCGAGGTATCTGAAGAAGTGTGCATGCACACGAAAGGACATTACAATGTTAGGGATGCAGGAGGTCCAATAACATAGTGGAGGAAACAGGAAGTCAGGGAAATAATATACTTTTCTTATTAATTAGTTTATTTTATTTGTATTCCACCCTTCATCTGCAGATATCTGGGCAGTTCGCAATACAAGATATGGAAGCACAGTAAGCAGGAAACTTTAGAAGTCTGTGGCCTAAATGATTTTTCTAAGCCAGAAAGCCAGCCTGATGCAGTTGTTATACAGTTGAACTAGGGCTGTATACACACCATACTTTTTAAAGCACATTTGAAACCCCTTCTTTTCCTCAAAGAATTATGGGTGCTGTTTTCCCCCCTCACCAGATACAATTCCCAGCAAACCTTAAAAGCAATAGTACCCAGAATTCTTTGGAGGTGCTTCGAATGAGGGTTAATGTCCCCCGATGCAAAATGTGGAGAACTAAATTTAAGATTTAAAAATGAGGAACTGGGAGGACTGAGATTGACAGATCCTGTCATGAAGCCCATTAGATGTTCTTTGGCCACTCACAGTCTCTCAGCCAAAACTACCTCACTGGGTTCCTGTTAGGATAAAATGGGGATGGGGGGGGGAGAGACTCACATTTGGCACCTTGAGCTTTTTGGAGGAAACATGGAATATAAATGTAAGAAATAAATAATGATATAACAACGTTTAGTTATTTCTGTTTTTCTTTTTAGAATTTACACATACCTCCATGAACAGCATGTGGCTAAAGGGGGGGGGGGGAATCCACCTTTATTCTTGCCATCAATTTCAGTGCTACACATATAATAATAATCTCCATTCAGCATCACTTGCACCATTGTAATTTTTTTTTGGGGGGGGGGGTTGGGGGGAGGAGGGGAGTTAAAAAAGAGAAAAGCTTTAAAGGTTCTCCCCTCTTTACAGCATCTTATACAAACAAAGAACTAAAATCCATCTCCTGTTAAAGGTAGAAAGTTGCATTTTAAAAGAAAGCATGCTGTTGATCTTAATTGGGAAACCAGACTAATAGAAGTGATCAATTTCCCTGCAAAACCCCTTTTAGAAACCTGGGCTAAGAAAGGACAATGAAATACATAAGCAAATGTGTGATTTCTGTAGTTGATCATTCACCATGCATAAAGCCAGCTTGGCTAAAGCTCACTCTTGTACTGGTTTTACTCCTGTGTAAATTGATTGACTTCAGCCAAGCACCGTCTGCAATATTCACACTGGATTTACACCTCTGAGAGACGAAAATATGGCCTGCTGACTCCTTTATACTTGGCATGCATATTACCGGCATCTCTCAATGGAAAGTTTCAAGTTTTGACCACCCTGTTGCTTAACTTATAATGCTCTTTTTCTGCATATACCTGTAAACCTAACTCTTTCACCACATGGCCGCAAGTTAGCTGCTACTTTTGTTCACAGTCAATGTGCTCCCCATAGATCTAATTAAATTACTTCCCTCTGCTGAATCTAGTGTTTAGATTATAGATGCACATTTTAGAAAAGACTATGTGTCTTACCAGATACAATTGGAACAGTGTCTGCTGTGCACCCATTGTGCATGTAAGTGTAATGCACTTCTGTTTTCAGATGAACTTAATTCACTAGGGCTCAAGTTCAATCCTATGTGAGGAAACTTTCTCCTGTAGATAAAACAATCTAAAAGTATGTTGGAAGGAGAAGAAGCAGTAGTAACTGAGCTGGTGTCATTGGATTTACAACATATGCCTCTGTAGTGGGCAGTCTATAGCCAAATGATGTAAGATCTATTTAATGGAAAATATGGGGGTTTTTTTTAATAATATGTTTTATTTGGTTTTGCATATTATATATTTATAATCATACCACCACACACCCAAAGTTACAAAATTCTCCCAAACCTCTGGACTTCCCACCTTCCCCTCGATGAGTTCTATCTAAAACTTTTCTACTGCGTCTTTTTAAAACAAACTACCGTATTTTTCACTCTATAAGATACACCAGACCACAAGATGCACCTAGTTTTTGGAGGAGGAAAACAAGAAAAAATATATATTCTGAATCTCAGAAGCCAGAACAGCAAGAGGGATCACTGCGCAGTGAAAGCAGCAATCCCTCTTGGTGTTCTGGCTTCTGGGATAGCTGCGCAGCCTGCATTCGCTCCATAAGACGCACACACATTTCCCCTTACTTTTTAGGAGGGAAAAAGTGAGTCTTATAGAGCAAAAAATAAGTTTTTTTTTGTTTTGTTTTTTGTAACTCCATTGTATCCATAGTTCTTGTTACATTAAAGTGTTATTGCAATCCCGTTAATATTATTATTTCTACCCCGCCCATTTGGCTAGGTTTTCTTCCTGGCTGGGCAGCTTTATTAAAGTTTTGGTCTGCCTGGTTCCTGAGCTTTCCGGTCAGACTTGCCATTTTGGCATAGTCCAACAGCTTCATTTGCCATTTTTCTCTGGTAGGGACTTTATCTTCTTTCCACCTCTGAGCTAAGAACATCCGCGCAACAGTTGTCACATACATAAAAAGTGTTTTCTGCTTCCTTGGAAAATACGGGGTTTGCTCTATATGCTCTTAACAGCAATATCAAAGGTTTTAGCCATGCGCCGAGGTGTGTTTCCCTCATTAGTTCAATGCCAGCCATTCTTATTAATCCCCCTTTTCCTGCCCTGCTTGCAAAACACATTTATCTTCTCTTCTTTCCTCATTAACCTCTACCAACCACCGAGAAACACAGACATAATGTTACGCTTACACCATCTCCCTCATCATTGCCTTATTTCCATACCACCTTTGCAGACATTTCTCTAACTGCAAGAGGCTGCAGGTTCACCTTTTGCTAACAAGGGATCATGGCTTGAATGTAAGCAGTGTACTCTGGCTTGTAAACGTTCCCGTTCGGCTTTTCCCCTCGCCTCCTCACCCCGCTGCCACCCACTGCTGAAATCCCACAATACTGGAAACAAAGGCAATCAACTAAAACATGTGGTATTAAAACACCTCCGAAGACAAGCTGTTCCCATTCTCAGAGGAGGGTAAAATGTTAAGGAAAATGTACCGGCAGGATCACGAGCGTGAATTATGTTAGGTTTATGTAATGAAGACAAGAGAAATACCCCAAGGTTAATTGAACAAGTCTCGGTGGACCATGTCTATTATAGTATGTTCCTGCCATTGCGATTTTCTTTGTGTGCAAATAAAACTTCTTTTTGCTGACTGGATCTCATTTCTGTTTATTTACGGTATCCAGTCTTCTCTATTGAAATCCAAACTTTGATATGCTTTATTACGTTCATGTGGCCTTCTCTTTATAGAGCCTTGGGCAGAGACTAAGGGAAGAAAAATGGAGAGGTCTATGGGAGGAAAATAGACCTACTTATTGAGCATTCGTTCTGATTTGTCAGTGGGGAGATTCGATGACATTGCATCAAAGCAAGTGTTATCCCACACTTTCTAACATATTTGACCATCACTTTCCTTATTGCAAAAAGCCAACAAATTGGGGGTGGGCGGGTTTTGGCACAGGACCTTCTGATCAACTATTGTACATCCTGAATTTGCCAGTATGTGACTGAATCCCACCTGAAAATAATAACAGTCTGGAGCCCCCCCCCCAAAAAAAGAAAGTAGTCTGACCACTGAGAGTGCGCAGCAGCTTGAATGCAAACTGATCTATAACATCTTTGTTCCATTCTTCAACCTCAAAAAGAGGCTTTCAGGGATGAGTAATAATATAGCATTTGCCCCAAGATTTCAATCTAAAAGGCAGAACAGAGAAGGCAAAGGGATGGGGATTGAGATACAAAAAGCTCTCAGACCCTGGTTTTTAATTACAAATATTTTTGTAAATGTTCTATCTAATAGGGAGGAGGGAAGCAAGTTTCCTTCTTCACCTGAAGAACAGGGCTAGTTTCGTCTCTCCCTTTCTGTGAGGTGAGGGGTAAGGTAAAGGTAAAGGGGTAAAGGGACCCCTGACCATTAGGTCCAGTCGTGACCGACTCTGGGGTTGCAGCGCTCATCTCGCTTTATTGGCCAAGGGAGCCGGTGTACAGCTTCCGGGTCATGTGGCCAGCATGACTAAGCCGCTTCTGGTGAACCAGAGCAGCGCACGGAAACGCCATTTACCTTCCCGCCGGAGCGGTACCTATTTATCTACTTGCACTTTGATGTGCTTTCGAACTGCTAAGTTGGCAGGAGCAGGGACCAAACAACGGGAGCTCATCCCATCGCAGGGATTCGAGCTGCCGACCTTCTGATTGGCAAGTCCTAGGCTCTGTGGTTTAACCCACAGCACCACCCGCGTCCCTGAGGTGAGGGGAGAAGCTCTCAAAGTAATGCCTGTTATTCTGGCTCATGGTAGAAGGCAGAGTTATGATGTCCTGCAGTCTCAGAGCAACTGGGCGCTCTTCAGTGAGGTTGTTGTGAAAGTTGCTTTCTGCAATTCCAAGGGGAAAGGGGAACTCATACATCTCTTTGACTTTTCATGCTTCTTCTAGAATGATAGCCACTTGTGATTCAGCTGGTAAGGCCAAGTCCATGCCTCTGTCTATGAGGATATGTTGCATAAATTGCTAGTGGTGATGTGATGCACAGCTCCCATCTGAGGTCCTGACACTGATCATTTCAAAATGATGAAAGGGCACAACCTTTAAATAAATTTTGCAAGTAAGTCACCAACCAATAATGTGAAACAGAAGCACTGAATATTATCAAAGGAGAAAAATATGTGCTTGTTGTTACCATGTTTTAATGGCTCATAAAATTGTCATCTGAGGCTGGCATTTACCATAATTATAATAACTAAACCCCTTCATCTTTAAGAGGAATTCCATTAACTGCCTACATATGACTCCAGCTGCGGTATATTCTTGCATGAAACACAAATATATAATTCAATTGTTTAAGGTTTGTTTTGTTAACTAATTAAAAAGGGTTTTTTAAAATACAACCAAATGAATGTGTCATTTTGGTTTTGGTTTCATGTCTTATTCAAAATTAATGTTGATATTTTATATTTCCTAGTGTTTACTATTAAATGTTTTTATCAGGAAAATACTAATATATTTTTTCACAGTTCCCATCCTGATTGGGACAGGGCTCAGACTGCGTTTGTGGTGTCATATTTCAGACCTAATTTAAAGTATATGAAATAGCTGGACTTTTAAAAAACATATAAGTAAAACAGATCTATTTACTTATTCAGAATGCACTGCCACAATGTAAAGGGGTTATGTTCACATATGACAAACACAGAGGTTTCAGGATGTAGCATATACAGTATATGATACGGCTTTTTGAAAAGGAGTTTTGAGAAAGAGCACCTGCAAATTTCTCACACACGCACCCAAGTAAGTGGAAGTGCTTTTATGGATCTGGGCTCACTTTTTTCATGGAATGATCTTCTGCTGGGTCAGAAATAGCTCTTTAGTTAGTGGGAAGGGAATTCTACTACGAAAAGGGAGCTTTTCCATTGAAGTCAGAAATATCTGCCCACCTGGGATTCCAGGTCGACAACTGTTTCTGCATGGCGGGACCAGGGAGGCTGCCATCTTCCGGCACGGAAGTGATAGTCACCTGGCTCTACACACTTCTAGCCACATCAGGCCTTCAGGTAAGGGCGGACAGGGCCCACTTAGCCAATCAGAGGCAGGGACCTGAGGAGCTATGGCCCACTGGTGTTGTTGGACTACAACTTCCATGACCCCTGGCCATTGGTTATGCTGGCTGTGGCTGATGGGACACATCTAGTGGACCCAGGTTTCTCCATTCCTGATTGTAGTCAAAGAGTGATGCACATAATATTTGCATGTGGTTAACAAACATTTCCAGATGTTTGAGCTACATTAAATGTCCACTGTTGGCCCGTTCACCTGTCAGTGCATTGTTTCCTCCGACGCTCAACAGAAAATGACAATAAAGATAGCATGCTATCTAAAAATATGTTGAAGTTGAAATGGTAGACAACCACAAATCCATCAGCTAACGGACAAGTATCTTGCAACTATCAGAATATATTCCCCACCATAAAAGTTCTCTTTTTGTTTCCTTTACTCAATGTTAATAGGGAGCCTGAAGTGTTTACCTTCTCTTGGTTACATCTAACAGAAAGGAGATGTTCACCTGGACCCAGGGGGTTGAAGATGCCTCTTCAGCTGTTGTCACACAGCAGTTTATTATGTTGCATTCCCCTAACCATTAATTTCCACATTATATTTGAGCTTCCATACAATGTAAAAGGCACTTCCAGAAATATAGCAGAATGTAGCAGAAGTTTAGCACTCATTTCTGTGTTGTTTGCTTCTGGGGCGGGGGTGGGGGCGAGTTTGCAAATAACATGGAAATGAGTACTAAACTTGTGCTATGTTTCCTGAAGTGGTTTTTGCATCATGCAAAAGTTCAACTATAATGGAGAAATCAACAGAGGGATGTCAGGAAAATTGAATGGAATGCTGTGGGAATGCAGCCTTTGAGAGATCTAGTCTCTTTAAAAGAGGCATAGATGATGATGATGATGATGATGATGATGATGATGATTAATATACTGCCCTATACCCAGAGGTTTCAGGGCATTTCACAGAATAAAATCAAGATATACAACCACAAATACATAATCAAAATAAAAACAACAACCCAATGACCTCCCTACTAAATTCTGATTGCACATTAGTTTCAGAGATGCAGATCAGATCACTTGCTGACAGAACGGCAAATATTATTTAATATTATATTATTTATACAGTGGTGCCCCGCAAGATGAATGCCTCGCTAGACGAAAAACGCACAAGACGAAAGGGTTTTTCGTTTCTTGAGTTGTTTCGCAAGACGAATTTCCCTATGGGCTTGCTTCGCAAGACGAAAACGTCTTGTGGGTTTGCTTCCTTTTTCTTAAAGCCGTTAATACCTGGGGAATCCACGCTCCGCAAGACGAAAAAATCGCAAGGCGAAGCAACTCGCGGAACGAATTAATTTCGTCTTGCGAGGCACCACTGTATTTAATATTATTGAATAGATTAGACCAATAGCAGACGGGAGAAGCCATATAAATGCTCTCTCAAAGGCTGCATTGCTGTGGCAAAACTGGATGGGGCTAGGCAGTTGCGAAGTCGGGATTGTGCAGATTCACCAGCAAAGCCAATCTAGCACTCCCAGCAGAGTGACTACACAGGTCCTGTTCCCACTATGTCAAGGTAACTGGGAGAAATGCTTGTGTGGAGACGATGTCTCTGCCCAACCACAGCAGCCACTACTTGATGAGACCACACTGGAAGAAACCTAAACTGGCTTGGGACTAGGTTAAGGATTACCTCCTCCCATATATCTATTTGAAACCTTGAAATTATCTCCTGAAGTCCTTCTCTGATTACTCTAACCAAATGGGATGCAGTTTGGAGAGGGACTTTTCAGTGATGATATGGTAGATATGAGATGTACTCTCTAGAGAGACTTGCCTACTGCCTATATAGTATTATTTCAGTGCAAGGTGAACTAATATTTGTAAAGATATTAAGTTAGCATTTTTAAAGATATGTTCATTTATTGGCATTTTCAGATCTATGACATTTTTGTGCTCTTTTGTACTTTGTTGTATTTATTTATTTTTCTTCTGTTTGCTTTGAGCCAGTGTGGTGTAGTGGTTAAGAGCGGTAGACTCATAATCTGGTGAACTGGGTTCGATTCCCTGCTCCTCCACATGCAGCTGCTGGGTGACCTTGGGCTAGTCACACTTCTTTGAAGTCTCTCAGCCCCACTCACCTCACAGAGTGTTTGTTGTGGGAGAGGAAGGGAAAGGAGATTGTTAGCCACTTTGAGACTCCTTCGGGTAGTGATAAAGCGGGATATCAAATCCAAACTCTTCTTCTTCCTCCTCTTCTTCTTGAGCTGCATGTTCCCCATTTGCCTTCATGCTGCATTATTTTTGTGGTATTACTATCATTTGTATTAAATTTACTGGAAGACAACCAGAGGACTTATTTCATGAGCAGCATATAAATATATCAATAAATGCATATATTTGACATCTGCCATTACCATTTTGCAGTCTCCAGTGGGTGGCGTGGATCCTTATCTTCCCCCACAGGGCAAATTTCACAAGGATCATTCACCTGATGTCACAATGATGCCTGGTGATCTGGTTTTGTCCACACAGCTGTTTGGCTGAATATTGGGACTTGTGAAGTGCTCAGCTGGTTTGGGGGACTTGCATAGCTCTGTGCATGTTTCTGAGGAGAATTCAGGGAGGCAGAGATTAACTCAGTCAGCAATGTGAGAGTGTGCTGCTGTGAAAGCCCACTCAAAATAACAATTCCCCCTTCCCTCACAGAAGCTGATTTCTAAACTGTTTAGTGTTTTTTCCCCCACCAGATCAGCCAATCCATATCAGAGGTTTCATCACAAGCATAATATAATATAGACTATGATTAATGAACCAAATAACATATGATGGTATACATAATATATGCATATTAAAATAATTAAACTCTCTGTTGCTGAGTAAGGAAGATTTTAAGCAACAACCATTGAAAAGCAGGGTAATTTATAGTATTTTAAAGGTCTATAGATTAACAATAAAAATCGCTTGTTTTCACCATTTACTGTTTTGTTTTTACCTTGTCCTGTTCCCATACTTTTATTAATGCAAATCAGACCTGAGTCTGCTTGTCAATAAATTCCCCTTGTGAGTAATGGCATGAAATCCAGTTTCTTATTTGCTTATATTTTGGAAGTAACTAGCCTTGTTTCTAGCTTAACCAGATTGTTACTTGGAATAATGGGACCTAAGCCACAAAACGAATATGTTATATGAAGTCTTTTTTAAAAAAAAATTGGGGTAAATTATATTTATAGAGTAAAAACTGCTGGCTGATGAAGAGAGAAAAGAGTGTGGCTGTAAGATACAACTAGCAGAAAAGCATCATTTTCAACTTCTCTACTCTGAATACCCTTTCCCACCAAATCACATTTGTCTGTTATGGCCTTCTTCAACTTGGAGCATTCCTGATGTTTTGGACTACAACTAGTCAGGGATGGTGGAGACTGATGATTGTGGAGGGACCAGGTTGGAGAATGTTGATGTCAGGGACCGTGCTGAGGAGGGCTGAGGAATGGTGGGAGCTTCCCACTCCCCCTGCTCCGGATCCTGAATCTTCCCAGGAGCAGGAGGGCAGTATAGATTTGGAACAGTGGTTTGCAGAGGGACATAGTTCAGAAGACAGCAGCTGGGAAATACTGGATGGGGAACAGCTAGGAGAAGGAACACTGGAAGAGAGAGGGTTCACAGATCCACAGTCTCTAGACAGCATTCACACACACCCCTTCTCCAAAGTCACAGAGAGCTCCAAAAGTGACAGAACAGAAAGCACAGAGGGTACAAGCTCAGATTACAAAATGTAGAAGTGACATAGATTAATTGGGACAGAAGGCTATGGGACCCTTAATTGGAGCGCTGCCATTCTAGGAGATGTGTTCTTTGTTCTCTCACTGTGATTATTAAAGTTTCTAACTGGCAAGAAGACTCCTTTTCCTTTATTCTGCTTACAGTATCTACTGCCACGGGGGAGGAAGCCAATTCCCTGAAGCCTGACAGTTGACCCATTAGATGAGGACATTGGGTTTTTATTGCAAGGCCATGTAATGGTTAAATGAACATGTCACACATTCAGGGCCAGCTCTATCATTAGGCAGAATGAGATGATGAGTGCCAAATGCAGTAGATGCCAGAGGACACCGGCAAAAGACGTTGGCTGTTCTTTCTAACCCCTTGCCCCAGCTGTTGCTCTCTGTTGGAGGACAGAGCTTTGCATGCTACACATGGCCCACCTTGCATCTCCTAAACTAGCCTGTGGCTTCTGAACAACCTGCCACCACCAGTGTTGTAAGAATCAGCTGCCAGTTCATTTAAATGAAATGTGGTGTCCTTTACTGCAGTCAGCAAAACGTATTGGACTAGTCTTTCATACTATGGAATTTATTCAGGCGTCCATGGAGATAACTGCAACACTTTGGCTTGCTTTTAGCAAAATAAAAAGGCTGAAATCTGCCTACTGGAAGGAGGTAGCATATATGAATATGGATATTTAGATCTGTCTTGTCACACTGAAGAATAAAACAGAAATTAAAGTGAAAGTAGGAAGGTGCTTGGAAGTTAAGCTGCATCCTAATGATCAGATAATGACATTCTAGGGATGTCTGCCTTCAGGAGTTGTGGAAGCAAGAAACCTTGTTAGATTTTAAAAAGGAATTGGCAATATTCATGAAGATTGCAATATGATAGGGCTTATTAGTAGCAGTTTTCACAGAATTTGGAGGGTCCTGTTCAGACCAGAAAATGTGCAGGAGTTTTTAAAGAAATTAATATTCAGAAAGGCGGGTTTATTTTCTCTAGTGAGCAGAGACTACAATGGAGAGATCCCTGTTTTTTAAAATTCCACCACATTTTGTTCTTCCTGTCTCAACATTGTAATAGGAAAAGTTTCTGTGTTTCCCAGATCCTGTTCAGTATAAGATCAGTGTCAAATTGGAAGTTATGCTAATTTTTTGTATGCAATTAACGTGTCTGGGTTTTACTTCTAATACAGTGGTACCTCGGGTTAAGTACTTAATTCATTCCAGAGGTCTGTTCTTAACCTGAAACTGTTCTTAACCTGAAGCACCACTTTAGCTAATGGGGCCTCCCGCTGCCACCGTGCCACCGGAGCACAATTTCTGTTCTCATCCTGAAGCAATGTTCTTTACCTGAAGCACTATTTCTGGGGTTGTAAACTATTGCCGGGGTCTGTAATCTGAAGCATCTGTAACCTGAAGCGTAGGTAACCCGAGGTACCACTGTATAGGATAGCTGGATAGCTCTAATAAGGATGGGAACCATGACACAAAAGCATGGGAAGTTACGGTAATCATTTCTGACTATAACCTAGTTGCACTGAAAATTGAGCCCATGAAACTATTTTTCCTTGGAGGGAAGGGTCCATTGAAGTTTTCAGTGGAGGGGTTTTCATGAGCTAAGGGCTTAATCAATTCCCTATGCATAACCCTGTAGCTGTTCATTTAAAGTAAAAATCAGAGAGACATTAAATGTCTGCACGGTTTTAATGTATCATCTCGTTTGGCCTTCAGAATGCTATCTTCCTCTCACAGCAGTTTTGTAAACACAGATTAGTCTGAGATATAGCACCCAATCCAATAAAGTTGTAGACTGATCTTAAACATGTTTACTTGGAAGTTGTTGTTATTGTTTAGTCGTTTAGCCATGACCCCATGGACCAGAGCATGCCAGGCACTCCTGTCTTCCACTGCCTCCCACAGTTTGGTCAAACTCATGTTAATAGCTTTGAGAACACTGTCCAACCATCTTGTCCTCTGTCTTCCCCTTCTCCTTGTGCCCTCCATCTTTCCCAACATCAGGGTCTTTTCCAGGGAGTCTTCTCTTCTCATGAGGTGGCCAAAATATTGGAGCCTCAGCTTCAGGATCTGTTCTTCCAGTGAGCACTCAGGGCTGATTTCCTTCAGAATGGAGAGGTTTGATCTTCTTGCAGTCCATGGGACTCTCAAGAGTCTCCTCCAGCACCATAATTCAAAAGCATCAATTCTTCAGCGATCAGCCTTCTTTATGTTCCAGCTCTCACTTCCATACATCACTATACTTGGAAGTAAGCCCCTCTTATTCAGTGGGGATGACTACCATGCATAGGAACATTTCAGCCTCATTGGAATCAAAAGAGCAAGTTAGTAATGATTATCTTAAATCATTTTAATTTCACTGTGACCGAAGTGTGCTTAAGTCACTTCATTGTTAGTCCCATTGAATTCAGTAGCAAGACATGTGTTGGATTCAGGTTACACATTTCACATACAAAAGACGAACAGGTCAAATCAGTGATGATACACTGGGTAAAAGACTTGGGACATAATATACAAATGATAGACTGGGAGAAGTTATGGAAAGCATATTTGAAATTTATGGCATGTTGTACACTGAAAGAAAATTACATGAAAATGATGTACCGGTGGTATTTGTCTCCAGTTAAGTTAGCAAAAATGTATAGAATGAGTTGAAATACCTGCTGGAAATGTAAAGAAAAAGACGGTACCTTTTATCATATGTGGTGGACGTGTAAAGTAATAAAAAAAAAAAAAATTGGGAGATGATATATAATGAATTGGGGGGGAAATGTTTAAAATAACTTTCGTTAAAAAAGAAGCAGCTTTTTTATTTAGAAATATAGGTACAGACATCTCAAAGGATCAGAAATGAATTTTTATGTTTGGAACAACAGCTGCTCGGATGCTATTAGCCCAGAGATGGAAGGAAGGAACAACCCCAAATTGAGAAGGATGGCAAACCAAGTTGATGGATTATGCCGAAATGGCAAAATTAACTGGAAAGCTCAGAAATCAAGAAGACAAGAACTTTAAAAAAAAGAATGGGGAAAAGTTTATGATTTACTTACGAGACCACTGCAAGCAAGTTAAAACATTGGCAGGATTTTAACCACACTTGTAAAGTAACAGAAAGAATGGATAATTTAGAAGGAAAAAAATTGGATAAATCTTGATATGCAGTTGTAAATATTATCATTAGGACCCATGGAAGGGATGGGAGGAAGTCTGGAGATTCAGAGCAATGCTGATATTTGGACTTTGAATTGTTGTTTTTTTAGTTTGTAGTTTATATTATTTAAAATCAAATAAAAATTGTGTGTGAGAGAGGAGGGGGTATTACACATTTCACTGGCCTGAGGCAATAGTGTCCAGCCCTGGACAGCCCACTGAAAATAATGGCTGAGTAGGAATTTGAATTTGTTTTCCAAACCCAAGTCCAATAATTTAGCCACTAATGTAAGTAAATTTGGAACATGGCCACCCCCAATTAATTCCTGAGGGCACTATGAGCCACTTCCACAGCAGATCAGCTTACAGCCAAAGTGCTTATAACAGCTTCTCTTGTGCTTTGTGATGTACTGCTGATTTCAGTTGTGTATGGATTGCACAGGAGAAATACTTAGTTGATTGCACCTAAAATTGTTAGCGTGAGAACTCCAGGAAGGTCACTGCTGTGCTTATGTAGTCCTGTAGAGATGACGATGGATTGGTTTTCATCTGTACACGGGTTTCTACTTTTCGAAGGACTTTCCTAAGTCACCTTTATACTACACGTAATACCTTAACTTTAGAGCAGAATGAAAAATCACAGTTATGCCCTACTTTGAATTAAAACATCTATTTTTATCATGCACTTTGATAGGTTTTAGTGAATAATCTTAAAGTGAAACAAGTTACGAAAATGAAAGAGAGAGGGAGAGAGGAGACATTTTGTTATTTCAGGAAATTGATATTTCTTTCATCTTGTAACAATCTTTCCCGTTTAACTCTTTTCTCTGATAAACCATCTCATTTTGGGCAATGATCTCTTCCACATTTTTCTTCTGCCCATCATCCTTTCCCAGCTGTTAATTTTTTGCTTTACCCTTCACCATTTTTCTCATTCTCTTCCCTCAGTTCTTTAATTCTAAGAGTTTTTCTAAGATTTAGCATGATAAATCAGCTGCACTTTGCTTATCTATCCCTCCTTTTGCAGACCCCTTCACCTTGATGTCATTTTTATTTACCAACGTTTTTTTATTCCTACATTTATATTACTTGCTTTTCTTCTTGTTTCTTTTCCTGCTTTTTTTTTGAAAGCTTTTTGTATATCTGCCGTCATCCAAAACTATGACTTGTGCTCATGAACTCATTTTGTGTTTCTTTTAAGAACAGATTTATACAGTTCTCTCATCTTTTCTACGTTTGCATCTTTCTTCTCCATTCAACTTTAAATCAGCTTGTATGTCTCTATTTAAACCAAAGCAATGCTCTTCATTTTGACGGCGGGGTGGTGGTAATTGTCTCCTTCTCTTCCCCCACCATTTGTTTCTAAATTTCATGGGTGTGGTATTTAATCTTGATTAAAAATGATGTTTGCTTTATCATTTTTTTCTTTACTAGTTGGTTTTAGCCCATCATTCAACAGAAATTGTTTAATTAACCACTTCTTTCTGTTCAAAGGAAAGCACCAGTTCTTATCCAGCTTAATACTGTTCTCTCTTTCATAATATGTTTTCACACTTTTGTTTTCTCTTCATTTCCTTAACTTTTTAAATACTCCTTTTTATATTCTTGTTAATAGTCTCCTCCTCTGTACTGTAGTGGGAATTATCAGAGCGGCTTTTTGTTATTTACAATTGTCACATAAGTTATCTTAGTCTTTGGTATTAATTATCGTAATTAGACTGAATCGAGTTTGGGAGGGCCTTCCAATCCTGTGATTTTATAGCTGTAAGAAAAGAGATCACTAAAAGAGTTAATCTTAGCCTGGAAGATGCCATTTAGTTGAGAGATTGGCTAAAATGTTGATCAAGTACAGGTGATGAGTTGGCTTTTTCATAAGGGGAGAAAACGTATGAGAAACTGAAAAACAGGCTTTGGCTTAGCACTAATTAAATTGTAACAATACAAGAGTTTCTTGTAGAATAGGCTAGATTGTGAAATAAATAAGTTGGGAAAAATCAACTGAAATAATATGATTTATCCCAATAAATAACAGTGATGAAAGTTTTAAAAAAATATTGAAAGATGTTCCAGTAGCACCTTAAAGACCAACTCAGTATAAGCTTTCTATAAATGATTTATCCTATTTAGAGTTCCTTGGGAAACTTCCAGAACTGGTCAAGTTTGAGAGAAAAGGAGAGAAAAGAAAAAGAGATAATTATGAGCAATTCATATGCAATTTCTGAGCATTTTTTAGGATTCCACAGAAAACAGGGAAGAAAAAATTTATGACTGAATTCATGAAAAACTAGCACACAATGGAAATAGGACGATCTGCTCATCCATATTTTGAGCTCTCTTAGAAATTTTCTTCCTTTTTTGCAAGTGTATTCTATGAGCAGGGAAGTGATTATTTCACTTAAAACTTGATATTGCATCTGCTGTATTATCTTCATTTATTCTTCTATCTAATCATTTCCAAATAGCAGCATTCAAAGCAGATGCAAAGTGAAATAGCAATGTGGTTCAATAAATCCTCTTTTTAAAAAGTATCTTCAGAAATGCATCTCAGACTGCCATCTCTCCAGTAGCACAACTGGCACAAACAAGGAGGATGGAGATTGAAATAAATTTTATGGACACTGAGGTAGCAGTGCGCAGCAATTCTTTCAAGTCCTCATAAGTTATTACCTAGAGCTGTTTCACTAAATTAATGACACTGACACTTTTAGCCCGGAGATTATTTTCCAAATTTGAACATCAAAAAGCTAAGAAACGTAATAGCACACTGAACTTTTGCATGTTAAAAGAATAATTGCCCACAGCTCCAAGCTACAAACTGAATAGGCCTGCAATTATTACAATACAGGATTCCTATTATGCGGTAGCACCATTAAATAAACACAATAGTTTAAACCTAATTTTCTATATTATGCCACTCATACTTTATTCTATACCATCGTTTAAAACTGAGCCATGATGGAGACAGTTATCTCTCTATGTTAATGAACCTGGATGCCATGCAGATGAAGTAACTTTATGTCTCTTTTGAAGTCAGGATGGATAATTCAGAAGAGTTGATGCTTTACAATTCACCCAAGGTGTGGTACTATCTGATCATCATGCAAATCCTAACATAGTCTGGTAGTTAATTCTCTACTTCAAAAGTACTATAAATATTGAAGAGTGAACAAATTATTAATTCACATAGCAGAAGCTATTGCTTCTGGTTTTAACTGTTTCATTATATCTCATTTCTTCAGTTGACAGCCACTTTGGCAATCATTTTGGCTTTCCCCTCTCTCATGCCTGCAATATGAGGGGCTTTCTCCACTCTTACTCCAGCAGTGGGTAGATTTGGAAGCTGGCCTGCCACCATTTCTGGGCTCATTGCTTGTCTCTTTCCACTTCATGCTGCCACTGCTGCAGAGCCCAAGACTGACGACTTCTTTACCACCTAATACTCAAACTGGGAAGCCAGTGTGGTGTAGTGGTTAAGAGCGGTGGACTAGTAATCTGGTGAACTGGGTTCGCGCCTCCGCTCCTCCACATGCAGCTGCTGAGTGACCTTGGGCTAGTCACACTTCTCTGAAGTCTCTCAGCCCCACTCACTTCACAGAGTGTTTGTTGTGGGGGAGGAAGGGAAAGGAGATTGTTAGCCACTTTGAGACTCCTTAGGGTAGTGATAAAGTGGGATATCAAATCCAAACTCCTCCTCCTCATCATCATCTTCTTCCCCACTGCCATCGCTCCTCCTACAGCTGATCATGGTAATTTGCAGTGGTGGCAGCACATTCTGAGGCCGGCCACAGAGGAGGAAGTTGATTCTCATCATTCTGTAGTTCACAGTGCCACCTGTGAGTGATCAATTAAATTTCTGCATGAACACAACCTTACATTTTTATTATATGCATAGATATTATTGTTATGTTGCATTATGTTGATGTATTATTGGAGATACACACACACACATTTATGTACATTGTTTAAAGTTTTATTGCTTAATTATGTTACTTAAAATGTGGGGTTTAATAGTAGTAGTAGTAGTAGTAAGGTAAAAAAAAGGTTGCGGCGCTAATCTCACTTTCAGGCTGAGGGAGCCAGCGTTTATCCACAGACCGCTTTCTAGGTCATGTGGACAGCATGACTAAACCACTGCTGGTGCAACGGAACACCGTGACGGAAACCAGAGTGCACGGAAATGCCATTTACCTTCCCACTGCAGCGGTACATATTTATCTGCTTGGACCAGTGTGCTTTCGAGCACCTAGGTTGGCAGGAGCTTGGACAGAGCAATGGGAGCTCACCCCGTCATGGGGATTTGAACCTCCAACCTTCTGATCAGCAAGCCCAAGAAGCTCAGTGTCAGGGAACTGACATCAGAGCGAGGTGGAGGCAGGGCTCCAGAGCGATGCAGGAGAGGGGACCAGCAGGGGGGAAGGAATTCAGCATAGCACCAGTGGAGGAGAGAGGGAGATGGAGGAATTGGGGACAGGGCTCCAAGACCCTTCAACAGAGACTAGTGGAGAGAGCGCTGGCACGCCCCTGCCTTCCCCTTACTTGCGCAGATGAGTTCCGCGCAGGGAACATAGGAGGAGACTTGGCGTCAAACAGCTTTTATGCTGGAAGAGGTTCAAGAAACGCCCACTGACGGATTCTGCAAGTGACTAACAGGTCACAGAGGGCGAGCTCTGAGCCTAAGCATGGTTGGGATAGCAATCTAACTAAACCGAAGGCAATTTACGCACAAGTAACCCACTTACAACCATTACACTCAGAGATTTAGACCACAGCGCCACCCACATCCTTTACCTTTATTACTGTTAGTAGCAGCTGCATTGAATGTAGATTGTTTTTTTAGGTAATATATATTGACTTTTTTTGAGATGTAAACTACTTTGTTATTGAAATATATAAAGGTAAAGGTAAAGGACCCCTGACAGTTAAGTCCAGTCTGGGGTTCTGGCACTCATCTCACTTTACTGGCCGAGGGAGCCGACATTTGTCCGCAGGCAGTTTTTCCAGGTCATGTGGCCAGCATGACCAAGCCACTTCTGGTGAAACCAGAGCAGCACACGGAAATGCCATTTACGTTCCAACTGGAGTGGTACTTATTTATCTACTCACACCTTGACATGCTTTTGAACTGCTAGGTTGACAGGAGCTGGGACTGAGCAACGGGAGCTCACCCCATTGTGGGGCTTCAAATTATACATCTATATATTTATAGATGCTTAACTTAGAGGTAGGGACGCGGGTGGCACTGTGGGTAAAAGCCTCTGCGCCTAGGACTTGCTGATCGCAAGGTCGGTGGTTTGAATCCCCGCGTCGGGGTGTGCTCCCGTCGTTCAGTCCCAGCGCCTGCCAACCTAGCAGTTCGAAAGCACCCCTGGGTGCAAGTAGATAAATAGGGACCACTTACTAGCGGGAAGGTAAACCGCGTTCCGTGTGCTGCACTGGCTCGCCAGATGCAGCTTGTCATGCTGGCCACGTGACCTGGAAGTGTCTGCGGACAGCGCTGGCTCCCGGCCTATAGAGTGAGATGAGCGCACAACCCTAGAGTCTGGCAAGACTGGCCTGTACGGGCAGGGGTACCTTTACCTTTACCTTTTAACCTAGAGGTGTTGTGGGTTCTCCTTCACTTGAGATCTTAATGCAGACCCTGCACAGCCATCTTTTGGACATGCTCCATCTCAGAATTTCCTACACTGAACAGGAAGTTGGTTAGATGGCCTTCATGCCGCTCTAATTTTATATGCCGCTCTAATTTTATAACCCCATCCTCCACTCATGCTACTGAACCGGTTCAAATCAGGACCTCACACATTTAATAATAATAATAATAATAAATTTTATTTATATCCCGCCCTCCCCAGCCGAAGCCGGGCTCAGGGCGGCTAACAACACTAAAACAATACAACATTATAAAACATTATAAAAATGAGTTAAAAACAAAATTAATGGCAACCATAAGCTAAAGTCTTGAAAAGATTGCCAAAGGAGGGAGTCAGGCTGCGCCCTAACAAAAGGCCAGGTGGAACAGCTCTGTCTTGCAGGCCCTGCGGAAAGATGTCAAGTCCTGCAGGGCCCTTGTCTCTTGTGACAGAGCGTTCCACCAGGTTGGAGCCGCAGCCGAAAAAGCCCTGGCTCTGGTTGAGGCCAGCCTAACCTCTCTGTGGCTTGGGACCTTCAAGGTGTTTTTATTTGAAGACCGTAAGTTCCTCTGTGGGGCATACCAGGAGAGGCGGTCCCGTAGGTACGAGGGCCCTAGGCCGTATAGGGCTTTGAAGGTTAAAACCAGCACCTTAAACCTGATCCTGTACTCCACCGGGAGCCAGTGCAGCTTGTATAGCACCGGATGAATGTGATCTCTAAGCGAAGACCCCGTAAGGAGTCTCGCTGCGGCATTCTGCACCCGTTGGAGTTTCTGGGTCAGTCTCAAGGGCAGCCCCACGTAGAGCGAGTTACAATAATCCAGTCTGGAGGTGACCGTCGCGTGGATCACAGTGGCTAGGTCAGGGCGAGAGAGGTAAGGAGCCAACTGCTTAGCTTGGCGGAGATGAAAAAATGCCGCCTTTGTTATAGCTGCAATCTGCGCCTCCATAGAGAGGGAGGTATCGAAGATTACACCCAAACTCTTAACGGATGGTGCTGGCACTAATTGCACCCCCGCAAGAGATGGGAGTTGCCCCCTCAGTCCCAAGTCGTCCCGTCCCAGCCAGAGGACCTCTGTCTTCGAAGGATTTAACTTCAACCGGCTCCCACGAAACCATCCAGCCACAGCCTCCAAGCATCTGATCAGTGTGTCTGGGGCCGAGTCCGGGTGGCCGTCCATCAACAGATAGAGTTGGGTGTCATCAGCATACTGATGGCAGCCCAGCCCAAAACTCCGGACAAGCTGGGCGAGGGGGCGCATAAAGATGTTAAAAAGCATCGGGGAGAGTATTGCACCCTGGGGCACACCACACACCAAGGAGTGGCGGGATGACAATTCCCCCCCAAGCGCCACCCTCTGTCCCCGACCAGAGAGAAACGAGCGCAGCCATTGAAGGACTGTGCCCTGGATCCCCACGTCGGCAAGGCGGTGGTCTAGGAGTTCGTGATCGACCATGTCGAAGGCTGCTGACAGGTCTAGAAGAATCAGCAGCCCCGACCCGCCTCGATCCAGCTGCCTGCGGAGATCATCTGTTAGGGCGACCAGAGCCGTCTCGGTCCCATGACCAGCGCGGAAGCCGGACTGGAATGGATCCAGAGCTGATGTTTCATCCAGAAACCTACCAAGCTGTTCAGCAACCGCTCTCTCAATCACCTTACCCAGGAATGGAAGATTCGAAACCGGGCGGTAATTGGATAGATCTAAAGGATCTAATGATGTTTTCTTTAAGAGCGGGCGCACCACTGCCTCCTTCAGTTCCCCTGGGAATGTCCCAGCGCCAAGAGACAGATTGATGATATCCCCCAGGGGGCCCCGCACCTCGTCTGGACACGCTCTAATCAGCCAGGACGGGCACGGGTCGAGAGGACAGGTGGTGGGCTTTCCAGCTCGGAGGAGTCTGTCCACATCAGCTGGGGATATCCAGTCAAAGTGGTCTAATACTGAACCCGAGGACAGTCGAGGGGCCTCCAGTTCCTTTATTGTATCCAAATTGGCAGGGAGGTCATGGCGGAGCAACAAGACCTTCTCCGCAAAAAAGCTCGCGAATGCCTCACAGCTGTGTGTCGAATTGTTATTTAAATTTGGCTGTCCTTCAAGGGACGTTAAAGACCGAATTATACTAAATAATTGCGCCGGGCGAGAGCTAGCGGATGCAATGGAGGCCGAGAAGTAGGACTTCTTAGCGGCCTTCACTGCCATCTCATAGGTTTTCATAAAAACCCTATAAGATGTTCTTGAAGCTCCGTCACGGGCACCCCGCCATACTCGCTCTAGCCGTCTGAGGTCCCGCTTCATTTTCCGGAGCTCCTCGGTAAACCAGGGAGCCCGGTTTCTGCGGGGTCGCAGAGGGCGCTTAGGTGCGATCTCATCGATGGCTGCCAGGAGCTGGGTATTCCAGGCCTCAACAAGCTCAGTCAATGAGTCGCCAGGGGGAGAAAGGTCCCGCAAGGCTTGACGGAATCTATCAGGGTCCATCAGCCTCTGCGGGCGAGCCCAAATTGGCTCGCCACCCAAGCAGGGTGGGGGTGGAACGTCAATCCTGGCTTTCAGAGCATAGTGATCAGACCATGGCACCTTCATTGAAGGAAACATGATCACATCTATACCGATGCCAAAGATCAAATCCAGCGTGTGGCCTGCTTGATGTGTGGGGCCCGAAACAAACTGGGAGAGCCCTAGTGTCGCCATGGAAGACACCAGGTCCAGAGCCTGTGAGGAGGGAGTGGCATCAGCATGGATGTTGAAGTCCCCCAATACCAATAGGTTAGGGAACTCCAAGGCTCCAATTTGCATTTTGTTCAATAGGAAGACAATGATGTTTCAATAAGATCATATGTAGCCTGATCAGGCCATGTCACCAGTAGCCTGGCCTTTAGATGGTGTTAATCAGTAGCAGCCACCAATGGGTTGGAGTGGAGCTGCTCTCCTGACACTGATGTAGCTTCAGCTTACCTAGACTGGTCTGGTCTGGGGCAGGGCAGTCATGAGATTGGGGCTGCAATGGAAATCTGGCTCTTATTCAGAGAGATACTGGATCTGCTTAGATGCATTGTGTAATACCTCAAGTCACCATTTTATTCTGTGACATATAACTTCTGAGTGATGCTTAGGCAATTGAGAATCAATACCTTTAGTACCAGGAAGGACTGGAGAACTTAACAAGGTTTTATGAAGTATGTAGCATGCCAAGGATAGTGAGGCATGTTCATTCAAAGGAAAGCTGGCAGCAAAATTGGTATTTAAAAGGATGTATAACCTTTTAAAGGTCAGCCATTCATTCCTCCTTTCTTTCCCTGTCCTGTAGCTGAAATAAATGTCTCCATAATTCCAACAGGGTGTGTGTGTGTTGCAGGAATGGATAAAGGCCTTATACTTAGCACACTGGGCAGACATTTTAGACACCAGCATAAAATATTTTATTTCCTCATCTCCTACACAACCTTAACAAAGTCACCTCGTACTACAACATTTTCTGGCTAGTATAATAATCCAAATGAATAACAAAATTGTAGCTTATACATGACTGGAATTGTCCCTTCTTGGTAGTGGCGCCAGCCCTGTGGAACTCCCTCCTATCAGATATCAAGGAAATAAACAACTGACTTTTAGAAGACATCTGAAGGCAGCCCTGTTTAGGGAAGTTTTTAATGTTTGATGCGTTATCGTGTTTTTAATATTATGTTGGGAGCCGTCCAGAGTGGCTGGGGAAACCCAGCCAGATGGGCAAGGTGATAATAATAATAATAATAATAATAATAATAATAATAATAATAATAATAACAACAACAACAACAACAACATTATTATTATTATTACTATTACTATTATTATTATTATTATTATTATTATTATTATTATTATTGTGGCTGGCCTCACACTAATCCATAATATCATCTCCTGGAGAGGGCAGAGGGGTAGTTTTGTCTGTTTTACTTTTCTTTGATTATTTGTAACATTCAAAAACTATAACAATATTATTTTTAAAACACACACACACAGAGAGAGAGAGAGAGAGGGAGAGAGAGAGAGTCACAGAGAGAGTTATTAGGGTCACAGTTACGTGGGATGGGAATTATCAGCAGAAAAAAAAGTTTTGGGGGCATTATCCAGCCCCAAACTAAGGACTTGTATTTGTGTATATTTGTTTTTTAACTGGGAGAATAGTAAAAGAGACATTTTGGGGGGAAAGTGATAACTTTGGGACTTACGTGTGTACATGTATATGTGTTTGCGTGCATTTATGAAACCTTGAATTCAAACATAAGGACCACTCGTGCCAACTGAAGTTCACATGCAAGCTCTGTGCTGGCAATGCACTGTGAAGATCTTATCTTTAGAATGAAATGACCCCTTGACTGAGGAGGACTTAACCTGTGAAGCAACATGCCCAGGGGTGAGGAATGTTTCCCTCTTATATAAAAACTGTTGTTGTTTTTTCTTGTCCACACTTAGGCTAATCTAGCTGATCCACTAGTTTGTCATATTTCAATAAATATAAACATTACTCAATAAATATTACCACTTAAAAAGGTGTCTTGCGTTTCTTTCTGGGTGTAGGGGAAACCACACTTTCCAGATTTCAGCTGACTTTCAGGGCCATGTACTCTTAATTAGTTAATTATTTGTACATCAGCTTTCAGGACTATACCTCTCTGGCAAAGTGGTTCATCCTCAGAGGAAGAGAGTAACCCAGATTTTAAAGAAGATAACATAGAAGTCCACAATTGCAGCAGCATCAAATAATCCAATAAAAAGCAACAACAACAACAACAACAACAATTTATTTAAGCCCCGCCCATCTGGCTGGGTTTCCCCAGCCACTCTGGGCGGCTTACAACAAAATATTAAAATACAATAGTTTATTAAACATTAAAAGCTTCCCAAAACAGGGCTGCCTTCAGATTCTTTCTAAAAGTCTGGTAGTTGTTTTTCTCTTTGACATCTGGTGGGAGGGCGTTCCACAGGACGGGCGCCACTACCGAAAAGGCCTTCTACCTAGTTCCCTGTAACTTGGCTTCTCGCAGCGAGGGAACCGCCAGAAGGCCCTTGGCGCTGGACCTCAGTGTCCAGGCAGAACGATGGGGGTGGATGCGCTCCTTCAGCTATACTGGACCGAGACCGTTTAGGGCTTTAAAGGTCAGCACCAACACTTTGAATTGTGCTTGGAAATGTACTGGGAGCCAATGTAGGTTTTTCAAGACCAGTGTTATGTGGTCTTGGCGGCTGCTCCCAGTCACCAGTCTAGCTGCCGCATTCTAGATTAGTTGTAGTTTCCGGGTCACCTTCAAAGGTAGCCCCACATAGAGCGCATTGCAGTAATCCAAGTGAGAGATAACTAGAGCATGCACCACTCTGGCGAGACAGTCCGCGGGCAGATAGGGTCTCAGCCTGCATACCAGATGGAGCTGATAAACAGCTGCCCTGGACAGTAAAGTAGTAAAATAGCAACTTAATTATGACTTGAAAGCCTGAGCCAACTTCATATTATTCAGTTAAAAGTACAGTGGTACCTCGTGTTACAGATGCTTCAGGTTACAGACGCTTCAGGTTGAAGTCTCCGCTAACCCAGAAATAGTACCTCGGGTTAGGAACTTTTCTTCAGGATGAGAACAGAAATTGCATAGTGGCAGCGCAGCGGCAGCGGGAGGCCCCATTAGCTAAAGTGGTGCTTCAGGTTAAGAATCGTTTCAGGTTAAGAACGGACCTCTGGAACAGTTCTGAACCTGAGGTACCACTGTAGGTGTAAACATCTATGTCTTCAAAGCCCATTGAAATACCAAAAAGGTGAACTTTCCATTTGGGGATTTCCATAATGATGTAAGCTCGTCCTCAGGTTATAGCAGACTCCAGATATAGGAATCCAACAATCTTTGATTCTTGGACAGAATGATAGGATGGCTGAGATCCTCTCACTGTCACCTGATTGCTGTTTTGCCTTGAAATCTGGACAGTCTTTGTCCTTCATTGGAATTCTAGCAGAGGATTGAAAGTATTCTTCACATCAGTTCATAGAGTTGCATCTACAGATTTGATTACAAATGCAGTTCTTCACTTATTGACTATAGTAAAGGTAAAGGTACCCCTGCCCGTACGGGCCAGTCGTGTCCAACTCTAGGGTTGTGCGCCCATCTCACTTAAGAGGCCGGGGGCCAGCGCTGTCCGGAGACACTTCCGGGTCACGTGGCCAGCGTGACGAAGCTGCTCTGGCGAGCCTGAACCAGCGCAGCACACGGAAACGCCGTTTACCTTCCCGCTATAAAGCGGTACCTATTTATCTACTTGCACTTAAGGGTGCTTTCGAACTGCTAGGTGGGCAGGAGCTGGGACCGAAAGACGGGAGCTCACCCCGCCGCGGGGATTCAAACTGCCGATCATGCGATCGGCAAGCCCTAGGCACTGAGGTTTTACCCACAGTGCCACCCGCGTCCCATATGACTATAGCGTACAGCAAATGTGTGTTCATCCATCACAGGTTAACATTACTAGTTGGAGCATTCATATCATCAACTCAAATACAATGTAATGAAGTGATAGGAAATCAAATGCGTGGCATGTATGCCGGAATTGATCTTGTGTACCAGCATGAAAGCAGAGCTATTGAACAAAAATTCCTGGCACTCAGTCTTGTGTGCTGTTTTTCAGACTTAGAGCTGGTGGGAAAGGAACTTCAAACTGAATTTGTGGTGTGTGACTCTTCCAGATTTGCTATTCACAAATCACCATCTTCATTGCTATGGGGAGGGGCACACACAATTGTTTGCACCACAGAGGCTAAAGCTTTCCCCATACAGCTGTGGTTGCTAGAACTAGGCTCTGGTCATCCACATAATTTTAAAAGATTCAGAATGATGAATGCCCAGCCATATCCAAATGAAAGAGTAATCAGGACAACTTTGGTTAAAAATATGAAGTTTCAGTCTCCTTTACACTTTAATCAGGGCTATCTTTAGCATATGCAGCACAGGGGTGCAAAGATCCGCCCAGCACCCCTAATGTTTGTTTCTTGGGGGGGGGGAGGTCAAAGTTGTTTAGGCAGCGATATCTCTGTCTTTCCGTTTTTGAGATCATACGATAATGAAAGACACCACTAGGGGGCACCGCCAGATACGTTGATTCTGCAGCTCTTCTGCAAAAGAGATCAGAAATGACCCATTGACCGCAATCACCCAGAGATCATGGTTAAGAGCTTAGGCGGCTTCAGCGGCTGAGGCCCCCCAGAATTTGGTATCTGGGTGTACCGCACCCTTTGCACCCCCAGGTAAAGACGGCCCTGACTTTAATAATCAACCTGCTTCATTTTGTTTGCAAGTGTGTGAGAGAGAATGTGAGAGGTGGGACATCTTCCTTGTACTACCGATATGATGTGCATGATTGTGCGACCTCCAAAAGTCTGCTTGAGTTTCTACCCAGAGATTGGATAAGCTCATTCAGCATTTCCTGTAGCAATACTGAGTTGCTAATTTAATAGCTCAAGGGGGAAAATGTACTGCAGGGCTCAGGGACACATTCAGCTAAAGGTAGCTAGTTGAATTAATAAGAGGGACTATGGGAGTTTGATGTGCTTGTTTGCTCATATGATTATTTATTGGTTATTTATTTATTCCGTTTATACGCTACCCTTCATCCTGAAGGAGCTCAGAGCAGTGAGACTTGCACATCACGGATGAAGGCCTGTACATTGCTCTTGCAATGTGTGTGAGAGAGGGAAAGAGAGGAAGAGAGAGAGAATATGCAGTTTCTGAAGGAACTGGACACACACATATACACATTCTGTGTTAGAGAAAACTAGAAATATTATATGGATTGTCAGAGAGAGAGAGAGAGAGAGAGAGAAACAGTTAATTCTTTGAGAATAATTAGTGCATGGAAAGCATTTCTTTGCTAGGTAGGTGGTAGAAATTTGATGGAGCTGAAATTTTAGAAGCATTCCTAAATTTAATTAAATGAAAAAATAAAGTTGGCATTGTAATGCCAGCACTTTCAAACCTTGACATGAACATATTGGTAGCTGTGAGATTTTGACCAGCTTCAGCCCATCTGAAACTGAAGCTGATACAGGCTCGTCTTATCTTGAGCCCAAGCAGAGCGTCGTCACACAGCAGAAGGATAAGCAGTATGTGCTACATTCTTAATTTTATTTACACTCTATGCTGAGAGAATACAAACATGCATCTTGCCTCTGTGAGAGCAGAGAAGCAACTCCTCACGGAAACAAAGAACACCGAGAGAACAATGAAAAACAGGAAAACCAGTGAACGTCACATCCAGTCTCCCATTCCCATGGGAACCCAACAGTAACTCTGACTGTGGAATGCAAAACAATGCCTTGTGACTGCAGTTGCTGCTCAGTGAGGGAAATAGAAACCAACACCATACACTTTTTCAGTGAATTGTTCTTCACCTGAAGTGAAGAAGCACAGCTTGTTTCTGCAATAACAAAATTCTTGCTTTTATAACCTTCTACCTTCTCATTTTTAACTTTTCTGCACCGAACCATCTGTACTGTAACCTTGACATATTTTGTGTCAATTTGCAAAGAAATGAAACAAACATTGATGGAATGACTGGGTGTGTGTACGCACACATTTTTAAGACTACATATCCCATTTTGCAGTGTGACAGCAAGAGAAATACGAATGCATGAAAATAGCTGGGATCTTTTCACAGTTTAGTTAAGAAGCACATCTTACTAATCCTCTGCCAGTTTTTAGACCATGTTCTCACTTTTATACAGCAAAGACTAAGCACTGATTAATTTGTCTAAAAATATATTGAACTTTATCTTTCTGAGAGATCTGGATGATCTCTGGCTTATCTGTGATCAATATTGGCTGTAAAAGCAGAATGGTCAAAATATCTGAAGCGTTATTTCAACTGCATGCACAAAAATTGGAGGAAAACCTTCAAGATTTCTACTTTGTTTGCTCTCTCTTTTGGCAGGTTTGAGAGATTTGTGTGATTCATATAGAGTCAAAGTTACCATCCTTATATACTTATATATTATAAAATGCCAGGAATTGGTAAATAAAATTATTATGACTGATAAGATAAAATTATTTCTGCTGGTAGTACAGTTCTCCCTTCTGGAATGCAGTAGGTTGTATAATTATTTTTTCTGATCTGGACCATATTCAGCTAGCTTCACCCACGTCTTGCTTCCATGGTTTCTGTGTGCATGGGTGTTAATAATTCACTGTAGGGAAGACACAGGGTGGGGGGGGGGTGAATTTGGACAGAAATAAATTCAGAAATGCTCTGTGCTGGACACACAACTGCCTGTCAGTTCAATTGTAATGACAGGTCACACACCTTTCTTTAGAAATCTGTTTTTTTCCATCTCAAGTTTTTGATCCTTTTTTAAAAAAAAATCACCTGCTGTTCATTGTAAATGTGTGACATTTTATTTGATAGTTTTGCCTTTGCCGCCTTAGAGGAATCCTCTGCTAGATACTCCTTGGTCTTTACCATCCTGCCAAGTGTTCAAGCAGAGCTTATCTTTTCTTTTTAAAAAAGTGTGTTAACAACTCTTATGCTAGCTGCACCAGTTGTTGCTTCCTCTTGATAGCATCTGAAACTTTTCTCTCTGGAAGTGTGTATTTTATATAACAGTAATGGTTTAGAAGCCAGCGACCTGCCGTGCTTCTTTTGGGTTCCTTCAGTAATAGCTCCTGCTGAGACAAATGACTACGAGGTCACATACATCTATTTCAGAATACGCCTTCCCTGCACTATTGTCTTCTAACAGCTTTGTCCTTCACATCCTGTGCGCTGAGTCTTCCTAACAGTATTTACCAACAAAAATATGTGTGCACATATCCAACTTGAAGAGCCAAACGTGGAGATACTTAATGTCTTGCTATTTATGTAATAAATCACCAGGTTACTGACGAGTCCTATTGACGACTCCTGTGCTGCAAGGCTAGGTTTCATATCTACGTTTTCATTGCTAAGTAATAGGATGGGGGAGAGAGGCATCACCAATCTCAAACACTACCAATGGAGCTTAATATTAGAACTGATACAGTGCAGTGGTTATTAACATTGGCCCTGAGCCAGAAACTGCTTGCTCTTGATATCTCTTTGGAAGCCACTATGGTCTCAGTGCCTCCTCTCCATCAGTAGTATGGGCATAATCCTGATATAGTTTGGGTGGTTGATTTTTTTTTAATGCCAAAATTATGTATATGAAGCATTGAGGAAAGACTAGGTTCCACAACAGGGGCTGGATCACATGTATGAAGACTTTTATCACCCACCTTTCTCTTCAAGTGGCTATTCCCCACAACCCTAAAAAGTTCCTTCTTGAGGATGGGAGATGCTTCCAGAATAGTATAGGGTTACCAGACATCCCTGGTTCCCGGGGACAGTCCCTGGATTCACCAGTCTGTCCCCGGACAAAATCTGTCCCTGGAATGTCCCCGGATTTTAATTAATGTCCCCGGATTTATGCCTGGGGACTTCCGACGAAGCAACATGGCAGGTGCCATGGCAGCAAGCAGCACCAGAGGTCCCGGCCACGTCAAAGCTCCAGCAAGCCAATCCGCTGGCTGGGGAGGGGGCTATTTAAACTGAGGCACGAGCCAGAGAGCTTTCTTCTGGATCGCTTCCTTGATCAACACTCGCCCCAAAATTGCGCATGTCTCCACTGCTCAAGCACATAGAAGCACATTGACAGCATAATCAAAAAGGCTGTTAGTATGTACTTGACCAGTGGAAACATGAATTTGTTTCATGAGTTTTTCCATTAAAGCTAATTTCTAGAGCCTTTGATTTCATTGTTGAATATATGCCATATGGTGACACTATCAATGCGAGACAATTCCAGTCTTGTGGCTAACATGGACTCTAGGCTGTCCTCAAAAAATATTCAGTTGAGCTGGTATTAGACAGGTTTATTTGACTCTTCAAACATGTGTTTTTGGTTATTTTCAGTTGTCCCACAATTGCACTGTTTTTGTAGTAGTGCATCCATTTCTTCAAACTCTCCAGCCTTGTTAAACTTTCGAAGCAATTTTGGCAACTATATATGGTCTTGTGGGAGTTACAACTAGGGCTGAATGAAAATAATTCCACTAAATGCTCCACTCCATTTTGCCAGATAATTTCAGGGGCTGAATTCTCCAACAGTCCGAAAGGAAGACTAGCAATTTTCTACAGAGATATTTCAGCTTGCTTAATATTGAATGAAACTATGTTGTTAGTTCATGCCAGTGGATCAAGAAGGCAATGGGACATGAGAGGAGGACTGGAAGAAGAAGAAGCCAAGACCACCACTTCGTTCTATAATATTATAATATATTGGCTTGGATCCACATTTGCACACAAAATCCACCAACCTATTCGTAGGTAGAAATGTTGGGGAGGGGACAAATATACGGGGGAACGAGCTGGAATTTTCCTGTTGTTTGCTGGAAATCTCCCTCTCACTTCAAACAACTTCAAAACAGTTCTTTATAAGAAATTTCAGCCCAGCTCTAAAACATGTTTGCTTGACAACCTTAAACTGCGTAACCTCTAGTGGTGGTTTTCTTGCATCAGTGACCCATTAAAAAGCAAATGTCATGGGCAGATTTTTGATACCAGCTCACAGTGCTTCAAACACAGAGCTATGTATAGTCAATTCATGGCAGAACATCAAACCATGATATGCCTTATGAGGAACGGCTAAGAGAGCTGGGCATGTTTAGCCTGGAGAAGAGGAGGTTAAGGGGTGATATGATAGCCATGTTCAAATATATAAAAGGATGTCACATAGAGGAGGGAGAAAGGTTGTTTTCTGCTGCTCCAGAGAAGTGGACACGGAGCAATGGTTCCAAACTACAAGAAAAAAGATTCCACCTAAACATTAGGAAGAACTTCCTGACAGTAAGAGCTGTCCGACAGTGGAATTTGCTGCCAAGGAGTGTGGTGGAGTCTCCTTCTTTGGAGGTCTTTAAGCAGAGGCTTGACAACCATATGTCAGGAGTGCTCTGATGGTGTTTCCTGCTTGGCAGGGGGTTGGACTCGATGGCCCTTGTGGTCTCTTCCAACTCTATGATTCTATGATTCTATGATTCTAATCAAAGGGATGAGAAATCAAATGATATGCATGTATATATGAAATGTCCATCAGAGAGTGGGTAAAACCACAGCACTTTACCAGGATTTGACCTTTTGTCAGGATTGGACAACATCTGAAAGAAAATACACTGGGCTCAGTAAATGACAAAAACAAGGCTATAAATAGATAGGCTGCACCTTCCCGATTCAGTCCCAACCATTATCTCCCTTAGCATCCTAATAGCACTGTCAGCTTAGACATGATCGAAGGCTTTATTTTGAAAATGATGCAGTGAAAAATCATGTACTTTTTAATCCACTTGCTTCTCTAAATTGATCATTTATTTTAGAAATATCGCCTATTCATCAAGCTTTATGCCTTTAGTTCTTTGATGGGAACATTCAGTGCTTCTTTGCAGTGTTTAAGACACAAATGCCAATGTTATTCCGTTAAGCTACTATTAAGAAGACACCAAGTGTGTTCTTAACTATACTTTGCAATGCAAAAAGTAAGTAGCATCAGATTTTTAACTGGGCAATTGGAATAGTTTAATGATGAACTGAGCAAAGGTGTCTCGATGCCTAAGTAAGATGTTAACCCTGATCTTCTCACCAAACTTTATGACTAGGTGTTTTACATCACAACCCTATGCATATCCATTTAGAAGTCCAAGTAAGTTCAACTGAGCTTACTCCCAGGTAAGAATTCAATTTAATAATTGTACTGTTTGCTGCAAGAGATTTGTAGCATACATGAACTTATGGACAATCAAAGAAATATGCAGCTGAAAAGCAGTACATTTAAAGTGATGTTTGTGGTGAAATGGAAAACTGATGATGATTCAGTCATGTCAATAATCTCTGCTTAATACCCATCAAGGAAATATGAATGTGTGGACCAGCCTATCAACACAGGCTTGATGCCCTCAGCATAAATGACTAGAACTGCAGTGTTTAAGACCTCTTCTGGTGTTCAAAGATCTTATATGGGTTCAAGTTCCATAGGGGTATGAGCAAACATACATTGGGCCAACTCCAAATGTATTTGGGACCTCAGCCATTCCTCTCTCCTCTCCCAACCTTAATGTGCTCAGCGCAGCTCAGTGCTGTGTTAGAATCCTCTCCTGCACTATACATTTAAAGCAGGATCTTACCACTTTACACAGCCATACCCACATCAGTTTCTCTTCCCTGAAATTTCCAATGCTTGTCCCAAGCAATCAGAGACTGTGCCTGTGGGCAGCCTGTCAATGCTCCACCCATTTCAGCCATCTTCTGGTTTGGGGAGAAAGAGGGAGAGATACCTGTGGCACTTTGCCAGCCTGACTCATCTCTCGCTCTTGACCTCTCTCCTCTCATTTGCCTGTTTCATCTTCATCTTCATCTTCTGTTCCTGATTCTTGTCTTTATTTGCCACAGGTTCTCTCAGCTCACTAAGCCCTGGTCTACGGCCATACTACCCTGAACATGCCCAATCTCATCTGATCTCGGAAGCTAAGCAGGATCAGGCCTGGTTAGTAATTGGATAGGAGCTCACTAAGCCCTGCTCCCTCTTCAGCCTCCAACACCTCCTCTTCCTGGTCTTCTCCCTCTTCTCTCTCTGACCACTCATCATTGTCCCACCGCCACTCCCCAGGCTCTGAGCCTTCTTCTCTTGGTGGTTCCCCAGCCGGTTCCTCCCACCATTCCTCTGTGTCCAGCCAGTCCATGATTCCTGCTTTACATCTTTAGGGTTCCTGACCAGTGTTGATGAGGCAAATGCAGGTCTATAGCACCAGGTAAGTGTGAAATTTCAGGGAGAAAAGGGACTGGCAATGAAGCAGTCAAAGCACTCCATTCATTCTCTCCTGTCCTCATCAAATCCAAAACGCCCCTTCCTGAGGGTACTTTGCATGAGAGAAGGATACATTAGGGCTTCATTACTGACAGCTGCAGTGGAACGAGCAGTCTGCCCCTTAGGTAACATTAGGAGAGAGTTTAGTGTACAGTCGATCCCAGTCAGCTTTGTTGTGTCTTTTACTACCAGTGTCTGAAAACTAACGGTAACTATTCACGGAATCTGTCCCCAAAGGGAAGTTTGCTAGATTTTTTGAATTATTGATGTCAAACCTGGGCCTTATATTACAGCAATGACCCATATTGCATGCAAAGAATCTGGTTTCAGGCAAATGCAAAACTCCCAATTGTCATAAGGTTCATTTTTGGTCATATTACCACTTACCAGCTTCACATTTGTCATACTCTCATTAACAATCTGAACCTCGGGGAACAGCCAGGATTTTATTAAACTGACACAGCGATTCCAATATAATTTCTTCTCCCAGAATTGGGTCTGATTTTCACATTTCTCCCTGTACCTGAGAATGCATAGCCAAACAGATGTGTTACCCATCAAATGTGAAGGGTATGCCTAATGAAACCACACAGAGAGCCAGGATGATATAGCTGTTTAGAGTGTCTGAGATGGAAAAAAGATCAAGTCCCTACCAGAGAAGAATGGCAGATTAAATTGATGGATCATGCTGAAATGGCAAAAAATGACCGGAAGAATCAGAAATCAGGGAGACCAAAATTTTAATAAGGAACGGGGGGAATTTATAATTTATCTTAATAACCATTGTAAACAGCTAAAACCGTTAGTAGGATTGGAATAACACTTGTAGTTTAATGGTGAATAGTGCACATAATGGAGATGTAAAAGATTTGGATTATTATAAAAGATGCAGGACCCACAAAGGGGAGGAGGGAAGTCCAGGAGATTCCTTGGAATCTTGTCTTTATGTTGTATGTTTCATATGTGATTGTAAAACTTTAATCTGAAAAACTAAAAAAAAAGTAAAATGTTTATTTATTTATTTATTTATTATTTTTAATAGAGTGTCAGGCTAGCATCAGAGAGACTGAGGTTCAAATTCCAACTCCACCACGAAGCTCAATGGATGACCTGAGTCAGGCAACCCAAAACTCGACCCTCCAGATTTGATAAATTTGGGGTGCCATAAAGGGAGGGTTGTACAGTGGTGCCCCGCAAGACGAACGCCTCGCAAGACAAAAAACCCGCTAGACGAAAGGGTTTTCCGTTTTGGAGGCGCTTCGCAAAACGAATTTCCCTATGGGCTTCCTTCGCAAGACGAAAGCCCATAGGGAAATCTCCGGGACAGCGGGGAAGCGCAGCGCGTCTTCCCCACTGTCCTCGGACCTCCTCCGAAGGCTGGCGGTGGGGCGGAGAGACCTTCTCCCCGCGCCAGCTTTGGGATGGCTGCTCCGAAGGCTGGCGGTGGGGCGGAGAGACCTCCTCCCGCCGCCAGCCTTCGGAAGGCTGCTCCGAAGGCTGGCAGTGGGGCGGAGAGACCTCCTCCCACCACCAGCCTTGGGATGGCTGCTCCGAAGGCTGGCAGTGGGGCGGAGAGACCTCCCGCCGCCAGCCTTCAGAAGGCTGCTCCGAAGGCTGGCGGTGGGGCGGAGAGACCTCCTCCCGCCGCCAGCCTTGGGATGGCTGCTCCGAAGGCTGGCGGTGGGGCGGAGAGACCTTCTCCCTGCGCCAGCCTTCGGATGGCTGTCCTGAAGACTTGCGGTGGGAGGAGGGTTTTCCTTCCCACCGCCAACTTTCAGAATGCTGTTCTGAATGTTGGCAGTGGGGAGGAAAAACCCTCCTCCCACCGCAAGCCCCGGGAACAGAGGAGAAGCGCTGCGCGCCTTCCCCTCTGTTCCCGTACCTGTCCTGAAGGCTTGCGGTGGGGAGAAAAGCCCTTCTCCGCACCGCCAGCCTGGCAAGCGGTCTCCATAGGAACGCATTAATTGATTTTCAATGCATTCCTATGGGAAACCATGCTTCGCAAGACGAAAAACCCGCTAGACGAAAAAACTCACGGAATGAATTAATTTCGTCTTGCGAGGCACCACTGTATATATAATTATGGAGCACCACACATGCAAGCACAGAGAAGTTCAAAATGTGGTATCTATGCAGACATCAACATCCCAAGATTATTTCCCCCCTTTTAGACAAGTTTGTAGTCCCTATGGTTATGAAATAAAAGCTGAAGACAGTGGGTAAAATATTTGGCAAAAATCTCAGAAGTCAGAGAGTACCCAAGAGCCAGTCAAGGAGAATTTGTATATACCATCATTTTCTATTATTATTATTATTATTAGTAGTAGTAGTAGTAGTAGTAGTATACCCTGCCCATCTGGCTGGATTTCTCCAGCCACTCTGGGCAGCTTACAGCACGTTAAAAATTGTAAAACATTAGACATTGTTCTTAAAAGTTTAGCACCAGATAGGCCTCATCAGAATGAGACTGTATTTCCACCACAAAGCAAAAGAAAAATGTGTTCCTCACTTTGCTGCATTTCAGAGTTCTCCCAGCTGTTCACATCATGAGATTCCCTTCTGTTTGTGTGCGCACTAGGTGCCATTGATAGGGGCAGGGATGTCTTAACCCTACACAAAGGCCAGAGATGAATTAGGAACAGCCTAAGGACTCCAATCAGCGTGAAGCTGGTTTGAGAGAGAAAGTATTCCATCAAACAGCGGTATTTTATAACGAAGTGCGAGATACTTTTTTTAAAAAAAAAATAAGAATTTTAATTTGGTTTTACAAGTATAGAATTATAACCATACAGCCATACATATCCATATTTAAAGATTCCTCCAAAACTCTGGGCTTCCCACCTTCCGTTCCATGGGTCCTAATGTCAGCCTTTTCAACTGCGTATTATTCAGTAGTCCATCTTTTATGTCACTCCATTTTCTCCATAGCATTTGCTACATTACAAGTTTTATTGCAGTCTTGCTGATGTTTTCATCTGCTTACAGGTCCGTATAGTAAAAGCTATGGTTTTCCCAGTAGTGATGTATGGAAGTGAGAGCTGGACCATAAAGAAGGCTGATCGCTGAAGAATTGATGCTTTTGAATTATGGTGCTGGAGGAGACTCTTGAGAGTCCCATGGACTGCAAGAAGATCAAACATATCCATTCTGAAGGAAATCAGCCCTGAGTGCTCACTGGAAGGACAGATTGTGAAGCTGAGGCTCCAATACTTTGGCCACCTCATGAGAAGAGAAGACTCCCTGGAAAAGACCCTGATGTTGGGAAAGATGGAGGGCACAAGGAGAAGGGGACGACAGAGGACAAGATGGTTGGATAGTGTTCTCGAAGCTACCAGCATGAGTTTGACCAAACTGTAGGAGGCAGTGGAAGACAGAAGTGCCTGGCGTGCTCTGGTCCATGGGGTCATGAAGAGTCGGACACGACTAAACGACTAAACAACAACAACAACAGTGGTCTCCAATATAAGTTATAATTTTCCCCCATTCTTTGTTAAAGTTTTGGTCTTCTTGGTTCCTGAGTTTTCCAGCTAGTTCTGCCTTTTTGGCATAGTCCAACAGTTTAATTTGCCCTTCTCCTCTGGTAGGGACTTTGTCTTCTTTCCATCTCTGGGGATACATATATACTTTGTATAATGCTGTGTGAACATGGATTAAAAAGACCTAGCACTGGATATGAAGCGAGTGCACAGGAAACAGGCTTGCAAATACATCCTTCATCAATTGACTCCATTGAAAAGCCCTATGTGTGGGATAATATGAGTGGACAAGAAGATCCTAGTTTTGGTTTGGTACCACATTCACATAAGGAAGTAGCCCCCTGATGCCACAGTGTTCTAGAGCTGAGGCAGCCCACCCTCTGTACTCAGGTATTCTTCCACTTGCATTTTCTTATTGGGTTCAGGCTGGAGGAGGAAGAAAACATTATTCCCATATTGCCAGAGGAAGTGCCATGCATAAGGGCTCAAAGGCTCGTAACCAGAAGAAATGTAATCATTCAGCAAAAAAAGAAAAAAGAAAAAAAAGAAAATGAAATATATTAAGATTTCATACTTGAAAATATTTTAGAAGGCATCTGGGGATACACTGGAAAAAAAATAGAGAAGCAAAAGAAATCACTGAGGAAGTTATAAAAACACTTCCATTTAATGAGGCAAAACAATTCAATAATTCAATATAATGATATATGCTGACACAGCCAGGTGTGATGTATCACACACAGGAAACTTCATAAAGATGCATCATTTTGTACAACAGCTTAAAACTCTTGGAATAAAATAAAAGTGATACTAATTAATCATATTGATTTTGAATTATCTGGTGTGTTAGCTGTAGATTGGAGAATCAAGATGGCATGTCCAAACTCCCACTGGTTTACTCACAAGCAATATTTTTTAAATGACAGGATAATCATAAAAAGACCAGCATATTCATTGCTGAATGTGCCATTGAAATGGTCCAGAAATTAAAATGGGAGATCTGGAGGTGTCTTTGCCATATTCTTTAGGTTCTGATTGTGTCCATACATGTGAATATCCATAGCCCTGTTCAGATGTTTTCAATATTAGGGGGCATCGGGGAGGGGGCAGAATGACCCTTTCCCCAAGATCCCTAGGTGTGTGTGCCTGTGAAGGGGGATTCTAACTTCTGCTAGGAAAAGATGCTTTAAATACTCCATGCAAAGAGGACAGGCTCCTAGTTTGTATGTGTAGTAAAGTTAGTGTTTGCTTAGAAGTTGTTCTTTGGTCAAGCGGAGAGTGAGGCTTTGTGTGAAACCAACAAGCCACAAGAATTATGGGAGTTTGGTTTTGTCCCTTTAACCCCAGACCAGCAGGCTACAAGGGTGTGAAAGGTTTATTATGGGGAAGGAAACTGAATTAAATTGAAGGCTTGACACCTGGGTTCGAAGTTATGTGCATTCCCTCAGTGATGTTATCTATCCTTGATTGCCTGGGAGTGTCCATCTGCATAACCTCCACGGTTCTCCACGGAAAGGGAGGAAACCCCTTTGATTTAGGCTCTGGGTTCTTAATTGGCTCAGCTGCCACAAATTAGATTTATTAGCCTACAAGCTGGTCATTGGAGAATTCAAAAATAATCAAGAGTTGTGATTGGTTTTGGGGGTTCCGAGTCCACGTGCAAATTGTGGATAAAAGATCTTGAGAATGGCTGGAAAGGCGTGCTCTGCAATCCGCAAAAACGCCTGGCTGCTAATCTTCCACCTAAGCAGCTGTCCTTTTGTTCCTTTGTGATGGAGAATTGCCAAGACCTCTGAATGCGGATCATTGAAGGACTCTGACTATCCCATTTGTGACTTAGTAGTAAGTACGTAGTTCAGCTAGACTTTACAATGTTGTTATTTTTCCTTGCTTGTAATTTACAAAAGAAGTGCCTGCTTTTTAGCATGTTTCATTATGTTCTTTTAAAATAAATTTTAAGAAAGAAACTTTTCTGGTTCTGTGTGCCTTTCCGGGGGGAAAGCTAATTCCAAGCCTTACGTTTTGGTTGCGCTCTATCGTAGAATTTCTGCCTGCAAGTCTGTGGATACAACTTGTGGAGTAGGGGTAACCAGCAATAGTGGGGCGCAGCCTACTCCCTGGGTTGTGGCTCTGCGTTCCCCATGACAAAGGGAGTGGTGGCAGCCTTACCGGTTCTATTTTGCCCTGTTTCTGTAAAAAGTAAAGGTGTCTGCCCTGGTCTGGCCGGAGAGCAAAGACAGGTGAGGGAGGGGCGAGTGGCTGGGGACAGTTTACTACAGTATGAATGTAAAGTGTGTTAATCCAAATGTACTTACAAGTCCCTTTCAGACCTTCCTGCTCAAAGTGGGAAGATCAAAGATATGATAAGGCAAAATATGTATCTTTTCATGGTATGCCTCCAAATATTTCCAGTATCTAGAGCAGGGGTCAGCAACCTTTTTCAGCTATGGGCCGGTCCACCGTCCCTCAGACCATGTGGTGGGCTGGACTATATTTTTGTGTGTGTGGGCAGGGGGGAATGAACGAATTCCTATGCCCCACAAATAACCCAGAGATGCATTTTAAATAAAAGCACACATTCTACTCATGTAAAAACACTGATTGCATGTCGAGCTCCCCTAGCCACCCCCCAAATAACTCACAACGCACACTTAATTTTTGTTTAAGGCTTTTGGCATAATTTTGGCCACAACTTTATTTGAATACAAAACCGTGAGTGGTTGTTTAGGCATTGGTTAAGACTATCTGTCCCCCCGCCTGGGGACAGAACTGACTTCCGGGCACCACCGAAAGACAGTGCAGGGGAAAGCAAGTCGGGGAGAAATGGAGCTGAGTCACAGACCCTCAATTCTCATCCGCATGCTCCCCGAAGGCTTGCCGGCCCTAGTCCCATTCCAGGGATTGGACGAAAAGATGGCAAGCCCCAGGATTCCTTTAACGGAATTCCCTTTCCGCAGCAACCATGGAGGGGCAGGCCCAGCCTATCCTAACCCCTCCACCACCAATTTATAACCAATGCCTAACCGCAACCTTACAAGTTGTGACAATTTCTACGCAGTAGGCAAAAACCAAATGGCCCAGCCAATCAGCCAGATGGACAAAATTCCTACCAGGCCCCTGCCTCAACGGCAGACAACCCCATGACAGGCATAGCAAGGTCAATGCAACAACCCTTTACTCAAGGGTGGGTGGGCGGGTGATCCGTTGCACGCAGCAAAGAGAAAGCTCCAAGCTGCGTGCAGAGTATTTAAACATTTTACTCCTCCCACCAAAATTGCAACATAACTTTTACCCCAGCAACCCAGTGAACCAATCACTGCCCCAGGCCATCTTTAGAGACCCTGCCTGGTAACAGAGGGGTGGCTCAGCAGACCCCACCGCAACACGTGCTCTCCATGAAGGAGAACACGCCTTCCTGGAATCAGTTGCCTACCCCTGATCTAGAGATTAATAGTCTCACAGATGACTAGAATTTTATTTTATTTTTCCCATCTGTGTTCTGGTTGTCCCAAACACATTCTACACTTTCTACTCATGTAAAAACACCAGGCAGGTCCCCCAAATAACCCAGAGATGCATTTTAAATAAAAGCACACATTCTACTCATGTAAAAACACACTGATTCCTGGACCATCCACGGGCCGGATTGACAAGGCGATTGGCCCCTCAGGCCTTAGGTTGCCTATCCCTGATCTAGAGATTAATAGTCTCACAGATGACTAGGATTTTATTTTATTTTCCCCATCTGTGTTCTGGTTGTCCTAAACACTTAATAGTGCCAGTGGGGACACTGTTAACAAATCCTTTGCTGTTATTTGGTTTATTTTAATAAACACAGATTCTTCAAAGGAGGCTACCATAGGACATCCCCACCAATGATGAAAATGTCACCACAATACTATTTTGAGCATAGCTTCTTTTGAATCCTGAAATTATATTCATTGTAGGATTATCCCAAGTTTTCCCCCAACCAGAGTCATCTGGAGTATTTCCTATGTCACTCTCCCCACAGTCTTTTAGGCTTTGTAAAAATATTCTGTGTAGTTTAGATGTCAATCCTGTTGTGGTAACAACACTTGAAAGTACAAGTTGTTCAAAATCTGCAAGATGCAGCCAGCTTGAACCTCGTTTCATGTTGTGATATAAAAGAGGTTATTTGTTTTGGGGCCAGCCAATTACACCCTACGGTTCCAGGTTTCTCCTGCAATACCCTTCCTCTTATCTGCTTGGAGTTCAAGTAAAAATCCTTTAAATGCTATAACCCCATTTCCCCCCTCCAGCCATGGTAGTATTGGAGTCTGTTCTTATTTTATCATCCTGTCTTTTATGTATATAAAAATAATAGGGTAAGCAGATATATGTATAGTAAGCTCCTGGGTCAAGGAGAAGAAGTTCCTATAGAGGTGAGAGACAGGAGGAAGTCATTGTGGGCCTGGAAGCTGGAGCTCCTTTTCCACCAAACTACTCCGAAATCAATCTGTTCACGTTTGAATTTTCCTAAAGGTCCTAGTGTCCTACTGGGGAACAACACAGTGAGGATATGAAAGGGGCTAAACTTTTCATACTGCAATTGTACATCTTCAGGGTCACCTTTAAATAACGGGTGGCGCTGTGGGTTAAACCACAGAGCCTAGGGCTTGCCGATCAGAAGGTCGGTGGTTCGAATCCCCGCGACGGGGTGAGCTCCCATTGTTCGGTCCCAGCTCCTGCCCACCTAGCAGTTTGAAAGCACTCCAGTGCAAGTAGATAAATAGGTACCGCTCTGGCGGGAAGGTAAACGGCATTTCCGTGTGCTGCTCTGGTTCTCCAGAAGCGGCTTACTCATGCTGGCCACATGACCAGGAAGCTGTATGCCGGCTCCCTCTGCCAATAAAGCGAGATGAGTACAGCAACCCCAGAGTCAGTCACGACTGGACCTAATGATCAGGGGTCCCTTTACCTTTACCCAATCTAAAGTCTTTAACTGTTTGCCCATTAAGGGAATAGTATGTATTAGAACTACCATATTGTACAGACATTTTCTATAGAGCCTGCCTTAACCAGACAAAAGTTATTTCCCCCCTACTATAACATTCAAATGGAGGAAGGTCCTCTGATGACAGATGAATTGGTCTGTTTCCATTTCTCTGTTTCTCATTTTAAAAAATGCTAAACCCGGTCTGCCACACTAACACAGCATTATGCAATTCTTTAAAATTAAGAAATCATGAAAATTTGTTGCATTTTAGCTCTCATATCTCCTAATATACACATTTTTGCCCAATTTGCATGTTTTTGCAAGCAATTTCCTCTAATATAATGCATTTTATTGCTATTTTCACTAATGTACGCACTTTTATGCACCCCCCCCCCCAATATACACATGCTTGTACACTAGGTTTGGTGCAGAACAACACTGCAAAATTCAGAAAAGTGTTAATTGTGAAGGCTAGCTGTCTTTTGGTTCACCTAGTGTTTGAAGAAGTGTCAGGGAGGTTTGCATTAAGATGTGAACACAGCTTAATTTCTCCACCCAACTCTACTTCTGAAATCCCTTCAAACCGAGGACTGTTCCCTGCATAGTAGGTCACCTGATTCCCCCATCAGGAATTTTATGTGGAATCTGAATTAGCTAGTTAGGGCTTGGTGTAGAATTGTGTCTTCAGTGATCTATAACAAGGGGATGGTTTTGAAAATAGAAAGACAATGCACTGATAATTGTTTAAGAAGTTGGGGGAAATTAATTGCCTGGCACACTAAAGCATGGGACTCGTAGAGAATAAATCTATCAGTAGCCACAAGCCATGGTGTCTGTGTACTCTCTCCAGTTTCAGAGACAGTATGAATATGAATGCCATTTGATGAGGAACACAAATGGAGCAAGAGATGTGATGCTCATATTCTGCTTGTAGGCATCCCATAAGTATCTGGTTGGCTATTGGAATTTGGAATTTGTATGGGGTAGAAATGTTCTCAGATTCCAAATATACATTCTCTCTTCTTGTTCTTCTTCTTAAAAAAAAATTATTTATGCTTTTCAGGTTTCTACATTTCACTAATTTTACAATCATTTTAACATTTCAAAAACTTGACTTCCTTCCCCCTCTTTCTGCGGTTCCTTAAATTTATTTTTAATATCTTCTGCATATCCAAATTAACTTAATTTGCTCATTTATTCATCTACTTTAAATATATACTCTTAGAAAACTGCAGGTTATTACAATAATCCTGCCAATATTCTTATCTGTTTACAATTTATCTTTAAATATTCAATAAACCCAATCTAAAGTCTTTAACTGTTTCCATTCTTTTATAAAAAGTTTGTTATCTTGATTTCTTATTCTTCCAGTAAGTTTTCCCATTTCTGCATATTCCATAAGTTTTTGTTTCCATTCTTCCTTTGCTGGGACTTCTGCTTCTTTCCATTTTGGGGCAAGTAACATTATTGCCACTGTAGTGGCATATATGATTAAGTTTCTATACGGTTTGGATAGTTCTGTCCCTATAACTCCCAAATACACACTCTTAATGCATTAATAACATCACAAGCACAAGGGGTACTGCTCCTCTTAGTGCTACCCAAGCAGAGCTGATGCCATAATGGATTCAAATTTATGGGAAACATAACCATGATTTCGGAAATCAGCAAAGCTTTGTGTCTGTACAGAAAATCAGCTGGTGCTATTTCCCCTCTGCAATGCATATGGAAATCGGATTTAAATGCGGAACAGTTGGCATTTCCAGAACAGCTTTATTGAAAAACTGTGTCTCATTATAATAATGTATGGGAAAATGCTATTCTGGTGTGCCAAGGAAGAATTCACCATTCTTCAGTAATCTCAATGTGCTTGTTAATAGTATGGGATAGGAACCCAGTGAGCCATGATTTTGAAGCAGATACACCTGATCCAATATGCCCAGACCAATGAGGGGATTGGAATGGGGTTTCACTTCAGAATCAGTGCCTTTCCAGATTCCCACTCCATTGCAGATTTGCATATGAAGTGATCTGAAGACTGCTTGCTGTCTTTTAAAGAGGTAAGTTCAACCACGTAGGAGCAGCTAGCTAATATGCAGGACCACTGTGCATATTGAGATCAATGTAAAAAGCATCTCTTTGAGCGATATGTCTTGATGTGTCATCGCTCTCATATGTTTGCCTGTGCGCTCTGCATTTTATGTACATTTTACATTTTAAGTTCAGTTCCCCCAGGGCAGCAGTGTCAGTGCTATGTTAATACCTTTTCTCCAATTTCTCAGAAGTTTTCTTCTCCTGCAAAAGGGGCCTCTGTTTTTCTGCCTCTTTCACATGGGTTCTTATAATTTATTTATTCTTTTGGTGGGTGCAAAATGGCAGACCCTCCAAGCGTCCCTATTTTCCAGGGACAGTCCCAGATTTACAGAAGCCGTCCTGGTTTCTGATTTGAACCTGGAATGTTTCTTTTCCTTTTTACATCCCTAGTTTCATCAGAGAAATGTTGGAGGGTATGGAGTTATGGAGTTATGTGATCCCGAGCTAAGGAGATAAGTAACTATGCAACTTTTCAAAGACATCCGAAGGCAGCCCTGTATAGCGAAGTTTTAATTTTTAAAAATGTTTTATTATGTTTTTATATGTGTTGGAAGTCACCCAGAGTGGTTGGGACAACCCAGTCAGATAGGCAGAGTATAAATAATAAAATTATTATTATTATTACTATTTTGGAGTAGAATGTCCCTATCTCCATTGGATAAATGTTGGAGGGTATGATATCCTTTAATTCTTCCTTGAGGGATAGGCTCATTGCCTTAAGCACATCAGGATTCTTTAAACACCTAGGACTTATTGGCACCCTTACTTGTAAAAAGGAACTAAGAAAATTCCAACTGCCTCTGTAGGCACTCTAAGCCATGTAACATATTGTTTCTTATTAGATTTGCTGCAGGTTCAATGGCTCCCAGCGGCACAGATGCTGTTATTGTCACATCTATTTGATGGATGCCTTTTATTTTTAGAAGAATTTGGTTGGAATAGCTGATTAGTGCTTCTATTTTCTTAATTCAGGAGTTCCTTTGTCATTCTAATAAACAACCGAATATATGTGTACAAAGGGTAGGGAAAGCTCTCTTAGGCTTGAATTCCTGTTTAGTGTTACAAACTAACGCCTTTTCTAATTTAGCATCAGAAAGATCACCTTCCCTCACTCTGGTCTCTATTTGTTCACCAGTACAACATGCCCTGTGGACTAAGAGTGCAATTACATTTCAGTAAACCTCCAATCCAAAGAATATTTAAAGGAACGTGCCTTTTGAATAGAAAGTAGGCAGTTTCCCATTCAAACTGGTACTATCAAAACTCTCTTGATTACACTCTCCAAAATTATGACCCTGTGAAATGTATTGGGGTCTGCATTGGGTCTGTGTGTACCCCAAATGGTGATATGGGTCAAGGTGATTCAGGGCAGTCTTTCACATTACACTGATTCAGATTACACTGTGAACAAGGCATGTGATTTGCATAACCCTCTCAGTAGTTCTGTTGCCTTGATTTTTCCATAAAGCCTAAACCTATGACCACTCCCAGGATGCAGGTGGCATTGTGGGTTAAACCACAGAGCCTAGGATTTGCTGATCAGAAGGTCAGCGGTTCGAATCCCCGTGGCGGGATGAGCTCCCGTTGCTCGGTCCCTGCTCCTGCCAACTTAGCAGTTCGAAAGCACGTCAAAGTGCAAGTAGATAAATAGGTACCACTCCAGCGGGAAGGTAAACGGTGTTTCCGTGTGCTGCTCTGGTTCGCCAGAAGCAGCTTAGTCATGCTGGCCACATGACCTAGAAGCTGTACACTGGCTCCCTCGGCCAATAAAGCGAGGTGAGCGCCGCAACCCCAGAGTTGGCCACGACTAAACCTAATGGTCAGGGGTCCCTTTACCTTTACCTTATGGCCACTCCCCATTTTTCTTTTCTGAGAAGCGAAACCAAGCTGACTTGGGAGAGTTTAGGAAAATGGATGGTACTTTCCATTTGACAGACAGACCTAGCTTCTAATCATAATGAATAATTTTCCCAGCACACTCCAGTGACAGTGATTTGGGGGAACACGTGGGTCATCATTCTTCTCAGAGATTTGATTGCAAAAGCAAAGCGTAAACAGCAGGGTTAGATTCTTTCCCCCAGCAAATAATTACAAACCACAGCTCTCTCTTTTGCACTATCATCCAACTGTATGGAAAAGAGGAAGGGAAAAATAAACAAATTAGGTAACTCATGGATGAGTGGGGAAAATGCTAGTGAAAGCTACTACTTGACGAATTAATACTATCATGAGTTCTAGGGCATTGGTCTGCATGATGTCAGAGTCCCTTCTAATTCCTGGGGTCCTGGATCCATCTAATGGAGGATTCTGATGCTGAACTAGTCAGGCAAGTTTCTTTGTGAGTCTATGGCTCTAAGTACTGTTGTTAATATAACAAAAGAAGTTGCTCTGTCCTCAAAGGCAAATGCGTGTGCTCTCTCCTTCACCTGGCTGGTGCTTAGAAGACCAAGCCAGGGCTGGTGTTGTGTTAATGCTATGAGCCCCTCCATCTTAGACCCATGTGCAAAATGATATTTAATCATGTTTGACCTCCTCCTCCTTTTTAAAATAAATAAATAAAATAAAATAAAATAGTTTTTTCAGTTTTTAACAATTTACAAACCATTATCAAACAACCAACATAAAAAGAGAATTCCTAAGGATCTCCTGAACTTCCCTCTTCCCCTTTGTGGGTCCTTATATTAATGTTTTCCTCCTGCATCTTGTCTACTAATCCAAATCTGGTAAATCTCCATTATACCCAAAATTCAACAGTAAACTACAAGTGTTATTCCAATCGTACTAATAATTTTAATTGTTTACAATGGTTTTTAAGGTCAATTATATATTTTCCCCCATTCCTTATTGAAATTTTGGTCTTCCTGGTTTCTGATTCTTCCAGTCATTTTTGCCATTTTGGCATAGTTTGTCAACTTAATCTGCCATTCTTCTCTGGTAGGGACTCTTGTCTTTTTCCCATCTCTGGGCTAGTAACATCTGAGTAACAGTGGTCACATACATAGTCTTTTCTGATTTGCTGGAATTTCGGCACCTAGAATTCCTAAAGAAAAGAAAAGCTTCATTGTTGTTTTTTTAAAAAAGAAAATGTTATTTTAAACATTTTTTTTTCCAGTTCATAATGGACTGAAATGAACCTGCTCCTCCTCCTCCATTGCATCAGCCATATTGGCCATGAGCTGGGATTCAGCAAGCACTATGGTCCTTTTTTCCCATGCCTTCCATCTTCTTGCAGCCTCCATTACCTTTCTCCCATGTGGCATTTCCACCTGTGTGCTTTAGTTCCCCTCCCCTTACTCACAAATGCTCCATGAGTATGAATATCAACAAGTGTGGTCCCCTTGTTTGTTTGTTTTATCAGCTAAGTATTTGTGGCATAGCAAAGTAATGCAGACATAGCAACATTTGTAGTACAGTGGTAGCTCTGGTTATGAAGTTAATTCATCCCGGAAGTCCGTTCTTACCTAAAACAGCTCTTAACCTGAGGTACCACTTTAGCCAATGGGACCTCCCAGTGCCACCATGCCACCGGCGCACAATTTCTGTTCTCATCCTGAGGTAAAGTTCTTAACCCGAGGTACTACTTCCGGGTTAGCGGAGTCTGTAACCTGAAGTGTTTGTAACCCGAGGTGTTTGTAACCTGAGGTACCACTGTAGTGGTATAATCTATTGACACATAAATCTGCAGTGAAACAGTTGGATATTTGGGGTTGGGGGCTGGGGAAGAAATAATGTTGCAATCTTGGGCTGCTCACCTCTCTCAGCCTCTCTCCCTCCTTTATAAAATGGCTTTGACATGAATCCTACGAATGAATGTCTAGCTATTTGCACACGTCGTCACGAGAAAGTGAGCAAAGTGGGGGGGGGAGCGAAGTGTGATTTAGTACGTCGTCTTCAAAGCAGCATATGACCTCTGTCATGAAGGTAGTTTAAGGCAAAAAAATACTAAATCAGAGCTTGACACCTCCCGTCTTGTGATAGTTGCTACTTACAGCAAGGCAAGCATCCTGGCAGACCTCTCCTATTTATTTTCATAAAGATTAGGTAAACATATGTCTAACATTCAAGAGAGAGGAATGTATGATAGCATGCCTGAATCATATTCATGTGCGAATTCCAACACGGAAGTACAAATAAAAATAAAAATAAATGAATTATTGCTCTGTAACATCGAGACCCTGACCTCATTATAACCTTTTAATAGAAGCTGAATCCCAAATTATTGAATCCAATGTAGCTCAAAGTTAAAGGCACTTAGTGGTATAATTGTTTGGGGTTGGTGAAATGTTTGAGGTCAGTGGCATTTGCACAAGAGATTGCACAAACAGGTTGCTGGTACATAACTGCTTTGTTAAGCCATTTCTGCTAGACTCTTAATCTCAGAGTCATGGGTTTGAACCCCACATTGGGCAAAAAAAAAATACCCTGCATTGCAGGGGGTTGAACTAAATGAAGCTTGTCATCATTTCCAACTCTACAATTCTACGATTCTATGATTAGATTCCTCTGTTGCACAGCACAAATGTTCACCCATTCACTAGTGGAAGAGTCCTTGCACTATTAGACAGAGAATGACACAGCCCATAATCCTTCCCCTTTCTCCGGTTTCCAGCTGATTGATGGATTGCGTGGACAGGCGGAGTCCCCAGATCCCGAGTGGTCCCCCCGTCATGTGGAATAACGACTCTAGACAACGTGCTATGGGATTAAATTGGCCACAACTTTATTAAATTTCAAATGTGGGTAGACCTTGGCTCAGGCATTGGGCGTTCTCCCTCCCTAGACCTGGCCTGGTTTCCCTGGCAACACTTCCCCCAGGTGGGATTGGACAACTCGCTGGGGTAGGCGGGGACCTCCAGGTATCCCACCTGGGGGAAGGCAAAGCCTATGCTGATGGGGCCACTCCAGATCCAGGGCTGCACGCGTCCACGCAAAAGGCGCCCCCCGTTTTAAGTGGGGAGCGGTCATTGTAGCTGTTTTTTTGTTTTTTTTACAGAAGTGCTAAATTAGACTGGGGAATAGAGATTAGTCAAGTTTATTGTTTTTGGTTTTCTTATTTTTAATAGGAAAAAGCTATGTACATCACAACACAATATTATATCTGTCAATGCATAAGCAGTTCCCATTGTTTTCCATGAGGTTTATCCCCCAGGGAAGTTTGTAGGATTGCAGCCTTAAGTCGTTATAGCTAATTCATAACTGTAAAAGTGCTCAATAAATTTAAATTTTCAATAAATGCTCACAAATTTATTGACAGCTGCATGAATTATGATAGCTAGGAAGTGGAAGGGGCAAGCTGAATATAAAATGGAAGAATGGTATAAAGAAGTGTGGGATATAGCTATGAATGATAAATTAACATGTGCTAGTAAGGTAAGACCTGTCAACCCATAAGCAGTTCCCATTGTTTTCCATGAGGTTTACTCCCAGGGAAGTTTGTAGGATTGCAGACTTAAGTCTTTATAACTGTAAAAGTGCTCACACATTCAGACACTCTTCAGCAAAAATCGAGCAGTCTCCACCTAAAACTATTTCTAAATATTATAATCAAATGATGATTATACATGGTTTACCTAATGATATGCTGGACTGTTATGTCAGAGGCTGTTCACCTAGAACTATATTTAAATATTATAATCAAATGATAGTTATGCATAATTTGCTTAAATTTATGCTACACAACCAGAGAGGTAGCCATGTTTGACTGTTGCATCAGATAATGTGGACTTTATTTCACAGAACTTTAGGCCATAACACATTGGTTAGTCTAGAAGATCTTTTACTTTTAGACAGGTCATAGGTTGTTTGTGTCTCTCTGTGTGTATCTAATCTTTAAAAACTTGGAAACACAAAGAGAATGATTTAAAAAGGTTGTGGAGTTTGTCGCTGAAATTATCATATCAAAATCTATTAAATCTGAATAGGTGGTGCATTTGTGTGCTCAAGATGAGTGGGTATTAAAAATCAAGAAGCACAATCCATTTCATTGCAAGTAGCTCCATTGATCTCAGCTGGACTTATAATAGTCTTGCCAAGATAAGACACATTCCAATGCTTTTCAGTGTGAAATACAGTCCAATCCTATACCTGTCTACTCAAATGTGAGCTGAGTTCAGTGAAACACACTCCCAAGTCAATGGCTATAGAATTGCAGCTTTACTCGTGACCCCTTTCTTTTGGTGGGGCTTTTGGATGGCTGCTGTTGTTTTCCTTTTGAGAGGAAACCATAGACCTACCACAATGCATGAGTTTCAAAAGCCGATGTCAATATATGGAGTCAGGCTGCTGTTGAAAGGCAAAAGCCCCATTTGTGCAAAGCTCAAAGGTCAGTGAAAACAATTCCACCTGGAGGCCATTACACTGCCTCCGTCACCCATAAGATCATTATAAGCAATGCAGTTGTTTTCCACTGGGGACACATTCCTTTGGTCTGTAGGTGGCAGCAGCCTGCTACAGTAACAGCCTCTGCATTGTCTCTTAGCGGACTTGTGGCTTTCAAAACTGGGTTTAGTGATGCAATCAGTTATCCCTGCCGATCATTTGCTTGAATCTTGCAGACCTAATTGCAAAATACTTCATCTTCTGCTGGTATGAATAGGCTGCAGGTAGAGCTACCATTGTTAAAATGCAGAAAGTTCTTTATCCGCTGCTACAAACCTTCTGAGAATGTGAAGCAATCTTACATCACCGGGGGCAAAGCTTACTGATTAAGGGCCCCTCACGTATTACATTTTAAGGTGACCATCTTCAGGATTTAAGAGAACATCTAAAAAGCGTGAATTTGACAGAGTAACAGACTGAGGACATTTCCATGTCAACTTGGAGATCCCGGGGTTTGAATGTGAGGCCTTCTGTCCTTCTAATGTATGATGCTTGTCAGCTGTGACCAAAGATCAGTTATGATTCTATGCTGAGTGTGCAATAGTCTTGCTGCAAACCTGGGTTTCTTCCTGTGCTAACAGCTCTCTGTGAAAACAGAAGATCCAAATGTTTTCCATTTCACATCTACTTCAAGTAAGTATGGGTGAAACTCACTAGAGTTTGCAATTCCATTTCCTCATCTTAAGCAGCAAGGTCCCATGGCCAATTTCATACCCTCCAACATGACTCCATTCCTGCGTGAGTCATGTGACCCAAGAGATATCATGGAGCCCCAAACTGGGATGTCCTGGTTTTATCTGGGCAGTTGACGAGTATGCAGTACAGATATCAGTTTGAATATTTGAAGGTTCTGGATGTGCACCCACACAAGCAATTATATTCATTTTAATTGGTTTGGATTCCCACTTTTCTGAAGCAACATTCAAGGTTGCTTTCATCTTAAAACAGGGATGGGGGGACCTTTCAGATGTTGCTGACTATAATTTCCATCATCGGTCAACACATCCTCATGACTGTCTCACTCCTTATATACCCAACCTATCAATCTACTCTGCAGGGGAAGACCTCTTCTATTCTTCTTTTTTGGTGATCACTCTTAGCCAAGTAAAATTGTCTTCCATAAAGACACGGTTTTAACAGTGAGTCTGTAAGTGACTGTTGAGGCCAATTCTGGATCCACACTTCCTTCCACATTGGGGGCATAGGTTTCCAGGTGGGAGTTGATCACGGTGAGGATTTGCCAAGTGTGCCTTCTTCTTAGCATGTTTCTTCCTTTCATCCTGAGTTCAAGCGTCTTGAAAGCACATGACACCTTTGGAAAAGGCTGTTCTCCAATTGGAGCGCTCCTGCATGTATTATCCTATATGAATCATGCATTGGTTCTGCATGATGTCAGAAATGGGTCTACACTATGGTAGCACCTACCTTCTGAGACTTGCTCCCATGGCAGATATATTTTTGGTGGCTGTTGAAGACCTATTTCCCACTAAGTCTTTTATGTGGAGATTTTAAGGCCAGTCTGTATCTGTATTGGATTTGAAATTGGTTTTCTTTTTAATGCTTTGATTGATATCTGTTTTCAGTGGTGTCATGGGAAGTGATTCATAAATGAAACAAAGTAAACAAGGTTCCTGTCTTCCAGGAAAGAATTCATTCAGTGCACCTGGCCTAACGAGAAAAAGGCAATGCTGGTCCTAATTGTCACCAGGCATCCGAGAATAAACCTGAATTCAGACAAGATCCAGACCAAGATCCGATTCAGAACACCTTCTCACTGTCATAACTAGCACTTCTTACTTGAATCGTTTGTTTGCATTTATCTTCTAACCCTTGAGTTCCAGGCACTGGTTAGATATTTTGTTTTAAATGTTTTAAATAAATAAATATTCGGGAGTAAACAAAACTGCATTAGAGACTAGGATACTTTGTGGTTCAAAATGATGTTAGAGGTTTCTATAGATCTTTAAAGTCAGCAGTAGGCAACTCTCATCAGTCATAGCAGGCGAAGAATAGTGGGAGTTGAAATCCAACAACATGCAGAGGGGCACTTTCTTGGGAACCCCTGGTTGGCAGCATTTGAGACTTTCCTGCATCTGTGGAATAATATCTACCAATAAATTAATGAATCAATGAATTACATTTTTCCTCATCCCTGACTCGCTTAGGTACTGTATATTTTTTTCTTACCTATGAGGTAAGCTAGGGACGTGGGTGGCACTGTGGGTAAAACCTCAGTGCCTAGGACTTGCCGATCGTATCGTCGGCGGTTCGAATCCCCGCGGCGGGGTGAGCTCCCGTCGTTCGGTCCCAGCTCCTGCCCACCTAGCAGTTCAAAAGCACTCTTAAGTGCAAGTAGATAAATAGGGACCGCTTTATAGCGGGAAGGTAAACGGCGTTTCCGTGTGCTGCGCTGGTGCTGGTTCGCCAGCTGCAGCTTCATCACGCTGGCCACGTGACCCAGAAATGTCTTCGGACGGCGCCGGCTCAAGGCCTCTAGAGCGAGATGAGCACGCAACCCTAGAGTCGGACACGACTGGCCCGTACGGGCAGGAGTACCTTTACCTTTACCTTATGAGGTAAGCTAGGCTGAGAGACAGTGAGCAGCCGAAGGTCACCAGGTAAATCCCATGGCTGAGGAGGGATTTGATCCTCCCAATCCCAATCTGATATTTTCCTCAGTACACTCTGCTTGGCTTCTCTTAAAAGCCAATGAATTTTTCTGCCTTCGGAAAAGTATGACCTTGTGAGAAACATGGCTTGAACAGATCGTGAAGTCTGCATTTTGGAATCTAACCACCACATCATTCTCCCTGAAGTCAGTTTTGCACTGTTGACCCGTAAAGGCCTTGAAATTTACTTCATGCTATGTGTGGGCTGCTTTTATTTATTTATTTCCCCCCTTTCTTTCTTTTTTGGTCCTAATTTGTTCACATGTTGCAACTGGCTCCTTAGAAATATTTCCACTTCCTTATCTGAAACATTTTGTTCAACAGCCTCTAGCTTCTGAATTTAGATCACATTAGCATATTTGTGAAAAACAAAACAACTGGCTAGCTTTCAAATGTCTTTGCTATATGCAAGTGCTAATTTAAGGACAGCAGTAAAAAAAAAAAAAAAAAAGTACACAGAATGTTCCCGGGTAGCAGGAAAAATTATACATTTTGTCTGACCCTTCTGAAATGGCTGTCTCAGAAGCATACTACCTCGATAACTCTGAATGAGTAGTCAGGGACATTAATTAAAGAGTCTCAATGGTCCTTAATGACCAAGAGATATCAGTCACATTCATGCAATTGCTCAGGTGTAGTATTGGAAGTGGGTTTGCTGTGTTACCACTGATCTTTGTATGTTGAGCTGCAGAGGGCTCGACATGAGTGTGATGTCAAATTCTTCAGGTGTCCCAACCATATGGACCGTCCCTTTGCAGACCTCAACATTCAGTCCCAAAAGTTGAGAGTGGCATGGTGGTGAAACATCAAGGGTGGGCCGAGACGAAGCACCTGACTCTTACTGCTGCTTGTGAATTCTCTACTCACCAATATAGTTTAGATTTTTAGCCTTGTTCAGATCACAACTGAAATACTGTGTCCAACTCTGGGCACACAATTTGAGAAGGATATTGGCAAGAGGGAACGTGTGCAGAGGAGGGCAACCAAGATGATCAAGGGTCTGGAAACCAAGTCTTATGAGGAACAGTTGGAGGAGCTGGGTATGTTTTGCCTGGAAAAGAGGATATTGGGAGGAGATGTAATAGCCATCTTCAAATATTTCAAGAGCTGTCATGTGGAAGAGGGAACAAGCTTGTTTCTCCTGCTCTGGAAGGGAGGACCCAAACCAATGAATCCGAATGACAAGAAAGGAGATTCCGATGAAACATCAGGAAAGGCCTTCTGAAAGTAAAAGCTGTTTGACAGTGGAATGTTCTCCTTCTGGAGGTTGTGGACTCACCTTCCTTGGAGGTTTTTAAGCAGAGGTTGGATGGTCATTTGTTGTGGATGCTTTAGTTGAGATTCCTGCATTGCTAGGAGTTGGACTCGATGGGGTCTCTTCCAACTCTACAATTCTATGATTCTAATTTTATGATAGCTTAGCAACAAGCTTTCAGAAGTTGACACCCCTCAAAGCTTAAAGAAGGATCAGAGAAACAGTTTGGAAGCAGATTTTCAGTATGATTTGAGACTGTAACAGTTGGGATTCTGCTTTGCATTCAGAAAGTCCAAGGTTCAATCCTTGACATTGCCAGGTATGGATAGGAAAGACTTCTGTCAGAAACCCTGGAGAACCTCGATGAGTCAATATTAAGCTAGACTGACCAATGGTCTGATTCATCTTCCTATGTTCCATGAGACAAGGTCAAAATGTTTCTTCTTAGGTTCTTATGAGAAAAGGGCCAAAGTAGACATGTCAATTGTGCAGCTCCAGCTTCACATGGATATTTTTGGTTCTGTGAATACAGTGGTACCTCATGTTAAGAACTTAATTCATTCAGGAGGTCTGTTCTTAACCTGAAACTGTTTTAACCTGAGGTACCACTTTAGCTAATGGGCTACCGCCACGCGATTGCTGTTCTCAACCTGAAGCAAAGTTCTTAATCTGAGGTACTATTTCTGGGTTAGTGGAGTCTGTAACCTGAAGCATCTGTAACCTGAAGCATCTGTAACACGAGGTGCCACTGTATATGCTACAGGGAGTTCTCAGGAGCATCAATACTGAAGGGACTGAAAAGGTAGTTTGTTTATTTTTTTTTAATATGATTTATTTATTACGTAAATTTTCTGTTTTACAATTTCAGATAAGCATTTTACATCCTTAAGATATCATTGACTTCCCTTCTTCTTTTTCCATGGTTCATTTTACATATCTTATAACCCTGCATATATTACAAAAACTATACCAATCGGTTTTCCATTATTGCATCCATCAAAACTTATTTACACTGTTGAATTTATCTGAATGCTGCCAGCGTTTTCAGCTGTACACTATCATTTTCCACATATTCAATAAACATTTTCCAAACTTCTTTAAAGGTATGTTCTTTTTGTTCTCTTATTCTATATTTTAAGTTTGCAAGTTGTGCATAAGTCTGTCAACTTAAGTTGCCAATCTTCTTTGGTTGGGACCTCACTCATTTTCCATTTGGGGGCTAACAAAACATGGGCCACAGTTGTTGCATACATAAATAACCTTTTCTAACACCTGGGAATTTCAGTCTGAATTATCCCCAACAGAAAGGACTCTGTTTTGGGGGGGAAAGTAATTTTGAACATTTTTTTCCAATTTATTATATATCATTTCCCAATACCCTTTTTACCCTTTTACATGTTCAGAAACGTAGTTTCCCCTTTTATGGTCCCCATGGAAACCACCATGTTGAAGTTGCTATCACATTGGGAAGGGAGACTCAACAAACAGCATTTGAAGAGCAGTTTTCATCAGAGTGGTGGTTGTGGGAAAATTAAACTTTTCCTTCCCACCCCCTGCAATCCAGTGCCCATGGGGCCTTCTCTGCAATTCCTATTTATGTAACACAAAGCACAAAGACAAACAGATCCATGCAATTAATGTCACATCCAGTTTGGTCCATATAGAGCAGCCTTTCTCAACCTTGGGTCCCCAGATGTTTTTGGCCTACAACTCCCATCATCCCTAGCTAGCAAGGCCAGAGCTCAGGGATGATGGGAGTTGTAGTCCAACAACATCTGGGGACCCAAGGTTGAGAAACACTGATATAGAGAGAGGTAGAAAGGTGTGAGTTGGCAGAAAGCAAAACAACTTGGGGTTCAGAAGTTTCTTCTGGAGATCTAATGTGTTTCAGAAGGATTGGACAAAGTAAAGGAGTAGTGGGTTGTGAAACGACACTCAGTGATTGTAAAAAATGGCCAAGGCTGTAAGCCTAACTATGTCTACTGGGAAGTAAGTCCTACGGAATTGGAAACCAGTCTTTCTACACTCTGCAAGATGGTTTGTTCCATAACCCCAAGGCTCCAATTTGCATAATGGAGAAGACATGCATCCTTTCCCATGCACTAGTTGTGTCACTGCTGTACCCATATGTACAACCACCTACTTTGCACAATTTTTATTTCACTCTTGTGTCAATGTTATGGAATATTAATTCTGTTAGAGCTCTAATTTCCTGCTATTAGCCATCTCTGGTGATCAGAACACATGAACCAGACCTCAATCTGTTTTCAGCCTCCTCTACAACATACTGCAACCATATATAATGCAACGTTCCAGTATTGTTGTATTTTCTGGTGTATGTTTCTTTTTATCCTCACTATGTCCCCAGCTCTACATATGAAAAATGATCCTGTTTACTTGTTTCGTCCAAAGAGAATTACATGAGTCACTTACCCTATCCGATCTCAGTGTTTTATGCTTGTTTTTGTCATCTTCTGTGTCTTAGTAAAGGCAGCAGCAAGCAAGCAAACAAACAGCAGCCAAATAAGTTGGAGCCTGAACAGCAATTGTGGCACCATGGAGCAGGGATAGATGACTCTGTCAATTTCGCTTACTCTCCATTTCTCTCTTTTTTTTCCAGATTAAGTTTCACTTCTCCCCCTCTTTCCATACCAGTTTGACATTATCTTAAAAAGGTAAAGGTAAAGGTGCCCTGACAGTTAAGTCCAGTCGTGAACGACTCTGGGGTTGCGGCGCTCATCTCGCTTTACTGGCCGAGGGAGCCGACGTCTGTCCACAGACAGTTTTTCTGGGTCATGTGGCCAGCATGACTATGCCACTTCTGGCAAAACCAGAGCAGTGCACAGAAACGCCATTTACCTTCCCGCCAGAGAGGTACCTATTTATCTACTTGCACTTTGACATGCTTTTGAACTGCTAGGTTGGCAGGAGCAAGGACTGAGCAATGGGAGCTCACCCCATTGCGAGGATTCGAACTGCCAACCTTCCGATTGGCAAGCCCTAGGCTCAGTGGTTTAGACCACAGCACCACCCGCATCCCATTTGATATTGTCTTAAGTCCACATAAAATTCATACACATTTCCCGTGTGTTTCAGAAAGTATGCGCCATTTTATAAGTAACTTTGCCACCTAAAAGCATCTTGCAATCAATTCTGTATGCTGTGTTCAGTAATATAAGCATTTTTCTGCACTTTCCCCCCTAATATATGCTGTTTTGCATGCATTGGGCAGGGGTGGAGAACTGCACTGCAAAATTCAAACACATGCAAATTTCAAGGTGTTGTGAATTTCAGTTCGCCTCTTGGTTCAAGTGTGAATTGGGAAGATGCATGTGAAAATGTGAACTGAATGAATTCCCCCCATCTTTTGGTGAATTTAAAAAAATATTATCAGTGCCCCTTATTGTTGACCTCATGAACATTAACTGAATTTCAAAAAAGCTTCATACACTTTTAAACAGTGGCACAATGACATCTGGATGGGCTTTTGAAAAGGGCATCCTGTTTTCAATTCCAATAATCCTCAGACATTTAAAGAATGTGATAAACCAAGGGAATCTAGTTGGTGGTCGATCAAATCCATTGAACTGAAAATATATTTCCTGTATTCCTTTTGTAATGTTTTCTACAGCATATGGAATAAAAGAACTCTGTGCCATTTTAATGCAATAACAACATGGTTGTTGCTTTATGTTTCTTTTCCCTTGCACTGTCCCCTATTATTGCTTCCTATAGTAGACCAACATATGGCAGATGAAAGTTCCTAGTTCATGCTGCAAGTCTAGTTCTGGGCACACGGGGGGGGGGGGATTTGGCTAGGCCATGTAGCCTGGAGAGCTGTGGGGAAGGCATTAGTTCTGCCTCCCCATCATGTTCTCCTCACATCTCATGGGATGGGATCATTCCATGGGATCTTCTGAGAAGGCACTGTTTGCCCCATGAGATTCCCACCCACCCTCGACATGGAGCCTCACTGAGCTACTTGGGTCCCTGCTTAAACAGAGCAGAAATGAATGTTTTCCTACCAATATTAATTTACCTTTGGTTGGGTTTCTTTCTTTTTTTATCCTCTTTGCCTTTCCCTCAGTGAAACATAGCTTATTTCTGTTAGGTGTTTGGTAATATTCTGTTACAATTGTAGGTGCAAATGGCATTGGGCAGAATCAACATTGTAAAAAGGCCCTCATAAGGGGACTGAGGGGACAATCTCCTAAATTTAGGATGGTGTGCCCTAAGGTTGGTTTGGCACCTCTAACGATCCCTGGTAACGAACCAGCTAACCAGCAGTAAGCAGACTCAAGATAGTTCAAGATAGCTTTATTTACAGAAACAAACATACAGAGTGAAGCTTCGTGCTCCCTCTCAGCGGCAATAGATGTTCTGTTCTGAATCAGAGCTCCACTTCTAACAGGAATGATGCCAGAACCTCGTATTTTCACCCCTCCCCTTCCGCTCCTCTTTGCAGCATTCCCAGTGTCGAGACCTAGGACTGGGAAATTGGACTGGCCCTTACCCACTGTCAGTGGATAGAGTTCCTGAGCCTCTCTTATCTGTTTGCAGCCTGGCCTCGCATTGGCCTCTTCCAACTCTCCCTCTGCATCTGAACTAGGAGCGTCTAAGGCATAGGCAAACTTGGCCCTCCAGATGTTTTGGGACTACAACTCCCATCATCCCTGACCACTGGTCCTGTTAACTAGGGATGATGGGAGTTGTAGTCCCAAAACATCTGGAGCCTATGCCTGGTCTACCTTGTGAAGAAAGGACCGTGGGCTGTCAGCTTTGGAATCTAGCTCTTCTCCCTCATCAGAACAGTCAGCCTGTGGACTGTTAGCTCTGAAGTTTAACCCTTCTGCCTCATCAGAAGAGTTGGACTCTTGTTCACTTCCCGAGGCTAACCCTTCTGCTGGGTCCTGGGAGGTCACGTTCCTGACATCACGCCTGCCTGTCTGGAATCCTCACCCTGGTCACCCAGTGAGACCAGGATGCTTGACTTGTACCACTTGTTATTAGCCTTCACAGTTCAATACACACCTCCTTAAGAGTATATTACCTGAACTATATGGACTAAGGTTGCACCCCATAATTCATTGCTAAGTAGTGTCTGTGGAGTCTCACGTATCATAACTCATTGGGGGCTCCACTTTAGGATAGTTGTAGGGTATTTCAGCATGTTGTACAAGTCACACTTCTTTTTGTCACAGTTGTATAAATGACTCACTGCCAGGGGCTACACAGAATAGTAATGATGCCGTTTTGAGAGTCAGTAGTGCTGCTAATCACTTTCCAGAATACTTGTACCTTTTCTCATTCTCATACCCTAGACTGATTAAGGGAATTTTAGGAAATAATGTGTGAGGGGTTTTTTATTCTTTTCTTTAAAAAACGGAATAACTTTTCATTTTCTCTTGCTTCATTTCCCTAAGAAACAGCCAGCTTCTTTGTACTCAAACGTCCTTAGCACTTCATTTTTGTTTTAAGAGTGGTCATAGGGCCACAACTATATAGGAAAAACAAGTCCTACCATATTTTTTCAGATATGGGGTCTCTCTCTCTCTCTCTCTCTCTCTCTCCCCCATAGCTATATATTGGGATCCAAAGATCTGCTTTAACCTGAAAACAGCTTTGTAAAAAGTAGCCAAAAAGCTACTTTAGATACATCTAATGAAGGGAATGTCCATATGCACATCACAAACTGTTTTCCCAATCCATTTCATATGAGGTTTCCAATGGGGCAGGATGGCCCACAGATGTGAAATCAAGTCCCAAACAGGAAACTGAATGGTGTAAACTAAATATAGGCATTTCTGCCCTACAGCCGCTGAGCATTCAGCAAATTAAAAGAACTCCACACTTCTAAGGTAATATATGGGTTCTGTCTCTGTGCCTATTTATTTCACTCCTAAGAAGGTGATAGCTCAGCCACTGGAGGCTAAATCTTCCTCTAATCTTGAAAACCATGACAAAGGATTATAATTTCCAGGATAGTCACTAAATTCAGTGCAATAAAATATTGTAATGATCTCAGGAGTTTAAAGAATTTACAGTATTCTTCAGGAGGTGACAGATGGAGCTAGGCATATAATTATGGATAAACTTCCCTCCGCACTTTAGAATATCAAGCTTAAATCCAGTTCACACAGCAGCTTATGAACTAGCCACCATATGTTTCGGAAACCCCCAGGTGACTGTAGCAGCAGCTGTCAAAGCCAATAGCTACAGGCACTCTTAGACAGCCCTCTCCAACCTTATTGATGCCACAGCACACCAGTTCCCCCTCAGTCACCTACCAACTGCACCTGGCTTCTGCTAATAGCAGAAGACAGGGAAATCAAAATGAAGAAAAGCCTCACTGACTTCCTTATTGTACTCTGCTGTTAGAGGAAGCCATGCAGAAAGTACCCACGGCACCAAGAAAGCAACACGGAAGTTTTGCACAGGTGGCTATAACTTGTGGTTTCAGCAACAGCTGTTATGGTCACCCGGAGGCTTACGAACATTTGGTGACTGGTTTAAAGGTTGACCTTAGTCACAGCTACAAAGCCTGCATCTTGTCATTAATTTTTTGTATGAAACCTTTTTATTGGTTGTAGACAATAACACCAATGCAAAGAGCCAGACTCAAAGCAGAAGGCTGCATGTATTTGGCCCACAGCATTCAGGGGCTGGGGTGAAGATGATCCACAAAAAAGGGATTTATCTTATCTTCAGGCAAGATGGCTAAGGGGGTTTGGTTATGTGGAAGGAATATGTGCGTCATTCTTGCATCTGTGTTTTCAAAGTAGAATACAGTGGTACCTCGGGTTACATACGCTTCAGGTTACATAGGCTTCAGGTTACAGATGCCGCTAACCCAGAAATAGTACCTTGGGTTAAGAACTTTGCTTCAGGATGAGAACAGAAATTGCTTGGCGGCAGCGGGAGGCCCCATTAGCTAAAGTGGTGCTTCAGGTTAAGAACAGTTTCAGGTTAAGAACGGACCTCTGCAACGAATTAAGTATGTAACCAGAGGTACCACTGTACCTGTATCTTGAAAGCTTTTGCATAAAAATGTGCTCAGAAATGTGCTCTGTCGATCCTCAAAAGGACTGAGGTGAAGTCATTTTGCTTTGCCACGTCCCTGGCAATCCTCAGATCTTTGTCCTGCTGTGTCCTTTTGCAGATCGCCACATAATTTTGTGAGGCCCCAGCTCCCTTCTTGAAAATTTTGTGGGGGCTCTGGCCCCCATGGCCCCCCCATAGATGGTCCCCCTGGTGTGCAAGGAGCCTCCATGAATTCCAGAAGCTCCCCATTTCAGACATTAACCCTCCAATTCATAGAGAACCACAGGAAGATAAGAAGAAGAAGGGAAGAAGAGTTTGGATTCGCTATCCCTCTTTATCACTACCCTAGGGAGTCTCAAAGCGGCTAACATTCTCCTTTCCTTTCCTCCCCCACAACAAACACTCTGTGAGGTGAGTGGGGCTGAGAGACTTCAGAGAAGTGTGACTAGCCCAAGGTCACCCAGCAGCTGCATGTGGAGGAGCGGAGACGCAAACCCGGTTCACCAGATTACGAGTCTACTGCTCTTAAACACTCCACCATGGGGTGGGAGAGCAGAGCAAACATTCTCATCCCTACAACCTCCCCTCTTTCTTGTTAAATTAACAACAAAGATCTCCCAAAAAGGACTTAAAGCATTTAGATGTGGCATCATTTTCACTAAGGATGGAGCAAAAAACTTTTGAAACTGGGGCGCTTGGCTGCATGTACATGTATGCTCAAATTCTTTTGAGTTGGTGGGAAGAGAAGGTCTCACTTTTTCTTGAAATAGCAGCTGTATTAAGTCATTTTTCACTGTGATAAGAAGCTCTGGCTACCCTTTCTCCTGCTTGAGTACAACCAAGGCCAGGACTTGGCATTTGAGATTGTTACTCTCCATCACCCTATGTGGGCAACCTATCACTTGTTCAACAATTCCTCTGCTTGACACAGCTACTCTTGAAAAATTAGCACAGCTTTTTGGGAACTTTACATATTACTGACACTTCCCACGCCACCAAGGTTGGCTTAATTAGAAACAACTTCCACAGAATACAGAATGAGGCCAGCGCTCGGCGTTTTACAGCTACTTCTTATGTGGGCTGAAGGAATAAGGCACAATCCAATTGTAGTAATTATAGAGGCAGTTATTAAAAAGGAAGGGGGGCATAGCCATCTATTGGAGGTGATGGAATGAAAATCATACACAGATCCACCACACTAGATGTCAGTAAAGTTACTGTCAGGGCTGCCTCTAGGTCCCAGCTCACAGAGGACCAACGCCAGGCTGCTATTATGTACAAAAGTCTTTATTGAAGTATAATTTCCATTTTAAAGCCAGAGCGTGCAACCCTACGTCTAGACTCTAGATTGGCGAAGTCCTATCTGAATCACTTCCCCTTCCGCACCAGTTTAAGATCCTAGCCCTGCTCCACCTTCTGCGCTGCTCTCTCCTCCTCTGGGTCCTCCTGCCCTCTGGGGCATTGCCCTTCCTGGACTCTTCCGACGCTGAGTCGCTTAGCTCCTCCCCTTGCCTCCGGCGTGCTTTAGGACCCGGTTCCCAATCCTCACTCTCTGCTGTCCCGCGCTCCTGTACATTTGAACTTGCTTCTCGCGCCAACCCAGTGACCTTTCTCCTAACCGTTACACTGCTTCTATCACTGCTTCCCTCTTCCGTGACACTGGCCAGATCTGACCTCCCCTCCGTTGTACGACTCTCCGAGGAAGGCGTGGTCAGCTCTGCCTCGTCTTCTCTCCCTGGTGGGGGAAGTACTGGTCCCGATGCCTGGGACCCTTCCCCCCCACTCTGCTCTGGTGGGGAAGCTGGTCCTGATCTCCAACTACTACTCTGGGAGTCCCTGCTCCCCCCTTGCTCCTGGGGCGTTCCCCTTGGGACCCCCCTACCCCTGGCCACTGGCGCTCCCTTCTGTGAATCTTCCGATTCGCTGGAGAGGCTTATGGAATCCCTCGGACTACTGTCTCCTCCTACACTGCCCTCTGATTCCTCGCCCTCGCTCTCCATCTCCCATCTTCCCTGTGCCTCTGCTCCTGAGCCCCTGACAGTTACTATTTTATTATGTTTTATATTGTCGTGTTTTCCCACCCTGGGATCTACGGGAGAAGGGCAGAATACAAATTTCAATAATTGTAATAATAATGCTATTTCTTCTCTGGTTACGTATTCCATTCAGAATATAATGGATCATTTATTTCTTTTAAAATCAGCCACTATTTCTCACTTTTGTATCTCATTCTCCAAGGAGGTCAGGGCATGGGGGTTATTTCTGCTACCATGCAAGGTAGGTTAAGCTCCAGGATGTGTAATTGCCCCAATGCCAGCCAGTGAGCTGTTCAAGGTAGTTCCCCATCAAAAGCAGTAGATATCTGTTTTATTCATCTTTAAGCGCATGTGTGACCATATACAGATACAGATGCAGGCATTGCTATTTCTATCAATCACTCTGCAGGGCTTTGGGACTCTCTGTGGCATAGCTACCAACTAGCAAACTTGATTTGCAAAATCCCTAGATTAAATTATATTCCTCAGCAAGGACCAGCCCCCACCCACCCACCCACCCACCTGAAAACACTTCATGATCCAAAGCAGACCAAAAGCCTCTGGCTTTCCTTTTTTGCTCAACTGGTCCTAGTGAATGGAGTAAAATGTTAGGATATAAGCCTTTTGTGTGTAATGATGCATATAGATTTGCAGTGACATTTTACAGAGAAAGGAGAAGGACATCTTCTAGGACTTGTTAGAAATAAAGATGGGGAAGATTGTCTCTCTGTCTCTCTCTTTTGTCTGGAGACTTCAGGGCTCAGCAGATACTGGTGACTGGCAAAGAATCAATTCTTTTATGGGTGAATTTGCCAGGAAGTTACTTTATAAAAACACCCTCTAGAAGTACTAAATGCTGTCTTCCACATCCCTTCAGCTTAATATTAATACATTACTTTGATTCTCTGTATTTGGCTTGAAGTATTGCTAGTTATCCAATGAGGAATGGAGAAGGGCTAGCCAGCTTTTAAGATACCCTATTTTCTGCATGCAGCTCTACAATTCTCATTCTTCTCCCTGCCGTTTCTGAAACACTTAAGGTTTGAAATGAGCAGTGCTGTGGTCCTTCAGGGGACAGTCCAGTTAGAAGCTCGCTTGTCCATCAGAACAGCTGAGGTCAGAGGGGTTCAACACCTAGGAGAGGACAAGTGGAAGCTTATTCATGGCTGTCTGAGGAGCAGGGCAGCTGCTCGGGGCGTCAGATGTTGCCAAAGGGCAGAATGACACAGGCTTAGCAATGTTCCAAACTAAATGGGCAGATGGGGATGTAGAGCGCAAATAGTCCTTTCACGTGACAACATGGTTTTGAATTTAACTGAATTAGTCTGGGAGCAATAGCTTGTTATATGGGAAGGCAACAAGCAAATGCAAACATTCTGCAATGGATGCATCTTCAGGTAAGTATCTGGCACATGGCCCCTTCAAGAAAAAAAAAGCTATAACCCAGGAAACCAGCTCCTAGAAAGTTGACCCACGTCAACTTGCTTAGAGAAGTTTGTTACTCAACTGTGGTGGCTCCCAGGCCTAATCAGAAATAAAAGTTTGTATCTGTTAACTCAGCTTCTAGTGAGTTTCCACATACATAATTCATACCTTACATTATGCCAGTGCTATTTTTCTAGAAAAAAGAGGTGCCGAAACTCACCATGAACGCCTCCCTCTTTCTCTCAGAATGACAATGGTGTCACCTGAGAGGTGCTGGACCCAGCTGAGAGGTGCTGGAACTGAGTTCTGGTGAGTTCTGGTTCAAAGAATCCCTACATTATACACATATGTAGACAAGCATGACACATGTTGGATTATTCCTGAAAACCATGGAATAATCTGTGCGTAAGACTATTGATGAGCCTGGAATTAATTTTTTAAAGAATAAATGCATGCTAATACACAAACAAAATGTATTTCCTCTTCAAATAATCAGTTAGGTATAGTTCCCCCCCCCCCCGAATCATATAATGGTGGGCTTTGTTATAGGCTGATTTGTTGATAGGGAACACATTAAATTAAGTGCCACTAATAAACTCGCAGACTCCCTCCCTCCCTTCTATAACCTACTCCTTTGTGTTGACTTTCCATTGTTCAGGTGTCTCGAGATGTGGCTTCTGAAATCAATGTTGTTAAGAGGTAGGAAAGAATAGCACAACATATTGTTTGCCTTGTTTGTCCGGCTGTCATTTATTGAAGCCCATAAACATTTTGTAGGATTTATGGTTAGTCAGCAGTGACAAGCAAACAACAGGAGCATTTGAGGCTGTCAAATAAAGAGCTGTCACAAAGTTCCAGCAAATTTTGAACCGTGGCTTAAAGAGTCTGGCTTGGAAATTGCTGGCCTGGGGGGGAGAAGGATCGGCAAGTCTGTCCATGTTAGTTTTCTATCAGTTTCCCATTTTCCCAATTATAAATTCTGTTTCCCACATTTCCCCACCAGTTTGCCTAAAAAACAAAATAAATCCTTATTCGTCAGCATTTTAGCATGAAACTATCTTAATATACACCCCCCCCTATAATTTGCAAGTGTCCATGTATGTGTGTGACACAGAGAGAGAGACAGAGAGAGAAAAAGAGAAAGAGAAAGAGAGAGATTTTTACTTACTAACACATTATAAGGGCTTCAGAACTTCATTACAATATTCAGAGAAGTGTGGATTTTGAAGGAAAGGTGTGTTTAAGTTCACTTACTGTTTACGAAAGTGTGAATGGTGCAAGTTCACCTTTCAATGTGAAATGAATTGAATTATTTCCCTATCCCTAGCCCATCCATAGACTTTTTTACCCACCCTCTCTAAATTTGAATTTAATAGGTATGAGAGAGAGAGTGCACCAGGCAGGCATTTACATCCTCTCTTTCTTCCAAAAATTTAAGGCAGGAGACAAAATGCCATCTCTCTCTGCCCTTCCATTTGATCCTCACAATAACTGTACTGTGAAGCTTAGGCTGAGTGAAAAGCCCTAGGTCACCCAGTGAGTTTCATGACTTCATGGGGATTCGAACTCGTGTCTTCTTGATACAAATCTAACACTCTAACCAGTACAATATGCCAAAAAGTATGATGGCTAGCCTGGGTTAAAAAGAGAGAGATATGTAAGCCTCCCTTTACCTCAGAAAATCTCCTAATCTCACTGACATTAGGCTATCCTACAGATATTTAGTATGAACAGAACTCTGTATGTTCTGTTTTTTTGGGGGGGGGTAGTGGCAATTTTTGCAATATTTAGCATCCTCTTCTTTCTGGTAAAATGTCACTAATAATCTTGTGGTCTTTCCTCCAATATCTTCCAAATGTGTCATCTGCACTTGATTCTTCTAAATGGGTCTTAGATATCCTACTGACAAAATTCAGTAGTCATTGGTGATTTGAATTGTTGTTGTTTTGATTTAGTACCTATTCTTCATCCCAAAGTCCCAGCCCAAGAAACAACCATTTTAAATACAATACCTTAAAAAGAGTTTAAAACAAGTCACTTGACATCACTCCAAACATGGTTGCTTTCATCTGAATTGTTTGACCTATTCAGAGAAGGGAATATAATATAAACTAAAAATATATATTATCTGCTTTATACCTTTCTGATCATCATGCCTTCCCTGGAAATTGTAGTTTGTTTGAGAGTATTAAGAGTTCTCCATCCCTTAATAGCAGTTCCTGAGTTCCCGGGAGAGATGGGATAACTCTTGAATCTGTTTAAGGGGGCAGTTCTATGGCAAGATCCACAAGAATGAGCAGCTTGAGATACAGTGGATCTCCTGCTATGCTGGCTGCTTCTTAGTGCAGTCAGCACTTTGACACTTTGGGGCACTTTTTCCTTTGTGCATTTCTGAAGTGCTCCCCCATGACCCTGTTGCCTGGAAAATAAGGCCAAGGTATTTAAAAACTTTAACCTGTTTAACTGATTATCCACATACCATCTATGGGCCCCATAGTTTCTTGAGAACACCATGACTTTAGTTTTATTGTAATTCACAGCCAGCTGTTCTCTTTGGTAGTATACTGAGAATGCCCTCATCAATCTTTTTAGGCCTACTTTTGTTTGAGTTAGAAGTATTCCATCATCTGCATATAATAATATAGAGATGGTTTTTGTGGCCAATTTAGGGGCATGATACTCTGGAGATGTTAAACTCTGGACAATATCATTTATATATAAATTAAGCAATGCAGGAGCTAGGATACAACTCCCTTTGTGGCTGGTAGGGATCCTGTGAGCTGTCCATTTGTAGAACAACACACTTTCAGTACAGTGTTTTCATACAGACATTGATTCAAGAACAATAATCTTTTATCTATACTTGAAGAGTTCAACTTCAGTCAGCTTCAGCTAGGATTAAGTCCCCAACCCCAGCTCAGCCAAATATATGCTGGTGTGACTTGTTCATCCCAGTTCATTTGGGGCTCATAGAATCATAAGATCATAGAGTTCGAAGGGCCTTGTCCAACTGCCTGCAATGCCGGAATCCCAACTAAAGCATCCATGATAGATGCCCATCCAACCTCTGCTTCAAAAGATGGCAGAGACAAGGGTGGTGTTAGTCCCATAAAAGGGGAATTTGGGGTGTGGGGCAGGGGTGGAACCAGAGTGGGGTGGACTTAGGCTGGATTCTAAGTCTGTCCAGTTTAGTCACATGTCCTGGCAATAGAACACTACAGGACTTCCGGTCGGCGCCAGCGTTTGATGGCGGTCCTAGCCTCGAGCTCCGAGGCAGGACTGCTCCGTAAGTTCGGGTCTTACCCGCTACGGCAAGCGGGGGACCCCTAAAATCACAGGCGCTGAAGCCTGTGAGCAAGGAGATTCGGTGGGCACCTTTGCGCCCCCCCGGCATCGTGAAAGAGCCTTTTTAAAGGCTCCGGAGCGGCATCGGGGTGAGCGCGGTGCTGAGGATCGCTACCCAGCTTACGGAGTGAAGCCGCGTCGCCATTAACGGAGAGCGCCGATTCCTTTCTGAAACTAACGATTGGCAACAACAATACCCGTGAGTAAGAACGCAAAATTAAAACGGGACTTAAAAATCCAGAAGATTTGGCTGAAAACGGGAAGGTACAAATTAAGGAAGTCAGCCTCCCGGATCTGCATGATTAACGGAGCAATGAAAAGACCGAGCTGTGTTTAAATGGACTTTCTTTTTAACTTTTACTAGACCAGACATCGAAAGGATCTCCCCCCTGTAGTGCAGGGGAAGGGGGGGAGGAAACAGAATTAATTTAACCTGCAATAGAAAGGGATAAGGAATAAAAAACCTCTGCTGCCGACACTTCTGGTCAGGCTGCCGGAGCAGCGATCGCCTGAAAAAGGAACTGTCAAGTGAGCTGTCAAAGGACAGTGGTTATAAAATAAGACTTATTTGAAACATATTAACGGGACTTTGGTGGATTACAATTTTAACAGTAAAGTGCTACAAATTAAAGACTCTTAGTGGGACTTTTGCCTCTGGACTTTCTGTTTCTTTGTTGTGGGTGACTTTGGATGGTTACAATTTCCCCCTCTAGAGGGCTTTAGTTGCATTACGGTGTATCCAGCGGGACTTTCCACTTGCAACTTTCCTGTGTGAATGACCTTGAGTTATGAGCAACCCGCCAGAAGAGATTTCAACAAGAAGTAAAACAAAGCAGGCTCAAAAACAAGCTCAAAAAAGAGGCTCTTTATCAGGAGCAGCAGCTGCACAAGAAAAAATAACAGCAGCATCAATGGAGTCAATGACACAGGCTCTGCTCATCAGTCACTAGAAGTACTCACCAAGCAATCTGCAGAACTTACTAAACAGTCTACAGAGAACTCTAAGAAACTGACGGAGTTGACAACAAGATTAGACCTGAACACAACAACAATTTCATCTAACACAGATTCTATAAACCGTTTGGTTCAAGAGTCTACGGAAACAAGGAGAATAGCTGAGAGTGCTAGGTCTACTGCCGAAGAAACCAAAGGAAAGTTTGCGCCTATTGCAAAAAAAGTACATGAACATGATACAGCATTAGCCCTACTAGAACTGGAAAGGAAAAGCAAGAACCTGAAATTAAGACTGGTTCCAGAAGAGGAAGAGGACAAGCTTGGGGAATTCCTCACAGATAAATTTCAAGATTTTTGGAATGATGAGCTAGATGGAGAAGAAGATGAATTTGTGATAACCTCAGCCTTTCGGATTGGCAGGAAGCAAGGGAAGAAGCCAAGAGATTGTTTAATTACCCTGGGATCAAAGGAACAAAGAGACAAAATACTGAACCTACATTTCCAGAAGGCCTTGGTCATTAAAAATTCTCAGATCCAGATTTTCAAGGATATTCCTAAATATTTTTTGGAGGTTAGATCTCAATTTAAAGAATTAGTTGATCTACTTAAACAGAATAATATCCCATTCAGGTGGGAATTTCCACAAGGGCTGTCCTTTAACTTTAAAGGGAAGAAAATTAAAATAAAATCAAACCAGGATAAAGAACTCTTTTTGGAAAGAAATCAAGAGGATCTTCAGAAAGGAACTGTTAGTGAGGGGGAAGTACCGGACATTTCAAATCTATCATTTGGACTGAACCGAGTACCGACCGAGGAGGAACAACAACTTGGTGCAGTCGGTGGAAGAGCTACCCAATAACAAAAATGTCTCTGCAACTCTACAGCTGGAATTGTAATGGTTTGAACCACCCTCGAAAAAGGGGCCAAGTATTTCATCTATTAAAGAAAGAACATCTAGATGTAATCTGCCTACAAGAAACCCACATTGCCAGGATACATAGAAAACTTTTAATAAACAAGAGATTAGGACAAGAATTTATCTCATCAGATAGAGTTAAGAAAAGAGGAGTTGTGATTTATGTTAAGGAAAAATTTGAACCAAAACTGATTTTTAAGGATGATCAAGGAAGATACCTGGCAGTGGAAATTCAAATTTATGGAGAAAAGATGTTGATTGTTGGAGTTTATGCACCAAACGAGGGGAAGGCTGAATTTTTCAAGAAGTTGCATGAGACTTTAATGGACTTTTTGGATTTTAAAATCATAATGATGGGTGATATGAATGGAGTCGTCTCCACAAACATGGACAAGGCCCAAAGACAAACAATATCTAATGATGGAAGACTACCAAAGACTTTCTTTGAACTGACTGACACTATGGACCTGATTGACATTTGGAGAACTAGGAACCCTCTGGAAAGGGAGGGGACCTTTTTCTCTGAAGCAAAAATGACATGGACTAGAATTGATCAAATATGGACTTCTAGTAATCTGGCATCGAAGGTTAAAAAAATAGAAATCTGCCCAAAGACCTGTTCTGACCACAATGCTGTCAAGATGGAAATGAAACTGACAACAGCTGGAACCTTTAGATGGAGAATGAATGACACCCTCTTTGGAGATGAGGAAATTTGTAAAAAGGCCCAAAAAACACTTAAAGACTACTTCGAGATTAACATGAGATCAGACACCGAAAAAAGAGTTATTTGGGATGCAAGTAAAGCCGTGATGCGTGGCTTCCTAATACAACAGAATTCAATAAAGAGGAAAAAACAGAATGAGAAGAAAGAGAAAATTTGGAACCTAATAAAAGAAGGGGAGAAGAAATTGAGATCTAAGCCTAAATCTCATGAGATATTAAGAGAAATAAAATTCTATCAAACACAATATATGGAATTGATGAATCAGGAAATAGAATGGAAAATTAAACAAATGAGACAAAAGACTTTTGAGTCCGCAGATAAATGTGGGAAGCTACTGTCTTGGCAACTGAAAAAGAGGCAAAAATTGAATACAGTGACATCACTTGAAGTAGATGGGAAGTTTATTAATAAACCAAATGAGATAAGCAATTGTTTTCAAAGTTTCTTCAAGAAATTATACAAACAAGGGCCAAAAAACGAACAGGAGATAGAAGAATTTATCGGAAAATACGGCCTACCAAAAATCTCTGAAAATAATAGAAGGAGTTTGAATGAGAAAATTACAGATCAAGAAATAGAGAGCGCCATTCAGGATATGCAGCTGGGAAAATCACCAGGACCAGATGGACTAACCGCGAGATATTATAAAGTACTGAAGGATTGGTTAATACAACCATTGAAAGAAGTCTGCAATCAAATTTTGGAAGGGAAAAAGGCTCCCGAATCGTGGAAGGAAGCATTCATTTCACTTATACCGAAGACAGAAACTGAGAAACATCAAGTTAAGAATTATCGCCCTATATCACTTTTGAATGTGGATTATAAAATTTTTGCAGACATTTTAGCAAAAAGATTCAAAAAAGTGTTGTTAGAGGAGATTCACAGGGACCAAACAGGCTTTCTACCAGGCAGGCAATTGTCAGATAATGTGAGGAATATTATAGATATTCTAGAACTTCTGGAAACTGACATAAATAGAAAAGCTGTTTTGATTTTTGTGGATGCAGAGAAAGCCTTTGACAATATTTGTTGGAGCTTTATGAAGAGGAATCTCCAAGGGATGGGGGTAGGCAAGAACTTTGAAAATGGTATAAGTGCAATTTACTCTGAGCAAAAGGCCAAACTAATTGTAAATGGTATGGTTATGGACGAAATTCCAATAGAGAAAGGGACACGACAGGGATGCCCAATCTCTCCTCTATTGTTTATATCGGTACTGGAGGTTTTCCTAAATATGATTAGAAGAGACCAGCTGGTTAAAGGTATACAGGTCGGAACTAAACATTATAAGTTAAGAGCATTTGCAGATGATCTAGTTTTGACATTACAACAGCCAGAAACCAGTACAAAAAGAGTTTTGGAACTTATTGAAATATTTGGTCAGGTAGCAGGTTTTAAATTAAATAAACATAAGACAAAGGTGTTGGAAAAAAATCTTACGGTGGGGGAAAAAGACAGTTTTCAAAGAGAAACTGGTTTGGAAATTACTAAAAAGGTAAAATATCTGGGGGTGAATTTAACATCTAAGAATGTGAACCTATTTAAAGATAATTATGAGAAATGTTGGGCTGAAGTGAAGAAAGATTTTGATATATGGTCAAGATTGAGACTTTCCTTGTTAGGCCGAATTGCTGTTATCAAGATGAATGTATTGCCGAGATTGTTGTTTCTGTTCCAGACATTGCAAATTCTAGATAAGATGGACTGTTTCAAGAAGTGGCAGAAAGACATATCTAAATTTGTCTGGCAGGGCAAAAAACCCAGAATAAAATTTAAGATTCTAACTGATGCAAAGGATAGAGGGGGCTTTGCCCTGCCGGACTTAAAACTTTATTATGAAGCAGCAGCTTTCTGCTGGCTGAAACCATGGCTACTTCTTGAGAATACAGACATTCTAGACCTGGAAGGTTATGATAATAACTTTGGTTGGCATGCATATTTATGGTACGATAAGGTAAAGGTACATAGAAATTTTAAAAACCATATTGTTAGGAAAGCATTGTATAATGTATGGAATCGATATAAAGATTTGTTTGAAAGTAAAACCCCTAGGTGGTTGTCACCAATGGAAGCCAAGGCGGTAAAAAGACTGAACATGGATACAGATTGGCCAAAATATTGTGAAATTATAGAATATGATGGTGAAAAGTTGAAACTACAGAGTTTCGAGAAATTGAAACCTAAAGTCCGAGATTGGTTACATTATTTCCAGATCAATGAAACTTTTAAGCAGGACAGAAAACTAGGATTTCAGAAGGAGAGGTCAAAGTTAGAAACAGAATTGCTAGAACCCAATACTAAGAATTTGTCTAGAATGTATAATCTGCTGCTAAAATGGAATACACAGGATGAAACGGTTAAATCAGCTATGATTAAGTGGGCACAGGATATTGGTCATGATATTATGTTTGCTGACTGGGAGCAGTTATGGACCACAGGTATTAAATTTACGGCATGCAGTGCCCTGAAAGAGAACATAATGAAAATGATCTATAGGTGGTACATGACCCCAGTCAAGCTTGCAAAGATATATCATTTGCCCAATAACAATTGTTGGAAGTGTAATGAATGTGAAGGAACTTTTTATCACCTTTGGTGGACCTGCCCAAAGATTAAGGCCTACTGGGAAATGATCTATAACGAAATTAAGAAAATCCTTAAGTGGACATTTGTAAAGAAACCGGAGGCTTTTCTCCTGGGCATGGTCGGCCAATTGGTACCAAAGAAAGATAGGACCTTTTTTATGTATGCAACAACAGCAGCAAGAATTCTCTTGGCGAAGTATTGGAAGACTAAAGAATTACCTACTCTGGAAGAATGGCAGACCAAGGTGACTGAATTTATGGGACTGGCAGAGATGACCGGCAGAATCCGTGACCAGAGGAAAGAGACAGTGGAGGAGGACTGGAAAAAATTTAAAATCTATCTTAAAAATTGTTGTAAAATTTCGGAATGTTAAGATGTCAAGGGATTGGATACAAAGAATTACAGCTATAAATTGAAATTTATAAAATAGAATTTTTTTTTTTAAAGAGAATTAAATATAAAAATGGGATGAAGAATTGCTAAAAATTTTAAAATATGGATGCAGTGAAGGGGAGGTTCGGGGAAGTCGTGTTATGTTTATTTGTTTTTTGTTTATGTTGTAAAATCAATAAAAATTATTTTTTTTAAAAAAAAGAACACTACAGTGGTACCTGGGCTTACAAACACCTCAGGTTACAAACACTTCGGGTTACAGACTTTGCTAACCTGGAAGTAGTACCTCAGGTTAAGGGCTTTGCCCCAGGATGAGAACAGAAATCGTGCCACGGTGGTGCGGTGGCAGCGGGAGGCCCCATTATCTAAAGTGGTACCTCAGGTTAAGAATGGTTTCAGGTTAAGAATGGACCTCCAGAATGAATTAACTTCATAACCAGAGGTACCACTGTATTTTAAAGACTAGTTTTCTCTCAGGCTTAGGCATTGCAGCAGCAGCTCTGCAGCTGAAAAGAATTTGGACTTGGGTCAGTTTACTCCAGCTTAATTTGCACCATCTTGCTTCAGACCATTTCCTTGCACATAGGATTGCTCTTTACATTTTTGATGTTGATATGCCCTGAGAGGCACTGGGTGATGATAAGTAGCCAATAAGATATTGAGTGATGTTCATTCTTTTGCAATTCAGTCCTCAGGTGTCTCTAAAGAACAGTCTGGAGAATCCTCTCTGACATGCCAAAAATTATGTAGAGTAAATTTCCCCGTCTGTTTCCAATAAAGTTAATGCGGTGAAAGCTCTGCAGGCTTTCAGAGACAGTTTTCAACAAATGATCAACCAGGGTCGGAATTCACTTGTCAAGTTTCATGGCATTCCTGTTCTGACTGGACCCAATTTAGCTATGGAGGGAAGCTCGGGCAAAATGTGTTATGGATTTATCTGATGGTGTCTGCAGAACAAGTGAATGCAGAATAAATGTTTTCTTACCCATCTCCACTGTAGCCCTGAACAAGATCGACCCCAGTAAGGAGTAAGGAAATAACCTTTAAAAGGGGTGCGAAGTTTGAATTTAGGGATACAAGTCATGATACTTAGCTATTTACGTGATATCTTCCAGCATGTGCACTCAGGTGGAAAAGTGAGGGGACCATTGTCCGTGAAACACATGAGATGCATACTCTAACTCTAAAAAATAGCCCCAAAACTAGCTTAATGTGGCAATTTGACATTATATTTTTATGTGCATTACCAGAAATGATCCTTTTCACATTCTTGTGTGTGTGTGTAGCAAACTATAGTACAGAAAATGGAATATGGTAATAGGTCATATTTGTGCTTCAGATCCTTCGGGTAATCACATTCACATAGCTCCATATTGCTAGGAATAGGTCAGCAATGGCCAAATGGAGGACTGAGGGGCAAATATGCTCTTAACATGGCAGACGGTCCTTTTCAATTGTATGGAACTGTGAATTCTTAGGAAAGAGAGCTAAATTACATATGTAGTAAGATTCCCACATGATGTATCTTGTTGGTCGGGTCCACCATTGGAGGGAGATCAAATGTATGTTTAGTTCCACTTGCTTAAAATAAAAGGCACAGACATCTTTCTCCAAATCCAAAGTTGCATATCAGGAAAAGAAGAAGAAGAGTTTGGATTTGATATCCCGCTTTATCACTACCCGAAGGAGTCTCAAAGCGTCTCCTTTCCCTTCCTCTCCCACAACATACAGTCTGTGAGGTGAGTGAGGCTGAGAGACTTCAGAGAAGTGTGACTGGCCCAAGGTCACCCAGCAGCTGCATGTGAAGGAGCGGGGAATCGAACCCGGTTCACCAGATTACGAATCTACCACTCTTAACCACTACACAATACTGGCTCTAAGCATTCTAAGCATTCTAAGGAAGTATACGTGTCTCTCTGGATCTGTCTGTGTGTAATCTGTTTGTTTTCTTTATGCGGGGATCATTCAGTATGAAAAGGTACAACCTAGAAGCAGCAAATACAACATCTTTGGTTTCTGTGTCCATTTATTTATTTATTTGCTCTCGGAAAAGGTCAACTCATTTCTCTTACAATGCTGGTTTCCATTGGCATGATGGCATGTTCATCATTATGTATGGACCGTCCCATCAGTTTGACCATTTCTACACCATAGGAAGAAGGAATCATTGGAGGAAACCGAGGGAATACGGGGGCTGAAGGAGTAAGTAAACACTTTTATATCCCTATGCAAAAGCATTATTCTTCAAGCACTATTTGGCTGAAATCATTTCGTTCCTGTAGCAGTAGAACATAAAAGTTAATGCGGGCAATACATTGAGTCCCCTGAAGGTCAGGCTATGCAGATCCAATGACATTTTTATTTGATGATCACAGGAGGGGGGAAAAGATGGAGTGTGTCTCCGTAGCTCCACAGCAAACACAAATTTGATGCTGCACAGACATAACATATCTATGTGTTCAATAATGTTAAGTAACGGAAGCCATTATGCCCCTGCTTTAGCTTTCAGCTCCAGTCATATAAACAGTCAGTAAAGACGTCCTCTGTTTGCTACGCAGCAAAGTTATGTCTGGCAGTGACAGATTTGTAACTCTCAGTGTGCAACATTTATTTGCAGAAGCAGAAATGGGGTGATTCCTCCTCTCCCCATCTCCATCTTGTTCCGCTGCACATTAATAGCCCTGTTCTAAAGCTGTGACCTCAGTACATCAACAGGCTGCTTTTGTCATATTGAGCCGCACTGTACATTTCTATGACAGCTGAAATCATGCGTTGGGAAAATATCACAAAAGCCTCTTACCGCTTCTGTATTAACATATGGGCCTGAATTAATTTAGAAATGCCTTTCAATAAAATGGCAAATGTGAGCACTTCATTTTAGTCAAAGTCAAGTGCTATTATGACAGAAAGGAGGATGGGATGAAAGGTTGATTAAAGCACCAACAGACTGAAGGGGTTTGAAGGGGTAGATGCAAACAGTAACCGTCGCTCCTTGGGGGGACATTTGCTTGAAAATATGTGTGGTGAAAAAGTGGGGAAGTAGGGTGCCCTCAATGTTTCAACCCTGCACCAAGAGGAAATTCAAAATTTGTGTGGATGGATGGTGCCAGGGATGGGGAACCTCAAAGATCTTGTTTGGATCCCAACAGCCTCAGCCAGCATGATGGTTGTGATTCGAGGACCCGCCCCCCTCGCTTGGGGATAAGAAAGACACATGGACACAGTATTTTAGGTTTATCGGCTAGAAAAGGCCACAACTTTATTGATTACAGCATGTGAGAGGTATTGGCTTAGGCATCAGAATAACAGCAAAGTTGACTCCACCCACTCAGAGAGGGGTGAGTCTAGCGGGGGTTAATCACCAGTAATTTCACCAGTAATTTCACCAGGGGTTGTGCCATAGCCACCAGCCCAGCAGGGCATCGGACAGGATCACGACCGCTGTATTCCTTTAACAGAATACCCAAAAGTGAAGGGGTAGGTGATGGCCACACCCTGTCCCTTCCACACACCAACCACACGTTCCAATGCCTAACCGCCAATATCGAAAAGTTGTGACGAATTGCTAGGAGGTAGGCAAAAAAAACCAAGTGGCTGGTGCCAATTTGCCAAATGGGAAAAAAAACTCCTACCAGGCCCCCTAGGCAACCAGGGCGACCAACCATAGGTCCATAGCAAGGTCAGGCGCAGAAAGCATGACTAAAGGGAGGGTGGGTGGGTGACCCGATGGAGATCCCGGCAGCGCGATGAGGGAAGGGGCTGCTGCAGCCGTGTTTAAACAGCTAAACCCCGCCCCCAAGCCTGCCACTGATAGGCAGGCTTACTGGGGGCGTGGCGTGGCGTGTTGTGAATGGTTCCCGATCACAACACCTCCCCTCTGTGAGGAGAGGATTTATGGAAACCAAAGTCTAGAATATCTGAAGAGCCGCACCTTCCCCCAGCTCTGCTCTGTATAATCAGGAATTAATGATGATGATGATGATGATGATGATGATGATGATGATGTAGGTCTCAAGGGAGTTACAACATAAAATCACAATATGAAAGCACACAACACATAATAAAAACAAAAAACAGCCCAAGAACCCCCCTCCCCAACACATTTTATAAGGGCATTGGATGTCAGTCAGCCAAAGGCCTGGTTAAAGAGGAACATTTTTGCCTGGCACTTAAAGGTGTATAATAAAAGCGCCAAGCAAACCTCACTGGGGAGAGCATTCCACAAGTGAAGAGCCACTGCAGAAAAGGCCCGTTCTGGTGTTGCCACCCTCTGGACCTGTCGTGGAGGGGACACATGAAGAAGGGCCTCAGAAGATGATCTCAGGGTCCGGGGTAGGTTCATATGGAAAGAAGCTGCCCTTGAGTTATTCCAGTCCTGAGCCATTTAAAGCAGAATTCTCAATAATGGGGAGAATTCAAAGCACATTCAGCTTAGACAGTCTGATGGGGAGTTGGTGGAACTGATTTGCACGGCCAGCCAAAAGCACTTTGCAGCCTCAGAAAGAATTGCAAATGGTGCCTGCCCCAACCCACCCTCAAAAAAAAAACAAGAATTAAAACAGGCAGGCAGACATGTATCTCTGCTTTTCCTTACCCCCAAGACACAGCATTCATACCTACTTGGTTTCCCCACAGTCTGCATGAAGACCTTGGGGTTACTTGCAGTCACAGACTTCAGGCTTTAAAATTTCGGCTGCACCTCATTGCATCTCCCAAGATGCAAAGAGGTTGAGGGAATGGTCTTTCATATGTGGTGGACTTGTAAAAGAGTTAAAGAGTAATGGGAAATGATATTATGAAACTGAAAAAAAGTTAAAAGTACTTTACCAAAAAAAGTACTTTCCCAGGTGTCAAAAAAAAGTTATTTATTTATGCCATTACTGTGGCTCATGTTTTGTTAATAATAATAATAATAATAATAATAATAATAATAATAGTAATTTATTTATTTATACCCCACCCTTCCCAATTTAAAAAACGGGTTCAGGGTGGCTAACAGTAAATATAAAACATTGATTAGAATGCGACTTAAAAACAGCATAAAACAGCATAAAATACAACATAAAATGCAGCATCAATATCAATAAAATTCAAAAATTCAAGGGTCATTTTGGGGGAGGGAAAAAAAACCCCAGTCAGTAGGCATCAGATGATCACCAGGGCTAACTGGCCAAGTTGGTCCTACTAGAGCGAGCAAGGAGACCAGGGAAGAATTTAAATGTGGGGTCCCAGAAAGGGTATCTTGATAGAAGAGGAAAGCGGAAAAGGGAATAGAGGATCAGGCTAATTCAAATTGAAGGCCAGGTGGAATAGCTCTGTCTTACAGGCCCTGTGGAAGGAGATCAAGTCCTGCAGGGCCATAGTCTCGTGGGATAGAGCATTCCACCACAGCAGAGCCATCACTGAAAAAGCCCTGGCCCTGGTGGAGGATAGTCTGGCTTCCTTAGAGCCTGGGATCTTTAAGCTATTATTCATGGACCTTAGGGTCCTCTGCGAGACATACCAGGAGAGGCGGTCCCGTAAGTACGAGTGTCCTAGGCCAAAATGAGCGAGGTCCCAACCAAAGAAGAATGGCAACTTAAATTGACATAATATGTGCAGCTTGCAGACTTAACATATAGAATAAGAGAACAAGAAGAACATACATTTAGAGAAGATTGGAAAACCTTGTGGTTCCCCCTGTGGCAGCCTCTCGGCTCATTGATCATTGTGGACGAACTGTTCATGCTGCCATAAATCCACCTCTGTTACTTGGTAACTATAGTTTGTCAGGAATTCCAACAAGTAAACATGGCCAGGGCAGTTGGTCATGTTTCAACGGAGGCTCCAAGACAACATGGTCTCTCAGAATACATCCTTGGAATTAGAGCGCAATTCACAAAGCTTGCTTCGCTGCTCATGGGGTTGCAAAATGGCTTTCTTCTGGATGCTTTGGGAGGCTTCAGTTCTCTGTTAAATTGTTAAATATGAGGTGCCAACTGGGCCATCTGTCACAGGTCACCTGAGGCCTGTCAAATCCTAGTGGAGGGAGGGAGACTTTGCCAGCCTGATACCTGGGTAATTTTTAGGAGACGAAATATAAAGGGATGATAGGGCAGAAAGTGATATCGGCTGATAGAGGATCACATATTTAAAGCATTCCTTAATATTTAAAACTCCATTAAAGCAGAAACGTTGGTAGAGGCATGGTATTCTTCCCTATACGATGATATTTTCATCTATACAGGAAAATAATTGTGCGTTGAGAGGAACACTTCAGCATGCAACTCTTTGCCTACAGTGGTAAGGTAAAAGATAAAAGTAAAGGACCCCTGGACCAGTCAAAGGCGACGATGGGGTTGCGGCACATATCTCGCTTTCTGGCCGAGGGAGCTGGCATCTGTCCATAGACAGTTTTCCAGGTCATGTGGCCAGCATGACTAAACTGCTTCTGGCACAATGGAACACTGTGACAGAAACCAAAGCACACACAAACGCCATTTACCTTCACGCCACAGCGGTACCTATTTATCTACTTGCACTGGCGTGCTTTTGAACTGCTAGGTTGGCAGAAGCTGGGACAGAGCAACGGGAGCTCACCCCGCCCACCTTTTGATTGGGATGCCCAAGAGGCTCAGTGATTTAGACCACCCGGTACAGCTCTGGGAAAGGAAGGGGGGACTTTATCACTTGATTCCATTGAATGCATAAACTTGCCTAAGGCCTATATCTGCTCAAGCCAAAGACTGATTTGCTAGGAAGTAGCCTTTGTACCAGGAAGAGGAACCCCGACTTTTGTGGAGAATCTGAACCATCCACATTTCAATACATTAAAACCTTTTAAAATTTCAAATCATGATGAAACTGCAAACCCAATCTGCACACAGAGAGCGATGATGAGGGTATAGCACTGGAATGCATACTAATAGCACACACTGTTAAATCAGTAATCTTGATTTTGACAGGTAATCAATGTCTCATTTAGTGCATTACGCTACCTTTTAGGTAACAAACCACACACACACACCAACTCAGAATTGTGCACCTCTGAGTATAAGCTCTCAAAACGGTCACTGCAAAAAAAAATAATTGGTGTCAAAACTTCCCTCGTCTGTTCATAGACCATAATTTGTGACACAATACTCTACATATTTGCTCAGAAGTAAGCCCAATGAGTTGAATGGGATTTACTGTCCAAGGTTTCTGCAGAACTACCTAGGCATTTGATTGCAAGAGAGGTCACAATTTATTTTATTTTTTATATTGTGCTTGACTGACTGAGTCAGAGGGTCACAGCTCTGCTCTAATTGAAGTTTCTCTTAACCTGTTGTAGTTTGTATAATATTCCAGCATGACATGGTTTCCCTTGAAAATGAGCAGCTGAAGTAATATTCAAAATAAGGGGAAACACAAACTCTGATTTACTAATTGACTGAGGAAATTATTTTTTGTCGTTGTAAACAAAGCTAATCATGCAGATACGGCATGCAAAAGAACAAAAACAATAAAATGAAGATCTGTATTAGCAGCTAGCTTCTCTCTCGCTCTCTTCTCTATATCTTGGAAAAGGGTTTATCTATCTATTCTCTAAGGGTTCAGACACCACTCAAGATATCATCACACCAAATAGAATGAATCTAGGCTAAAATCACAATTCAGTCCACCATCTTGATTCAAAATGGCACCCACAATCTAAATGTAGATGGTGCCCACGGCTTCTACCACTGAAACCTTCATGCCAAATATCTTGCATTATATTTTTGTTCAGCACTCATATTAAAAAGCTCTCAAAGTACATTAAGGACTCTGTTTTCTGTTCAAGCTTTGAGTGCTTGGAGGGAGGGTTTACAGGAGTGTGGTGCTCCTGTTTGCTGCTAATTTATGTATATTTGACCTAATTTTCTGATTTTAATTGTTTTATTTTACCTTAAAGGGCACAAGGTCAGGGACAAGATCTTGCCTTTTGGTTAATGGCATGTTGAACCACAGTTGTTGTTAGCCACACAAGAGTACCTGAAGTTTGTATGGTCATGGCTTCCAAATACATGTCAATGACATGTGCAATGGGGACACATTTGTTTATTTCCTCTATGCACCCATGTGCTGTAAATTTAATGGTTGACTGATAAAGCTCTCAGCATCTTCAATATGTACTGCTTCTGCATGATAGCAGTTGACATTTATTCAACAGCTGAGCAATGGTTGTTTCATCATTTTACTGTGATGGCAATCTCTGTTAATGGATGGTATCAGCTACTCGGTGAAAGATCTTTCTAATTTGACTTTAAAATCATTCAAAATGTGTAACTCATGGAGCTATAAATGATAAAGAAAGTGCATACCACTTGCTAGATCCCTGTGCTGCTGGCAGAATAGCACATTTATTCTGCTATTTCTTTCGACAATAAGAACCGGACTCAATTCACTACCACAATGCCGTTCTCTTTTCATTTACTTATCATTCAGTAGCATCACTTTTCACTTTTTTATCACTTCATTTTTATTTTATTTTTAAATGATATTTTATTAAATTTTACAGAAAATTAACAATCAACAAAAATCACAAAAACAACAAACAACAAACATCAAAAATGCAAACAAGACAGGGAATAAAAAAGAAAACATAAAAAAGATTTAACATAAAAATGGGAAAAAAAACTCTTTTTCAATTTAATAACATTCAAAACCTTATTTTCTTTACTTCCACCCGCCTTCCTTTCTTGTATTCCACTTTAAAAATTATTTCAGCAAGCTCATGCATTATTCATTTTCATCCTTTATCCCTCCCTTTGTACTCTTATTTATCTTAGTCACTAGAACCCCTTCCTTTCATTTTCAATGCCTTCAGCATTCATAAATTTTACGATGCTTTTTTAAATACGCTTTAAACTCCTTCCAGTCCTCTTCCACCTGCTCTTCTCCTTGATCTCGGATTCTGCCGGTCATTTCTGCCAGTTCCATATAGTCTATTAGTTGCATCTGCCATTCTTCCAAGGTGGGTAGATCTTGTGTCTTCCAGTGCTTTGCAATAAGTATTCTTGCTGCTGCTGTCGCATACATAAAAAATGTTCTGTCCTTCTTTGGCACCAATTGGCCGACCATACCCAGGAGAAAGGCCTCTGGTTTCTTCAAGAAGGTATACTTAAATACCTTTTTCAGTTCGTTATAAATCATTTCCCAGTACGCCTTGATCCTTGGGCACGTCCACCAAAGGTGAAAGAAAGTTCCTTCAGTTTCTTTACATTTCCAACATTTATTATTGGGCAAATGGTAGATTTTTGCAAGCTTGACTGGGGTCATGTACCACCTATATATCATTTTCATAATATTCTCTCTTAAGGCATTACATGCCGTAAATTTCATACCGGTGGTCCGCAACTGTTCCCAGTCAGCAAACATAATGTTATGGCCAACATCTTGTGCCCATTTTATCATAGCAGATTTTACCGTTTCATCCTCAGTGTTCCATTTCAACAGCAGATTATACATTCTCGACAATATCTTAGCATTGGGTTCTAACAGTTCTGTTTCCAACTTTGATTTTTCCACCTGGAAACCATTTTTCCTATGCAAGTTATAGGCCTCTCTTACTTGAAAATAGTGTAACCAGTCTCGCACCTTATCTTTAAGTTTCTCATAACTCTGCAATTTCAAATTGTCTCCCTCCTGCTCCAAAATTTCCCAATATTTTGGCCAATTAGATTCCATATTAAGTTTTTTCAAGGCCTTTGCCTCCATAGGTGAAAGCCACCTTGGGGTTTTGTTCTCCAAAAAATCCTTATACTTCATCCAGACATTAAACAGTGCTTTCCTGACAATATGATTTTTTAATGCTTTATGTACTTTAACCTTACCGTACCACAGATATGCATGCCACCCAAACGCATTATCGTATCCTTCCAAATCTAGAATGTCCGTGTTTTCAAGAAGTAGCCAATCCTTCAACCAGCAGAAAGCTGCTGCTTCATAGAACAGCTTAAAGTCCGGCAGGGCAAACCCCCCTCTATTCTTTGCATCAGTAAGAATTTTATATTTTATTCTGGGCTTTTTGCCCTGCCAGACAAATCTAGAAATTTCTTTTTGCCACTTCTTGAAACAGTCCATCTTGTCAATAATTTGTAACGTCTGAAAGAAAAACAACATTCTTGGCAATACATTCATTTTAATAGCCGCGATTTTACCCAGTAAGGAAAGCTTCAAATTTGTCCAAATTTCAAGATCTTTTTTCACTTCTGACCAACACTTCTCATAGTTATCTTTAAATAAGTTAACATTCTTAGAAGTCATATTCACCCCTAGGTATTTTACTTTTTTCACCAATGTTAAGCCTGTTTCTTCCTGAAACCTTTCCTTCTCAATCGGTGTTAAATTTTTCTCTAATACCATTGTTTTTGATTTATTCAATTTAAAGCCTGCCACCTGGCCAAATTCTTGTATTATTTCCAAGGCTCTTTTAGTGCTAGGGATTGGCTCCTGTAATGTCAGTACTAGGTCATCTGCATAGGCTTTAAGTTTGTAATGTTTAGCTCCGACCTGTATACCCTGAATCTGTTGGTCCCTTCTAATCATGTTCAGCAAAATCTCCAGGACTGAGATAAAAAGCAAAGGGGAAATCGGGCAGCCTTGTCGTGTCCCTTTCTCTATCTTAACTTCTTCTGTAACTTCATTGTTCACTATTAGTTTTGACTTTTGTTCTGAATAAATCGCACCTATACCATTTCCAAACCTTACTCCCACCCCCATCCCTTCCAAATTTTTCCTCATAAAAGTCCAAGAGATATTGTCAAAGGCTTTCTCTGCATCTATAAATATCAAAACAGCTTTTGTATTAATATTAACTTGTAATTTTTCCAAAATGTCAATTACGTTCCTTATGTTATTTGACATATGTCTACCTGGTAGAAAGCCAGCTTGGTCTTTATGTATCCTTTCTACTAAAACTTTTTTCAATCTTTTAGCCAATATATCAGCAAAAATTTTGTAATCCACATTAAGAAGGGATATGGGGCGGTAGTTCTTAAGTTGTGTCTTTTCAGACTCATTTTTCGGTATAAGCGTGATGTAAGTGTCTTTCCACGACTCCGGCGCTCTTTTCCCCTCCATAATTTCATTGCAGACCTCCGTTAGCGGTTGAATTAAATAGTCTTTCATGACTTTGTAATATTTGGAGGTTAGCCCATCCGGGCCTGGAGATTTGCCTAACTGCAAATTCTTAATGGCACCTTCGACCTCCTGTTCAGTAATTTTATCATTCAATATTAATTTATTCTCTTGAGATATTTTTTGTAATCCATTTGTTTCTAAAAATTTCTCAATCTGAATCTCATTCTGTGGCCCTTGAGCGTACAGTTGTTTAAAGTATCTCTGGAAACAATCTTTAATCTCCTGTGGGTTTTGTATATTCCTACCATTTACTTCAAGATTAGTCACAGTATTTAATTTTTGTCTTTTCTTCAACTGCCAAGCTAGCAGTTTTCCACACTTATTAGCCGATTCAAAAGTTTTTTGTCTCATCTTCCATTCTATGTCCTGATTAATCATTTTCAAATATTGTGCCTGGTATAATTTAATTTCTCGCAGAATCTCCTGTGACTTAGGTTTGGTCCTTAGTCTCTTCTCTCCTTCTCTAATTTTCTCTAAAATCTTTTCTTTTTTCTCCTCTTGAAGTCTCCTCTTTATAGCATTTTGCTGAATCAAAAAACCTCTCATTACAGCTTTACTTGTGTTCCAGATTACTCTTTTATCCACAGTAGTATTCAAGTTTATTTCAAAATAATCTTTCATAATTTTTTGGGCCTTCTTAATGATTTCTAAATCTCTAAACAAGGTGTCATTCTTTCTCCATCTAAAGGAACCATTCGATGTAAATATCATGTCCATTTTCACAGGGTTATGGTTGGAGCAGATTTTTGAGCAGATTTCCACCTTTCGAATCTTGGGTGCCATCCCTCTTGTAATCCAAATTTGGTCAATTCTTGTCCAAGTCATATTGGCTTCAGAGAAGAAAGTCCCCTCTCTACCTAGAGGGTTTTTAGTTCTCCAAATGTCAATCAAGTCCATATTGTCTGTCATTTCAAAAAAGGTCTTTGGTAGTCTTCCATCTTTTGTAACTACTTGTCTTTCAGACTTATCCATGTTTGTCGACACAACACCGTTCATGTCTCCCATCAAAATAATGCTTTGGTCCATATAGTCCAACAACGTCTCATGCAGTTTCTTATAGAACTCTGATTTCCCCTCATTGGGCACTTTTTTATCACTTCAGAGCATTTCCAGATGTTAATATTTTCCTACACAACTTGTGACCCATGAAGTTGTGACCCATCAACCCTATGAAAGCAGGCCAACCAGAAAATTATGGCCTGCTTCCATGTCTGACTGTCCTCTTAATATAACAGTGATAGGAAAGCAGAAGAAAAAAAAGTTTATGGAGTACCTAGTTGCCACTAGGTACAGTAGGTATAGTTAAAGCTGTGGTTTTCCCAGTAGTGATGTATGGAAGTGAGAGCTGGACCATAAAGAAGGCTGATCGCCGAAGAATTGATGCTTTTGAATTATGGTGCTGGAGGAGACTCTTGAGAGTCCCATGGACTGCAAGAAGATCAAACCTATCCATACTGAAGGAAATCAGCCCGGAGTGCTCACTGGAAGGACAGATCGTGATGCTGAGGCTCCAATACTTTGGCCACCTCATGAGAAGAGAAGACTCCCTGGAAAAGACCCTGATGTTGGGAAAGATGGAGGGCACAAGGAGAAGGGGATGACAGAGGATGAGATGGTTGGACAGTGTTCTCGAAGCTACAAGCATGAGTTTGACCAAACTGCGGGAGGCAGTGGAAGACAGGAGTGCCTGGTATGCTCTGGTCCATGGGGTCACAAAGAGTCGGACACAACTAAATGACTAAACAACAACAACAACAGTAGGTACAGCCACTTTCCCCATTTTTCAATGTCTCTCCCTTTTAGCTGTACTTAAACCTCTCCCTCTTCCACTTCTCAGCTGCCTCGCGTGAAAAAGACAAAGGATCAAATAGTCCACAGTACTGTGCCTTCTTGTTTAAAAGTGCCATCTTCCTCCCCATTCCTACATCACAGCTTAACTCAGATTACTATCATTGGTTAGGAACTGGTTGGATGCAGATGAATGGTTGGGGGAACCAGCTGGAGAACCCCAAGGGAAGAAGTCTCAGAGTCCAGGAGTGGCGGCGAGGCAACAATGAGTGCTCAGAGGGAGGGGCCTGGGAGGATGAAGTGTCAGAAATTGTGTCAGAAGAACACACCACCACTGGAAGTGTCAGAAGCTGAAGACGTAGCAGGGCTTAGTGAGCAGGGGGAGTCTGTGACAGAGAGAGCAGGAGAGGGGGGGGCAACAGACAGAGATGAGTCAGGCTGGTGAAGAGACACAGGTGTCTCCCCCTCCTGCTGCAACAAGCTCCCCTCTCCCAGAACCAAAAGAGGAATGAAACAGGAGAGCAAAGACATGCACACAGGCACAGTCTCAGATTGCTTGGGGAAAGTCCTGTAGAGGAGGGGACTTTAGGTAAGTAATTTTATTTACGGCCATAGGCCCATACAGGTAAAAACGACACATAAATAACAACTTGTGCACGTGGGCAAAACAGCCGCTAAAGCACCACTATAACAATAAAATACTATAAAATAGAATGGCATACTACGCCTTAGTTAGCTTGTAGTGCTCCTTGGCGTCGCTTTTGGGTAAGGACAGCGACCAGGAACCTTGCCACTTTCAGGGTCGTATGAGTATCCTTATCCTGCAAGATTTGGGCAAGGTGGAATTTTGGTGGGGTACCCTCTAGTTTCTGTATGATTGATCCCAACAAATTTGCCCGTGGCACATTGAACAGGGGGCAAGTGAACATAATGTGCTGGAGCGACTCCGGTGTCTCCTTATCACATTCGCACATGGCGGGGGCTTGGCCCTTTGAGAATCTATGTCTCAGGACGTTGGAGGGAAAAACGTTGAACCTCGCTTTGGTGAAGGCCAGTCTATGGGCAACAGTCGAAAGGGAGGAGAGGTATGATGGAACGCAGTAAGTTAATGTGATACCAATGTTTTGAGGCGAACAAACACCTCCCCCCAGCATATAATTTCGCTGTAGGTCGATGTCATCCAGTCTTTGGCGGATCAGTCTTTGAGCAGTAATTTGGTCTAGTTTTAGGGAATCTGAAGGAGAGATTCCATAACTCAGGAGTTTGGCATGAATTCTACTAGTCCAAAGGCTAGAGAATTCATCTCGCCATAAGCATTGGACAAGGTAGTGGTTTGGTAGTCTATGCCACAATGATAAAGGGGACTTTAGGCAGTTGTAGGAAGGTGGGGATCTTCAGCCTCAACAACTGCTTCATGGGGCAAGCTCTACTGAAGAAGAGTTGCTGTGCTCATTAGGTTTTGCAGATCCTGGTTTTGCTAATAAAGAGTTAACATCATTTACTTTGTGTGATTTACTGCTGGCTAACTCCTGTCATCAGTGTTTTAACCACCACTGGAAGTTCTCAGTGTCTCTCCATTTTTGTTCCCATGTCTTAGCTACTTCTATTGTGCAACCTGCCTTTACCTTTCCTCTCCTATCCTACCCTGAGTTCATGCAAACCCAGAATTGTGATGAGGCACTACAAATCCGCCAATGGAGGCTGAGCATTGGCATTCTTCCATTTATATATATATAAATTGAGAGATATCACTCTGAAAAGAGTACTGGAAAGTTGAGATGCATTTCTTACTTACTCTGCAGTAGTTTTTCCTAGTCCATTCTACAACTACTTGTCAATAGCAGTACATTATCACGTCTGTATTAGTGATTGATAAATCTGCCCATTTCAGTTTCTCTTAGTTTCTCTCCCACCCCCCGCTCTTAAATCCAGTTCACAAGAATACTGTGATTTCTTTAAGTCCTCATGAAAAACCATCAGGATTTTAGTATGCATTTTCGCTACTATACACATTTTTGAAAGCAATTTTCCCTAATGTAAAACATTCTGAGTGTCACTTTCACAAATATTTATGCACAATTAACCCCAGCATTTATACTGGTGTGTGTGTGTGTGTGTGTGTGTGTGTGTGTGTGTGGAGTCTGATAAAAAAATCAGAAAAGTGTGGACTTTGAAGGATATCTGCATTTTGTTTTAAATATTGTTTCCGGATACAATTAGGAAGGCCTACATGAAATGTGGACCAAATTTCTCCCTCATCCTTACAACCTTTACACATATGAATATATTCAACTTGACTTCTGGGAGTGCCTGATATAGCATGATTTCAACCCAATCATAATCCCATCAAGATTTGTCAGTTTGAGAGAGGGAACAATTTCTCACTTGATTTGTTTCTCTATTCCTATAAATAGCTGTAAATCTCTGAACACCATGAATGGAAGGTAGATGTAAATTTGTAATACCTACTTCCCATACTTCCAATGAAGAACATTTGTCATCATCTAAAAGCAATGATAATCTCTTTTCAGATTACTTTGTAGCTGAGACGCTGTATCATCTGATGATTAACCTGATTAATGTTTTGTTGGAGCATTCTGTTGGAGTAACTGGGAATTAAGCAAAACGAGACCATGTTGTATGCACAGTGACCTTTCAGGAACTCAAAAGAAAGTGTGTTTATTTGTATGCGTATTTTCATAAATGGGTCCCCCAATCTCCACCATTTGAAGCTAAGAGAGACAAAAGGGAAACCATTTATGTTTAGCCATGAGATTCAGCTAGCATGAGAATCCCTGATTGGCTTGGCTGGGTGATTCAGACCGTTGGTTCATATTTTTTACAATACAACTTTATTGTCTCTACACCCACATTCTAAGCAACAACTGTAAAGTTATGGAAACAAATAGAAGGATCTGGGAATGTGAGACTATGCTAGGACTCGCTGGGGCTCTGGGATGCTCTGAACCTCACTTCTGAGCAACCTGAAAAATAAAACTACATTATGAAGATCAGATTATGTCAAATTCCATATGTAATTTCACAAATACTTATGTGTTGTGATAAACAACAGGATTCTCCTCTGAAACCGATTTTCATATATGTCATTGTTGGTCCTGAAATGTACATAACAATAAGCAAAATGTGAAAACAGAGAGGACAAGCCCATGATCTCTAACTTATCATCACTAGTTTTCCAGGAGGATTTCTGATCTTTCCTCATTTGGTTCTTTGAAAAATGAAAGCTGAGATCTTGTAAATTGAAACAAAGCAAGAGAGCTTAGAAACTGCACCCTCCTCTGTCACTTGGTGGCCTTGAAATAATGAAAGGTCAGGGTTAGTGGTCGTCTGTCTCCATAATTTCACTAGCAATTGGCAAATACAATTTAGAAACTGCCAAGGAGTGAAATTGATCTTGCTTCAAGGGGCGGGGGGAGAGTATCCATCACTTAGGATTCCTTTACTCATATGTCACAACAAAAATGAATTCAAACACATTGGTTGCTCACCTTTCCTTCCTGAGAATCTACTCTTCAGTGATCCTCACATATGATCAGTAAAACTGAAATTGCTGCACACATCAGGATAGGCTCACCTGAAGTTAATGTGCATTGTAGATGCTTTGACTGCAATCCTGTGCCTTCTGGAGAATAAGCTGAGAAGTGGATCTTCATAGGAGTCAAGCAGAACTCTCCTCCACATTGCCATTATGGTGGCTGGCCTTTCCCATGCCAGGTATGCTCCAATGTAGCCAGGGAATTGGCCAGGGACTCTGCTTATGCATCCAGAAACTAATTCTTTTATGGGTGAAGTGCAAGCAGACCTCTGCTTACCATGAATTACCTGAATGCATTGGAATTTGCCATAAATATCAAGAGCTCACCCAGTGTGGTAGCAGCATGGAAGAAGAGGGACTTCTGTGACCTTTATGACAGGCCACTCCATGTTGTGCTTCCACAGAGGGGAGCCCTGACCCATTTCACTACCTGAGGCAAAATGGGAATGTGTTGTTCCCTGCCCCTGCCATTGCTGTGTAACCCCCACTTCTGCTGTGGGGTTTTGTTGCCCAGCAACAAAAGCACACAGGTGTATGAGGCAGCCCTGGTTGTTGACATTTTGCACCCCTAACAATGTTGCACCCGAGGCAACTGCCCCTGTGCCTCCCCATACTATGCCACTGTCTCCACCCCAGGGCAGGGAAGATGAGTGGTAAAGCCAAGTGCCAGAACACGAATGGAGTGGGAACACATTCCCCCATTCATCAAAGTGGTGAGGCAAGTAGGGTGCCATCTCTTGCACTTCTGCCACCTGAGGCAGCTGGTCCATGGGCTGGCACAGACACACACATATGAAGGTAGCAGGATTGCAGCATCCAGAAGTGTTCACAGCTTTTGAGACTATGCAATGAGGACCTCTCCTTTCTCTCCTCCCACTGTAGCCCCTACATGACTCTGAAATGTTCAGTGGGGGATCTCCCCAGCCTCCAAGGCAGATTTTGGTTCTGGGCAAGAGATTTCAACAGGAGAAGAGAAAGGTGAATTCCCATTACAGGAGCAGAAACATCAGTCTGTCTGACACTGGATGCCCTCTATTTGTCTACTTCAGTGGTTCCTAAACTGTGATCCACAGTCACCCGTGGTCTCTGAGTTTCATTCAGATGGTCTGTAGATTTGTGACTGAAGATGGAAGACAACTCATCCATTGCATGGAATATTCATACTGATATGAATTGATTTGCATTTCTTAATGTCACATAGGATGTCACATAGAGGAGGGAGAAAGGTTGTTTTCTGCTGCTCCAGAGAAGCGGACACGGAGCAATGGTTCCAAACTACAAGAAAAAAGATTCCACCTAAACATTAGGAAGAACTTCCTGACAGTAAGAGCTGTTTGACAGTGGAATTTGCTGCCAAGGAGTGTGGTGGAGTCTCCTTCTTTGGAGGTCTTTAAGCAGAGGCTTGACAACCATATGTCAGGAGTGCTCTGATGGTGTTTCCTGCTTGGCAGGGGGTTGGACTCGATGGCCCTTGTGGTCTCTTCCAACTCTATGATTCTATGATTCTGTGAATTAATTTCTTATACAGTTATATCTCGGGTTACAGACACTTCAGGTTTCATTTCTTTGGATTACAGACCGCCAAAACCCGGAAGTACCGGAACAGGTTACTTGTAGGTTTTGGCGGTCGTGCATGCGCAGAAGCTCTAAATCACAATGCACGCATTCACAGATGCACCACTGGGGATTGTGGACGCTGTGGGTTGCGAACGTGCATCCCACACAGATCACGTTGGCAACCCGAGCGTCCACTGTACTGTATTACAATTATATTGTATTGCATTTTATGAAATTCAAATTGCAATATAATAAAACACAATATATAAGAAATAAAGGAAGCAATAAAAACCCAATTAAAAGCCATGCAACATCTATAACTACCCATTGCAATTGCTACAACAGGCAGAAAACTCATTAAGTGGTCCAGCAGGACCCACAACAATTTCAAGTGGTCCATGGGGCTAAATGTTTGGGAACCACTTCTCTACTTCTTGTGTGCAACGAACAAGGACAGTTAAAATATGTCCTTCAGACAAGTTATACTTTAAAAAAATACCAGTTTATCCTTCAAGAAAAGATGTCCTTTGACAATGCATGCATTTAAGAATATAATCTATTACTACAGACCCTTTATTAGAGGCCGACAGAAAGTATTATTGAAGGGGGAATAAGCCATGTTAGAAAAATATGTTTTGCTACATTGAGTTTAAATGTGATGTTCATTGAATTGTAAGGGGAATGTGTTTCTTCAGGATGCTCTAAAACATTATCCAATGATGAACATCAATTTGACATGCTGTCATTATATGCTTCATGACTTGGATGAGGTCTGCAAGGCAACAAGTGTAAGGAGCAAAGACACGATCACAAAAGGCTAAATGTCATAACATTTGTTTAAAGTAATTTCTGCATTAACATTGTTTTCTTCTTCAGGTTAGCTTTGACCCCCCCCCCCCCCAATAGAATATGTTGTCTGTAACCCAACACAGAAGTGAGTGTCCTTAAACCCAATGGGTTCTATGCAGAATATGATGCAAAAGTAGACATATTCAGCAGTGGCGTAGCGTGGGTTGTCAGCACCCGGGGCAAGGAAAGTAATTTGCGCCCCCTAACCCGTGGATTTGCGCCCCCTAACCCGTGGATTTGCCCTAACCCCAGATGTTGCGCCCGGTGCGGCCGGCCCCCCCTGCACCCCCCACGCTACGCCACTGATATTCAGTGCTTTTTTTCTGGGGGTATGCAGGGGTACGCATACCCCTAAATATTTTGTGAATCAATGCAGTGGTTCTCAACCTGTGGGTCCCCAGATATTGTTGGACTACAACTCCCATCATCCCTGAGCTCTGGCCTTGCTAGCTAGGGGTGATGGGAGTTGTAGTTCAGCAACATCTGGGGACCCACAGGTTGAGAAAGGCTGATCTAATGGGAGAAGAAACTCTCTCTCTATATATAGAGTTTCTTCTCTAGCACGGTGAATCATTAGTTTTGTTGCTACCCCCAATGGTGGCCTCATTTCATGTCACGGTATTTCCTGAGTTTAAGACAGTTGGAGGATGGATGGCAGCTAACAGATTGAGGTTGAATTCTGACAAGACAGAGGTACTGTTTTTAGGGGACAGGGGGCATGTGGGTGTGGAGGAGGCCCTGGTCCTGAATGTGGTAACTGTGCCCCTGAAGGACCAGGTGCACCACATGGGAGCCATTTTGGACTCACAGCTGTCTATGGAGGTGCAGGTCATTTCTGTGTCCAGGGCAGCTGTTTATCAGCTCCATCTGCTACGCAGGTTGAGATCCTACCTGCCACGGACTGTCTTGCCAGAGTGGTGCATGCTCTAGTTATCTCCTGCTTGGACTACTGCATTGCGCTCTATGTGGGGCTACCTTTGAAGATGACCCGGAAACTACAACTAATCCAGAATGTGGTAGCTAAACTGGTGACTGGGAGCGGCCACCGAGATCACATAACACCGATCCTGAAAGACCTACATTGGATCCCAGTACGTTTCCAAGCACAATTCAAAGTGTTGGTGCTGACCTTTAAAGCCCTAAATAGCCTCAGCCCAGCATACCTGAAGGAGCGTCTCCACCCCCATCAATCAGCCCAAACACTGGGATCCAGCTAAGGGCTTTCTGGCTGTTCCCTCACTGTGAGAAGCAAAGTTACAGGGAACCAGGCAGAGGGAAGTGGCACTTGCCTTGTGTAACGCCCTCCCATCAGATGTCAAGGAAATGAACAACTATCTGACTTTTAGAAGACATCTGAAGGCAGCCCTGTTTAGGGAAGTTTTTAATGACTGATGTTTTAATGTATTTTTAATATTTTGTTGGAAGCTGCCCAGAGTGGCTGAGGAAACTCATCCAGATAGGCGGGGTATAAATATAAATATAAATATAAATATAAATATAAATATAAATATAAATATAAATATAAATATAAATATAAATATAAATATAAATATAAATATAAATATAAATATAAATAAATAAATAAATAAATAAATATCACACGGAAGCAAGTTTTTAATGTGTGAAGTAGGAGTTGGAATCTAGCACAGTGATTGGTTTGTTTTGTTGTTGCCACCTCCAATCGTGGCTTCCTTTCCTTTCCTGGTGTAATGCATGTTCTTTGTACTTTTGTCCATTTACTGTATTTATTTTCCCCGATTTTAACTATAAAATGGTGATTTTCTTAAGTGAAAATGTCAGTACCCCTAAACATTTTTTCTCTTAGAAAAAAAAACCACTGGATGTATTTGTCTGGGAGTAAGACCCATTGAACCCAGTGGGGCTTGCTTCTCAGTAGATATGCATAGTATTGCACATTTAGTTGACATTTAGATCCTGTTGAGAATCAGTGGGGAAATCTAGTCACTTACAGAGCAATTCTAACTGCCGACTGGCTTTTTGGTGTGGTGGATGCTGGTGCTCCCAGTGCTCTGCCACTCACAGTGGCAGAGGAAAAATATGGGAAGGCGGGCAGATTGGTCCCATGGCAACTCTGGAAAAACTCTGGACCCACTCCTGCCCCTTCCTTATCCTTGGAACAGCTGATTTAGGAGCTTAACACTAGGGGGGCTGCTGTCCACCTGCACATTTGGCAAGAGTACAGCTACACTGCCAGAAGTGTGATGCCTTCACTCAATTCAAACTTCCCACAGCTTGAGGGTGTGTGTGGATCGCATCCCTAGTCAGTTTCAGTTAAATATAAGTTCCAGTTCCACCAACCTTCACTTGCATGGAGCATCTAGAACCCTAATCTTCCAGGGTTCTAAGCTGTACAATGACTCTCCACAAATGCATGTGTGCACTTCAGAAGTTTGAGACTGATATGTGGGGCAGGTTGGCACACTTATTTCACACTGTGTGAATTAGTTTTACTCACGAGTAGAATGTATAAGGAGGGCTTCACTTCCTCTAGACTGGGGATCTGAAAACTTGAATTCCCCAAACATTTTGACAGCCTTAAGTTTGATCTGGAGAAACCAAAGGACAAAATCTGTGTTCATCAAATACACATACGTGGTCCTTGCGCTATTGTTAACTTTTGATGGAAGACAAAATAGCCTTTGCTGTCAGTGTAATCTTGTAAGAATGGAAAAGCCTTCAACCATAAGTGGAAATCTATAGTGTGAAATCAGAGAGTTGGAAGTAATTGCTCTGTGACAAGAACACCTCCTAAGAGCAGACAAAATTATGAACATGGAAGGGAACAAAGATTGGTGATGAAATTAAATGAAGAATTAAAGAAGGGGGGGTGGTGATTTTTCAGAAAAGTCTGTGTTTCTTAAACTAAACAGTAAATCCTAACCTGGCATTTGCAAAATTCAATACATCATTGCTACAGTTGTATATGCAACCAAACTGAACTATATAATATCTGGTTCTTTCCTTCCTTTTTGCTCAGTTCTTTGAAGGACTGGAGCAGATTTACATAAAGTTTATTTACAGTTTCCTCCTCCCCACCCCCACCCCCAAAAAAAATTCCTTCACACCAGCCCTCAAAATAGGATATATCTATATCTATATTTAATATTTTATTGTGAAAGTCTCAACTTTTTCTGAAAGAAGGAAAAGTAAAGCACCAGTCTCAAGGAGCCCTCAGTCATAGCAAAGAGAATAATTTCATCAGGCTTAATCTTCTAGTGCCTGTGATGTTTCCTCTGGTTCCAATTCCATTTAAAACACAGGCTTACAGATGCACCAGAAGATTTGGGTTTCAGCCATAATAGGAATCAATGTACTTGAGTTAAGGTCCTACTGTACATGCCACCCCTCTGAGAGGTGTTTACTAAAAATATAAAATAAAAGGCCGGAGGTAAATTGTATCAGAGCTGACAAACACTCAACATCTGGCTTTCGATAGCCCCCCTACTGTTTGTTTATTTCCCGCTCAAACAGTTTGGCATAAAAAATTATAGACAGGAGACCCCTGAGTAACTCTAATTTAAATCAATATCTGACGCAAATGCTGATTTGTATTTGACGTGAAATGGGCCAAAGCATTCATATTGGCTAAAGCCATGGTCTGTTTGGTCTCTGCCACTTGACTTTCAATTGTGTCGGTAACATATAACTTTTGGGGGCACTGAGCGAATCCATTTTGTGCTTATCCTGAGAGATGCATGACATTGGCTGTGTTTAAACTTTTTAATCAAATCTAATGTCTCCCTGAAATTCCCTCCATGCTTTGTTTTGCCTCACTGTGAACACAGAAAAGTAAATTCAGCTTTTCCCAGGTAGTTATCTTTCTACAAGTCTGATCATGTCGAGTCTCCTCTTATTATAATTTCCCATACTTTATCTTTGGCTCTCTGTTGCATAAAGATGCCCTGATTAGCACAAGATTTATTGTGGTAACCTATGTGTGTCGAATATCAACAATATGGATAATGGGTAGGGGCTTTTTTGGTTGTTGCTCAAATTCCCACAACCGTTTACATTAACTCTGAGCCATTTCTTCCTAAATGGAACAATAAGGATCTGTGAAATTGCGTTGAGCCGTGATTGAATTCTCTCATAACGATGCTTTCGTTCAGCCACCTCCAACTGTGAATGAAAAGAATCCAAATCTAGAGTGAGATCTGACATCACATTTTTCAACTAAGCGATGGCTCCTGGAATGAGCAAGTGAGAAGAGGGAAAGCAAACAGAAATACAATTTCCCCTGAAAAGAGACCTCAACTCTGAACTGAAGAAAAAGTTAAGTGCTAAGAAAATAATGGTCTTCGTTGCATTTGTTTTCTGGTGGGGAAAATTTTTCCCCAGAGGTCATGGGTAAAAAAGAAAAGAAAAAGGAAGATAATATTGGTGAAATGCAGGAGTTCTAATGTTTGTCTTCTTCTCTATTGACCGCCAGAGTATCAACATGACAGGATGCAAAGTGGTGACCATTTTGGATATTGTGATTAAAGAAAAAGGCTGATTGTTTCCTGACTCATCCTGCATTGAAACCGAGAGGCAAGGCAAAACACATGAGGCTTCACCTCAGTAAATACGATAAACTAATAAATAAATTCAGCCTGTGAATATGCAGCCTGAGAGCCACATTTCATGTTTGGTAAATTTTCAGAGGCAATATGTCAATTACTGTATAGATAGGAATAGAGGCAAGAGCTGGAGGTGACGGATGTTACTCTTGCCATTGTTCATTCCAAGCACACAAAGCCAGCTGTTTTGTGTTTTTTAAAAAAAATCATTTTTATTTGATTTTACAATACAAAATTATTTTTAAAAAATCAAGTACATAACCGTATACAGAGTTTCCTCCAAATCTCAGGACTTCGCCCCACCCCTTCCCTGGAGTCCCATTTTAAACATTAAAAACTGCATATTCTTCTGCACTCTAACTATTATATCAATCCATATTTTCCATGGTAATTGTTACACTACAAGTGAAATCAAAATCCTGCCATTGTTTCCATCTGCTTACAGAGGTCTCTTGGATAAGTTATAAAATTTTCCCATTCTATTGTAAAGTTTTTGTCCTCTTGGTTCCTGAGTTTTCCAGTCAACTTTGCCATTTCAGCATAGTCCATAGCTTGGTTTGCCATTCTTCTCTGGTTGGGACTTTGTCTTCTTTCCATCTCTGGGCTAACAGCATTCGATTGGCTGTTGTTCCATACATAAAAAGTCTTTTCTGGTTCTTTGGAATGTCAGTACCTGTAATTCCTAATAAAAACGCTTCTGGTTTTTTAAACCAAAGTTATTTTGAACATTTGTTTTCATTTCATTCTATATCATCTCCCAGAAAGCTTTTGCCTCCTTACTGGTCCACCACTTATGACAGAAGGTACCTTCTTTTTCTTTACATTTCCAGCATGTATTTGTACTTGTCCTATACATTTTTGCCAACTTAGTAGGAGTCAAATACCACCGGTACATCATTTTCATGTACAGTGGAACCTCGGGTTACAAACCCCTCGGGTTACAAACACTTCAGATTACAGACTCCGCTAACCAGGCAGTAGTACCTTGGGTTGTGAACTTTGCCCCAGGATGAGAACAAAAATCGTGTGGTGGTGGTACGGCAGCAGCGGGAGGCCCCAGTAGCTCAAGTGGCACCTCAGGTTAAGAATGGTTTCAGTTTAAGAAAAGGCTTCTGGAATGAATTAAGTTCATAACCAGAGGTACCACTGTACAGTGGTACCTCGGGTTACAGACGCTTCAGGTTACAGACTCCGCTAACCCAGAAAGAGTACCTCAGGTTAAGAACTTTGCTTCAAGATGAGAACAGAAATTGTGTGGCGGCAGTGGGAGGCCCCATTAGCTAAAGTGGTACCTCAGGTTAAGAACAGTTTCAGGTTAAGAACGGACCTCCAGAACGAATTAAGTTCTTAACCTGAGGTACCACTGTAATTCTCTTTCACAAAGCCAGCTGTTTTTAATCATTCGCACACCTCTTCATTCTCCACCCAGATGATGAAAAGTTAAGCAAGGTAAAAAGCATTTAAGAAGGGCATGGGGATGTCCAGTGAACATGGCCTAGAGAGGGAACTTGGAGAGTCCTTAGAGCCAAACAGAGAAGCTGAGTGTTCCCTACCCATAACATATGGCAATGTATTCTGTGGATTGTGGGCAAACATTCATTTAGCCTTGTTCACAGACTGTGACTAATATATTAAAGAACAAGTAACATATGCATAATGGTCCACAACATTTCTTTTTCCCCTATTCTTCTCAAGAAGGGGGAAAGGCACGCCCAAACCAAATTTCTAATTCAAGAAAGCACATCTTTCCAGGCATGAATTAGCATTGTTGCCATCTCTTTTATGAGTTTTGATTCTCATTAGAGATCATTACTCTCTTGAGATAACGTACATCTCGCAGACAATCTAAGCGATGCTTCCTCAACCTTGATTGCAGTTTTTGTATTCCCAAATTATTGTCTGTGCACCAGGATCGATTAAGAATATAAAAAAGGGATAAAAAGCCTATGGTCTTGCACGACAAATTGCCTCTAAATTGTCTTGTGGATAAAATAACAATGAGGATCAACTTCTCTTTTCATTCTCGAGTGGGTTTAAAGTTGAACAGAAAAATCTGACTTGCATTAACCTCCAGCTGATAGAGAAGAGTGGAGGTAATGAACATTTTTAAGGCATTGTAATGTTTCATAATACATGTTTATGTGCTGATATAATAGCTTAAGATAAGAATATTTAATAATGTGTAAAAATGCACCTTTCTCTTTATAGCATTGAATTTGTAATACATTCTGAAATGAGGGACTATCATGAGCATAAGCTTCACATAATTGCAGTGTTATCATATTTATTTCAGTTAGGAATTGGAAGTTTCTGGTTATTGTTTCAGACTTAAATGTTTACTGCAGGGTTTGGAGCAATCACAGAACAGTGAACAAATGCATGAGAAAGAATGCAAAAACAAACAAACGAATGAATGATAGCATAATTCAATTAATCAATTAATGGAAGAATTCATTCATGTTGTTGTATGAGTGCTGCACAATTAATGGCTATTTTCATAAATGGCTCAAGACAGTGGAGAGAAAGGAAAGAAGCTTGTGGCCTCTCTCACAAGACCAGAACTGCAGCTGGGGGATAATAAAACTGACCTTGCCACTTAGCAGGATAAGACAAATGGCCAAAGTTGTTAATTCTTAAATTACTAAATCCTAGGTGAACAGTCATCTGGACCATACAGCATCTGCCACATTTGGTTCAGGAATATCTAATGGATCATATTCTCCCATACCAGATTGTCCACTGTCTAAGTTCTGGGGGAGTGTCCCGAAATAAAGGCTTTAATAATAATAATAATAATAATAATAATAATAATAATAATAATAATATATTATTTATACCCCGTCCATCTGGCTGGGTTTCCCCAGCCACTCTGGGCATCTTCCAACCGAATATTAAAAAGAATACAGTGTCAGACATTAAAAACTTCCCTAAATAGGGCCACCTTCAATTGTCTTTTAAAAGTAAAATAGTTGTTTATTGCCTTGACATCTGCTGGGAGGGGATTCCACAGGGCAGGCACCACTACCGAGAAGGCCCTCTGCCTGGTTCCCTGTAACCTCAATTCTCACAGCGAGGGAACCACCAGAAGGCCTTCAGCACTGGATCTCAGTGTCTGGGCAGAACGGTGGGGATGGAGACGCTCCTTCAGGTATGCAGGACCAAGGCCATTTAGGGCTTTAAAGGTCAGCACCAACAATTTGAATTGTGCTCAGAAACGTACTGGGAGCCAATGAAGCTCTTTCAGGATCGGTGTTATATGGTCTCGGTGGCCACTCCCAGACACCAGTCTAGCTGCTGCATGCTGGATTCATTGCAGTTTCCAAGTCACCCTCAAAGATAGCCCCACGTAGAGTGCATTGCAGTAGTCCAAGCAGGAGATAACTAGAGCATGCACTACTCTGGTATCTGAAGAAGTGTGCATGCACACAAAAGCTCATACCAAGAACTGACTTAGTTGGTCTTTAAGGTGCTACTGGAAGGAATTGGTATCTGAAGAAGTGTGCATGCACACGAAAGCTCATACCAAGAACTGACTTAGTTGGTCTTTAAGGTGCTACTGGAAGGAATTTGTTTTGTTTTGACTATGGCAGACCAACACGGCTACCTATCTGTAACTAGTACTCTGGCAAGACAGTCTGTAGTCAGGTAGGGTCTCAGGCTGTGTACCAGATGGAGCTGGTAAGCAGCTGCCCTGGACACAGAATTGATCTGCGCCTCCATGGACAACTGTGAGTCCAAAATGACTCCCAGGCTGCGCACCTGGTCCTTCAGGGGCACAGTTACCCCATTCAGGACCAGAGAATCCCCCACGCCCACCCGCTCCCTGTCCCCAAAAAACAGTACTTCTGTCTTGTCAGGATTCAACCTCAATCTGTTAGCTAACATCCATCCTCCAACTGCCTCCAGACACTCACACAGGACCTTCACCGCCTTCACTGGTTCTGATTTAAAAGAGAGGTAGAGCTGGGTATCATCCGCATATTGATGAACACCCAACCCAAACCCCCTGATGATCTCTCCCAGCGGCTGCATGTAGATGTTAAAAAGTATGGGGGAGAGGACAGAACCCTGAGGCACCCCACAAGTGAGAGCCCAGGGGTCTGAACACTCATCCCCCACCACCCTTGCATCATAAAACACAAGTTGTCCCCTCTCTTGTTATCCTCTGCTGGATGACATTCATTCATACATACATACATACATACACAAATGAGTGTGTGTGTGTGTGTGTGTGCGCGCGCGCGTCAGGCTTTGCCCTTGCCAATTTGATATCTTATCTGAAGATAATTGTTTTATATGTCTTGCGTGCTTCTACAGTCTGCCACACAATATTGTATTTGACGATACTGTTGTTGATTGTGAAATTTTAACCTATTTCTTGTAAGCTGCTTTAAGTGATAGAGGCACATGAGAGAAGCAGTGTGAGGATAGACCTGGCTATGACACAGGCCCCATGCTTCACAGTAGGCCATAAAATGAGCCCCCGGCGCTCTAACCCGCGGCTCACATTTTTGCCAAAAACCTAGCTACATCCAATTCACTCAAACCTGGTGTGAAACTCCTGCAAATTGCCCCCTACAACATTTGGTGGTGGAAACCTCACATTTCACGGTAGGGCATAAAATGAGCCCTTGGTGCCCTAACCCGCTGGGTCACCATTTTACCGAAAACCCGATGTTGTGTGATTCACTCCCAAGTGCCGACAAATGCTGATAAAAGGCCCCCTGGAACGTTTGGTGCTGAAAACCCTATGTTTCACAGCGATCCACAAAATGAGCCCTAGGAGCCCTAACATGCGAGGTTAGAGTTTTGCCAAAAATCCGACGGCATCAGAATTACTCCAAAGGAGAGCCGAAGGCCCGCCAAGGGCCACCTGCAATGGTTGGCTATGAAAACCCCACGTTTCCCAGCACCCCACAAAATTAGGCATCGCTGCTCTAACCCGTGGGGGCACCTTTTTGCCAAACATCCGATGTCATCCGATTCACTCCCAAGTGGGGCCAAATGCTGAAATAAGGCCCCCTTCAACATTTGGCATTGAAAACCCCATGTTTCACAGAGGTTCAGAAAATGAGCCCTTCGTGCCCTAAGCCACAGGGCCCTAGTTTCACTGAAAATACGTTGTCAGATTGAAACCAAAGCAGCCCCAAACTCTGAGAAAAGGCCCTCTGCAATGTCTGGCACCAAAACCCCCACATTTCTGTTAGGTTCTAGTCCTCTCACTGTGCAGATATTGTGTAGGATTGGTTCATCACATGTCTGTGTTATGCATTCCAGCACCGACTGTTGGAATCACAGGAGCAGATGTTTACTGTACTCTGTTTCTGTTTGTTTTTGCTTTTCACTTCTGACTTCTCTCCCCACAAAATGAGCCCTAATCCGCAGTGTCACCATTTCGCCAAAAATCCAACACCGTCTGATTCACTACAAAGCAGTGCCAAACACTGGCAAAAGGCCCTCTGCAATGTTTGACAGTGAAAGCCCCACTTTTCACAGTGCCTCACAAAAAATACCCTTGGCTCCTTAACCGATTGAGTCACCATTTTGCCGAAAATCCAACGTTGTCTGATTCACTCTAAAGTGGTGCCAACTCCTTGCAACGCTTGGAGGTGAAAACCACACATTTCATGGCACCCCCCAAAATTAGCCCTCCGTGTACTATCTTGCGATGTCACCGTTTCACCGCAAAGCCCTTGGCACCCTACTCTGCGAGTTATGGTTTCACAAAAAATCTGATATCATCAGATTCACTCCAAAGCGGGGGCCCCTACAATGTTGTTTAGCAATGTAAGCCCCACGTTTCATGGTACCCCACAGAATCAGCCCTTGGCACACTAAGCTGTGGGGTCCCAATTTCGCCAAAAATACAACGTCGTCAGATTCAAACTAAAGTGGCCCCAAACCCCAGAAAAGGCCCCTTGCAATATTTGGCAGTGAAAACTACATGTTTCATGGTACAAAATAAGCCCTCAGTGCCCTCACCTGCAGAGACGTGGGTGGCGCTGTGGGTTAAACCACAGAGCCTAGGGCTTGGCGATCAGAAGGTTGGTGGTTCGAATCTCCACAATGGGGTGAGCTCCCGTTGCTTCGTCCCTGCTCCTGCCAGTTCGAAAGCACCTCAAAGTGCAAGTAGATAAATAGGTACCGCTCTGGCAGGAAGGTAAACGGCGTTTGCGTGGACAGGTGGAGTCCCCAGATCCCGCACGGTCCCCCCCGTCATGTGGAATAACGACTCAAGACAACGTGCTATGGGATTGAATTGGCCACAACTTTATTAAATTTCAAATGTGGGTAGACCTTGGCTCAGGCATTGGGCGTTCTCCCTCCCCAGTCCCCAGCCGGGGACCTAGGGAGCATCAGGGTTATCCAGTGTGTGGGGGGGGGATGGGCCGGTTCTGGAGAGCATATGTTCAAGCAGAGATAGCCGCCCCCGTTACGCCGCCGCCGCAGGGGAGAGCAATGACGACCTTTCAGCGTACAGTCAAAGCCTCCCTTCAGAAACCCCTTTAATGGGGAACCCTGGTATCGCCGCCGCAAAGAGGAAGATGGACTAAAGGATTCCGCCCAAGGCCTGATACCGCCAAAGTTGTGACATTTTGCTACGGAAAAGGCGAAACCTGCCAATGCAGGGAAATTCCTTTCCGGCCCTTTAACAGCGACCTTAACGTAACAGCGCCTGCATACCTGTGAAGAAAAGTTAACCTGCAAAATAAGACATTAACTGAGGGTGGGTAGGGTGGGAGAAGCTCTGGAGCCAAGTGAGGATTCCCAGGTAAGATCCTCCCGCTATTGTGTGGGCAGGTAATCCCCTACCTGGCCTGGTCTCCTTGGCAACACTTCCCCCAGGTGGGATTGGACAACTGACTGAGGTAGGCAGAGACCTCCAGGTATCCCACCTGAGGGAAGGCAAAGCCAAGCCTATGCTGTTGGAGCCGCTCCAGATCTAGGGGCTGCGTGTGTCCCCGCAAAGGGCGCCCCCCGTTTTAAGCAGGGAGCGGTCATTCCGTGCGCTGCTCTGGTTTGCCAGAAGCTGCTTAGACATGCTGGCCACATGACCCGGAAGCTGTACGCTGGCTCCCTTGGCCAATAAAGCGAGATGAGTGCCGCAACCCCAGAGTCGGCCACGACTGGACCTAATGGTCAGGGGTCCCTTTACCTTTACCTTGCCCTCACCTGCGGGGTCACGGTTTTGCTGAATATCTTATGCTGAGAAGACTCTTGGACTTTCTCCTGGAGGAATAAAGTATTCACCAGAACGCCACAGTCTATTCTAGAGTATTCTAGGACTTAGGTGGTATATCAAGCCTATGCATTAAAAATATATGAGTGACTGAGCATGCATATGACTGTGTTAGGAAAAGCCAATATGGGTGAAGGATTATATCCAGAGAGCATCTGAACTACAAGATCAGACACCTTTCTAATCCTTTCAAGATAATCTAAATGAAATTAATGTTGAAACATTCTCATTACATTACGAAAACCTCATTCATCCATGGTTAGAGATGCAATCAATGCTATTATGTAGGACATAGTTTCAAACTTTATATACCACCATTCTTGGAGGAGGAATATAGTACCATCTTTGGAGGAGGCGACAAAAAAGAAAAAGAAAAAAAGAAATGATTATTTGATGTTTCTATGCAAAGTAGCTAAAGCAGATGGCGTATCTCCTGAGATCAACAAACAAGGTGGACAGCATAAGGCAGAGCAACTTACAAGGCAAATTAAAATGTTTAAGCAGCATGACACTGTGCCACGATATTTCCTCAATAGTTAACTCCTATCTGGAAGTATAAAGGGCTTAGGAGCAACTGAGCAAACCCTCACATCAACTTATGTCCCTCCCAATACATGTCAGACAGGTGCTGCTTCTATTTTCTTTCCTCTGAAGACCTTCCTTTCATACATCTAATGGATATGACATTATTTTTCAATAAGAAACTGTTTTTAATTGCCTTTTGACTGGTTATAATGGCATGTGAAATTGCTTAGAGACATTTTATGGAAAGCAGTTTATAAATTAAATTAAATAAATAAATGGTGTACTTGTGCATGCCCCCTTTGAACAAATTGCTATATTTCTTCCCCCCTTCAAAAGACCTAGAGAGTAAGAGAAAACTAATTTGGCTTGTGGATAATCCAATAGTCTTATTTGGCTTATACACACACACACACACACACACACACACACACACACACACTTTTTCTTTTCTAATTTACATTTCAAAATATTCATTTGTGGTTGTTTAGTCGTTTAGTCATGTCCGACTCTTCGTGACCCCATGGATCAGAGCACGCCAGGCACTCCTGTCTTCCACTGCCTCCCGCAGTTTGGTCAGACTCATGTTGGTAGCTTCGAGAACACCTTCCAACCATCTCATCCTCTGTCGTCCCCTTCTCCTTGTGCCCTCCATCTTTCCCAACATCAGGGTCCTTTCCAGGGAGTCTTCTCATGAGGTCGCCAAAGTATTGGAGTCTCAGCTTCAGGATCTGTCCTTCCAGTGAGCACTCAGGGCTGGTTTCCTTAAGAATGGATATGTTTGATCTTCTTGCAGTCCATGGGACTCTCAAGAGTCTCCTCCAGCACCATAAATCAAAAGCATCAATTCTTTGCTGATCAGCCTTCTTTATGGTCCAGCTCTCACTTACATACATCACTACTGGGAAGACCATGGCTTTAACTATACAGACTTTTGTTGGTAAGGTGATGTCTCTGCTTTTTAAGATGCTAAACAATCTTAAATCAATGACTTTCCTTCTTCTCTTTCTGTGGTTCAATTCTCATACCATACATCCCTGCAAATTTTACATGAACTAAACCATTCAGTATTTCATTGTTACATCCATCAAAACGTATTTACACTGTTGAATTTATCATCATGCTACCAGTGTTTTAAAATGTGCACAAATTTCACCCATTAATGCAGTAAACATTTTCCAGTCTTCATGTTAGGCTTCCTAACATGATATTTCTATTGTTTTTAGTCTCCTGTACATACAACAGTGAGCATTCACTTTGTGGGAAGTTTCGCTTCTCATGTTTCTGACAAATGTTATTGATGTTCCGTTTGCATAATAAAAAAAAAGTCTTGCACATTCTTACTCTGTGGTTAGCAGCAAGGGTAGCTTGGTAGTGGAGCATAAGCTTTGCCTATGTAGCACCCCAAATTCAATCTCCAGGGGAAATAAATCCCTAGTACCATAGGCTGGGAAAGAAGACAGATCTTCACTTAAGAACCACTGCCAGCCAATGCAGATAACAGTAGCTGGACCAGTAGAATAAGACTGAAGATGGCTTCATTTACTTGGGCTCCTCTTGTTTGCTCCTCTTGTTTACCAGAAGACAATGACCAGGATGGTGAGAGGTCTGGACACCAAGTTCTATGGAGAAACGTTGAAAGAGGTGGGTATGTTTGGCCTGGAGAAGGTAAGATTCAAGCGGAGGAATGACATTGGTCTTCAAATATATGAAGGGCTGTCATACAAGAGATCTAGGCAACTTGTTGTTTTGGTGTTCACAATGGCAGAATTGGAACCAGTGGGTAGAAACTGCAGGAAAACAGATTTTAGCTGAACACTTGGAGAAACTTCCTAATGACAGTGGAACAAACTTCCTTGGGAGTAGGAATTTTGGAGAATTCAGATGAAAGCAGAAACAAGAGAAGAAATTGGTGCTGTTTCATATTAGTGCCACTTACAGAAAACTAATTTGATCCAATGAATACAAGTGTTGTTTTCAGTCCACAAACCATAGCGGAATATATGCACATATAAAAAAAGTTGTGAAAATGCTTTTTTAAAAAACGGCTTTAAAAATACCTCGCATTTGCCATAGCTCCATGGGAGCGATTGTGGAATAATTATATAAAGTTTACAGCTTGTTATAATTTGAGGGGAAGTTATATGAAAATGATGCATAGATGGTACTTAACACCTAATAGGCTAGCAAAGATGTACAAATCTGAATTGAGTACATGCTGGAAATGTAAAGAGAAAGAAGGTACCTTTTTCCATATGTGGTGGTCTTGTAATAAGGCAAAAGTCTACTGGGAAATGATATATAATGAATTGATTTATTTATTTTTTAAATTGACCTTTATTAAGAAACTTTTCTTTTGGGAATAATGGGATTAGAGTTACCTAAGCAATATAAAAAATAAAAATACATACAACATATAAAAACACAACAAAGCATCAGACATTTAAAAAAATCTTATATGAGCAACAAACAATCCAATAACTCAATAAAAACAAATAATAGCAATAATAGCAATAATAAACAGTTTACAGTTATTATGGGTCCCCTGGTCACGTGTCTTGTGTCTCATTTGCATTAAAATGAAAAAGGTGGAATAACTTAATGACAAAGTAACCCATGCAATTAATTAAACATACATTATGTAAATTACATAATTTTGCCACAGTGGAAAGCAATGCGAATAATGTAGTTTCTGGTGAAAGACAAATTGCAGCAGAAGAGAAACAATGCTGTGTGCAATGAATAAATGTACTTTAAATGTATGATGCAGATACATTAGCATTTGAAACTGTTTTACTTCTGAGGAGACACATATAGGGTTGCAATGATATTCATCCCCCACCCCTTTGTTGGGCTAGAAGAGGGGAATCATAGAACTGTAGAGTTGGAAAGGACCCTGAGGGTTATTTAATCCAACCCACTGCAATGCAGGAATCTCAACACACAGTCCTCCATCCAATATGAAACCATATCGGACCCTGCTTGCCTTTGCAAATGTGGTAGCAGTTTTATTACTGTGCCACTATTTAAACATTTGTTTGTTAGCATTGATGGTGTTTTCAAGACTAGTAGTCCTCTCCTGTTCATGAGATACACCGGGGGATAAGTCACATTGAGGTCAGCGGGCTTACTTCTGAGAAGACACATATAGGGCTGCATTTGAATGAATGAATTTTATTATTTCGGTCACAGACCAGTTCCAGCCCACATACAATATCAAGGAAGTCATAAAACACGATAGGGATACATTTGAATTTGCAATTAGGTCTAACAGGGACAATACAGATATGTTGTTGTTGTTTAGTCATTTAGTCATGTCTGACTCTTCGTGACCCCATGGACCAGAGCACGCCAGGCACTCCTGTCTTCCACTGCCTCCCACAGTTTGGTCAAACTCGTGCTGGTAGCTTCGAGAACACTGTCCAACCATCTCGTCCTCTGTCGTCCCCTTCTCCTTGTACCCTCCATCTTTCCCAACATCAGGGTCTTTTCCGGGGAGTCTTCTCTTCTCATGAGGTGGCCAAAGTATTGGAGCCTCAGCTTCAGGATCTGTCCTTCCAGTGAGCAGTCAGGGCTGATTTCCTTCAGAATGGATAGGTTTGATCTTCTTGCCGTCCATGGGACTCTCAAGAGTCTCCTCTAGCACCATAATTCAAAAGCATCAATTCTTCGGCGATCAGCCTTCTTTATGGTCCAGCTCTCACTTCCATACATCACTACTGAGAAAACCATAGCAACAGTTAAAAATATATATAAATTAAAACTTAGTCACTAACATATAACCTACAGTAAAATTATCATTTAAGGCCTTAATCATTATGATAGCACAGCTTGTTCCCTAAGTTTTATGGCAATCACACAGAATTTGGCTACCCTTAACGTGATCTCAGGATCCTTGTCCTCTACCAGGGATTTTAGACATTGCAGTTCAGATTCATTTGGAGATTTTTGCATAGCAGGGGTAATAAATACCGAGCATATATCCCCATAGAAATGGCAGCATAACAAGGCATGGGAGACAGTTTCTACCTTCATCAAGCCATAGGGGCAGACTCATTCCGCATATGGTTTACCCTCGAATCCACCCTGCAATAAGGCAGATGGCAGCACGTTGAATCTAGCGAGGGTAAATGACCATCTGTATTTAGGTATTTGTAATTTTGACAAATAATTTGCTGGGGTAAATCCTCTCCCATTATCTTTTATTGCTGGGTGCTTATTCATCTCGGTCACGTGGGCTGCATTTATATTTACACTCCTCTTCCTGCGCTAGGAGAGGAGAATCCAGCACTTTCAATTACTGCTTGTTTAATAATAATAATAATAATAATAATAATAATAATTTTTTATTTATACCCCGCCCTCCTCAGCCAAGACCGGGCTCAGGGTGGCCAACAACTAATAATAAAAACAAGTTGATTAAAATACAATTTAAAAGATTAAGATACAACATTATTGTTGTTAGTAGTAGTATTGATGGTCCCGTCCCCCCAATATATATATATATATAATCTTCCTTTGCCATTCCCTTGCCCTGTTCACAGGTGACATGCTGAGAAATGTCTGGGACAATAGTGAGCATTTAAGTAACATGGGTCTTTCAGTCTCTTGAAATGGGCATTTGGAGATGTCAAGTAGTGAAGTGACTCACATGTACCCTTCCTCATAATCACTGCATGTGTTCTAGCCAGTACCTATCTGCAATTTCTGAGTTAAAATGTTGAGTCATGCATTCCCACAGACCACAGCTATTGTTCTCAAGAACTGTGTGGGCAAACTTTGTTTTGGCCTTGGTAAACCAGCAAGAGCAAGGAGCTCGTTTTTGCTTTCATTTCATTCACTGTGTTTTATGGAAATGGCATTGCGATGAAACCAGCCATGGTATGAACTTAAAAAATGTTAACAGTAGTGACTGACACACCAAAGCCTTGCTTCTAGGAGCCACAGGTGAGAGGGTGGGGACCAAAGGTGGACAAACTGCCCCAGCATGTCCCCTGTCAGAGGTGCTATCCCTCTCCTAAAAGCCCCTAACATCCCTAGTAAAAATAGGATTAAGAATAAGCCATTATATTCAAGATGTTTGTCTCAGAGCGTCATCATTCTGCTGCTAATGCTTATAATCACCTTGCCCCATTGAAAGGTCAAAACGTAAAATGGCTTTTTTATTGCTTCAAATTGTAATCAGAGTAGGGGTGGCTATTTGTCCCGCGTTCCAATTATTTTGCACCAGGATTGGAAGAATGAGCTCTTCTCATTTCCGACACACAATCTAGTGAAGGGAACATGTTGCACTTATCTTGTCCTTCTGTAATATGGTGTTGGCTCCAATGTATCTTTGCTGATGCAGCTCCATCATTTGGTAATTAGCAGCCTTGCCACACTTCCCTGCCTTATTAGACTAAAATTAGGGCAATGGCAATGAGAACAGAAGATAATGGAGGTGGCGAGTGATGAAAATCTCTAACGTGGTTCTGTTTCTCTGCCAATCATTAAAAATAAAACGTCCAATCTAGCAAAAGCTACACATATTATATTAAAATCACACATTCTATATTTGTAAACAATTTTTAACTTTAAAAATGCTTCAAGTTTATACAGCCTAAAATACTTAGGGCAAAGTCCAGCCACATCCCTCACATATCTCTCGTGCACAATGTTCAGCAGATGGGTGTTTCCTGCTGCTGTTAAAACACTGGCAGCTTCCCATAATTTGCACTTGAAAAAAGGCTGCATGTGTTTGTTACAATATGTTGCAGACTGCATGAAGCCCATAATATATAGGGAAACACCATCCCAACACACACACACACACACACACACACACTTCTGCAAAAGTGCTTTATCTTTGATTTGAAAGAAACGAAGCATAATCCTATTCAATGGGACCTACTCCTAGATAAAAGTGGATTGATTGCCATCAGCCAAATGATCAGAATATGCTGTGCTTGTTGTTGTTGTTGTTGTTTAGTTGTTTAGTCGTGTCCGACTCTTCGTGACCCCACATACGATTTCAAGGAAGTCATAAAACACGATAGGGATACATTTGAATTTGCAATTAGGTCTAACGGGGACAATACAGATATGTTGTTGTTGTTTAGTTGTTTAGTCGTGTCCGACTCTTCATGACCCCATGGACTAGAGCATGCTAGGCACTCCTGTCTTCCACTGCCTCCCGCAGTTTGGTCAAACTCATGCTGGTAGCTTCGAGAACACTGTCCAACCATCTTGTCCTTACTTGTTTCTTTTTCTCCTTTGAAACAAGGCTGTAATCTCAACATACTTACTAAGATGTAGGTACTGTGGAATATAGCACAACAAGCTTTGGAGTAAACATGAATCCAATTGTGCTGATTAACTTTTAAATTTTTTTAAAAGAATACTGACTAAGTGGTAAGTACAACTCGACACAGTGGAATGCACTTCTGAGTAAACATGCATAAAATCGTGCTGATTAATTGTTTAATAAAAAATCTCTTCTATCCTTCCTAAATTTCCCAGATAGATTGCATTTTAAACAATTAAACATGATTAAAACTGGAATGGGTACTTACAATCTATCGCTCCACACTAAAGAATAGGGCGGAAGTAGCAAAAAGATTCAGGGTTGGGTAGTTGACCACATAGTTAACTCTGCCCTTTGAAATTGATGGGACTTAAATGTGCTTAACTTTTTGACCGGATGTTCCCTTGTGTTCCAAATGTGCAGGCTTATATGGTGAAAGAGACGTGAATATGGTTAAGAGATGGCGCATAAGAAAGGTGTGTTTAATAGACACATATGCAGAGGCCACATGAAAGAAAATCGAAAGCAACAAAAGAAGATGGATTAAGCTGTTCAGTTTTCTGCAGGTACTGTGAGTGAATGGAAAATATGTTCCAAAATGTTCCAACTGGTTGCAAGGATCCCTCACCCCAGTCTCAAGAGGGTATAAAAAAACACTGCCTGTTAAATGTGCTAATATCACAGAAGACACTGGGATGAGGGCAAGATGTTGAAGATGTTAAAACACCTTCCACATGAGTTAATAAAACTGTATTGGGTTGTTTACATATAAATTTGACTTGTAAGCAAGGGTGAGAGCACTAAGCTCCGACCCCTGAGTCACCATCATTGTCACTCGGGAAGGGAAAATATGTGAAAATGAGAGTTTTCTCTGCTCATGGAGACACAGAGCCTTTATTTTGCAAGGTTCTAGATTGTTTAGGTAGCTTTCAAGAGTGGTAGAGGCTTCCTGCTTCCATGGGTTAGTGAGTGAGAAGGACAATGACAGGAGCAGAGCTAGGGATGGAGTCTGCTTTTGTTTGCATGTCAGTGAGAAACTACCTAATACGCACACATACTGATGAACATCCATCCTTCAAAAATTTCACTTCTAACTCCACTGGACATCTTATATCTTTGGCGATCATTCGTAGCTGAGTAAGATTGTCTTCCATGAACACAGTTTTAACAATGAGTCCATAAGTGACTTTGGAGGCCGATTCTGGATCCACACATCCTTCCACAATGGGGACATAGGTTTCCGGGCGGGAGTTGATCACAGAGAGGGTTTGCCAAGCGTGCCTTCCTCTTAGCACGTTTCTCCCTTTTGTCCTGAGTTTGAGCATCTTCAAAGCCCATGACACCTTTGGTAAAGGCTGTTCTCCAATAGGAGTGCTCGCAGGCCAGTTTTTTCCAGTTGTCGGTGTTTATACTACATTTAAAAAGATTTGCCTTGAGTCTTTAAACCTCTTTTGTTGACCACCAGCATGGCGCTTTCCATTTTTAAGTTTGGAATAGAGTAGTTGCTTTGGAAGATGATAATCAGGCATCTGCACAAGCCACCCTGCACAAGCCACCCACTGGACATACTTCTGAGTTAACATGTTCAGGAGTTCATTGTTATGCCTGCCATGGCATCTGTCCTAAATCACGTGTGCTGTGAGGAATCTTTGGCACTCCAGATGCTGCCGAACAACTCCCAACAGGGATGATGGAAGTTGTAGTTTGGTGACATCTGGAGGGCCAAAGGTTCTCCACACCTAAATCATAATGAAAAGGGGGCACTGATTCTTATTTATATCCTGCCCTTTCTTCCACATAGAAGCACAGACTATCTTCTAAATACAGCAGTGGTTTGGACACCTGTGACCCTCCAGTTATTGCATCATCATTAGCCATAGTGGCTGGGGCTGATGGGGGCTGGGGTTCCAACAAGATGTTGTTGTTTAGTCGTTTAGTCGTGTCCGACTCTTCGTGACCCCATGGACCAGAGCATGCCAGGCACTCCTGTCTTCCACTGCCTCCCGCAGATTGGTCAGACTCATGTTTGTAGCTTCGAGAACACTGTCCAACCATCTTGTCCTCTGTCATCCCCTTCTCCTTGTGCCCTTCATCTTTCCCAACATCGGGGTCTTTTCCAGGGAGTCTTCTCTTCTCATGAGGTGGCCAAAGTATTGGAGCCTCAGCTTCAAGATCTGTCCTTCCAGTGAGCACTCAGGGCTGATTTCCTTAAGAATGGATACATTTGATCTTCTTGCAGTCCATTGGACTCTCTAGAGTCTCCTCCAGCACCATAATTCAAAAGCATCAATTCTTCGGCGATCAGCCTTCTTTATGGTCCAGCTCTCACTTCCATACATCACTACTGGGAAAACCATGGCTTTAACTATACGGACCTTTGTTGGCAAGGTGATGTCTCTGCTTTTTAAGGTGCCGTCTAGGTTTGCCATCGCCTTTCTCCCAAGAAGCAGGCGTCTTTTAATTTCCTGGCTGCTGTCACCATCTGCAGTGATCATGGAGCCCAAGAAAGTAAAATCTCTCACTGCCTCCATTTCTTCCCCTTCTATTTGCCAGGAGGTGATGGGCCCAGTGGCCATGATCTTCATTTTTATCCAACCAGATATATAGTGCCAAATGTTCCCTACCCCTAAATCAACAAGAAAAGCTATCATCCAGCAATAACTGCAGTTGACTTTCTGCTTACTAATTCCATAATCAAAAACACTTTCTAGCCACATTTCTCCTTTGTCTGGAGAGCTATTTCAGACATGTTCTTTCAGAGCTTATCTGCCCTGAAAATCTGAACAGGCCTTCTGTCACTAGGTGCTGCTCGCCAGTGTTTCCTTAACACTATTGCAGCAGTAGGAGGATGCAAAGGAACTCTGGATCCAATCCAATGACTTAATACAATTGCAGTTGTTCACAGTCACAGTTACAGCAATGACTCGGCTTGTATGCTCTGCTGATTCACAGTGATTATCTCCCCATTGATAGAAAACACTTTCGGCATATTGTCGAGCCTTAGTTTCTGAGAAGCAGAGTATGGCTCCCCAGACATACAGCAACATCTGTATGCAGGAAACGCTGAGGAGCAATGCTTCGGTATAACAGCCTCCTTAAGTTCTCCTTACGTGTATCTCTTTCAAAGCCTCAAGCCAAAATATATTTGGCGTAAATCGTAGATGTGAATTGACTAGTGAATGTGCATAAATGCTGGCAGTTGTGCACATTCACTGAAGGTGATGATATAGAACACGCATTGACAACTTTGATAAAGGATTACATGCATTGTGAACATTGATAACAACTGGTGAATATAAGAGGATATCAGCCGTCTTCTGGATTTTGTACACTGTCTAGGCAATATGCATAGACTACTGGAGGAATTTGTGCCTAGACTGGCCTGCCTGTACCCTACATGATTAGCATTTCCTCCTTGGGGATATCTTTCAAAATCTGTTGGAAGCTTTGTCAGGAAAGCACTATTTAATGTTTGGATAAGATATAAGGACTTGCTTGAAAATAAAACTCCAAGGTGGTTGTCACCAATGGAAGCTAAGGCTCTGAAAAAACTCAATATGGAGGCAAATTGGCTGAAATATTGGGAAATTTTGGAACAAGAAGGAGATAGATTAAAACTGCAGAGTTTCGACAAACTAAAAAATAAAGTGCGAGATTGGCTTCATTATTACCAAATAATGGAGGCTTATAATTTGGATAAGAAAATTGGTTTTCAGGTGGAAAAATCAAAATTGGAAACAGAATTGTTAGATCCTAAAACTAAGAATTTGTCAAGAATGTATAACTTGCTGTTGAAATGGAATACACAGTATGAAATGGTTAAATCTGTTATGATCAAATGGGCACAAGATGTTGGACATAACATTATGATGGCTGACTGGGAAAAGTTATGGACCACAGGTATGAAGTTTACGGCATGTAATGTCTTAAGAGAGAATATAATGAAAATGATTTACAGGTGGTACTTGACACCAGTCAAGCTCGCAAAAATTTATCATTTGCCTGATAATAAATGTTGGAAATGTAAAGAGATTGAAGGTACATTCTTTCACCTTTGGTGGACATGCCCAAAGATTAAGACCTTCTGGGAGATGATCTATAATGAAATGAAAAAGGTATTTAAATATACCTTCCAGAAGAAACCAGAGCCTTTCTCTTGGGCATGGTCGGCCAATTGGTGCGAAAGGAGGATACAACTTTTTTTATGTACACCACAACAGCAGCAAGAATACTCATTGCAAAGTATTGAAAAACACAAGATCTACCCACCCGGGAAGAATGGCAGATGAAGGTGATGGACTGCATGGAACTGGCTGAGATGACTGGCAGAATCCGGGACCAAGGAGAAGAGTCGGTGGAAGAAGATTGGAAAAAATTTAAAGTTTATCTTCAAAAATATTGCAAAATTAAGGATTGCTAGAAAGATGTTGGGAAAAGAAAATTATGTGGTTTTAGCAGAAATGACATAAAGGATTAAGTAAAAATGAACTGGTGAAAGAGAGAGTGTAAAATTATAGTATATTAAGACAAATTATTAAGATAAAAATAAGGTTGGAAGGATTTGCTGAAATAACAAATTGAATTAGAATACAAAAATGGGAGGTGTGAGGAGGTCAAGGAAATAAGTGAATGTAAGCAAGTGATGTATAGGTTTGATTTGTTCTTTATTCTTTTTTCTTTTTTCTGTTTTTTGATGGTGTATTGTTTTTTCTTTTTTCTTTACTTTGATTGTTATTTAATTTTTAAAACCTTAATAAAAAGTTATTAAAAAAAAAAAAATCTGTTGGAAGCACAGAGGTTGACCAGGCAAAATCCTTTATGCATGTTGACAGTTGGTACACATTCTCCATTTTTTTCCTGTGAAGGTGTGCAGCCACTTAGTGTTTGTGTTCACATCTTATACCTGAAGGTGCATCTCCACCCCCATCATTCAACCTGAGGGCCTTCTGGCTGTTTCCTCACTGCGAGAAGCAAAGTTACAGGGAACCAGGCAGAGGTTCTTTTTGGTGGTGGCGACTGCCCTGTGTAACACCCTCCCATCAGATGTGAAGGAAATAAGCAACTATCTGACCTTTAGAAGACATCTGAAGGCAGCCCTGTTTAGGGAAGTTTTTAATGACTGTTGTTTTAATGTACAGTATTCTTAATCTTTTGTTGGAAGCCACCCAGAGTGGCTGGGGAAACCCAGCCAGATGGGCGGGGTATTAATAATAATAATAATAATAATAATAATAATAATAATAATAATAATTCTTCCCCATTAAAAGTTCATGGACCACAAAAAGTATTGAATTCTGCCTTCGGCAAAGCAGTTTTCCGAAAGTGGAATGTAATGCAGAAAAGAAAGAAAAAATTAAATTATAAGCCTACTAAATGGAAGAAATATATTCAAACTGATATTATTTTTCCTTGCCAGGTCAGTGTGTTCCAGTTCAGGATTTGACATTTTAGTTCAAGGTTCTCCGCTTTAGTAAGAAAATATATTTCAATTCCTTTCCTATTGCTCATTGCTGAATCTCACAGACAAAACGTCCAAGTGCTTATTCAGGGCTTTCGCAAATACTTTTCTTTCTTTCTTTAATGCGCTGCTATACTGGAGCACTTGATGGAATGAGACATAATTTAGACTCTATTTTTCTTTTACCTGGTAATAGGGGGACATATTTGCAATCTCTTCTCCCCTCCCCTCCATTCTCCTATCATGTGGAAGCCAGCATGTGAGTGGGGAGGGCAGTATGTTCAATTTTAAAGAGATTGAGGCTGAGTTCAAGACTAATCTCTGCACAAAAGTGGACAATTGAAAGTTGGACAAACTTTAGAAATATCATCCTGCAAGCTGGTAGCGACAGGTTAAAAGGGAAAATAATGCTTTAAAGTTCCCTGAGAAAGGTCAAATCAGTCCAAAAAGTACCAGAGAGGGTTATCCAATGAGCAAAGAGGTCAGGGGAAGGAGTGTGACCTTTTCATGCTTTGTTCTATTGAAAGAAAGGAAAAAGTTGAAGAATTATCCTATGAAAAAGAATAATCAAAGCTACCTTAATTTTATAAGAGTATACAATTACATGGGCAAAAATAATTATCTAGTGTTCTGTATAACAAGGTACATGAAGTTCAATCACTTCACCAAACGCATGACTTCTCAACATTAAATAAGAAAGTGATGCATTTTGACTCATAGTGTGGATCCCCTGTGGGGAACTACAATTTCTGTGAAAGCCCATTTCTAAATTTCAGATTTGCCTTTTATATTATTTTGAAATGTTTGGAAGGCTGATTCATGTTCAATGTAGAATAACAGTGTCTACATTCCAGCAGCAGTAATTAAATGTGTTGTAGTTGTTGTTTATTTACACTCATTAATTGTTGCCTATTTGGTTTTGGGGTGGGGAGAGGAAGGGAGCTCTAGGAGCCTTTAAAAAACAAATCAAAACTGGAGCCAAAATAAGTCCAATGAATTAAAAAACGGGGTGTCAAAATGGATTCAGTTCCTAACTCATCTGCAGCACCTAAGCAAGCAAAAATAATTACCTAGCGTTCTTTATAGCAGAGTATACGAAGTTACATTTTTTAAAAAAAATGTGACAAATACATGGTTGAAGACATAGCTGTTGGCAGTTCTGAAGAACGTGGTTAGTGGAAGATTAGTGAAAACAACCCATTTGGTTCTCCTGAGTTGTGGGAATAGTTTGCTGGGTGATCAATGTTGCGGCCATCAACATTCTGTTTGCAGAAATTTCTTGGAAGAGGCTTCCTGGACCAGGCAACTTGTGGTTCTAGAGTCATGAGCTCAGCCTTGAGATCCAGGATGGAAGAAGAGCAGGAAAGAAATGTTAGAAAACAAGGAAGCAAACTAACAAACTGTCAGGCAGTCCTTGCTCTCAATTCATGTAGATTACAAGGAGTGAGGTAGTGCAGTAGCAAGAAAAAAGAGAAAGGAATGAAGGAAACTAAGAACAGCATCCTGGCTCATGCCAATGACCTATGAGTCCAAAGTCCTCTTTTCATAGTGGCTAAACACTGTGAGAAACTACAAGGTAAAAAGGTAAAAGTGAAGGTAAAGGACCCCTGGACGGTTAAGTCCAGGCAAATGTGACTAAGGGGTGTGCAGTGCTCATCTTTCTTTCAGGCTGTGGGAGCCCGCGTTTGTTCACAGACAGCTTTCTGGGTCATGTGGCTAGCATGATTAAACTGCTACTGGTGAAATGGGACACTGTGACAGAAGCCAGAGTGCATGGAAACACCGTTTATCTTCCTGCTGCAGTGGTACCTATTTATCTACTTGCACTGGTGTGCTTTCAAACTGCTAGATTGGCAGGAGCTGGGACAGAGCAACGGGAGCTCACCCCATCATGGAGATTCGAACCACCAACCTTCTGATCGGCAAGCCCAAGAGGCTCAGTGGTTTAGACCACAGCGCCACCCACGTCCCTGGGAAACTACAAGCAGGCCCTGAGCAGCTGTTCTTGCCTCCTTCGGCACACTGCCTCTGACAATTAAGTCAGAGCATTGCCTCCATGTTCCATGGAGGCAGAGCATAGGCATGATGGCTAATACTCATTGATAGCTTGAAGCTCCATAAATGTGTCTAATCCTCTATTGAAGCCACCCCAAGTTAATGGCCATCTCCATCTCCTGTGGGAGCAAGTTCCACTGTTTATGTGTTGTGTGAATAAATACTTTATTTTACTTCTATTCCAGCACGCATGGGAAAATGTGATATGCTCTGTTAGATTAATCGAATGAAACTTGAACACATGACATGATAAAAGTCTGTAATTTTATCAGGACAAGTTATTTGTTGTTTACTGTTGTAACAATTGTTTTCTCAAAATTTATCTTCTGGACCATGAAAATTAATAAAAACATTAAAGAAAACTTTATCTGTCCTGGACCTTCCAACATTCAGCTTTATTGGATATTCATGAAGGGATGCTGGAAACGCTGTGGTCTAAACCACTGAGCCTCTTGGGCTTGCTGATTGGAAGGTTGGCAGTTCGAATCCCCGTGACGGAGTGAGCGCCCGTTGCTCTGTCCCAGCTTCTGCCAGCCTAGCAGTTCGAAAGTATGCCAGTGCAAGAAGATAAATAGGTACCACTGTGGTAGTCAGGTAAACGGTGTTTCTGTGCACTCTGGCTTCTGTCGTGGTGTTCTGTTGCCCCAGAAGTGGTTTAGTCATGCTGTCCATATGACCCAGAAAGCTGTCTGTGGACAAACACCGGCTCCCTCGGCTTGAAAGCAAGATGAGCACTGCAACCCCATAGTCGCCTTGGACTAGGCTAGCCGTCGGAGGGGTCCTTTATCTTTTTTCCTTTACATGAGTGTTGTGAAAGAAAGAAGGGAAGGGAGGGAGGGAGGGAGGGAGGGAGGGGTGGCCCCACTTAGCTTTGGCTATGGCTCCACCCAGTTTTGATTTGAGTTCTGCCTACTTCCAGCATGTGCCCCAATAAATTATCCTCAAGGGAATTGTGTCTCTCACCTTGGTTGTAGATTGATGTACATGACAGGTTGGAAACTTTGTAGTTGTGTTCATTTATTGCAGCACTGACTGTCTCCCCCACCCCACCCCACCCCCAAATATAATTAATGCTATACTACAGCATGCAGTTCAGTTCTACCTGTGGTAGATTTCGTTTACAGAACAGCAATTTAATCCAACGATGTTATTCAAATCACTTTACATTTAAAAGCGCAAAAAGAATTATCCACCATAAGTTGGCAGTTAATGACGAAGAAACATTTTGCAGGCATTTCACAAAGTTTGCACACTGCTTCTTTGTGGAAATAATTAAGCACCTTCATAAAAGAATGTGAATATTTTCGAAGCCAATATGCTGTCAACAGCTGAAACGAAAGGACGCGTTTTGTGAGAAATGCTTTCAGACGCTTATTCTTCCACTACCCCAATGCAATCAACCACTTTGGGTAACTCATTTTGAGATTTTGAAGGCCAAAGACAACCTTTTCAATAATGAACATATTTTACACTCCACTGCTCTCCATTAACTAGCTGCCATTAGTGGCATTATACAACATCTTTTCCAAATGCTGATATGCATTTAAATTGCAATAAACTGCAAAATTTTGACAGCAAACCTTAGCTGCCTATATAGAATAAACATTTTACTCCTTTTCACAGTATTGTATATTTTTAAGTGCTCTGTGGATTTTCCTCTTTCATCCCTATACATGGTGGTCTGATGTCCCTGCCAAATTGATTATCTCTATCTGTGCCTCCAACGACCCATCAATCTATGATGTCAGTCAACTCTGAATAATATTTTAGGGTTATTATTCCATATAAGTAAAGTATCCAATTAATGAACAGAACATACAGTTTTTTTTGGGGTGGGGGGAATTAGATCTAGACTAACAGCATTAAAATGGCATGCATGCCAGAATATAACAAGGGATTGGATGCTTAAAACAGGGGTCAGCAAACTTTTTCAGCAGGGGGTCGGTCCACTGTCCCTCAGACCTTGTGGGGGGCTGGACTATCTTTTGGAGGGAGGGAAATGAACGAATTCCTATGCCCCACAAATAACCCAGAGATATATTTTAAATAAAAGCACACATTCTACTCATGTGAAAACACCAGGCAGGCCTCACAAATAACCAAGAGATGCATTTAAAATAAAAGGACACATTCTACTCATGTAAGAAAACGCTGATTCCCAGACTGTCCGCAGGCCAGATTTAGAAGGTGATTGGGCCGGATCTGGCCCCCGGACCTTAATTTGCCTTCTTGTTGTTTAGTCAGTTAGTCGTGTCTGACTCTTTGTGACCCCATGGACCAGAGCACGCCAGGCACTCCTGTCTTCCACTGCCTCCTGCAGTTTGGTCAAACTCATGTTAGTAGCTTTGAGAACACTGGCCAACCATCTCGTCTTCTGTCGTCCCCTTCTCCTTTTGCCCTCCATCTTTCCTAACATCAGGGTCTTTCCTAGGGAGTCTTCTCTTCTCATGAGGCGGCCAAAGTATTGGAGCCTCAGCTTCATGATCTGTCCTTCCAGTGAACACTCAGGGCTGATTTCCTTCAGAATGGATAGGAGAGCGTTGTTGGCTGCCCACTCTCCACCTTAGAGCAGATTTATGCCACAAGGTGCCATAGGAAGGCACTGGACATAGTAAAAGATCCATCGCATCCTGGTCACTGTCTCTTCGAGCTCCTGCCATCGGAACGGAGATACAGGACGATGATGACAAGAACGAGCCGTCTCAAGAACAGCTTCTTCTCCAGAGTGATCTCGGCCCTGAATGGGAAACCTGGACTTTGAAAGTCATCTAATCTTCCTTGCTGTATTATATTATATTGTTTTAATTAGTGTTTTTATAGTTGTTCTGATTTTGAGTGGAGTGCCCTACCTGGGTGGATGGAGCAGCCAAGTAATTTCGTTGTCCCCGAGAGGGGGCAATGACAATAAAGATATTATTATTATTACTATTACTATTATTATTATTATTATTATTATTATTATTGATCTTCTTGCAGTCCGTGGGACTCTCAAGAGTCTCCTCCAGCACCAGAATTCAAAAGCATCAATTCTTCAGCGATCAGCTCTCACTGGTCCAGCTCTCACTTCCATATATCACTACTGGGAAAACCATAGCTTTAAGCCATTAGTTTGCCTACCCATGGCTTTAAATGTCTCCACCTGATAGCAGAAATACATGAAAGCACTCTCCAAGGGAGAACATCCCAAAGTCATCACTGAACAGGTCCTTTCTTGTCATGACTTAAGTCTTTGAGGGCAGAAATGGGAAAATGCTGGAAGATATTTGTTCATTCTAAATGGTCCCCCCCCCCCCCCCGCTGCAGTAGGGGAGCGTCTTTCAGGAAAAACTTTCAGGATTGGAGAGCTTATGGAAAAGTTTATATAAATTAAGGGTAATTTGTGGGGAAGAGAATCATTCTCTACATAAGACACACGATTTCTCAATATCAAGGAAGCCAAGTGATGCATTTTGACCCATAGCCTGGATCCTCTGTAGGGAAACTGCAATTTCTGAGTGAAGGCCCATATCTAAATTTCAGATTTTCCTTTTATATTCTTTTGAAATATTTGGATATCTGATTCATGTTCAATGCAGAATAACAGTGCCTACATTCCAGCAACCAGTGATTAAATTCCCCCCCCCAAAATCATTAATTACTGCCTATTTGTTTGCCGGGGGTGGGCTATAGGAACCTTTAAAAAACAAATCAAAATTGGGGCCAAAATGAGTGCAATGAATTACAAAATGGAATGTCAAAATGGATTCAGTTCCTAACTCATCTGAAGCACCTAAGAAAGCAACAAAATGAATAATGGAAAATGAAACCAAAAGAATTGTAAATAACAAGCAACAGATACAAAGGGGAAAGTTTGGAAACATTTTCATGTCCATTATGGCTATTTATCTAGTCCTAATTATAATGCAAAATGAGAGGCCACTACCTGGAAACAAATTTGAGACTCAGTTTTTATACTACTATATTTGCCTCTCCAGTATTCTAGATCCTTTCTTCCCCTCCTGCATGCCCTATTTTTCCATTATTATCACAGATAGGACATTGCATCTTTTGGACATTTTCCATCACTTACAATAACACCTAATGACCCTTTCATTTTTCTAGAAAAAGATAAATTTGTGGTGCATTCATTTTCATGAACAGGAATCCCTTTAAAAGCTTCCCTTTAATCATTTCATGTAGGTTAATCCTTAACATCATTAGATCTTGTTATTAGATTTTAAATTTTAATGTGTAACTTTAAGGTTTTTCATATACAGCACCCATACTCCCATACTAAGCAAGTTGTAAAAGTCTTTCCAGTAAAATCCTACAATCGTGATGTCATTCCTTCCAAACTCTGCTTTCTCTAATATTCGAGAATCACACAAGGTTGAATCAAAATAAATCACTTGAATTTGTGTTTGCTGTTTATAAAAAGGTAGGTGTCAGTTTTAGGGGGCAGGAGCAGTCATTCAAGTTTGCTTAAATCATGATTATGCAATCCAGCACTGGAATAAGATGAATAAAGTATAGACTTGCTCTGCCAACTGGACACAACTCCCAAGTATCCTGATGCATATTCTGTTTATTACTCTCTGTATTTTTTGGCTCAAGAATTGTGCTCATTATCTTGAAATGGGCAAGAGAACATACCACCAGTTGAGTTCTTTGTTGGCTGTGGTTTACCATGCAAACATCTGATTAACTAAGTTTATACGAGCTGATGTTTGCCAGTGGGTTTTGAGAAAAGGTAAACTAAATTTAGTACACTCCCAGTGTAACTCACAATTGACTGCAAACACTTATCTCCATCCTCGTTGGGATTCATCTGGCAAAGTTCAGCAACACTAGGGCAGCAAAGGGCTTGCTTGATGTGTCAGCAAAAGTGCTCGATGGATTGAAACCACTTTCGTTTCAATTGCCCATTTGTATTGCTTTAGACTCTCTGATTGCCATTGGATTCTTAGCCTATTTAACGGCGTTTTCAAAAACCTCTCCTTAGCCAGAGAATTTTGAGAGTCCACTACGCAGCTGACCGTAGAAATGTGCTGAATCTTTTGTTTCAATTGGGCAGATATTTAAATAATGGTGCATTTGTAACCTTGCATATTTGGGATATTTATCTGTGAGAGCAGACTGGCAGTTTTCACCATGGAGAAATGAATAGTTGCTGCATGTTGCATGTACACTACTCTACTTGCAGTTAGCTTAATTGTCCATCATCTTTATCATTCAAAAGCACATACAGATCATTATGATGCTGATCTGAATTTTTGCTGTGCAACACCATCATTTGATGGTTTCAAATGAGCAACTGCTTGCACCTCCAGCTACTGGTTTTCTTCAAAATTTCTACAAGTATCGTCGAATCCGGTCTCATGTTTGAATTCATCTGCAATTTGCAGCCTGTAAATGAGGGAAGAAGACCTGGGATATTGCTTGTTTAAGAGACAGAATGCGCTTCCAGAAGTGAGCTGATCTGCTAGGCTGACATTTTTTAAACCTGCATGCTTATCGTGCTGATAGCAAATGAAAGACATGTGAACATTTTGCTGAACTGAAACGTTTGATGCAGACCGGAGGAACCCTTGTCCTTTGAAATTCTGGTGTCTGCCTTCCGCCTAAGGTAAAACAAAAGCATCCTGCATTTAGAGTCTGATGTTCCTTACATCTTTAGAGAGATTTGAAGAAATCACCCATGTTTTGACAGGTTTCGTTAGCAAGGAATGTTCACAAAGTGCATCTGTCACTTACTGGATCAAAAGGGATAGGTTCCAGCAGCAGAGCTTGCTGGTGTTCATTGTCTTGATCCAATTTCATCCCACGATACTTAAGCAGTGACGGCAATTTATGTTTCATGGGCAGAAACATCATTGATTCGGTGACAGCAGCTTCTGGAAGGTGATGACTAACCGCCACCATGGTTTTGGACAGCAGACAACTACGACAGAAGTAAATGTTTTCTCAGTGACAACACATCAGCTTTTGTGCTGTATTGACCATCTGTTATAACTGGTGATGCATACAGCTCCCCCACTCTCAAGCCCCTTTCATTTTCATATCTTCCCCACCACATGAACGGTAAGTTTAATTTCCGCTTGGATCTCTTACTGCTGTTCCATTCCTTGTCCTTTAGGACCTGACAAATGCTTAGCAGAAATTAGCTTCGTTCAAGTAAAATGAGTGTGCTTTTTCTGTTGGCAAAATATGGTCCTTTGGGCTGGATCATCCTTCGTACACTTTGCCTGACAGAGTGCATAACCGGTGCTCATAAGTCCTTTCCCTCTGCCCCTTCCAAATCAAGCAAAGCCACGTAGATGTATGTTACAACATTACACAGGGCACAGAATGATTGCAGCATCCAATCAAATGAAGACACTCCAATCCATGCATTTAAAAAAGTAAAAAGGTAAAGGACGGAGGTTCAAATACCCATGACAGGGGAGCTCCTGGTGCTCTGGCTCAGCTCCTGCCAACCTAGCAATTCGAAAGCATGCCAGTGCAAGTAGATAAATAGGTACCACTGCTGCAGTGGAAAGGTAAACCGTGTTTCTGTGCACTCTGGCACTCGTCACAGTGTCCCGTTGTGCCAAAAGCAGTTTAGTCATGCTAGTGGCATGACCCGGAAAGCTGTCTGTGAACAAACGCCGGCTCCCTCAGCCTGAAACGAGATGAGCGCCGCAACCCCATAGTCACCTTTGACTGGACTGGACTGTCCAGGGGTCCTTTACCTTTACCTTTTTTCCCCTTCTTCTTTTTTTACTACTTGTGTGTGTCCCTGAAAAGTTCTCCATGAGCAAATGTGAGCTTTAGACTAAAAAAGGTTTCCCAGCCTGGTCTAATTTTGATCCAAAATATAAAGAACTTTTATCTTTAAATTTGTGTGCAATTTGGGGGCGAATTGCACCAACTTCACTCCTCCTCCCAGTTTTAAAATTTCTCTGCCATTGCTCCATGCAGGTGGTGGAGTAAAATTAGGGTGGCATTTTAATTTTGCCCCAAATAATAAATGTTATCACTACGATAACACAACTTATCCGGTCTTGAGCATGTTGAAAGGTGACGTGAACACTACCGACTAGAGAAGCATTTTCTCTTCACATCGTGGGGATCCTAAACCCAAAACACATAGAGCACTCATCATGCAGTGAGGGAACCAACACCACACCAGCCATGGAAAAAATGTAAGGTCCATTTGCTCCTCATGAGAGACACAAACAGCACCGTCTCCAAATGTACAAAGCTGGCTGGAAAGCCCTGCAGGCTGTTCAGTACATTACCGTAGGTGTTAATGGGCTGGAAAAGGTTTTCAGTCCATTAGTAATTTAGTCATAACTTCACTGTCACAGAACTGGAAGGAGCCTCCATAATCATCAGTCCATCACATTGCCCTGAGACAGGATGTGTATATTTAAGTCACCCCCAAAGAGAGGTTTTACTCGTTATCTTAAGGATTTCCAGTGCAGTGTATTTGAAAGCTTCCAAAGTTAGCCTGTTCTTTTGCCGCTAGTGGAGATCTGTGGAACCTGTTACCCACCACTCTGAATGGAGGCCAACAACTATATATAGTGACTTACCAGTGACTTACCTCCTGGTTTTTTGTTTTTTTCCCCCCTGCCTGCTTGGGACTGCAAAAATGGGCAGAACTCTAGCGTGGCAGGTTGGCTGAATTTGGCTTACAGGAGCTTCTTTACTTGCACACACATTTGACTCACGCGGCACTGCACATGAGCGCGGTGCCAGGAAACAACGGAATAAATTGATCTGAACTGCAAAAAGGACCATAAAGGGGCAAAAACAGAATAAAAGGAGCAGGGGGGAATGCAAAAACTGCACAGAAGAGCGGGATAATGGCTAGCAATCCCAGGAGCCTTTGCAACTGCAATCTCAGCAGCCTTTGCACTGACCTTTGAGCCCTGTGGAGAGTTTGGGTTTGAGAAAGGAGGTTTGGAGCAATTGTGGTGGTGTTCGGTTGATTTTTGTGGATTTGGGGCAGAGTTTAGAATTTTAGGTGGTGTTCCCCACTGTATGCGATTTCACGAGGATGCATGGTACCTGGGAACGTAACCTCTACATACCGTAAGTGGGGAGATGCCTGTAATTAATCACGGCTTGCTGATTGGAAGGTCAGCGGTTCGAATCCCCATGACGGAGTGAGCTCCCACTGCCCTGTCCCAGTTCCTGCCAACCTAGCCGTTCAAAAGCATACCAGTGCAAGTAGATAAATAGGTACTGCTGCGGTGGGAAGGTAAACGACATTTCCATGTGCTCTGGTTTCCATCACGGTGTTCTGTTGCACCAGAAGCGGCTAAGTCATGCTGGCCACATGACCCGGAAAGCTGTCTATGGACAAACTCCGGCTCCCTCAGCCTAAAAGCAAGATGAGCACTGCAACCCCATTGTCGCCTTTGACTGGACTTAACTGTCCAAGGGTCCTTTACCTTTATCTAATGACACATCATGTAGCTGAGTTGTTCAAGGTTGGGTTTGGGGACTCCAACGCAGCATGGCCAGTGTTTAGGAATAATGAGGGCTGTGGTCCAGCAAAGTATTGAGGGCAACAGGTACGCCACCCATTTAGTACTCTGCTAAGGTGGATTTGCTTTCTGTCTCTCTCTCTCTCTCTGATTGACTGTCTTTTTTTCTCCACCCCCTCCTTGAATGGAAGGTGAGAGGAGCATTTGGAACTAAGGAGTAAGCCCAATATGTACTACCTCTGTCATAGTTGAGTTGTTATCACTCTTTTGGCAAGCCCCTTCCATTCAGATGCTTCAGATCACATGACTTAGGACAGGGGTCAGCAAACGTTTTCAGCAGGGGGCCAGTCCACTGTATCTCAGACCTTGTGAGGGGCTGGCCAATTTTTTTTTGGGGGGAGTACAAATTCCTATGCCCCACAAATAACCCAGAGATGCATTTTAAAGAAAAGCACACAAATAACCCAGAGATGCATTTTAAATAAAAGGACACATTCTACTCATGTAAAAACATGCTGATTCCTGGACCGTTCACGGGCTGGATATAGAAGGCGATTGGGCCAGATCTGGCCCCCGGGCCTTAGCTTGCCTACCAATGACTTAGAAGAAATGTCTGGAAAGAAAAAGAAGACAGATTTTATCGTATGTGGTGGTCTTGCAAGGTAATAAAAGCATTCTGGGAAATGATATATAATGAATACAAAAAATATTAAAAATAACTTTTATATTAAAACAACAACAACCAGAGGCTTTTCTATTAGGAATTGTAGGGAGCAGAGAAGACTTTTTATGTATGTGAATTTTTATGCACAGATGCTGTTAGCCCAGAGGTGGAAAGAAGATAAAGTCCCTATGAGAGAAGAATGGCAGATTAAACTGTTGAACTATGCTGAAATGGCAAAACTTTCTGGAAAGCTCAGGAACCGAGAAGACCAAAAGAAGGCCAAAACTTCAATAAGGAATGAGAAAAAAAAAAATATAATTTATCTTAGAGACCACTGTGAGCAGTTGAAAACATTAGCAAGATTGCAATAACACTTGTAATGCAATGAGAACTATGTAGACAATGGAGTTATAAAAAACACAGATTACTGAAAAAGATGTGGTAGAGAAGGTTTCACAACAGAACCCATGAAGGGGAAGGTGGGAAGTCCAGAGATTCTGAGGAATCTTTTAATTGTGGATGTGTGTTGTGGTTTTACTATAATTTTATATTTGTTAAACCAAATAACAAATATTTTAAAAAGAAGAAGAAGAATTGCCTGGAAATGACGCCATATTTTCCAGTGATGAAAAATCCTCCTTTACAAGCCCAGGTCCAAAGGTCAGACAGCTGGGTGATTTTTTTTTTAAATTAAAAAAAGCCTGATTTGACTCATCATTTCCTAAACTGAAGGTTCTTCAATAGCTGCAAAGAAAGTCATTAGAGGCCAGTGTTTCATTTAATGAGAACTGAGTACAGCTGAAGCCGAATAAGACCTTTTCAATTCAAGCATATGATTCATACTTTCAATAAGATCTGAATCCTCTGTGAGGCCTTCCTCAATTCAATTTGTATGGTCAGCATCACTTACGTTTCCAGGCGAGTATTTTCGGGCACCTCCCAATGACAGCATCAACAAACGAAAGCTCAAGTGTGATGGGGTTTTGTTTTGTTTGATTTTGTCTGTTTGGCTTTTGAAGCAATTTGTATGAATGGCTAAAGGTTTTTTAAGAAAGTGGCAGCTGTAAGCACAACCAAACAGCATGATGCAGTTGGTTCACTCAAATTATCTGTTTTTGCCACTTTGCAGTCTAGGTGGCATCAGATGATTTGGGGTGTAAAACCCTAAATTGGTAGGGCCAGCCAGAATTACACTCCTGAATGCTGCAGTCTCACTATCTTACAATCAAATTGACTGGGTTTTACATATATTAGTAATTTATTTATGTATCTGCTTATTTAAAAATGAGGTTGCTCCCTTTGGAGATTGTAATTTTTTAAAAAATATATATATTATGTATTTGGTTTTTCAAATTCAACTTTTACAGAGATATATCAAACATAAATCATAAAGACAAGATTCCAAGGAATCTCCTGGACTTCCCGACTCCCCTTTGTGGGTCCTATTGTTAGTCTTTTCCCCCTGCATCTTTTATAATAATCCAAACCTTTTACATCTCCGTTCTGTCCAGAATTCCACCTTAAACTACAGGTGCTATTCCAATCCTACTAATGATTTTAACTGTTTACAATGGTCTTTAAGGTAAAGTTATACATTTCCCCCATTCCTTGTTAAAATTTTGCTCTTCCTGATTTCTTATCTTCCGGTCATTTTTGCCATTTCAGCATAGTCCATTAACTTCATCTGCCATTCTTCTATGGTAGGAACTTTATCTTCTTTCCATCTCTGGGCCAGTAACATCAATGCAGCCATGGCCTGCTCCTTTCTGCTCCTTTGGGATTTCGACACCTAGAATTCCTAAAAGTCTTTGGAGTCTGTCATGCTGGTGGAAACTTCCATCATCAAAATTAGAGAGGGGAGGTGATTTTTGCCCATACTCCCACCCCTTACAATCTGCCTACAGCAACTTCCACATTGTTCTAAGAAGATTTCAGGGGTATACACACACTGGAGGTTAAGGGGAATTGGCAAAAAAAAAATTCTCTTTTTTCCTCTGATGGAGCCTCCAAAAGCTTTTCATCACTGTGAAGAACAGTATTAGGTACTACCAGAGCTTTTTTTCCCCCAGCCAGAACTTGCCAGAACTCAGTTCTGGCACCTCTCCGGTGGGCGCCATTTCCATTCTTAGAGAATGAGGAAGGTGATCACGATGAGTTCTGGCACCTCTTTTTCTAGAAAAATACCACAGAGTGGAAACAAACAAACAAAGCACATCTTATTTTTCAATAAACTACAGGGATACCTGAAAGTATGGCTTGCCAGTTCCTTTGCAGACAGAGGCTCTTTGGTCTTTAACACGGAAGACATTTGCTAGGTAGCCATGTCTCCATTATTGCAGTTCCATGATAAGGAGCACTACAGCAGTGAATTTGATGTCTCTTAGAAAAATAGGCAACTTGCTTCACCTCAGAGAAGAACTGGCATTTTGAGTCTCAAAACTCTTGCTCCTATTGATTACATATTCACTATTCCTACCTAGGTTTGATAATTACATAACATACCTGGGATTTGTGTTGTTGCTGCTGTATTCCAATTCATATAGTGAGATTTAACTTTAGCTCAGTCAAGTAATCCTCAGAAATGTGATGTAGCATTCCTGTGCTTACAGTGAAATAGCTGTAATGCACACTTAAGTATCTTTATCCTTCCACCAGGTTTATCTGTATTTATTCAAATGCTTTGGAAGCAGAACTGTAATTCAGCTTATTTCTTTAGATCCTTTTCCTGTATCTACCTCTTGGGAAACGGATGACTTTAGTTTTACATAATGGGGTGAAACGTTTTCAAATAACCCTTTAGAGAGGTGGAGCCCTCCCACATTGTATAAAACTCAGATCACTTGTAGGGAAAAGAAATAATGACCATTGTGCGTTTCATAGCAATACCAAAACATTTCCATCTCCTGTTCATTCTAGAAAGTAGTCCAGTGTGGTGTAGTGATTAAGAATGGCAGACTCATAATCTGATGAACTGGGTTCGCATCCCCGCTCCTCCACATGCAGCTGCTGGGTGACCTTGGGCTAGTCACACTTCTCTGAAGTCTCTCAGCCCCACTCACCTCACAGAGTGTTTGTTGTGGGAGAGGAATGGAAAGGAGATTGTTAGCCGCTTTGAGACTCCTTAGCGTAGTGATAAAGCGGGATATCAAATCCAAAACTACTACTACTACTAGAAAGACAAGGGAACAAATGATAACACCATTCATAGATACAGTCTGGTTTACATGCCATTTATCTTTTGCAACCTTCCCTAATTTACCTCTTAAATAATTATAAGGTCCCTATTTCAAATTAGTTTTCTTTTACATCCTACATTAAACAAATTATTTTGAAATTGTTTGGTTGTATTTATGCCTTATTTTAAAAACACATCTGAAAGTTCTATCACACATTATCAAGACTCTACGATGTTTCTCAAACTTGGGTCTCCAGCTGTTTTTAGACTACAACTCCCATCATCCCTAACTAGAAAGACCTGTGGTCAGGGAAGATGAGAATTGTAATCTGAAAACAGCTAGAGACCCAGGTTTGGAAAACACTGGCTAATACCTTTATTACTTATACCCTGCCCATCTGGCTGGGTTGTCCCAGCCACTCTGGGTGGCTTACAGTGCATAAAAAATCATAAAACATTAGACATTAAAAATTTCCCAATACAGGGTTGCCTTCAGGTGTCTTCTAAAGGTTATATAGTTACTTGACATTTGAAAGGAGGGCTTTCCACAGGGCGGGCACCACAACTGAGAAGGTCCTCTGCCTGGTTCCCTATAACCTCACTTCTCATAGTGAGGGAACCACCAGAAGGTCCTTGGAGCTGGATCTCAGGCTGAATGATGGGGGTGGAGACACTTCTTCAGGTGCACTGAAGCTGTATTGAGGCTATTGGGTAGATTCTCAAAGTTTGGGACCAGCAGGGTCAAGCGGAGTAGACATAGCTCCCACTGCAGCCCATCTATGCTTGTGCCACTTATCAGAAGAGGGTGGAGGCAAGTAAAGTACAACCCTTGAAGAAACTATTGCAGTAAGGAGGGAATTTGCCCTGAACCCCTAACACCAAATGGTTTTGCACTCTCTAACTGTGATCCTGAAATACCTATATCCTTCCAGTCTTGAGGCCCTCTTGAAACTCACTCCACTCATCAAAGCACCAGTTTGCGAGAGCAGAGATACAAATCACAGAGATATGTGAGATGTATGGCACCATCAGCCACAAAGTAATAAGATCATTTTATGCACTCGTGGAACATGCATTTTTGAAGAAGCAGTTCTGGCACATTTAATAAAACATTTCTTTGTTAGAGTTGCTTCTCCATTTTTCACATGGTTAATATTAAAATGTAGCTTTGGAATCAATGTATCCTTAAATAATTCCCAGCCTGCTAAGTAGACATAAAAACATTATATCTACTGTGGACCAAAGTCTCCTCTTAGTTTCCACTGTTCCGAGTGCTGCTGGAAAGCAGATCACAAAAGTTAGCTAGGTGGTTGTAGTGTTATTGAAACAACCAATGCTCTTTTTAATTTGTCTCATACTTGCTTGAGTTTACCCTCCTAGGCAATTTAGAAATATTCTCTATTGGCCCATGCCCAAACAGTTCACCAATATGTACCTAAACTATGTTACAGTGTTTCTCAAATTTGCATAGAGATTGTTCACACATATTCAGAATTGCTTAATATTACACCACTTTGTTAACCATTGTCTGGTATCCCATCACTTGTTGATTCTGAACTAAATTTATGAATTATCTTCATTGAACAGCATTGGGTTTGATTTGACATAGTGTGGCATGAAAAATTGTGCATGCTAAATAATCTATGCTGGCTGGTTCACACATGCTGAGCAGCTTCGATAGTGCCATCAGGATATCTTAGTTCAGTCTTCCCTAACTGGTGCACTTCAGATGTTTTGCCCCACGGCTGAATCATGGGCTGAGTTAGATGTAGGTGCTAAGTCCTCACTAATTCATGTTAGAGAACCTGAGTAGGAGCTATGGACTGGTAACTGCCAAATGCATTCAAGAGAAGGCATGTATTCATCATGACAGAGTGAGATCCAGCTGCTATTTTCTTTTTACATGGAAGAAAGTTCCCCCACCTGCAATGGCACAGCCTAGGAAGACACCACCACATGCTGTTCCCTGGACACTGGAACAGGCTCTTTGCTTCTAAATATGCTGTGTGCTTTGCCTGGTGTAAATCATACCATTACAATTACCATGAATCCCAAGCTGTTGTCAGGCTCAGGCATGGGTTTGCAGACTGAGATGGACAATGAGGAGGATGAAGAAGAGATGGAGGGTGAATGACTGGAATTTAGGCTGGAGGAGTGAGTACCTCCCCTTTCTCTGTCTCTAGCAGCTCTGGATAGAGAAACAGTGAGTCCAGCTCTTTCCCCACTCTTGTGAAGAGGACAGCCTCAGAACCAGGTGACAACTCCATAGGGATGAAGTGCATGCCTGCAAACTTGACATAACCACAGGGCACAGGAATCCCATGAATAAGCTTCCTTCACCTTTCAAATCTTCGCAGATGGGTATGGGAACCTGTTGAGACAACTCCATAGGTCCATAGGTCCAGTGCATCTGGCCATCCTATTCTAGTAGGAGCTTTGAAGCTGCTAGAACTCTGTCCGCTGTGGAGTGTTTATCCTACTTTGCTCCATAAAGATATCTTCCTTACTTCCAAGTGAGAGCCGGGACAAGAATCAATAAATATTGAGTGATCAAACTTCTAACTGTTGAGTTGTTGTTGTTTAGTCGTTTAGTCTTGTTCGACTCTTTGTGTGACCCCATGGACCAGAGCACGCCAGGCACTCCTGTCTTCCACTGCCTCCCACAGTTTGGTCAAACTCGTGCTGGTAGCTTCGAGAACACTGTCCAACCATCTCATCCTCTGTCGTCCCCTTCTCCTTGTGCCCTCCATCTTTCCCAGCATCAGGGTCTTTCCCAGGGAGTCTTCTCTTCTCATGAGGTGGCCAAAATATTGGAGTCTCAGCTTCAGGATTTGTCCTTCCAGTGAGCACTCAGGGCTGATTTCCTTCAGAATGGATAGGTTTGATCTTCTTGCAGTCCATGGGATTCTCAAGAGTCTCCCCCAGCACCATAATTCAAAAGCATCAATTCTTCGGCGATCAGCCTTCTTTTGTGGTCCAGCTCTCACTTCACTTACAGGAACAGAATTATTATTTGAGGCTGCAATCCTAACCCCACTTGCTTGGGACTAAGCCCTATTGAATTCAATAGGTCTTGCTTCTGAGTAAACTTGGTTAGATTGTACCATAAACTTCATTCCAGGGAGTGACTGCACACAGGGTGACTTTGCCCAGTAATGGATGATCCCAGGAAGCAGAAGGGAGAGAGAGTTGCCTTTCCCTGCTGGCTCTCACAAGATTGCATGGGATGGTGACTGGACTGTGAGAACTTACAAGAGGGTCAAAATGGCCAGGACCTTTAAAGGCCTTGCCCACGAGACCAAAGGCCATCATTTTGCTCTGCAAGCTTTACACCCACACACCCACACCCCGGTGTTAGAGCCTCAGTGAGCTAGCGGACAGGGCCAGAAAGGATCTTTTCCCTGTCAACCTCAATTGCCCATTGATTGGTGGGTTTCCCCCTTTCCTTCAGTGAAATACAGCTTACGCCAAGGGGCTGACAGGACAATCAAGTCATTCACAGGTCAGAGAGGGAGACACGAGGTTAATGTGTTTATTAAGGAAAGGGGGGGGCCAAGGAAACTCAGAATGGCAACCTCCCCAAGTTGCTTGAACTGGCATGCAGCTCCTCCTTCACTCTCTAGCGTTCTGAGTAAGGTATCTCTCTCTATGCCTGTCTGGCCTGTTGCTCAGCAACATCTAACATCCTTCACATTCTGGGTGTTAGTGAGGCTGGAGAGCCTTCAGCAGAGAGGCTATCCTGGAGAGATACAGGGTATGGCTCTCCTCTGTCATCTCTATTGGAGCCTCTCTGCTGCCTGTGTTGGGCCACCTACCTGCTTCTGCCTCACCATGATTCCTCATGCTTCCTGCTTCTAGTACCTACCAGCTTGTCCCCTCCTCTGAGGCGTGGCCAGTATCCCACCACCAGGACCCAGAAACTAAGTCATCTTCTTCTGAGGCCTCCCTGGGTGGCTCTTAGGAAGGCAGCTCCCACCACTCCTCTTCATCCAGCCAGTCCCTGACAGTTTACTTCTGTTAGGAATTGTTCAACTTTGTAAACAGGGCAGGATCGGCAAAGTAAGGGGCCTGGGAGGAGGATTAGCCATGACATGTCTTAAGCTTGGACTAGGGTCTTTGCCTGGCTGGAATCTCTTACCCTGATTGCCCAGTGGGACCCCGGATTCTTGGCTTGCACCACAATAAGCTTCAATGCTGGATAACTCAAATGGGGCACCCAATCCCGGTAGAGTGTCATTACATCAGCAAGGGCTGAGTGAAATGAGCAACTGATCCTTGCCCTACTGCTATGTCAACCCAGCTTACCTTCTGCTTGTTGATAAAGATTTGGCTTGATTATCTTGAAAGACCTACACTGGCTTCCAGTATGTTTCCGAGCACAATTCAAAGTGTTGGAGCTGACCCTAAATCCCTAAATGGCCTCAGTCCAGTATACCTGAAGGAGCGTCTCCACCCACATCGTTCTGCCCGGACACTGAGGTCCAGTACTGAGGGCCTTCTGGCGGTTCCCTCACTGTGAGAAGCCAAGTTACAAGGAACCAGGCAGAGGGCCTTCTTGGTAGTGGCACCCACCCTGTGGAACACCCTCCCACCAGATGTCAAAGAGAACAACAACTACCAGACTTTTAGAAGACATCTGAAGGCAGCCCTGTTTAGGGATGCTTTTAATGTTTAACAGACTATTGTATTTTAATATTCTGTTGGGAGCCGCCCAGAGTGGCTGGGGAAACCCAACCAAATGGGCGGGGTATAAATAATAAATTATTATTATATTATTATAATGCCTGGTGTCTGTCTCGGTTATTTCACCAATCTGAAGGGATTATAAAATGTGCCTGCTGGGGAAAACTGTGACTTGACAGTGAATATGCACATAGATTTTTTTGAGGAATTGGGATACCAGACTTCCCAGGGCAAGCAATTTTAGATTGATAGAAAACAGCAGCTTGGATTTATGAAATGAATCACTTGCTTACACAAGTACTTGCCTCATGGAGAAAGGTATGAAGTGAACTATTTTGAAGAAGGGGGAGGTAAAAAGAACCAAACAGAGCTAAAGTGTTAGGAAAATGAAATGCAAGATCCAAACTACTCAGCAGATAGCTTTTCTTCAGTTGCAGAAAAGCATCATCTTATCTGGAGGTGAAAGGAATATGGACTGCCAATTGTACAATCTGTCACACACATCAGCAGTGACGCTACTTACAGGAAATGTGCAAACCCCAGATGCATTGCATGAAGACCAAGACAAAGAGATTGCTTTTTAAGACCCATTGACACAAACAGAAAGCTTGAAAATTGCATGCTGTACTGGACAAACAGGAAATTGAATTCTATCTTGTAGGGCCAGCGCAGCATCAAAGAAGCAATAAATTGCACATTATGGAAAGGAAAGTCTTCTCATCTAATAAATAGTAATGTGACAGTTCAGCCGTTCCTTGGAAAAGGGAGTCACTGCTGGCAGAAATGTGGGGTCCAAATAAAGAGCAAAAATTAAAGCTGCCTCCAAATTCTGCCTAAGGGAAATGTGAAACTTCCCATGGAAAATGTGAGGAAATTGCTTGAATGCGTAGAATACGGCTTTTATTTAAGCCAGGTGTGGGAAATCTGTGGCCCTCCAGCTGCTGTTGAACCCGCAGTTCCTACCAGTCCCAGCCAACATGCCCAATGGTCAGGGACCATGGGCTTTATAGTCAAACATGTAAGGCCATAGGTTCTTCATCCCTGATTTAACATAGAGCAAATATTAAATTCTTTTGAAGGGGGAACATCTCTAGATAGCCACCAAGCTCTACCAAAATCACATAGAAAAGTTGCTAATCTGTCAGGAAAGGCAATAGTCATGATTGTTTTGTATAGGAAAAGTGTCAGGCCCAATCACTGTCATATTTGCTATTTAGGAGGATCTTAGAGACAAAGGACATATTACGTTGGAATTCCATATTGGAATTCCCAGAGTAATTTGCTTTTTTCAAAAAGCATCCATGAAGTGCCCAATTCGGATTGGGGTCATAGCACAGAACCATGGGTCTGACTGTTTCCCCAAATAATAATAAAAAATTTACACCACAACTTCATGAAAAAATATCAAAATGGTACGTGTGTTCTTTCTTCTTGTAGTAATAGCTTTCAAACTGCTAGGTTGGCAGGAGCTGGGACAGAGGAACACGAGCTCAACCCATCACGTAGATTCAAACTGCAGACCTTTCGATCAGCAAGCCCTAGAGGCTCAGTGGTTTAGACCACAGCGCCACCTACATACCAGCACTGGCGGAGGAACAGGAGTGTGGATCACCCCTGGCACCACTGTTCTGGTAGGGTGCCATCACGGCAGCCCCCCCCCCGACATGTGCCACAGACCCCCTGCCCGCAAGGGCGCCACACCCCCAGAACATGCACCACGCCCTTGCGGGCAGCGTACCATGTCCCCTGGATGCACGCCATGCCCCTGGGGCACATATCACGCCCCCAGCTGCTCTCCGCTTACCAGTGCAAGTAGATAAATAGTACCACTGCAGCAGGAAGGTAAAGGGCATTTCCGTGAGTTCTGGTTTCCGTCACGGTGCCCTGTTGTGCTAGAAGCAGTTTAGTCATGCTGGCCACATGACTTGGAAAGCTGTCTGTGGTCAATTGTTGGCTGTCTTGGCCTGAAAGTAGAGATAAGTACTGCACCCCATAGTTGAATTTGACTGGACTCAACCATCCAAGGGTCCTTTTACCTGTAGTAATAGCAGTAGTGCTAGGGGACAGGGTGGAGCAATGAAAGAGGAGAAGGACTTTACCCACTTTATCTTCTCACCCAGCAGTGGCCACAGGTTGGAAAAATGAAGGAGACAAAGAAGCTTCTTTTTCCTCTTCAACCCCCTGCTACTTCTACCACCACCGTGGGAAACAAGACACATCAGAGGTTGAAAGCGGGAGCATGGGAAGGCTTGTACAGTGGTACCTCAGGTTAAGAACTTAATTCATTCCGGAGGTCCGTTCTTAACCTGAAACTGTTCTTAACCTGAAGCACCACTTTAGCTAATGGAGCCTCCAGCTGCCACTGCGCCGCCGCCACGCGATTTCTGTTCTCATCCTGAAGCAAAGTTCTTAACCAGAGGTACTATTTCTGGGTTAGCTGAGTCTGTATCCTGAAGCGTCTGTAACCTGAAGCATCTGTAACCCGAGGTACCACTCTAAAGTCCTCCAGTGCTGATCCTTTCAACCTTCAACACTGGAGGTTGGGAGGATCAGCACAAGGCAGCTTCAAAGAGCAGCAAGAGGAGGGGAAAGCCATTTCCATCAAATGGAAATTATTTACTCCTTCTTGAACAAGGATGCTTCTTTCGTCACTCAGCTGATGGACAGGTGGAAACATGCAAACCTTCAGCAACGGAGGAACTGGCAGTCCTCTTCCAGCTCTCAGTGGTTGTTTGTTCCTTTGAAGCCCCACACTTATTCATCCCATAACTGACATCCCAAGCATGACATCAGGTGTAGGGTGAGTAAGCATAGCGTAAAAAAAAGCCCCCCAAAACAATCTCACGGGTGAAATTTCTTTGGGTTTTTACTCACCTTGTTAGCCATCTAAATATATTTTTTGTTTTTACTAGTATGATTTTGTTGTTCTTGTACAGGCTACATATGTGTGCTTTCCTACTTTTGTTTATGAGCTTTGATCTTAGTCAGATAGAAAGTTTTGAGGGAAGTCCAGAATTGTCATCATCGCGGACAGCATGTCTTGCTTTAGAGAATTTCAGTCCTAGTGGCTAGAGGAAAGAATGAATGGAAGGAAGAATGGATGCCTTTTTTTTTGGACAATTTATAGAAATATTTAAAGAAAATAAAGGAATATTATAGTATTGCAAACTCACAAGCAGGATTTGAGCTGTGAGCTACAAAAGTAATTAGATTACAGTGGTATCTTGGTTTATGAACTTAATCCATTCCAGAAGTCCGTTCTCAAACCAAAGCATTCTTAAACCAATGTGTGGTTTCCCATAGCAGCGGGGGACTCAGTTTACAAATGGAACACACTCAACAGAAGGCGAAACATGTTCTTATTCCAAGGCAAAGTTCACAAACCAAAACACCTACTTCCGGGTTTGCAGCGTTCTTAATCCAAGTTGTTCATAAACTAAGCTGTTCTTAAACCAAGGTACCACTGTATAAGATTGTGGTTATGATTTGATAGATAGAAGATAGGGTACAGGATAAGAAGAAGAGAAACAACAACTTCATGGGAAAAGGGATGGGAAGCCGATAAAAATAAGAGAAAAGACAATATTGTGTTTTGACTGTATATGTTAAAAATGTTGAAATTTAATAAACTATAACTGAAAAAAAGGGAAAGTGGTATTCAGTAACACTGAGCTCTCAGCATTCCACTTATAATATATATTTACTTAATTATCTTCTTACATTTGCATCCTGACTTTCGACTGTCATGGATCTCAACCGGTTTACATTTCAGGGTTGTAACAATTATTGATATAATATAAGTGAAGGACTTTGAAAGCTTAAAAAATGGTTTTACAAGTATATTATTTGTCAGGAGTTCATGGTATCTTTCTTAAGTACCTCCTTGATTAAAAGACATCATGACCTGGTAGTCAGTTTCTCTGATGAGATATATATACCGTATTTTTCGCCCTATAGGACGCACCATCCCATAAGGCGCACCTAGTTTTTTTGGGGGGGAAATAAAGGGGGGAAATTATTTCCACTCCAGGCGTGGGGCTGGGACGGGGGAAGCCCGAGCTTCCCCCGACCCCAGCCCCCAGAACAGGCAACTCTCCGCAAGCAGCGGGAGCCCAGCGCAGGGCTTCCGTGGCCTGTGGAGAGGTGCGCGAAGTCTGGGAGCGCTGGGCTCAGCGCACCCAGCTTTTGGGGTGCAGGCAACTCTCCACAAGCAGCATGAGCTCAGCACTGGGCTCCCGCGCCTTGCGGAGAGGTGCGCGAAGTCTGGGAGCACTGGGCTCAGCGCGCCCAGCCTTCGTCATGCAGGCAACTGTCCACAAGCAGCGGGAGCGCGGTGCGGGCTCCTACGGCTTGCGGAGATCTGCGCGAAGCCTGGGGAGCGAGAGGGGTCAGTGCGCACCGACGCCTCTCGCTCTCCAGGCTTCAGCAAAAGCCTGCATTCGCCCCATAGGATGCACACACATTTCCCCTTCATTTTTGGAGGGGAAAAAGAGCGTCCTATGGGGTGAAAAATACGGTGTATATAATTATTAAAACTAGGTGTCAGGGGCTCAGGAGCAGAAGCGCAGGGAAGGGAGGAAAGGGAGAGCGAAGGGGAAGAATCTGAGGGCAGCGTAGGAGAAGATGACAGTGGCCCGAGAGATTCCATGAGCCTCTCCAGCGAATCGGAAGATTCACAGAAGGGGGCGCTGGTGGCCAGGGCAAGGGGGGTCCCAAGGGGGACACTCCAGAAGCAAGGGGCCAGCGGGGACTCCCAGAGCAGTAGTTGGAGATCAGGGCCAGCTTCCCCACCAGAGCATCGGGGGGGGGAAGTCCCAGGTATCGGGGCCAGCGTATCCCCCAGCAGGGAGAGAAGATGGGTCAGGGCTGACCACGCCTCCATCGGAGAGTCAGGCAACGGAGGGGAGGTCAGGTCCAGCCAGCATCCCGGAAGAGGGAAGCAGTGATAGAAGCAGTGTAACGGTCAGGAGGAAGGTCACTGGGTTGGCGCGAGAGCCAAGTTCAAATGTGCAGGCGCGCGGGACAGCAGAGAACGAGGATTGGGAACCAGGTCCTAAAGCCCGCCGGAGGCAGGGGGAGGAGTCAGGGGACTCAGCGTCAGAAGAGTCCAGAAAGGGGAATGCCCCAGCGGACAGGAGGACCCAGAGGAGGAGAGAGCAGAGGAAGAGGTGGAGCAGGGCTAGAATCTTAAACTGGTGTCAGGGGGGAGGAGATTCAGACGGAACTTCGGCGGTCTAAGGTTTAAGACGTAGAGCTGCGCGCTGCGGCTTTGAAATGGAAACTGAACTTCAATAAAGACTTTTGTATATAACGACGACCTGGCGTTGGTCCTCTGTGAGCTGGGACCTCGGGGCAGCTCTGACACTAGGGGACTGCTCATCACTGTTCTATCTTTGTTTAGGATCTCGTGGTGTTTAGCATCAGTACTCACCATTGGATAAGATACGAAACAGAAATTCAAAAATAATGCAAATTACAGTATCTGATGCTTGGCTTTTTTTTTGGAAAAGATAATTGCAGTATTTGTTCCTTGAAGTAAAGCTAATTAGAATCCTTTTGAATGCAAAAGTCACAGCCTCAAATGCAACTGTTGGATATCAACCCAGAAAACCAGGGATTAGCAGAATTAGCTCATTAATAAACATGCTGTTGATCAGCAGCACAAAACGCTGAAAAATCACGTCGCAAACAAATTTTGGAATCCTGGAGTATTACAATCAAAGTAACAGAACATATATTAATCCCTTTAATCTTCTTGGCATGAAAAGGTGCAAATTTGCTCAATTAAGGAGGATCAATATTTTATGAGAAGAGTTTTTAAATTATGCAAAATTAACACACAAATTATTCTCCTTCCAAACATGGTGTGCATATTTGTTTTCTAAGCAGGAAAACATATATCATGTGAGGGTCAAGAACGTGGAGAGGAGGCACGGTGCCCTTGTGCAATGAAGCCATATGAAACTCAGTAAAACCTGGTTTACTCTGTCCTTCATGCCAAGATTGTGCAGGCAGGACAGAATATACTTCCACTGCAAGCTGATCCCCTACATGGCACATGACGTCATGCACATGATGTCATGTGATGCCGGGCCCCCCTCAATGTGGGGGACAAGTCGGCGCCCCTACTCTGTGTGTATCATAATTCCAGTTTCAACTTCCTGTTTGCCCTACTAACACTGAGCTGAAGTATATAGGCTGGATCTTTTAATCATTTGAGGGTCTATGGCAAAGTACCCCTCTATGCTTGCAATCTTTAATTAATACTTGCCGTACTGAGAGGAAAAAGCCACTAGAGGGTTAATGTGCTCGTTTCCAAGCACAATTCAAAGAGTTGGTGTTGAGCTAGAAAGCCCTAAACGGCTTTGGCCCTGTATACCTGAAGGAGCGTCTCTACCCCCATCGTTCAACCCAGACACTGAGGTCCAGCTCCCAGGGCCTTCTGGTGGTTCCCTCCCTGCGAGAAGCAAGGTTACAGGGAACCAGACAGAGGGCCTTCTCAGTAGTCGCACCCACCCTGTTAGAAGACATCTGAAGGTGACCCTGTTTCGGGAAGCTTTTAATGTTTTATGTTTGATCGTGTTTTTAATATTCTGTTGGAGCCACCCACTGTGGGACAACCCAGTCAGATGGGCGGCATACAATCAATAATAATAATAATAATAATAATGAGACAAAAAAAGTCCTTCCCTTGTTGTCTGTTTCGGTTTTTCTTTATGTTTCGGGACATTATATATAACAAACTAAAAAAGATGTTTAAAATCCCATTCACAAAATGACCAGAAGCCTTCTTATTAGGGATAATGTCAACTGAAGTAAAAAAAGAGAAGTTAGACCTCTCTTTATGTATGCAAAATCCACAACCAGAAATTTAATTGCAACGTATTGGAAAAATGAAACTTTACCTACAAAATCAGAATGGCAAGTTAAACTATTAGAATACAGTACCTGTGAATAGCAAAAATGACAGAGAGGGTAAGAGGGTATTTGATGCAAAAGGTAAATCAAGAATGGATTATATTCAATGAATATCTGAAAAATTCCTGTGGCAGCAAAAACCTCCTGGCATATCTTGAATGAGTCTTGCAATGTCCAGATAATATATGTAAATTTAATGTTTCTATTTAATTTTTATTTTTTATCAAAAAGTTTTATGAAAATAATACAATAATATAACACTGTGTAAAATATATCAAGTGTAATTTAGCTTTTTTGAGAACTTTTGGAAGTCTACTTTAGGTCTTTTTAAAAAAATCTTGTATTCTTTTTAATTTTTTGTTATATGGGACAAGATATAAATTGTAATATAGTATATTGTTGTATAATTTTGTGGAATATGTTTAATAAAGATTTGAAATAAATAAATAAAAAAAACTCCTGCTGCCATTGGCCCATTCGGTGGCAGGAAGGTGATCTGGCCTGTGATAGGCTGGTTTGCCTCCCACAAAGCTGCCCGCCCAATTGGGGGGAAACATACTAAGTAAAAAATCTGCTTCAATGAGAGGCAACAGGACTACTCAGTAACAATGCTCGGGGTATTTTTGTGGGGTTGGGGGTTGGGGGAGGAACGTAAGGCTGTCTCCAAAGGCTTTTAAAGCATAATTGAAACTGTATTTAAGGTGCTGACAGCTATGTAATAGCAAGGAATTAATCAGCTTATATCAAAAGCAGTGGTACATACAAAAGAGATCCACTGCTTAGAAGACAATGATTCTGAAGCAGGAAAAGGTTAATTACAAATAACCATGTAAATTGGAAAATTAAAAGAAAAGAATTAAAAGAAAAGCTTACAATCATTAAAATAAACTGATCACTGGTGACACTGATCTTCTTAAGTCCACGAGGGTTTTCTACCATTAGGAAAACACTGGGGAAATGTTATATATATATATATATATATATATATATATATATATATATATATATCTCCCCCTATTTTTTTCTGTTTCTTTTTAATAAGAGGTAACCAGTTTTATCAGGGATGCGGGTGGCACTGTGGGTTAAACCACAGAGCCTAGGTCTTGCCGATCAGAAGGTTGGCGGTTCGAATCCCCGTGATGGGGTGAGCTCCCGTTGCTCGGTCCCTGCTCCTGCCAACCTAGCAGTTCGAAAGCACATCAAAGTGCAAGTAGATAAATAGGTACCGCTCTGGCAGGAAGGTACCGCTCTGGCAGTGTTTCCGTGCGCTGCTCTGGTTCACCAGAAGCGGCTTAGTCATGCTGGCCACATGACCCAGAAGCTGTATGCCGGCTCCCTCGGCCAATAAAGCGAGATGAGCGCTGTAACCCCAAAGTCGGTCACGACTGGACCTAATGGTCAGGGGTCCCTTTACCTAACCAGTTTTATCAGCCATGGAGGGAGTTTGTGGGACAACCACATGGCCAGTTCATCCTGTCTGCTGTTAGGATGTACCCATTAGCCTGCTTCTTCGTAAACTCTCCACCTCAATTTTTGCTGCACCTCCCATCCCTCCATAAAGAGCTTCTCATTTGTGGAGGGCTGAGGTGGGAATTTTGTGAGTAGCCCTTAATTGGCCTTTGGACCCCCTTTTCCCACTTCATACTGCTGCAAGTTGTTCTTGCTACAGTGACTTTTTTTTGTTTGGTTTAATTGGCTTTCAATTCAGGCAGAAAAGAGAATGTTAAGATCTGGTGTGGTGATATCTATGGAATTATTGGGTTGGGACATTCTTGGGTTGTGCAATGCCTCATTGGCTTAAGGACCTTGAGGGTGTTGTTTAGGCTTGACATGTACATTTGAGCGAACACTGAACTGGCGGGGCCACAGTACTCCTGTCAGGTTGCATACCCAAGACTCTCATTGCTAGGAAGAAGAATTTCTTCCATACTTCACAGTAGGCCCATAGGTGCAGCCTGTAAACATACCCAGAAGTGAGGAGCAAATTTATCCCTCCTACATTAGGGAACTTCCCTTCCCAGACTGTGTTTTGTTTGGCTAATCAGATTGCTTATTGTTTGTAGATAACATTTTGGGGAATTTAGCACTAATTGCAAAGTATTTATTCCCCACACAGAGGTTGCAATTGGTAGAAGTGAAACTAATAAGCTTACCAACTCCAAAATCCCTTCAACGGACCCATAAGGCCTCTGTTTGCTTTTACCCTTTGGTGAAACAAGCTGATCCTTTGGAACTTTCCGTGGTGCTGAAACTACCAGGCTGCCATGCCTGTGTGGATAGATTAGAACAATAGCATTATCTGAACCAGTTTCTCTCAATGGGGCTGCTGATGACAGTGAGCTTTATGTTGGTGTACCGCTCTGGGCATCGTAACCAACTTGGGAAAATACCAGGCAGCTGCATTCTTCCCCCTCAAGCACCTCTCGGGATGATCCATCACTCCTCTGCACCGATGCACTTCTGCGACACATATCCGAAGATATATGCACACAATACTGTAACAGAGTCCAAGCAGAAACTAGCCACAGAGGTGTAGAATCTAAGCTATTTTTTTATGTACAAGATCAAGTATTACAGAAGAAAGGAAACATAGTCCCTCTCTCCTTCTTCTCCAAGAGAGAACAGAAAATGCAAATTTACAGCAATAACGGAACAGTGTAACTGAACTTCCGTTCTCATGACTCCAATAGTATGGAATGTTGACACAGACATGTGATGAAAACAATCACATATCAGCAGTGGAGAGAATGAAATCCCAACACTTTGGGTGTGCTAATGGCTGTGATGCTTTCACATCCATTGAAATTTCACTGAGCTGAAGTGGGATTCAACCGCAAACATGCCACTCAGGCCTGAAATGGGCCTTTAATGTGACACTGACATCAGCATCAATATGCACACACATCTCCCTGTTGTATCTTTCTATAGAATGTCTACTGTTTCATATGAAACACTGGGTGAAATCAACCTGAGTCTTCTTCCTAGAGGAGCTGGGGTGTGGGAATGATGCTCCATTGAAGTTGGGAGCAGCATTGACATTGAAATGGAAAAGCTCCGAAGACAACTGGTAGCAGCATGACCCATGGAAGCAGGTGGGGCTCTTCCAGTACAAACCATGAGTACTTGCTCCATCTGCAACTGGCAATATGTGTAGCATTACAAAGGTGCTTTGTCATCTGCCTGCTTTCTGTCACAGTAATCCATGAAAATGGCTTTAAAAATGGTACAACTGTATTTCTGGAATATCCAGATTTAAACTACTTATCAGCATTGATTTCACTTCAGTTCCCTGTGGTTATTATTGTTAGAAGGAAAGCCAGTTTTAAATCCCTTTTTCTTTTCATCAAAGAGGGTGCAGGGAGGAAGATGTTTAAGCATATGTGTGGCTTGCCTCGCTAAATGAAGCCATTATTTTTTATACCAAGTATTATTAGACCAATTAAAGTCTTAATCACACCAGTTAATCAGTTAACGCTTAGTCTTTTCCTGTATCTCATCTGAATGCTGACCCCCCCCCACTCCCCGAACTAACCTATTACTCACTGAACAATGTGCCTATGGAATGAAAAACACCACGCAGAGATGGTATTTCAGCTTTATTTAAAAGAGTTCTAATCTAACGGAATACTATGAAAATGTTAAGGAACAAAACAGCCAGGCTCCTCAGCTGACTCTTTCCTGAAACACATGGAAAGTCTACTCAACTGAAATATAGTCATTAGTTCTTGCAGCAGGTGGCTGGAGGTGACCAACCCAATCTCGGAACTTGTACTCCTTTGGCCGGTTGAAATCTGGTACTATCACAGCTCAAGATGGCAAGGTCTGTAGATCAGAAGAATTTGGAACAGAGCTGTGTGAACAATTTTTACCCATGTTTCAGCTTTCACAGAGGGAAAAGTTGCTTATCGTTGTGCTGAAGTAAATTAATAGGCTCTACACAGGGGCGCAGTTTGAAATGCCGTCCCGGGTCAGATGCACAGTTGTCGTTAATGCATGCTTGCATGTAAGGTCAGGATGGAGCAGTTTATATACCCACTGAAGTACCTTAAAAAAAAAAAAAGCCTGTTCAATAGGTTTTCTGCATTCTGTGTCATATAATTGACTACTAGAGATCCTGAGGTTCATACATTAATAGAACACAGAAGTTTGAAAGAGATACTTCAGTTTAGCGCTGTGTTTATATTTTCAGCTGGTTGTGGGGGCATCTTTAGGGAGACCATCTAAAGCAGCGGTGTCCAAACTTTTTTCAAAGAGGGCCAGATTTGATGAAGTGAAGGGCCGTGAGGGCTGACCAAAGGGCCAACCTTTTTTTAGGGTTGAAGCTTTCTTTAGGATTTCCCCCCAGCAAATAAACAAACTTTGGACATGCCTGAGCTAAAGGAAATTACCCTGAAACCTGGAGAAGACCCAGAGAAATACGGGTGAAATTATTCACGGGGGGAGCATAGCTCTTCTCCCCCCACGAGTCATGCATGAAAGGGGTCCACCAGCAAGCATTGTGAGGCCAAATTAGCACAGCTGTCTGAGTGACTCCTACACATGAGTAGCTGCTCAAACATAGAGGTCCCACATGATCAGTATCCGGGCTATATGCCTTGTTGTGCTGCCGCTCCAAGCAATGTGGTTTCTGGCATTACCCATAACTCCCCTATACCACATTTTCACTCTATACAAGATGTACAACACTGAGCTGGGTCTCTGATGATAATGTTTATAATTTCCCTTATTCCTGCTGCCACCATATAGATTCATAGAATAGGAAGGGACCCTGAGGATCAGCAATGCAGGAATATGCAGTTGTCCCATACGGTGATTGGACCTGCAACCTTGACATTATCAGACCATGCTATTATTATTATTATTATTATTATTATTATTATTATTATTATTATTCCCTGCCCATCTGACTAGGTTGCCCCAGCCATTCTGTGTGACTTCCAATGTATACAAAAACATTACAAAGCATCACACATTAAAAAGCTTCTCCATGCAGAGCTGCCTTCAGATGCTTTTTAAAGGTCGCATCTCATCTCCTTGACATCTGATGGAAGGCTGTTCCACAGGGTGTGTGTTATCAATGCATATAATACGTACAGTGGTACCTCGGGTTAAGTATTTAATTTGTTCCAGAGGTCCATTTTTAACCTGAAACTGTTCTTAACAGCTGCCGCCACACCGCCGGAGCCCGATTTCTGTTCTTATCCTGAAGCAAAGTTCTTAACCTGAAGCACTATTTCTGGGTTAGCAGAGTGTGTAACCTGAAGCGTATGTAACCTGAAGCGTATGTAACCCAAGGTACCACTGTATCTGAATATTTATAGGGTGAATATTTCACCCCAATGTGGCCAAATATGAGGAATGAGGTGTAATATGATAATGTACAACAACACAGACACAATAAATGATGGTTTTATGATTCCTTGGTGCACAAAAGCATCAGGTTTCAGGAGGGTTTTTTCTGTTCCTTATTGGTTACTTTGTTATGTATTCAAACACGGACAAAGCAGTACCAATCCTATCATAATAAACCAACCTTGCTTCACATCCACCTGCAATTTCCACACCCACTCCCAAGCCCAACTCTCCACTGAATCTAAACCAGGCATGGCCAAACTCAGCCCTCCAGCTGTTGTGGGACTACAATTCTCATCATCCCTAACCACTGGTCCTGTTAGCTAGGGGTGATGGGAGTTGTAGTCTCAAAACAGCTGGAGGGCCAAGTTTGGCCATGCCTGCTCTAAACCATCTCCCACCAGCATTCAAACCCCCTTTAAACTTCTCTCCCAATCACCACTCGCTACCAACATTCCCAATTGCCCCCTTCTCCCTCTTTCTCTACCTAACGTTTACCTTAATTCCTCTAATAGACACTTAGCTTAATCACATTATTATTAAATATGCATACAGTGTTATGTACATAAACACTAGAACATCACTCAACATCACATGCACAATATGTGTAGCATAGGAAAATGTGATGGGAACTACAGATATAACTTGTGTAATGTCAAGGAATGAGAAAACTGGGCTAAAAATTAAGTCTGGTAGGCATTCTCTGCTTTTGTTTGTTCTTGCAGTGCCAACTTTTTAAATTCCCCATGCTACATTAGGTCCCAAACTTGTGTTTTTAATGTAATGCTATTTGTGTTCAGGGGGTAGGGGGTAGCAAGAAACCCTTGGTTTAATAGTATGCAACTGGTTTAATTATTGATAAAAGCACTGAGATAAAGAGAACATTTTTCTCTGCCTTAAGTATCATTACAGGAAACAGCAAGGCTTTTTTTTTTTAAAAAAAAGAAAGAAATAAAGAAAAGGAAATTACAAGCAAACGATTAGTCCACCATGGATTTGTGCCTTTCAAGACATATTTGATGAATACGAACATAAAAACAACTGGCAAAGATTTGTGAATAAGAGGGCTGCATTGTACAGAAATTGAGACAGATGGCTCTCTCTGCTTCACATCTTACCACTGGCTCTTGTTTGATTTTCTCATTTTCCTAACCACTTTAGCAATGTTCACTCCGTGCGGGGAAGAATTAAATATTAGAGGAGTTATGTCCTGTAATAAGAATTTCCTTCTTGCTAAGAGTTCTTTGATCTGCCTTAGTAGCCTCTAGCTAATGCAGCATCTCAAGATAAGTTTCCCCCAGCAATGATTTTTCTTATTGGAAGGCAAACATGTGATGCACTCAAGAGAAAATAAAATCAATCAGGCCTCTACTGCTATGAGGGCTGGGAGTTTCCTTGAGGGATCCGAGTTTGGAGAGGTAACGTTCTGAGTGTGCTCCCCTCCCAGGGCCTGGAGGGACCAGGTAAACTTGCCTGTGCCCTATCAGGCTTAGCTGGTGCATAAAATATTATGAAGCTTGTGTTTAGAATTACAAAGTTGCCAAGCTAACTCTGTACCAGTACAGGTGAAACTTGAAAAATTAGAATATTGTGGAAAAGTTCATTTATTTCAGTAATTCAACTTAAAAGGTGAAACTAATATATGAGGTAGACTCATGACATGCAAAGCGGGATATGTCAAGCCTTTATTTGTTATAATTGTGATGATCATTGTGTGAGATTAAGAAATAAAGGAAAAATAACAAGCATGGGTGTGCCTCAAACTCAGTCTGGAAAGTCCCCATGAACTGCGTACACAGGATAAAGAAATCCAAGGGGCGTAGGCCCATATCTGATAATAGATGAAGTGGTTAGTGTAGAGTGGACAATGTATTAGAAATGTGTTGAACTCTGATAAGTAGATTGTAAGCCAAGCCTCTGAGAGCGGGGCGGCAGCTGTAGGGATAAAACTGCTGCGCTTACGCCTGATCGAGGCTCTTCGTATCTACGGGTACGGAGGGTCCGCCTTTGCAAATGCGACTAATAAAAGGGTTAACCTTATATTGAAGTCCTTTGTCTGTTTGTTTCCACGAACGACTTCTCACAATTGCGTACAGCTGATGAAAACCCCAAATTAACAAGCTCAGAAAATTAGAATATGAAATGAAATCAGCTAAATAAGGACTGCAGATAGAGCAATATTGGACCTCTGAGAAGTAGAAGCATGCATATGTACTCAGCACTTGGTTTGGGCCCCTTTTGCATCTATTACTGCCTCAATGTGGGAGCCACATCATGAGCTGGTGTTGGTCCACTGTGCTTCATTAAGTCTAGGGTCAATGCAGCTGTACTCCATGATCATTGCAATTATGACAAATAAAGGCTTGACATATCTCGTTTTGCATGTCATGAGTCTATCTCATATATTAGTTTCACTTTTTAAGTTGAATTACTGAAATAAATGAACTTTTCCACGATATACTAATTTTTCAAGTTTCACCTGTAGGAATAGCTTTGTTGTTGTTGTTGTTGTTTAGTCATTTAGTCGTGTCCGACTCTTCGTGACCCCATGGACCAGAGCACGCCAGGCACTCCTGTCTTCCCCTGCCTCCCGCAGTTTGGTCAAACTCATGCTGGTAGCTTCAACAACACTGTCCAACCATCTCGTCCTCTGTCGTCCCCTTCTCCTTGTGCCCTCCATCTTTCCCAGCATCAGGGTCTTTTTCCAGGGAGTCTTCTCTTCTCATGAGGTGGCCAAAGTATTGGAGCCTCAGCTTCACAATCTGTCCTTCCAGTGAGCATAGGAATAGCTACTTATAGCCAAATCCTCTACAGCTTACTTGGATGTAATGTCTACTGAGGTTCATGGGACTTACTCTCAAGTAAATGTACTTAGGATTGCTAGTAACCAGGCAGGCTGTTGCTTCATATTTACATTCAGAATTAAGTTGTGTTGTGTTTTTTTTAATGAGTGTTGCTTCCTTGTAAGCATGCATACGATTGCAGCCATATAATTTGATTTAATGCATATGAGTCGACTCCTAGGGGCTTCACCTTTGCCGCCGCCCCCCCAATAAAATATTTGAGGGGACCAGACCCCTACAAAGTTGATGGGCATTGTCATCCTCATGGTGTGTGCTGTATCATGTGATCAATTAATTATGTGGGACGGGTCTCACCTAGCACCCCATATTTTTTTCAAGTTGGCACCCGTGATCCGATGTGTTTGTATTTGGAAGTAGACCCCGCTTTACTTAAAGGTCCTGGCTCTCAGGTATGGCTGGGGGAGAAACTCAATTCAGTACACATTTAGAGCTGAATCGATCTGTTTTGCACTTTCTGAAACCAAAAACCACACTATATTTTGGGAAATTGCTTGCCAAATTCTGTACATTTGACAAAACTACAAATAAAAATGGCTTTGTTAGGAGAAAACACCGGCAAATTTTCAAGATGATTAAAAAACAACACCCACGAATTGCGACAAAATGTGGCTTAAATGAAAAATGGTGAGAACCAATATTAATACCGTATTTTTTGCTCTATAAGACTCACTTTTCCCCTCCTAAAAAGTAAGGGGAAATGTGTGTGCGTCTTATAGAGTGAATGCAGGCTGCGCAGCTATCCCAGAAGCCAGAACAGCAAGAGGGATTGCTGCTTTCGCTGTGCAGTGATCCCTCTTGCTGTTCTGGCTTCTGAGATTCAGAATATATTTTTTCTTGTTTTCCTCCTCCAAAAACTAGGTGCGTCTTGTGGTCTAGTGCGTCTAAGTATAGATAGGATTGTATCCTTAGTAATCTTCATAGCATCTACCAAAGCTTCATTTGGATTCAAGCTTTCTTCTACAGATGTGCCCCACCTCCAATATGTAGATAGCAGATATGCAGTAGCAGTGGTTATGAGATGGAAGAGGTGAGATCTGCATCTATGAGCTAAAAGTATTGTATAATGTTTATTAATTGGTAAGTTCCATTCCACATAGGTTTACCACAAAAGTTTCTTGGAAGTTTTCTATCTGCAGCTTCTGCTGGTGTTACCCTTTCCTATCTGATGCATCTGGAGAACGAGTGGTTAATTATCCCTTAATTAGTCACATTCCTTTAGCCCTGTGGGAAGGGGACTTCACTAATTCTTTTCTTTGCATTCTTCTACCCTTTACATTTTGTATAGGAAAATAGCATATGCTTTGATAAACAGCATGAAGCAGCTCTCCAGAAAAGCTGACTGAAGGGCAATTAAGGGGCACTTCTTCACAAATTCCCCTAGAAACACTGAACAGGGAACATTAAAATGGGCAGAACCTGAATATCATCAAGCTTTTCTTTTGCCAATACAGCTAAAATAGTGACAAGGAAGCAGATGATCAAAACCACAACTAATAATGTGGAGGGGGGACAAGGAGGGTAACACAGAAAGCATTGGAATGCAATGACTTGCACAGATGCACCGATTCCCTGTTAACAAGAAAAAAACTAAGGGAGTGATCCTTCAGCAAGATCTGCCGGGATCGGCAGCTTAGGATGTAGTAGATCTCCAGCCCAGCCAGGCTCAGCAGACATGAAGTCTGGACCCACTGCTACTGCTGCGCCATTTAAGTTGAAGCTGGCTGAGCCATGGCCAGTGTTGTTTTGGTTGGCACCCATCTGTCTCAAGAGACAATGGAGGGCACTTTTGGGGTTGAAGTCAAATCACTGGAGAATCACAGTGCCTGCTGTGACTGGTAACTCCTAACTGCTGCCTCCCACATTGTTTCTGCTGTATTATCAGCACTGAAATGTCTTCTCCACGGTGCAAGCCTGGGCAGTGCACATGGAGGTCTTGGGCCGCTCAGACGACCTCTCTCCAAACATCTAAATCGCCAAAAGGGGGCATTCTGAGAGTGTGGTGCGTGCAGGACCAGGCAACAAGGTCTTAGGGGAATCCTAAGCTTATATAACATGATTTTAAATTCTTGGTTTCCCTCTGCCAGGCTTAGCTGAACGGGGTTTGGATGTGGTGTATCTGTATGCCAGCTGTGTCATGGAATTCTACTCAGTATTGATCCAGAGCAGATTCCAATGTATAGTAGAGTAAAAACTTAAAACACGTTGCAGGATTATTATTATTATTTTAAAAAAGAAAGACAAGAGGCAATTGAGCTTTACTGCTGCTGAAGGCAAATGAGCATAACGGTCACAAATCCTATACATTCAGGATTGGCACTGTCCATAAGAAATCCCATTGCAGCAGACCCAACTTAAACTACAATAACTTATAATAAGTCTAAACCTTAACAGTAAGCATACAGAACACCACACCAGAAGGAAAGGAGACAGAAAGAGAAAGTGAAACCCAGGCTCCTTCTGACCCTACTTTTATAGTCAGCATGACCTTGACTGAAAGAAAACCAGTTTAAGCCACCTGTACTCAGCTTCTCTGAAGGAATAACCCAAACATCATGAACCTTTTGCTTGTTTCTTTCACACAGAGAAGCTTCCAGAACCCTCTTAAACTAATTAGGATAGGAAAGATCTCTACACATAATTTCAATACTTTCTGTACTAAGAAGTCCAAACTTTCCGCCAGCTTTTGTGCATAGGGTTCCTTCCCATGTCCTCATTTGCTCCATAGTGTTTTAAAACTCAGCTACCAGCTGTTTGCATCTTCAGCCATCGCTCAAGCAGAAAACTCTTTTCTCTTAGGCAGTTCCTTTAAAGTCTTCCAATGTGGGTCTTACAGGCAACTTTCCTTGGCCCTTAATTAAAGATTCCTAGTGTAACTGAATAAGTTTTACTAGCATCTTGGGAGGCTACTCAAGACATTGGAATAGTACCCTTTCAAGAAAATATATGTGCAGCCTAAAGAACCCCTTCTCTTTTCTTCAGAGAATGTAGTAGATAGGAATACTATTTTATCTTTCTCCCTTTAGGAAAAAAAGAAACCCAAAACCTCAGTTGCTCCATTAGCAATTATTTTCTCAGCTTTCACCACACTACCCCCAGTGTTCCTTAAACAACTTCAATTTTTAATGTGTGTGTTTTTCCCCTGCTGCTTTCTAAAATCTTGTCTACCGTAGTGGCTGGTGCCAATTAGAGTTGGTGGCACATAAAACATGGCAGCTAATGGTAGGCGGAGCTATGATAACCTATACATTGTGAGGTTGCAATCCTTTACACACTCAGGTGAGAGTAAGCCCCACTGAACATAGTGGGACTTACTTCTGACTAAAATACTGCAAATTAGTTGAACAGGTTCCCAGATCCTCAGTTAATTATGGGTAAATAGGATTTTCAAGGGGTTTCAAAGAGTTGCCTCTGGTTATGCGATCAAAAACCTTTGTTCTGCAGGGCTATGTCAGTTCTGAAAAAGAACATGGACTAAGTGTATTTAAGAAACTTGAAGTTCAATCCTATGCACTGAAAATGGCAGTCCTATGAACATTCACATGAAAGTATGTCTCACTGAAGATAGCGAGATTTATTTCTGAGTAAAATGCATAGGGTTGCAAGACCTACAAATGCACTGATTTATGGATAATTAAGCAATCTGTTCCTACTCACAATATGTATGGATGCACCTTTGACAAGCACACTAAGAAGAAGAGTCGAGACAACCAGTGTGGATAAATAGCTTATGTTTATTAAATATAACAACTTGAGGGTCTCCAAAACTAATTAACTAGTCAGATTCAACCATGGCATGTAGTCTGGGCAGGTGTTCATTAATTGATGGGGTAATATCTACCCCCATCACCTAGGCAAGTTAACAGCCACACATTTAGTGCACGCAGAAAGGTTTCCTAAGAGCCTCCCTCCCCACTGCGTGGACCTTGGGTATAAGAGCCAAACAGGCACACCGTGACCCCATTGTTGAACATTCACCCGAATGTGTCCATCAGGTCAAAAGGCACCCCACAGTACCCACAAGCCATGCCTGACAACAAAGGAATGCCTATAACCCAAATGTTCCATTCTTTCTGAAATCTCCCCACCTGCCCAGACTACATGCCAACTAGTCAAATTAACGGTACACCACTCCAGAAAAGATCACCCAACAGTGTGGTGTAGGCAAAAAAGAGAAGACTTGATGCCACTTAGGGTCTCCCCCCAGGGTTCAGCCCATGGAAAACAGATGGCTACCTTGTAGGCCCACACTGCAAATGGGAGGGTGCTGAATGAAAAAGAGGAAAGAGTGTGGGGGCAGAGGAAGCAGAGGAAGCTTAAATTTGTGACCTCTCCCCATTGGGTGAAATTGACCTCAGGCCATAATGCCCCCCTTTAGGGAGATGCCACCTCTCCTATACTTCCAAGGGAGAAGTGGTGTGGCAAATTTGCCCCCTCCCCAGAAATGGGGTGAATGACATTCTTTTGGATTCTTTAAAATGGATGAAATGGGTAGGTTATTTTGAAAACTTTACTACTGGCACCATTGTCAATAGCAACAGTGCCAAAGGATGTGGATGCACACCCCACGTCCCAAGTCAAAAGCAGCAGCAGCACTCTCACATCTACTGCATCCGAGAAGACTATTTAACCTAGTCTGCCTGTTGCAGATGGAAGCAACAAAGAGGTATGAATAAACTCTTCTAGCCAAACAGTGAGGCTCAGGTGCTCCATAATGCAATATAGGTCTAGGACAGTATGGAACATCTGGATATCCATCTACCCCATCTGGATCTGGACCTAAATGACCAAGGGAAAGACTGGTTGCACAGAGGGCAAGCTGTGAGGAAGTACAGCTTGTGACATTGCACAATCTCATTTCTAATCATGAGACACATCAGCCTTTGTTTCAAGGCTTTGTGAAGCTTGAGTCAACATGAGCTAGCCTCAGTATTGGTCTTAAACTGGCAGGGGTTTTTTTAATTGCTGCATGAATAATTGAATTAATAAATAAATGCATGTCATGAATATGGGTCTCATCTCATGACAAAAGTTGGATTGTATAGAAAGAGGTTTCAAGTCACTCAGGCAATGGAAAAATAACTCAGGCCAATCACAGCAAACTTATATACTCTTTCAGAACTCTCAACGGCCTTTCTAATTTCATGATGTGTTTTGCTTGAAGTCTTTAAAATGTACATTTCTGGATTTCTATATTTGTTCTGTTTTACCCCTTTCAATCATTTTTTTTTTGGGTACTTCATGATGAATTGATTTAATCCACGACTTTCACAGTGACACAATTAAATGGATTATATATAGCACATGTATACACAGTGCATAATGAAGTCCTGTGGGACAGCAAATGTAGCCCACTTTAGGATAAACAGCTTTTAAAAGCACATTATGGTTCGCACACAATTGGCATGAAATAGCATGTCCCTCGGGTATGCATTATGATTACAGTTTCTGCACTGGGTATAAATGCATACGACCAACCTACACAATTTGCATCTGAAATAGAAGGGTGTTGGAAAGTTCACCTGCAATCATAAGCAAAATATGGTAGGAAAAAAAGTTCACTTTCAAAAATATTTATACTAAACAGTTTCTGTTTAAACGTGGTTAGATCTCTGTGGATTATTGGTTTTCTTTTTTCCCTTCATCAACTGGCCTACTTAGCTGTCTCATTTCCTAACAGCAAGTTTTCTCCTGCTGTGATTAGAAAATAAATAAATCTAGATGCTAATAATATTTTTTTCTAGCACAAATAGCGAGTTTTAATGCAGATGTAGAAAAAATAATAATGGGATGTAGATGCTGTTTGAAATATGGAACCTACCATCATTAATTAATCTTGCATACATTAAAAATGCAAAAAGAATGATCTCTTAACCCTCTAACGTTTTGATCTGTAAACACATTATGTGAATGGCACATTTATTTATTTCAGCAATTTGTATACTGCTTAATCATGGTCATCTCTCACACTGCAACTCTTTGGCAGATATTGCTGTGGTAACTTAAAACAAACCAGGGTTGAACTTCAAAATATGCTTCAGTACAGAACATGAGAACAGACATCTTATTATGCTGCACTGGTTTATTTTGGTGCCACAGAAAATAGGAGTAAACTCACGCCATACATTCAAAGCACATATAACACTCATTGAAGCACATGCCTTCCATCAAAAAAAAAAAAAATCCTAGGAACTGTAGTTTCCCCCTCACAGAGCTACAATTTTCCAGTACCCTTAACATATAACAGCTCCCAGGATTCCTTGCAGGGAGCCTCCATATACTTTCAATGTGTGCTGGATTTGTTTTAAATATATGGTGTGGATCTGCTCTAAGTCACCTCACCACTGAAGCAATAAAGCAAAAACAGATACTTGCATCTGAAGTGAATTCTCACTAAAGGGAGTGCTAAACACTGAGCCCTGGAGGAAGCACAAAATAGGTGTTTTGTGAGGAACAATGTGGTGGCTTTGGTTCAAATCCAAAGGTCAAAAACTTCTGGTGAGTGTAAGAAAATCTTTAGGAAAAGTGCTCCATGTTTCTGGTGATTTTCAGCCTCTTTAGTTTCCCTTCTTCCTGCTTCTCCAGTGCCATTTTCTTATTCCTCATTACATGATCCCAGGGCACAGGTGACCAATGTCACAAACCAGTTCTGCTTATCAGCCCTCCAGATACTACTGCTACTACTAACAATTTATTATTTATACCTCGCCCATCTGGCTGGGTTTCTCCAGCCACTCTGGGTGGCTCCCAACAGAATATTAAAAACACAGCAAAACATCAAACATTAAAAACTTCCCTAAACAGGGCTGCCTTCAGATGTCTTCTAAAAGTCAGATAGTTGTTTATTTCCTTAACATCTGATGGGAGGGCATTCCACAGGGCAGGTGCCACTACCAAGAAGGCCTTCTGCCTGGTTCCCTGTAACCTCACTTCTTTACAGTGAGGGAACTGCCAGAAGGCCCTCGGAGCTGGACCTCAGTGTTCAGGCTAAACGATGGGGGTGGAAACGCTCCTTCAGATATACTGGGCCGAGGCCATTTAGGGCTTTAAAGGTCAGCACCAACACTGAACTGTGCTCGGAAATGTACTGGGAGCCAATGTAGGTCTTTCAGGACCGGAGCTATATGGCCTCACAGCAGCTCACCTGGATTTTGTAGGGTAGGGTTGCAATGTGTTCATGACCGTGTTGCGAAGCCAGCTCAGAACTACACCAGAATATAATCCCCACACAATCTAGGTAATCAGCAACAAGATCAGTATCAGGAGAGCATCTTCCAGTGTACCAACGACTCCTATCCTAGGGATCACCTAATACGGGATTGACTGAGGCATTCTCAGTGCTATTTTTCTAGAAAAAAAGAGTGCTGGAACTCACCATGAACACCTCCCCTTGTTATCTTATAATGGCAATGGTTTCCACCTGAGAGGTGCCAGAACTGAGTTCCAGTAAGTTCCAGCTGGAAGAAAACAACAACCTGGGTATCCTTCACCTCAAATGATGACAGGGAGAGCAAAGATATGCTAACTAGCTTCAGTCCTGTTGTGTCCTCACCACCAACCCAGCCACTCTCCACACTTTGGACGGCAAACGTCCATAGAAAGTAATCACACAGCCACATGGCCAGTCTAAGCAGGTCGTGTCACTGGTTCTTCTGCTCTTCACTCTGGGGGAAGTTGCATGGTCTGCTCAGTGGCGTAGCGTGGGTTATCAGCACCTGGGGCAAGGCAAGTAATTTGCGCCCCCTAACCCGTGGATTTGCGCCCCCAACCCTAACCCCCAGATGTTGTGCCTGGTGCGGCCGGCCGCCCCTGCACCCCCCACGCTACGCCACTGGGTCTGCTCCCTGACAGCACATCATACGAACATAGAGAACATTATCCTGCTAATTCAGCAAGGCAAGGATGTGATCGCTGCTTGTCTTTGAAGATGTCCATTTTAGCTTCAACTTTATCAGGAAATGAGCTTTAAATCTGATCTTTAACTAACAGGCACTTTCTTTTGTCATTGAACACAATACTGGCACCACTCAAACTATTACAGAGTAGAATTGCTAACTCATTGGGGTGGCATATTCTTTGACTGTAGATGGTCCAGATTCTGGCACCTTCAGTTAAAGGTTTTAAAAAGGTAAAAGACCCCTGATCACAGGGGCGTGTGGTGGGGGCAGGCCACCCCGGGTGTCACCACTGAGGAGGGTGACAAAATGCCGGGCGGCACTCACCATGGGGCCTGAAGCACGCCTGAGCCATGCATCTCTCCTGGGAGTGACACAGTGGCTTGGCACCCACAGGCTCCGCACTGCCCCAAATGGTCCGCCCACCGCCTCCCCCTCAGATATAGGGCAGCTGAGTGGGAGCAAACTCCTTGGAGGCCCCGCAGAGTGTTCTGCCCCAGCTCGTCCCGTCCCGCCGGTGGCTGGTCCTGCCCCTCGGTGAAGGGCACGCACACCACCCTAGGTGCCCAATCGGCTTGCTCCCATGCTGCCTGGATGGTTAAGTCCAGTCAAAGGCGACTATGGGGCTGCGGAACTCATTTCACTTTCAGGCTGAGGGAGACAAGGTTGTCCACAGACAGCTTTCCAGGTCATGTGGCCAGCATGACCAAACTGCTACTGGCACAACAGAACACCATGACAGAAGCCAGAGTGCACAGAAATGCCATTTACCTTCCCACCACAGCAGTACCTATTTATCTACTTGCACTGGCATGCTTTCAAACTACTAGGTTGGCAGAAGCAACGGGAGCTGACCCCAACACAGGAATTCAAACTGCCAACCTTCTGATCAGCAAGCCCAAGAGGCTCAGTGGTTTAGACCACAGCACCACATGAATGACTTCTGCCTGAGACTCTGAAGAACAGCTGTCAGACAATACTGGGATTGATGGGCAGATAGACTGACCTCATATAAGGCATTTTCCTATACAGTGGTACCTCGGGTTACATACGCTTCAGGTTACATACGCTTCAGGTTACAGACTCTGCTAACCCAGAAATAGTACCTTGGGTTAAGAACTTTGCTTCAGGATGAGAACATAAATCTTGCTCCAGTGGCATGGCGGCGGCAGGAGGCCCCATTAGCTAAAGTGGTGCTTCAGGTTAAGAACAGTTTCAGGTTCAGAATGGACCTCCAGAACGAATTAAGTACTTAACCCGAGGTACCACTGTATTCTGATATCCAGCTTCCATTTCTGAATTTCCTCATGGTGTCATGAGATATACTGCACATGGTAACAGCTGCTATTAGTTGAGATTTTCTGAAAAACAGATTTTTTTCCCCTTTAGCCTTCTAAACAATTTTCCACCAGTATTGTCAGTTGCAAAATGATTTTTTCATCTTCTCTGATTCCTCTGTTGAGTAGTCATCACTAGCGCTAGCTGAATGATGAAAATAATTGTTCAGTGAATAGATGCCAAATATCAATTATTGTTATTCACGTTCTTTTCGTCTACATTCTGTAGAGCTGAAAAATTAAGAGCATTCATGAATAACTATAATGTGAAATTATTCCAACATTCTCAATTAATGCTATTCACAACTTTGGGGAGAGCACTTAAAGACAAAAACAAGCGGAAATGTGATGAGTGAGACCTTTCTCTAAATGAGGGCACTGCTTATCCAAATATTCAAAATAAGCTTTGAATTTGGAAAAAGGTGTTAAAATGTCCGAGTTATTTTATATTTGAAGGACAGAATTTTCAGTACTTTATTAGCATCCCAAACTACATGAGGAAATCCATTAACATATGCAGCTTTTGATATGGCTATCATCTGCAGGATTAGGAACCACAAACACAAATCAGATTTACCCTGAAATGTGTATCCAAGTACCAGCCCCATCTATTTGCATGGGATTTCTTCAGTGGGATGAATATTAACTGAATATTGTGAGCTGGATTGAGAATTTTGTGTATTCAGAACCCAGACATTCAAAACAGAGCTCAGACCTGAAACACATCTTCCCACTCACACTCTTTCTATGAATAGGAATGGAATATGAAACATTGTTGAAAGCCTACAAAAAAACTCAAATTTCAATAACAAAACAAATATCTCTGATTTGGTGGTGTTTCCACATATTCCAAACCATATTACATTGTAATCCTGTGAAGCTAATGCCTAAGAACATTTCTATTAGCTACGGAAGAACTTCTGTTGTGAAGAGTGGGTGGCAGCAAAGAGGAATTCTGGAAATGGACTGCAGCAGCAATGAAATCCTCATATTTAAGACTTGGATGCCGATGAAGAGTATTTTTTTTTGCCATGAGGGACCCTGGGAAAATAGAGTTCCCCATGGCTCTTGACTCAATCAACTGAACTGAGCAGCACTGAATATCCCATTACCAAGGCTCCCCAGGATTAAGGGATGTTCTGTGCACCCTCCAGCCTTTAAAATAGGCTCTCCACTGCTGCCATAAAACTACTATACTGATCCCGTTTGTTGCAAATATGGATGAGCAAAACTGTGAATTTCAGTTTCTCATTTTTCCGTTCTTATGTTAAGTTCTCCACATTTTTGCATTAGTTTTTGTTTTTAAATTCTCATGGAAATTCAACAGCATTTTATTGTGTTAAACACGTTTTATACAGTTGTCTCTGATATGCATTTTTTGCAATCAGTTTTCCTAATATATTATAATATGGGAAAATCTGTGCATTTAGGTTTTTCTAGACTTTACAGTTTGTGATTTATTTATGTATTTATTTTAAAAGATTTTCTCTTGAAGATTCATAAACATTGTTGTACGGATTCACCCTAATACACACATTTTTTTATGCCATTTTGCCTGATTGACACACACATACACACATATATTGCAATCAATTTTCCCTGGTATAATCATAGAAGTGTAGAGTTGAAAGGGACCACAAAGGTCATCTAGTTCAAACCGGTGCAATACAGGAATGTTTTGCCCAATGTGGGGCTATAAACCACAACTGAGATTAAGAGATTAAGAGTCTCATGCTCTACTGACTGAGCTATCCTTGCTCCATGTATTTTTATATATTATTTTCATCAATATATGCATCTTTATACACACTGTCCCCTAAATATACACACTTTTCTACAAGTTATCTAGTAGAACCGTATCACAAACTTTGGACAAGTGTGAATTTCAAAGGATAGCTTTGAGAATTAGGGAGGTTCACATTAAAATTTGAACTGAACTGAACTGAATTTATCCCAGGAAGGGAAATAGGCACCTTTGTAGACTAACTATCCATTTAACTAGAATTAATTAAAAGCTGCCCTAAAGTTTGTGCTGTGCAGGCCAGAGCATAAAGAGAGGCATTATTGGTACTAATAACATCACTGGCAAGTGCCAAGTTCCAAGTAAACAGGCACTGGGTTGCCCTGCATGAAACCTAGAGTGACCCGCTGCCCAGTGGCATAGCATGAGTTGCCAGTACCCGGGGCTGCAAGGAGGTGGGAGGGAGGGAGGGAAACGGTCGGAATACACATGCACATTCAACTGCCTAACAGTCACTGCAGCACCCAGAAGATTGTAGCCACAGAGATAATGAAAGAAGAGTCATTCTGTTGTCTAGTGAGGTCACTTCCTATTCTCTTAGAGAAGTCATTTTCAATGGAGTCCACGTATGGAAGTACGCAGCTGTATCTGAGGCAGCACCGGCTGTTGAAATTTTGCACTCCTAACAATTTTGCACCCATGCTATGCCACTGCTGGTGCTTCAGAGGAAGGACCTAATCCAGATACAAGCACAACCCAACAAAAAGCATCTGTGCATGTCTCCCACTGTATTGAATTCCATGTGTGGATACTTTTCAGATGGAATCTCCAGAAAGAAGCAGCTAACCTTATAAATTCAGCACCATAAACATCTTCTTTATAAGTGGGGGGGGGGGGAGAGAAGGAAGCTTTTAAATGGGACTGGAAGAAAAATAGCAGGTTTCTGCCCTCCGCCATTCTTAATAGAATGGAGGCATTGTGACAGACGCCAACAGCATAGAAATAAAATGATATAGATTTTTACCTTGAGTCTTTGCCATTTTCTCCTATGACACAGTAAGTTCCAATCCCAAATCTGCTGTGAAAAAGGCAGGGAGGGGAGGGGATGATTACAACGTTAATGAGAAGCTGTGTCCTGAATTCCAATTTAAATTTATGTAAGACAGGCCTGAGAATACTCTCTATATGAAAGGGGGGAGCCATGTTGAGACTAGGTATGAAAAGCTTAAGAAGGCTAATGGTGACTGACGGTAATAAGAGGGAGAAAAGGAAAACAACATAGCATTAAAATGTATCACCAAGGGGTTGGGGGAGATAAAGACAAAACTAGGTATCACAGTTAGTGATCTATTAATCCATAATAAATTCAATATGTACTCTACTTCCATAGCCATTTATGGGCATTCCTGAGCAGGCCCTCAGGAAAAATGTACTGGGTATGTTCCCTTGTCTGAAATCTTAGGTGTTTTGTTTGTTTGTTTTTAAGCAAACCTTGGCTGCTTTATTAGTAAGGATCTGGGGAAAACATGCAGGCAATATTCTCCTGAGTAGTTCAGAAGGAAGAAACCCTAAGTACCTTCAGTCAATAGCTGGAAAGATATTGGGATGTCTGATATGAACTTAGAAAACACAATCCAACCCATCCCTCCTCTCACACATTTGGGATATGCCACCATGCAAATTTATAGTAAGATTAACTATATGGTAAAAGATTAATAAATAATAATTGGTCCCCAAATGCATGTTTGGGTTAAAAGTGGCCCCTGGGTCTGAAATGGTTGAAGACTACTGCCCTAAATGTCCATTGAATAGTTGTCAAATACAGTGGTACCTCGGGTTACATACGCTTCAGGTTACATACGCTTCAGGTTACACACTCCGCTAACCCAGAAATAGTGCTTCAGGTTAAGAACTTTGCTTCAGGATGAGAATAGAAATTGTGCGGCAGCGGCAGGCCCCATTAGCTAAAGTTGTGCTTCAGGTTAAGAACAGTTTCAGGTTAAGAACAGACCTCCGGAACGAATTAAGTACTTAACCCGAGGTACCACTGTACATATAAAGAATGCTAGTAAAGTCACAAAATGGGGCTAGTAATTCAGTAACCCTGCTTTGTTCAGTAACCCTAATTAGAATTAGTCCAAGACAGGAATGAGCAAACTTATGAATAGACTTGCTTTATGGTGCAGAATGATAGGGCGGGGATGGTGGCGAAGAGAGAATTAGCAGTATCAACAATGGAGCAATTGCAGCTGGCACATGCCTTCGCCTGCCCCAGTGGCAATGAAACAGGTCTCTTCCAGATCGGTTTCTAGAGCCACAGCAGGTGGTGTGACTCTGCAACAGTTTGACTTCAACCCCGAAGGCACATTATCCCATTGTCTCCCGAGAGAGACAGATGCCAACCAGCAGCTGGAACATTTGAACTGGTTAGACTGAAAACCAAGAAACACTCTTTTTATTATCACGTTCCTTAGGGAGACAAAGCAACAGATCTTCAGCTGAGATAATTGCATCTTCAGCAAAGTCCAGTAGCTGACCCACAACAGTTTTCTCCACAGAAGTGGAATGCTTTAATTGCTTTCCCACATAGAATGGCTTCTATGCAAAATCTATGTACAATCACAAGCACACGTAGTTTATTTTTATTCAGATGCTGTATATAAGGACCCTGAATATAAGGACTCTGTTGAGTCAGACCAAAATTCTGTCCAGTCCAGCCCTCAGTGGCAAACCAGAGGCCTACAAGAAGTCCTCAAGCAGGATGTGAGCACCATAGCACTGTTGTTTCCCACCATCTGGTGGTGACTCTAATCCATCAAGACTAGCTACCATTGAGCCTCCTCAAGCTGGTGGCCATCACAACATCTGGCAGTAGGTAGTTCATGTGCCTTATTGTTTAGCATTTTTGAAAGTCCATACAGTGGTGCCTCGCAAGACAAAATTAATCCGTTCCACGAGTCTCTTCGTCTAGTGGTTTTTTCGTCTTGCGAAGCAAGCCCATTGACGGCTTAGCGGCTTAGCGTTATTAGCACTATTAGCGGCTTTTAGAGGCTTAGCGGCTTAGCAGATAAGCAGATAAGCGACTTAGCAGCTTAGAAAAAGGGGGGAAGGGGAAAAAACCCGCAGGAACTCGCAAGACATTTTCGTCTTGCGAAGCAAGCCCATAGGAAATTCGTTTTGCGAAGCACCTCCAAAACGGAAAACCCTTTCGTCTAGCGGGTTTTCTGTCTTGCGAGGCATTCGTCTTGCGGGGCACCACTATATGCTGAAATCTCTCCTCATAGAAGAGTTTTTTTTCCAGTTTTGCTTTACAGAAATTATGAAAACCTGTAAGTACCATGCAAATATTTGCACTTTGAGAAAGACCTAAAATACAGCTTGGAACCTCTTCTCCACTCAATCTGTGCCGTATGTTTGATCAGAATTAAGTCCCACTGTGTTCAATGCGGGAGGTTTGCTCCTTCGTAATTACATTTCTAATGTAAAATGATTGAATTTGGATAGTCTGAAGGATATAAATTCTATCAACACAAATACAGTACAATCAATGGAGTATTACAAATTAACACTTTGGTGTACATGCTGGTTCAAGATCTGGACTTATCTACTCAGAAAGAAGCCTCTTTGTGTTTCACGGGGCTAGCACTCAGGTAAATGGGTACAGGGCCGCAGCCTTGGTTTTCTTGTGAGTAATAATAATAATAATAATAAATTTTTATTTATACCCTGCCCTCCCGGCCAGAACTGGGCTCAGGGCAGCTAACACCAGAAAAATCACAATAAAAACATAATGGGGGGGGGACAACTTAAAATACGGTTTAAAATACAATTTAAAATGCAGCCTCATTTTAATAGTAGCCCATAGTTCAAAACCATAAGGGGAGGGAAACATGAGGGTCAGACTGAGTCCAAAGGCCAGGCGGAACAGCTCTGTCTTGCAGGCCCTGCGGAAAGATGTCAAGTCCCACAGGGCCCTAGTCTCTTTGACAGAGTGTTCCACAAAGTCGGGGCCAGTACAGAAAAGGCCCTGGCCCTAGTTGAGACCAATCTAACCACCTTGCGACTTGGGACCTCCAAAGTGTTGTCATTTGTGGACCTTAAGGTCCTCTGCAGGGCATACCAGGAGAGGTGGTCCCGTAGGTACGTGGGTCCTAGGCCACATAGGGCTTTAAAGGTCAAAACCAACACCTTAAACCTGACCCTGTACTCCACCGGAACCAGTGCAGTTGGTAAAGGGATGGAACTTAAATATAGGCAGTCCATTATGTTTATTTTTAATATATAGTGTTTGATGTTGCAGTGATATATAGCAGTTAGTGGGAAAGACTTGGCTTTAACGAATTGTGGGTGCACCAACAATGGCAGCAGATACTAAGAGTCAGACAAGGTTTGGGAATATGGATTCATTTACATGTGAATGATTTTTCATGGGTTTATGAATTCATATTCCCAAAGAATCCATTGATTCTTTATGGAACAAATGTCACAACTTTGGTCTGTTACGACATTTGGTGGAACTCTAGTCCTCAAGCATGCATGACCCAATACTGTATCAGTGGTGTATTCAGGGTACCCCGTTAGAGGGATCTCAGTGGAAGTCCCTGTCCAGATGTCAATGGGCCATAGGTCTTCTGGCAGTGGTCTTAGGATGGTCAACTCAGTAGACTGACGTCTTAGGGAGGCCATAATCCATGGTATGATCCTGAAGCAGTTCCAGCTGTCCAGTAGGAGGCTGGAATGATCCAATGACTGAGTCAAAGTTCCACCTTCAACAATATAGCTGTGGCCATTTTTAATCCAGATCTTTGTCCACATGAGCTTGTATTCATGTACGTTTCTGAGCACAATTCAAAGTGTTGGTGTTGACCTTTAAAGCCCTAAACGGCCTCGGCCCAGTATACCTGAAGGAGCATCTCCACCCCCATCGTTCTGCCTGGACGCTGAGATCCAGTGACAAGGGCCTTCTGGCGATTCCCTCATTGCAAGAAGCAAAGCTACAGGGAACCAGGCAGAGGACCTTCTCGGTAGTGGCGCCCGCCCTGTGGAACGCCCTCCCATCACATGTCAAAGAGATAAACAACTACCTGACATTCAGAAGACATCTTAAGGCAGCCCTGTTCAGGGAAGTTTTTAATGTGTGACATCTCAGTGCATTTTCGGTGTTTGTGGCTGGGGAAACTAGATGGGCGGGGTACAAATAATAATAATAAATTATTATTATTATTATTATTATTATTATTATTATTATTACTCTCATATCTCACATAGTATTAGGTCGGGGTGGGCGGGCAAGGCACTGCGACTGGGAATGTGATATGACGTTATTTACATGCGAAGGATTCTTTATGTGTTCATGAATCCATATGCCCAATGAATCTGTTGATTCTTTAAGGAACATACAAGACTATCCTATTAGATTTAAAGGGGATTCGTGGTTAATATATTTAATATGAAGTGTTACAACTACTGCTTTCTGAATTTTTATCTGGTTGATGTATTGAGGACCACTGGAGCATAACAAGCTTTTCAGACACAGCATTGCATCAGTAAAGGAAGCCTGACCCACACAGATCTTTTCATTACTATGGAATTATTTATTCATAAATTCCCTATTGCTATTCTATTGCCGTTCCTACATGGGGAATCTCTAACTGACAGATCATTAAACCTCAGAATATGAAAACAGAATTTTATGTGCCATTTCTGCGAGTACTGCAATCAGTTTATAGAGCAAGTAGCCCATCAGCAGCTCTGCACTGAGACATGAATATATTAAAGAACAATCTCTCATTAAAAATGCATATAGATTACTGTCTAAAAGCTAAAACCTGAAAAGTTATATATTCTGAGTACATTGAAGGGTGACATTTCAATACTCTTGGAGTCATTGCCATCTTATTTCACCTTAATGATAGCATTATTAATTGCACAGGCCTGTTTGTTGAGCCACACTTTTGATTTTGCCAAAGGCCACTCTTAAAACAATAGAACAATGTTTCCTGTTTAAGAAACCATAGCAGTCAAGCGATGGAATGCTGGTTTCAAATTCTACAGAATGCTTGCCTCTGCTTGGCGAGAGTGTCTATTATGAATGTAGATAAGCAAGAAAAATGGCAAACAGGAATAGTTTCTTTGCATAATGTTGAATGATTACTTAGCTCCCGGTGCTTGATCACAGTGGTGAGCAATATCAAAATCTAAATAGTAGCAGCGTGTTCAGTAGCAACAGAATGTGCAGACTTTGTTTTACTAAATAGGCTGTCTGATTTGAAGGACCTAACCTCAGGGTTTGTATATATTTTTCTCTAACCTGCAGGAAACTTAGAGAATCTTCTATACTAAAACAGTTCTGCAATGGAAAGGTCTTATAATGTTGGCCCAGAACTCTTCAAGGTCAATTCTAGAATAGTCACTGAAATAGAAATTAAATTTTGTGACTCCATCACTGTCCAGAGTTGGAACCACTGCAAGTGTTATTTCTCATTGACACAAGTAGTACTTCTGGCTTGTGGGGGGCATTAATAGTGCCCCCCATATGATCTTACTAACCGGCATGGGGCATGCAGGTTAAGGTATGCTGGGCCAAAGTTATTCAGAACTTTGTGCCTTGAACTTGGTCATGTTAGCAGATGTTATGATGGCAGAGAATCAGAACAGTTGTTGAAGAACTGTCAGGAGGAGAGAAGCTAATTCCTCCTTTGCTACAGACAGCAGCAGTTATGACTGAAAATTATTGTGTTTTGAATGGAATATAAAGGAAGCAGTTGTTGAAGCTTTGGGTAAAGCAAGGCTGACCTTCTCTCAACTTCCATAGTAGTTTTGGGTTTTCCTTTTTACACAGCAGCCAAGTTGGCTTTTGTAATATGTGTGTTATAGCTATAGTGCTTTCTGTGTTGTTGTCAATAACTCCCTGAAGAGAGAATATGATTATGAGTCGCTGATTTAATTAAAATATGATTCGGAGTAGATTTGGAAAATGTAGCAGTTGGGAGTTTATATTTCTGCTATTTACCTCATATGCCGGATATTTACCTGATATATTTGCTAACTGGTGGTGGCTGTTTGCTTTTTTTATTGACAGTGCCTTCATACTTTATTTATTTTGCATCTACTGATGGCCCTTAATGGATTTTGCCATATAGTGCTTTCCCCCTTTTACTTTAATGCTTTAATCATCTTTTATTTCTTCCAACATGTTATGGTTTAATCAGTATGATGTATTTCATTACTGGCACCAGCAGGAGTTGGCTATTAAATTATCCATTACGGAAAACAAACAAAACAAGATTTATCAACCTTATATGGGAATGCACAGTAGAAATGTTAATAATCACATAAATACTAATTAGAAACAAGTCCATTTGGCCAAAAATTAAGAAACAAAAGAAACTTGTGTACTTATGTCTATAGACTCGTAATCTGGGGAACCGGGTTCGTGTCTCCACTCCTCCGCATGTAGCTGCTGGGTGACCTTGGGCTAGTCACACTTCTTTGAAGTCTCTCAGCCCCACTCACCTCACAGAGTGTTTGTTGTGGGGGAGGAGGGGATAGGAGAATGTTACCTGCTTTGAGACTCTTTCAGGGTGTGATAAAGTGGGATATCAAATCCAAACTCTTCTTCTTCTTCTATACAGAGATGTCCCAATACAAGAGTCCTATACACTTAAGCCCTGTTCTAATAGATTGCCTCCTCTCATAGGTCCCTACTGTGATGTCTCTTGTTGGCTGAGAATGCTTGAAACGTCCTGCAAAAACCCTCTCGAAAATAGGCAAGGCAAAGTTTTCACCCTTGAAATTCCATAGGAGACGAATCTTTTTCACATTGAGGATCACATTGCCCCTGCAGAAAGCTATCTGGGGCCTCATTCCAATAGTGGACAGGAGTAGACCACATCTGGGCAGGTTTGGATACAAAAGTGGTTGGGATTGGACTGTGGATAATTGAAAACCCCCTACACATACAGACATACACAATCGCACTCAGAGACTGAAATGGTGACTGTGTTTCCTCTGTTTGTTGACTGAGAAATGGGAGCCCCTTTTTCAGTGTACAGACAGGCTCACATTTTAAAACATGTTTCATAGAGGAAGATTGCTGTGGCTTCCTGTTGAGTGGTCACAATGGCAAACCAACGTTTCCTCCCATATAGTGTATGGAGTAACCCTAAATTGACAAGGTGTCATGAAACCCTTCACATGGAATTGGGTCAAGACCCTTGTGCACAAGCTATAGCTATATTGCTAATTGTAAGCCTCTTTCACTCTTAGTGCATCCCTGTAGCATACTTCTGCATATGGGATCATCTTAATAGATGGTTCTAGTTGCGGGCAGGCCCTCAACCTGCCCCCCCGGCATGGGTGGAGCTATCACCCTTATGCCGGGGTGGCACCACAATCACCCAAGGCTATTGCCCAATCATTTTGAGGGGTGATTGTGGGGGGAAAGTATAAAAGCGGCAGCTCGATGTGTACCAAGCACCTGCTTCACGCTGCCGAACACCCTCCCACCCTCCCTTTAATTTAGATGTCCTTTGGCCTTGCTTTGGCCTTCGGTTGGTTGCCCGTCTTGAGTCGAGGACCAGGTAGGAATTTTTTCCATTTGGCAAATGGGCATGGGCCACTTGGTTTTTGCCTACCTCTTAGCAATCGTCACAACTTTGTAAAGTTTGATGATTAGGCATTGGCTTATTGCTGAGTGGGGGAGGGGAGATTGGTCATCGCCTGCCCCTCCATTTCAAGGGTATTCCGTTAAAGGAATCCGGGGCCTGGCTCCTGTCCAAAGTCCACTTGAGGGGCTAGGGCCATGCCAGGCCTAGGGGAACACCAGGGGAGATGCAGGCAGGTTCCCCCGAAGCAGCTTCCCATTGGGTGGTTTACCCTTACAGACTTCCTGCAAAGGGGGCAGGAGTCACATATAGTCCTGCCAATGCCCAAGCCAATACCACTCTCATTCCTGTAATCAATAAAGGTCTGGCCAAAATTTTGCCCAAAAACTTTAAACAAAATATCCGTGTCTGTGTGAATTTCTTTATTCTAATGGGGGGTCGGCTTGAGGGTCTTGCCACGCAACTGTCTACAGCACTGCCCACTACAAAAAACTGGAATACTAAATTGATATGCTTCCTTCTACTACTTCAAGCATTCTTGGCTTTCTAGAATAACTAATAAATGGACAACTGCCATGACTATCCCAGCTGTAAACACAGATTAACTGCCTCTAAAATTGTAAGCAACCATACAACCAGTATTAATCATGATGTGTTTTATTGTTACATTCCTAAAGGAAGGGGGTGGAGAGGTTACAGTGAAAGAAATTGCAACTTCAAAAACTAATTCTAAAGTGTAAGGAGCCAGCAAGGGACTAAGCTGAGTAAAATTTTAGAGACATAGCTATGAAATTATGTGAGCCGCCAGCAACCAATCCAGTTAAAATCAATATTTCACTGGCAGAATGAACTATATTACCAATGTTATACCTCCATTTAAGTTGGGGGAATAAAAACTCCCCAGGTCTCTAAATCTTTTAGTTTTAGGCACCAAATAAATATTAAAGGAAAGGTTAATTAACAGTATGCAAGACAGCTTGCAGGAATTGTTTCCCCCCAAAATTGTGTGTTCTTATTTTCAAAGAAAGCATTGTGAAAACACATAATCCTAGAGAAGGCATGCAGTTGCTTGCCATTGATTCCTCCCCCCCCCCCATACAAACACGCATGAGCTGACTTCACCATTACTACGTTGTGCCACAAGGGAGAAGAGAAGGCCTTTCACCTCATACCCAACCAAAAGCAAAATTATTTGGCGGAGATATTCATCTAAAACATACAGCCCTACATTGCTTAGGTCAAAGCTATCTGAATGGCTGTATTCTTTCAGACGAGCTTGCCTGGGTTTTGAGATCTTCAAGGGAAGCTCTCAGTTCCACCACCCTCACAACCACACTTGGTGGGAAGGCAGGAGAGGGCCTTCTCGGTGGTTGCCCCAGATTTTGGATCTCCCTCCCTAGAGAAGTTAGACTGGCTCCCTCTTTGATCTTTGCCAGCAGGTGAATACCTTCTTGTTCCAGCAGGCTTTTGAGAACTGACTGCTTTTAATGAAAGGGCTGGTGCCGTGCTTTTTAAAAAATTGTAATTATTGGTATGTTTTAAACATTTTTTTTGAGAGACGTGGGTGGCACTGTGGGTTAAACCACAGAGCCTAGGACTTGCTGATCAGAAGGTCGGCGGTTCAAATCCCCACGACGGGGTGAGCTCCCATTGCTCGGTCCCTGCTCCTAGCAGTTCGAACGCACATCAAAGTGCAAGTAGATAAATAGGTACCGCTCCAGTGGGAAGGTAAACAGCATTACCGTGCGCTGCTCTGGTTCGTCAGAAGCGGCTTAGTCATGCTGGCCACATGACCCGGAAGCTGTACACCGGCTCCCTCAGCCAATAAAGCGTGATGAGCGCCGCAACCCCAGAGTTGGTCACGACTGGACCTAATGGTCAGGGGTCCCTTTACCTTTACCTTTACCTTTACTAAACATATTTTTATATGTATGTAGTTTAATTCTATTAATGTTTAATTGTTTTTAATAATTGTTTCCATCATGTTTTTAGTGATTTTTGCTTTTATCTGTAAGCCACCTTGATTTTCAGTCAAGGAGAAAGGTGGGGTTTTAATAATAATAATAGTAGTAGTAGTAATAGTAATAATATTCAGAGTAGACCCATTAATATCAGTAGGTTTGCTCTGAATATGACTAACATTGGATTTAAGATGAAGTGTGCTCCAATTTTGATTCAGAAATATAATCAGATACCAGCTACCATTAATTTGGAGATTCTTGGCATAGGCTCTTGGTTGTATTGCTTAAGTGTTTAACTGGAGATGCCAGACTAGAGACTGCATAGAAGAGTGCTGTCTCTGAGCTATATTTCTCCACAAGTATATGCATCCTGAATTTGATAATGATGTGAAGAATGGACTTGGATTTAGGTTCATTACTGGGACAAATCACAAGTTGGATTATCAAACATTTTTAGTTCCAGGACAAATCTGGCTTACACTTTAAGTTCAAAGGCCAATAAAAACACATTACTGATGAAAAGGCAGTTAATAACATATCTATCCTATCCCAAAAAACAATTCTCTTTGTAAGAACTATTTGGCAAGATGATTTAGTCCTCTATGTGAATTCTAGATCTATGTTCTACCACCTCTTTCCAGTCTCAGAGAATTATGGATCCTCAGCTAGGGATGGTTGATTTTGTCAGTGTTTGGTTTTTTTTTGTTTCTCATTTTTCTAATCTTAAGTCCAGTTCTCCACATTTCCACACCAGTTTTTGATTATTGCTAATAATATTATTTATTATTTTTATTCCTCATGAAAATTCATCAGCATTTTCATGTGAATTTCTCTGAATATTCACATTTTGTGAATTTTGCATAATGTATATTCACATTTTGTGAATTTTGCATAATGTATATTCACATTTTGTGAATTTTGCATAATGTATATATTTTGCATTTTGGAAATTATATTCACTAATATATACATTTCATAAACACTTTACCCTAGTATGTGCATTTTTGCACAGATTATATGGCTGGAGAACTGCATTGCAAAATTCAGAGAAGCATACCTTTCAAAGGGTGGTTTTGTTTTGTTTTGGAAAATGTGAATCAAATAGGTTTGGTTATTAAATGTGAACCGAAGTGAATTTCTTCCCCATCCCAGTCCTCAGTCCATTGTTTGACCATCTCCCGTGCTACCTTCCTTTTCTGTTGCCTTCCCTTCAGAATCCCAGTTTTGGTTTGATTTTCCTTATTTCTCAATCCTTCTGTTGGTTCTTTCAACTCATACTGCATCTGTGACTTCCCACCATCACCATGACATCATTTCTCCCATTTCTGAACCCAATGTGGAGGAGTAAAAAAATATTGATGTTACACTACAGATAATGATTTATCTTCAGCTAATTTGAATGTATTATCGAATTCCATGAGAATCATAAAATTAGAGTTGGAAAGGACAGAGACAGTCATCTAGTCCAACTCTCTGCAGTCTCTCAATCTGAAACCATGCCAGACCCTATGTGGCTTTTTGCAAATGTGCTTGCAGTTTTATTGATGGTGAATATGATGATGATGATGATGATATGTTTTTGCAGGTTTAATCACAGAAGAGCTTCCTGACAATATACACAACCTGAGCACAGCCTTGGTTGATCCTTGGCATCTCTGTTTTATGATTTACTGAAGCTAAGCTATCACTTGTGACCTCAATACTCCCGAATTCCTGGGATACCTGGATGGGATTTCTCTACCACCTGGACAAATTTGATTTGACAGTGCTGTCTCTTTCAAGAGTAACACCATCTTTGTTTCTTTTGAACATGGTCTTTGGCATCCAAGATGATGTCATCTAGGCCATTTGTGTTTTGAGGCCCTCATCATCTTTGCAGAATTAACCAGGTCAGCCAGGTAATTCTCACATTACATGAAGGACTAAAGAGGCAAATTTTATTTTTATTTTACAAAATATTTTAGATCAGTACATGGATGAATCTTCAGCCTGCACATGTTCTGTTAGGTCAAATACAGGATGTTCCACTGAAATTTGTGCTAAGTGCTAACAAAGTTTTATATTTTTCTATTGCCCTAATCAAATCCTGTATTTTAAGGTTACATGCATATAGACTTTCCTTCAGACTTTCAGCAGCAGCCTTTTGTTTGTGTGGAACTTTGTTGGCTGAACTTTGCTTGTTTCCCATCTAATCATATTGAGGTTTTTACAAGGCTGATAATTAGTGTATTGGTATATGTATCACAGCTTTTTTCCTGGAACTGTTTTATGGCTACACGATGAAGGACATTGGGAAAACCAATAAACCTTTTGCAAATATACTGTACCTCTTGCCTCCCCCCCCCAAAAAAAAACCTATGTTAATTAAGGATTTGAGTTTGGGATGACCACCCTTTGTATTCCAGGGAATATTTTATCCTTCAGACATTTGTCTGGATGTTAGAAGAGCATTTCACCCCACAGAAACTGACTTGTCTCAAGTTCTCAGGCTCAGTAAAGCATTTAGAAGCATCATAGTTATGAAATGACAGCCAGCAACACTAGATAATAAAAATAAAAATAAAAATAAAAATAAAAATAAAAATAAAAATAAAAATAAAAATAAAAATAAAAATAAAAATAAAAATAAAAATAAAAATAAAAATAAAAATAAAAATAAAAATAAAAATATCTGCCCATCTGGCGATAAAGTATCAAACATTATCAAGTATCAAGCACACAAATATTTGTTTCTTACAATTTGGAAAGAGTTTATTGTGCTTATAAGTGGATGTGTAGCTAAACAGCTTACCGGATGTTGTGTCTAATATGATAAAGTCCCCAAGGACTTGGATGCAAAAGAATTAATATTTCTGGAATAAGATATGGCCATTTGACCATCTCTAGCATAAGCAACAAAAGGAAATATCCTTAGGAATATTTTCAAACTTAAAAGCCACACTGCTACATCATGGGATCTAATTATTAATTTCATTTCCTAACATTTATTTTCCCCTGGAAACCAGCACTGTTTATATCCTTTATTTATACTGGGACCCTAAACAGGCTGCACAGCACTGAAGACAACAACAACCCAACTATCTTCTTTGTTTCCCTCAAAATTCCTTTGATGTTTTGCTCTCTGATTCACCTCATAATTTATCTGTAACAAAATCTGGTAAGGCGTCTAAGACTAGATATAAAGGCTCCAAGCCAAATGCTTCCTATCATAATAAGAAAAATTCCGACCTGAGTTCCTGAATTGTTAGAGGTTTAGTTTTCTTCTCTTTTTGCTGGAGAGACATTGAGACGCTCAACATACTAGTGCCTGCTTTGATATGACATTTTCTTAAGTGCTGTTGGCACTTCCTTTTCCCTCATAAAGTAAATGGAAGTGGAGTCCATTACTTAGTTTAAGCAAGTCAATCAAAATGTTAAGTGAATCAATGAATGTGAAAGACGCCAGCTTTGTTTCAAACTGTTTTCTGGAAACTTTGTGTCACCAATGTTGAATGCAAGACTGTCAGTTTTTCCTTAACTGTACGAAATATTGTTTCTGTCATTGCAATTGTGTTGTTTATCAAATGGTAGCTTTGCCTAGTGGAAAGAACAACCATTTCCTACCATTTCCCAGAAAGCTGCTCCTGAGGTCTGGGAGACATGTTGGAACAATATGGCAACAGGGAGATAGGAAGTCAGTGAAAATTGGCTGATCCTCCTTATCTGAGCAGATGCACTTTCTGTTAGCATAACGGGAATGGTGGCAAAAGTGAGGGGTTTTTTGTGTGCATGGTAAAGAGCGGGTCCACAACACAAATGGTATTGTTCCCTTCACAACAGCTAATGAAAATGCTGGCAAAATGAGGTTACTTTGAGGGGATGAAGTGGGGTCCGCAGCCGCTCTGTAGTTTTGAATAAGGTGAAGAAGCATCCTGAAAATATAGGGGGGGGGATGAGTATATGGGAGCAAGGACTCTGAATGCTGAAGACACACCTCTATCCCCTGGCTTTTGACACTTGAGATGTTTCTCTTTGGGACCCACCTTTTTAATTTTAAACTGTTTTATATTGGGATGGGGGTTTTTTTAAGTGCTTTAATTGTTGCAACCTGTCCTGAGACCATGGAGAGAATGGCAGGTAATAAATTGTAGCAGTAGTAGTACTCATAATTTTTATGTATCTACATGGAATATGCAGCCAGTTGGGTGGTAGTAGTAGTAGTAGCAGTAGTAGTAATAATAATAATAATTTATTATTTATACCCCACACATCTGGCTGGGTTTCCCCAGCCACTCTGGGCAGCTGCCAACAGAATATTAAAAACACAATAAAACATCAAACATTAAAAACTTCCCTAAACAGGACTGCCTTCAGATGTCTTCTAAAAGCCAGATAGTTGTTTATTTCCTTGACATCTGATGGGAGGGCATTCCACAAGGCAGGCGCCACTACCGAGAAGGCCATGTGCCTGGTTCCCTGTAACCTAGGGGTCAGCAAACTTTTTCAGCAGGGGGCTGGTCTACTGTCCCTCAGACCTGGTGGTGGACCGGACTATATTTTGAAAAAATAATAATGAACAAATCCCTATGCCCCACAAATAACCCAGAGATGCATTTTAAATAAAAGGACATATTCTACTCATGTAAAAAACATGTTGATTCCCTGACTGTCCATGGGCCAGATTTAGAAGGCGATTGGGCCAGATCTGGCTCTCGGGCCTTAGTTTGCCTACCCATGCTGTAACCTCACTTCTCGCAGTGAGGGAACCGCCAGAAGGCCCTCAGAGCTGAACCTCAGTGTCTGAGCTGAACTGTGGGGGTGGAGATGCTCTTTCAGGTATACTGGGCCAAGGTTGTTTAGGGTTTTAAAGGTCAGCAACAACACTTTGAATTGTGCTTGGAAACATACCTGCAGATGCATTACTTTGATAGAGGGTGTGTCAACCAGACATGATTCTACTCACCTTTCCACAAACGTCAGTGATTGATACGTCAGTGATTGTAGATGTGTGTACAGGAGCCTGATCACACAGACTAGTCCTACTTCCATGTGCTGTGCATTTATCAGATTTGATTTGATACAAACAGCATATTGAGGAACTTGAAAATTTTTGTGTGCAAATACATTACCCAAATGCATGCAGTGGTACACTCACCTGATGAAAGTTCTGAACAGAGTTTGCATTCATACAATTGTACACATGTGCAGATCTCGCCAATGCAAGGAGATTGGGATTCAGCAGGCAGAATCCTGACCCCACACAATACATGCATTCATTGTACACAACATGCAAGTCTTATTGCCTTGGAAAAAAACTCCAACCCCACCCAATAATCTTTCATAGTAGACAATACCACAAAGCATTTTATTGCTTTGGGATAAATATGATTTATTCATTATCCATATATATCTTGTAGAATCAGCCTAGAATCCATATTTCTGTCTAGACTGTCTCATCATTCCCATTTGTTACAAAGTGGGTGGGGTGGGGGGGAATTGAGTCTCCACAGCATGTCTATCCCGCTTTTAGGCAAGGGAAGATAAAATGAATTAATTGTAAGCAACAATGACCTTTCCTGAAAATAGTCTGCAATTTCAGTTGACTGCTGTTATTGTTACTTACCATTTATGTTCCTTTATGTCACATATCTCAGACCAATTTAGCACACAAGACAACACAAAACACTGCAGTCTTCAGCATCAGTCATTTTCTTTTAAATTCATTAAGCTGTTAAGGCAGCCTTTCCCAACCTGGTGCCCTCCTTATGGTTTTGAGTACATCTCTCATCAGCCCTAACCAACATAGAGGAAGTCTACTCTATAGGAATGACAGCAATGTGTTGATTCTGATGTTGCTTAGCATTTATATCAAACTGAAACTATGTCAAACTACATTGGCTCCCAGTACATTTCTGAGCACAAAAAGTGTTGGTGATGACCTTTAAAGCCCTAAACAGCCTTGGTCCAGTATACCTGAAGGAGCGTCTCCACACCCATCATTCAGCCCGGACACTGCGGTCCAACGCCGAGGGCCTTCTGGCAGTTCCCTCAGTGCGAGAAGGCAAGTTACAGGGAACCAGGCAGAGGGCCTTCTCGGTAGTGGCACCCGCCCTGTGGAACGCCCTCCCACCAGATGTCAAAGAGAAAAACAATGACCAGACTGTTAAAGGACATCTGAAGGCAGCCCTGTTTAGGGAAGCTTTTAATGTTTGATTGATTACTGTATTTTAATATTTAGTTGGAAGCCACCCAGAGTGGCTGGGGAAGCCCAGCCAGATGGGCAGGGTATAAATTATTATTATTATTATTATTATTATTATTATTATTATTATTATTATTAAATCATATCTTATTTTTATTATGTATTTTATGTTTTTTAGATTATGATTTTATGCTGTGAAGCACCCTGAGACCTATGGGTATAGGGCAGTGTACAAATTTAATTAAACAACAACTCCTAAGATTGAACAAATTCCTTTCAATCAGCAAGGTGGATAAAAGTCAAGAATTACTGTGGATATCACTCGTGTCTTAGTTACATCTGATCATGTATATGCAGGAGGTAATATTTTATTGAGTTTCTTTGTTCTAGAGAGGAAAGGAAGGGGCAAGCAGATTCCAACCCCCATTGCTGTAAAAATTCTGGTGAATATTTCACATTCAGCAGAACTGTGCAAAATAACACATCTCCACTGAAGCATTTCCTGGGGAATTAGCTCAGAACTCTGGTTCTCAAACCACCCATGTAAAAACTATCATAAAAGCTAGAAATTATAAATTTACAAATGAGGAATAGGAAACAGGATTATGCTGGAATTAACTGTGAGAAGAAAAATAAAATAAATCAGCAGAGCCTATATATCTTGTAAATCCTTGCGTTTCCCTCTAAGAATAACTCTTATAATCAGACAGAATAGTAAATATTTTCATTTCATTATTTTCATTCATGGGAATGCATATGAAAGTTACTCAAAGGGAGGTACTGAGTTGGACCATTGGTTTATTTTGGTCAATGTTGGAGCTACCTATTTCAAACCTGCCTACTAATAGCCTAGGGATGCGGGTGGCACTGTGGTCTAAACCACAGAGCCTAGGGCTTGCCGATCAGAAGGTCGCAGTTCGAATCCCTGCAACAGGGTGAGCTCCCATTGCTCTTTCCCTGCTCCTGCCAACCTAACAGTTCAAAAGCACATCAAGTGCAAGTAGATAAATAGGTACCACTCCGGCGGGAAGGTAAACGGCGTTTCCGTGTGCTGCTCTGGTTCGCCAGAAGCGGTTTAGTCATGCTGGCCACATGACCTGGAAGCTGTACACCGGCTCCCTCGGCCAATAAAGCGAGATGAGCGCCGCAACCCCAGAGTCGGCCATGACTGGACCTAATGGTCAGGGGTCCCTTTACCTTTTACTAATAGCCTGCTGACTAATGTCAGAGTGCCATGACCATCGCCTCTCTTGTGTTTGGGTTGACAACAATGGAGTGATCTTCAACAGGAAGGTACATTTGGCTCTGAGGTTGCTATCTCAGGGTCCCTGTCAGAAGGCTTACAGAGATAATACAGGCAAAATGCTTTGCAAGTACTATGTAAATATTAAAGATTATTTATGTATTACTAAGGAGAAGCAGCAGATGTATGACTTGGTGAAGTGTATTGCTTAGGAAATTGACTTATATTAACATGTATGATGTATTGCAGATTATACTGAGGCTAATGAACAATTCAAGAAAAGCTGTAGGTCAGCCATTCAAATTGGATTTTCTAGTTCTCAGCTGGCTTTGGGTAGTTCCTAAAATGAAATCGAAAAGGCAATCAAGTCTTTTCCTTTCCTGGCTTAGCCAGAATTGTGAACAGGATGATAACTGGAGCAGCTGTGCTTTCCTTATATTCCTTCTGTCATTGAAAGCGGTCTTATGCCTAATTTCAGAAAGTACTTTGTAGGTTTGGGCCATGAGTCGGACAATGAACACCATTACTTAGGTGTTAAAATGTAATATAGGGAGGGACGATATCTGTCCATTTTAGTTTCTCCCAGTTCCTCATTTTTGCCAATCTTAAATTCAGCTCTCCACATTTCCATAGCACGCTGCATTTTTAAAATAAGAAAGAAAACTCCCATTGCAAATTTGTGAATGTCTCCTAATAAAAAATATTTTTGTATGTAGATTTGACTAATATGCATTTTTGCAAGCATCTTCCCTTAATATAAGGCAAGTTTGTATGTTATTTTAAATATAATTTTTAGATGTACACTTTCACCTAATATATGCATTTATACACATCGAGGAAAAGGGCACTGAAAAAAATGAAGAAGTGCAAATGTGAAAGGAAAGCTGTGCTTCAGTTTGCACATTAATTTAAGAAGTAAGAATTGTGTAGTTTCTCATTAAAATAGAAATAAAATTTCTCTTCCATCCCTAGCTGTTTTCCATCTTAAAATCACCATAGTAATCTTATACAGAGTTGTCAAGCATTTGGGTATTTCACATCACTTACAATATATAATAAAGCAAAAATGGTTATAATTGAAGGCCATTCCCCAAAGGCTCACAGCAGCCAAGTCAAGCAAAATATAAAGCAGGGGTAAGGAACTCCACAGGTGGGGACACGGGTGGTGCTGTGGGTTAAACCACAGAGCCTAGGACTTGCCTATCAGAAGGTTGGCAGTTTGAATCCCCGTGACGGGGTGAGCTCCCTTTGCTCGGTCCCAGCTCCTGCCAACCTAGCAGTTTGAAAGCACGTCAAAGTGCAAGTAGATAAATAGGTACCGCTCCAGCGGGAAGGTAAACAGCGTTTCTGTGCGTTGCTCTGGTTCGGCTTATTCATGCTGGCCACATGACCTGGAAGCTGTACACCGGCTCCCTCGGCCAATAAAGCGAGATGAGCGCCGCAACCCCAGAGTCAGTCACGACTGGACCTAATGGTAAGGGGTCCCTTTACCTTTACCTTAAGGAACTCCACAAACTCCTGCATTGTCTCTAGATCAATGGATGCAACTCATTCCAAGGTGGTGGTCCATCAGTGTTTCAATAAACCTATTGTGCAAGTCATTCTGGGACTTGAAAATAAAGAGGTTGTCAGGTACCTGGCAGATCACTGTACACAGATGAACTGCATTTGGCTTGGGAAGCTCTCAGCTTCTGTAACCTTGCATTAAGAAAAGAAAATTCCCATATCCCCCAAGCTTTCACCACAGATTTTGTTCAACTTTCATTGGTCAAGTAGTACCAAAATGAATATGCAGGCATCGAGCCTCACAGGATTATTAATGGGACAGTAGATTTCATCCTAGAGAAACACCAAACAGATACAAAGCACAAAGTGTTCCAGACAAAAGAACCAGTGTCATGTTCCCTAGAAGGGCACGTTGACGTAAATTCTTTGTCCGAGTGGCAAGAAAGCAATTTGTGTGAAATCTGCTCGGATACAAACACATACACGATGCACCTATTATGAGTGCAAAGCATAAACAATGTATCGGTCAGAGAAGACAAGACAAGCTGGACTTACTTTTAAAAAATAAATGCCCAATGTGCCCTCATATACGGTATGTGGCAGGAAATGCACAGTAAAGCATTGACCAAACCATATCAGAAATGATCATTAGGAAACCAATTATGACTTTGTTTATTTGGCAAAATAAAAATAAAAATGTTGCCAGCACAAAATCCTGGGTGAGATTTGACTCAATTTAAGTGTTGTTGTAGACCAGGCTTCCTCAACCTCGGCCCTCCAGATGTTTTGAGACTACAATTCCCATCATCCCTGACCACTGGTCCTGCTAGCTAGGGATCATGGGAGTTGTAGACCAAAAACATCTGGAGAGCCGAGGTTGAGGAAGCCTGCTGTAGACCTTCCAAGTGGAGTAAATGTAATAATATTCTCTTCAATAAGTTCATTGTATTAGCCAAAGGCCAGGACAATTTCATAAGCAGTTAAAATGGCATAATAGTTTTGCAAGGTTGTTTGGCTCACTATTAATTTAGTCTTCTTGGGAGTTTGATGGTGACTTCAAGGCCAAGATGAATTGCAAGCTCAATGTCCATTACAGAAATTGAGACTCCTCTCTGGTATTGGAAGATTTTCTTATAGCAAAGTCTAAAGCAAAGTGTCACAGAGCATTCTGGTCAGCAGATCACCCACAGTTCAAAGTTGGCGCTAACTCTTTATTAGCAAAAACACAATCTCCACAGACTTGGCTGGGTTTGAGGCCTAATGAGCACAGCAGCTCATTCCTCCATGAAAGTCCCTGCCTCCCCACAGCTGTCTAAGTCCTCTCTGATCCAGGGCTTTTCCCAAGCAACCAGAGACTGTGCCTGTATGCAGTCTGTCACTGCTCCACCTGTTTCAGCCCTCTTCTGGTTCTGGGAGATGGAGTGGAGCTTGTCACAGTAGGAGGGCTTCCCTCCTCCCACTTGCCTGCTTCAGCTTCTACATATGATTCTGTAGTTTTCTCTGCCACTGACTCTCCTAGCTCACTAAGCCCTTCTAACTCTTCAACTTCTGACACTGCCTCTTCCCAGTCTTCTCAGTCTTCTCCCTCAGGTTGAAAGAACATAGAAAAGGCAGAAATAGAGAGATTAGGCTCCAAGTGTTTGTGACGGGTATCTAGCTCTTTCTTATTGGCCAGGAGAAGTACAAGACACAGCTTCTGTGGAACCAACAGATCTGATGAAGAGCTTAGATTTTTATGGGTGGTGGAAAGTGGGCTGGTGAACATCCTGGAGCCTCTTTGATCGTCAATTATGGGTCTTTGACACAGGACTATGTGAAACATACAGGCATCTAGACTGGCCCCTCACTCTTGTCTGCCTCTTTCCCTGCCAATTTGGTACCTAAATTCTGAGCCTTGGAGCTGTCACTTTAGCACAGCACACTAGGAAAGCAATACGGTAGAGGGGAGAGGAGGTGGATATCTGTTTTAGAGCAACAAATTGTGATGAGATTTTTAAATAGGAATTCAATTGCATTTGGCACCTACAGTGAAGGGCAGGTCAGCATAGGAAATGTAAGCCACTATAAAAGGAAGATTGAAAGAGTCCAACACAGCATGCAAAACAGACGCCTGGTGAGGAACACAACCAAAACAACGTGATCAAAGAACAAGTCAAAATGATTGATAGTTTGAATAATTACACTAATATAAAGGGAACAAGTTGGAAGGACTTGAGGAGAGGTGACCCTGAAAGCTGGACAAGATGAAACTTCCCAAGGACAGGACAACATAGGGAAAAGATTAAAGCAACTTCTTGTCAAAGTTAAGTGGTGTTGAGTCCAATTGATTCTCATCAAAGTCTAAATTTTTTGTGCTGAAACCAGTGGGACTTCAGAGTACTTAGCTTGGATTACGTTACCCCACAGTGTGCGAGAGAGATTGTGTGAGCACAAATTTAGAGGATATAACACCAGGGCTTTTTCCATCTGGAACTCACTGGAACTCAGTTCCAGCACCTCTCAGGTGGGCACCTTTGCCCTTATAAGAGAACAAGGGAAGAGTTCATGGTGAGTTCTGGAACCTATTTTTCAACAGTACTGGAAAACATTAATGCTGATGGTCTAATTTGCTGGTTAGCTGTCTCAGCAATGCAATCCCATACATGTCTGCTCTAGAGTAAATCCCATTGCAATCACTGAGATTTACGTTCTAGGTAAATATGAACAGTAAATCATGAATCACTTGGGAGATCAGACAAGGCTGCTTTTCTTTGTAAATGCAAGAGTTGCAAAACTTTAGTTTATTCACCTCCCATCAAATTCCAGACATCAAAGAGGGTCCTGCTTTGAGTGACAGCACAGTCTATTGTTAGCCTGAGTGGCAGAAGGAGAAACCCCACATTGGCTCTAAGAGATCTGTTACAGAGACCTATGCAGTTCCATGTGAATTTTTCAAACTAGTCTCCATCTTTCCTCCCATATATCTTACTATATAGTATTTTTGTAACAAGAAAGTCATCACACTGCAGTATGCATGCCCACCACTAGGAGCAGCATGACAACAGTCAGCAGAGGGAGTGAAGCAAGCAAGGCAGTGGCAGAAGCGACCAAGCGGGCAGACAAGCGGGCAGGCAGATAGATGGCCTAGGTGGGCCTTCCCATGCATGCACAACAGAGTGAGAAAAGCCCAGGGCCTTAGCATGTGGGCAGCCCAGCTGTGTGAGTGAGGAACCATGCCTGGTAGAGAAAGCAGGCAGCTGGGCAAGTGGCAGAGGGAGGTCTACTTTCACTCCCTATCATTGTGGGCAAACAGGGTGGGCGTAGTGGGAAGGTGAGGGTAAGGGGTTAAAGGAGCTCTGAGAGTTGGGGATGAAAAAGCTGTGAAGTGGCTGGAGAAGTTGTAAGGGGGCGGGGTTTGTGTGAGGTGTAAAGGGAGGGATTGGCAAGGGGGTGGGACATTTGCTGGGGATAATACTACTACTACTACTACTGCTAATAATAATAATAATAATAATAATAATAATAATAATAATACTTGTATTATATTATTATACAGGGCTGCCTTCAAAGGTCTTCTAAAGGTTGTATAGTTACTTATCTTCTTGACCTCAGGGGTAGTCAGGGTTGACAAGCAATGTTAGCAAGTGTGGCAATCCTTAGTTCTTTCTTTCTTTCTTTCTTTCTTTCTTTCTTTCTTTCATTCATTTTGGCTACTATTTACAGGGCGTAGTGGTGGTGGTTGTCATTACCCCATAGATTCCAAGTGCTTGTTCCTCTGATTGGATGTATTTTTTCATTGGTGTGAAATTTTATTAAGATTTCATATGTTCAAGATGAGCCATTCTGAAGATGGTTGTTCTTGCAAACTACACGGGGAAAACTGAACGGATGAATTAATGCAAGAGCTAACTTGGCTGTTAAATTTTGGCCAATTTGAACTGGTGGGAAATCCGAGGATTATTTTTTAATTAATTTCAATAACTTTGTGGTTCTGAGCCTTTTTTTAAATTAGTTCTGATAATTATAGTGGAGAATGGAAGCAAATATTTTAAGGATGAGCTTATCTTTTAAGAGAGGCTACACACAACCCGAAGTCAAGTGCCTCTAAATCCCAATATTTTAATGGGACTAAAGTTGCTTAGCTTTGCCTAGATCATGCCCACGGAGTGGTCGTTTTGGTTTGCTATAGCATTTTAAGCTATCTTTTCTTCAGTATCTCAGGCACTCAAGTCCAAAATTTACTCTCAATGTGGTTAAAAGTCGGATGATTAATGAACTGCAATTTCATTTCATTGATTGACAACTCTAAGCAAAACGCTAATGATGCAAACAATTTGAGTCTACCTGGCTATTTGCATTGGATATATTAGAACAAGATTGTTGTAATAATCCTGGCTGAAAATACATGAACATTTCTAGCCCTGGCAAATAAATAATAGGATAAGCCACTTTGGAGAGCAAACAAGGCTACTTTTCTTCATAAATGCCAGGTGTTCTTGGAGAGATTAATTAGATGTTTTTATGTTGTCCATTTAAGTTTCATCTCCAGACAATTGTGTTTTATCTCACAAAAGAGCTGGAATTATAGAGCTCTCAAGCAAGGTCTCATTGATGAAAATTGTTTGCAAAAACAATGCCCTCCATCACATTCTCTTTAGTTTAGCCACATGGTGCCTCCCCTTTATAATCCTTTATGAGATCAAGCAAGTTAGAACAGATGAATCAGTCTGTTTCCAGTAACTTTCCATCACATTTGTGTTTGTTTGCCCCCAACTCTCTACCTTTGCATTAATTAGAAACAGAAAATAAATAAAGTTTAAAAATCCAGATTTAAACTTGCTATTAAATCCATATTTTCAACATGTTCCTCCCCCAAAAAACCTGTATTAGAAAAATATATTTTATTGAGCTGGGATTTATGTTGAATCACCTGGGAAGCACTTAAGCAAGTGGATAACTAATTTCAAACGTGGATAAAGTCAGTTTGCATGAGTATTCACTGTAAGGCCTGGTCGGAGAGCAGTGAGCTGAAATAAGGCAGAAGCCAGGAACTGGGAGTCAGGACAAAGGCGCAATCAAGATCAGACCTGAAGAGCAAGACCAGAAGCAAATTATTCAGAGCTCAGGTAGACCATGTTGCTCAATAAAGGCTTAGCAGGCAAAGGTAGCCCTTTAAACAGGTTCCTGCTTGTTGTTGTTTAGTTATTTAGTCGTGTCCAACTCTTTGTAACCCCATGCAAGGCACTCCTGTCTTCCTGCTTAGAAGAACCCAATAACCAACCCAAGTGGGTGGAGTCAGTCTGCTCACATTTGCTTCTGGCTCCACCCACCACTGGCAAATGACTCTCAGAGGTTGCCCAGAATAGAATGTGGCCTTTGGGCTGAAAAAGATTCCCCATCTCTGACATATAGTCTGCTTTAGATGCAGTGCTTTCATATATATATATATATATATATATATATATATATATATATATATATATAAATCTTTAGGGGTACTCTCATTTTGACTCAAGAAAATCACCATTTTATACTGTAGTTCAAATTGGGAAAAATAAATGCAGTGAATGGACAAAAGTACAAAGATTCACAAAATGTTTAGGGGTATGCGCACCCCTGCGTACCCCCAGAAAAAAAACACTGTTTAAATGTATTGGTAGCTGCCCTTCTCTGGGTATGTGAGTCTAATACAAAGAATCAGATGCAGAGCAAATGAGAGTATCCATACAATTGCCCAGGGTTTTGAAATAGTCCAGATAGCGAGAACAAGTTATCCTTGCTTACCCCTAGAGGAATAAGGAAAAGCACATTATCTGCAGAAGAGAGACTGTTGCCAACATATATTTACTTATTCAAAGAAGAGGGAGATTATGTCCTCCTGATAAGAGAGCAAACAACATTGATCTGAGAATAAATTTTAATGTGAAAGCTGTTCAGAGGTGTCATGAAAATATTTTCATGTCCATGAAACTTTGCACATTTCTCAGATAATGTGCTCTGAGTGAATGGTTTTTTTTTCCTCCAGACAAAATTTAGAAAGTGACCAAGTTTTCTGTATGGCTGGAGCAGCAGACACAAACTATCAGACCAGAGCAAATCAAGCTCTGAATTCCTTTTGGAGAATTACAAGAGTCTCTCCCAGATTTATCTTTTCAAACATGAACCATTAAATTTTTCACCCAAACAGCTTCTGCACTTAATAGAATTAATGAAAAATAGTTGAAATATGCTGTATCTTTGGGACCGAAATCCCATTTCACACCTAATAAACTTACCCCTTCATACAAGTTACTTTCCTTCAGCAGAAAACTGCTAAAATGATATTTCTGTAATAGAGCCACATTATTACGGAGTAGGATGGCTTATGCCTGTTATTGCAAAGCTCACTGAAATGACCTGAACATTAAACCGGTCAGTTTTCTTTTCAGCTGAAGCATCCCAACAAAAATGAGTCTTCTTGACATGCACCAGTATATAAATATAGGGTCTCAAGAGTAGTCACTTAGGCAGGATCAGTATAATTAAAGGGAGGAGGGGAATCAAAGGACTGTTGGAGCGAGAGCATTGCAAAATTGGAATTCATTAACAAATCTGACTGCATTTACCAGGAGACAGAGCATCAAACCTTAACAGTTTCCTTGCTGGATCAGACTGAGGTCTGTCTACTAGTCTAGCATTCTGTTTCCAGCTGCTGCTTAAAATCAGGAAATCCCCTGTTTTTACTTTTCGGCATATGATAGCTGTAGGTATGCTGAAGAGGAAAGTGGGAAGAAGACTACTAGACATAAATCAGATTTTTATTGGGCCACATCGTTTATTGTTGGAGCTGACAAAAGAATTGGGTCAGTGGGATTGGCCAAAGCAATTTGCCATAAAACCAGTGTCGTATAAACGAACATATTGCCACATAGTTATAAGACATTCACATGCCAGGCTTCATACTAAGATACCTTGACAGCTGCCCAAAATGGAGACCCCCGTGGGTTTTACCAGATTAAAATTTAAGGATACTTTTCAGAATGAAATACAGAAAGTTATAGTTAAGAACTCCACACCTGGGTCTTGGGTTGGGAATCTAAAACACCTTTACAGCTGGGGTAAATCCATTTGGGATCCTGCCTGACACCTCAAGCTGTAACTGTATTTATGACACATTGGAAATTCACCATAGTTAAGCCCAACCTTACCCTTAAGCCCAGCTCTCCTCCTCACTATGTTCAGGCCCAAAGGATGCTATGAAAAAAATGGGTTCATCTAAAAAAAATATAGCCAGCACCCACTCCTAAAAAATAAAACACAAAACTAATCTCTTACAAAGCAAAAGAAGAGGTAAATGGAGAGACCTGTCATGGAGCTGAATAACAGGCCAGTTGGTGTGAGATAAAAAATCATTTCCAGCTCTACAAAGGAAGCAACAGCTCAGGTTTTAAAGCGAGAAAGGCAGTAGGAGCAGGCACAGGTTCAAGTGCTTCAGGAACTCAGCCTCACAGCACCTGATTGGTTTCCCCCCCCAAAAAAAAAATTGCATTGATTTTCTAAATTTATAAACAAACGAAGACACATAAATCCTAACTGTAATTATTCCACTATTATTAACATTGTTAGGTGACTTCCTCGAATCCCCCAGCTGAATTTCAATGTATATCATTGTAATAGTTTTCCAAAACAAATTTCTCATCAAATTTACTTAGTCAATTAACTTTTTTCTTACTTTTCATATAAACATCTGATATTTGCAAATATTTCTATTTAAATTATCTTAGCATATTTAGCTAGATATTCTTTAAATTTCATCCATTCTTCCTGGTACTCCTCCTCCTTCTGGTCGCAGACTCTTCCGGTTAGGTCGGCTAGCTCCCAAAAGTCCATCATCTTCATCTGCCATTCCTCCACTGTTGGCACTTCTTGTGTTTTCCAATTCTTGGCTAACAAAATCCTAGCAGCAGTTGTGGCATACAAAAACAATCTAACATCTTTCTCAGGCAATTCCAAACCTGTTATTCCAAGAAAAAAGGACTCTGGTTTCTTAATAAATGCATGGTTCAACATTTTTTTCAATTCATTATAAATCTTTTCCCAGAAGTCTTTCACCTTGGGGCAGGTCCACCACATATGATAAAAGGTACCTTCTTTTTTTTACATTTCCAAAATAGATTATCACTATTGTGATAAATCTTTGCTAATTTTACAGGAGTTAAGTACCATCTATACATCATTTTCATAATATTTTCCTTTAGCACCATATATGCAGTGAACTTAACCCCTTTCCTCCACAATCTTTCCCAGACTCCAAATATTATGTTACGTCCCACATCTCTTGCTCAATCTATCATCACAGCGCCTGATTGGCAGAGGTGTTGGAAAATCTACAGCTCAGCCAATCAAAATAAATGGAAACATTCAGAACAGATACTGAAAAAACTGTTGCTTTCTCCTGGTGCATCTAATCTCCATAACCTCACCCCTCAACAACTCCCTACCTGCCCACATGAGGTGGTAGTAATGGAGCTTTTGTGCCAATATACAGAAGCTCTGCCTAGCTGTCGTAGTTAGCCACAGATATTTTCAGAAGAAAAATAAAGCATTTCTTACACTATAGGCTTCCTTGCTAGATAAGTGTACCCACCGCTGCACAATACAGTTGCCTTTTCCTGAGATGAATAAGAAATGTAGTTGGCTCATGATAAAATCATTCCCCATCGCTTTCATTTTTAGTACTGTACTATTTGCACCACTGTGTTAAAACAACAATAAGCAATAAACATAAAATAAATGGTGAGGACCCAAAGAGCAGGAATTGATAAACAATAAAATAAAAGAAGAAAAAGAGTTTGGATTTGATATCGCGCTTTATCACTACCCTAAGGAGTCTCAAAGCAGCTAACAATCTACTTTCCCTTCCTCCCCCACAACAAACACTCTATGAGGTGAGTGGGGCTGAGAGACTTCAGAGAAATGTGACTAACCCAAGGTCACCCAGCATCTGCATGAGGAGGAGCAGGGAAGCGAACCCGGTTCACCAGATTACAAGTCCACCGCTCTTAACCACTACACCATACTGGCTCCAATAAAAGCACCAATAAAAGATTAAAGCCACCAAAACTCCACACATAAAGGTACTGCAGCACTTTCCATCCAGCTATTTAGATCAGAGTTTCCCAAACGTGGATCTCTAGCTGTTTTTGGACTACAGCTCTCATCATCCCTAGCTAGCAGGACCAGTAGCCAGGGATGACGGGAATTGTAGTCACAAAAAAGCTGGAGACCCAAGTTTGAGAAACCCTGGTCTACATTAGTGTTCATATACTTGATGTCCTCCAGATGTTTTCAGCTATAAAACACTGGCTGGGGACTATAGGAGTTGTAGTTCAAAACACTCAGGTTGGATTTCAACTGGCATGCTCCACAGCTGAAGGCAGTATGCTTCAGAACTTCAAGAGGGGAGAGTGTTGTCATACTCAGACGCTGCTTGTGGTCTTCTTACAGGCATCTGGTTGCGAGAACAGTGTGCTGGAGTCGGTGGGCCTGATCCAGTAGGCTCTTCATTTGTTCTTACAGTATATGCAGCAACTGAATTTTTGGGAGGAAAGTCAGGAGAGAAATTTAATGAATGAATGACTAAATAAAAGAAAAGGCTAACTGTAAAAAAGGAAAGGAAAAGGAACCCACATCATCATCATCATCATCATCATCATCATCATCATAAATTATACCCAGCCCTTCCCGGTTTAAAAAACGGGTTCAGGGTGGCTAACAGCAAATGTAAAACATTGATTAAAATGCGACTTTAAAACAGCATAAAACAGCATAAAATACAATATAAAATGCAGCATCAATATCAATAAAATTCAAAAATTGAGGGGTCATTTTGGGAAGGGGAAAAAAAAACCCAGTCAGTAGACATCAGATGATCGCCAGGGCTAACTGGCCAAGTTGGTCCTACTAGGGCCAGCAAGGAGACCAGGGAAGAATTTAAATGTGGGGTCCCAGAAAGGGTTTCTTCATAGAAGAGGAAAGGGAATAGAGGATCAGGCTAATTTAAATTGAAGGCCAGGTGGAATAGCTCTGTCTTACAGGCCCTGGGAAGGAGATCAAATCCTGCAGGGCCCTAGTCTCATGGGACAGAGCATTCCACCACGTCAGAGCCATCACTGTGGAGGAAGCCCTGGCCCTGTGAAGCCCTGGCCCTGGTGGAGGATAGTCTGGCTTCCTTAGGGCCCAGCTTTAATTGTTCTATGTACAGCATTCCAGTCTAGGGACACAATGAACAATTGAGCTGTGTAACTCTGACATGACTTCCTCTAACACCAGATTGGATAGCACATCACACAAGGATATTCTAATGCAACACTTCCAGTCAATAGGTTTCCTGTCCTTGGTACTTACCTAAAATTCTGTGTCCTGGCCCTTCAGCCATCCAGGAAGGCAAACTTAGGAAGACATCGTACGAGGAGAGGAAATGTCCATGTGCCTCTGGGCAACTGGAAACAACAGCACATGACTTTTTTCACTGCCAATGCTATACAGATATATGAGCTAGGTTCATCTTACCCAGGCTTCCTCAACCTCAGCCCTCCAGATGTTTTTGGCTACAACTCCCATGATCCCCAGCTAGAAGGACCAGTGGTCAGGGATGATGGGAATTGTAGTCTCAAAACATCTGGAGGGCCGAGGTTGAGGAAGCCTGGTCTAGAACAACACTTAAATTGAGTCAAATCTCACCCAGGATTTTGTGCTGGCAACATTTTTTTATTTTATTTTATTTGTCAAATAAACAATCCATTGCAAACCTTCCAGCGAAATTAGTTGTGATGAATCAGAGCATTGCAACAGCATTAGCTTATATGTCATAAACCAGGAGTGTCCTATTCTCGTCCCACTTCAGGAACAAGCACACAGGGTTTTAACGATGAGTTGTATCCTTTCGGACTACAGCAAGGGCCAAATTCACATACAGTGTGCACTGGCTTCCTACACATTTTAGAATCCCAATTTTCCAGGGTCCTAAAATGTGGGGGGGGGGGAGAGAGCTGTCACGAGTACAGAAGGCTCTCCACTTCAGAAAGTCACCTTCCACAAGTTGAAGGGCAATCAATGGGAATGGCGGTGAGGGGGAAGAAGAAGCATAGCATGCTCCCTGTCATGTTTATAGTTAACTCTTAAATCTAACACCTGGAGAAGGCGTTCTAGACATAAAATAGACATTACCTTGCCATTGAAATGGCTTGTGGACTCTGAATGTTTACATTTTTTACAGTTTATATTTTTGATGACTTTGATGGTTGCATCCAGCAAATTCATTACAGTTTGCTGGGAAATTTTCCAAAGTTTAATGGTTACACTTTTGCTTAGCTTGATAAATATGGTAAGCAGGAACATTATGGGGTTGAAAAATAGTTTCACCTTGCACGACGTCCCTCTTAGAATATATTAAACATGCCTTACAATACTTAAACTTAAAAAAAGAACAAAACAGATGAATACCTTTTCCCCATTTTCTTGGGACAAATAATAGTCCCCATTTTACACTTCTTACTGTAAAGTTCCCTACTTGACTTGGAATAAGAAAGTCTATATTTATTACTACACAGACATCTTTCAGAAGGGGAAAAAATGTTCCTGAATTCACATTTATTTTGAGAGGGATGGATTGCAATAATATTTTTGAACTAACTCTAGAGTTATCTACAATGAGTCAAGTTCTTTTAAAAAAATGCAAAGAAAAAGAAAGGAAATACAACCAAAGAAAGAAAGAAAAAAGGAGGAGGGGGAAAAGGATGCAGCTCTAATTAAAGTAAGTTGTCTTTCTTTAATAGTTTATGACAATTGATATCCAGGTCCACTTCAACAAATCTGCCCATCAAATGCATTGAGGTCCAGGTTAATTTCACGATTCAGATGCCCATCTAAATATAAATTACTTAAGTAGTATAAGTTACAGGTAGGTAGCTGTGTTGGTCTGCTGTCGTCGAAATAAACTAAAATAAAAAATTCCTTCCAGTAGCACCTTAGAGATCAACTAAGTTTGTTATTGGTATGAGCTTTCGTGTGCTTGCACATTTCTTCAGATACACTGAAACAGAATTCACCAGACCCAGAGGGTGGGGTGGGGTATTACTCAGAAGGGTGGTGGGAATGGGTGTTAGGTGTGGTAAACCTGTTGATGACTGCAATTGGTCTTACAGGAAAAAGCAAGGGGTGAGATGGCTAAAAATAGCTTTATCATGTATAATGAGACAAGAATCCAATGTCTCTATTCAGACCAGGTCTCTCCATGGTTTTAAGTTTGGTAATAAGTTGCAATTCAGCAACTTCTCTTTCCAGTCTATTTCTGAAATTCTTTTGTAATAAGACCAAATAGTATAAGTAGTATAAGGGCACCAACTCATGTCAAATGCTTCATCCCCACCAACTCTAGAGTATGATTGATCCTCTAGAGTTCAACAGGTGATGTCACAAGATCTCCCACCTGGGAGATCTTGCCCATGAGGAACAATGACATGCATATTTTTTTTTGGGGGGGGGTGGTCATGTAGATTTGGAACAATCGCTGGATTGAGAAAATCAAAAGAATTACTGGCCAGTTGCCAATCTCTCATTGGGCAAGGCATTTGAGCAGGAGATTGTGGACCAAATCCAGGAAATTTGTTTACCGGATCCATTTTGATTTGAGTTTAGGCCCGTTTTTGGTACAGAAATTGCTTTGTTTGCCCTGTATGATGACCTCTGTCGAGAGGGGGGTGGATGTGTACTTGTTAATTCTCCTCAACTTCTCAGTGGTTTTCAGTACCATCGACCATGATGTCTTTCTGGAGAGGGTGTCCAAGTTAGGCGTGGGTGTCACTGCTTTGCAGTGGTTCTACTTGGATAGCCATTTCCAGACAGTGATGCTTAGGGAATGCTCTTTGGTCCTGTAGAGCTTTGGGTTTCTGAATCCTTTAAAAATGTGCGCTCTCTCTCTCTCTCTCTCTCTCATCATCATCATCCAGAACTTGTTGGCATCTGTCTGTCTCAAGAGACAATGGAATGCCTTACAGTAAGAGCTGTTTGACAGTGGAACATTCTCCCTTGGGAGGTTGTGGGCTCTCCTTCCTTGGAGGTTTTTAAGCAGAGGTTGGATGGTCGTCTGCCATGGATGCTTCAGATGAGATTCCTGCATTGCAGGTGGTTGGGCTAGATGACTCGTTTGGTCCCTTCTACAATTCTATGATTCTATGACTCTGAGGAGCCAACGTGGCTCTTTCCAGTGGACTACAAATTTGATCATCCATCACAACTTCAGGCCACGGTGGCTGTGACTGACAGGAGTTGTAATCCAAAACATCCTGTGGGAGGTGGGAGTCCTGCATTAGCTGTTCCTGCCCTCAGAATCTCAATGTGGTCAAAGATTGCCATAGCACTGGGAAAGCCACTTCCGACATAAGGAGGAGGTGGTGTTGCGGGCTCAGGCCCCCAACAATCGTGCGGGGCTGGCTGCGGCCCCGCACGATCAGGGGAATCCTCAGGCCGCGTCAGCCCAGAGCCAGCCAATCAGCTGCCTCTGGGGGCGTGGCCTGGGTCGTTTAAGGCCGGCGCGGCCCCGAGATCTCCCCTTTTCGCCCCAGCTCCAGATTCAGTCTAGACCGGTTGAAACTGGTTCAGACTGGTTGAAACCGGTTAAGAGCAGTTGGAACTGGTTCAGACTGGTTGGAACCAGTTGAAGCCGGTTTGAACCAGTCCAAGCTTGTTGGAACCGGTCTGGACCGGTTAGAACCAGTTCAGACTGCTTTGAACCGGTTGAAGTCAGATAGAACCGGTCCAGACTGGTTTGAACCAGTCCATGCCGGTCTAGACAGGTTTGAAGCGGTTGAAGACAGTTTGAATCGGTCCAAGCTGGTTGGAGCTGGTCTAGACTGGTTGGAACTAGTTTAGACCGGTTGGAACGGGTACAGACCGATTGACCTGGTTTGAACCAGTTGGAACCAGTTGAAGGCGGTTTGAACCGGTTTACACCAGTTAGAACCGGTCCAAGCTGGTTGGAACCGGTCTAGATTGGTTGTAACCAGTCCAAGCTGGTTGGAACCGGTCCACATTGGTTTGAACCAGTTTACACCAGTTTGAACCGGTCAAAGCAGGTTGGAACCGGTCTAGACCAGTTGGGACTGGTACAGACTGGTTGCAACCGGTTCAGAGTGCTTGGAACCGGATGAAGCCGGTGTGAACCTGTTGAGGCCAGATGGAACCGGTTGAAGACGGTTTGAAACGGTTTAGACCAGTTGGAACCGGTCCAAGCTGATTAGAACCGGTCTAGACTTGTTGGAACCCGTACAAGCTGGTTGGAACTACTCCAGACCGGTTTGAACTGGTTGAAGACAGTTACAACCGGTCCAGACCGGTTTGAACCAGTCCAAGCCGGCTGGAACCGGTCCAGACAGGTTTGAACTGGTTCAAGCCAGTTTGAACCAGTCCAATCAGGTTGCAACCGGTCTACACCAATTGGAACTGGTTCAGACCAGTTGGAACCGGTTCAGAACACTTGGAAGCGGTTGAAGCTGGTTTTAAATGATCAAAACTCGTAAGCCCCGGGGTCACAATTTCGGCAAAAATCTGATTCTCTGCAATTCACTCAAAAATGGTGCCAAACCTCTGAAAGGTTTGGCAGTGGAAACAGAAGGCCTTTTTTCAAAGGAAAAGAAATCAGCCATTGACAATGTTACCAGCGGAAAAAGGTTTTTGTGAAAAAAATCCCGAAGCTCCGGGGTCACAATTTCAGCAAAAATCTGATTTTCGGCAATTTACTCAAAAATGGTTCCAAACCGTTGCAAATACTCCCCTGAAAGGTTTGGCAGTCGAAACAGAAGGCTTTTTATCACAGGAAAAGAAATCAGCCCTCGACAACTTAACCGGCAGAAAAAGATTTTTTTGAAAAAATCCCTAAGCCCCGGGATCACAATTTCAGCAAAAATCTGATGTTTTCCAATTCACTCAAAAATGGTGCCAAACGGTTGCAAATGCTCCCCTGAAAGGTTTGGCGGTCGAAATAGAAGGCGTTTTATCATAGGACAAGAAATCCACCCTCGACAATGTTACCGCCGGAAAAATATTTTTTTCAAAAAATCCCTAAGCCCCGGGGTCACAATTTCAGCAAAAACCTGATTTTCGGCAATTCACTGAAAAATGGTGCCAAACGGTTGCAAATGCTCCCCTGAAAGGTTTGGGGATGGAAATAGAAGGCTTTTTATCACAGGAAAAGAATTCCAGCCTCGAGAACGTTACTGGCGGGAAGATATTTTTTTGAAAAAATGCCTTAACCCCGGGGTCACAATTTCAGAAAAAAATCAGATTTTCGGCAATTCACTCAAAAACGGTGCCAAACGGTTGCAAATGATCCCCTGAAAGGTTTGGTGGTCAAAACTGCCAGCTTTTTGCCACAGGACAAGAAATCAGCCCTCAAAAACTTAAAGGGCAGAAAAAGATTTTTTTGAAAAAATCCCTAAGCCCTGGGGTCACAATTTCAGCAAAAATCTGATTTTCGGCAATTCACTCAAGAATGGTGCCAAACGGTTGCAAATGCTCCCCTGAAAGGTTTGGCGGTTGAAACAGAAGTCTTTTTATCACAGGACAAGAAATCAGCCCTCGACAACTTAACCGGCAGAAAAAGATTTGTTTGAAAAAATCCCTAAGCCCTGGGGTCACAATTTCAGCAAAAATCTGACTTTCTGCAATTCACTCAAAAATGGTGCCAAACCCCTGAAAGGTTTGGCAGAGGAAACAGAAGGCCTTTTTTTAAAGGGAAAGAAATCAGCCATCGACAATGTTGCCAGCGGAAAAAGATTTTTGTGAAAAAAATCCCGAAGCTCCGGGGTCACAATTTCAGCAAAAATCTGATTTTCGGCAATTTACTCAAAAATGGTTCCAAACCGTTGCAAATACTCCCGTGAAAGGTTTGGCGGTCGAAACGGAAGGCTTTTTATCACAGGACAAGAAATCAGCCCTCGACAACTTAACCGGCAGAAAAAGATTTGTTTGAAAAAATCCCTAAGCCCTGGGGTCACAATTTCAGCAAAAATCTGACTTTCTGCAATTCACTCAAAAATGGTGCCAAACCCCTGAAAGGTTTGGCAGAGGAAACAGAAGGCCTTTTTTTAAAGGGAAAGAAATCAGCCATCGACAATGTTGCCAGCGGAAAAAGATTTTTGTGAAAAAAATCCCGAAGCTCCGGGGTCACAATTTCAGCAAAAATCTGATTTTCGGCAATTTACTCAAAAATGGTTCCAAACCGTTGCAAATACTCCCGTGAAAGGTTTGGCGGTCGAAACAGAAGGCTTTTTATCACAGGACAAGAAATCAGCCCTCGACAACTTAACCGGCAGAAAAAGATTTGTTTGAAAAAATCCCTAATCCCCGGGGTCACAATTTCAGCAAAAACCTGATTTTCGGCAATTCAGTGAAAAATGGTGCCAAATGGTTGCAAATGCTCCCCTGAAAGGTTTGGGGATGGAAATAGAAGGCCTTTTATCACAGGAAAAGAAATCCACCCTCGACAATGTTACTGGGGGGGAAATATTTTTTGGAAAAAATCCCTTAGCCCCGCAGAATTTCTGCAATTCACTCAAAAATTGTGCCAAACGGTTGCAAATGCTCCCCTGAAAGGTTTGGCGGTCGAAACAGAAGGCTTTTTATCACAGGAAAAGAAATCCAGCCTCGAGAACGTTACTGGCGGGAAGATATTTTTTTGAAAAATCCCTAAGCCCCGGGGTCACAATTTCAGCAAAAATATGATTTTTGGCAATTCACTCAAAAATGGTGCCAAACGGTTGCAAATGCTCCCCTGAGAGGTTTGGCAGTCGAAACAGAAGGCTTTTTATTCCAAGAAAAAATAATCCACCCTCAACAACGTTACTGGCGGAAAAATATGTTTTTGAAAAAATCCCTAAGGCCCGGGGTCACAATTTCAGCAAAAATATGATTTTCGGCAATTCACTCAAAAATGGTGCCAAACGGTTGCAAATGCTCCCCTGAAAGGTTTGGCGGTCGAAACAGAAGGCTTTTTATCACAGGAAAAGAAATCCACCCTCGACAACTTTACTGGCGGAAAAATATTTTTTTTGAAAAAATCCCTAAGCCCCGGGGTCACAATTTCTGAAAAAATCTGATTTTCGGCCAATCACTCAAAAATGTTGCCAAACGGCTGCAAATGTTCCCCTGAAAGCTTTGGTGGTCGAAACAGAAGGCTTTTTATCACAGGACAAGAAATCCAGCCTCGAGAACGTTATTGGCGGGAAAATAATTTTTTGAAAAATCCCTAAGCACCGGGGTCACAATTTCAGCAAAAATCTGATTTTCGGCAATTCACTCAAAAATGGTGCCAAACGGTTAAAAATGCTCCCCTGAAAGGATTGGCGGTCGAAACAGAAGGCTTTTTATCACAGGACAAGAAATCCACCCTCGACAACGTTACGGGTGGAAAAATATTTTTTGGAAAAAATCCCTAAGTCACAATTTCAGCAAAAATCTGATTTTCGGCAATTCCCTCAAAAATGGTGCCAAACGGGTGAAAATGATCCCCTGAAAGGTTTGGCGGTCGAAACTGCATGCTTTTTATCACAGTACAAGAAATCAGCCCTCGACAACTTAACCAGCAGAAAAATATTTCTTTGAAAAAATCCCTAACGCCCCTGAGTCGCAATTTCAGCAAAAATCTGATTTTCGGCAATTCATTCAAAAATGGTGCCAAACGGGTGCAAATGATCCCCTGAAAGGTTTGGCGTTCGAAACTGCACGCTTTTTATCACAGTACAAGAAATCCACCCTCGACAACTTTACTGGCGGAAAAATATTTTTTTGAAAAAATCCCTAAGCCCCGGGATCACAATTTCAGCAAAAATCTGATGTTCTCCAATTCACTCAGAAATGTTGCCAAAGGGTTGCAAATGCTCCCTTGAAAGCTTTGGACGTCGAAACAGAAGGCTTCTTATCACAGGAAGAGAAATGCACCCTCGACAACGCTGCTGGCGGAAATATATTTTTTTGAAAAAATCCCTAAGCCCCGGGATCACAATTTCAGCAAAAATCTGATGTTCTCCAATTCACTCAGAAATATTGCCAAATGGTTGCTACTGCTCCCCTGAAAGCATTGGCGGTCAAAACAGAAGGCTTTTTATCACAGGAAAAGAAATCCAGCCTCGAGAACGTTATTGGCGGGAAGATATTTTTTTGAAAAATCCCTAAGCCCCGGGGTCACAATTTCAGCAAAAATCTGATTTTCGGCAATTCACACAAAAATGGTGCCAAACCCCCTGAAAGGTTTGGCAGTGGAAACAGAAGGCTCTTTTTCAAGGAAAAGAAATCAGCCATCGACAATGTTACCAGCGGAAAAAGATTTTTGTGAAAAAAAATCCCGAAGCTCCGGGGTCACAATTTCAGCAAAAATCTGATTTTCGGCAATTTACTCAAAAATTGTGCCAAACGGTTGCAAATGCTCCCCTGAAGGGTTTGGCGGTCGAAACATCAGGCGTTTTATCACAGGACAAGAAATCCACCCTCGACAATGTTACCGCCGGAAAAATATTTTTTTCAAAAAATCCCTACCCGGGGTCACAATTTCAGCAAAAATCTGATGTTCTCCAATTCACTCAGAAATGTTGCCAAAGGGTTGCAAATGCTCCCTTGAAAGGTTTGGGCGTCGAAACAGAAGGCTTTTTATCACAGGAGAAGAAATCAGCCCTCGACAACTTAACCGAGAGAAAACGATTTTTTTAAAAAAAAATCCATAAGCCCCGGGGTCACAATTTCAGCCAAAACCTGATTTTCGGCAATTCACTCAAAAATGGTGACAAACCGTTGCAAATGCTCTCCTGAAAGGTTTGGCGGTCGAAACAGAAGACTTTTAATCACAGGACAAGAAATCAGCCCTCCACAACTTAAACGGCAGAAAAAGATTTTTTGGAAAAAATCCCTAAGCCCCGGGGTCACAATTTCAGCAAAAATCTGATTTTCGGCAATTCACTGAAAAATGGTGCCAAACGGTTGCAAATGCTCCGCTGAAAGGTTTGGGGATGGAAATAGAAGGCTTTTTATCACAGGAAAAGAAATCCACCCTCGACAATGTTACTGGGTGAAAAAGATTTTTTTGAAAAAATGCCTAAGCCCCTAGGTCACAATTTCAGCAAAAATCTGATTTTCGGCAATTCACTCAAAAATTGTGCCAAACGGCTGCTAATGCTCCCCTGAAAGGTTTGGCGGTCGAAACAGAAGGCTTTTTATCGCAGGACAAGAAATCAGACCTCGAAAAGTTAACCGGCAGAAAAAGATTATTTTGAAAAAATCCCTAAACCCCGGGGTCACAATTTCAGCAAAAACCTGATTTTCGGCAATTCACTCAAAAATGGTGCCAAACGGTTGCAAATGCTCCCTGAAAGGTTTGGGGATGGAAATAGAAGGCTTTTTATCGCAGGACAAGAAATCAGACCTCGACAAGTTAACCGGGAGAAAAAGATTTTTTTGAAAAAATCCCTAAAGTGTGGGTCACAATTTCAGCAAAAATATGATTTTCGGCAATTCACTCAAAAATTGTGCCAAACGGTTGCAAATGCTCCCCTGAAGGGTTTGGCGGTCGAAACATCAGGCGTTTTATCACAGGACAAGAAATCCACCCTCGACAATGTTACCGCCGGAAAAATATTTTTTTCAAAAAATCCCTACCCGGGGTCACAATTTCAGCAAAAATCTGATTTTCGGCAATTCACTCAAAAATGGTGCCAAACGGTTGCAAATGCTCCTCTGAAAGGTTTGGCGGTCGAAACAGAAGGCTTTTTATCACAGGAAAAGAAATCCATCCTCTAGAATGTTTCTGGCGGGAAGATATTTTTTTGAAAAATCCCTAAGCCCCGGGGTCACAATTTCAGCAAAAATCTGATGTTCTCCAATTCACTCAGAAATGTTGCCAAATGGTTGCAAATCCTCCCTTCAAAGCTTTGGGCGTCGAAACTGAAGCCTTTTTATCACAGGAAAAGAAATCCACCCTCGACAACGCTACTGGCGGAAAAATATTTTTTTGAAAAAATCCCTAAGCCCCGGGGTCACAATTTCAGCAAAAGTCTGATTTTCGACAATTCACTCAAAAATGGTGCCAAATGGTTGCAAATGATCCCCTGAAAGGTTTGGCGGTCGAAACTGCACGCTTTTTATCACAGGACAAGAAATCACCCTTCGACAACTTAACCGGCAGAAAAAGATTTTTTTAAAAAAATCCCTAAGCCCCGGCGTCACAATTTCAGCAAAAATCTGATTTTCGGCAATTCATTCAAAAATGGTGCCAAACGGTTGCAAATGCTCCCCTGAAAGGTTTGGTTGTCGAAACAGGAGTCTTTTTATCACAGGACAAGAAATCAGCCCTCGAAAACTTCACCGGCAGAAAAAGATTTTTTTGAAGAAATCCCTAAGCCCCGGGGTCACAATTTCAGCAAAAATCTGATTTTCGGCAATTCACTCAAAAATGGTGCCAAACGCTTGCAAATGCTCCCCTGAAAGGTTTGGCGGTCAAAACAGAAGGCTTTTAATCACAGGAAAAGAAATCCAGCCTCGAGAACGTTACTGACGGGAAAATATTTTTTTGAAAAAGTCCTAAGCCCCGGGGGTCACAATTTCAGCAAAAATCTGATTTTCGGCAATTCACTCAAAAATGTTGCCAAATGGTTGCAAATGCTCCCCTGAAAGGTTCGGCGATCAAAACAGAAGGCTTTTAATCACAGGAAAAGAAATCCAGCCTCGAGAACGTTACTGGCGAGAAAATATTTTTTTGTAAAATCCCTAAGCCCCGGGGTCACAATTTCAGCAAAAATCTGATTTTCGGCAATTCAGTAAAAAATGGTGCCAAATGGTTGCAAATGCTCCCCTGAAAGCTTTGGCGGTCGAAACAGAAGTCTTTTTATCACAGGACAAGAAATCAGCCCTTGAAATCTTAACCGGCAGAAAAAGATTTTTTTGAAAAAATCCCTAAGCCCCGGGGTCACAATTTCAGCAAAAATGTGATTTTTGGCTATTCACTCAAAAATGGTGCCAAACTGTTGCAAATGCTCCCCTGAAAGTTTTGGCGGTCGGAATAGAAGTCTTTTTATTACAGGACAAGAAATCAGCCCTCGAAAACTTAACCCGCAGAAAAAGATTTTTTTGAAAAAATCCCTAAGCCCCGGGGTCACAATTTCAGCAAAAATATGATTTTCGGCAATTCACTCAAAAATGGTGCCAAACGGTTGCAAATGCTCCCCTGAAAGGTTTGGCGGTCAAAACAGAAGGCTTTTAATCACAGGAAAAGAAATCCAGCCTCGAGAACGTTACTGACGTGAAAATATTTTTTTGAAAAAGTCCTAAGCCCCGGGGTCACAATTTCAGCAAAAATCTCATTTTCGGCAATTCACTCAAAAATGGTGCCAAATGGTTGCAAATGCTCCCCTGAAAGGTTTGGCGGTCGAAACAGAAGGCTTTTTATCTCAGGACAAGAAATCAGCCCTCGAAAACTTAACCGGCAGAAACAGATTTTTTTGAAAAAATCCCTAAGCCCCGGGGTCACAATTTCACCAAAAATATGATTTTCGGCAATTCACTCAAAAATGGTGCCAAACGGTTGCAAATGCTCCCCTGAAAGGTTTGGCCGTCAAAACAGACGGTGTTTAATCACAGGAAAAGAAATCCAGCCTCGAGAACGTTACTGACGTGAAAATATTTTTTTGAAAAAGTCCTAAGCCCCGGGGTCACAATTTCAGAAAAAAATCTGATTTTCGGCAATTCAGTAAAAAATGGTGCCAAACGGTTGCAAATGCTCCCCTGAAAGCTTTGGCGGTCGAAACAGAAGTCTTTTTATCACAGGACAAGAAATCAGCCCTTGAAATCTTAACCGGCAGAAAAAGATTTTTTTAAAAAAATCCCTAAGCCCCGGGGTCACAATTTCAGCAAAAATATGATTTTCGGCAATTCACTCAAAAATTGTGCCAAACGGTTGCAAATGCCCCCCTGAAGGGTTTGGCGGTCGAAACATCAGGCGTTTTATCGCAGGACAAGAAATCAGACCTCGAAAAGTTAACCGGCAGAAAAAGATTTTTTTGAAAAAATCCCTAAACCCCGGGGTCACAATTTCAGCAAAAACCTGATTTTCGGCAATTCACTCAAAAATGGTGCCAAACGTTTGCAAATGCTCCCTGAAAGGTTTGGGGATGGAAATAGAAGGCTTTTTATCGCAGGACAAGAAATCAGACCTCGACAAGTTAACCGGCAGAAAAAGATTTTTTTGAAAAAATCCCTAAGCTCCGGGGTCACAATTTCAGCAAAAATATGATTTTCGGCAATTCACTCAAAAATTGTGCCAAAGGGTTGCAAATGCTCCCCTGAAGGGTTTGGCGGTCGAAACATCAGGCGTTTTATCACAGGACAAGAAATCCACCCTCGACAATGTTACCGCCGGAAAAATATTTTTTTTCAAAAAATCCCTACCCGGGGTCACAATTTCAGCAAAAATCTGATTTTCGGCAATTCACTCAAAAATGGTGCCAAACGGTTGCAAATGCTCCTCTGAAAGGTTTGGCAGTCGAAACAGAAGGCTTTTTATCACAGGAAAAGAAATCCATCCTCTAGAATGTTTCTAGCGGGAAGATATTTTTTTGAAAAATCCCTAAGCCCCGGGGTCACAATTTCAGCAAAAATCTGATGTTCTCCAATTCACTCAGAAATGTTGCCAAATGGTTGCAAATCCTCCCTTCAAAGCTTTGGGCGTCGAAACTGAAGGCTTTTTATCACAGGAAAAGAAATCCACCCTCGACAACGCTACTGGCGGAAAAATATTTTTTTGAAAAAATCCCTAAGCCCCGGGGTCACAATTTCAGCAAAAGTCTGATTTTCGACAATTCACTCAAAAATGGTGCCAAATGGTTGCAAATGATCCCCTGAAAGGTTTGGCGGTCGAAACTGCACGCTTTTTATCACAGGACAAGAAATCACCCTTCGACAACTTAACCGGCAGAAAAAGATTTTTTTAAAAAAATCCCTAAGCCCCGGCGTCACAATTTCAGCAAAAATCTGATTTTCGGCAATTCATTCAAAAATGGTGCCAAACGGTTGCAAATGCTCCCCTGAAAGGTTTGGTTGTCGAAACAGGAGTCTTTTTATCACAGGACAAGAAATCAGCCCTCGAAAACTTCACCGGCAGAAAAAGATTTTTTTGAAGAAATCCCTAAGCCCCGGGGTCACAATTTCAGCAAAAATCTGATTTTCAGCAATTCACTCAAAAATTGTGCCAAACGGTTGCAAATGCTCCCCTGAAGGGTTTGGCAGTCGAAACATCAGGCGTTTTATCGCAGGACAAGAAATCAGACCTCGAAAAGTTAACCGGCAGAAAAAGATTTTTTTGAAAAAATCCCTAAACCCCGGGGTCACAATTTCAGCAAAAACCTGATTTTCGGCAATTCACTCAAAAATGGTGCCAAACGGTTGCAAATGCTCCCTGAAAGGTTTGGGGATGGAAATAGAAGGCTTTTTATCGCAGGACAAGAAATCAGACCTCGACAAGTTAACCGGCAGAAAAAGATTTTTTTGAAAAAATCCCTAAGCTCCGGGGTCACAATTTCAGCAAAAATATGATTTTCGGCAATTCACTCAAAAATTGTGCCAAACGGTTGCAAATGCTCCCCTGAAGGGTTTGGCGGTCGAAACATCAGGCGTTTTATCACAGGACAAGAAATCCACCCTCGACAATGTTACCGCCGGAAAAATATTTTTTTCAAAAAATCCCTACCCGGGGTCACAATTTCAGCAAAAATCTGATTTTCGGCAATTCACTCAAAAATGGTGCCAAACGGTTGCAAATGCTCCTCTGAAAGGTTTGGCGGTCGAAACAGAAGGCTTTTTATCACAGGAAAAGAAATCCATCCTCTAGAATGTTTCTGGCGGGAAGATATTTTTTTGAAAAATCCCTAAGCCCCGGGGTCACAATTTCAGCAAAAATCTGATGTTCTCCAATTCACTCAGAAATGTTGCCAAATGGTTGCAAATCCTCCCTTCAAAGCTTTGGGCGTCGAAACTGAAGGCTTTTTATCACAGGAAAAGAAATCCACCCTCGACAACGCTACTGGCGGAAAAATATTTTTTTGAAAAAATCCCTAAGCCCCGGGGTCACAATTTCAGCAAAAATCTGATTTTCGGCAATTCAGTAAAAAATGGTGCCAAATGGTTGCAAATGCTCCCCTGAAAGCTTTGGCGGTCGAAACAGAAGTCTTTTTATCACAGGACAAGAAATCACCCTTCGACAACTTAACCGGCAGAAAAAGATTTTTTTGAAAAAATCCCTAAGCCCCGGGGTCACAATTTCAGCAAAAATGTGATTTTTGGCAATTCACTCAAAAATTGTGCCAAACGGTTGCAAATGCTCCCCTGAAGGGTTTCGCGGTCGAAACATCAGGCGTTTTATCACAGGACAAGAAATCCACCCTCGACAATGTTACCGCCGGAAAAATATTTTTTTCAAAAAATCCCTACCCGGGGTCACAATTTCAGCAAAAATCTGATTTTCGGCAATTCACTCAAAAATGGTGCCAAACGGTTGCAAATGCTCCTCTGAAAGGTTTGGCGGTCGAAACAGAAGGCTTTTTATCACAGGAAAAGAAATCCATCCTCTAGAATGTTTCTGGCGGGAAGATATTTTTTTGAAAAATCCCTAAGCCCCGGGGTCACAATTTCAGCAAAAATCTGATGTTCTCCAATTCACTCAGAAATGTTGCCAAATGGTTGCAAATCCTCCCTTCAAAGCTTTGGGCGTCGAAACTGAAGGCTTTTTATCACAGGAAAAGAAATCCACCCTCGACAACGCTACTGGCGGAAAAATATTTTTTTGAAAAAATCCCTAAGCCCCGGGGTCACAATTTCAGCAAAAGTCTGATTTTCGACAATTCACTCAAAAATGGTGCCAAATGGTTGCAAATGATCCCCTGAAAGGTTTGGCAGTCGAAACTGCACGCTTTTTATCACAGGACAAGAAATCACCCTTCGACAACTTAACCGGCAGAAAAAGATTTTTTTAAAAAAATCCCTAAGCCCCGGCGTCACAATTTCAGCAAAAATCTGATTTTCGGCAATTCATTCAAAAATGGTGCCAAACGGTTGCAAATGCTCCCCTGAAAGGTTTGGTTGTCGAAACAGGAGTCTTTTTATCACAGGACAAGAAATCAGCCCTCGAAAACTTCACCGGCAGAAAAAGATTTTTTTGAAGAAATCCCTAAGCCCCGGGGTCACAATTTCAGCAAAAATCTGATTTTCGGCAATTCACTCAAAAATGGTGCCAAACGCTTGCAAATGCTCCCCAGAAAGGTTTGGCGGTCAAAACAGAAGGCTTTTAATCACAGGAAAAGAAATCCAGCCTCGAGAACGTTACTGACGGGAAAATATTTTTTTGAAAAAGTCCTAAGCCCCGGGGGTCACAATTTCAGCAAAAAACTGATTTTCGGCAATTCACTCAAAAATGGTGCCAAGCGGTTGCAAATGCTCCCCTGAAAGGTTTGGCGGTTGAAACAGATGGTTTTTTATCACAGGAAAAGAAATCCAGCCTCGAGAACGTTACTGGCGGGAAAATATTTTTTTGTAAAATCCCTAAGCCCCGGGGTCACAATTTCAGCAAAAATCTGATTTTCGGCAATTCAATCAAAAATGGTGCCAAATGGTTGCAAATGCTCCCCTGAAAGGTTTGGCGGTCGAAACAGAAGTCTTTTTATCACAGGACAAGAAATCAGCCCTTGAAATCTTAACCGGCAGAAACAGATTTTTTTGAAAAAATCCCTAAGCCCCGGGGTCACAATTTCACCAAAAATATGATTTTCGGCAATTCACTCAAAAATGGTGCCAAACGGTTGCAAATGCTCCCCTGAAAGGTTTGGCCGTCAAAACAGACGGCGTTTAATCACAGGAAAAGAAATCCGGCCTCGAGAACGTTACTGACGGGAAAATATTTTTTTGAAAAAGTCCTAAGCCCCGGGGTCACAATTTCAGAAAAAAATCTGATTTTCGGCAATTCAGTAAAAAATGGTGCCAAACGGTTGCAAATGCTCCCCTGAAAGCTTTGGCGGTCGAAACAGAAGTCTTTTAATCACAGGACAAGAAATCAGCCCTTGAAATCTTAACCGGCAGAAAAAGATTTTTTTAAAAAATCCCTAAGCCCCGGGGTCACAATTTCAGCAAAAATATGATTTTCGGCAATTAAACTCAAAAATGGTGCCAAACGGTTGCAAATGCTCCCCTGAAAGTTTTGGCGGTCGGAATAGAAGTCTTTTTATCACAGGACAAGAAATCAGCCCTCGAAAACTTAACCCGCAGAAAAAGTTTTTTTTGAAAAAATCCCTAAGCCCCGCGGTCACAATTTCAGCAAAAATATGATTTTCGGCAATTCACTCAAAAATGGTGCCAAACGGTTGCAAATGCTCCCCTGAAAGGTTTGGCGGTCAAAACAGAAGGCTTTTAATCACAGGAAAAGAAATCCAGCCTCGAGAACGTTACTGACGGGAAAATATTTTTTTGAAAAAGTCCTAAGCCCCGGGGTCACAATTTCAGAAAAAATCTGATTTTCAGCAATTCACTCAAAAATGGTGCAAAAAGGTTGCAAATGCTCCCCTGAGAGCTTTGGCAGTCGAAACAGAAGTCTTTTTATCACAGGACAAGAAATCAGCCCTCGAAGACTTAACCAGCAGAAAAAGATATTTTTGAAAAAATCCCTAAGCCCCGGGGTCACAATTTCAGCAAAAATATGATTTTCAGCAATTCACTCAAAAATGGTGCAAAAAGGTTGCAAATGCTCCCCTGAGAGCTTTGGCAGTCGAAACAGAAGTCTTTTTATCACAGGACAAGAAATCAGCCCTCGAAGACTTAACCAGCAGAAAAAGATATTTTTGAAAAAATCCCTAAGCCCCAGGGTCACAATTTCAGCAAAAATATGATTTTCAGCAATTCACTCAAAAATGGTGCAAAAAGGTTGCAAATGCTCCCCTGAAAGGTTTGGCGGTCAAAACAGAAGGCTTTTTATCACAGGACAAGAAATCAGCCCTCGAAAAATTAACCAGCAGAAAAAGATATTTTTGAAAAAATCCCTAAGCCCCGGGGTCACAATTTCAGCAAAAATATGATTTTCGGCCATTGATTCAAAAATGGTGCCAAGCGGTTGCAAATGCTCCCCTGAAAGGTTTGGCGGTCGAAACAGATGGCTTTTTATCACAGGACAAGAAATCAGCCCTCGAAAACTTAACCAGCAGAAAAAGATATTTTTGAAAAAATCCCTAAGCCCCGGGGTCACAATTTCAGCAAAAATATGATTTTCGGCCATTGACTCAAAAATGTTGCCAAGCGTTTGCAAATGCTCCCCTGAAAGGTTTGGCGGTCGAAACAGAAGGCTTTTAATCACAGGAAAAGAAATCCAGCCTCGAGAACGTTACTGACGTGAAAATATTTTTTTGAAAAAGTCCTAAGCCCTGGGGTCACAATTTCAGCAAAAATCTCATTTTCGGCAATTCACTCAAAAATGGTGCCAAATGGTTGCAAATGCTCCCCTGAAAGGTTTGGCGGTCGAAACAGAAGGCTTTTTATCTCAGGACAAGAAATCAGCCCTCGAAAACTTAACCCGCAGAAAAAGATTTTTTTGAAAAAATCCCTAAGCCCCGGGGTCACAATTTCAGCAAAAATATGATTTTCGGCAATTCACTCAAAAATGGTGCCAAACTGTTGCAAATGCTCCCCTGAAAGTTTTGGCGGTCGGAATAGAAGTCTTTTTATCACAGGACAAGAAATCAGCCCTCGAAAACTTAACCCGCAGAAAAAGATTTTTTTGAAAAAATCCCTAAGCCCCGGGGTCACAATTTCAGGAAAAATATGATTTTCGGCCATTGACTCAAAAATGGTGCCAAGCGGTTGCAAATGCTCCCCTGAAAGGTTTGGCGGTTGAAACAGATGGTTTTTTATCACAGGAAAAGAAATCCAGCCTCGAGAACGTTACTGGCGAGAAAATATTTTTTTGTAAAATCCCTAAGCCCCGGGGTCACAATTTCAGAAAAAATCTGATTTTCAGCAATTCACTCAAAAATGGTGCAAAAAGGTTGCAAATGCTCCCCTGAGAGCTTTGGCGGTCGAAACAGAAGTCTTTTTATCACAGGAGAAGAAATCAGCCCTCGAAAACTTAACCCGCAGAAAAAGATTTTTTTGAAAAAATCCCTAAGCCCCGGGGTCACAATTTCAGGAAAAATATGATTTTCGGCCATTGACTCAAAAATGGTGCCAAGCGGTTGCAAATGCTCCCCTGAAAGGTTTGGCGGTTGAAACAGATGGTTTTTTATCACAGGAAAAGAAATCCAGCCTCGAGAACGTTACTGGCGAGAAAATATTTTTTTGTAAAATCCCTAAGCCCCGGGGTCACAATTTCAGGAAAAATATGATTTTCGGCCATTGACTCAAAAATGGTGCCAAGCGGTTGCAAATGCTCCCCTGAAAGGTTTGGCGGTTGAAACAGATGGTTTTTTATCACAGGAAAAGAAATCCAGCCTCGAGAACGTTACTGGCGAGAAAATATTTTTTTGTAAAATCCCTAAGCCCCGGGGTCACAATTTCAGCAAAAATATGATTTTCGGCAATTCACTCAAAAATGGTGCCAAACGGTTGCAAATGCTCCCCTGAAAGGTTTGGCGGTCAAAACAGAAGTCTTTTTATCACAGGACAAGAAATCAGCCCTCGAAAACTTAACCAGCAGAAAAAGATATTTTTGAAAAAATCCCTAAGCCCCGGGGTCACAATTTCAGCAAAAATATGATTTTCGGCCATTGACTCAAAAATGTTGCCAAGCGTTTGCAAATGCTCCCCTGAAAGGTTTGGCGGTCGAAACAGAAGGCTTTTAATCACAGGAAAAGAAATCCAGCCTCGAGAACGTTACTGGCGAGAAAATATTTTTTTGTAAAATCCCTAAGCCCCGGGGTCACAATTTCAGAAAAAATCTGATTTTCAGCAATTCACTCAAAAATGGTGCAAAAAGGTTGCAAATGCTCCCCTGAGAGCTTTGGCGGTCGAAACAGAAGTCTTTTTATCACAGGAGAAGAAATCAGCCCTCGAAAACTTAACCCGCAGAAAAAGATTTTTTTGAAAAAATCCCTAAGCCCCGGGGTCACAATTTCAGGAAAAATATGATTTTCGGCCATTGACTCAAAAATGGTGCCAAGCGGTTGCAAATGCTCCCCTGAAAGGTTTGGCGGTTGAAACAGATGGTTTTTTATCACAGGAAAAGAAATCCAGCCTCGAGAACGTTACTGGCGAGAAAATATTTTTTTGTAAAATCCCTAAGCCCCGGGGTCACAATTTCAGGAAAAATATGATTTTCGGCCATTGACTCAAAAATGGTGCCAAGCGGTTGCAAATGCTCCCCTGAAAGGTTTGGCGGTTGAAACAGATGGTTTTTTATCACAGGAAAAGAAATCCAGCCTCGAGAACGTTACTGGCGAGAAAATATTTTTTTGTAAAATCCCTAAGCCCCGGGGTCACAATTTCAGCAAAAATATGATTTTCGGCAATTCACTCAAAAATGGTGCCAAACGGTTGCAAATGCTCCCCTGAAAGGTTTGGCGGTCAAAACAGAAGTCTTTTTATCACAGGACAAGAAATCAGCCCTCGAAAACTTAACCAGCAGAAAAAGATATTTTTGAAAAAATCCCTAAGCCCCGGGGTCACAATTTCAGCAAAAATATGATTTTCGGCCATTGACTCAAAAATGTTGCCAAGCGTTTGCAAATGCTCCCCTGAAAGGTTTGGCGGTCGAAACAGAAGGCTTTTAATCACAGGAAAAGAAATCCAGCCTCGAGAACGTTACTGACCTGAAAATATTTTTTTGAAAAAGTCCTAAGCCCCGGGGTCACAATTTCAGCAAAAATCTCATTTTCGGCAATTCACTCAAAAATGGTGCCAAATGGTTGCAAATGCTCCCCTGAAAGGTTTGGCGGTCGAAACAGAAGGCTTTTTATCTCAGGACAAGAAATCAGCCCTCGAAAACTTAACCCGCAGAAAAAGATTTTTTTGAAAAAATCCCTAAGCCCCGGGGTCACAATTTCAGCAAAAATATGATTTTCGGCAATTCACTCAAAAATGGTGCCAAACTGTTGCAAATGCTCCCCTGAAAGTTTTGGCGGTCGGAATAGAAGTCTTTTTATCACAGGACAAGAAATCAGCCCTCGAAAACTTAACCCGCAGAAAAAGATTTTTTTGAAAAAATCCCTAAGCCCCGGGGTCACAATTTCAGGAAAAATATGATTTTCGGCCATTGACTCAAAAATGGTGCCAAGCGGTTGCAAATGCTCCCCTGAAAGGTTTGGCGGTTGAAACAGATGGTTTTTTATCACAGGAAAAGAAATCCAGCCTCGAGAACGTTACTGGCGAGAAAATATTTTTTTGTAAAATCCCTAAGCCCCGGGGTCACAATTTCAGAAAAAATCTGATTTTCAGCAATTCACTCAAAAATGGTGCAAAAAGGTTGCAAATGCTCCCCTGAGAGCTTTGGCGGTCGAAACAGAAGTCTTTTTATCACAGGAGAAGAAATCAGCCCTCGAAAACTTAACCCGCAGAAAAAGATTTTTTTGAAAAAATCCCTAAGCCCCGGGGTCACAATTTCAGGAAAAATATGATTTTCGGCCATTGACTCAAAAATGGTGCCAAGCGGTTGCAAATGCTCCCCTGAGAGCTTTGGCAGTCGAAACAGAATTCTTTTTATCACAGGACAAGAAATCAGCCCTCGAAGACATAACCAGCAGAAAAAGATATTTTTGAAAAAATCCCTAAGCCCCGGGGTCACAATTTCAGCAAAAATATGATTTTCAGCAATTCACACAAAAATGGTGCAAAAAGGTTGCAAATGCTCCCCTGAAAGGTTTGGCGGTCAAAACAGAAGGCTTTTTATCACAGGACAAGAAATCAGCCCTCGAAAAATTAACCAGCAGAAAAAGATATTTTTGAAAAAATCCCTAAGCCCCGGGGTCACAATTTCAGCAAAAATCTGATTTTCGGCAATTCACTCAAAAATGGTGCCAAACGGTTGCAAATGCTCCTCTGAAAGGTTTGGCGGTCGAAACAGAAGGCTTTTTATCACAGGAAAAGAAATCCATCCTCTAGAATGTTTCTGGCGGGAAGATATTTTTTTGAAAAATCCCTAAGCCCCGGGGTCACAATTTCAGCAAAAATCTGATGTTCTCCAATTCACTCAGAAATGTTGCCAAATGGTTGCAAATCCTCCCTTCAAAGCTTTGGGCGTCGAAACTGAAGGCTTTTTATCACAGGAAAAGAAATCCACCCTCGACAACGCTACTGGCGGAAAAATATTTTTTTGAAAAAATCCCTAAGCCCCGGGGTCACAATTTCAGCAAAAGTCGGATTTTCGACAATTCACTCAAAAATGGTGCCAAATGGTTGCAAATGATCCCCTGAAAGGTTTGGCGGTCGAAACTGCACGCTTTTTATCACAGGACAAGAAATCACCCTTCGACAACTTAACCGGCAGAAAAAGATTTTTTTAAAAAAATCCCTAAGCCCCGGCGTCACAATTTCAGCAAAAATCTGATTTTCGGCAATTCACTCAAAAATGGTGCCAAATGGTTGCAAATGCTCCCCTGAAAGGTTCGGCGGTCAAAACAGAAGGCTTTTAATCACAGGACAAGAAATCAGCCCTCGAAAACTTCACCGGCAGAAAAAGATTTTTTTGAAGAAATCCCTAAGCCCCGGGGTCACAATTTCAGCAAAAATCTGATTTTCGGCAATTCACTCAAAAATGGTGCCAAACGCTTGCAAATGCTCCCCTGAAAGGTTTGGCGGTCAAAACAGAAGGCTTTTAATCACAGGAAAAGAAATCCAGCCTCGAGAACGTTACTGACGGGAAAATATTTCTTTGAAAAAGTCCTAAGCCCCGGGGGTCACAATTTCAGCAAAAAACTGATTTTCGGCAATTCACTCAAAAATGGTGCCAAGCGGTTGCAAATGCTCCCCTGAAAGGTTTGGCGGTTGAAACAGATGGTTTTTTATCACAGGAAAAGAAATCCAGCCTCGAGAACGTTACTGGCAGGAAAATATTTTTTTGTAAAATCCCTAAGCCCCGGGGTCACAATTTCAGCAAAAATCTGATTTTCGGCAATTCAATCAAAAATGGTGCCAAATGGTTGCAAATGCTCCCCTGAAAGGTTTGGCGGTCGAAACAGAAGTCTTTTTATCACAGGACAAGAAATCAGCCCTTGAAATCTTAACCGGCAGAAACAGATTTTTTTGAAAAAATCCCTAAGCCCCGGGGTCACAATTTCACCAAAAATATGATTTTCGGCAATTCACTCAAAAATGGTGCCAAACGGTTGCAAATGCTCCCCTGAAAGGTTTGGCCGTCAAAACAGACGGCGTTTAATCACAAGAAAAGAAATCCGGCCTCGAGAACGTTACTGACGGGAAAATATTTTTTTGAAAAAGTCCTAAGCCCCGGGGTCACAATTTCAGAAAAAAATCTGATTTTCGGCAATTCAGTAAAAAATGGTGCCAAACGGTTGCAAATGCTCCCCTGAAAGCTTTGGCGGTCGAAACAGAAGTCTTTTAATCACAGGACAAGAAATCAGCCCTTGAAATCTTAACCGGCAGAAAAAGATTTTTTTAAAAAATCCCTAAGCCCCGGGGTCACAATTTCAGCAAAAATATGATTTTCGGCAATTAAACTCAAAAATGGTGCCAAACGGTTGCAAATGCTCCCCTGAAAGTTTTGGCGGTCGGAATAGAAGTCTTTTTATCACAGGACAAGAAATCAGCCCTTGAAAACTTAACCCGCAGAAAAAGTTTTTTTTGAAAAAATCCCTAAGCCCCGAGGTCACAATTTCAGCAAAAATATGATTTTCGGCAATTAAACTCAAAAATGGTGCCAAACGGTTGCAAATGCTCCCCTGAAAGGTTTGGCGGTCGAAACAGAAGGCTTTTAATCACAGGAAAAGAAATCCAGCCTCGAGAACGTTACTGACGGGAAAATATTTTTTTGAAAAAGTCCTAAGCCCCGGGGTCACAATTTCAGAAAAAATCTGATTTTCAGCAATTCACTCAAAAATGGTGCAAAAAGGTTGCAAATGCTCCCCTGAGAGCTTTGGCAGTCGAAACAGAAGTCTTTTTATCACAGGACAAGAAATCAGCCCTCGAAAACTTAACCAGCAGAAAAAGATATTTTTGAAAAAATCCCTAAGCCCCGGGGTCACAATTTCACCAAAAATATGATTTTCGGCCATTGACTCAAAAATGTTGCCAAGCGTTTGCAAATGCTCCCCTGAAAGGTTTGGCGGTCGAAACAGAAGGCTTTTAATCACAGGAAAAGAAATCCAGCCTCGATAACGTTACTGACGTGAAAATATTTTTTTGAAAAAGTCCTAAGCCCCGGGGTCACAATTTCAGCAAAAATCTCATTTTCGGCAATTCACTCAAAAATGGTGCCAAATGGTTGCAAATGCTCCCCTGAAAGGTTTGGCGGTCGAAACAGAAGGCTTTTTATCTCAGGACAAGAAATCAGCCCTCGAAAACTTAACCCGCAGAAAAAGATTTTTTTGAAAAAATCCCTAAGCCCCGGGGTCACAATTTCAGCAAAAATATGATTTTCGGCAATTCACTCAAAAATGGTGCCAAACTGTTGCAAATGCTCCCCTGAAAGTTTTGGCGGTCGGAATAGAAGTCTTTTTATCACAGGACAAGAAATCAGCCCTCGAAAACTTAACCCGCAGAAAAAGATTTTTTTGAAAAAATCCCTAAGCCCCGGGGTCACAATTTCAGGAAAAATATGATTTTCGGCCATTGACTCAAAAATGGTGCCAAGCGGTTGCAAATGCTCCCCTGAAAGGTTTGGCGGTTGAAACAGATGGTTTTTTATCACAGGAAAAGAAATCCAGCCTCGAGAACGTTACTGGCGAGAAAATATTTTTTTGTAAAATCCCTAAGCCCCGGGGTCACAATTTCAGCAAAAATATGATTTTCGGCAATTCACTCAAAAATGGTGCCAAACGGTTGCAAATGCTCCCCTGAAAGGTTTGGCGGTCAAAACAGAAGTCTTTTTATCACAGGACAAGAAATCAGCCCTCGAAAACTTAACCAGCAGAAAAAGATATTTTTGAAAAAATCCCTAAGCCCCGGGGTCACAATTTCAGCAAAAATATGATTTTCGGCCATTGACTCAAAAATGTTGCCAAGCGTTTGCAAATGCTCCCCTGAAAGGTTTGGCGGTCGAAACAGAAGGCTTTTAATCACAGGAAAAGAAATCCAGCCTCGAGAACGTTACTGACGTGAAAATATTTTTTTGAAAAAGTCCTAAGCCCCGGGGTCACAATTTCAGCAAAAATCTCATTTTCGGCAATTCACTCAAAAATGGTGCCAAATGGTTGCAAATGCTCCCCTGAAAGGTTTGGCGGTCGAAACAGAAGGCTTTTTATCTCAGGACAAGAAATCAGCCCTCGAAAACTTAACCCGCAGAAAAAGATTTTTTTGAAAAAAATCCCTAAGCCCCGGGGTCACAATTTCAGCAAAAATATGATTTTCGGCAATTCACTCAAAAATGGTGCCAAACTGTTGCAAATGCTCCCCTGAAAGTTTTGGCGGTCGGAATAGAAGTCTTTTTATCACAGGACAAGAAATCAGCCCTCGAAAACTTAACCCGCAGAAAAAGATTTTTTTGAAAAAATCCCTAAGCCCCGGGGTCACAATTTCAGGAAAAATATGATTTTCGGCCATTGACTCAAAAATGGTGCCAAGCGGTTGCAAATGCTCCCCTGAAAGGTTTGGCGGTTGAAACAGATGGTTTTTTATCACAGGAAAAGAAATCCAGCCTCGAGAACGTTACTGGCGAGAAAATATTTTTTTGTAAAATCCCTAAGCCCCGGGGTCACAATTTCAGCAAAAATATGATTTTGGCAATTCAGTAAAAAATGGTGCAAAAAGGTTGCAAATGCTCCCCTGAGAGCTTTGGCGGTCGAAACAGAAGTCTTTTTATCACAGGAGAAGAAATCAGCCCTCGAAAACTTAACCCGCAGAAAAAGATTTTTTTGAAAAAATCCCTAAGCCCCGGGGTCACAATTTCAGGAAAAATATGATTTTCGGCCATTGACTCAAAAATGGTGCCAAGCGGTTGCAAATGCTCCCCTGAAAGGTTTGGCGGTTGAAACAGATGGTTTTTTATCACAGGAAAAGAAATCCAGCCTCGAGAACGTTACTGGCGAGAAAATATTTTTTTGTAAAATCCCTAAGCCCCGGGGTCACAATTTCAGCAAAAATATGATTTTCGGCAATTCACTCAAAAATGGTGCCAAACGGTTGCAAATGCTCCCCTGAAAGATTTGGCGATCAAAACAGAAGGCTTTTAATCACAGGAAAAGAAATCCAGCCTCGAGAACGTTACTGACGTGAAAATATTTTTTTGAAAAAGTCCTAAGCCCCGGGGTCACAATTTCAGCAAAAATCTCATTTTCGGCAATTCACTCAAAAATGGTGCCAAATGGTTGCAAATGCTCCCCTGAAAGGTTTGGCGGTCGAAACAGAAGGCTTTTTATCTCAGGACAAGAAATCAGCCCTTGAAATCTTAACCGGCAGAAAAAGATTTTTTTGAAAAAATCCCTAAGCCCCGGGGTCACAATTTCAGCAAAAATATGATTTTCGGCAATTCACTCAAAAATGGTGCCAAACGGTTGCAAATGCTCCCCTGAAAGGTTTGGCGGTCGAAACAGAAGTCTTTTTATCACAGGACAAGAAATCAGCCCTTGAAATCTTAACCGGCAGAAAAAGATTTTTTTGAAAAAGCCCTAAGCCCCGGGGTCACAATCTCAGCAAACATATGATTTTCGGCAATTCACTCAAAAATGGTGCCAAACTGTTGCAAATGCTCCCCTGAAAGGTTTGGCGGTTGAAACAGACGGATTTTAATCACAGGAAAAGAAATCCAGCCTCGAGAACGTTACTGACGGGAAAATATTTTTTTGAAAAAGTCCTAAGCCCCGGGGGTCACAATTTCAGAAAAAAATCTGATTTTCGGCAATTCAGTAAAAAATGGTGCCAAACTGTTGCAAATGCTCCCCTGAAAGGTTTGGCGGTCGAAACAGATGGCTTTTTATCACAGGACAAGAAATCAGCCCTCGAAAACTTAACCAGCAGAAAAAGATTTTTTTGAAAAAATCCCTAAGCCCCGGGGTCACAATTTCAGGAAAAATATGATTTTCGGCCATTGACTCAAAAATGGTGCCAAGCGGTTGCAAATGCTCCCCTGAAAGGTTTGGCGGTTGAAACAGATGGTTTTTTATCACAGGAAAAGAAATCCAGCCTCGAGAACGTTACTGGCGAGAAAATATTTTTTTGTAAAATCCCTAAGCCCCGGGGTCACAATTTCAGAAAAAATCTGATTTTCAGCAATTCACTCAAAAATGGTGCAAAAAGGTTGCAAATGCTCCCCTGAGAGCTTTGGCGGTCGAAACAGAAGTCTTTTTATCACAGGAGAAGAAATCAGCCCTCGAAAACTTAACCCGCAGAAAAAGATTTTTTTGAAAAAATCCCTAAGCCCCGGGGTCACAATTTCAGGAAAAATATGATTTTCGGCCATTGACTCAAAAATGGTGCCAAGCGGTTGCAAATGCTCCCCTGAAAGGTTTGGCGGTTGAAACAGATGGTTTTTTATCACAGGAAAAGAAATCCAGCCTCGAGAACGTTACTGGCGAGAAAATATTTTTTTGTAAAATCCCTAAGCCCCGGGGTCACAATTTCAGAAAAAATCTGATTTTCAGCAATTCACTCAAAAATGGTGCACAAAGGTTGCAAATGCTCCCCTGAGAGCTTTGGCGGTCGAAACAGAAGTCTTTTTATCACAGGAGAAGAAATCAGCCCTCGAAAACTTAACCCGCAGAAAAAGATTTTTTTGAAAAAATCCCTAAGCCCCGGGGTCACAATTTCAGGAAAAATATGATTTTCGGCCATTGACTCAAAAATGGTGCCAAGCGGTTGCAAATGCTCCCCTGAAAGGTTTGGCGGTTGAAACAGATGGTTTTTTATCACAGGAAAAGAAATCCAGCCTCGAGAACGTTACTGGCGAGAAAATATTTTTTTGTAAAATCCCTAAGCCCCGGGGTCACAATTTCAGCAAACATATGATTTTCGGCAATTCACTCAAAAATGGTGCCAAACGGTTGCAAATGCTCCCCTGAAAGGTTTGGCGGTCAAAACAGAAGTCTTTTTACCACAGGACAAGAAATCTGCCCTCGAAAAGTTAACCAGCAGAAAAAGATATTTTTGAAAAAATCCCTAAGCCCCGGGGTCACAATTTCAGCAAAAATATGATTTTCGGCCATTGACTCAAAAATGTTGCCAAGCGTTTGCAAATGCTCCCCTGAAAGGTTTGGCGGTCGAAACAGAAGGCTTTTAATCACAGGAAAAGAAATCCAGCCTCGAGAACGTTACTGACGTGAAAATATTTTTTTGAAAAAGTCCTAAGCCCCGGGGTCACAATTTCAGCAAAAATCTCATTTTCGGCAATTCACTCAAAAATGGTGCCAAATGGTTGCAAATGCTCCCCTGAAAGGTTTGGCGGTCGAAACAGAAGGCTTTTTATAACAGGACAAGAAATCAGCCCTCGAAAACTTAACCCGCAGAAAAAGATTTTTTTGAAAAAATCCCTAAGCCCCGGGGTCACAATTTCAGCAAAAATATGATTTTCGGCAATTCAGTAAAAAATGGTGCCAAACGGTTGCAAATGCTCCCCTGAAAGCTTTGGCGGTCGAAACAGAAGTCTTTTTATCACAGGACAAGAAATCAGCCCTTGAAATCTTAACCGGCAGAAAAAGATTTTTTTGAAAAAGCCCTAAGCCCCGGGGTCACAATTTCAGGAAAAATATGATTTTCGGCAATTCACTCAAAAATGGTGCCAAACTGTTGCAAATGCTCCCCTGAAAGGTTTGGCGGTTGAAACAGACGGATTTTAATCACAGGAAAAGAAATCCAGCCTCGAGAACGTTACTGACGGGAAAATATTTTTTTGAAAAAGTCCTAAGCCCCGGGGTCACAATTTCAGAAAAAAATCTGATTTTCGGCAATTCAGTAAAAAATGGTGCCAAACTGTTGCAAATGCTCCCCTGAAAGCTTTGGCGGTCGAAACAGAAGTCTTTTTATCACAGGAAAAGAAATCAGCCCTTGAAATCTTAACCGGCAGAAAAAGATTTTTTTAAAAAATCCCTAAGCCCCGGGGTCACAATTTCAGCAAAAATATGATTTTCGGCAATTCACTCAAAAATGGTGCCAAACGGTTGCAAATGCTCCCCTGAAAGTTTTGGCGGTCGGAATAGAAGTCTTTTTATCACAGGACAAGAAATCAGCCCTCGAAAACTTAACCCGCAGAAAAAGATTTTTTTGAAAAAATCCCTAAGCCCCGGGGTCACAATTTCAGTAAAAATATGATTTTCGGCAATTCACTCAAAAATGGTGCCAAACGGTTGCAAATGCTCCCCTGAGAGCTTTGGCGGTCGAAACAGAAGTCTTTTTATCACAGGAGAAGAAATCAGCCCTCGAAAACTTAACCCGCAGAAAAAGATTTTGTTGAAAAAATCCCTAAGCCCCGGGGTCACAATTTCAGCAAAAAATATGATTTTGGGCAATTCACTCAAAAATGGTGCCAAGCGGTTGCAAATGCTCCCCTGAAATGTTTGGCAGTCAAAACGGAAGTCTTTTTATCACAGTACAAGAAATAAGCCCTCGACAACTTAACCACCAGAAAAATGTTTTTTTGAAAAATCCCTAAGCCCCGGGGTCACAATTTCAGCAAAAATATGATTTTCAGCAATTCACTCAAAAATGGTGCAAAAAGGTTGCAAATGCTCCCCTGAGAGCTTTGGCGGTCGAAACAGAAGTCTTTTTATCATAGGACATGAAATCAGCCCTTGAAATCTTAACCGGCAGAAAAAGATTTTTTTGAAAAAATCCCTAAGCCCCGGGGTCACAATTTCAGTAAAAATATGATTTTTGGCAATTCACTCAAAAATGGTGCCAAACGGTTGCAAATGCTCCCCTGAGAGCTTTGGCGGTCGAAACAGAAGTCTTTTTATCACAGGAGAAGAAATCAGCCCTCGAAAACTTAACCCGCAGAAAAAGATTTTGTTGAAAAAATCCCTAAGCCCCGGGGTCACAATTTCAGCAAAAAATATGATTTTGGGCAATTCACTCAAAAATGGTGCCAAGCGGTTGCAAATGCTCCCCTGAAATGTTTGGCAGTCAAAACGGAAGTCTTTTTATCACAGTACAAGAAATAAGCCCTCGACAACTTAACCAGCAGAAAAATATTTTTTTGAAAAATCCCTAAGCCCCGGGGTCACAATTTCAGCAAAAATATGATTTTCAGCAATGCACTCAAAAATGGTGCAAAAAGGTTGCAAATGCTCCCCTGAGAGCTTTGGCGGTCGAAACAGAAGTCTTTTTATCACAGGACAAGAAATCAGCCCTTGAAATCTTAACCGGCAGAAAAAGATTTTTTTAAAAAATCCCTAAGCCCCGGGGTCACAATTTCAGCAAAAATCTGATTTTCGGCAATTCACTCAAAAATGGTGCCAAATGGTTGCAAATGCTCCCCTGAAAGCTTTGGCGGTCGAAATAGAAGTCTTTTTATCACAGGACAAGAAATCAGCCCTTGAAATCTTAACCGGCAGAAAAAGATTGTTTTGAAAAAATCCCTAAGCCCCGGGGTCACAATTTCAGCAAAAATATGATTTTTGGCTATTCACTCAAAAATGGTGCCAAACGGTTGCAAATGCTCCCCTGAAAGTTTTGGCGGTCGAAACAGATGGTTTTTTATCACAGGAAAAGAAATCCAGCCTCGAGAACGTTACTGGCGGGAAAATATTTTTTTGTAAAATCCCTAAGCCCCGGGGTCACAATTTCAGAAAAAATATGATTTTCAGCAATTCACTCAAAAATGGTGCAAAAAGGTTGCAAATGCTCCCCTGAGAGCTTTGGCGGTCGAAACAGAAGTCTTTTTATCACAGGACAAGAAATCAGCCCTCGAAAACTTAACCAGCAGAAAAAGATATTTTTGAAAAAATCCCTAAGCCCCGGGGTCACAATTTCAGCAAAAATATGATTTTCCTCCATTGATTCAAAAATGTTGCCAAGCGGTTGCAAATGCTCCCCTGAAAGGTTTGGCGGTCGAAACAGATGGCTTTTTATCACAGGACAAGAAATCAGCCCTCGAAAACTTAACCCGCAGAAAAAGATTTTTTTGAAAAAATCCCTAAGCCCCGGGGTCATAATTTCAGCAAAAATATGATTTTCGGCCATTGACTCAAAAATGGTGCCAAGCGGTTGCAAATGCTCCCCTGAAAGGTTTGGCGGTCGAAACAGATGGCTTTTTATCACAGGAAAAGAAATCCAGCCTCGAGAACGTTACTGGCGGGAAAATATTTTTTTGTAAAATCCCTAAGCCCCGGGGTCACAATTTCACCAAAAATATGATTTTCAGCAATTCAATCAAAAATGGTGCCAAATGGTTGCAAATGCTCCCCTGAAAGGTTTGGTGGTCAAAACAGAAGGCTTTTTATCACAGTACAAGAAATCAGCCCTTGAAATCTTAACTTGTAGAAAAAGATTTTTTTGAAAAAATCCCTAAGCCCCAGAGTCACAATTTCAGCAAAAATTTGATTTTTGGCAATTCACACAAAAATGGTGCCAAACGGTTTCAAATGATCCCCTGAAAGGTTTGGCGGTCGACACAGAAGGCTTTTTATCACAGGAAACGAAATCCAGCCTCGAGAACGTTACTGACGGGAAAATTTTTTTTTTAAAAAGTCCTAAGCCCCGGGGTCACAATTTCAGCAAAAATCTGATTTTCGGCAATTCAGTAAAAAATGGTGCCAAACGGTTGCAAATGCTCCCCTGAAACCTTTGGCGGTCGAAACAGAAGGCTTTTAATCACAGGAAAAGAAATCCAGCCTCGAGAACGTTACTGACGTGAAAATATTTTTTTGAAAAAGTCCTAAGCCCCGGGGTCACAATTTCAGCAAAAATCTGATTTTCGGGAATTCACTCAAAAATGGTGCCAAATGGTTGCAAATGCTCCCCTGAAAGGTTTGGTGGTCGAAACAGAAGTCTTTTTATCACAGGACAAGAAATCAGCCCTTGAAATCTTAACCGGCAGAAACAGATTTTTTTGAAAAAATCCCTAAGCCCCGGGGTCACAATTTCACCAAAAATATGATTTTCGGCAATTGACTCAAAAATGGTGCCAAACGGTTGCAAATGCTCCCCTGAAAGCTTTGGCCGTCAAAACAGAAGGCTTTTAATCACAGGAAAAGAAATCCAGCCTCGAGAACGTTACTGACGTGAAAATATTTTTTTGTAAAATCCCTAAGCCCCGGGGTCACAATTTCAGCAAAAATCTGATTTTCGGCAATTCACTCAAAAATGGTGCCAAACGGTTGCAAATGCTCCCCTGAAATGTTTGGCGGTCAAAACAGAAGGCTTTTAATCACAGGAAAAGAAATCCAGCCTCGAGAACGTTACTGACGGGAAAATATTTTTTTGAAAAAGTCCTAAGCCCCGGGGTCACAATTTCAGAAAAAAAATCTGATTTTCGGCCATTGATTCAAAAATGGTGCCAAGCGGTTGCAAATGCTCCCCTGAAAGGTTTGGCGGTCGAAACAGAAGGCTTTTTATCACAGGAAACGAAATCCAGCCTCGAGAACGTTACTGACGGGAAAATTTTTTTTTGAAAAAGTCCTAAGCCCCGGGGTCACAATTTCAGCAAAAATCTGATTTTCGCCAATTCAGTAAAAAATGGTGCCAAACGGTTGCAAATGCTCCCCTGAAAGCTTTGGCGGTCGAAACAGAAGGCTTTTAATCACAGGAAAAGAAATCCAGCCTCGAGAACGTTACTGACGTGAAAATATTTTTTTGAAAAAGTCCTAAGCCCTGGGGTCACAATTTCAGCAAAAATCTCATTTTCGGCAATTCACTCAAAAATGGTGCCAAATGGTTGCAAATGCTCCCCTGAAAGGTTTGGCGGTCGAAACAGAAGGCTTTTTATCTCAGGACAAGAAATCAGCCCTTGAAATCTTAACCGGCAGAAAAAGATTTTTTTGAAAAAATCCCTAAGCCCCGGGGTCACAATTTCATCAAAAATATGATTTTCGGCAATTCACTCAAAAATGGTGCCAAACGGTTGCAAATGCTCCCCTGAAAGGTTTGGCGGTCGAAACAGAAGGCTTTTTATAACAGGACAAGAAATCAGCCCTCGAAAACTTAACCCGCAGAAAAAGATTTTTTTGAAAAAATCCCTAAGCCCCGGGGTCACAATTTCAGCAAAAATATGATTTTCGGCAATTCAGTAAAAAATGGTGCCAAACGGTTGCAAATGCTCCCCTGAAAGCTTTGGCGGTCGAAACAGAAGTCTTTTTATCACAGGACAAGAAATCAGCCCTTGAAATCTTAACCGGCAGAAAAAGATTTTTTTGAAAAAGCCCTAAGCCCCGGGGTCACAATCTCAGCAAACATATGATTTTCGGCAATTCACTCAAAAATGGTGCCAAACTGTTGCAAATGCTCCCCTGAAACCTTTGGCGGTCGAAACAGAAGGCTTTTAATCACAGGAAAAGAAATCCAGCCTCGAGAACGTTACTGACGTGAAAATATTTTTTTGAAAAAGTCCTAAGTCCCGGGGTCACAATTTCAGCAAAAATCTGATTTTCGGGAATTCACTCAAAAATGGTGCCAAATGGTTGCAAATGCTCCCCTGAAAGGTTTGGTGGTCGAAACAGAAGTCTTTTTATCACAGGACAAGAAATCAGCCCTTGAAATCTTAACCGGCAGAAACAGATTTTTTTGAAAAAATCCCTAAGCCCCGGGGTCACAATTTCACCAAAAATATGATTTTCGGCAATTGACTCAAAAATGGTGCCAAACGGTTGCAAATGCTCCCCTGAAAGCTTTGGCCGTCAAAACAGAAGGCTTTTAATCACAGGAAAAGAAATCCAGCCTCGAGAACGTTACTGACGTGAAAATATTTTTTTGTAAAATCCCTAAGCCCCGGGGTCACAATTTCAGCAAAAATCTGATTTTCGGCAATTCACTCAAAAATGGTGCCAAACGGTTGCAAATGCTCCCCTGAAATGTTTGGCGGTCAAAACAGAAGGCTTTTAATCACAGGAAAAGAAATCCAGCCTCGAGAACGTTACTGACGGGAAAATATTTTTTTGAAAAAGTCCTAAGCCCCGGGGTCACAATTTCAGAAAAAAAATCTGATTTTCGGCCATTGATTCAAAAATGGTGCCAAGCGGTTGCAAATGCTCCCCTGAAAGGTTTGGCGGTCGAAACAGAAGGCTTTTTATCACAGGAAACGAAATCCAGCCTCGAGAACGTTACTGACGGGAAAATTTTTTTTTGAAAAAGTCCTAAGCCCCGGGGTCACAATTTCAGCAAAAATCTGATTTTCGCCAATTCAGTAAAAAATGGTGCCAAACGGTTGCAAATGCTCCCCTGAAAGCTTTGGCGGTCGAAACAGAAGGCTTTTAATCACAGGAAAAGAAATCCAGCCTCGAGAACGTTACTGACGTGAAAATATTTTTTTGAAAAAGTCCTAAGCCCTGGGGTCACAATTTCAGCAAAAATCTCATTTTCGGCAATTCACTCAAAAATGGTGCCAAATGGTTGCAAATGCTCCCCTGAAAGGTTTGGCGGTCGAAACAGAAGGCTTTTTATCTCAGGACAAGAAATCAGCCCTTGAAATCTTAACCGGCAGAAAAAGATTTTTTTGAAAAAATCCCTAAGCCCCGGGGTCACAATTTCATCAAAAATATGATTTTCGGCAATTCACTCAAAAATGGTGCCAAACGGTTGCAAATGCTCCCCTGAAAGGTTTGGCGGTCGAAACAGAAGGCTTTTTATAACAGGACAAGAAATCAGCCCTCGAAAACTTAACCCGCAGAAAAAGATTTTTTTGAAAAAATCCCTAAGCCCCGGGGTCACAATTTCAGCAAAAATATGATTTTCGGCAATTCAGTAAAAAATGGTGCCAAACGGTTGCAAATGCTCCCCTGAAAGCTTTGGCGGTCGAAACAGAAGTCTTTTTATCACAGGACAAGAAATCAGCCCTTGAAATCTTAACCGGCAGAAAAAGATTTTTTTGAAAAAGCCCTAAGCCCCGGGGTCACAATCTCAGCAAACATATGATTTTCGGCAATTCACTCAAAAATGGTGCCAAACTGTTGCAAATGCTCCCCTGAAAGGTTTGGCGGTTGAAACAGACGGATTTTAATCACAGGAAAAGAAATCCAGCCTCGAGAACGTTACTGACGGGAAAATATTTTTTTGAAAAAGTCCTAAGCCCCGGGGGTCACAATTTCAGAAAAAAATCTGATTTTCGGCAATTCAGTAAAAAATGGTGCCAAACTGTTGCAAATGCTCCCCTGAAAGGTTTGGCGGTCGAAACAGATGGCTTTTTATCACAGGACAAGAAATCAGCCCTCGAAAACTTAACCAGCAGAAAAAGATTTTTTTGAAAAAATCCCTAAGCCCCGGGGTCACAATTTCAGGAAAAATATGATTTTCGGCCATTGACTCAAAAATGGTGCCAAGCGGTTGCAAATGCTCCCCTGAAAGGTTTGGCGGTTGAAACAGATGGTTTTTTATCACAGGAAAAGAAATCCAGCCTCGAGAACGTTACTGGCGAGAAAATATTTTTTTGTAAAATCCCTAAGCCCCGGGGTCACAATTTCAGAAAAAATCTGATTTTCAGCAATTCACTCAAAAATGGTGCAAAAAGGTTGCAAATGCTCCCCTGAGAGCTTTGGCGGTCGAAACAGAAGTCTTTTTATCACAGGAGAAGAAATCAGCCCTCGAAAACTTAACCCGCAGAAAAAGATTTTTTTGAAAAAATCCCTAAGCCCCGGGGTCACAATTTCAGGAAAAATATGATTTTCGGCCATTGACTCAAAAATGGTGCCAAGCGGTTGCAAATGCTCCCCTGAAAGGTTTGGCGGTTGAAACAGATGGTTTTTTATCACAGGAAAAGAAATCCAGCCTCGAGAACGTTACTGGCGAGAAAATATTTTTTTGTAAAATCCCTAAGCCCCGGGGTCACAATTTCAGCAAAAATATGATTTTCGGCAATTCACTCAAAAATGGTGACAAACGGTTGCAAATGCTCCCCTGAAAGGTTTGGCGGTCAAAACAGAAGTCTTTTTATCACAGGACAAGAAATCAGCCCTCGAAAACTTGACCAGCAGAAAAAGATATTTTTGAAAAAATCCCTAAGCCCCGGGGTCACAATTTCAGCAAAAATATGATTTTCGGCCATTGACTCAAAAATGTTGCCAAGCGTTTGCAAATGCTCCCCTGAAAGGTTTGGCGGTCGAAACAGAAGGCTTTTAATCACAGGAAAAGAAATCCAGCCTCGAGAACGTTACTGACCTGAAAATATTTTTTTGAAAAAGTCCTAAGCCCCGGGGTCACAATTTCAGCAAAAATCTCATTTTCGGCAATTCACTCAAAAATGGTGCCAAACGGTTGCAAATGCTCCCCTGAAAGTTTTGGCGGTCGGAATAGAAGTCTTTTTATCACAGGACAAGAAATCAGCCCTCGAAAACTTAACCCGCAGAAAAAGATTTTTTTGAAAAAATCCCTAAGCCCCGGGGTCACAATTTCATGAAAAATATGATTTTCGGCCATTGACTCAAAAATGGTGCCAAGCGGTTGCAAATGCTCCCCTGAAAGGTTTGGCGGTTGAAACAGATGGTTTTTTATCACAGGAAAAGAAATCCAGCCTCGAGAACGTTACTGGCGAGAAAATATTTTTTTGTAAAATCCCTAAGCCCCGGGGTCACAATTTCAGAAAAAATCTGATTTTCAGCAATTCACTCAAAAATGGTGCACAAAGGTTGCAAATGCTCCCCTGAGAGCTTTGGCGGTCGAAACAGAAGTCTTTTTATCACAGGAGAAGAAATCAGCCCTCGAAAACTTAACCCGCAGAAAAAGATTTTTTTGAAAAAATCCCTAAGCCCCGGGGTCACAATTTCAGGAAAAATATGATTTTCGGCCATTGACTCAAAAATGGTGCCAAGCGGTTGCAAATGCTCCCCTGAAAGGTTTGGCGGTCGAAACAGAACAGAAGGCTTTTTATCACAGGAAAAGAAATCCAGCCTCGAGAACGTTACTGACGTGAAAATATTTTTTTGAAAAAGTCCTAAGCCCCGGGGTCACAATTTCAGCAAAAATCTCATTTTCGGCAATTCACTCAAAAATGGTGCCAAATGGTTGCAAATGCTCCCCTGAAAGGTTTGGCGGTCGAAACAGAAGGCTTTTTATCTCAGGACAAGAAATCAGCCCTCGAAAACTTAACCCGCAGAAAAAGATTTTTTTGAAAAAATCCCTAAGCCCCGGGGTCACAATTTCAGCAAAAATATGATTTTCGGCAATTCAGTAAAAAATGGTGCCAAACTGTTGCAAATGCTCCCCTGAAAGTTTTGGCGGTCGGAATAGAAGTCTTTTTATCACAGGACAAGAAATCAGCCCTCGAAAACTTAACCAGCAGAAAAAGATTTTTTTGAAAAAATCCCTAAGCCCCGGGGTCACAATTTCAGCAAAAATATGATTTTTGGCAATTCACTCAAAAATGGTGCCAAACGGTTGCAAATGCTCCCCTGAAATGTTTGGCGGTCGGAATAGAAGTCTCTTTATCACAGGACAAGAAATCAGCCCTCGAAAACTTAACCCGCAGAAAAAGATTTTTTTGAAAAAATCCCTAAGCCCCGGGGTCACAATTTCAGGAAAAATATGATTTTCGGCCATTGACTCAAAAATGGTGCCAAGCGGTTGCAAATGCTCCCCTGAAAGGTTTGGCGGTTGAAACAGATGGTTTTTTATCACAGGAAAAGAAATCCAGCCTCGAGAACGTTACTGGCGAGAAAATATTTTTTTGTAAAATCCCTAAGCCCCGGGGTCACAATTTCAGCAAAAATCTGATTTTCAGCAATTCAGTAAAAAATGGTGCAAAAAGGTTGCAAATGCTCCCCTGAGAGCTTTGGCGGTCGAAACAGAAGTCTTTTTATCACAGGAGAAGAAATCAGCCCTCGAAAACTTAACCCGCAGAAAAAGATTTTTTTGAAAAAATCCCTAAGCCCCGGGGTCACAATTTCAGGAAAAATATGATTTTTGGCCATTGACTCAAAAATGGTGCCAAGCGGTTGCAAATGCTCCCCTGAAAGGTTTGGCGGTTGAAACAGATGGTTTTTTATCACAGGAAAAGAAATCCAGCCTCGAGAACGTTACTGGCGAGAAAATATTTTTTTGTAAAATCCCTAAGCCCCGGGGTCACAATTTCAGCAAAAATATGATTTTCGGCAATTCACTCAAAAATGGTGCCAAACGGTTGCAAATGCTCCCCTGAAAGGTTTGGCGGTCAAAACAGAAGTCTTTTTACCACAGGACAAGAAATCTGCCCTCGAAAAGTTAACCAGCAGAAAAAGATATTTTTGAAAAAATCCCTAAGCCCCGGGGTCACAATTTCAGCAAAAATATGATTTTCGGCCATTGACTCAAAAATGTTGCCAAGCGTTTGCAAATGCTCCCCTGAAAGGTTTGGCGGTCGAAACAGAAGGCTTTTAATCACAGGAAAAGAAATCCAGCCTCGAGAACGTTACTGACGTGAAAATATTTTTTTGAAAAAGTCCTAAGCCCCGGGGTCACAATTTCAGCAAAAATCTCATTTTCGGCAATTCACTCAAAAATGGTGCCAAATGGTTGCAAATGCTCCCCTGAAAGGTTTGGCGGTCGAAACAGAAGTCTTTTTATCACAGGAGAAGAAATCCGCCCTCGAAAACTTAACCCGCAGAAAAAGATTTTTTTGAAAAAATCCCTAAGCCCCGGGGTCACAATTTCAGCAAAAATATGATTTTCGGCAATTCAGTAAAAAATGGTGCCAAACGGTTGCAAATGCTCCCCTGAAAGCTTTGGCGGTCGAAACAGAAGTCTTTTTATCACAGGACAAGAAATCAGCCCTTGAAATCTTAACCGGCAGAAAAAGATTTTTTTGAAAAAGCCCTAAGCCCCGGGGTCACAATTTCAGGAAAAATATGATTTTCGGCAATTCACTCAAAAATGGTGCCAAACTGTTGCAAATGCTCCCCTGAAAGGTTTGGCGGTTGAAACAGACGGATTTTAATCACAGGAAAAGAAATCCAGCCTCGAGAACGTTACTGACGGAAAAATATTTTTTTGAAAAAGTCCTAAGCCCCGGGGTCACAATTTCAGAAAAAAATCTGATTTTCGGCAATTCAGTAAAAAATGGTGCCAAACTGTTGCAAATGCTCCCCTGAAAGCTTTGGCGGTCGAAACAGAAGTCTTTTTATCACAGGAAAAGAAATCAGCCCTTGAAATCTTAACCGGCAGAAAAAGATTTTTTAAAAAAATCCCTAAGCCCCGGGGTCACAATTTCAGCAAAAATATGATTTTCGGCAATTCACTCAAAAATGGTGCCAAACGGTTGCAAATGCTCCCCTGAAAGTTTTGGCGGTCGGAATAGAAGTCTTTTTATCACAGGACAAGAAATCAGCCCTCGAAAACTTAACCCGCAGAAAAAGATTTTTTTGAAAAAATCCCTAAGCCCCGGGGTCACAATTTCAGTAAAAATATGATTTTCGGCAATTCACTCAAAAATGGTGCCAAACGGTTGCAAATGCTCCCCTGAGAGCTTTGGCGGTCGAAACAGAAGTCTTTTTATCACAGGAGAAGAAATCAGCCCTCGAAAACTTAACCCGCAGAAAAAGATTTTGTTGAAAAAATCCCTAAGCCCCGGGGTCACAATTTCAGCAAAAAATATGATTTTGGGCAATTCACTCAAAAATGGTGCCAAGCGGTTGCAAATGCTCCCCTGAAATGTTTGGCAGTCAAAACGGAAGTCTTTTTATCACAGTACAAGAAATAAGCCATCGACAACTTAACCAGCAGAAAAATATTTTTTTGAAAAATCCCTAAGCCCCGGGGTCACAATTTCAGCAAAAATATGATTTTCAGCAATTCACTCAAAAATGGTGCAAAAAGGTTGCAAATGCTCCCCTGAGAGCTTTGGCGGTCGAAACAGAAGTCTTTTTATCACAGGAGAAGAAATCAGCCCTCGAAAACTTAACCCGCAGAAAAAGATTTTGTTGAAAAAATCCCTAAGCCCCGGGGTCACAATTTCAGCAAAAAATATGATTTTGGGCAATTCACTCAAAAATGGTGCCAAGCGGTTGCAAATGCTCCCCTGAAATGTTTGGCAGTCAAAACGGAAGTCTTTTTATCACAGTACAAGAAATAAGCCCTCGACAACTTAACCACCAGAAAAATGTTTTTTTGAAAAATCCCTAAGCCCCGGGGTCACAATTTCAGCAAAAATATGATTTTCAGCAATTCACTCAAAAATGGTGCAAAAAGGTTGCAAATGCTCCCCTGAGAGCTTTGGCGGTCGAAACAGAAGTCTTTTTATCATAGGACATGAAATCAGCCCTTGAAATCTTAACCGGCAGAAAAAGATTTTTTTGAAAAAATCCCTAAGCCCCGGGGTCACAATTTCAGTAAAAATATGATTTTTGGCAATTCACTCAAAAATGGTGCCAAACGGTTGCAAATGCTCCCCTGAGAGCTTTGGCGGTCGAAACAGAAGTCTTTTTATCACAGGAGAAGAAATCAGCCCTCGAAAACTTAACCCGCAGAAAAAGATTTTGTTGAAAAAATCCCTAAGCCCCGGGGTCACAATTTCAGCAAAAAATATGATTTTGGGCAATTCACTCAAAAATGGTGCCAAGCGGTTGCAAATGCTCCCCTGAAATGTTTGGCAGTCAAAACGGAAGTCTTTTTATCACAGTACAAGAAATAAGCCCTCGACAACTTAACCAGCAGAAAAATATTTTTTTGAAAAATCCCTAAGCCCCGGGGTCACAATTTCAGCAAAAATATGATTTTCAGCAATTCACTCAAAAATGGTGCAAAAAGGTTGCAAATGCTCCCCTGAGAGCTTTGGCGGTCGAAACAGAAGTCTTTTTATCACAGGACAAGAAATCAGCCCTTGAAATCTTAACCGGCAGAAAAAGATTTTTTTAAAAAATCCCTAAGCCCCGGGGTCACAATTTCAGCAAAAATCTGATTTTCGGCAATTCACTCAAAAATGGTGCCAAATGGTTGCAAATGCTCCCCTGAAAGCTTTGGCGGTCGAAATAGAAGTCTTTTTATCACAGGACAAGAAATCAGCCCTTGAAATCTTAACAAGGCAGAAAAAGATTTTTTTGAAAAAATCCCTAATTTTGAAAAAATCCCTAATTTCAGCAAAAATATGATTTTTGGCTATTCACTCAAAAATGGTGCCAAACGGTTGCAAATGCTCCCCTGAAAGTTTTGGCGGTCGGAATAGAAGTCTTTTTATCACAGGACAAGAAATCAGCGCTCGAAAACTTAACCCGCATAAAAAGATTTTTTTGAAAAAACCCCTAAGCCCCGGGGTCACAATTTCAGCAAAAATATGATTTTCGGCCATTGACTCAAAAATGGTGCCAAGCGGTTGCAAATGCTCCCCTGAAAGGTTTGGCGGTCGAAACAGATGGTTTTTTATCACAGGAAAAGAAATCCAGGAAAAGAAATCCAGCCTCGAGAACGTTACTGGCGGGAAAATATTTTTTTGTAAAATCCCTAAGCCCCGGGGTCACAATTTCAGCAAAAATATGATTTTCCTCCATTGATTCAAAAATGGTGCCAAGCGATTGCAAATGCTCCCCTGAAAGGTTTGGCGGTCGAAACAGATGGCTTTTTATCACAGGACAAGAAATCAGCCCTCGAAAACTTAACCCGCAGAAAAAGATTTTTTTGAAAAAATCCCTAAGCCCCGGGGTCATAATTTCAGCAAAAATATGATTTTCGGCCATTGACTCAAAAATGGTGCCAAGCGGTTGCAAGTGCTCCCCTGAAAGGTTTGGCGGTCGAAACAGATGGCTTTTTATCACAGGAAAAGAAATCCAGCCTCGAGAACGTTACTGGCGGGAAAATATTTTTTTGTAAAATCCCTAAGCCCCGGGGTCACAATTTCACCAAAAATATGATTTTCAGCAATTCAATCAAAAATGGTGCCAAATGGTTGCAAATGCTCCCCTGAAAGGTTTGGTGGTCAAAACAGAAGGCTTTTTATCACAGTACAAGAAATCAGCCCTTGAAATCTTAACCTGTAGAAAAAGATTTTTTTGAAAAAATCCCTAAGCCCCAGAGTCACAATTTCAGCAGAAATTTGATTTTTGGCAATTCACACAAAAATGGTGCCAAACGGTTTCAAATGATCCCCTGAAAGGTTTGGCGGTCGACACAGAAGGCTTTTTATCACAGGAAATGAAATCCAGCCTCGAGAACGTTACTGACGGGAAAATTTTTTTTTGAAAAAGTCCTAAGCCCCGGGGTCACAATTTCAGCAAAAATCTGATTTTCGGCAATTCAGTAAAAAATGGTGCCAAACGGTTGCAAATGCTCCCCTGAAACCTTTGGCGGTCGAAACAGAAGGCTTTTAATCACAGGAAAAGAAATCCAGCCTCGAGAACGTTACTGACGTGAAAATATTTTTTTGAAAAAGTCCTAAGCCCCGGGGTCACAATTTCAGCAAAAATCTGATTTTCGGGAATTCACTCAAAAATGGTGCCAAATGGTTGCAAATGCTCCCCTGAAAGGTTTGGTGGTCGAAACAGAAGTCTTTTTATCACAGGACAAGAAATCAGCCCTTGAAATCTTAACCGGCAGAAACAGATTTTTTTGAAAAAATCCCTAAGCCCCGGGGTCACAATTTCACCAAAAATATGATTTTCGGCAATTGACTCAAAATTGGTGCCAAACGGTTGCAAATGCTCCCCTGAAAGGTTTGGCCGTCAAAACAGAAGGCTTTTAATCACAGGAAAAGAAATCCAGCCTCGAGAACGTTACTGACGTGAAAATATTTTTTTGTAAAATCCCTAAGCCCCGGGGTCACAATTTCAGCAAAAATCTGATTTTCGGCAATTCACTCAAAAATGGTGCCAAACGGTTGCAAATGCTCCCCTGAAATGTTTGGCGGTCAAAACAGAAGGCTTTTAATCACAGGAAAAGAAATCCAGCCTCGAGAACGTTACTGACGGGAAAATATTTTTTTGAAAAAGTCCTAAGCCCCGGGGTCACAATTTCAGAAAAAAAATCTGATTTTCGGCCATTGATTCAAAAATGGTGCCAAGCGGTTGCAAATGCTCCCCTGAAAGGTTTGGCGGTCGAAACAGAAGGCTTTTTATCACAGGAAACGAAATCCAGCCTCGAGAACGTTACTGACGGGAAAATTTTTTTTTGAAAAAGTCCTAAGCCCCGGGGTCAAAATTTCAGCAAAAATCTGATTTTCGCCAATTCAGTAAAAAATGGTGCCAAACGGTTGCAAATGCTCCCCTGAAAGCTTTGGCGGTCGAAACAGAAGGCTTTTAATCACAGGAAAAGAAATCCAGCCTCGAGAACGTTACTGACGTGAAAATATTTTTTTGAAAAAGTCCTAGGCCCTGGGGTCACAATTTCAGCAAAAATCTGATTTTCGGGAATTCACTCAAAAATGGTGCCAAATGGTTGCAAATGCTCCCCTGAAAGGTTTGGCGGTCGAAACAGAAGTCTTTTTATCACAGGACAAGAAATCAGCCCTTGAAATCTTAACCGGCAGAAACAGTTTTTTTTGAAAAAATCCCTAAGCCCCGGGGTCACAATTTCACCAAAAATATGATTTTCGGCAGTTGACTCAAAATTGGTGCCAAACGGTTGCAAATGCTCCCCTGAAAGGTTTGGCCGTCAAAACAGAAGGCTTTTAATCACAGGAAAAGAAATCCAGCCTCGAGAACGTTACTGACGGGAAAATATTTTTTTGAAAAAGTCCTAAGCCCCGGGGTCACAATTTCAGCAAAAATATGATTTTCGGCAATTCAGTAAAAAATGGTGCCAAACTGTTGCAAATGCTCCCCTGAAAGTTTTGGCGGTCGGAATAGAAGTCTTTTTATCACAGGACAAGAAATCAGCCCTCGAAAACTTAACCCGTAGAAAAAGATTTTTTTGAAAAAATCCCTAAGCCCCGGGGTCACAATTTCAGGAAAAATATGATTTTCGGCAATTGACTCAAAAATGGTGCCAAGCGGTTGCAAATGCTCCCCTGAAAGGTTTGGCGGTTGAAACAGATGGTTTTTTATCACAGGAAAAGAAATCCAGCCTCGAGAACGTTACTGGCGAGAAAATATTTTTTTGTAAAATCCCTAAGCCCCGGGGTCACAATTTCAGCAAAAATATGATTTTCGGCAATTCACTCAAAAATGGTGCCGAACGGTTGCAAATGCTCCCCTGAAAGGTTTGGCGGTCAAAACAGAAGGCTTTTAATCACAGGAAAAGAAATCCAGCCTCGAGAACGTTACTGACGTGAAAATATTTTTTTGAAAAAGTCCTAAGCCCCGGGGTCACAATTTCAGCAAAAATCTCATTTTCGGCAATTCACTCAAAAATGGTGCCAAATGGTTGCAAATGCTCCCCTGAAAGGTTTGGTGGTCGAAACAGAAGTCTTTTTATCACAGGACAAGAAATCAGCCCTTGAAATCTTAACCGGCAGAAACAGATTTTTTTGAAAAAATCCCTAAGCCCCGGGGTCACAATTTCACCAAAAATATGATTTTCGGCAATTCAGTAAAAAATGGTGCCAAATGGTTGCAAATGCTCCCCTGAAAGGTTTGGTGGTCAAAACAGAAGGCTTTTTATCACAGTACAAGAAATCAGCCCTTGAAATCTTAACCTGTAGAAAAAGATTTTTTTGAAAAAATCCCTAAGCCCCAGAGTCACAATTTCAGCAGAAATTTGATTTTTGGCAATTCACACAAAAATGGTGCCAAACGGTTTCAAATGATCCCCTGAAAGGTTTGGCGGTCGACACAGAAGGCTTTTTATCACAGGAAATGAAATCCAGCCTCGAGAACGTTACTGACGGGAAAATTTTTTTTTGAAAAAGTCCTAAGCCCCGGGGTCACAATTTCAGCAAAAATCTGATTTTCGGCAATTCAGTAAAAAATGGTGCCAAACGGTTGCAAATGCTCCCCTGAAACCTTTGGCGGTCGAAACAGAAGGCTTTTAATCACAGGAAAAGAAATCCAGCCTCGAGAACGTTACTGACGTGAAAATATTTTTTTGAAAAAGTCCTAAGCCCCGGGGTCACAATTTCAGCAAAAATCTGATTTTCGGGAATTCACTCAAAAATGGTGCCAAATGGTTGCAAATGCTCCCCTGAAAGGTTTGGTGGTCGAAACAGAAGTCTTTTTATCACAGGACAAGAAATCAGCCCTTGAAATCTTAACCGGCAGAAACAGATTTTTTTGAAAAAATCCCTAAGCCCCGGGGTCACAATTTCACCAAAAATATGATTTTCGGCAATTGACTCAAAATTGGTGCCAAACGGTTGCAAATGCTCCCCTGAAAGGTTTGGCCGTCAAAACAGAAGGCTTTTAATCACAGGAAAAGAAATCCAGCCTCGAGAACGTTACTGACGTGAAAATATTTTTTTGTAAAATCCCTAAGCCCCGGGGTCACAATTTCAGCAAAAATCTGATTTTCGGCAATTCACTCAAAAATGGTGCCAAACGGTTGCAAATGCTCCCCTGAAATGTTTGGCGGTCAAAACAGAAGGCTTTTAATCACAGGAAAAGAAATCCAGCCTCGAGAACGTTACTGACGGGAAAATATTTTTTTGAAAAAGTCCTAAGCCCCGGGGTCACAATTTCAGAAAAAAAATCTGATTTTCGGCCATTGATTCAAAAATGGTGCCAAGCGGTTGCAAATGCTCCCCTGAAAGGTTTGGCGGTCGAAACAGAAGGCTTTTTATCACAGGAAACGAAATCCAGCCTCGAGAACGTTACTGACGGGAAAATTTTTTTTTGAAAAAGTCCTAAGCCCCGGGGTCAAAATTTCAGCAAAAATCTGATTTTCGCCAATTCAGTAAAAAATGGTGCCAAACGGTTGCAAATGCTCCCCTGAAAGCTTTGGCGGTCGAAACAGAAGGCTTTTAATCACAGGAAAAGAAATCCAGCCTCGAGAACGTTACTGACGTGAAAATATTTTTTTGAAAAAGTCCTAGGCCCTGGGGTCACAATTTCAGCAAAAATCTGATTTTCGGGAATTCACTCAAAAATGGTGCCAAATGGTTGCAAATGCTCCCCTGAAAGGTTTGGCGGTCGAAACAGAAGTCTTTTTATCACAGGACAAGAAATCAGCCCTTGAAATCTTAACCGGCAGAAACAGTTTTTTTTGAAAAAATCCCTAAGCCCCGGGGTCACAATTTCACCAAAAATATGATTTTCGGCAGTTGACTCAAAATTGGTGCCAAACGGTTGCAAATGCTCCCCTGAAAGGTTTGGCCGTCAAAACAGAAGGCTTTTAATCACAGGAAAAGAAATCCAGCCTCGAGAACGTTACTGACGGGAAAATATTTTTTTGAAAAAGTCCTAAGCCCCGGGGTCACAATTTCAGCAAAAATATGATTTTCGGCAATTCAGTAAAAAATGGTGCCAAACTGTTGCAAATGCTCCCCTGAAAGTTTTGGCGGTCGGAATAGAAGTCTTTTTATCACAGGACAAGAAATCAGCCCTCGAAAACTTAACCCGTAGAAAAAGATTTTTTTGAAAAAATCCCTAAGCCCCGGGGTCACAATTTCAGGAAAAATATGATTTTCGGCAATTGACTCAAAAATGGTGCCAAGCGGTTGCAAATGCTCCCCTGAAAGGTTTGGCGGTTGAAACAGATGGTTTTTTATCACAGGAAAAGAAATCCAGCCTCGAGAACGTTACTGGCGAGAAAATATTTTTTTGTAAAATCCCTAAGCCCCGGGGTCACAATTTCAGCAAAAATATGATTTTCGGCAATTCACTCAAAAATGGTGCCGAACGGTTGCAAATGCTCCCCTGAAAGGTTTGGCGGTCAAAACAGAAGGCTTTTAATCACAGGAAAAGAAATCCAGCCTCGAGAACGTTACTGACGTGAAAATATTTTTTTGAAAAAGTCCTAAGCCCCGGGGTCACAATTTCAGCAAAAATCTCATTTTCGGCAATTCACTCAAAAATGGTGCCAAATGGTTGCAAATGCTCCCCTGAAAGGTTTGGTGGTCGAAACAGAAGTCTTTTTATCACAGGACAAGAAATCAGCCCTTGAAATCTTAACCGGCAGAAACAGATTTTTTTGAAAAAATCCCTAAGCCCCGGGGTCACAATTTCACCAAAAATATGATTTTCGGCAATTCAGTAAAAAATGGTGCCAAACGGTTGCAAATGCTCCCCTGAAAGCTTTGGCGGTCGAAACAGAAGTCTTTTTATCACAGGACAAGAAATCAGCCCTTGAAATCTTAACCGGCAGAAAAAGATTTTTTTGAAAAAGCCCTAAGCCCCGGGGTCACAATTTCAGCAAAAATATGATTTTCGGCAATTCACTCAAAAATGGTGCCAAACGGTTGCAAATGCTCCCCTGAAAGCTTTGGCGGTCGAAACAGAAGTCTTTTTATCACAGGACAAGAAATCAGCCCTTGAAATCTTAACCGGCAGAAAAAGATTTTTTTGAAAAAGCCCTAAGCCCCGGGGTCACAATTTCAGCAAAAATATGATTTTCGGCAATTCACTCAAAAATGGTGCCAAACGGTTGCAAATGCTCCCCTGAAAGTTTTGGCGGTCGGAATAGAAGACTTTTTAACACAGGACAAGAAATCAGCCCTCGAAAACTTAACCCGCAGAAAAAGATTTTTTTGAAAAAATCCCTAAGCCCCGGGGTCACAATTTCAGTAAAAATATGATTTTCGGCAATTCACTCAAAAATGGTGCCAAACGGTTGCAAATGCTCCCCTGAGAACTTTGGCGGTCGAAACAGAAGTCTTTTTATCACAGGAGAAGAAATCAGCCCTCGAAAACTTAACCCGCAGAAAAAGATTTTGTTGAAAAAATCCCTAAGCCCCGGGGTCACAATTTCAGCAAAAAATATGATTTTGGGCAATTCACTCAAAAATGGTGCCAAGCGGTTGCAAATGCTCCCCTGAAATGTTTGGCAGTCAAAACGGAAGTCTTTTTATCACAGTACAAGAAATCAGCCCTCGACAACTTAACCAGCAGAAAAATATTTTTTTGAAAAATCCCTAAGCCCCGGGGTCACAATTTCAGCAAAAATATGATTTTCAGCAATTCACTCAAAAATGGTGCAAAAAGGTTGCAAATGCTCCCCTGAGAGCTTTGGCGGTCGAAACAGAAGTCTTTTTATCACAGGACAAGAAATCAGCCCTTGAAATCTTAACCGGCAGAAAAAGATTTTTTAAAAAAATCCCTAAGCCCCGGGGTCACAATTTCAGCAAAAATCTGATTTTCGGCAATTCACTCAAAAATGGTGCCAAACGGTTGCAAATGCTCCCCTGAGAGCTTTGGCGGTCGAAACAGAAGTCTTTTTATCACAGGAGAAGAAATCAGCCCTCGAAAACTTAACCCGCAGAAAAAGATTTTGTTGAAAAAATCCCTAAGCCCCGGGGTCACAATTTCAGCAAAAAATATGATTTTGGGCAATTCACTCAAAAATGGTGCCAAGCGGTTGCAAATGCTCCCCTGAAAGGTTTGGCGGTTGAAACAGATGGTTTTTTATCACAGGAAAAGAAATCCAGCCTCGAGAACGTTACTGGCGAGAAAATATTTTTTTGTAAAATCCCTAAGCCCCGGGGTCACAATTTCAGCAAAAATATGATTTTCGGCAATTCACTCAAAAATGGTGCCAAACGGTTGCAAATGCTCCCCTGAAAGGTTTGGCGGTCAAAACAGAAGTCTTTTTACCACAGGACAAGAAATCTGCCCTCGAAAAGTTAACCAGCAGAAAAAGATATTTTTGAAAAAATCCCTAAGCCCCGGGGTCACAATTTCAGCAAAAATATGATTTTCGGCCATTGACTCAAAAATGTTGCCAAGCGTTTGCAAATGCTCCCCTGAAAGGTTTGGCGGTCGAAACAGAAGGCTTTTAATCACAGGAAAAGAAATCCAGCCTCGAGAACGTTACTGACGTGAAAATATTTTTTTGAAAAACTCCTAAGCCCCGGGGTCACAATTTCAGCAAAAATCTCATTTTCGGCAATTCACTCAAAAATGGTGCCAAATGGTTGCAAATGCTCCCCTGAAAGGTTTGGCGGTCGAAACAGAAGGCTTTTTATAACAGGACAAGAAATCAGCCCTCGAAAACTTAACCCGCAGAAAAAGATTTTTTTGAAAAAATCCCTAAGCCCCGGGGTCACAATTTCAGCAAAAATATGATTTTCGGCAATTCAGTAAAAAATGGTGCCAAACGGTTGCAAATGCTCCCCTGAAAGCTTTGGCGGTCGAAACAGAAGTCTTTTTATCACAGGACAAGAAATCAGCCCTTGAAATCTTAACCGGCAGAAAAAGATTTTTTTGAAAAAGCCCTAAGCCCCGGGGTCACAATTTCAGGAAAAATATGATTTTCGGCAATTCACTCAAAAATGGTGCCAAACTGTTGCAAATGCTCCCCTGAAAGGTTTGGCGGTTGAAACAGACGGATTTTAATCACAGGAAAAGAAATCCAGCCTCGAGAACGTTACTGACGGGAAAATATTTTTTTGAAAAAGTCCTAAGCCCCGGGGTCACAATTTCAGAAAAAAATCTGATTTTCGGCAATTCAGTAAAAAATGGTGCCAAACTGTTGCAAATGCTCCCCTGCAAGGTTTGGCTGTCAAAACAGAAGGCTTTTTATCTCAGGAAAAGAAATCAGCCCTTGAAATCTTAACCGGCAGAAAAAGATTTTTTAAAAAAATCCCTAAGCCCCGGGGTCACAATTTCAGCAAAAATCTGATTTTCGGCCATTGACTCAAAAATGGTGCCAAGCGGTTGCAAATGCTCCCCTGAAAGGTTTGGCGGTCGAAACAGATGGCTTTTTATCACAGGAAAAGAAATCCAGCCTCGAGAACGTTACTGGCGGGAAAATATTTTTTTGTAAAATCCCTAAGCCCCGGGGTCACAATTTCACCAAAAATATGATTTTCAGCAATTCAATCAAAAATGGTGCCAAATGGTTGCAAATGCTCCCCTGAAAGGTTTGGTGGTCAAAACAGAAGGCTTTTTATCACAGTACAAGAAATCAGCCCTTGAAATCTTAACCTGTAGAAAAAGATTTTTTTGAAAAAATCCCTAAGCCCCAGAGTCACAATTTCAGCAAAAATTTGATTTTTGGCAATTCACACAAAAATGGTGCCAAACGGTTTCAAATGATCCCCTGAAAGGTTTGGCGGTCGACACAGAAGGCTTTTTATCACAGGAAACGAAATCCAGCCTCGAGAACGTTACTGACGGGAAAATTTTTTTTTGAAAAAGTCCTAAGCCCCGGGGTCACAATTTCAGCAAAAATCTGATTTTCGTCCATTGATTCAAAAATGGTGCCAAGCGGTTGCAAATGCTCCCCTGAAACCTTTGGCGGTCGAAACAGAAGGCTTTTAATCACAGGAAAAGAAATCCAGCCTCGAGAACGTTACTGACGTGAAAATATTTTTTTGAAAAAGTCCTAAGCCCCGGGGTCACAATTTCAGCAAAAATCTGATTTTCGGGAATTCACTCAAAAATGGTGCCAAATGGTTGCAAATGCTCCCCTGAAAGGTTTGGTGGTCGAAACAGAAGTCTTTTTATCACAGGACAAGAAATCAGCCCTTGAAATCTTAACCGGCAGAAACAGATTTTTTTGAAAAAATCCCTAAGCCCCGGGGTCACAATTTCACCAAAAATATGATTTTCGGCAATTGACTCAAAAATGGTGCCAAACGGTTGCAAATGCTCCCCTGAAAGCTTTGGCCGTCAAAACAGAAGGCTTTTAATCACAGGAAAAGAAATCCAGCCTCGAGAACGTTACTGACGTGAAAATATTTTTTTGTAAAATCCCTAAGCCCCGGGGTCACAATTTCAGCAAAAATCTGATTTTCGGCAATTCACTCAAAAATGGTGCCAAACGGTTGCAAATGCTCCCCTGAAATGTTTGGCGGTCAAAACAGAAGGCTTTTAATCACAGGAAAAGAAATCCAGCCTCGAGAACGTTACTGACGGGAAAATATTTTTTTGAAAAAGTCCTAAGCCCCGGGGTCACAATTTCAGAAAAAAAATCTGATTTTCGGCCATTGATTCAAAAATGGTGCCAAGCGGTTGCAAATGCTCCCCTGAAAGGTTTGGCGGTCGAAACAGAAGGCTTTTTATCACAGGAAACGAAATCCAGCCTCGAGAACGTTACTGACGGGAAAATTTTTTTTTGAAAAAGTCCTAAGCCCCGGGGTCACAATTTCAGCAAAAATCTGATTTTCGCCAATTCAGTAAAAAATGGTGCCAAACGGTTGCAAATGCTCCCCTGAAAGCTTTGGCGGTCGAAACAGAAGGCTTTTAATCACAGGAAAAGAAATCCAGCCTCGAGAACGTTACTGACGTGAAAATATTTTTTTGAAAAAGTCCTAAGCCCTGGGGTCACAATTTCAGCAAAAATCTGATTTTCGGGAATTCACTCAAAAATGGTGCCAAATGGTTGCAAATGCTCCCCTGAAAGGTTTGGCGGTCGAAACAGAAGTCTTTTTATCACAGGACAAGAAATCAGCCCTTGAAATCTTAACCGGCAGAAACAGTTTTTTTTGAAAAAATCCCTAAGCCCCGGGGTCACAATTTCACCAAAAATATGATTTTCGGCAATTGACTCAAAATTGGTGCCAAACGGTTGCAAATGCTCCCCTGAAAGGTTTGGCCGTCAAAACAGAAGGCTTTTAATCACAGGAAAAGAAATCCAGCCTCGAGAACGTTACTGACGGGAAAATATTTTTTTGAAAAAGTCCTAAGCCCCGGGGTCACAATTTCAGCAAAAATATGATTTTCGGCAATTCAGTAAAAAATGGTGCCAAACTGTTGCAAATGCTCCCCTGAAAGTTTTGGCGGTCGGAATAGAAGTCTTTTTATCACAGGACAAGAAATCAGCCCTCGAAAACTTAACCCGCAGAAAAAGATTTTTTTGAAAAAATCCCTAAGCCCCGGGGTCACAATTTCAGGAAAAATATGATTTTCGGCCATTGACTCAAAAATGGTGCCAAGCGGTTGCAAATGCTCCCCTGAAAGGTTTGGCGGTTGAAACAGATGGTTTTTTATCACAGGAAAAGAAATCCAGCCTCGAGAACGTTACTGGCGAGAAAATATTTTTTTGTAAAATCCCTAAGCCCCGGGGTCACAATTTCAGCAAAAATATGATTTTCGGCAATTCACTCAAAAATGGTGCCAAACGGTTGCAAATGCTCCCCTGAAAGGTTTGGCGGTCAAAACAGAAGGCTTTTAATCACAGGAAAAGAAATCCAGCCTCGAGAACGTTACTGACGTGAAAATATTTTTTTGAAAAAGTCCTAAGCCCCGGGGTCACAATTTCAGCAAAAATCTCATTTTCGGCAATTCACTCAAAAATGGTGCCAAATGGTTGCAAATGCTCCCCTGAAAGGTTTGGTGGTCGAAACAGAAGTCTTTTTATCACAGGACAAGAAATCAGCCCTTGAAATCTTAACCGGCAGAAACAGATTTTTTTGAAAAAATCCCTAAGCCCCGGGGTCACAATTTCACCAAAAATATGATTTTCGGCAATTCACTCAAAAATGGTGCCAAACGGTTGCAAATGCTCCCCTGAAAGCTTTGGCGGTCGAAACAGAAGTCTTTTTATCACAGGACAAGAAATCAGCCCTTGAAATCTTAACCGGCAGAAAAAGATTTTTTTGAAAAAGCCCTAAGCCCCGGGGTCACAATTTCAGCAAAAATATGATTTTCGGCAATTCACTCAAAAATGGTGCCAAACGGTTGCAAATGCTCCCCTGAAAGTTTTGGCGGTCGGAATAGAAGACTTTTTAACACAGGACAAGAAATCAGCCCTCGAAAACTTAACCCGCAGAAAAAGATTTTTTTGAAAAAATCCCTAAGCCCCGGGGTCACAATTTCAGTAAAAATATGATTTTCGGCAATTCACTCAAAAATGGTGCCAAACGGTTGCAAATGCTCCCCTGAGAACTTTGGCGGTCGAAACAGAAGTCTTTTTATCACAGGAGAAGAAATCAGCCCTCGAAAACTTAACCCGCAGAAAAAGATTTTGTTGAAAAAATCCCTAAGCCCCGGGGTCACAATTTCAGCAAAAAATATGATTTTGGGCAATTCACTCAAAAATGGTGCCAAGCGGTTGCAAATGCTCCCCTGAAATGTTTGGCAGTCAAAACGGAAGTCTTTTTATCACAGTACAAGAAATCAGCCCTCGACAACTTAACCAGCAGAAAAATATTTTTTTGAAAAATCCCTAAGCCCCGGGGTCACAATTTCAGCAAAAATATGATTTTCAGCAATTCACTCAAAAATGGTGCAAAAAGGTTGCAAATGCTCCCCTGAGAGCTTTGGCGGTCGAAACAGAAGTCTTTTTATCACAGGACAAGAAATCAGCCCTTGAAATCTTAACCGGCAGAAAAAGATTTTTTAAAAAAATCCCTAAGCCCCGGGGTCACAATTTCAGCAAAAATCTGATTTTCGGCAATTCACTCAAAAATGGTGCCAAACGGTTGCAAATGCTCCCCTGAGAGCTTTGGCGGTCGAAACAGAAGTCTTTTTATCACAGGAGAAGAAATCAGCCCTCGAAAACTTAACCCGCAGAAAAAGATTTTGTTGAAAAAATCCCTAAGCCCCGGGGTCACAATTTCAGCAAAAAATATGATTTTGGGCAATTCACTCAAAAATGGTGCCAAGCGGTTGCAAATGCTCCCCTGAAAGGTTTGGTGGTCGAAACAGAAGTCTTTTTATCACAGGACAAGAAATCAGCCCTTGAAATCTTAACCGGCAGAAACAGATTTTTTTGAAAAAATCCCTAAGCCCCGGGGTCACAATTTCACCAAAAATATGATTTTCGGCAATTCAGTAAAAAATGGTGCCAAACGGTTGCAAATGCTCCCCTGAAAGCTTTGGCGGTCGAAACAGAAGTCTTTTTATCACAGGACAAGAAATCAGCCCTTGAAATCTTAACCGGCAGAAAAAGATTTTTTTGAAAAAGCCCTAAGCCCCGGGGTCACAATTTCAGCAAAAATATGATTTTCGGCAATTCACTCAAAAATGGTGCCAAACGGTTGCAAATGCTCCCCTGAAAGCTTTGGCGGTCGAAACAGAAGTCTTTTTATCACAGGACAAGAAATCAGCCCTTGAAATCTTAACCGGCAGAAAAAGATTTTTTTGAAAAAGCCCTAAGCCCCGGGGTCACAATTTCAGCAAAAATATGATTTTCGGCAATTCACTCAAAAATGGTGCCAAACGGTTGCAAATGCTCCCCTGAGAGTTTTGGCGGTCGGAATAGAAGACTTTTTAACACAGGACAAGAAATCAGCCCTCGAAAACTTAACCCGCAGAAAAAGATTTTTTTGAAAAAATCCCTAAGCCCCGGGGTCACAATTTCAGTAAAAATATGATTTTCGGCAATTCACTCAAAAATGGTGCCAAACGGTTGCAAATGCTCCCCTGAGAACTTTGGCGGTCGAAACAGAAGTCTTTTTATCACAGGAGAAGAAATCAGCCCTCGAAAACTTAACCCGCAGAAAAAGATTTTGTTGAAAAAATCCCTAAGCCCCGGGGTCACAATTTCAGCAAAAAATATGATTTTGGGCAATTCACTCAAAAATGGTGCCAAGCGGTTGCAAATGCTCCCCTGAAATGTTTGGCAGTCAAAACGGAAGTCTTTTTATCACAGTACAAGAAATCAGCCCTCGACAACTTAACCAGCAGAAAAATATTTTTTTGAAAAATCCCTAAGCCCCGGGGTCACAATTTCAGCAAAAATATGATTTTCAGCAATTCACTCAAAAATGGTGCAAAAAGGTTGCAAATGCTCCCCTGAGAGCTTTGGCGGTCGAAACAGAAGTCTTTTTATCACAGGACAAGAAATCAGCCCTTGAAATCTTAACCGGCAGAAAAAGATTTTTTAAAAAAATCCCTAAGCCCCGGGGTCACAATTTCAGCAAAAATCTGATTTTCGGCAATTCACTCAAAAATGGTGCCAAACGGTTGCAAATGCTCCCCTGAGAGCTTTGGCGGTCGAAACAGAAGTCTTTTTATCACAGGAGAAGAAATCAGCCCTCGAAAACTTAACCCGCAGAAAAAGATTTTGTTGAAAAAATCCCTAAGCCCCGGGGTCACAATTTCAGCAAAAAATATGATTTTGGGCAATTCACTCAAAAATGGTGCCAAGCGGTTGCAAATGCTCCCCTGAAATGTTTGGCAGTCAAAACGGAAGTCTTTTTATAACAGTACAAGAAATCAGCCCTCGACAACTTAACCAGCAGAAAAATATTTTTTTGAAAAATCCCTAAGCCCCGGGGTCACAATTTCAGCAAAAATATGATTTTCAGCAATTCACTCAAAAATGGTGCAAAAAGGTTGCAAATGCTCCCCTGAGAGCTTTGGCGGTCGAAACAGAAGTCTTTTTATCACAGGACAAGAAATCAGCCCTTGAAATCTTAACCGGCAGAAAAAGATTTTTTTAAAAAATCCCTAAGCCCCGGGGTCACAATTTCAGCAAAAATATGATTTTTGGCTATTCACTCAAAAATGGTGCCAAACGGTTGCAAATGCTCCCCTGAAAGTTTTGGCGGTCGGAATAGAAGTCTTTTTATCACAGGACAAGAAATCAGCCCTTGAAATCTTAACCGGCAGAAAAAGATTTTTTTGAAAAAATCCCTAAGCCCCGGGGTCACAATTTCAGCAAAAATATGATTTTCGGCCATTGATTCAAAAATGGTGCCAAGCGGTTGCAAATGCTCCCCTGAAAGGTTTGGCGGTCGAAACAGAAGGCTTTTTATCACAGGAAACGAAATCCAGCCTCGAGAACGTTACTGACGGGAAAAATTTTTTTTGAAAAAGTCCTAAGCCCCGGGGTCACAATTTCAGCAAAAATCTGATTTTCGCCAATTCAGTAAAAAATGGTGCCAAACGGTTGCAAATGCTCCCCTGAAAGCTTTGGCGGTCGAAACAGAAGGCTTTTTATCACAGTACAAGAAATCAGCCCTTGAAATCTTAACCTGTAGAAAAAGATTTTTTTGAAAAAATCCCTAAGCCCCAGAGTCACAATTTCAGCAAAAATTTGATTTTTGGCAATTCACACAAAAATGGTGCCAAACGGTTTCAAATGATCCCCTGAAAGGTTTGGCGGTCGACACAGAAGGCTTTTTATCACAGGAAACGAAATCCAGCCTCGAGAACGTTACTGACGGGAAAATTTTTTTTTGAAAAAGTCCTAAGCCCCGGGGTCACAATTTCAGCAAAAATCTGATTTTCGCCAATTCAGTAAAAAATGGTGCCAAACGGTTGCAAATGCTCCCCTGAAAGCTTTGGCGGTCGAAACAGAAGGCTTTTAATCACAGGAAAAGAAATCCAGCCTCGAGAACGTTACTGACGTGAAAATATTTTTTTGAAAAAGTCCTAAGCCCTGGGGTCACAATTTCAGCAAAAATCTGATTTTCGGGAATTCACTCAAAAATGGTGCCAAATGGTTGCAAATGCTCCCCTGAAAGGTTTGGCGGTCGAAACAGAAGTCTTTTTATCACAGGACAAGAAATCAGCCCTTGAAATCTTAACCGGCAGAAACAGTTTTTTTTGAAAAAATCCCTAAGCCCCGGGGTCACAATTTCACCAAAAATATGATTTTCGGCAATTGACTCAAAATTGGTGCCAAACGGTTGCAAATGCTCCCCTGAAAGGTTTGGCCGTCAAAACAGAAGGCTTTTAATCACAGGAAAAGAAATCCAGCCTCGAGAACGTTACTGACGGGAAAATATTTTTTTGAAAAAGTCCTAAGCCCCGGGGTCACAATTTCAGCAAAAATATGATTTTCGGCAATTCAGTAAAAAAATGGTGCCAAACTGTTGCAAATGCTCCCCTTAAAGTTTTGGCGGTCTGAATAGAAGTCTTTTTATCACAGGACAAGAAATCAGCCCTCGAAAACTTAACCCGCAGAAAAAGATTTTTTTGAAAAAATCCCTAAGCCCCGGGGTCACAATTTCAGGAAAAATATGATTTTCGGCCATTGACTCAAAAATGGTGCCAAGCGGTTGCAAATGCTCCCCTGAAAGGTTTGGCGGTTGAAACAGATGGTTTTTTATCACAGGAAAAGAAATCCAGCCTCGAGAACGTTACTGGCGAGAAAATATTTTTTTGTAAAATCCCTAAGCCCCGGGGTCACAATTTCAGCAAAAATATGATTTTCGGCAATTCACTCAAAAATGGTGCCAAACGGTTGCAAATGCTCCCCTGAAAGGTTTGGCGGTCAAAACAGAAGGCTTTTAATCACAGGAAAAGAAATCCAGCCTCGAGAACGTTACTGACGTGAAAATATTTTTTTGAAAAAGTCCTAAGCCCCGGGGTCACAATTTCAGCAAAAATCTCATTTTCGGCAATTCACTCAAAAATGGTGCCAAATGGTTGCAAATGCTCCCCTGAAAGGTTTGGTGGTCGAAACAGAAGTCTTTTTATCACAGGACAAGAAATCAGCCCTTGAAATCTTAACCGGCAGAAACAGATTTTTTTGAAAAAATCCCTAAGCCCCGGGGTCACAATTTCACCAAAAATATGATTTTCGGCAATTCAGTAAAAAATGGTGCCAAACGGTTGCAAATGCTCCCCTGAAAGCTTTGGCGGTCGAAACAGAAGTCTTTTTATCACAGGACAAGAAATCAGCCCTTGAAATCTTAACCGGCAGAAAAAGATTTTTTTGAAAAAGCCCTAAGCCCCGGGGTCACAATTTCAGCAAAAATATGATTTTCGGCAATTCACTCAAAAATGGTGCCAAACGGTTGCAAATGCTCCCCTGAAAGTTTTGGCGGTCGGAATAGAAGTCTTTTTATCACAGGACAAGAAATCAGCCCTCGAAAACTTAACCCGCAGAAAAAGATTTTTTTGAAAAAATCCCTAAGCCCCGGGGTCACAATTTCAGTAAAAATATGATTTTCGGCAATTCACTCAAAAATGGTGCCAAACGGTTGCAAATGCTCCCCTGAGAACTTTGGCGGTCGAAACAGAAGTCTTTTTATCACAGGAGAAGAAATCAGCCCTCGAAAACTTAACCCGCAGAAAAAGATTTTGTTGAAAAAATCCCTAAGCCCCGGGGTCACAATTTCAGCAAAAAATATGATTTTGGGCAATTCACTCAAAAATGGTGCCAAGCGGTTGCAAATGCTCCCCTGAAATGTTTGGCAGTCAAAACGGAAGTCTTTTTATCACAGTACAAGAAATCAGCCCTCGACAACTTAACCAGCAGAAAAATATTTTTTTGAAAAATCCCTAAGCCCCGGGGTCACAATTTCAGCAAAAATATGATTTTCAGCAATTCACTCAAAAATGGTGCAAAAAGGTTGCAAATGCTCCCCTGAGAGCTTTGGCGGTCGAAACAGAAGTCTTTTTATCACAGGACAAGAAATCAGCCCTTGAAATCTTAACCGGCAGAAAAAGATTTTTTTAAAAAATCCCTAAGCCCCGGGGTCACAATTTCAGCAAAAATATGATTTTTGGCTATTCACTCAAAAATGGTGCCAAACGGTTGCAAATGCTCCCCTGAAAGTTTTGGCGGTCGGAATAGAAGTCTTTTTATCACAGGACAAGAAATCAGCCCTTGAAATCTTAACCGGCAGAAAAAGATATTTTTGAAAAAATCCCTAAGCCCCGGGGTCACAATTTCAGCAAAAATATGATTTTTGGCTATTCACTCAAAAATGGTGCCAAACGGTTGCAAATGCTCCCCTGAAAGTTTTGGCGGTCGGAATAGAAGTCTTTTTATCACAGGACAAGAAATCAGCCCTCGAAAACTTAACCGGCAGAAAAAGATTTTTTTGAATAAATCCCTAAGTCCCGGGGTCACAATTTCAGCAAAAATATGATTTTCGGCCATTGATTCAAAAATGGTGCCAAGCGGTTGCAAATGCTCCCCTGAAAGGTTTGGCGGTCGAAACAGAAGGCTTTTTATCACAGGAAACGAAATCCAGCCTCGAGAACGTTACTGACGGGAAAAATTTTTTTTGAAAAAGTCCTAAGCCCCGGGGTCACAATTTCAGCAAAAATCTGATTTTCGCCAATTCAGTAAAAAATGGTGCCAAACGGTTGCAAATGCTCCCCTGAAAGCTTTGGCGGTCGAAACAGAAGGCTTTTTATCACAGTACAAGAAATCAGCCCTTGAAATCTTAACCGGTAGAAAAAGATTTTTTTGAAAAAATCCCTAAGCCCCAGAGTCACAATTTCAGCAAAAATTTGATTTTTGGCAATTCACACAAAAATGGTGCCAAACGGTTTCAAATGATCCCCTGAAAGGTTTGGCGGTCGAAACAGAAGGCTTTTTATCACAGGAAACGAAATCCAGCCTCGAGAACGTTACTGACGGGAAAAAATTTTTTTGAAAAAGTCCTAAGCCCCGGGGTCACAATTTCAGCAAAAATCTGATTTTCGCCAATTCAGTAAAAAATGGTGCCAAACGGTTGCAAATGCTCCCCTGAAAGCTTTGTTGGTCGAAACAGAAGTCTTTTTATCACAGGACAAGAAATCAGCCCTCGAAATCTTAACCGGCAGAAAAAGATTTTTTTAAAAAAATCCCTAAGACCCGGGGTCACAATTTCACCAAAAATATGATTTTCGGCCATTGATTCAAAAATGGTGCCAAGCGGTTGCAAATGCTCCCCTGAAAGGTTTGGCGGTCGAAACAGAAGGCTTTTTATCACAGGAAAAGAAATCCAGCCTCGAGAACGTTACTGACGGGAAAATATTTTTTTTGAAAAAGTCCTAAGCCCCGGGGTCACAATTTCAGAAAAAATCTGATTTTCGGCCATTGATTCAAAAATGGTGCCAAGCGGTTGCAAATGCTCCCCTGAAAGGTTTGGCGGTCGAAACAGAAGGCTTTTTATCACAGGAAACGAAATCCAGCCTCGAGAACGTTACTGACGGGAAAATATTTTTTTGAAAAAGTCCTAAGCCCCGGGGTCACAATTTCAGCAAAAATCTGATTTTCGCCAATTCAGTAAAAAATGGTGCCAAACGGTTGCAAATGCTCCCCTGAAAGCTTTGGCGGTCGAAACAGAAGGCTTTTTATCACAGGAAAAGAAATCCAGCCTCGAGAACGTTACTGACGTGAAAATATTTTTTTGAAAAAGTCCTAAGCCCCGGGGTCAGAATTTCAGCAAAAATCTGATTTTCGGCAATTCACTCAAAAATGGTGCCAAATGGTTGCAAATGCTCCCCTGAAAGTTTTGGCGGTCGGAATAGAAGTCTTTTTATCACAGGACAAGAAATCAGCCCTCGAAAACTTAACCCGCAGAAAAAGATTTTTTTGAAAAAATCCCTAAGCCCCGGGGTCACAATTTCAGTAAAAATATGATTTTCGGCAATTCACTCAAAAATGGTGCCAAACGGTTGCAAATGCTCCCCTGAGAACTTTGGCGGTCGAAACAGAAGTCTTTTTATCACAGGAGAAGAAATCAGCCCTCGAAAACTTAACCCGCAGAAGAAGATTTTGTTGAAAAAATCCCTAAGCCCCGTGGTCACAATTTCAGCAAAAAATATGATTTTGGGCAATTCACTCAAAAATGGTGCCAAGCGGTTGCAAATGCTCCCCTGAAATGTTTGGCAGTCAAAACGGAAGTCTTTTTATCACAGTACAAGAAATCAGCCCTCGACAACTTAACCAGCAGAAAAATATTTTTTTGAAAAATCCCTAAGCCCCGGGGTCACAATTTCAGCAAAAATATGATTTTCAGCAATTCACTCAAAAATGGTGCAAAAAGGTTGCAAATGCTCCCCTGAGAGCTTTGGCGGTTGAAACAGAAGTCTTTTTATCACAGGACAAGAAATCAGCCCTTGAAATCTTAACTGGCAGAAAAAGATTTTTTTAAAAAATCCCTAAGCCCCGGGGTCACAATTTCAGCAAAAATCTGATTTTCGGCAATTCACTCAAAAATGGTGCCAAACGGTTGCAAATGCTCCCCTGAGAGCTTTGGCGGTCGAAACAGAAGTCTTTTTATCACAGGAGAAGAAATCAGCCCTCGAAAACTTAACCCGCAGAAAAAGATTTTGTTGAAAAAATCCCTAAGCCCCGGGGTCACAATTTCAGCAAAAAATATGATTTTGGGCAATTCACTCAAAAATGGTGCCAAGCGGTTGCAAATGCTCCCCTGAAATGTTTGGCAGTCAAAACGGAAGTCTTTTTATCACAGTACAAGAAATCAGCCCTCGACAACTTAACCAGCAGAAAAATATTTTTTTGAAAAATCCCTAAGCCCCGGGGTCACAATTTCAGCAAAAATATGATTTTCAGCAATTCACTCAAAAATGGTGCAAAAAGGTTGCAAATGCTCCCCTGAGAGCTTTGGCGGTCGAAACAGAAGTCTTTTTATCACAGGACAAGAAATCAGCCCTTGAAATCTTAACCGGCAGAAAAAGATTTTTTTAAAAAATCCCTAAGCCCCGGGGTCACAATTTCAGCAAAAATATGATTTTTGGCTATTCACTCAAAAATGGTGCCAAACGGTTGCAAATGCTCCCCTGAAAGTTTTGGCGGTCGGAATAGAAGTCTTTTTATCACAGGACAAGAAATCAGCCCTCGAAAACTTAACCGGCAGAAAAAGATTTTTTTGAATAAATCCCTAAGCCCCGGGGTCACAATTTCAGCAAAAATATGATTTTCGGCCATTGACTTAAAAATGGTGCCAAGCTGTTGCAAATGCTCCCCTGAAAGGTTTGGCGTTCGAAACAGATGGTTTTTTATAACAGGAAAAGAAATCCAGCCTCGAGAACGTTACTGGCGGGAAAATATTTTTTTGTAAAATCCCTAAGCCCCGGGGTCACAATTTCAGCAAAAATATGATTTTCGGCAATTCACTCAAAAATGGTGCCAAACGGTTGCAAATGCTCGCCTGAAAGGTTTGGCCGTCAAAACAGACGGCTTTTTATCACAGTACAAGAAATCAGCCCTTGAAATCTTAACCGGTAGAAAAAAATGGTGCCAAATGGTTTCAAATGATCCCCTGAAAGGTTTGGCGGTCGAAGCAGAAGGCTTTTTATCACAGGAAACGAAATCCAGCCTCGAGAACGTTACTGACGGGAAAAAATTTTTTTGAAAAAGTCCTAAGCCCCGGGGTCACAATTTCAGCAAAAATCTGATTTTCGCCAATTCAGTAAAAAATGGTGCCAAACGGTTGCAAATGCTCCCCTGAAAGCTTTGTTGGTCGAAACAGAAGTCTTTTTATCACAGGACAAGAAATCAGCCCTTGAAATCTTAACCGGCAGAAAAAGATTTTTTTAAAAAAATCCCTAAGCCCCGGGGTCACAATTTCAGCAAAAATATGATTTTCGGCCATTGATTCAAAAATGGTGCCAAGCGGTTGCAAATGCTCCCCTGAAAGGTTTGGCGGTCGAAACAGAAGGCTTTTTATCACAGGAAACGAAATCCAGCCTCGAGAACGTTACTGGCGGGAAAATATTTTTTTGTAAAATCCCTAAGCCCCGGGGTCACAATTTCAGCAAAAATATGATTTTCGGCAATTCACTCAAAAATGGTGCCAAACGGTTGCAAATGCTCGCCTGAAAGGTTTGGCCGTCAAAACAGACGGCTTTTTATCACAGTACAAGAAATCAGCCCTTGAAATCTTAACCGGTAGAAAAAAATGGTGCCAAATGGTTTCAAATGATCCCCTGAAAGGTTTGGCGGTCGAAGCAGAAGGCTTTTTATCACAGGAAACGAAATCCAGCCTCGAGAACGTTACTGACGGGAAAAAATTTTTTTGAAAAAGTCCTAAGCCCCGGGGTCACAATTTCAGCAAAAATCTGATTTTCGCCAATTCAGTAAAAAATGGTGCCAAACGGTTGCAAATGCTCCCCTGAAAGCTTTGTTGGTCGAAACAGAAGTCTTTTTATCACAGGACAAGAAATCAGCCCTTGAAATCTTAACCGGCAGAAAAAGATTTTTTTAAAAAAATCCCTAAGCCCCGGGGTCACAATTTCACCAAAAATATGATTTTCGGCCATTGATTCAAAAATGGTGCCAAGCGGTTGCAAATGCTCCCCTGAAAGGTTTGGCGGTCGAAACAGAAGGCTTTTTATCACAGGAAACGAAATCCAGCCTCGAGAACGTTACTGACGGGAAAATATTTTTTTGAAAAAGTCCTAAGCCCCGGGGTCACAATTTCAGCAAAAATCTGATTTTCGCCAATTCAGTAAAAAAATGGTGCCAAACGGTTGCAAATGCTCCCCTGAAATGTTTGGCGGTCAAAACAGAAGGCTTTTAATCACAGGAAAAGAAATCCAGCCTCGAGAACGTTACTGACGGGAAAATATTTTTTTGAAAAAGTCCTAAGCCCCGGGGTCACAATTTCAGAAAAAATCTGATTTTCGGCCATTGATTCAAAAATGGTGCCAAGCGGTTGCAAATGCTCCCCTGAAAGGTTTGGCGGTCGAAACAGAAGGCTTTTTATCACAGGAAACGAAATCCAGCCTCGAGAACGTTACTGACGGGAAAATATTTTTTTGAAAAAGTCCTAAGCCCCGGGGTCACAATTTCAGAAAAAATCTGATTTTCGGCAATTCACTCCAAAATGGTGCCAAACGGTTGCAAATGCTCCCCTGAAATGTTTGGCGGTCAAAACAGAAGGCTTTTAATCACAGGAAAAGAAATCCAGCCTCGAGAACGTTACTGACGGGAAAATATTTTTTTGAAAAAGTCCTAAGCCCCGGGGTCACAATTTCAGAAAAAAACTGATTTTCGGCCATTGATTCAAAAATGGTGCCAAGCGGTTGCAAATGCTCCCCTGAAAGGTTTGGCGGTCGAAACAGAAGGCTTTTTATCACAGGAAACGAAATCCAGCCTCGAGAACGTTACTGACGTGAAAATATTTTTTTGAAAAAGTCCTAAGCCCCGGGGTCACAATTTCAGCAAAAATCTGATTTTCGCCAATTCAGTAAAAAATGGTGCCAAACGGTTGCAAATGCTCCCCTGAAAGCTTTGGCGGTCGAAACAGAAGTCTTTTTATCACAGGACAAGAAATCAGCCCTTGAAATCTTAACCGGCAGAAACAGATTTTTTTGAAAAAATCCCTAAGCCCCGGGGTCACAATTTCACCAAAAATATGATTTTCGGCAATTGACTCAAAAATGGTGCCAAACGGTTGCAAATGCTCCCCTGAAAGGTTTGGCCGTCAAAACAGAAGGCTTTTAATCACAGGACAAGAAATCAGCCCTCAAAATCTTAACCGGCAGAAAAAGATTTTTTTGAAAAAATCCCTAAGCCCCGGGGTCACAATTTCAGCAAAAATATGATTTTCGGCAATTGACTCAAAAATTGTGCCAAGCGGTTGCAAATGCTCCCCTGAATGGTTTGGCGGTCGAAACAGATGGCTTTTTATCACAGGAAAAGAAATCCAGCCTCGACAACGTTACAGGAGGGAAAATATTTTTTTGAAAAATCCCTAAGCCCCGGGGTCACAATTTCAGCAAAAATCTGATTTTTGGCAATTCACTCAAAAATGGTGCCAAGCGGTTGCAAATGCTCGCCTGAAAGGTTTGGCGGTCAAAACAGAAGGCTTTTTATCACAGGACAAGAAATTAGCCCTCGAAAACTTAAACGGCAGAAAAAGATTTTGTTGAAAAAATCCCTAAGCCCCGGGGTCACAATTTCAGCAAAAAATATGATTTTGGGCAATTCACTCAAAAATGGTGCCAAGCGGTTGCAAATGCTTCCCTGAAATGTTTGGCAGTCAAAACGGAAGTCTTTTTATCACAGTACAAGAAATCAGCCCTCGACAACTTAACCAGAAGAAAAATATTTTTTTGAAAAATCCCTAAGCCGGGGGGTCACAATTTCAGCAAAAATCTGATTTTCAGCAATTCACTCAAAAATTGTGCCAAACGGTTGCAAATGCTCCCCTGAAAGGTTTGGCGGTCAAAACAGAAGGCTTTTTATCACAGGACAAGAAATCAGCCCTTGAAATCTTAACCGGCAGAAAAAGATTTTTTTAAAAAATCCCAAAGCCCCGGGGTCACAATTTCAGCAAAAATCTGATTTTCGGCAATTCACTCAAAAATAGTGCCAAACGGTTGCAAATGCTCCCCTGAGAGCTTTGGCGGTCGAAACAGAAGTCTTTTTATCACAGGAGAAGAAATCAGCCCTCGAAAACTTAACCCGCAGAAAAAGATTTTGTTGAAAAAATCCCTAAGCCCCGGGGTCACAATTTCAGCAAAAAATATGATTTTGGGCAATTCACTCAAAAATGGTGCCAAGCGGTTGCAAATGCTCCCCTGAAATGTTTGGCAGTCAAAACGGAAGTCTTTTTATCACAGTACAAGAAATCAGCCCTCGACAACTTAACCAGCAGAAAAATATTTTTTTGAAAAATCCCTAAGCCCCGGGGTCACAATTTCAGCAAAAATATGATTTTCAGCAATTCACTCAAAAATGGTGCAAAAAGGTTGCAAATGCTCCCCTGAGAGCTTTGGCGGTCGAAACAGAAGTCTTTTTATCACAGGACAAGAAATCAGCCCTTGAAATCTTAACCGGCAGAAAAAGATTTTTTTAAAAAATCCCTAAGCCCCGGGGTCACAATTTCAGCAAAAATCTGATTTTCGGCAATTCACTCAAAAATGGTGCCAAACGGTTGCAAATGCTCCCCTGAAAGCTTTGGCGGTCGAAATAGAAGTCTTTTTATCACAGGACAAGAAATCAGCCCTTGAAATCTTAACCGGCAGAAAAAGATTTTTTTGAAAAAAATCCCTAAGCCCCGGGGTCACAATTTCAGCAAAAATATGATTTTTGGCTATTCACTCAAAAATGGTGCCAAACGGTTGCAAATGCTCCCCTGAAAGTTTTGGCGGTCGGAATAGAAGTCTTTTTATCACAGGACAAGAAATCAGCCCTCGAAAACTTAACCGGCAGAAAAAGATTTTTTTGAATAAATCCCTAAGCCCCGGGGTCACAATTTCAGCAAAAATATGATTTTCGGCCATTGACTTAAAAATGGTGCCAAGCTGTTGCAAATGCTCCCCTGAAAGGTTTGGCGTTCGAAACAGATGGTTTTTTATCACAGGAAAAGAAATCCAGCCTCGAGAACGTTACTGGCGGGAAAATATTTTTTTGTAAAATCCCTAAGCCCCGGGGTCACAATTTCAGCAAAAATATGATTTTCGGCAATTCACTCAAAAATGGTGCCAAACGGTTGCAAATGCTCGCCTGAAAGGTTTGGCCGTCAAAACAGACGGCTTTTTATCACAGTACAAGAAATCAGCCCTTGAAATCTTAACCGGTAGAAAAAAATGGTGCCAAACGGTTTCAAATGATCCCCTGAAAGGTTTGGCGGTCGAAGCAGAAGGCTTTTTATCACAGGAAACGAAATCCAGCCTCGAGAACGTTACTGACGGGAAAAAATTTTTTTGAAAAAGTCCTAAGCCCCGGGGTCACAATTTCAGCAAAAATCTGATTTTCGCCAATTCAGTAAAAAATGGTGCCAAACGGTTGCAAATGCTCCCCTGAAAGCTTTGTTGGTCGAAACAGAAGTCTTTTTATCACAGGACAAGAAATCAGCCCTTGAAATCTTAACCGGCAGAAAAAGATTTTTTTAAAAAAATCCCTAAGCCCCGGGGTCACAATTTCACCAAAAATATGATTTTCGGCCATTGATTCAAAAATGGTGCCAAGCGGTTGCAAATGCTCCCCTGAAAGGTTTGGCGGTCGAAACAGAAGGCTTTTTATCACAGGAAAAGAAATCCAGCCTCGAGAACGTTACTGACGGGAAAATATTTTTTTGAAAAAGTCCTAAGCCCCGGGGTCACAATTTCAGAAAAAATCTGATTTTCGTCCATTGATTCAAAAATGGTGCCAAGCGGTTGCAAATGCTCCCCTGAAAGGTTTGGCGGTCGAAACAGAAGGCTTTTTATCACAGGAAACGAAATCCAGCCTCGAGAACGTTACTGACGTGAAAATATTTTTTTGAAAAAGTCCTAAGCCCCGGGGTCACAATTTCAGCAAAAATCTGATTTTCGGCAATTCACTCAAAAATGGTGCCAAATGGTTGCAAATGCTCCCCTGAAAGGTTTGGCGGTCGAAACAGAAGTCTTTTTATCACAGGACAAGAAATCAGCCCTTGAAATCTTAACCGGCAGAAACAGATTTTTTTGAAAAAATCCCTAAGCCCCGGGGTCACAATTTCACCAAAAATATGATTTTCGGCAATTGACTCAAAAATGGTGCCAAACGGTTGCAAATGCTCCCCTGAAAGGTTTGGCCGTCAAAACAGAAGGCTTTTAATCACAGGACAAGAAATCAGCCCTTGAAATCTTAACCGGCAGAAAAAGATTTTTTTGAAAAAATCCCTAAGCCCCGGGATCACAATTTCAGCAAAAATCTGATTTTCGGCAATTGACTCAAAAATGGTGCCAAACGGTTGCAAATGCTCCCCTGAAAGTTTTGGCGGTCGGAATAGAAGTCTTTTTATCACAGGACAAGAAATCAGCCCTCGAAAACTTAACCCGCAGAAAAAGATTTTTTTGAAAAAATCCCTAAGCCCCGGGGTCACAATTTCAGCAAAAATATGATTTTCGGCAATTGACTCAAAAATTGTGCCAAGCGGTTGCAAATGCTCCCCTGAATGGTTTGGCGGTCGAAACAGATGGCTTTTTATCACAGGAAAAGAAATCCAGCCTCGACAACGTTACTGGAGGGAAAATATTTTTTTGAAAAATCCCTAAGCCCCGGGGTCACAATTTCAGCAAAAATCTGATTTTTGGCAATTCACTCAAAAATGGTGCCAAGCGGTTGCAAATGCTTCCCTGAAATGTTTGGCAGTCAAAACGGAAGTCTTTTTATCACAGTACAAGAAATCAGCCCTCGACAACTTAACCAGCAGAAAAATATTTTTTTGAAAAATCCCTAAGCCGGGGGGTCACAATTTCAGCAAAAATCTGATTTTCAGCAATTCACTCAAAAATTGTGCCAAACGGTTGCAAATGCTCCCCTGAAAGGTTTGGCGGTCAAAACAGAAGGCTTTTTATCACAGGAAAAGAAATCCAGCCTCGAGAACGTTACTGACGGGAAAATATTTTGTTGAAAAAGTCCTAAGCCCCGGGGTCACAATTTCAGCAAAAATCTCATTTTCGTCAATTCACTCAAAAATGGTGCCAAACTGTTGCAAATGCTCCCCTGAAAGTATTGGCGGTCAGAATAGAAGTCTTTTTATCACAGGACAAGAAATCAGCCCTCGAAAACTTAACCCGCAGAAAAAGATTTTTTTGAAAAAATCCCTAAGCCCCGGGGTCACAATTTCAGCAAAAATATGATTTTCGGCAATTCACTCAAAAATGGTGCCAAACGGTTGCAAATGCTCCCCTGAAATGTTTGGCGGTCAAAACAGAAGGCTTTTAATCACAGGAAAAGAAATCCAGCCTCGAGAACGTTACTGACGGGAAAATATTTTTTTGAAAAAGTCCTAAGCCCCGGGGTCACAATTTCAGAAAAAATCTGATTTTCAGCAATTCACTCAAAAATGGTGCAAAAAGGTTGCAAATGCTCCCCTGAGAGCTTTGGCGGTCGAAACAGAAGTCTTTTTATCACAGGACAAGAAATCAGCCCTCGAAAACTTAACCAGCAGAAAAAGATATTTTTGAAAAAATCCCTAAGCCCCGGGGTCACAATTTCAGCAAAAATATGATTTTCGGCCATTGATTCAAAAATGGTGCCAAGCGGTTGCAAATGCTCCCCTGAAAGGTTTGGCGGTCGAAACAGATGGCTTTTTATCACAGGACAAGAAATCAGCCCTCGAAAACTTAACCAGCAGAAAAAGATATTTTTGAAAAAATCCCTAAGCCCCGGGGTCACAATTTCAGCAAAAATATGATTTTCGGCCATTGACTCAAAAATGGTGCCAAGCGGTTGCAAATGCTCCCCTGAAAGGTTTGGCGGTCGAAAGAGATGGCTTTTTATCACAGGAAAAGAAATCCAGCCTCGAGAACGTTACTGGCGGGGGCCGCAGAAAGAATCTGAGATGGACCAATTTATCAAAACTAACGGATTACAAAAAATTTCCCAGGAAATGAGAACAATCCTGAATGTTAAAGTTTCACAGCAGGAAATCGAGAGTGCCATACAGAACCTCCTACTAGGCAAATCTCCAGGCCCTGATGGACTTACCTCCAAATATTATAAGGCTTTGAAGGACTATTTGATACAACCCTTGATGGAGGTATGTAACCAGATCATGGAGGGTAAGAAGGCACCAGAAACGTGGAAAGAAGCTTTCATCACATTGATTCCTAAAACAGAAACTGAAAAGACTCAACTTAAGAACTACCGTCCCATCTCACTCCTAAATGTGGATTACAAAATTTTTGCAGATATTTTGGCTAATAGATTTAAAAAAGTATTGAACGAAGTGATTCATAAAGATCAAGCAGGCTTTCTCCCGGGTAGGTATTTGTTTGACAACACGAGAAACATTATTGACATTTTGGAACTCTTACAAACAAATATTAACACTAGAGCGGTGTTAATTTTTATTGATGCGGAGAAAGCCTTTGACAACATTTCTTGGATGTTTATGAAGAAAAATTTGGAAGGGATGGGAGTGGGACGGGGGTTTGAAAATGGTATAGAAGCAATATATTCAGATCAAAAAGCTAAATTGATAGTAAACAATGTGGTGACAGAGGAATTCAATATTGAAAAAGGGACACGACAAGGGTGCCCTCTATCCCCATTATTGTTTATCTCGGTCCTGGAGGTGCTTTTGAACATGATTAGAAGGGGCATTGAGGTTGGAGTGAAACAATACAAATTGAAAGCATTTGCAGATGATTTGGTATTAACATTACAGGAGCCAGTTCCTAGCACAAAAAGAGTTTTGGATTTAATTTCTGATTATGGTCGGGTGGCGGGATTTAAGTTGAATAAGCAAAAGACTAAGGTCTTAGCAAAGAACCTAACGTCTACAGAAGCAGATGAGTTTTTGAAAGAGACAGGATTAAATGTGGTTAAAAAGGTAAAATACCTAGGGGTGTACCTGACTTCTAAAAACTTGAATTTGTTTAAGGACAACTATGAGAAATGTTGGTCAGAAATTAAAAGGGATTTGGAAATTTGGACAAGATTAAAACTTTCCTTGTTAGGCCGAATAGCAGCTATAAAGATGAATGTTTTGCCGAAAATGTTATTCTTGTTTCAGACCCTGCAGATTGTGGACAAAGTGGTATGTTTTGGAAAGTGGCAGAAGGATATCTCTAAGTTCGTTTGGCAGGGCAAAAAGCCCCGAATTAAGTTTAAAATACTAACAGATGCGAAAGAAAGGGGGGGATTTGCCCTGCCAGACTTGAGGTTATATTATGAATCTACAGCCTTCTGCTGGATGAAAGATTGGTTTTTGTTAGAGAATACCGATGTCCTAGATCTGGAAGGGTTTGATAACGCTTTTGGGTGGCATGCGTATTTGTGGTATGACAAGGTTAAAGTTCATAAAATGTTCAAAAACCATATTGTTAGAAGAGCAATTTTTATGGTCTGGACAAAATATAAAGACTTATTGGAGAGCAAAACACCAAGGTGGCTTTTACCGGCGGAGGCCAAGGCACGTAAGAGACTTAACATGGAGGCCTACTGGCCAAAATATTGGGAATTAATTGAAAAAGATGGTGACAATTGGAAGCTGCAGAGTTTTGAAAGTGTAAAAAGCAAGGTGCGAGACTGGTTGCATTATGCTCAAATTCGGGAAATTTTCAAAACAGATAAAAAGGTTGGGTTTCAGGTGGAAAAATCGAAATTAGAGACAGAATTGTTAGAACCTAAAGACAAATTACTTTCAAGAATGTATAACTTGCTGCTTAAATGGAATACACAGGATGAGACAGTCAAATCCGCCATGATAAAGTGGGCACAGGATATTGGACATAACATTATGTTTGAGGACTGGAAAAAGTTATGGACCACCGGACTGAAATTCACGGCATGTAGTGCCCTGAAAGAAAATATTATGAAAATGATATACCGGTGGTACATGACCCCAGTCAAGCTTGCTAAGATATATCACCTGTCTGACAATAAATGCTGGAAGTGTAAAGAGGCGGAAGGGACGTTCTTTCATCTCTGGTGGACATGTCCGAAAGTGAAGGCCTTTTGGGAAATGATCTATAATGAGTTAAAAAAGGTATTTAGATATACCTTGCCTAAGAAACCGGAGGCCTTCCTTCTGGGCATTGTAGACCAGAATGTGTTAAAGAAGGATAGAACTTTTTTTATGTATGCTACAACAGCAGCAAGAATTCTCATCGCAAAGTGTTGGAAGACACAAGATTTACCCACACTGGAGGAATGGCAGACGCAGTTGATGGACTATATGGAATTGGCGGAAATGACTGGCAGAATCCGAGACTTGGGAGAAGAAACAATGGAAGAGGACTGGAAAAAATTTAAGGACTATTTGCAAAAATATTATAAGTTGTATGAATGTTAAGAAAATGCACTTTTTAGGAAATATTAGCCGCAGCAATGGTAATCAGGTGAAATGAAAACTAAGGCACAAGAAGATAGAGGTGAAATTAAGAAAAATTTTTATTGCATTTTGTTTTAATCACAATACATAAGATCATGGTTATAATAATTTTGACTTTGGTAACATGATGAATTGAAAGATACAATAAGTAATGAAATAAGATAATAAATAGCTGAAGACTTTGTATTATGAACATTGGGTTACAAATATACTGAAATGGGTAATATGACAAAATGAAAGATACAATAAGTGATGAAATAAGATAACAAAATGCTGAAGTTGGTATTATAAATAATGCAGATTCGGGATGATGTGGGGAAGTCCAAAAGATTCTGTAAAAGAAATATGATTTATGAAACTCTTGTATTTTATTTTTTGTTCTTTTTCTTATTCTGTAAAATTAATAAAAATATTTTAAAAAAAAAGAGAACGTTACTGGCGGGAAAATATTTTTTTGTAAAATCCCTAAGCCCCGGGGTCACAATTTCAGCAAAAATATGATTTTCAGCAATTCAATCAAAAATGGTGCCAAATGGTTGCAAATGCTCCCCTGAAAGGTTTGGCGGTCAAAACAGAAGGCTTTTTATCACAGTACAAGAAATCAGCCCTTGAAATCTTAACCGGTAGAAAAAGATTTTTTTGAAAAAATCCCTAAGCCCCAGAGTCACAATTTCAGCAAAAATTTGATTTTTGGCAATTCACACAAAAATGGTGCCAAACGGTTTCAAATGATCCCCTGAAAGGTTTGGCGGTCGAAACAGAAGGCTTTTTATCACAGGAAACGAAATCCAGCCTCGAGAACGTTACTGACGGGAAAATATTTTTTTGAAAAAGTCCTAAGCCCCGGGGTCACAATTTCAGCAAAAATCTGATTTTCGCCAATTCAGTAAAAAATGGTGCCAAACGGTTGCAAATGCTCCCCTGAAAGCTTTGGCGGTCGAAACAGAAGTCTTTTTATCACAGGACAAGAAATCAGCCCTTGAAATCTTAACCGGCAGAAAAAGATTTTTTTAAAAAAATCCCTAAGCCCTGGGGTCACAATTTCTCCAAAAATATGATTTCCGGCAATTGACTCAAAAATGGTGCCAAACGGTTGCAAATGCTCCCCTGAAAGGTTTGGCCGTCAAAACAGAAGGCTTTTAATCACAGGACAAGAAATCAGCCCTTGAAATCTTAACCGGCAGAAAAAGATTTTTTTGTAAAATCCCTAAGCCCCGGGATCACAATTTCAGCAAAAATCTGATTTTTGGCTATTCATTCAAAAATGGTGCCAAACGGTTGCAAATGCTCCCCTGAAAGTTTTGGCGGTCGGAATAGAAGTCTTTTAATCACAGGACAAGAAATCAGCCCTTGAAATCTTAACCGGCAGAAAAAGATTTTTTTGAAAAATCCCTAAGCCCCGGGGTCACAATTTCAGCAAAAATCTGATTTTTGGCAATTCACTCCTAAATGGTGCCAAGCGGTTGCAAATGATCCCCTGAAAGGTTTGGCGGTCGAAACAGAAGGCTTTTTATCACAGGAAACGAAATCCAGCCTCGAGAACGTTACTGACGGGAAAATATTTTTTTGAAAAAGTCCTAAGCCCATGGGTCACAATTTCAGCAAAAATCTGATTTTCGCCAATTCAGTAAAAAATGGTGCCAAACGGTTGCAAATGCTCCCCTGAAAGCTTTGGCGGTCGAAACAGAAGTCTTTTTATCACAGGACAAGAAATCAGCCCTTGAAATCTTAACCGGCAGAAAAAGATTTTTTTAAAAAAATCCCTAAGCCCTGGGGTCACAATTTCACCAAAAATATGATTTCCGGCAATTGACTCAAAAATGGTGCCAAACGGTTGCAAATGCTCCCCTGAAAGGTTTGGCCGTCAAAACAGAAGGCTTTTAATCACAGGACAAGAAATCAGCCCTTGAAATCTTAACCGGCAGAAAAAGATTTTTTTGTAAAATCCCTAAGCCCCGGGATCACAATTTCAGCAAAAATCTGATTTTTGGCTATTCATTCAAAAATGGTGCCAAACGGTTGCAAATGCTCCCCTGAAAGTTTTGGCGGTCGGAATAGAAGTCTTTTAATCACAGGACAAGAAATCAGCCCTTGAAATCTTAACCGGCAGAAAAAGATTTTTTTGAAAAATCCCTAAGCCCCGGGGTCACAATTTCAGCAAAAATCTGATTTTTGGCAATTCACTCCTAAATGGTGCCAAGCGGTTGCAAATGCTCCCCTGAAAGGTTTGGCCGTCAAAACAGAAGGCTTTTAATCACAGGAAAAGAAATCCAGCCTCGAGAACGTTACTGACGGGAAAATATTTTTTTGAAAAAGTCCTATGCCCCGGGGTCACAATTTCAGCAAAAATCTGATTTTCGGCAATTCAGTAAAAAATGGTGCCAAACGGTTGCAAATGCTCCCCTGAAAGCTTTGGCGGTCGAAACAGAAGTCTTTTTATCACAGGACAAGAAATCAGCCCTTGAAATCTTAACCGGCAGAAAAAGATTTTTTTGAAAAAATCCCTAAGCCCCGGGATCACAATTTCAGCAAAAATCTGATTTTTGGCTATTCACTCAAAAATGGTGCCAAACGGTTGCAAATGCTCCCCTGAAAGTTTTGGCGGTCGGAATAGAAGTCTTTTTATCACAGGACAAGAAATCAGCCCTCGAAAACTTAACCCGCAGAAAAAGATTTTTTTGAAAAAATCCCTAAGCCCCGGGGTCACAATTTCAGCAAAAATATGATTTTTGGCTATTCACTCAAAAATGGTGCCAAACGGTTGCAAATGCTCCCCTGAAAGGTTTGGCGGTCGGAATAGAAGTCTTTTTATCACAGGACAAGAAATCAGCCCTCGAAAACTTAACCCGCAGAAAAAGATTTTTTTGAATAAATCCCTAAGCCCCGGGGTCACAATTTCAGCAAAAATATGATTTTCGGCCATTGACTTAAAAATGGTGCCAAGCGGTTGCAAATGCTCCCCTGAATGGTTTGGCGGTCGAAACAGATGGCTTTTTATCACAGGAAAAGAAATCCAGCCTCGAGAACGTTACTGGAGGGAAAATATTTTTTTGTAAAATCCCTAAGCCCCGGGGTCACAATTTCAGGAAAAATATGATTTTCGGCAATTCACTCAAAAATGGTGCCAAACGGTTGCAAATGCTCGCCTGAAAGGTTTGGCCGTCAAAACAGACGGCTTTTTATCACAGTACAAGAAATCAGCCCTTGAAATCTTAACCGGTAGAAAAAGATTTTTTTGAAAAAATCCCTAAGCCCCAGAGTCACAATTTCAGCAAAAATTTGATTTTTGGCAATTCACACAAAAATGGTGCCAAACGGTTTCAAATGATCCCCTGAAAGGTTTGTTGGTCGAAACAGAAGTCTTTTTATCACAGGACAAGAAATCAGCCCTTGAAATCTTAACCGGCAGAAAAAGATTTTTTTAAAAAAATCCCTAAGCCCCGGGGTCACAATTTCACCAAAAATATGATTTTCGGCCATTGATTCAAAAATGGTGCCAAGCGGTTGCAAATGCTCCCCTGAAAGGTTTGGCGGTCGAAACAGAAGGCTTTTTATCACAGGAAAAGAAATCCAGCCTCGAGAACGTTAGTGACGGGAAAATATTTTTTTGTAAAATCCCTAAGCCCCGGGGTCACAATTTCAGCAAAAATCTGATTTTCGGCAGTTCACTCAAAAATGGTGCCAAACGGTTGCAAATGCTCCCCTGAAATGTTTGGCGGTCAAAACTGAAGGCTTTTAATCACAGGAAAAGAAATCCAGCCTCGAGAACATTACTGACGGGAAAATATTTTTTTGAAAAAGTCCTAAGCCCCGGGGTCACAATTTCAGAAAAAATCTGATTTTCCGCCATTGATTCAAAAATGGTGCCAAGCGGTTGCAAATGCTCCCCTGAAAGGTTTGGCGGTCGAAACAGAAGGCTTTTTATCACAGGAAATGAAATCCAGCCTCGAGAACGTTACTGACGGGAAAATTTTTTTTTGAAAAAGTCCTAAGCCCCGGGGTCACAATTTCAGCAAAAATCTGATTTTCGCCAATTCAGTAAAAAATGGTGCCAAACGGTTGCAAATGCTCCCCTGAAAGGTTTGGCGGTCGAAACAGAAGTCTTTTTATCACAGGACAAGAAATCAGCCCTTGAAATCTTAACCGGCAGAAACAGATTTTTTTGAAAAAATCCCTAAGCCCCGGGGTCACAATTTCACCAAAAATATGATTTTCGGCAATTGACTCAAAAATGGTGCCAAACGGTTGCAAATGCTCCCCTGAAAGGTTTGGCCGTCAAAACAGAAGGCTTTTAATCACAGGAAAAGAAATCCAGCCTCGAGAACGTTACTGACGGGAAAATATTTTTTTGAAAAAGTCCTAAGCCCCGGGGTCACAATTTCAGCAAAAATCTGATTTTTGGCAATTCACTCAAAAATGGTGCCAAACGGTTGCAAATGCTCCCCTGAAAGCTTTGGCGGTCGAAACAGAAGTCTTTTTATCACAGGACAAGAAATCAGCCCTTGAAATCTTAACCGGCAGAAAAAGATTTTTTTGAAAAAAAACCTAAGCCCCGGGATCACAATTTCAGCAAAAATCTGATTTTTGGCTATTCACTCAAAAATGGTGCCAAACGGTTGCAAATGCTCCCCTGAAAGCTTTGGCGGTCGAAACAGAAGGCTTTTAATCACAGGAAAAGAAATCCAGCCTCGAGAACGTTACTGACGGGAAAATATTTTTTTGAAAAAGTCCTAAGCCCCGGGGTCACAATTTCAGAAAAAATCTGATTTTCAGCAATTCACTCAAAAATGGTGCAAAAAGGTTGCAAATGCTCCCCTGAGAGCTTTGGCGGTCGAAACAGATGGCTTTTTATCACAGGACAAGAAATCAGCCCTCGAAAACTTAACCCGCAGAAAAAGATATTTTTGAAAAAATCCCTAAGCCCCGGGGTCACAATTTCAGCAAAAATATGATTTTCGGACATTGAATCAAAAATGGTGCCAAACGGTTTCAAATGATCCACTGAAAGGTTTGGCGGTCAAAACAGAAGGCTTTTTATCACATTACAAGAAATCAGCCCTTGAAATCTTAACCGGTAGAAAAAGATTTTTTTGAAAAAATCCTTAAGCCCCAGAGTCACAATTTCAGCAAAAATCTGATTTTCGCCAATTCAGTAAAAAATGGTGCCAAACGGTTGCAAATGCTCCCCTGAAAGCTTTGGCGGTCGAAACAGAAGTCTTTTTATCACAGGACAAGAAATCAGCCCTTGAAATCTTAACCGGCAGAAAAAGATTTTTTTAAAAAAATCCCTAAGCCCCGGGGTCACAATTTCAGCAAAAATCTGATTTTCGGCAATTGACTCAAAAATGGTGCCAAACGGTTGCAAATGCTCCCCTGAAAGGTTTGGCCGTCAAAACAGAAGGCTTTTAATCACAGGAAAAGAAATCCAGCCTCGAGAACGTTACTGACATGAAAATATTTTTTTGAAAAAGTCCTAAGCCCCGGGGTCACAATTTCAGCAAAAATCTGATTTTCGGCAATTCACTCAAAAATGGTGCCAAATGGTTGCAAATGCTCCCCTGAAAGGTTTGGCGGTCGAAACAGAAGTCTTTTTATCACAGGACAGGAAATCAGCCCTTGAAATCTTAACCGGCAGAAACAGATTTTTTTGAAAAAATCCCTAAGCCCCGGGGTCACAATTTCACCAAAAATATGATTTTCGGCAATTGACTCAAAAATGGTGCCAAGCGGTTGCAAATGCTCCCCTGAAAGGTTTGGCCGTCAAAACAGAAGGCTTTTAATCACAGGACAAGAAATCAGCCCTTGAAATCTTAACCGGCAGAAAAAGATTTTTTTGAAAAATCCCTAAGCCCCGGGGTCACAATTTCAGCAAAAATCTGATTTTCAGCAATTCACTCAAAAATGGTGCCAAACGGTTGCAAATGCTCCCCTGAAAGTTTTGGCGGTCGGAATAGAAGTCTTTTTATCACAAGACAAGAAATCAGCCCTCGAAAACTTAACCCGCAGAAAAAGATTTTTTTGAAAAAATCCCTAAGCCCCGGGGTCACAATTTCAGCAAAAATATGATTTTCGGCAATTGACTCAAAAATTGTGCCAAGCGGTTGCAAATGCTCCCCTGAATGGTTTGGCGGTCGAAACAGATGGCTTTTTATCACAGGAAAAGAAATCCAGCCTCGACAACGTTACTGGAGGGAAAATAATTTTTTGAAAAATCCCTAAGCCCCGGGGTCACAATTTCAGCAAAAATCTGATTTTTGGCAATTCACTCAAAAATGGTGCCAAGCGGTTGCAAATGCTCCCCTGAAAGGTTTGGCGGTCCAAACAGAAGGCTTTTTATCACAGGACAAGAAATTAGCCCTCGAAAACTTAAACGGCAGAAAAAGATTTTTTTGAAAAAATCCCTAAGCCCCGGGGTCACAATTTCAGCAAAAATATGATTTTCGGCAACTCACTCAAAAATGGTGCCAAACGGTTGCAAATGCTCCCCTGAAATGTTTGGCGGTCAAAACAGAAGGCTTTTAATCACAGGAAAAGAAATCCAGCCTCGAGAACGTTACTGACGGGAAAATATTTTTTTGAAAAAGTCCTAAGCCCCGGGGTCACAATTTCAGAAAAAATCTGATTTTCAGCAATTCACTCAAAAATGGTGCAAAAAGGTTGCAAATGCTCCCCTGAGAGCTTTGGCGGTCGAAACAGAAGTCTTTTTATCACAGGACAAGAAATCAGCCCTCGAAAACTTAACCAGCAGAAAAAGATATTTTTGAAAAAATCCCTAAGCCCCGGGGTCACAATTTCAGCAAAAATATGATTTTCGGCCATTGATTCAAAAATGGTGCCAAGCGGTTGCAAATGCTCCCCTGAAAGGTTTGGCGGTCGAAACAGATGGCTTTTTATCACAGGACAAGAAATCAGCCCTCGAAAACTTAACCAGCAGAAAAAGATATTTTTGAAAAAATCCCTAAGCCCCGGGGTCACAATTTCAGCAAAAATATGATTTTCGGCCATTGACTCAAAAATGGTGCCAAGTGGTTGCAAATGCTCCCCTGAAAGGTTTGGCGGTCGAAAGAGATGGCTTTTTATTACAGGAAAAGAAATCCAGCCTCGAGAACGTTACTGGCGGGAAAATATTTTTTTGTAAAATCCCTAAGCCCCGGGGTCACAATTTCAGCAAAAATATGATTTTCAGCAATTCAATCAAAAATGGTGCCAAATGGTTGCAAATGCTCCCCTGAAAGGTTTGGCGGTCAAAACAGAAGGCTTTTTATCACAGTACAAGAAATCAGCCCTTGAAATCTTAACCGGTAGAAAAAGATTTTTTTGAAAAAATCCCTAAGCCCCAGAGTCACAATTTCAGCAAAAATTTGATTTTTGGCAATTCACACAAAAATGGTGCCAAACGGTTTCAAATGATCCCCTGAAAGGTTTGGCGGTCGAAAGAGAAGGCTTTTTATCACAGGAAACGAAATCCAGCCTCGAGAACGTTACTGACGGGAAAAAATTTTTTTGAAAAAGTCCTAAGCCCCGGGGTCACAATTTCAGCAAAAATCTGATTTCCGCCAATTCAGTAAAAAATGGTGCCAAACGGTTGCAAATGCTCCCCTGAAAGCTTTGGCGGTCGAAACAGAAGTCTTTTTATCACAGGACAAGCAATCAGCCCTCGAAAACTTAACCCGCAGAAAAAGATTTTTTTGAAAAATCCCTAAGCCCCGGGGTCACAATTTCAGCAAAAATCTGATTTTTGGCAATTCACTCAAAAATGGTGCCAAGCGGTTGCAAATGCTCCCCTGAAATGTTTGGCAGTCAAAACGGAACCTCCCTAAACGGAAATGTTTGGCAGTCAAAACGGAACCTCCCTAAAACTAGGATATTTTCCAGCAAGATCCTGAGGCTCCTGATTGAGAGGACTTCCGGTTCCGGATGCGAACAGTGAGGAAGCGCGGAAAGCCTGCTCCCGGTTTTCTGGGCGCTGTGGAGACGTGGGGAGGACGCGAGGGCGCAGCGTACCCCGAAATCCCAGGGGGGGTACCCTTAGGACTGGCCCCAGCAGCGTGGACGCGGTCGACCCACCGCCCTCTGGATAAGGCAGAGAGAGCGAAAGTGAGAGAACGGCGACCGCCAGCGCGAATTTGGGAAGTGCCGATTCCACAGCGAAACGCCCGAAGCTTCAACTGTGCACAGCGTCGGAACCCCTTGGAGAAAAGAAGGGGGTCTCCAGCGTGTGAAAGGTTTTTTCTTTCTTTCTGAAGCGCTTTTTTTCTTTTTTTTTAAGCGCGCAGTCGACACGAAGCTGGGGGACGCCCAGATATCTTCTTCTTTTTTGTTCTCGAGGGATTTCTCTCGGCAGCGGATGTAAGATGGCGCAGAAGGGGAGTCACAGGAGTGAGGAGGTTAGTGAATAGTCTGACTGAATGAATGAGATCTGAATTGACAATAACTACGGAATACAGAATACAAAGTACGGACTCCCGCACTAACAAAGCTAGCGGGGCAAGGACATATCTTAATCTAACGATTTTATTAAATAACTACGACGCCAATTAATTTCCTGGATACAAGCCGCGACCAACGTATTTGCGACTCCTCCAGCGAGGCTTTGTTTTGTCCACGTCCCCTGAACCCCCCGACACTCCAGCACTGTCCCCCCAAGGAAATTTAAACAGAGGAAGGACGAGAAGTGGAGAAATGGAGAAACCACGCCAAGGGGGTGCGGCAGGGAGTCTGGTGTAGGGACTAGGCGAGATCTGTGAGGGGCTGACGAGGGGCACACAACCACGAACGGGATCCAGACCGTAATCGAGATGGTTAATGTGACTTATTGAGAGGAGACTACGAAGAGTTTAAACTGTTTAAAGTGTCTGAAGTGTTTGAAATAATTTAAGTGGGGTTGAATTTGGATTTACGGTACAATAAGCTGTGCAGGACAATACGCCTTTAAGAGCAACGTTCCCCCTACCCCCCCACGGTGTGACGTAGGAGAGGCCAGCCAAAGGGATTAACGGGAAGACGGAAAGAAGTGAAAGAGGACGCTAAGGCCCTGAGTGGACTAATTAAGGCTTCCGGATTGGTACCTTTCACCCGGGAATTTAAAGATCATACGGCGGAACTGCTGCCCCCTGGTGTTTGTATGTGTATACGACCTAGCCATTTTGGACATTGTATACTTTATATCGGTGGGAGTTTTTGAGAGGAGAAGAGGAAAGGTTAAGATTAGAGGATAAAAGAGGATAATAGGAAGAAACCTACGAAGAGAAAGGGGGAGTACAGTAGATAATGATGGGGAAGGAGGGAAAAGACTGGAAGAGAGCGGGTGGGACTCCAGTAGAAAGAAAGACATCACGTCAAGAGGAGATCAAGGACTTAGATAGCTTATGGGTAAAAATTAAGGAAGAATTTAAGCAAAATGAAACATATATGGAAAATAAGTTAGGGGAAATGCATGATTTGATTGATAGGAAAATAGAAGAAGCAGTAGGAGAGCTCTCATCCAAAATTCAAGATTTGTCAGCCAAATCTAAGACAATTGAGGAGTGCAATAAAAAACTACAGAAAGAGATGAGGGAACAGAAGAAAGAGACAGGGAGGATGAGAGAAGAGCTGGGTGAATTAAACAAAGCACAGGACAGGATTTGGGACAATCTCGCCATGGCTGACATGCGACAAAAGCAACTCCACTTAAAATTTAGAGGTGTGGTAGAAGAAAGAAATGAGGATGTTAGAAAGAAAATGATTAAGGAACTCTCTAAGTGGCTGGATCTAAAGGAAGAAGAGATAGCTCTAACGATAGATAATGCATTTAGGATGTCTAGACCACAACACTTAAAAACTAATAAGTTCTTGGGGGACTGCCTGGTGATATTTAACTCTTTAGAAATGAGAAATCTAATTCTAAGGACGAGTTACCATAACAAATTAAGAATTGAAGGCAGGCCTATCATTATCTACAAAGAAATCCCAATTAGATTGCTACGAAAAAGAGAGGGCTACAGACAAGTGGTAGCTGCTCTAAAGAGAAATGGGATACAATTTAGGTGGGAGTTCCCTGAGGGGATTACTTTCTTCTATAAAGATAAGAAATTCAGACTGACGGACACACAGGAAACAGAGAAGTTTATGAGAAGGTATGAAAGAGAGTTGGGAAAGACAGAGTGTAGAGTCCGGGATAAGGAGGAGGTGAATGGACTGGAAAAGGAGGAAGAGAGGGAGGAGAGGGTGAAAGACCTAGGAGAGAGGATGATAAACTCTGGAGATGAAGACGAAGAAGCCGTAGTGGGAGAAAGAGCGGCAGAAGAGGAGGGGCTCTTAGGAAATAAAGGCGCTAGATTTTAATTTGAGCATTGCCCGGAGGCAAAGCAGTCGAAGAATCTAAACAACACTGGACACTTTAAAACTTTTATCATGGAACGTGAATGGGTTGAACGAGAAAGTTAAAAGGAATAAAATTCAGAAAGCTTTGAAAAATAAGAAATGTGATGTAATCTGTTTCCAGGAAACCCATATTGCGAAGAAACATAGACACATTTTGGTGAATAAAAAATTAGGAGTAGAATTTATAAATTCGGATGTAAATAAAAAAAAAGGAGTGGTAATATATGTTAAAGAAAGGTGGGAACCAACACAAATATGTAAAGACGAGGAAGGTAGAGTACTAGGTATCCAACTAAATTTCCGAGGGGAAAGAATTAACGTAGTGTCTGTCTATGCCCCGAATACAAATAGAGCAGAGTTTTTTGAGAAACTTGAAAGTATGTTGTTGGAACTGGAGCCCTATAAACTTATTCTGCTTGGAGACTGGAACGGGGTACCAATACCGAGTTTGGACAGAAGTGAAAACCAGAGGGCCACAAATAGGGGGAAACTCCCTAAATCTTTTAGTGAATTAGTGGAAAATTTAGATTTAATTGATATTTGGAGGCACAGAAACCCAACTATTAAACAGTTTACCCATTATTCAGAACCCCACCAGAGTTGGGGCAGGATTGATCAGATATGGGTGACCAGGGCTTTATCATGGAGAGTTAAGAGATGTGAGATACAACCTAGGACCCTTTCAGACCACTGCCCCTTGACTCTGGAAATTAAAAATGAATCAAAAAGACAGTTCAGGTGGAGGATGAACGAATACCTATTTGAAACAGAAGAAGTGGTGGAAATGGCCAAAAAAACCCTGAAAGATTATCTGGAGACAAATCTGATTATAGACACCCCAATAGAGTTGATATGGGATGCCGGTAAGGCAGTCTTAAGGGGTTTCCTAATACAACAAAATAGCTACAGAAGGAAGCTCAGGGAAAAAAAGAAGGAAGACATTCTGGCCCAACTGAGAGATTATGAGAGGAAACTGACCTTAAACCCGACAGATGAAGGGACCAACCAAGTGATGAGGGTATTGCAGTCTCAATACTCAGCTATTTTAAACCAGGAGGTAGAACAGAAAATTAAATTTACAAGACAGAAGTACTTTGAATCGGCGAATAAAATGGGGAAGCTACTTGCGTGGCAGCTCAGGAAAAGAAAGAAACAAAATATGATTAACAAACTAATTGTGGACGAGAGGGTGATAGAGGACCCAGATGAAATTGAAAGCAGGTTTGTTAATTTTTTTGAAAAGCTGTACGGAAAAGGGGAAGAGAGCAGCATGGAAATAGCGAACTACCTGGATCAAGAAGTAAGAAAACATTTTACAGAAGAGGACTGCACACAACTTAATAAAGAGGTATCAGTAAAAGAGGTCAGGGACGCCATTAATAGGATGAAGAACGGAAAGACCCCCGGACCGGATGGTCTACCCGCAAAATATTATAAAAAATTGATAGATCTGTTAGCCCCGGTATTAACGGAGGTAATAAATAACATCTTCCAAGGGGGGAGGATCCCCGGTTCCTGGAAGGAGGCGTATATCACGCTTATTCCTAAGACCGAAAATGAAAAAGTAGATATAAAAAATTACAGGCCAATCTCATTGCTGAACTGTGATTATAAGATCTTCACAGATATAATGGCAAGTAGGCTTAAAAAGCTCCTAAATAGATATATACATAGAGACCAAGTGGGATTCCTCCCGGGAAGGCAGCTGAGGGACAATGTCCGTCATCTTTTGGATACTATCGAGTACTTGGAGGCAAAACCAGACATACCAGCGGCTCTCATTTTTATTGATGCAGAAAAAGCATTTGACTGTGTCTCCTGGGAATTTATGTTACAAAATCTTGAAAAGGTAGGAATAGTCGGTCCCTACCTGAAGGGTATTAAGGCGATATATACAGAGCAACAGGCTAGGCTGATTATAAATAATTACCTGACTAAACACTTTCCAATTATGAAAGGCACAAGACAGGGTTGCCCTTTGTCACCCTTGCTGTTTATCATGGTATTAGAAACAGTAGCAAATAAAATAAGAGCAACCTCGAACATCAGGGGATTAAGAATCGGAGAGAAAGAATACAAATTAAAGGCCTACGCCGATGATTTGGTTCTAATTTTGGAAAACCCAGTTGAAAGTACTAGCAGAGCGGTAGAGCTTCTGGAAGAGTTCGGTAAACTGTCTGGATTTAAGTTAAATAGAGAAAAAAACTAAAATATTAATAAAGAACTTGACTGAGCAGGAGAAATTACAGATGGAACAAAAGGTGAACATCACAGTAGCAAATAAAGTGAAATATTTGGGTGTTTGGTTATCCCCAAAGAATATTAATCTGGTGGAGGATAACTATAATAAACTGTGGAAAGAAATTAAGAGGGATATAGATACCTGGCATAGATTGAATTTATCTTGGACGGGGAGGATGGCCTCGATTAAGATGTGCATACTCCCGAGACTGTTATTTTTGTTTCAGAATCTACCAGTTATTAAAGGCTCCGCCTGTTTTAAGAATTGGCAAAGGATTCTGACCAAATATATTTGGCAAGGGAAAAAGCCTAGGGTGAGACTTAAATATTTGATGGACTCTAGGGAAAGAGGTGGTTTCGGCGTACCAAATTTAAGGCTCTACTATGAGGCAGCATGCTTACTTTGGATAAAAGATTGGGCCACCCTGAAAGATACTGATCTATTAGATCTGGAAGGATTTGATCTAAGATTCGGGTGGCATGCCTATCTTTGGCAGGAGAAGGATAAAGTCCATAGAGGCTTTTATAACCACATAATAAGAGGACCCCTCCTAGAAGTCTGGAACAAGAAGAAAAAATTGATTGAACAAAGTACCCCCTGGTGGCTTTCACCTGTGGATATCGTTAAAATAAAGAAACTAAATATGACAGGTAAAAGGTGGACATATGAGGATATCTTAGTTAAGTCAGAAGAAGGGTGGAAGTTAAGACCGTTTGACGAACTGAAAGAGAAAATTAAGGATTGGTTTCACCTGCACCAAATTAATGCATTATGGTGTGAACATAAGAGATTAGGTATGGGAGAAAATAAGTCTAGATTTCAAGTGGAGATACTAGAGAGCAATAATAAACTACTCTCCAAAATGTATAGGCAATTATTGGAAAGTGAAAATAAGGAGGAGGTGGTAAAAGAGGTTATGATTAAATGGAACAAAGATTTAGGATATGAGATAGGATATGATAAATGGGAAAACTTATGGAAGAATGGTATGAAATTTACCGCGTGCGCCGCCCTGCGTGAGAATCTAGATAAGATGATGTACCGCTGGTACCTGACTCCGGCAAAATTAGGTAGAATGTATAGAACAGTAGATAATACCTGCTGGAGGTGTAAAGATAAAGTAGGGACCTTCATCCACATTTGGTGGACCTGTGAGGAGGTGAAGGGTTTCTGGGGTCAGGTCTATGAGGAGTTAAAGAAAATTTTGAAGTATAACTTCCCCAAAAAACCTGAAGCGCTCCTCCTGGGGTTGATAGGGGAGGAAATAAAAAAGATGGACCAGACCTTCTTCCAATACGCCACCCCCGCAGCGAGAATCCTAATAGCAAAAAAATGGAAATCATCCGAAGTTCCAACAATTGGAGAGTGGCAGGTGAAATTGTTTCAATACCAAGAACTTGCGAGATTAACACAATATATTAGGCGGGATAATCCTGTAAAAAAGAAAGAGGACTGGACTAAATTCTTAATTTATATTGAGAATAATCTTGACTTCCGGAGGCGGCGCGAAACAGCGATGGCGGTCCTCTTCATTGTCTGAAGAGGGGCTCCGCAGAAAAGGGTCGCTCGCTGCGGCATAGCGACGACCCGTTTGAAAAAACCACGGGCAGAGGGAGCCCGTGGCCGTGGGACTCGGCGGGCGCCAGGAACTCCCCCAGAAGTGTGGAAGGGACCCCGTAAGGGGCTCCGGAGCGCGAAAGGGGGAGCGGCGCTGTGAGTTCATCGCTCTTTCTGCGGGAGGCGAAGCCGCGCAGCTGCTGCTGATGAGCGTCGACCTTTCTTCCTGTGAACATCAATTTGGCAAGTAACATACCCGTGAGTAAAGTGAACTATAATTTGGACTCCAAATATCTTTTTTCCGGGTTTGAAAACGGGTGACGAGTAAAAGGAAGTCCGTCTCCCGATACTGCTTACAAGATCAAAGCAAAAGTACAGAGGAGCGCTGAGGCGCTTAATGGGAACTTTGTAAAGTGGAACTATCGTGCATTTACAGAATTTGCAGTCTTCTTATTTAAAAGACCAAGAGAGACTTTGTTTTTGCCTATGGGATTTGTATTTGGGACTTTGCTTTAAGAACGCAAGTCGTCGGGCTGTCAGTATGTAACTGAGCTGTCAAACTGCGGATTACAGTAACAAGATTTTAAGTGGCTACATATATTGGAACTTTAAACGTTTAAAATACTGTTGCAATTACCAGTCTGGCTCCTAGTGGCTTTAGCTTAAAAAGTAAAGGACTCTGCGAATCTTCCTTTTTGTCTTGGAATTACAAACTAAAAAAGAGATTACAGAAACTTTAAATGGCGGAAAAATCTTCTCCTTCCCTGAAATTTTAAGATACTCCCCCTAGAGGATTGTGGAGCTATAGAGGCCTGGGAAACATTTTTTGTTTGGAATTTCTGTGGTTTAATTGTGTGTACTCCGGACTTGCTTTCTCATGGAATAAAGGATAATTTGACCTTGAACAAGAGGCAGGTGTGGAATGAGTGGCACAGGGAAAACAAGAGCAGCCAAAGCTAAAGAAAGAGAAAAAGAAAAAGAAAAAGAAAGGAAGCCCGTGCAACTTGTCCAAACAACTTTAGCTCATCATCGCAGATCATCTGTTCCAACCGTCCTGATAGCACAGGAGGTGGAGGCCGAACAGCCTGCTGAAGAGGACATGGCAACAGGAGGATCTGACACAGTTTTGAAACAAATTTTAGAACAACTAGCAATTTTAAATCAAAAAGTGGACAGTCAATCACTAAAAATAGACCAAGCAACAACTACTATTGGCTACTTTCTGAAAAGGTCTCTCAGAACACACAGGCAATTGAGAATCTACAAGGAGCTACAGCTGAAAATCATAAATTAGCTGTGGAAGCCTACCAAAAAGCGGAACAAGCAAGTAAAAGAGTTGATGAGATTAAAGGTGAAATCAAGCCTCTGCAAAGACAGGTAGGGGAACAACAGGCCTACCTGTCGATGGTGGAATTGAGAAACAAGGAGAATAACCTCAGGTTGAGAGCTGTCCCAGAATTGGAAGAAGGCAATTTGGAGGGATTTTTGACACTTTTATTCTCCAAATTTTGGGGAATAGAAGAGGATAAAGACTTTAAAATTGTGACTGCATTTAGACTGGGCAGATCGGTGAAAAAGGACAAGTCCAGAGACTGTTTGGTTATTCTGAAATCAAGAGAGGAAAGAGACAAGATACTAGGCCTACATTTCAAAAAATCTCTAGAGATAGAAGGTAAAAAGGCTGAAATTTATAGAGATATACCTAAATTGTTATTGGATCTTAGAGCCTCATACTTAGAACTGGCAAAGTTGTTGAGAAACAACACAATCCCTTATAGGTGGGAGTTCCCGCAAGGACTATCATTTAGTTATAAAGGAAGGAAAATAAGAATCAGAACACCAGAGGACCAGCAGAAGTTTCTTCACGACAACGGGGAAGACCTCCAGAAAGGAGCAGTTGCGTCTTGGCCACCTCCACCACCAGGAACTAAACAGCCTGGAGCAGGACCATCACTGCCACCGCCGGGAACGGGAGAACTAGACACCCCATTGTAAGGCCTACAAATTGATTCAGGATGTCTCTGCAACTTCTTAGTTGGAATATAAATGGCGGAAATTCTCCAGAAAAAAGAAGGAAAGTATTCCATATATTGAAGAAAGAGCAATTGGACATTATTTGTCTGCAAGAAACACATGTGACAAGGCTTCATCGGAAAGTGTTAATCAATAAAAGGTTGGGCCAAGAATTTATTTCTTCGGACAGAGTTAAGAAAAGAGGAGTAGTGATCTACGCAAAGGAGAGCCTGTCACCGAAATTTCTATTTAAAGATGAACAAGGCAGAATTTTGGCTATTGAAATTCATACACATGGTGAAAAATTTTTGATATTAGGAATCTATGCGCCAAATGATGGAAAATCGGAATTTTTTAAGAAGCTGCATGAGACTTTACTGGATTATCTAGACTATAACAACATCATTATGTTGGGAGATATGAATGGGGTTGTCTCTGTAAATATGGATAAGTCGCAGAGTGCAAATATAACAAAAGAAGGCAGACTACCTAAAACTTTTTTTGAAATGACAGACAATATGGATTTGATTGATATATGGAGAGTCAAGAACCCCCTAGGAAAAGAAGGAACTTTCTTTTCTGAAGCTCATTTGTCATGGACACGAATCGACCAAATATGGACAACTAAAGGACTGGCACCTAAAACTAGAAAAGTGGAAATCTGCCCAAAAACTTGCTCCGACCATAATGCTTTGAAAATGGAATTGAGATTAAACATAACCGGATCCTTCAGATGGAAAATGAATGACACTTTATTCAGAGATCAGGAGATTGTGAAGAAGGCCCAAAAAACTTTAAAAGATTACTTCGAGATAAATCTGAACACTACGGTGGAAAAAAGAACAATCTGGGACGCAAGCAAAGCGGTGATGAGAGGGTTTCTAATACAACAAAACACTGTAAAGAAAAGACTCTGGAATGAAAAGAAGCAGAAGATATTGGAGAGAATAAGTGAAGGCGAAAGGAAATTAAGATCTAGGCCCAAGTCTAAGGAAGTGCTGAGAGAAGTGAAATTTTTCCAGGCCCAATATATGAAACTGATAAACCAAGAAGTGGAGTGGAAAATTAAACAAATGAGACAAAGATCTTTCGATTCAGCAAATAAGTGTGGGAAACTGCTAGCATGGCAGTTGAAAAAAAGACAAAAACTAAATACAGTTACAAATCTAGAGATTGAAGGAAGAATGGTTCAGAAGCCTGAAGAAATTAGGAAATGTTTCCAGAGATATTTCAAAGATCTCTATGCACAAGGGCCGCAGAAAGAATCTGAGATAGATCAATTTATTAAAATTAACGGATTACAAAAAATTTCTCAGGAAATGAGAACAACCCTGAATGTTAAAGTTACACAGCAGGAAATCGAGAGTGCCATACAGAACCTCCAATTAGGCAAATCTCCAGGCCCTGATGGACTTACCTCCAAATATTATAAGACTTTGAAGGACTATTTGATACAACCCTTGATGGAGGTATGTAACCAGATTATGGAGGGTAAGAAGGCACCAGAAACGTGGAAAGAAGCTTTCATCACATTGATTCCTAAAACAGAAACTGAAAAGACTCAACTTAAGAACTACCGTCCCATCTCACTCCTAAATGTGGATTACAAAATTTTTGCAGACATTTTGGCAAATAGACTTAAAAAAGTACTGAATGAAGTGATTCACAAAGACCAAGCAGGCTTTCTCCCGGGTAGGCATTTGTTTGATAACACGAGAAACATTATTGACATTTTGGAACTCTTACAAACAAATATTAACACTAGAGCGGCGTTAATTTTTATTGATGCGGAGAAAGCCTTTGACAACATTTCTTGGATGTTCATGAAGAAAAATTTGGAAGGGATGGGAGTGGGACGGGGGTTTGAAAATGGCATAGAAGCAATATATTCAGATCAAAAAGCTAAATTGATAGTAAACAATGTGGTGACGGAGGAATTCAATATTGAAAAAGGGACACGACAAGGGTGTCCTCTATCCCCATTATTGTTTATCTCGGTCCTGGAGGTGCTTTTGAATATGATTAGAAGGGACCGGTCAGTTCGGGGCATTGAGGTCGGAGTGAAACAATATAAACTGAAAGCATTTGCAGATGATTTGGTTTTAACATTACAGGAGCCAGTTTCTAGCACAAAAAGAGTTTTGGATTTAATATCTGATTATGGTCGGGTGGCGGGATTTAAGTTGAACAAGCAAAAGACTAAGGTCTTAGCTAAGAACCTAACGTCTACAGAAACAGATGAGTTTTTGAAAGAGACAGGATTAAATGTGGTTAAAAAGGTAAAATATCTAGGGGTGTTCTTGACTTCTAAAAACTTGAATTTGTTTAAGGACAACTATGAGAAATGTTGGTCAGAAATCAAAAGGGATTTGGAAATTTGGACAAGACTAAAACTTTCCTTGTTAGGCCGAATAGCAGCTATAAAGATGAATGTTTTGCCGAAAATGTTATTTTTGTTTCAGACCCTGCAGATTGTGGACAAAGTGGTATGCTTCGGAAAGTGGCAGAAGGATATTTCTAAGTTTGTTTGGCAGGGCAAAAAGCCCCGAATTAAGTTTAAAATACTAACAGATGCGAAAGAAAGGGGGGGATTTGCCCTGCCAGACTTGAGGTTATATTATGAATCTGCAGCCTTCTGCTGGTTGAAAGACTGGTTTTTGTTAGAGAACACCGATGTCCTAGATCTGGAAGGGTTTGATAACGCTTTTGGGTGGCATGCGTATTTGTGGTACGACAAGGTTAAAGTTCATAAAATGTTCAAAAACCATATTGTTAGAAGAGCAATCTTTATGGTCTGGACAAAATATAAAGACTTATTGGAGAGCAAAACACCAAGGTGGCTTTCACCGGCAGAGGCCAAGGCACGTAAGAGACTTAACATGGAGGCCTATTGGCCAAAATATTGGGAATTAATAGAAAAAGATGGTGACAATTGGAAGCTGCAGAGTTTTGAAAATGTAAAAAGCAAGGTGCGAGATTGGTTGCATTATGCCCAAATTCGGGAAATTTTCAAAACAGACAAAAAGGTTGGGTTCCAGGTGGAAAAATCGAAATTAGAGACAGAATTGTTAGAACCTAAAGACAAATTACTTTCAAGAATGTATAACTTGCTGCTTAAATGGAATACACAGGATGAGACAGTCAAATCCGCCATGATAAAGTGGGCACAGGATATTGGACATAATATAATGTTTGAGGACTGGGAAAAGTTATGGACCACCGGACTGAAATTCACGGCATGTAGTGCCCTGAAAGAAAATATTATGAAAATGATATACCGGTGGTACATGACCCCAGTCAAGTTGGCTAAGATATATCACCTGTCTGATAATAAATGTTGGAAGTGTAAAGAGGCGGAAGGGACGTTCTTTCATCTCTGGTGGACATGTCCGAAAGTGAAGGCCTTTTGGGAAATGATCTATAATGAGTTAAAAAAGGTATTTAGGTATACCTTGCCTAAGAAACCGGAGGCCTTCCTTCTGGGCATTGTAGACCAGAATGTGTTAAAGAAGGATAGAACTTTCTTTATGTATGCTACAACAGCAGCAAGAATTCTCATCGCAAAGTGTTGGAAGACACAAGATTTACCCACACTGGAGGAATGGCAGACGCAGTTGATGGACTATATGGAACTGGCGGAAATGACTGGCAGAATCCGAGACTTGGGAGAAGAAAAAATGGAAGAGGACTGGAAAAAATTTAAGGACTATTTACAAAAATATTATAAGCTGTATGAATGTTAAGAAAATGCACTTTTTAGGAAATATTAGCCCCAGCAATGGTAATTAGGTGAAATGAAAATTAAGGCACAAGAAAAGAGAGGTGAAATTAAGAAAAAATTTTATTGCATTATGTTTTAATTATAATATATAAGACCATGGTTATAATAACTTTGACTTTGGTAACATGAAATTGAAAGATACAATAAGTAATGAATTGAAAGATACAATAATGAATTGAAAGATACATTAAGTAATGAAATAAGATAATAATATAGTTGAAGACTTTATATTATGAATATTGGGTTACAAATATATTGAAATGGGTAATATGACAAAATGAAAGATACAATAAGTGATGAAATAAGATAACAAAATGCTGAAGTTGGTTTTATAAATAATGCAGATTCGGGAAGATGTGGGGAAGTCCAAAAGATTCTGTAAAAGAAATATGATTTATGAAACTCTTGTATTTTATTTTTTGTTCTTTTTTATTTTGTGAAATCAATAAAAATATTTAAAAAAAAAAATATATTGAGAATAATCTTGGAATTAAAAACTTAACAGTAGACGATGCTTAACTCCTATGACATGTAAAGATATAATGAAAATAACTGTAGAAGATATATGCAGATTATATAATCCAAAGCTGAGGTAATTGGAAGTTAACTGTTTGTATGTGTGGGATCGGAAATTTTCTTATGTGTATAGTTTTTCTTTCTTTTATTGTTTTCTGTTATGTTCTCTATTATGTAATTTTCTTTTTTTTCTGTATGTGTTATTTTATATGTTTGTAATAAAATAAAATTTAAAAAAAAAAAAACGGAAGTCTTTTTATCACAGTACAAGAAATCAGCCCTCGACAACTTAACCAGCAGAAAAATATTTTTTTGAAAAATCCCTAAGCCCCGGGGTCACAATTTCAGCAAAAATCTGACTTTCAGCAATTCACTCAAAAATGGTGCCAAACGGTTGCAAATGATCCACTGAAAGGTTTGGCGGTCGAAACAGAAGGCTTTTTATCACAGGAAAAGAAATCCAGCCTCGAGAACGTTACTGACGGGAAAATATTTTTTTGAAAAAGTCCTAAGCCCCGGGGTCACAATTTCAGCAAAAATATGATTTTCGGCAATTCAGTAAAAAAATGGTGCCAAACGGTTGCAAATGCTCCCCTGAAAGCTTTGGCGGTCGAAACAGAAGTCTTTTTATCACAGGACAAGAAATCAGCCATTGAAATCTTAACCGGCAGAAAAAGATTTTTTTGAAAAAATCCCTAAGCCCCGGGGTCACAATTTCAGCAAAAATATGATTTTTGGCTATTCACTCAAAAATGGTGCCAAACGGTTGCAAATGCTCCCCTGAAAGGTTTGGCGGTCAAAACAGAAGGCTTTTAATCACAGGAAAAGAAATCCAGCCTCGAGAACGTTACTGACGGGAAAATATTTTTTTTGAAAAAGTCCTAAGCCCCGGGGTCACAATTTCAGCAAAAATCTGATTTTCGGTAATTCACTCAAAAATGGTGCCAAATGGTTGCAAATGCTCCCCTGAAAGGTTTGGCGGTCGAAACAGAAGTCTTTTTATCACAGGACAAGAAGTCAGCCCTTGAAATCTTAACCGGCAGAAAAAGATTTTTTTGAAAAAATCCCTAAGCCCCGGGGTCACAATTTCAGCAAAAATATGATTTTTGGCTATTCACTCAAAAATGGTGCCAAACGGTTGCAAATGCTCCCTTGAAAGTTTTGGCGGTCGGAATAGAAGTCTTTTTATCACAGGACAAGAAATCAGCCCTCGAAAACTTAACCCGCAGAAAAAGATTTTTTTGAAAAAATCCCTAAGCCCCGGGGTCACAATTTCAGCAAAAAATATGATTTTCGGCAATTAACTCAAAAATTGTGCCAAGCGGTTGCAAATGCTCCCCTGAAAGGTTTGGCGGTCGAAACAGATGGCTTTTTATCACAGGAAAAGAAATCCAGCCTCGAGAACGTTACTGGCGGGAAAATATTTTTTTGTAAAATCCCTAAGCCCCGGGGTCACAATTTCAGCAAAAATCTGATTTTCGGCAATTCAGTAAAAAATGGTGCCAAATGGTTGCAAATGCTCCCCTGAAAGGTTTGGCGGTCGAAACAGAAGGCTTTTTATCACAGGAAAAGAAATCCAGCCTCAACAACGTTACTGGAGGGAAAATATTTTTTTGAAAAATCCCTAAGCCTTGGGTCACAATTTCAGCAAAAATCTGGTTTTCGGCAATTCACTCAAAAATGGTGCCAAGCGGTTGCAAATGCTCCCCTGAAAGGTTTGGCGGTCAAAACAGAAGGCTTTTTATCACAGGACAAGAAATTAGCCCTCGAAAACTTAAACGGCAGAAAAAGATTTTTTTGAAAAAATCCCTAAGCCCCGGGGTCACAATTTCAGCAAAAAATATGATTTTCGGCAATTGACTCAAAAATGGTGCCAAGCGGTTGCAAATGCTCCCCTGAAATGTTTGGCAGTCGAAACGGAAGTCTTTTTATCACAGAACAAGAAATCAGCCCTCGACAACTTAACCAGCAGAAAAATATTTTTTTGAAAAATCCCAAAGGCCCCGGAGTCACAATTTCAGCAAAAATCTGATTTTCAGCAATTCACTCAAAAATGGTGCCAAACGGTTGCAAATGATCCCCTGAAAGGTTTGGCGGTCAAAACAGAAGGCTTTTTATCACAGGAAAAGAAATCCAGCCTCAAGAACGTTACTGACGGGAAAATATTTTTTTGAAAAAGTCCTAAGCCCCGGGGTCACAATTTCAGCAAAAATATGATTTTTGGCTATTCACTCAAAAATGGTGCCAAACGGTTGCAAATGATCCCCTGAAAGTTTTGGCGGTCGGAATAGAAGTCTTTTTATCACAGGAAAAGAAATCAGCCCTCGAAAACTTAACCCGCAGAAAAAGATTTTTTTTGAAAAAATCCCTAAGCCCCGGCGTCACAATTTCAGCAAAAATATGATTTTCGGCAATTCACTCAAAAATGGTGCCAAACGGTTGCAAATGCTCCCCTGAGAGCTTTGGCGGTCAAAACAGAAGGCTTTTAATCACAGGAAAAGAAATCCAGCCTCGAGAACGTTACTGACGGGGTTGGAGTGAAACAATATAAACTGAAAGCATTTGCAGATGATTTGGTATTAACATTACAGGAGCCAGTTTCTAGCACAAAAAGAGTTTTGGACTTAATTTCTGATTATGGTCGGGTGGCGGGATTTAAGTTGAACAAGCAAAAGACTAAGGTCTTAGCAAAGAACCTAACGTCTACAGAAGCAGATGAGTTTTTGAAAGAGACAGGATTAAATGTGGTTAAAAAGGTAAAATACCTAGGGGTGTACTTGACTTCTAAAAACTTGAATTTGTTTAAGGACAACTATGAGAAATGCTGGTCAGAAATCAAAAGGGTTTTGGAAACTTGGACAAGACTAAAACTTTCCTTGTTAGGCCGAATAGCAGCTATAAAGATGAATGTTTTGCCGAAAATGTTATTCTTGTTTCAGACCCTGCAGATTGTGGACAAAGTGGTATGTTTTGGAAAGTGGCAGAAGGATATCTCTAAGTTCGTTTGGCAGGGCAAAAAGCCCCGAATTAAGTTTAAAATACTAACAGATGCGAAAGAAAGGGGGGGATTTGCCCTGCCAGACTTGAGGTTATATTACGAATATACAGCCTTCTGCTGGATGAAAGATTGGTTTTTGTTAGAGAACACTGATGTCCTAGATCTGGAAGGGTTTGATAACGCTTTTGGGTGGCATGCGTATTTGTGGTACGACAAGGTTAAAGTTCATAAAATGTTCAAAAATCATATTGTTAGAAGAGCAATTTTTATGGTCTGGACAAAATATAAAGACTTATTGGAGAGCAAAACACCAAGGTGGCTTTCACCGGCAGAGGCCAAGGCACGTAAGAGACTTAACATGGAGGCCTACTGGCCAAAATATTGGGAATTAATTGAAAAAGATGGTGACAATTGGAAGCTGCAGAGTTTTGAAAATGTAAAAAGCAAGGTGCGAGACTGGTTGCATTATGCTCAAATTCGGGAAATTTTCAAAACAGATAAAAAGGTTGGGTTTCAGGTGGAAAAATCGAAATTAGAGACAGAATTGTTAGAACCTAAAGACAAATTACTTTCAAGAATGTATAACTTGCTGCTTAAATGGAATACACAGGATGAGACAGTCAAATCCGCCATGATAAAGTGGGCACAGGATATTGGACATAACATTATGTTTGAGGACTGGGAAAGGCTATGGACCACCGGATTGAAATTCACGGCATGTAGTGCCCTGAAAGAAAATATTATGAAAATGATATACCGGTGGTACATGACCCCAGTCAAGCTTGCTAAGATATATCACCTGTCTGATAATAAATGCTGGAAGTGTAAAGAGGCGGAAGGGACGTTCTTTCATCTCTGGTGGACATGTCCGAAAGTGAAGGCCTTTTGGGAAATGATCTATAATGAGTTAAAAAAGGTATTTAGATATACCTTGCCTAAGAAACCGGAGGCCTTCCTTCTGGGCATTGTAGACCAGAATGTGATAAAGAAGGATAGAACTTTTTTTATGTATGCCACAACAGCAGCAAGAATTCTCATCGCAAAGTGTTGGAAGACACAAGATTTACCCACACTGGAGGAATGGCAGACGCAGTTGATGGACTATATGGAACTGGCGGAAATGACTGGCAGAATCCGAGACTTGGGAGAAGAAAAAATGGAAGAGGACTGGAAAAAATTTAAGGACTATTTACAAAAATACTATAAGCTGTATGAATGTTAAGAAAATGCACTTTTTAGGAAATATTAGCCCCAGCAATGGTAATTAGGTGAAATGAAAAATAAGGCACAAGAAAAGAGAGGTGAAATTAAGAAAAATCTTTATTGCATTATGTTTTAATTAGAATATATAAGATCATGGTTACAATAACTTTGACTTTGGTAACATGAAATTGAAAGATACAATAAGTAATGAATTGAAAGACACAATAATGAACTGAAAGATACAATAAGTAATGAAATAAGATAATAAATAGCTGAAGACTTTGTATCATGAATATTGGGTTACAAATATATTGAAATGGGTAATATGACAAAATGAAAGATACAATAAGTGATGAAATAAGATAACAAAATGCTGAAGTTGGTATTATAAATAATGCAGATTCGGGAAGATGTGGGGAAGTCCAAAGGATTCTGTAAAAGAAATATGATTTATGAAACTCTTGTATTTTATTCTTTGTTCTTTTTTATTCTGTAAAACTAATAAAAATATTTTTTTTTTTAAAAAAAAAAGAGAACGTTACTGACGGGAAAATATTTTTTTGAAAAAGTCCTAAGCACAATTTCACAATTTCAGAAAAAATCTGATTTTCGGCAATTCAGTAAAAAATGGTGCCAAACGGTTGCAAATGCTCCCCTGAAAGCTTTGGCGGTCGAAACAGATGGCTTTTTATCACAGGACAAGAAATCAGCCCTTGAAATCTTAACCGGCAGAAAAAGATTTTTTTGAAAAAATCCCTAAGCCCCGGGGTCCCAATTTCAGCAAAAATATGATTTTGGGCTATTCACTCAAAAATGGTGCCAAACGGTTGCAAATGCTCCCCTGAAAATTTTGGCGGTCGGAATAGAAGTCTTTTTATCACAGGACAAGAAATCAGCCCTCGAAAACTTAACCCGCAGAAAAAGATTTTTTTGAAAATATCCCTAAGCCCCGGGGTCACAATTTCAGCAAAAAATATGATTTTCGGCAATTGACTCAAAAATTGTGCCAAGCGGTTGCAAATGCTCCCCTGAAAGGTTTGGCGGTCGAAACAGATGGCTTTTTATCACAGGAAAAGAAATCCAGCCTCGAGAACGTTACTGGCGGGAAAATATTTTTTTGTAAAATCCCTAAGCCCCGGGGTCACAATTTCAGCAAAAATCTGATTTTTGGCAATTCAATCAAAAATGGTGCCAAATGGTTGCAAATGCTTCCCTGAAAGGTTTGGCGGTCGAAACAGAAGGCTTTTTATCACAGGAAAAGAAATCCAGCCTCGAGAACGTTACTGGAGGGAAAATATTTTTTTGAAAAATCCCTAAGCCCCGGGGTCCCAATTTCAGCAAAAATCTGATTTTCGGCAATTCACTGAAAAATGGTGCCAAATGGTTGCAAATGCTCCCCTGATAGGTTTGGCGGTCGAAACAGAAGTCTTTTTATCACAGGACAAGAAATCAGCCCTTGAAATCTTAACCGGCAGAAACAGATTTTTTTGAAAAAATCCCTAAGCCCCGGGGTCACAATTTCACCAAAAATATGATTTTCGGCAATTGACGCAAAAATGGTGCCAAACGGTTGCAAATGCTCCCCTGAAAGGTTTGGCCGTCAAAACAGAAGGCTTTTAATCACAGGACAAGAAATCAGCCCTTGAAATCTTAACCGGCAGAAAAAGATTTTTTTAAAAAAATCCCTAAGCCCCGGGATCACAATTTCAGCAAAAATCTGATTTTTGGCTATTCACTCAAAAATGGTGCCAAACGGTTGCAAATGCTACCCTGAAAGTTTTGGCGGTCGGAATAGAAGTCTTTTTATCACAGGACAAGAAATCAGCCCTCGAAAACTTAACCCGCAGAAAAAGATTTTTTTGAAAAATCCCTAAGCCCCGGGGTCACAATTTCAGCAAAAATCTGAATTTTGGCAATTCACTCAAAAATGGTGCCAAGCGGTTGCAAATGCTCCCCTGAAAGGTTTGGCGGTCAAAACAGAAGGCTTTTTATCACAGGACAAGAAATTAGCCACCGAAAACTTAAACGGCAGAAAAAGATTTTGTTGAAAAAATCCCTAAGCCCCGGGGTCACAATTTCAGCAAAAAATATGATTTTGGGCAATTCACTCAAAAATGGTGCCAAGCGGTTGCAAATGCTCCCCTGAAATGTTTGGCAGTCAAAACGGAAGTCTTTTTATCACAGGACAAGAAATTAGCCCCCGAAAACTTAACCAGCAGAAAAATATTTTTTTGAAAAATCCCCGGGGTCACAATTTCAGCAAAAATATGATTTTCAGCAATTCACTCAAAAATGGTGCCAAATGGTAGCAAATGCTCGCCTGAAAGGTTTGGCGGTCGAAACAGAAGGCTTTTTATCACAGGAAAAGAAATCCAGCCTCGAGAACGTTACTGACGGGAAAATATTTTTTTGAAAAAGTCCTAAGCCCCGGGGTCACAATTTCAGCAAAAATATGATTTTCGGCAATTCAGTAAAAAATGGTGCCAAACGGTTGCAAATGCTCCCCTGAAAGCTTTGGCGGTCGAAAAGGAAGTCTTTTTATCACAGGACAAGAAATCAGCCATTGAAATCTTAACCGGCAGAAAAAGATTTTTTTGAAAAAATCCCTAAGCCCCGGGGTCACAATTTCAGCAAAAATATGATTTTTGGCTATTCACTCAAAAATGGTGCCAAACGGTTGCAAATGCTCCCCTGAAAGTTTTGGCGGTCGGAATAGAAGTCTTTTTATCACAGGACAAGAAATCAGCCCTCGAAAACTTAACCCGCAGAAAAAGATTTTTTTGAAAAAATCCCTAAGCCCCGGGGTCACAATTTCAGCAAAAATATGATTTTCGGCAATTCACTCAAAAATGGTGCCAAACGGTTGCAAATGCTCCCCTGAAAGGTTTGGCGGTCAAAACAGAAGGCTTTTAAGCACTGGAAAAGAAATCCAGCCTCGAGAACGTTACTGACGGGAAAATATTTTTTTTGAAAAAGTCCTAAGCCCCGGGGTCACAATTTCAGCAAAAATCAGATTTTCGGCAATTCAGTAAAAAATGTTGCAAACGGTTGCAAATGCTCCCCTGAAAGCTTTGGCGGTCGAAACAGAAGGCTTTTTATCACAGGACAAGAAATCAGCCCTCAAAAACTTAACCGGCAGAAAAAGATTTTCTTGAAAATATCCCTAAGCCCCGGGGTCACAATTTCATCAAAATTCTGATTTTCGGCAATTCACTCAAAAATGGTGCCAAACGGTTGCAAATGCTCCCCTGACAGGTTTGGCGGTCGAAACAGCACACTTTTTATTACAGGACAAGAAACCAGCGCTCTACAACTTAACCGGCAGAAAAAGATTTTTTTTAAAAAAATCCCTAAGGTCACAATTTCAACAAAAATATGATTTTCGGCAATTCACTCAAAAATGGTGCCAAACGGTTGCAAATGATCCCCTGAAAGGTTTGGCGGTCGAAACTGCCCGCTTTTTGTCACAGGACAAGAAATCAGCCCTAGACAAGTTGACCTCCAGAAATAGATTTTTTTGAAAAAATCCCTAAACCCCGCGGTCACAATTTCAGCAAAAATATGATTTTCGGCCATTGACTCAAAAATGGTGCCAAGCGGTTGCAAATGCTCCCCTGAAAGGTTTGGCGGTCGAAACAGATGGCTTTTTATCACAGGAAAAGAAATCCAGCCTCGAGAACGTTACTGGCGGGAAAATATTTTTTTGTAAAATCCCTAAGCCCCGGGGTCACAATTTCAGCAAAAATCTGAATTTTGGCAATTCACTCAAAAATGGTGCCAAGCAGTTGCAAATACTCCCCTGAAATGTTTGGTAGTTGAAACAGAAGGCTTTTTATCACAGGACAAGAAATCAGCCCTCAAAAACTTAAACGCCAGAAAAATATTTTTTTGAAAAAATCCCTAATCCCCGGGGTCACAATTTCAGCAAAAAATATGATTTTTCGGCAATTCACTCAAAAATGGTGCCAAACGGTTGCAAATGCTCCCCTGAAAGCTTTGGCGGTCGAAACAGAAGGCTTTTTTATCACAGGACAAGAAATCAGCCCTTGAAATCTTAACCGGTAGAAAAAATCCCTAAGCCCCGGAGTCACAATTTCAGCAAAAATCTGATTTTTGGCAATTCACTCAAAAATGGTGCCAAACTGATGCAAATGCTCCCCTGAAAGGTTTGGCGGTCGAAACCGCCTGCTTTTTGTCACAGGACAAGAAATCAGCCCTAGACAAGTTGACCGGCAGAAATAGATTTTTTTGAAAAAAATCCCTAAGGTCACAATTTCAACAAAAATCTGATTTTCGGCAATTCACTCAAAAATGGTGCCAAACGGTTGCAAATGATCCCCTGAAAGGTTTGGCGGTCGAAACTGCCTGCTTTTTGTCACAGGACAAGAAATCAGCCCTAGACAAGTTGACCGGCAGAAATAGATTTTTTTGAAAAAATCCCTAAACCCCGCGGTCACAATTTCAGCAAAAATATGATTTTCGGCCATTGACTCAAAAATGGTGCCAAGCGGTTGCAAATGATCCCCTGAAAGGTTTGGTAGTCGAAACAGAAGGCTTTTTATCACAGGACAAGAAATCAGCCCTCAAAAACTTAAATGGCAGAAAAATATTTTTTTGAAAAAATCCCTAATCCCCGGGGTCACAATTTCAGCAAAAAATATGATTTTCGGCAATTCACTCAAAAATGGTGCCAAACGGTTGCAAATGATCCCCTGAAAGGTTTGGCGGTCGAAACAGAAGGCTTTTTATCACAGGAAACAAAATCCAGCCTCGAGAACCTTAATGGCGGGAAAATATTTTTTTGAAAAATCCCTAAGCCCCGGGGTCACAATTTCAGCAAAAATATGATTTTCAGCAATTCACTCAAAAATGGTGCCAAATGGTTGCAAATGCTCCCCTGAAAGGTTTGGCGGTCAAAACAGAAGGCTTTTAATCACAGGAAAGGAAATCCAGCCACGAGAACGTTACTGACGGGAAAATATTTTTTTGAAAAAGTCCTAAGGCCCGGGGTCACAATTTCAGCAAAATTCTGATTTTCGGCAATTCAGTAAAAAATGGTGCCAAACGGTTGCAAATGCTCCCCTGAAAGCTTTGGCGATCGAAACAGAAGTCTTTTTATCACAGGACAAGAAATCAGCCCTCAAAAACTTAACCGGCAGAAAAAGATTTTTTTGAAAAAATCCCTAAGCCCCGGAGTCACAATTTCAGCAAAAATATGATTTTCGGCAATTCACTCAAAAATGGTGCCAAACGGTTGCAAATGATCCCCTGAAAGCTTTGGCGGTCGGAATAGAAGTCTTTTTATCACAGGACAAGAAATCAGCCCTTGAAATCTTAACCGGCAGAAAAAGATTTTTTTGAAAATATCCCTAAGCCCCGGAGTCACAATTTCAGCAAAAATATGATTTTCAGCAATTCACTCAAAAATGGTGCCAAATGGTAGCAAATGCTCGCCTGAAAGGTTTGGCGGTCAAAACAGAAGGCTTTTAATCACAGGAAAGGAAATCCAGCCTCGAGAACGTTACTGACGGGAAAATATTTTTTTGAAAATGTCCTAAGGCCCGGGGTCACAATTTCAGCAAAATTCTGATTTTCGGCAATTCACTCAAAAATGGTGCCAAACGGTTGCAAATGATCCCCTGAAAGGTTTGGCGGTCAAAACAGAAGGCTTTTAATCACAGGAAAAGAAATCCAGCCTCGAGAACGTTACTGGCGGGAAAATATTTTTTTAAAAAATCCCCAAGCCCCGGGGTCACAATTTCAGCAAAAATCTGATTTCCGGCAATTCACTCAAAAATGGTGCCAAGTGGTTGCAAATGCTCCCCTGAAAGGTTTGGCGGTCGAAACAGCATGCTTTTTATCACAGGACAAGAAATCAGCCCTCAAAAACTTAACCAGCAGAAAAAGATTTTTTTGAAAAAATCCCTAAGTCAAAATTTCAGCAAAAATATGATTTTCGGCAATTCACTCAAAAATGGTGCCAAACGGATGCAAATGATCCCCTGAAAGGTTTGGCGGTCGAAACAGAAGGCTTTTTATCACAGGAATAGAAATCCAGCCTCGAGAACGTTACTGACGGGAAAATATTTTTTTGAAAAAGTCCTAATCCCCGGGGTCACAATTTAAGCAAAAATCTGATTTTCGGCAATTTAGTAAAAAATGGTGCCAAACGGTTGCAAATGCTCCCCTGAAAGCTTTGGCGGTCGAAACAGAAGTCTTTTTATCACAGGACAAGAAATCAGCCCTTGAAATCTTAACCGGCAGAAAAAGATTTTTTTGAAAAAATCCCTAAGCCCCGGGGTCACAATTTCAGCAAAAATATGATTTTTGGCTATTCACTCAAAAATGGTGCCAAACTGTTGCAAATGCTCCCCTGAAAGTTTTGGGAGTCGGAATAGAAGTCTTTTTATCACAGGACAAGAAATCAGCCCTCGAAAACTTAACACGCAGAAAAAGATTTTTTTGAAAAAATCCCTAGGCCCCGGGGTCACAATTTCAGCAAAGATATGATTTTCGGCAATTCACTCAAAAATGTTGCCAAACGGTTGCAAATGCTCCCCTGAAAGGTTTGGCAGTCGAAACAGAAGGCTTATTATCACAGGACAATAAATCAGTCCTCGACAAATGAACCGGCAGAAAAAGATTTTTTTGAAAAAATCCCTAAGCCCCGGGGTCACAATTTCAGCAAAAATATGATTTTCGTCAATTCACTCAAAAATGGTGCCAAGCGGTTGCAAATGCTCCCCTGAAAGGTTTGGCGGTCGAAACAGAAGGAAGGCTTTTTATCACAGGACAAGAAATCAGCCCTTGAAAACTTAACCGGCAGAAAAAGATATTTTTGAAAAAATCCCTAAGCCCCGGGGTCACAATTTCAGTAAAAAATCTGATTTTCGGCAATTCACTCAAAAATGGTGCCAAACGGTTGCAAATGCTCCCCTGCAAGGTTTGGCGGTCGAAACAGAAGGCTTTTTATCACAGGACAAGAAATCCAGCCTCGAGAACGTTACTGGCGGAAAATCTGATTTTCGGCAATTCACTCAAAAATGGTGCGAAACGGTTGCAAATGCTCCCCTTAAAGGCTTGGTGGTCAAAACAGAAGGCTTTTTATCACAGGACAAGAAATCAGCCCTTGAAAGCTTAACCGGTAGAAAAAGATTTTTTTGAAAAAATCCCTAAGCCCCGGAGTCAAAATTTCAGCAAAAATCTGATTTTTGGCAATTCACTCAAAAATGGTGCCAAACGGTTGCAAATGCTCCCCTGAAAGGTTTGGCGTTCGAAACAGAAGGCTTTTTAGCACAGGAAAAGAAATCCAGCCTCGACAACGTTACTGGAGGGAAAATATTTTTTTGAAAAATCCCCAAGCCCCGGGGTCACAATTTCAGCAAAAATATGATTTTCGGCAATTCACTCAAAAATGGTGCCAAGCAGTTGCAAATGCTCCCCTGTAAGGTTTGGTGGTCGAAACAGAAGGCTTTTTATCACAGGACAAGAAATCAGCCCTTGAAATCTTAACCGGTAGAAACAGATTTTTTTGAAAAAATCCCTAAGCCCCGGGGTCACAATTTCAGCAAAAATCTGATTTCCGGCAATTCACTCAAAAATGGTGCCAAACGGTTGCAAATGCTCCCCTGAAAGGTTTGGCGTTCGAAACAGAAGGCTTTTTAGCACAGGAAAAGAAATCCAGCCTCGACAACGTTACTGGAGGGAAAATATTTTTTTGAAAAATCCCCAAGCCCCGGGGTCACAATTTCAAAAAAAATCTGATTTTCGGCAATTCACTCAAAAATGGTGCCAAACGTTTGCAAATGCTCCCCTGAGAGCTTTGGCGGTCGAAAGAGAAGTCTTTTTATCACAGGACAAGAAATCAGCCCTCGAAAACTTAACCAGCAGAAAAAGATATTTTTGAAAAAATCCCTAAGTCCCTGGGTCACAATTTCAGCAAAAATCTGATTTCCGGCAATTCACTCAGAAATGGTGCCAAGTGGTTGCAAATGCTCCCCTGAAAGGTTTGGCGGTCGAAACAGCATGCTTTTTATCACAGGACAAGAAATCAGCCCTCAAAAACTTAACCAGCAGAAAAAGATTTTTTTGAAAAAATCCCTAAGCCCCGGAGTCAAAATTTCAGCAAAAATCTGATTTTCGGCAATTCACTCAAAAATGGTGCCAAACGGTTGCAAATGCTCCCCTGAAAGGTTTGGCGGTCTAAACAGAAGGCTTTTAATCACAGGAAAAGAAATCCAGCCTCGAGAACGTTACTGATTGGAAAATATTTTTTTGAAAAAATCCCTAAGCCCCGGGGTCACAATTTCAGCAAAAATCTGATTTTCGGCAATTCACTCAAAAATGGTGCCAAACGGTTGAAAATGCTCCCCTGAGAGCTTTGGCGGTCAAAAGAGAAGTCTTTTTATCACAGGACAAGAAATCAGCCCTCGAAAACTTAACCAACAGAAAAAGATATTTTTGAAAAAATCGCTAAGCCACGGGGTCACAATTTCAGCAAAAATATGATTTTCGGCCATTGACTCAAAAATGGTGCCAAGCGGTTGCAAATGCTCCCCTGAAATGTTTGGCAGTCGAAACAGAAGGCTTTTTATCACAGGAAACCAAATCCAGCCTCGAGAACCTTACTGGCGGGAAAATATTTTTTTGAAAAAATCCCTAAGCCCCGGGGTCACAATTTCAGCAAAAATATGATTTTCGGCAATTCACTCAAAAATGGTGCCAAACGGTTTCAAATGCTCCCCTGAAAGTTTTGGCCGTCGGAATAGAAGTCTTTTTATCACAGGAAAAGAAATCAGCCCTCGAAAACTTAACCGGCAGAAAAAGATTTTTTTGAAAAAATCCCTAAGCCAGCCTCGAGAACGTTACTGACGGGAAAATATTTTTTTGAAAAAGTCCTAAGCCCCGGGGTCACAATTTCAGCAAAAATATGATTTTCGGCAATTCAGTAAAAAATGGTGCCAAACGGTTGCAAATGCTCCCCTGAGAGCTTTGGCGGTCGAAACAGATGGCTTTTTATCACAGGAAAAGAAATCCAGCCTCGAGAACGTTACTGGCGGGAAAATATTTTTTTGAAAAATCCCTAAGCCCCGGGGTCACAATTTCAGCAAAAATATGATTTTCGGCAATTCAGTAAAAAATGGTGCCAAACGGTTGCAAATGCTCCCCTGAAAGCTTTGGCGGTCGAAACAAAAGTCTTTTTATCACAGGACAAGAAATCAGCCCTCAAAAACTTAACCGGCAGAAAAAGATTTTTTTGAAAAAATCCCTAAGCCCCGCGGTCACAATTTCAGCAAAAATATGATTTTCGGCAATTCACTCAAAAATGGTGCCAAACGGTTGCAAATGCTCCCCTGAAAGGTTTGGCGGTCAAAACAGAAGGCTTTTAATCACAGGAAAAGAAATCCAGCCTCGAGAACGTTACTGATTGGAAAATATTTTTTTGAAAAAATCCCTAAGCCCCGGGGTCACAATTTCACCAAAAATATGATTTTTGGCAATTCACTCAAAAATGGTGCCAAACGGTTGCAAATGCTCCCCTGAAAGGTTGGGCGGTCGGAATAGAAGTCTTTTTATCACAGGACAAGAAATCAGCCCTCGAAAACTTAACCCGCAGAAAAAGATTTTTTTGAAAAAATCCCTAAGCCCCGGGGTCACAATTCCAGCAAAAATCTGATTTTTGGCAATTCACTCAAAAATGGTGCCAAACGGTTGCAAATGCTCCCCTGAAAGGTTTGGCAGTCAAAACAGAAGGCTTTTAATCACAGGAAAAGAAATCCAGCCTCGAGAACGTTACTGACGGGAAAATATTTTTTTGAAAAATCCCTAAGCCCCGGGGTCACAATTTCAGAAAAAAACTGCTTTTCGGCAATTCTCTCAAAAATGCTGCCAAACGGTTGCAAATGCTCCCCTGAGAGCTTTGGCGGTCGAAACTGAAGTCTTTTTATCACAGGACAAGAAATCAGCCCTCGAAAACTTAACCAGCAGAAAAAGATATTTTTGAAAAAACCCCTAAGCCCCGGGGTCACAATTTCAGCAAAAAATATGATTTTTGGCACTTCACTCAAAAATGGTGCCAAATGGTTGGAAATGATCCCCTGCAAGGTTTGGCGGTTGAAACTGCCCGCTTTTTGTCACAGGAAACGAAATCCAGCCTTGAGAACCTTACTGGCGGGAAAATATTTTTTTGAAGAAGTCCTAAGCCCCGGGGTCACAATTTCAGCAAAAATCTGATTTTCGGTAATTCAGTAAAAAATGGTGCCAAATGGTTGCAAATGCTCCCCTGAAAGCTTTGGCGGTCGAAACAGAAGTCTTTTTATCACAGGACAAGAAATCAGCCCTTGAAATCTTAACCGGCAGAAACAGATTTTTTTGAAAAAATCCCTAAGCCCCGGGGGCACAATTTCACTCAAAAATGGTGCCAAACGGTTGCAAATGCTCCCCCGAAAGGTTGGGCGGTCGGAATAGAAGTCTTTTTATCACAGGACAAGAAATCAGCCCTCGAAAACTTAACCCGGAGAGAAAGATTTTTTTGAAAAAATCCCTAAGCCCCGGGGTCACAATTTCAGCAAAAATCTGATTTTTGGCAATTCACTCAAGTATGGTGCCAAACGGTTGCAAATAGTCCCCTGAAAGGTTTGGCGGTCAAAACAGAAGGCTTTTAATCACAGGAAAAGAAATCCAGCCTCGAGAACGTTACTGACGTGAAAATATTTTTTTGAAAAAGTCCTAAGCCCCGGGGTCACAATTTCAGAAAAAATCTGATTTTCGGCAATTCACTCAAAAATGGTGCCAAACGGTTGCAAATGCTCCCCTGAGAGCTTTGGCGGTCGAAACTGCCCGCTTTTTGTCGTTTTATCACAGGACAAGAAATCAGCCCTCGAAAACTTAACCAGCAGAAAAAGATATTTTTGAAAAAATCCCTAAGCCCCGGGGTCACAATTTCAGCAAAAATATGATTTTTGGCAATTCACTCAAAAATGGTGCCAAAGGGTTGGAAATGATCCCCTGAAAGGTTTGGCGGTCGAAACTGCCCGCTTTTTGTCACAGGAAACGAAATCCAGCCTCGAGAACCTTACTGGCGGGAAAATATTTTTTTGAAAAATCCCTAAGCCCCGGGGTCACAATTTCAGCAAAAATACGATTTTCGGCAATTAAGTAAAAAATGGTGCCAAATGGTTGCAAATGCTCCCCTGAAAGGTTTGGAGGTCGAAACAGAAGGCTTTTTATCACAGGAAAAGAAATCCACCCTCGACAACGTTACTGGAGGGAAAACATTTTTTTGAAAACTCCCTAAGCCCCGGGGTCACAATTTCAGCAAAAATATGATTTTCGGCCATTGACTCAAAAATGGTGCCAAGCGGTTGCAAATGCTCCCCTGAAAGGTTTGGCGGTCAAAACAGAAGGCTTTTAATCACAGGAAAAGAAATCCAGCCTCGAGAACGTTACTGACGGGAAAATATTTTTTTGAAAAAGTCCTAAGCCCCGGTGTCACAATTTCAGCAAAAATATGATTTTCGGCAATTCACTCAAAAATGGTGCCAAACGGTTGCAAATGCTCCCCTGAAAGGTTTGGCGGTCTAAACAGAAGGCTTTTAATCACAGGAAAAGAAATCCAGCCTCGAGAACGTTACTGATTGGAAAATATTTTTTTGAAAAAATCCCTAAGCCCCGGCGTCACAATTTCAGCAAAAATCTGATTTTCGGCAATTCACTCAAAAATGGTGCCAAACGGTTGAAAATGCTCCCCTGAGAGCTTTGGCGGTCAAAAGAGAAGTCTTTTTATCACAGGACAAGAAATCAGCCCTCGAAAACTTAACCAACAGAAAAAGATATTTTTGAAAAAATCGCTAAGCCAAGGGGTCACAATTTCAGCAAAAATATGATTTTCGGCCATTGACTCAAAAATGGTGCCAAGCGGTTGCAAATGCTCCCCTGAAATGTTTGGCAGTCGAAACAGAAGGCTTTTTATCACAGGAAACCAAATCCAGCCTCGAGAACCTTACTGGCGGGAAAATATTTTTTTGAAAAATCCCTAAGCTCCGGGGTCACAATTTCAGCAAAAATATGATTTTTGGCTATTCACTCAAAAATGGTGCCAAACGGTTGCAAATGCTCCCCTGAAAGTTTTGGCCGTCGGAATAGAAGTCTTTTTATCACAGGAAAAGAAATCAGCCCTCGAAAACTTAACCGGCAGAAAAAGATTTTTTTGAAAAAATCCCTAAGCCAGCCTCGAGAACGTTACTGATGGGAAAATATTTTTTTGAAAAAGTCCTAAGCCCCCGGGTCACAATTTCAGCAAAAATATGATTTTCGGCAATTCAGTAAAAAATGGTGCCAAACGGTTGCAAATGCTCCCCTGAGAGCTTTGGCGGTCGAAACAGATGGCTTTTTATCACAGGAAAAGAAATCCAGCCTCGAGAACGTTACTGGCGGGAAAATATTTTTTTGAAAAATCCCTAAGCCCCGGGGTCACAATTTCAGCAAAAATATGATTTTCGGCAATTCAGTAAAAAATGGTGCCAAACGGTTGCAAATGCTCCCCTGAAAGCTTTGGCGGTCGAAACAGAAGTCTTTTTATCACAGGACAAGAAATCAGCCCTTGAAATCTTAACCGGCAGAAACAGATTTTTTTGAAAAAATCCCTAAGCCCCGCGGTCACAATTTCACCAAAAATATGATTTTTGGCAATTCACTCAAAAATGGTGCCAAACGGTTGCAAATGCTCCCCTGAAAGGTTTGGCGGTCGAAACAGAAGGCTTTTTATCCCAGGAAACGAAATCCAGCCTCGAGAACCTTACTGGCGGGAAAATATTTTTTTGAAAAATCCCTAAGCCCCGGGGTCACAATTTCAGCAAAAATATGATTTTCGGCAATTCACTCAAAAATGGTGCCAAACGGTTGCAAATGCTCCCCTGAAAGGTTTGGCGGTCAAAACAGAAGGCTTTTAATCACAGGAAAAGAAATCCAGCCTCGAGAACGTTACTGACGGGAAAATATTTTTTTGAAAAAGTCCTAAGCCCCGGGGTCACAATTTCAGCAAAAATATGATTTTCGGCAATTCAGTAAAAAATGGTGCCAAACGGTTGCAAATGCTCCCCTGAAAGCTTTGGCGGTCGAAACAGAAGTCTTTTTATCACAGGACAAGAAGTCAGCCTTCGAAAACTTAACCGGCAGAAAAAGATATTTTTGAAAAAATCCCTAAGTCACAATTTCAGCAAAAATATGATTTTCGGCAATTGACTCAAAAATGGTGCCAAACGGTTGCAAATGCTCCCCTGAAAGGTTTGGCGGTCGAAACAGATGGCTTTTTATCACAGGAAAAGAAATCCAGCCTCGAGAACGTTACTGGCGGGAAAATATTTTTTTGTAAAATCCCTAAGCCCCGGGGTCACAATTTCAGCAAAAATCTGAATTTCGGCAATTCACTCAAAAATGGTGCCGAGCAGTTGCAAATGCTCCCCTGAAAGGTTTGGCGGTCGAAACAGAAGGCTTTTTATCACAGGACAAGAAAATAGCCCTTGAAATCTTAACCGGTAGAAAAAATTTTTTTTTGAAAAAATCCCTGAGCCCCGGGGTCACAATTTCACCAAAAATATGATTTTTGGCTATTCACTCAAAAATGGTGCCAAATGGTTGCAAATGCTCCCCTGAAAGGTTTGGCGGTCGAAACAGCATGCTTTTTATCACAGGACAAGAAATCAGCCCTCAAAAACATAACCAGCAGAAAAATATTTTTTTGAAAAAATCCCTAAGCTCCGCGGTCACAATTTCAGCAAAAATCTGGTTTTCGGCATTTCACTCAAAAATGGTGCCAAACGGTTGCAAATGCTCCCCTGAAAGGTTTGGTGTTCGAAACAGAAGGCTTTTTATCAAAGGAAAAGAAATCCAGCCTCGAGAACGTTACTGGCCGGAATTTTTTTTTTTGAAAAATCCCTAAGCCCAGGGGTCACAATTTCAGCAAAAATATGATTTTCGGCAATTCACTCAAAAATGGTGCCAAACGGTTGCAAACGATCCCCTGAAATCTTTGGCGGTCGGAATAGAAGTCTTTTTATCACAGGACAAGAAGTCAGCCTTCGAAAACTTAACCGGCAGAAAAAGATTTTTTTGAAAAAATCCCTAATCCCCGGGGTCACAATTTCAGCAAAAAATATGATTTTCGGCAATTCACTCAAAAATGGTGCCAAACGGTTGCAAATGCTCCCCTGAAAGGTTTGGCGGTCGGAATAGAAGTCTTTTTATCACAGGACAAGAAGTCAGCCTTCGAAAACTTAACCGGCAGAAAAAGATTTTTTTGAAAAAATCCCTAATCCCCGGGGTCACAATTTCAGCAAAAATATGATTTTCGGCAATTCACTCAAAAATGGTGCCAAACGGTTGCAAATGCTCCCCTGAAAGGTTTGGTGTTCGAAACAGAAGGCTTTTTATCAAAGCAAAAGAAATCCAGCCTCGAGAACGTTACTGGCGGGAATTTTTTTTTTGAAAAATCCCTAAACCCAGGGGTCACAATTTCAGGAAAAATCTGATTTTCGGCAATTCACTCAAAAATGGTGCCAAACGGTTGCAAACGATCCCCTGAAATCTTTGGCGGTCGGAATAGAAGTCTTTTTATCACAGGACAAGAAGTCAGCCTTCGAAAACTTAACCGGCAGAAAAAGATTTTTTTGAAAAAATCCCTAATCCTCGGGGTCACAATTTCAGCAAAAATATGATTTTCGGCAATTCACTCAAAAATGGTGCCAAACGGTTGCAAATGCTCCCCTGAAAGGTTTGGCGGTCAAAACAGAAGGCTTTTAATCACAGGAAAAGAAATCCAGCCTCGAGAACATTACTGATTGGAAAATATTTTTTTGAAAAAATCCCTAAGCCCCGGGGTCACAATTTCAGAAAAAATCTGATTTTCGGCAATTCACTCAAAAATGGTGCGAAACGGTTGCAAATGCTCCCCTGAGAGCTTTGGCGGTCGAAACAGAAGTCTTTTTATCACAGGACAAGAAATCAGGCCTTGAAAACTTAACCCGCAGAAAAAGATTTTTTTGAAAAAATCCCTAAGCCCCGGGGTCACAATTTCAGCAAAAATATGATTTTCGGCTATTGACTCAAAAATGGTGCCAAGCGGTTGCAAATGCTCCCCTGAAAGGTTTGGCGGTCGAAACAGAAGGATTTTTATCACTGGACAAGAAATCCAGCCTCGAGAACGTTACTGGCGGAAAATCTGATTTTCGGCAATTCACTCAAAAATGGTGCCAAACGGTTGCAAATGCTCCCCTGCAAGGTTTGGCTGTCAAAACAGAAGGCTTTTTATCACAGGACAAGAAATCAGCCCTCAAAAACTAAACCGGCAGAAAAAGATTTTTTTTGAAAAAGTCCTAAGCCCCGGGGTCACAATTTCAGCAAAAAATATGATTTTCGGCAATTCACTCAAAAATGGTGCCAAATGGTTGCAAATGATCCCCTGAAAGGTTTGGAAGTCGAAAAAGAAGGCTTTTTATCACAGGACAATAAATCAGCCCTCGCAAACTTAACCGGCAGACAAAGATTTTCTTGAAAAAATCCCAAAGCCCTGTGGTCACAATTTCAGCAAAAATCTGTTTTTCGGCAATTCACTCAAAAATGGTGCCAAACGGTTGCAAATGCTCCCAAGAAAGGTTTGGCGTTCGAAACAGAAGGCTTTTTATCACAGGACAAGAAATCCAGACTCGAGAACAATACTGGCGGGAAAATATTTTTTTGAAAAATCCATAATCCCCGGGGTCACAATTTCAGCAAAAATCTGATTTTCGGCAATTCACTCAAAAATGGTGACAAACGATTGCAAATGCTCCCCTGAAGGTTTGGCGGTCGAAACAGAAGGCTTTTTATCACAGGACAAGAAATCAGTCCTCGACAAATGAACCGGCAGAAAAAGATTTTTTTGAAAAAATCCCTAAGCCCCGGGGTCACAATTTCAGCAAAAATATGATTTTCGGCAATTCACTCAAAAATGGTGCCAAACGGTTGCAAATGCTCCCCTGAAGGTTTGGCGGTCGACACAGAAGGCTTTTTATCATAGGACAAGAAATCAGTCCTCGACAAATGAACCGGCAGAAAAAGATTTTTTTGAAAAAATCCCTAAGCCCCGGGGTCACAATTTCAGCAAAAAATATGATTTTCGGCAATTCACTCAAAAATGGTGCCAAACGGTTGCAAATGCTCCCCTGAAAGGTTTGGCGGTCGAAAAAGAAGACTTTTTATCACAGGACAAGAAATCGGCCCTTGAAATCTTAACCGGTAGATAAAGATTTTTTTGAAAAAATCCCTAAGCCCCGGAGTCACAATTTCAGCAAAAATATGATTTTCGGCAATTCACTCAAAAATGGTGCCAAACGGTTGCAAATGCTCCCCTGAAAGGTTTGGCGGTCAAAACAGAAGGCTTTTAATCACAGGAAAAGAAATCCAGCCTCGAGAACATTACTGATTGGAAAATATTTTTTTGAAAAAATCCCTAAGCCCCGGGGTCACAATTTCAGAAAAAATCTGATTTTCGGCAATTCACTCAAAAATGGTGCGAAACGGTTGCAAATGCTCCCCTGAGAGCTTTGGCGGTCGAAACAGAAGTCTTTTTATCACAGGACAAGAAATCAGGCCTTGAAAACTTAACCCGCAGAAAAAGATTTTTTTGAAAAAATCCCTAAGCCCCGGGGTCACAATTTCAGCAAAAATATGATTTTCGGCTATTGACTCAAAAATGGTGCCAAGCGGTTGCAAATGCTCCCCTGAAAGGTTTGGCGGTCGAAACAGAAGGATTTTTATCACTGGACAAGAAATCCAGCCTCGAGAACGTTACTGGCGGAAAATCTGATTTTCGGCAATTCACTCAAAAATGGTGCCAAACGGTTGCAAATGCTCCCCTGCAAGGTTTGGCTGTCAAAACAGAAGGCTTTTTATCACAGGACAAGAAATCAGCCCTCAAAAACTAAACCGGCAGAAAAAGATTTTTTTTGAAAAAGTCCTAAGCCCCGGGGTCACAATTTCAGCAAAAAATATGATTTTCGGCAATTCACTCAAAAATGGTGCCAAATGGTTGCAAATGATCCCCTGAAAGGTTTGGAAGTCGAAAAAGAAGGCTTTTTATCACAGGACAATAAATCAGCCCTCGCAAACTTAACCGGCAGACAAAGATTTTCTTGAAAAAATCCCAAAGCCCTGTGGTCACAATTTCAGCAAAAATCTGTTTTTCGGCAATTCACTCAAAAATGGTGCCAAACGGTTGCAAATGCTCCCAAGAAAGGTTTGGCGTTCGAAACAGAAGGCTTTTTATCACAGGACAAGAAATCCAGACTCGAGAACAATACTGGCGGGAAAATATTTTTTTGAAAAATCCATAATCCCCGGGGTCACAATTTCAGCAAAAATCTGATTTTCGGCAATTCACTCAAAAATGGTGACAAACGATTGCAAATGCTCCCCTGAAGGTTTGGCGGTCGAAACAGAAGGCTTTTTATCACAGGACAAGAAATCAGTCCTCGACAAATGAACCGGCAGAAAAAGATTTTTTTGAAAAAATCCCTAAGCCCCGGGGTCACAATTTCAGCAAAAATATGATTTTCGGCAATTCACTCAAAAATGGTGCCAAACGGTTGCAAATGCTCCCCTGAAGGTTTGGCGGTCGACACAGAAGGCTTTTTATCATAGGACAAGAAATCAGTCCTCGACAAATGAACCGGCAGAAAAAGATTTTTTTGAAAAAATCCCTAAGCCCCGGGGTCACAATTTCAGCAAAAAATATGATTTTCGGCAATTCACTCAAAAATGGTGCCAAACGGTTGCAAATGCTCCCCTGAAAGGTTTGGCGGTCGAAAAAGAAGACTTTTTATCACAGGACAAGAAATCGGCCCTTGAAATCTTAACCGGTAGATAAAGATTTTTTTGAAAAAATCCCTAAGCCCCGGAGTCACAATTTCAGAAAAAATCTGATTTTTGGCAATTCACTCAAAAATGGTGCCAAACGGTTGCAAATGATCCCCTGAAAGGTTTGGCGGTCGAAACAGAAGGCTTTTAATCACAGGAAACGAAATCCAGCCTCGAGAACCTTACTGGCGGGAAAATATTTTTTTGAAAAATCCCTAAGCCCCGGGGTCACAATTTCAGCAAAAATATGATTTTCGGCAATTCACTCAAAAATACTGCCAAACGGTTGCAAATGCTCCCCTGAAAGGTTTGGCGGTCAAAACAGAAGGCTTTTAATCACAGGAAAAGAAATCCAGCCTCGAGAACATTACTGATTGGAAAATATTTTTTTGAAAAAATCCCTAAGCCCCGGGGTCACAATTTCAGAAAAAATCTGATATTCTGCAATTCACTCAAAAATGGGGCCAAACGGTTGCAAATGCTCCCCTGCAAGGTTTGGCGGTCGAAACAGAAGGCTTTTTATCACAGGACAAGAAATCAGCCCACGAAAACTAAACCGGCAGAAAAAGATTTTTTTTGAAAAAATCTCTAAGCCCCGGGGTCAAAATTTCAGCAAAAAATATGATTTTCGGCAATTCACTCAAAAATGGTGCCAAACGGTTGCAAATACTCCCCTTAAAGGTTTGGTGGTCAAAACAGAAGGCTTTTTATCACAGGACAAGAAATCAGCCCACGAAAACTAAACCGGCAGAAAAAGATTTTTTTTGAAAAAATCCCTAAGCCCCGGGGTCAAAATTTCAGCAAAAAATATGATTTTCGGCAATTCACTCAAAAATGGTGCCAAATGGTTGCAAATGATCCCCTGAAAGGTTTGGCGGTCGAAACAGAAGGCTTTTTATCACAGGACAATAAATCAGCCCTCACAAACTTAAGCGGCAGAAAAAGATTTTCTTGAAAAAATCCCTAAGCCCCGTGGTCACAATTTCAGCAAAAATCTGTTTTTCGGCAATTCACTCAAAAATGGTGCCAAACGGTTGCAAATGCTCCCCTTAAAGGCTTGGTGGTCAAAACAGAAGGCTTATTATCACAGGACAATAAATCAGCCCTCGAAAACTTAACCGGCAGAAAAAGATTTTTGTGAAAAAATCCCTAAGCCCCGGGGTCACAATTTCAGCAAAAATCTGATTTTCGGCAATTCACTCAAAAATGGTGCCAAACGGTTGCAAATGCTCCCCTGAAGGTTTGGCAGTCGAAACAGAAGGCTTATTATCACAGGACAATAAATCAGTCCTCGACAAATGAACCGGCAGAAAAAGATTTTTTTGAAAAAATCCCTAAGCCCCGGGGTCACAATTTCAGCAAAAATATGATTTTCGTCAATTCACTCAAAAATGGTGCCAAGCGGTTGCAAATGCTCCCCTGAAAGGTTTGGCGGTCGAAACAGAAGGAAGGCTTTTTATCACAGGACAAGAAATCAGCCCTTGAAAACTTAACCGGCAGAAAAAGATATTTTTGAAAAAATCCCTAAGCCCCGGGGTCACAATTTCAGTAAAAAATCTGATTTTCGGCAATTCACTCAAAAATGGTGCCAAACGGTTGCAAATGCTCCCCTGCAAGGTTTGGCGGTCGAAACAGAAGGCTTTTTATCACAGGACAAGAAATCCAGCCTCGAGAACGTTACTGGCGGAAAATCTGATTTTCGGCAATTCACTCAAAAATGGTGCGAAACGGTTGCAAATGCTCCCCTTAAAGGCTTGGTGGTCAAAACAGAAGGCTTTTTATCACAGGACAAGAAATCAGCCCACGAAAACTAAACCGGCAGAAAAAGATTTTTTTTGAAAAAATCCCTAAGCCCCGGGGTCAAAATTTCAGCAAAAAATATGATTTTCGGCAATTCACTCAAAAATGGTGCCAAATGGTTGCAAATGATCCCCTGAAAGGTTTGGCGGTCGAAACAGAAGGCTTTTTATCACAGGACAATAAATCAGCCCTCACAAACTTAAGCGGCAGAAAAAGATTTTCTTGAAAAAATCCCTAAGCCCCGTGGTCACAATTTCAGCAAAAATCTGTTTTTCGGCAATTCACTCAAAAATGGTGCCAAACGGTTGCAAATGCTCCCCTGAATGGTATGGCGGTCGAAACAGAAGGCTTTTTATCACAGGACAAGAAATCCAGCCTCGAGAACGTTACTGGCGGGAGAATATTTTTTTGAAAAATCCCTAAGCCCCGGGGTCACAATTTCAGAAAAAATCTGATTTTCGGCAATTCACTCAAAAATGGTGCCAAACGGTTGCAAATGCTCCCCTGAAAGGTTTGGCGGTCGAAACAGCAAGTTTTTTATCAAATGACAAGAAATCCGCGCTCGACAACTTAACCGGCAGAATTTTATTTTTTTGAAAAAATCCCTAAGCCCCGGGGTCACAATTTCAGCAAAAATATGATTTTCGGCAATTCACTCAAAAATGGTGCCAAACGGTTGCAAATGCTCCCCTGAAGGTTTGGCAGTCGAAACAGAAGGCTTTTTATCACAGGACAAGAAATCAGTCCTCGACAAATGAACCGGCAGAAAAAGATTTTTTTGAAAAAATCCCTAAGCCCCGGGGTCACAATTTCAGCAAAAATATGATTTTCGGCAATTCACTTAAAAATGGTGCCAAACGGTTGCATATGCTCCCCTGAAGGTTTGGCGGTCGAAACAGAAGGCTTTTTATCACAGGACAAGAAATCAGTCCTCGACAAATGAACCGGCAGAAAAAGATTTTTTTGAAAAAATCCCTAAGCCCCGGGGTCACAATTTCAGCAAAAATATGATTTTCGGCAATTCACTCAAAAATGGTGCCAAACGGTTGCAAATGCTCCCCTGAAGGTTTGGCGGTCGAAACAGAAGGCTTTTCATCACAGGACAAGAATTCAGTCCTCGACAAATGAACCGGCAGAAAATGATTTTTTTGAAAAAATCTCTAAGCCCCGGGGTCACAATTTCAGCAAAAATATGATTTTCGGCAATTCACTCAAAAATGGTGCCAAACGGTTGCAAATGCTCCCCTGAAAGGTTTGGCGGTCGAAACGGAATGCTTTTTATCACAGGACAAGAAATCAGCCCTCGACAACTTAAACGGCAGAAAAAGATTTTTTTGAAAAAATCCCTAAGCCCCGGGGTCACAATTTCAGCAAAAATCTGATTTTCGGCAATTCACTCAAAAATGGTGCCAAACGGTTGCAAATGCTCCCCTGAAAGGTTTGGCGGTCGAAACAGCAAGTTTTTTATCACAGGACAAGAAATCCGCGCTCGACAACTTAACCGGCAGAATTTTATTTTTTTGAAAAAATCCCTAAGCCCCGGGGTCACAATTTCAGCAAAAATATGATTTTCGGCAATTCACTCAAAAATGGTGCCAAACGGTTGCAAATGCTCCCCTGAAGTTTTGGCAGTCGAAACAGAAGGCTTTTTATCACAGGACAAGAAATCAGTCCTCGACAAATGAACCGGCAGAAAAAGATTTTTTTGAAAAAATCCCTAAGCCCCGGGGTCACAATTTCAGCAAAAATATGATTTTCGGCAATTCACTTAAAAATGGTGCCAAACGGTTGCATATGCTCCCCTGAAGGTTTGGCGGTCGAAACAGAAGGCTTTTTATCACAGGACAAGAAATCAGTCCTCGACAAATGAACCGGCAGAAAAAGATTTTTTTGAAAAAATCCTTAAGCCCCGGGGTCACAATTTCAGCAAAAATATGATTTTCGGCAATTCACTCAAAAATGGTGCCAAACGGTTGCAAATGCTCCCCTGAAGGTTTGGCGGTCGAAACAGAAGGCTTTTTATCACAGGACAAGAATTCAGTCCTCGACAAATGAACCGGCAGAAAATGATTTTTTTGAAAAAATCCCTAAGCCCCGGGGTCACAATTTCAGCAAAAATATGATTTTCGGCAATTCACTCAAAAATGGTGCCAAACGGTTGCAAATGCTCCCCTGAAAGGTTTGGCGGTCGAAACAGAAGGCTTTTTATCACAGGACAAGAAATCAGCCCTTGAAAACTTACCTGCAGAAAAAGATTTTTTTGAAAATATCCCTAAGCCCCGGGGTCACAATTTCAGCAAAAATATGATTTTCGGCAATTCACTCAAAAATGGTGCCAAACGGTTGCAAATGCTCCCCTCAAGGTTTGGCGGTCGAAACAGAAGGAAGGCTTTTTATCACAGGACAAGAAATCAGTCCTCGACAAATGAACCGGCAGAAAAAGATTTTTTTGAAAAAATCCCTAAGCCCCGGGGTCACAATTTCAGCAAAAATATGATTTTCGTCAATTCACTCAAAAATGGTGCCAAACGGTTGCAAATGCTCCCCTGAAAGGTTTGGCGGTCGAAACGGAATGCTTTTTATCACAGGACAAGAAATCAGCCCTCGACAACTTAAACGGCAGAAAAAGATTTTTTTGAAAAAATCCCTAAGCCCCGGGGTCACAATTTCAGCAAAAATCTGATTTTCGGCAATTCACTCAAAAATGGTGCCAAACGGTTGCAAATGCTCCCCTGAACGGTTTGGCAGTTGAAACAGAAGCCTTCTTATCACAGGACAAGAAATCAGCCCTCTAAAACTTAACCGGCAGAATTTTTTTTTTTTTTTAAAAAAAATCCCTAAGCCGCGGGGTCACAATTTCAGCAAAAATCTGATTTTTGGCAATTCACTCAAAAATGGTGCGAAACGGTTGCAAATGATCCCCTGAAAGGTTTGGCGGTCGAAACAGTAGCCTTTTTATTTTTTTTTAATTACAACACAAACAAAAAAAAGAATTACATTTTATAACATATTTTCTTATCCTCTTTGGACTTCCTCACATCTCCCGCTCCTACGTTCCAAAATATAAAAAATTAATCCAGCAATTTATCACCTTATCCCCACCTTACAATCTAACTTTCCAATATTATATCTTGAATTTTAGATATATTCATTTCACTTTTAAAAACGTTTAATTTAGCCTAATCATTATCTAAAAATTGATTTTTTCCTAATTTTAACTTGTCTTCATAATTCACTTTATCTAATTCAATGGTGCCAAATTGTTTGTGATCAAGCATCCTCCTTAACATTCATACAATTCATTCGGCAATTCACTCAAAAATGGTGCCAAGCGGTTTGAAAAAATCCCTAAGCCCCGGGGTCACAATTTCAGCAAAAATATGATTTTCGGCAATTCACTCAAAAATGGTGCCAAACGGTTGCAAATGCTCCCCTGAAAGGTTTGGCGGGCGAAGCAGAAGTCTCTTTATCACAGGACAAGAAATCAGCCCTTGAGAGCATTACTGGCGGAAAATCTGATTTTTGGCAATTCACTCAAAAATGGTGCCAAACAGTTGCAAATGCTCCCCTGAAAGGTTTGGCGGTCGAAACAGAAGGCTTTTTACCACAGGACAAGAAATCAGCCCTCGATAACTTAACCAGATGAAAAAGATTTTTTCAAAAAATCACTAAGCCCCGGACCGGTCAAGACTTGTTGGAACCGGTCGAAGCTGGTTGGAACCAGACCAGGCCGGTTTGAACCAGTTGAATCCAGTTTGTATGGCTTCAAACTGGTTGGAACCGCTCTAAACCAGTTGGTACCGGTCCATGCTGGTTGGAACCAGTCCTGATCAGTGTACTGATCGAAGTTGGTTTGGGAAGCATGTAGGTTGGATGCAGTCTAAAGTAGTTGGAACCAGTCCAGACGGTCTGAATCTGTCCAAGCCGTTTTCAGCCGGTCCAAGCAGGTTTTAACTGGTCTAGACTAGTTGAAACCAGTCTAGACCGGTTTGAAGAAGTTGAACCCAGATTCAACCTGTCAAAGCCGGTTTGAACCAGTCAAAGCTGGTTGGAATCGGTCCAGACCAGTTTGAACCGGTTTGAGCCAGTTGGAATCAGTTGAAGCCGGTTTGAACCGGTTTAGACCAGTTGGAACCGGTCCAAGCTGGTTGGAACCGGTCCAAGGTGGTTGGAACCGGTCCAAGCCAGTTTGAATCGGTCTACACCGGTTGGAACCAGTCTAGACTGGTTTGAACCGGTTAAAGCTGGTTTGAACCAGTTTAGACCGGTTGGAACCAGTGCAAGCTGGTTGGAACCCGTCTAGACTGGTTGGAACTGTTTCAGACCGGTTGGAACCGTTTCAAACCTCTTGGAACTGGTTGAAGCCGGTTTGAAGCGGTCCAAGGTGGTTGGATTCAGTCTAGAATGGTTGACGCTGGTTCAGACCTGGTTCAGACCTGTTCAGAGAGGTTGGAAACAGTCCAAGCAAGTTAGAACCAGTCCAGACAGGTTTGAAACGATTGAATCCTGTTTGAACCAGTCCAAGCAGGTTTAAACCGGTCTAGACCAGTTGGAACTGGTTCAGAACAGTTGGAACCGGTTCAGAGCGCTTTGAACCGTGAAGGCGGTTTGAACCAGTCCAAATTAGTTGGAAGTGGTCTGGACCAGTTGGAACCAATTTAGACCAGTTTGAACCGGTTGAATCCAGTTTTAACCGGTCCATACCGGTTTGAACCAATCCAAGACAGTTTCAACCGGTTTGAGCCAGTTGGAACCGGTTAAAGCGAGTTAGAACCGGTTAAAGCGAGTTAGAACAGTTTAGGCGGCTTGGAACCGGTCTAGACTGGTTGAAAGTGTTCCAGAACTGTTTCAACCGGTTTGAGCCAGTTGGAACCGGTTGAAGCTAGTTTGAACCGGTTTAGACCATTTGGAACCGGTCTAGACTTGTTGGAACTGGTTCAAGCTGGTTGGAACCGGTCCAGACCGGTTTGAACTGGTTGAAGCCAATTTGAACGGGTCCAAGCTGGTTGGAACCAGTCTAGACTGTTCGAAACCAGTCCATGCTGGTTGGAACCCGTCTAGACTGGTTGGAACTGGTTCATACCGGTTGGAACCGGTTCAAACCGCTTGGAACCGGTTGAAGCTGGTTTGAAGTGGTCCAAGCTGGTTGGATCCGGTCTAGACCGGTTGAAACTGGTTCAGACCAGATGAAACTGTTTCAGACCAGTTGGAACCAGTTTAGACAGGTTGGAACCAGTCCAAGCCGGTTGGAACCGGTCTAGACCTGTTGGAACTGGTTCAGACTGGTTGGAACTGGTTCAGACCAGTTGGAACCGGTTGAAGCCGGTTTGAACTGGTCCAAGCAGGTTGGAACCTGTTGAAGCCAGTTTGAAGCAGTCCAAGCTGGTTGGATCCGGTCTAGACCAGTTGAAACTGGTTCAGACTGGTTGGAACTGGTTCAGACCAGTTGGAACTGGTTGAAGCCAGTTGGAACCAGTCTAGACAAGTTGGAACCGGTTCTGACCGGTTGGAGCCGGTTGAAGCCGGTTTGAACCGGTCCAGACCAGTTTGGACCAGTCCAAGCCGGTTTGAACCGGTCCAAGCAGGTTGGAACTGGTTGAAGCCGGTTTGAACCGGTCCAAGCTGGTTGGAACCGGTCTAGACTGGTTGGAACCAGTCCAGACCGGTTGAAACCGATTGAAGCCAGTTTGAATGGGTGCAAGCTGGTTGGAACCGGTCTAGACTGGTTGGAACCGGTCCAAGCCGGTTTGAATCAGTCTACACCGGTTGGAACCGGTTCAGACCGGTTGGAACCGGTTGAAGCCGGTTGGAACCAGTCTAGACCAGTTGGAACTGGTTCAGACCAGTTTGAACCGGTTGAAGCCGGTTTGAACCGATCCAAGCTGGTTGGAACCGTTCTAGACCGGTTGGAACTGGTTCAGACTGGTTGGAGCCAGTCCAGACCATTTGAACCTATTTTGAGCCAGTTGGAACCAGTTGAAGCAGGTTGGAACCGGTCTAGACTGGTTGGAACATCCTGTGGGTGGTGGGAGTACTGCATTAGCTGTTCCTGCCCTCAGAATCTCAGTGTAGTCAAAGATTGCCATAGCACTGGGAACTACAGAGGAACACAGTTTGAAACTCTTGTTGCTGTCTAAGCATTCGACCTGCTCACTAAAGATGCAGCACAGCAGTGACTGTGCACACTTTTTTCTTCAGCTTTGTAAAAAATGAATTGCATTTTCAAATTGAGAACTTAATGATCTTTCTGTTATGCTTGGTTTCTCTTACATAAACTCTGCTGGATTTTAGAAAAGGAGAGATTAATCTAGCAAAGGAAGGAAATACAACACTTTTCCTCCCCCTTTTTTTGACATAGTGCTTGTGAGTCAAATGGTAGAAAATGAAATTTGCTTTTTTTGTCCTGCTCCCCCCCACTTTCTCTAAGATTCAGTGCAAACACTTTCATCAACTTAGTTTGGGGGGTTTTTTTGCATGAAAATCAGACTTGCTGGCCATTCATGGAGCTTTCTGAATTGGTTTTGATCTGGGTTTCTTGTGATATGATTGCTTTGCAAGATAATGACCTTCGTTTCCATAATCACTGATTAGTGGAGCTGAATAGGGCAGTGGATTAAGTCTGGAGAAATATATCTGTGTTGCTATATAATTCCCATGTACAAATGACAGCTTGAGATGTTATTAGATGGAACTGTTAAATTAGATTGCATATGTTTTCAGACTGTGTTTTCTGTCTGGAATAATTATATCTTATAAAATAATATTTTGACCGATCCAGCCCTAAATGCCTAGGTGACTTGTCATGATTACTTGATAAAACATTTCTTCCCCCCGCCCCTGATAAGTGCTGGCTATTGGAGTATCTCAGAAAGACATAACCATTCAGATTAAACCTCCTTTCACAACATGCACAAGAGAGGATTTTTCTTTTTTCTTTTGATTAAATATGGATGAGGAGAGTTGCTACTCATAGAGAATGAGCTTCTGTTTGAGACTGCAGAGGAGTTTCTATTTAACTTGTGTTTCCACCATGGTACACAGATTTCAAAACCTTATAATAGCTGCTGCCATAGATCTGTACTATGTTGTTCACCAATACCTTTTACTATAACCCGCTGGCTTGTGATACATCAGAGGTGGAACAGAACTCACCAGACTCATTTTATAAGTAAACTAAAGTAACAAGTTCTTTCTTTATTATGAACCATAAAGGTAAAAATAAGGTAAATACACACACAAGTCCCACCATCTGCCCACTTGTTATCTTGTAGCCTTCTTAGACTTTACTGACTGGTGGGGTCTGCATTGCTTCCAGGAGGGAGAAAGGAAGTCAAATGACACCAAGGTTGATTCAGAGAAAGAGTTTATTCTGCTCTCCGGATAGCAGAAGGCACTTGCATGGTCAGTTCACAGCAAGAGCACTTAAAGAGCGGTTACACAGAGCTTATGTCCCCTTTCTGGTCCCCTTGCCCCCTCCCCAGGGATCCAGCCACGTCAGCTTATACACGTAAGTTGATATCCATGACCATAAACAGATGCTCCTGTTCCTGTACTCTTGACCATAAAAGGATGTTCCTATTCCTGTATTCCTTATCTTGGGGTAAGAAGGTCACCAACTCTAAGAGCACTCCTGGCGTCATCCCCAAGCATGGGGGTGTCTTGCAAGGTCTGTGGGTCAGTGTGTCAGGATATCTACAACCCACAAGATAAGATAAGCCCCAGTTCAGCCATCCTGTCTCCACTTCGGAACTGACAAGGCCATCCATTAAGCGTCACGGACTGATAAAGGAGAGGGCTTTGTTTATACAGCTGGGTTCCTGTTATACATTTGCTCAAGTGCTCAAGTTAATGGTTTTTAGCTAATGAACCCTTGGAGAAGGAAAAATGGGGATTTGGGGGACCATTTCGGCTGACTGCACAGTCAGGTTTTAAATTTGGGAAACCCATTTCTTCAATCCAAACATAAAGAATTATGCCCAAACCTCAAGATTCACACCACAGATTCAGATATATGAACAGTTAGAGTTTGCTTGCTTCTTTACTTGCTTGTGGTTTGCTGGCTGGCAACAGTCATTTCAGGCAAATGCCATGCGAGGAAGGAAATGGGGGGGGGTTGAGATTGGTCACATCAGGGATCAGGAGAGATTGGACAACATTTTTGTTTGTTTTCACTTTGTTGTTGTCTGCAACCATTTCAGGAAGAAACAATGAAGAGAGGGGAGGGAGGGAGAGCAGACAAATCCCTATTTAAAAATGTTTCCATAGGAATCAAAGGAAATTGTGGACTCATTATGTGAACGCTGGCTAACGAACAACTTCCAGGGAACACATTGTTTTTGGTGCCTAAATTGGTTATTGTTTCTTTGGGACTTAGAATTGCTTCTATCAGCTTTTTATTATAAATGGCAGTTGCTTTCAAATACAGAAAGTTATGTAAAACTGATTTGTAAAATGTAGCTCTTAAACCTATCAAATTTTTTTATCCTTAGTCCCTTTCCCCTACTCAGTCAATCTCACCACTATGAGCTGGGTTTGTAGGCTGTTCTCTCTCTGGTCAACTCCCAGAAGCTCCTTGATGAACTCTTCTTCACTGCTCTTGGCTCTTTGATAGCCTTTCATCCTAACTTCAAATTAAGCTAGTGCCTATACTTCCAGGCTATACTTCCAGGCTTTCTATAGCTCAATAGCTTTTTGCCTGTTTTCTACCTGCTTGAGTTCCAGTCTTCTCTTCTAGCTGCTGCTTCTGATCCACAGTCACACTGTCTCTACACTGTGTAACCAAGTAGATTTGACTTTGTCAGGGGTAGACAATGTGGTGCCTTTCAGATCTTCTTAGACTACAGGTCCCACCAGCAAACATGGGCAGTGATTATGAAAGCTGTAATCCAGCATCGGCTGCAGACCAGTCTGATAATTATCGCTCTGTGGTAATACAGACATAGGCTTCTCCACTGGTGGCACTACTATTGTAGAATGCTTTCCCTGCTGAAATATGGCAGGCCCCATCAGTATTGGCATTCCACAGGCTCTTGAAGGATCACTTGATTAAATAAGAATTTCCTTGTTCTGCTTTGATTGCTATTTTGACTCTTATGCTTGTCTAATGGATTTGTTTATTATATAGTTTAATTATGGATGTTTCAATGTAATTGTTTTGCTATGTATTTTAATTACAGGTAATTATATGTTTATAATTGGTTTTATTCTTCCAATTTTGCTGCTGGCTTTTTTTGTTTGTGAACCACCTTGGCATCTCTTCTTGAAATGAAAAGCAGTATATAAATTATTATAGCAACAGCAGCAACATATGGAAGGTGCTATGTTGGATATGTCTGGGCTGTGTGATGGCATTACTGAATACATATGAAACTGGGGGGAAATGAAAGAGAAGGACAGATAAATTGATAGACAATAATTAAGAAAATCTGTCCTTAAAAATAATTGGAAAAGGTCTCAGATATAATTGGAATATAAATATAATTGGAAAAGGATTCTGCTTAAAACATTTCCTAAAACTAATTAATATTTTCAGCTTGTCCCCAACTGTGAATATTCTTGACTATGTCATTGATTCTCCTTTTTCTTTGTACTATTTTCTTCATCCCATTCTAGAGCACTTGTTAACAAAATAGAGTGGGACAGGTGGAATAGCAGGGGAAGTAGTTTCCAGTTCAGATTACAACCCAAATCCCAATGGGGCCTAGCATCACAACCCAATGCATGACTACCCAAAAGAAACCCCTATTCAATTCAATAGGACTTACATTCAGGAAAGTGAGCCTAGGATTGCATCCTTAGACTGTTGCCCCATGCATGACCTGGGAGTCAGTCCCACTGAACTCAATGGTCAATGGGTCTTACTTCTGGGTTTGCATATATAGGATTACATTACTAGTCATGAACATCTATAGCTAGGCTGCAGTCAATACATCACACACACACACAAACACAAAGACACTCAGACACAATGAAAATGAATTCAGTACGTAAACGGGCACCAAAGCTAGAGCAAAAATATATTTTTTCAGAAATGTGAAATCATACATGCATCTATTATACTTCAATGCTATGACTCTTTTTTGATTTCATTTTTTGACACTATATTTCTTTAGCATCCTTTGCAAATGAATTCTCATTCTGCCCAAGTATTGGTTGCCAGGCTATTTTAAGAAGATGAGTGTTATAGTTGTTCGATCGCAATTTACAGAAATCTTAATGGGGAGAAGAAGAAGAAAAAACCTTGGACTTACAATATCTTCACAGTTGTGATTGTTCTTCCATTGTCACATAGTGCAGCCAGCAGAGTGTGAAGATGTTTTCAGCCAGGGAATTCAGACAAAAACAGCAAGAAAAGAATATGCACTATATTGAGTGTAGAAAATATATGCTCTTTCTTACCCTGAATAGAAATAATTTCCTGCCCAAGGTATGTATTTTTTGTTTGCTTGAACAATATGAAGATTAAGAAGCATACGACTGAAGTGAGGATGGGGGGGGGGTGAGTTTGAACATTCAAAATAGAAGGAAAAGCATGTATGAAAGTTTGCCCCCACATCTGTGCAATATGCAATGTTGCCTGGTGATCAGAAGTGGTCAGAAGTGGTGTGTGGATGTTGTGCTGGGGGCAACTGTATTATTATTGATATTATCATCATCATCATTATTATTGTTAGTAGTAGTATGTATATATAAAAGGTAAAGGACCCCTGACAGTTAAGTCCAGTCAGAGATAACTCTGGGATTGTGGCGCTCATCTCGCTTTACAGGCCAAGGGAGCCGTTGTTTTTCTGCAGACAGTTTTTCCGGGTCATGTGGCCAGCATGACTGAGCCACGTCTGGTGAAACCAGAGCAGCGCACGTAAATGCCATTTACCTTTCTGGTACCTATTTATCTACTTGCATTTTTGGTGTGCTTTCAAATTGTTAGGTTGGCAGGAGCTAGGATTGAGCAACGGGAGCTCACCCCATCGCAGCGATTCGAACCGCTGACCTTCTGATCGGCAAACCCAAGAGGCTCAGTGGTTTAGAGCACAGTGCCACCTGCATCCCTAGTAGTAGTAGCAGCAGTAGTAAAAAGTAAAAGTAAACCTGGATGGTTAAGTCCAGTCAAAAGTGACTATGGGGTGCAGTGCTCATCTCACTTTTCAGGCTGAGGGAGCCGGCGTTTGTCCACAGACAGCTTTCTAGGTCATGTGGCCAGCATGACTAAACCGCTTCTGGCGCATGGAGGACCGTGACGAGTACCAAAGTGCATGGAAACATTGTTTACCTTCCCACCACAGCGGTACCTATTTATGTACTTGCACTGGTGTGCTTTTGAACTGATAGGTTGGCAGGAGCTGGGACAGAGCAATGGGAGCTCACCCCGTCATGGGGATTTGAACCACCAACCTTCTGATCAGTAAGCCCAAGAGGCTCAGCGGTTTAGACCACAGTGCCACCTGGGTCCTGTAGCAGTAGTAGGTAGCAGTAGCATACTGCCCGTCATCTGAGGATCATAGGGCAGTTTACAAAATACTCCCTTTTGTACTCCCTTTACTTTGTCACAGAAGAAGGCAAACCATTTTTCACCTAAGGTCATCCTGATGCAAAGGAACAGGACTTTCAGGGATGTAGTTCCTCTTTCCTTGGCTCCTACATACCTGTTTATTTTTTAATTTTTTTTAATTGACGCAGCTCTGTAAATTTAATGCAGCTGGAAGACAATCACCAATGTAGAGATGTTCTGAAGAGTGTGGGGGGAGTGTTACTTACAATGCTAACTGATGAAAAGTTTGTCTTTGGAAGTGTGATTACACATCAAGGAACAAACTGTAAGCATGCCACTAAATCAACATTATTTCATATTTTCTAAAGATCGGCTGATTGCACTTCCAATTGCTCATTTAGGTAAACACGAATACAACTTAATGTTGCTGTCTATGCCCTTATCACAGTTAAAATTGACAGCTTCCTATACCGAGAAGGGAAGGAAGGAAGGAAGCCACTTATTGTCACAGCATCTAGTTATGCATTACCCAGTTAGGTCACAAGGGCTTAAAGTATTTGTGTTGATCTTCTGTTTGCTTTATTAACTTTTCTGCAAAATAAAATATTTCAGTGATGCTACAGAATCAAGGCCAGAGTCTGAAATAAAAATGCACAGCAACTTTCACATTCACAAATAGGCTTCTGGGCCTTTGTTCCTTAAATTAATATCTTACCACACCACATCAAACCTTCATGAAATGGAAGGATTTTCAAAAGCTATTCATAATCTTACACAACGTGCCATGACTCAAAGCAAAGAAAGAAATGAAAAATCTGACTGTGTGTCAGCAGGTTTAGGACCCAGGCCTATGAGTATAATGGAACATATAACAAAAATGTGGGGTTTTTTCTTTTTAATAGAGGCAAATTGGGTCCTCCCTTAAAGAGTATTGCGGCGAGACCTGGGAAACTGACACCTTGTTGTGGGTGGGTACAATTGGTGAGCCACAACACCCAATTGGTAGGTCCCTCGTAGCTGGGTGAAATCTGGCCAATGGGACACAGTCCAAATGGTTCGAGGGACCTATTTATACTCATGCACATGACCCAGAGTTTCCTCTTTCGGCGCATGCATTTGGAACACCTGCCCACCTCTCCCTGCTTTTAGGGCTTTGCTCTTGATCTTGCTATGCTGTCGTGTGTCGTGTGTCATTGAGACAGGGGCACGACAGGAATTTTCCCCACTTGACTGATTGGCTGTTCCATTTGGGTTTCGCCTGCCATGTAGCAAATCGTCACAACTTGTAAGGTTGTGGATAGGCTTTGGTTCAGGTGATAGGGATGGGAGAACGCTCTCGCCATCCCTATGTGAAAGGTATTCCGTTAAAGGAATCCAGGGACTTGATGGTTTGGTCAACCCCTGAGAGAGGGTTGTGCTCATGCCAGTGTCCAGGGGGACATTTGGGTGGTGGAGATAGCCTGTTCCCGGCTTTCCGCTTATCCAGATGTTCACCCTAGGCTGACCTATGCTGGAACCCTGGCTCAGCGCTACATGCATGGCAGGAAGCTAGTCGAACCAGAGCCTATGGAACCAGTCACTTTCTGTAATCAATAAAGTTGTGGCCTAAATTCTGCCAAAAACCAAAACCAAAATTTGAGTCAAGTGTGAATTTATTTAGGCGGGAGGTTTCTGGGTCTGAACACGCAAAAATCATGCACAGCCCCATTCCCATGTCATAGCAGATGTGGGTATGATAAAGGTGTTTAAATAGATGCAACTCGTGGCATCTCAAGGTAGGGCTTGGAGAGAACTCCTAGTGGTGCAGTGATAAATTGCTAGCACATTTGCAAAGCTAAGCAGGATCTGATTTGGTTTCAAATTGGATGGGAGACTGTGTGTTGAGATCCCTGCCTTGCAGGGAATTGGACTAGAGGACCCTTGTTCCCTTCTAACTCTACAATTCTGTGATGCTATAAAACCCTGGAGAACTGCTTCCAGTCAGTGAAAACAATTCTGAGCTTGATGGACCATTGGGCTGACTCCATATAAAGCATCTTCAAGTGTCCCTTTATTAAAAAAATAATGCACAAGGCATCTTCTGTGTTCTATGAAGTTTTGCACTAAATTTCACTCTTAATTAAAGAAATGTTGTGGTCTTCCTCCTTATTCCAACAGCCACATTTATATTTAATTATGGTACCACACACTTTTCTGCTTTGCTTTTTTCTCCTGACCTTTTCTGTCTTGGTCATTATTCAGACTGCTTGCCATACTATGCTCTCCCCCCCCCCCCTTTTTGTGCCCTGCTTGGGTTGAGCTTTGCCATCCATCACTTATAAAGAATGTTCTCAACACCTGCCTTATGTACTTCAGTCAGCTCCTTATTTCTTGGGGTCTATAAAACACATTTGCAACAAATAAGAGCAGTTTTCAGCAGTTTCCCAACTGATGCTACATTGGTTGAATGTGTACATAAAGAAGCAAAGAAAATATACCCAAATCAATAAATTTGCATACAAGTTGGACATTGCCATGCTGATTAACATTGCTTGCGTACAGCAAGCATTCAAAATAGCACATCCATTTTCTGATCTGGTGTGCCTGTAAATGGATGGCATGCAGAGATAGAGATTACAGGAAAGAACATGGGATAACCTCTAAGAAAGGGTGAATCAGTCCATTTCCAGTGGTCTATTCCAGAAGTCTGTTTTCCCTCCTTTCCACATTAATTTGAGGGGGTTTTTAATAAAAAAAAATAACTAACAGCAAACCTACATGGAAATGTAGGTTTATATCAGAATTCACAGAATTTCCAAAGCATCCCTAAATTCCTCTGCAATCTCTGCCCTGTGTTTTTACTAGGGATGGGGTTTACTGTTCTTTAACTGATTGTCTCTTAATTGTATTACTGTTATTCAAACATGGTCCATAGCAGTTCATATTTCTTAAACTTGTATGGTTTCAGCCTGGCATAGCAATTCATAAAAATGACATCATTGTTTTAGATTCTCCTGACAGGAATCTGATAATCAATAAATCATTTATTTAAAGGATGTGTAATAAAAATATATATGACATTTAGCGGGAGTTTTTCATACAAAGCATGGTTTGCGTGAAAAAAATGCTTCTTTAAAAATCATTTACAGTGGTGCCTCGCAAGACGAAAAGAATCCGTTTCGCGAGTCTCTTCGTCTAGCGGTTTTTTTGTCTTGCGAAGCAAGCCCATTGACGGATTAGCGGATTAGCGCTATTAGTGCTATTAGTGGCTTTTAGCGGCTTATCGGATAAGTGGCTTAGCGGCTTAGAAAAAGGGGGGGGAGGAAAAAACCCCGCAGGAACTCGCAAGACATTTTCGTCTTGCGAAGCAAGCCCATAGGAAATTCATTTTGCGAAGCACCTCCAAAACGGAAAACTCTTTCGTCTAGCGAGTTTTCCGTCTTGCGAGGCATTCGTCTTGTGGGGCACCACTGTATTTTATTCTCAATATAAACTGATTTGTTATGTATAAACAATGTAAACAATTATTTTAGTAGGATTCACATTTTAAATATTCAAATCAACACAAAACATTTTTGCATTACAGAACATTGCACACTGAGGGGGTAGGGCTCTAATGGTCTTTGTCCTGCTCCTTCTCCATCCAGAAAATTGCTTGTATTGTTTCTTCTTCTGTAAGAGAAATAAGTGAAAAACATGATATTAATATATTGTTAATTGACAAGTGATGAGATTAAAGAAAACCTGTGTACTTTAGACTGATCTCAGTTTTTGCTCAGGGAAAATTGATCAGGCTGAACCCCTGATTCAGGTGAGGTGCCATATTTGTTTCTCAACTGCACTACTTCAGACTGCAGATGTGGCACACAACTAAATGGTCTCCCATGGAAACACAAAATAGAAGAGTCCATGGCAGAGCAAATACTTCTAGCCTAGCCTTCTCAGTACTGGGATATTCCAGTTAGCTGCAAGAATAAACAAAATGCAAAAATGACTGCATCCGTCAGGGGCTACTCCAATCAAAAATTCTATACAGAATGGGAATACATGAAGAAATAGGGTGTTAAAGCAGAACTCTTAATAGGCAATTGTTAAGCGTGTAAGGACAAAAGAAGTAATTATAATTTAACAGTTTTCATGTTATTCTATTTTATTAAAGCAACTAGAAAAAAATATTATGATGGGAAGATTTCACACAGGTGAAAGGAAAGCAGTGGGGAGAAGGGGAGGGTTAGGTTGAATTTGGGAAATAAAATAATATATGGGACAGCAAAGGATATAATAGATTCTTATAGAATAGTAATATATTGTAACCAGAATAGAAGTTCAAAAGGGGAAGTAAATGTATTTTTAGTATTTTCATTATTGTAATAGTTATTATTTCTTATTGGTAGAAGGCAATGTTAATTGAGGCTTCTTCCTTTTGCTGTCTATATAATTTTCTTAAGTCAATTTTTAAAAATTATGAAAAAAACAAGGTTTTCCATAAGATCTGCAAAATTTGTGTGAAGAATCCCACACATTCCTGTGCAAAATTGCATTCATTTCCCTTTTATGAAGCAACAATCTACTGGCGATCCTCAGGTCAAGTCGGTTTCAGTTTCAACAGTCAGGTTGGTTATCTCATACTTGATACCTGACTATTCATGTTTCCCACTTCTTTCTGATTGCTAATGCTGTTGACACGATGCCATTGTTGACAGGATGCCATTACTCCAATGTCAGATGTTCGGATAGCTATAGCTGAACTTCGTCAGAACAGCTTCAAGGGCTGCGAAAGGGTATGGCAGGTGTCCTGACACATCAGGAATCTGTGAGTTCTTATTGCTGCACTATGTTGAAACATCAGCACTGCATGATGGCAGCCCTGAACATGGCTTTAGTATTTCAGAATGCATCCAGGTTGCAATGTGTGTAATATCGAGACCCGTTACAAATGATCCCTTAACAATTAACTTTTGATACCATTGTACAAGAAACACTTTGCTGGGTCCAACTAAGGTCCATCTGGTCCAACATTCTATTCACAAATGTTTGAAGCCCGCCATCCCACAACTGGTCATGGGGAGGAATTCTCAAGGCAGATGGCTGGGGTTAATAGAACTTACAAATTGCATTTTGAACTGGTCAAATGGCTTATTTTCTGTTTCCTTTATTGTACGCTTCTCAAAGGAAGCTAAAATTATGCTGAGCAGCCACCTCTCTCTCCACTCAGGCAGTTCTTCTGGGAAGACACTAAATCTGAGGCAGCTAACAAGGTCCTTGGGATCTTGTTGGCCAGTGGTCAGGAATCATGAATTTTGTAAGCCGAAAAGCTTCTGAAGGGCACCATGAAATAGCACATGATTCAGTTGGTTAACAGATATGTTTGCGTCTTGAGGCCCCAAGACCCACCCCCAAAATAAATACGCACAGACACTTATATTAGTTTAAGTTTTTGTGCAAATTTTGGCCACAACTTTATTGAAATACAATCACATGAGAGGTATTGGCTTAGGCATTGACTCCCCACTATAACTGACTCCACCTCTCAGGGTGATCGTTCAATGGGGTAAACCAAACGAGGGAGCAAGGTTGATGAGGACCAACCTAAACTCACCCCGGGGTTCCTGTGGTCCTGGCATGGCCCCAGCCCCTCAGACGAGATCCAGGACATCAGACGAGATCCAGGACCCCCAGATTCCTTTAACAGAATACCCAATTCCTGGAGGGGCAGGTGATGGCTGCACCTCCCCTCCCCACAATCCAACTGAGCCAATGCCGAACCGCCACCTTACAAGTTGTGACGATTTGCTAAGGGGTAGGTGAAAAACAAATGGCTAAAAGCCAATCTGCCAAATGGAAAAAAAATCCTACCCAGCCCCTGTTCCAAAACAGGCGACCCAAACTAAAGCAAGGCCAAGCGACTCTGCCTAAACTAGGGAGGGCGGGCGGGTGTTCAGCCGTGCAAATGCAAGTGCCCCACTTGCATCACACTGCTGCTTTTAAAGCCCCTGGGATAACACCACCCACTGGCTATTGACTAAAACAGCCTGGCACGATCCCAGGGGCATGGCCAGGACTTCCTGCTCCTCCCCCCCCATTTTAACCCTGTCAGGTGAGCTCTTGGGTCCCGAGCGCAACCAGGACCCTCTGTTATGAGGATCCCATTAGTGTGCCTAGTATCAAGCCTACTGCACAAAGGTAAAATTTATATTCATTGCTCTACCCATTTTTGACTCCGGCCCCACCTACTACTGGCATGTGGTCATTGGCAAGTTGCCCAGAAAGGAACATGGAACTGGAGGGGGGGGGGAAATCCCATCCTTGGTTTAAGGGAAAGGTGGAGGAAATAAATTCTCCCACACCTTGGGACACTAATCAAAGCTGAGACAGCATTTAAGTAGAATAGGAGTGCACAGCCGTGCTCATTAACAAGAGCCCAATACATTACCGGAGAACTTGATTCACAGCCTGCATGGCATTCATTGGAAAGCTCTCGGTGTCCTACTAGCTAAAAAGTGAATAAGAGCTTAAGCTGTACTGATTTAGGTGGCAGTATTAATGACATTAAGTGCGAGAGAGAGACAAGGAGAGTGAATTGACATTCTACATGGCAAAGGAGCAGGCTGCAGAAGAAGAAGAAAATCTGTGGAATTATGAGAAACTCTGGCAGAGAGGTCATTTAAGCAGTGACACTACTATTGCTGTGATCAGAATGAACAAGAAAGGGTGATAGCCGAGCCCTTCAAAAACATTCATTAATCCAGAGGTTATCCCCTCTCTTGCAACTTCACCTAAGCACAGTCAGTGTCTGAATTTTAAATGTGGATCTTTTTTGCCCCCTTTTCTGTATGCAGCATTCAATGAATAAATCATAACACTGATACACATCTGTGTATAAAACAAAACAGGCAGCGCTTAGGAAAGAGAGAAAGGGGAGTCTCTTTTCTGCAAATCTATCTGACGTGCACTTCTGACACCTCTACAGGACAACACTCTTCCCATATTTTCAAATGTGGTAAAACTTATGCAAAATTTTCGGAAATATGCAATCATGATGGGGCCCTGTTACTGTCTGGTGAGCTCAGGTCTTTCATCATTCATGGGGGGGGTATTCAAATTATGTTGCATGCACATGGACACTAAAGGCCAGTATTGAAGAGGAATAAAAAGCTGTGTCTGTTTGGACTATGGTTAGGCTTGCATTGGTACCCCCGGAAAAAACAACCCCTTTGTGTATTTTGCTCTTTTTTCAGAACATAAAATGTGAACTGATAACCTTAACATAAGACTGAATTTTTGTTCCAGAAAGGGAACATGTGACTGGGGGTGTGCGTGTGAATGTGGAAAGGAATCTCGATGAAGAAAATCTCTGATCCCTGTTGAGTGGTGTTAGAAAACTTTGGGTTCCTTGCCTGAAATTGTGAGATAAAGGCCATCTAACTTGTCATTACCTGTAATGCAAGTCCACTTTTTGTCCTTTTAGCAATCACACTGCAGAAATCAAGACACAGCATCTTAGACTTGTATGGAACTATCCCCCCCCCCTATATTTTTATTCTGATTTTCAGTTTCACTAGTCATGTTACATTAAACTTACCACTTTTTTCTGCATATTTCTTTATGCAGAGCAACAATTTTGCTCCCCACCCCACCACCCAACAGCAGAAATAAGTCACACACTCCCCCACCCCAAGACCAGTTTGAGAAATTCAGATTGTATAATAGGAAGGAAGATAAAGTGTGTGAGTAGTCGGAAATGTATCCCTTAGCAAGAATTTTAATGTTGCCTCCATCAATGGAACTTCTGAACAAAATGTTTCAGCCTATGTGTGTCTATGTGTGCATAAAAGGAAATAATACATGAAGCTCTCAAACAAGCCTATGCAAATTGTACTGGAACATCTTATTATTTTACAGAGTTCGGCATATAAAATGCGGCACAATATTATCCACTCCCTCTGCAAATAGTAAATTAAGTGAATTGAACTCATGAGTGGCATGTCTTCTCCCTACTTTCCCAGGCAGTGAAACATTCCAGGGGCAGACTCAAGATGTTATGGACTGGCTAAATGTAGAGGAGTGGTGGAAGTCACCAGCTGAGGAAGAAGAAGAAGAGTTTGGATTTGATATCCCGCTTTATCACTACCCAAAGAAGTCTCAAAGCGGCTAACAATCTCCTTTCCCTTCCTCCCCCCACAACAAACACTCTGTGAGGTGAGTGGGGCTGAGAGACTTCAGAGAAGTGTGACTGGCCCAAGGTCACCCAGCAGCTGCATGTGAAGGAGCAGAGATGCGAACCCGGTTCACCAGATTACGAATCTACCGCTCTTAACCACTACACCACACTGGCTCTCTAAAGTTCTACACCACACACTGGAACTCCCAAGGGAACCCCCAAGGGAAGAAGGCTCAGAGCCTGGGGATTGGTGTTGGGACAACGGTGAGTGGTCAGAGGGAGACAACTGGGGAGAGGAGGAAGCTGAAGAGGTAACAGGGTTTAGTGAGGAGGAAGAGTCTGTGGCAGTGAGAACCAGAGATAGACAAGGAAGCTGGAGAGGAGGGTTGGGATCAAGAGGTAGAGATGTGTCACACTGGCGAGGAAGCCAGAGTGTCTCCTCCTCCTGCTGTGACCAGCTCCTCTGCCCCCTGGTCTGAAGGTTTGAAGAGGGAGAAGCAAGGACAGACAAGACAAGGTAGGGGGGTTCCGGGTTGCCAGTGGCAACACACACCTGTAGGACCACTGCCACCTTGCTCTCTGCTCTCTCTCCAACCAAGCAAGAGGCATCATCACAGTTCAAGAACACATTCCAGCCATGCAAAAGCATGCTTGCTTGTACTTAATGCCTTGCAATTAAGATATCTCTCATCCTTCACTGAAATGGAATACAGTGGTACCTCGGGTTAAGAACTTAATTCGTTCTGGAGGTCTGTTCTTAACCTGAAACTGTTCTTAACCTGAGGTACCGCTTTAGCTAATGGGGCCTCCTGCTGCCGCCGCACTGCCACCCTGCGATTTCTGTTCTCATCCTGAAGCAAAGTTCTTAACCCAAGGTACTATTTCTGGGTTAGCGGAGTCTGTAACCTGAAGCGTCTGTAACCTGAAGCATCTGTAACCCGAGGTACCACTGTACGGTATCTTACCCCCCCTTAAGCTCTTTGGAAGAGTTGCCATCACATGTGAATAAACATATATAAGAACTGTTATGATCACAATCTCCTACAAGGATGTCTTGCTGACCTTGGGGTCTCTATCTCACACCTGCTTATGCCTATGTTAAGCCCAAATAAACCCCACATCACAGTAAGTGACATAACAGTCTGTTATCAGAGCCCTTGGTCTTTGGTCAGAGAAGAGAAGTTCAAATAAAATGCATCAGTGTATAGAATGTCTGTAAAAAATGCACCCATCTGTTTTTGAGATGCCGTAGTTCATTCACTGTCCTCTACAATGCATTTATTTTATTTCCCCCTCTCGCTTCAGCTTCATGGGAATACAGCAAATAAGACAGGTTAATCTTGGAGGATAATAAACTGATGTGTGAAAGATATTTGGCTCTGGCTGTGCATTGAAATTCAACAGGAGAAGATATGGGGAGTTTATCCACTGTTTGTATGTCTTTCAATTATAGGAGTTGGGTCCAGCTGCTACTTTGTATCAGATCAGACAGAGCAATGCTAATATCTAGATGGAATCATTTCATATCCCTACAATGGCTCCCCGTTCTCCAAAATGAAAATTGTATAGATTATGGACTTTTTGTTAAGACTTTATTTCATTGCTTTTCTCTGTTTATGATAACACTGTATATTAACCTCTTCATTGCTCCTTGAGCAGAAAGACAGGATGGAATAATAGTACAGAGACCAAGCTGTTTTTGTGTATGTTTGCTCCACACTATTTCTTTGCTAAATATTGTGTATCACTGTTTCCGCACACTGTCACACTCTCGCCGTGTGTGCACATGCATGAACACACCCACACGCTCACTGAGTTGCACACAATGGTAATTCCAAGAAAGAAAATTGCTCTTACAATTGCTTCTAAGTCCACGCTATTGAGCTCCAAGTACATTCCCACCATTTCTCTCAAAGCTTCTCTGCTCCAGGAAATAAAGCCAATAAGCTGTGTGTCTCTTCCAGGTAGGGAATGGGGGGGGGGGAATTGTTAGGTACACATTTGTGAACCAACCTTCTTCACACATCTATATTCTGTTTGTGAAATCATACAGTCTCTGTGTGCAAGGAAATGCACAAACTGGGCGTAGCGCAGAATGTAAGGGCTTATCTGATGTCAATAGAAACTTTTTACCCCCCCCCCTCTCTCTCAAAAGAAAGTTTTGGAGAGGTCATACTGACTTTCTGTTCCTTCCTTCTCCCCTAAGAATGATTCCTGAATTCAACTGCCTCAAAGTAGCCTATATGTACCCCTTATGGGCAAACTGGGGAAGACTTTGATCAGCTGGTAGTAAGGCTTGAAACCTTGTGGATATGAACATAAATTCCAAATGCTGCAAAAGAGGGACACCGTGACACATGTAAAGCAAACTATGGCTTAGCAACATCACACAAACGTGCAGGCTCTGTGAGAGGACCTCACAACTGCTTTGCTTCTCCCTCTCATTAGATCCAGAACTCATGGCCAACAATCTCTCCCTCACTAACCATGAGATGCAGCCAAGAAGAAACCTTAGTCTGGGCCTGAGCCCAGTGAGGAGAGAGCTTAAATGAGTTCTAGTTTGGATAACATGCTGAATCAAACCTTGGCTTGGCTGAGCACAGCATGGCAGTACAGAGGACCAGGGAGGAAGGAAGTGGCAAAAATCTCCTGTCTGAGAGCCCTCAAGTTCACGTGATCTGCTTGTGCCATAGTATGGCAAACTATACTTCACCAATCTGAGTGAGGATTGCTCCCTCAATCTACCAATGATCAACTTCTGTTTGGCTCTTCCTGTCTCATGTAGTACCTCAAACTGCTAATTTCCCCTCCCGCTTCCTATCAGGGGCATCTGTTATGTGCATTTTCATTCATTTCCCAACATTTACATGCTGCTGTATTGTAATAAAACCTCACAGGGCACACTTCACCCTGTTATATGCATTCATCTAAGAATTACTTGGCTTGACTTCCGAATCACAAAATTCAGAGAAGTGCAAATTTTGAATTGAATTTCTCTACCCACCCATACTTAAATGGGATTGAAGGGACTTGGAATCTAACAATGTCTAGAGGGCCACAGGCTAACTATTGCAGGGCATTATTTTAAGCTTTGGATCACAGTGAAAGTATTGACCTAAAGTCACACACATGCATTTGGAAATTGAAAGATGGTTTCAAGGGGCAATGATGAAACAGAGAAGGCATATAGGGAAATGGGTGCTGGAAGAGTGTCCCAAATACTAAACTCAACTACAAGTTAGTAACAGAGTTCGCTAATATGCATAAGTGTTTTTGGCACAGATCAATACAGATATTAATAATGGATCTTTTCCTATGGTTGATATATTTGATTGCCTCTTAGAGAAAAGCTGAAAACTCACTTAAGCCTTCCTGCAAGTAAAAATACATTGTGTGTGTGTGTGTGTGTGTGTGTGTGTGTGTAATATTTGAAAGCTATTTGAAAGCTATTTTTACCTTTTAAAGTATATATTATATTAACAGGGCATTTTGACAAGAAGTTATGTGAGTCTGGACTTGTAAGAGCTATTTCTCCTCCTCTTAAAATAGGCAGCCTTCTTGGGATATTTATTTTGCTTTGAGAATCTGTTGAAAGACATGGAAAGGAATTGCTGAAACAATTAATGGAAGTGGAATACAAAGAGGGAGGTGAGAGGAGGTCAATGATACAAGGGAATGAAAGATAGAATATGGAAAAGGTATGATGAATGTTTTTAAATTGTTTTTGTTTTGTTTGGTTTAGTTTATTGTGTTAGTTTAATTTGTTAAGGTTGTGTTTTGTATTGTTTATGTATTGTATTGTTTTTTCTCTTTTTTGTTCTTTTCCCCCCCCCTTTTGTCTTCTTTCTTCCTTTTCTTTTTTGTAAGCTTTAAAAGTAAATTATTTTTTTTTAAAGAGAATCTGTTGAAAGACAGTTTATGCTCATCAGAGTTCTAGGAATATCCCATTCATTTTCAAAAGGAACTGAATAGCTTGCACAAACTTCATTGCAAATGTTTTTAATCAATGGAATTGTAGATACTTTTTATGATAATGTCATGCAGCTAAACCCTTTCCCGCTGAAACATAAAATATCCAGCAGTACAAAGAAATTGGCACACACTAGTCAGGAGAAACACAAAACAGAGTCTTTAGTATATTGGGTGTTTGGGCCTCCTTTAAGATGAATTAAGTTGCCTACAGAGGATTAAGAACCGTGCTTGGAAACAGAGAGGGAGAAGAAATGAATTCAGAGTAAAGGGAGGGAAATATGCAAAATGAAGGGAGTTAGATATGGGAATAAAAATTCCCCGTAACTTAACTTTGAGGTTGAAAACAGTAGGTTAGTATTCAGAATATTCAGTTTGCTGCAAATGATTCTGAAATTTTAAGTGGGAACACTTTTTAATAATAATAACACAGTTAGACTATTCTCTGAGGGTTTCAATTTTTTCTTTCAGTTCTTTCAGCTGTTGCATAGAGGACAAGGTGGGATAAAAAGATACTCTTGAAATGTGTTACCATGTGAATTTCTCTATCTGCTTTTTTCTTTTGTGACTGTGTTGGCCACTTCCCAGCCACCCTGGGTCTGGAGCACTATGAGGAAGGGAGATCTGATCACAAAAGAGTATACCCCTCTGAGTGCATCTTCCTCTCCCCACTTGCTGACACTTGTTAACAAAATTTCCCTACAAGGCTGTCCAATTATCAATTAGCCCAAATACTTTCCTGAGGTTCTGGAGGCCTCTCTGAATAGCACAGTTTATGCTTTTGGGCGTGATGATGCTTAAAGCAGATGAGACCATGCAGTTTTATGAAGCAAAGTAAGAGTTTAATAAGAAGGGGAAATAAGGAGTTTTAAAAAACAGATATTGCATGGAAGGGTGCCAGAAACCCTGCAAATTCCTAATGCAGCAAAAGGACAGAGCGATATCCGTAATCCTCTCCTCCTGCTATAAGCTTATTGTAGTTTCTTCCTATGATGCTCTTGCATTCTCACCATTTGACCCTTTTCATAGACTTTTCGTATGCCGGGTTGTCAAGTCATGTGACCAAGCTGAACAGCCTTAGGACCTAGCCTGAATTCCCACCATTTCTGGCTCCATCTCCACCACACCCCTGAAACACTCATCTTTCAAGGCTTATGCCAATGTAGGATCAGTCAGCTAGGTCCTGGCACATATCTGGTTAGGCCAAGGATCAAGGAGTTAAGGAGGTGTAGCACAGCTGCCCCAGAAACGCTCCAGCTCATCCTGTCAGATCTTGCTACAGGATTGCTCCTCTATTCTCCCACTGGCTTCTGAATATTGCTATTTCTAGATTTTTGGAAGGAGGTTTTTTTTTGAAGAAAAAAATTGCTAGTTGGTGTATTAAGAGCTATTTAAATATAAAATAAAGGGTTCCATTTTCTAGACTAAAACAGAGTAGAAAAAGACTGGATAATGAATACTCCTACGTTTGCTAACTGAAATAAAACCTGTGTTAAATAATTAGTGCAGAGGGAAATTTAGTCTTCACCCTCCTAAGGAAGGAACCTTTGATACTTTACAGCAAATAACTGCTTATCCACAAACACACACAATGGGCAAAAACAACCAAATAAGGAAATGATAGACATGTGGATGGAGCCATTGGAAGAACATAGCAGAACTAATAAGATTCAGTCATGATCTAGTGACAAACATTCAAAGATAGAACATCCCCCAGAGAGTGCTAGACTTTGACAGATGTTGCTTTGTTACTTATTTAGGTTATATGCAACATGAAACAAGGGAGCACAGATTTTGGTTATGTTCAGCAGCTGTACAGCCATTACCAAGGCCATCATTTAGAGTGCATTTGTGAACCTGGCAACCTTGCAATATGCTCACTGCTCTTCTGAAGAGACAGTTGCACAGATGCTAAACCATAAGGCAGGCGGCAATCATGGGGGAGACAGGAGCCATAAAATCAATGAGGACATTATTATCCTTCCCAAAATACAGGAGGAAAGGCATTTGTAAAGTCTGTAAAGGGAGAGATAGTGTGTCCATATTGGAAAAAGCAAATCCTTCTACGTTTCTGTGTGTGTGGAAAACCTATAGGTTTGATGACACCTTAAATAGGAATATAGATTGATTTTCTTTAAATAACCATTACAGTGCAACCTAAACATTGCATCATCTTTGCATTTTCTCATTATCAGCCTAAAAAGGTCTTGCTTCTCCTTGCCTTTACCTCTGAAACCATGGTAATACAAGCTATGTGACAAAAGAGAAATTCTTTTATGACTCAGTCCTGTGAGCTGGTTCCAAAATGATACCAGTGAGACTTAAGTGTACACAGAAACACTTTAATAATGTCCCTTCTGTGGAGGCAGTGAACCCACCTCATGGTGGGTTGTGCTGCGCTCTGGCAGCCAAGGACAAGAAATGCTATTTGGTGTCAGGGACTGGGCAGAGGAGGAATGGTGGAGACCGCCTCCCCAGCCTGACCCTTCCAGAGAAGAAGAAGACAGTTCAGAATCACAACAGGGGTTTGAGGGAGGTCACAGTTCAGAGGCAGATGAGGGGAAAATCTGGGAAAGAATGGGAGAGGAGGAGCAGGAGCAGGAAGAAGAAGCACCAGGGGGGTGACAGCTGCTGGACATAGTGTCTTTAGGGAGCATTCCAGACCACCAACCCTCCCAGAACCTGACGATCCTTGAAAGTAGGAGAGCAAAGAACTCAAAGGCAGAGGAAACTTCTCAGCACCTATAGTGATGAGGAAGTGGGAAAGATGGAGGGGCAATGCCATTATTCTAAGAGGCTGCATCCCCAACCCTCTCTCTGTGAATATTGAATAAAAGCAGATGGTAAGGACTTTTCCTTGTCTTGTCCATTCCTGGCAACCTGCCGTGGGGGTTGGTTCCTCTTCTGCCTGACTCAGCATTATCAATTACATTTCTGGCCAGGTAAAAGCATTCAAGGAGGGCATGGGACAAGGCCAGTGAAAAATGGGTCTGGGAAGAATGGGTGTGGTCTGGGGGGCATTGCCTGAGGGAGCCAGGATGAGATACCAGGGTGCTGCATTTGGTCTCCAGGATTGGGGTTCCTTGCCCCTGAAGCACCCAATAAATAACAACAACAACAACAACAACAACAACAACAACAACAACAACAACTCTGTACTCATACAGTGGTACCTCGGGTTAAGTACTTAGTTCGTTCTGGAGGTCCGTTCTTAACCTGAAACTGTTCTTAACCTGAAGCACCACATTAGCTAATGGGGCCTCCTGCTGCTGCCACGCTGCCGGAGCACAATTTCTGTTCTCATCCTGAAGCAAAGTTTTTAACCTGAGGTACTATTTCTGGGTTAGTGGAGTCTGTAACCTGAAGCGTATGTAACCTGAAGCATATTTAACCCGAGGTACCACTGTATAAGGAAAATAGCATTTGAATACAGTAGAATCATCAAGCAAAACATGTTTGCTATTTTTTTTTAAAAAAGCAAACATATAGGACCCAAATGAGTGGGCCCATGTCATGGGTTCAGCACCTCAAAGAAACATGCTTCTGTTGAAGACTAACTGTTTCTTCTCTGGAGGTGGTCAACACACATCATAGTGGGATCTACTGAAGTTGAACCACCCACGGGGTACAATAGGGGCATGTCTAATGGACAAACACCAGCTGTCAGGCAACAGAGGAACCAACCCCCACAGCTGGTTGCCGGAAATGTTCAAGACAAGGGAAAGTCCTTCCAATTTTCTTTTTTCCAATACTCACAGAGAGAGGCTTGGTAAAGCAGCATGAGTGAGTCTCCATGCTCTCTCTCTCTCTCTTCATGCGTCATCACTATGGGTGCTGAGAAGTGCCCTCTGCCTCTGAGATCTCTTCTCTCCTACTTTCAATTCCTGCTGGGTTCTGGGAGAGGGGGATCTGGAATGCTTCCTAAAGACTGCGTCCATCAGCTGTGGCCTCCCTGATGTTTCTTCTTCCTCCTCCTCTCCCATTATTTCCCAGCTCTGCCCAGTCACTGACATGCTGTGAGTAGGGACCTCTGACTTGTGAGTGGCAGGACTGCAGCTGCTTTACAAAGATAACAGCATATTGATCCACCCACTTTTACCCCTGGCCTCCACTCATGCAGCCCCTGCAAAGTGGCAATGTGACCCTTGTTGTTGTTGTTGTTTAGTCGTTCAGTCGTGTCCAACTCTTCATGACCCCATGGACTAGAGCACGCCAGGCACTCCTGTCTTCCACTGCCTCCCGCAGTTTGGTCAAACTCATGCTGGTAGCTTCGAGGACACTGTCCAACCATCTCGTCCTCTGTCGTCCCCTTTTCCTTGTGCCCTCCATCTTTCCCAACATCAGGGTCTTTTCCAGGGAGTCTTCTTTTCTCATGAGGTGGCCAAAGTATTGGAGTCTCAGCTTCAAGATCTGTCCTTCCAGTGAGCACTCAGAGCTGATTTCCTTCAGAATGGAGAGGTCTGATCTTCTCTTCTTGCAGTCCATGGGACTCTCAAGAGTCTCCTCCAGCACCATAATTCAAAAGCATCAATTCTTTTGCAATCAGCCTTCTTTATGGTCCAGCTCTCACTTCCCAAAGGATAGAGTCACTCATTACATAAAACTAGGAGATGAGACAGAAATACAGGTGCTCCTGAACCATAGGGGCACTGAAACTTGGATTATGTGTTGAGTGGCTTTACTGCCACTTCTACCCTTCATTTCTGGGAGAGAAAGGCAAGGTTCCCGGTTTACATCTACAAATAGGGCAGAAATACAGGAAAGAAATGCTTCATTATCTTGGGGACAGAGGCCACGGAAATCTGCCTAGGGTCTATGAAGGAGGCACTTGCTCAATTGTAACCCTTCAGATCTTCTGGCAGCTGCATGAATTTAATTTGAAATGTAATATGTAAACATGGCTCTAGTAATTTGCAAAGCTGCAAAAAGCACATCCTCTCCCTCTCCTTCTCCTTTCTTCCTGCAAGCAGGGAGATAAAAACAAAGCAAAACCCTTGTGCATCTCTTATTGGAATTCTGATTTCTGGACCCTTCAGGCACATGTCACTTTTACCAGTGAGCCTCTCACTGAGCAAGTAGCTTTCCATTATTAACAAATGATCGAATTTCAGTCTACTGGAACATGAATGCTCTCCAGCAGAAGATGAGACACCACTCGCAGCCTTTTGTAATTTATTGTGGTATCATCTCCCTGCTAATTGGTCTCTAAGCATTTCATTTGTCTCCAAACCAACCTCTCTGAGCACCGAGAACTGCCATACATTAGATACAAGGCCTTCCGGCACCCTGTCAGAATCTTTTGGCAAACAGCAGCTACTGTTTACATGATAGTGCAATTCTAGTGTTGAAGCCACAGCAGCGGCACATATACATACAATCTGTCAGAAACCATGTTAGCAAAACTGTTTGCTTCTCTTTGTGCAAGGCCAAGTTTGCCCTGTAGCATTGACTATAAATAATTCCAAAGCACATTTGCCAGTGTGCTGAACCGAACAACATGATCCTTCTATGCAAAGATTCAGCACCATACAGTTGAAGCAGAACCTCAGAGATGCATAAAGGATATTTCCTGGTCCCCCGTTGGAAACGCCAACACAAATAGTCTCTTTCTATAAAGGTTACACTTCAACGTCAAATTGGATCTAACTCTCACGAAAGAAACTGATGCCACTAAAAGGAGGTGCAAAGCAGACTACTGGGGGTGCACAATTTATTTATTTTTTTGGTATGGAATCATACACACAGAGAGGATGGTCCCAGTGTGTTTCTGGCCATATAATTCATATTGAGGAAAATATATGGGGGCATCCTCAAGAAATAATTACAGTGGGAGCCTATCCACTTCTATTAAAAAATACAGCAGCAGTACTAATTCTCACTTGTACATTTGGATAAAAATCCTGCCTCTTGAACTATCAAGGGCATATTTATTTTTTTAACCATTCATGGCAAAGAAGACCTCAAAATGCTTCAGTATTTGACAAATATTAGAATATATGCTGCCTGTAGGTGTGCACTGGTGCTCAGAGGCAGTTAGGAATTACTTGTGCTAGACAGACAGGAGAATAAACACACTCGCAGATCTTTCCAGAAGTTCAGGGGCCTACTGAGGATTTTGTAGCCTGTTTGCCAACATTTTGATTTGATCTTACCGGTAGCATTCTGAACTGGTCCTGCCACCAGCAAATGCAATCTTAACCAATAATTCCAAATCATCGGCCTAATTACAGATTATATGAAATTCAGATTTTTCTCCAATTTAAGAATGACTGCTGAAGAAAAAAGAAATGGCACATTTGACCTTTAAAGATGTTGACCTTTAAAGCCCTAAATGGCCTCGGCCCAGTATACCTGAAGGAGTGTCTCCACCCCCATTGTTCTGCCTGGACATTGAGGTCCAGCGCCAAGGGCCTTCTGGCGGTTCGCTCACTGTGAGAAGCAAAGCAACAGGGAACCATGCAGAGGGCCTTCTCGGTAGTGGCGCCCACCCTGTGGAACGCTCTCCCATCAGATGTCAAAGAGATAAACAACTACCTGACATTTAGAAGACATCTGAAGGCAGCCCCGTTCAGGGAAGTTTTTAATGTGACATTTTAGTGTATTTTTAATCTTTGTTGGAAGATTGGCACTCAGAGTGTCTGGGGAAACTCAGCCAGATGGGCGGAGTACAAATTAATAATAATAATAATAATAATAATAATAATAATAATAATTATTATTATTATTACCATGTCTGCTCAGAAGTGAATCCAACAGAATATAGTAGAGTTTACTCCCATATAAGTGGGGTTGACAACAACAACAACAACATACTGGGAGTCAACGTAGGCCTTTCAGGACCGGTGTTATATAGTCTCTGCAGCCACTCCCAGTTACCAGTCTAGCTGCCAGATTCTGGATTAATTGTAGTTCAAAAGTAGCTCCACGTAGAGTGCATTGCAGTAGTTCAAGCGGGAGATAACCAGAGCATGCACCACTCTGGCAAGACAGTCCACGGGCAGGTAGGGTCTCAGCCTGCATACCAGATGGAGCTGGTAGACAGCTGCCTTGGACTGCAGCAGAAATTTCTAAGCTGTTCTGAATTACTTCTGTGGTTGAGTTTCCCACAGCTCACCCCCAACTTGGGCATTGCATACTAACTGAGAAATATCTTGTGGCTCAAAAACATGCAAGGCAGCAAACATTAAATTGTCTCCTCAACTGCTGGAGTTCAAACAGCCTTTGAACTAGTGGTGGCCTTCAGCTCTGAATATTGAATTTGTGCATCCCAAGTTCTGCTTACTGACAAGTGGCTATACAGGGATTTGAAGGAGACATCTTCTTTGATCTGATAGCCACTCAGCTTCCAAGTAAATGGGGGTGGAGTAAAATAATGTACAATATATTGAATCCTGGTTTCTTGCAAAATAAAACTTCTTGCCCTTTAAAGAGGGTTTGCATTCCCTTTCCTTATAAAGGACTCGGAATCTTTAGGGGATCCCTCAGTGTCAAACCTTATGTGTTATGCTCTGTAATTTAGCGACTGCTATTAGTTTAATGCGTGTTGCTTTCAGAAAACACTGAAAGCAAGCTATTAAAATGCCAATATTCTACATACTAATCAAATGTAGTATTCAGCTTGGCAACTCTGCCATAATAATAAAACAGACCACTTTGCCTCCATGGAGAAGCCTCTCTCAGCTGGTCAATAAATGCTTCTAGGAACTATCTCCACCTGTAATCACTATTAGGCCTGAACTACACATGATGGATGGAGACAAGAGATGTATTATCTCCACTAGTGATATAGCCCCAATCAGTCAGAGGAGGAATATGCTTTTTATCAAACCTTTAAAAATGATGGGGGATCTGTCCCCAGAGCTCCTGAAATTGTAGTTACTTGCTCCCTAAGGCAGCTGCCCCAACGCACAGATGTGAAGACCAGAATAAGACCTCAGGGCAAGGAAAGTTCACTTCTACATCTCCCAGAAAGAAATGGACAGACTGTGGATACAACCTATTCACATACTGATTGATTTTATATTATTTTAAAGTTTTTACTGGAGTGGTTATATTGTTTGATTTTGTATTTGATGTAGTCCCACCCTGGGATCACCAGTTTGATAAAGGGCAGGTTAAAATTATTGTTCTTACCACTATCATTATTTTAAAATACTTTGTCTGAATAGTACGGAAGGTGCAAAATTGAATTGATGCTCTTGCCTGGAGAAGAAACAAGGGATTCAGGAAATTTTTTCTTGATGTGACTGAAATATTCATAGCATCATCACTAAATTGCAATAAGCTTCAACACTGCATGGAATAAATCTGTATGCATACAACAATTCAGGATGGTTTTCTTTTCCCCCAGAAGCTTGAGCCTAGCATTTTCCACCTGTTTCAGAGAAATCTCTCCCTCCCTCCCTCCCTCCCTCCCTCTTCTTTCCAGAGAGACACTGTCAAATTATAACTGGCTCAAGCAGTGCTGCTTTGTTCCACTTTACACCTGGACTCTGCAACCGCTAGCACAAAGGAACCACCACACAATGTCTAGCCCACACAGTAGCCTTAACAACTCTCAGGACTTGGGAAGCCCATCAGTGGTCTGTGACAGAAAACCATTAGCACTTTCCCCAGCTTAACAGCATGACCCAGATACAGCCCTGAAATTTGTGTTCCCGCTTGAATAGAAATACTATAGAATGTGGATTTGTGCACTTAAATAGAACACCAGCAGACATTGGTGCTTGTGTGTGTTTAAAAAATTAACTAAAACCTTCTTGCATTCATACGTTTTTTTTCAGCTGTAAAGAACAATGGCTAATACCTGCAAGTGTAAATGTCTAAAATGTTAATTAGAAGACAGGACTCGGAGGATGAATGGAGATTCGATGTTCTGCCAATGCAAGGATTTACGTTTGCTCAGGAGAATGCTCCCCCTTCTCCCACTACTCAAGCCCTGAACCTTCACCAAATCTGCTCCATAAGGTTGGAGGGAAACCAAGAACAGATTTAGGGGATGCACTGGGGTAGGAGAAGGAGGGAGAAATTAGACTGAACAACTGTGTATCCTTGCATTGACAGGACAAGTTACATAACACTACATTGGATATACCCAATGTTAGGGGTTTTCCTAGTTAAACAAACAAGTTCCGTTTTGGCATTCATGTTTGGGGCGGACTTATGGTAACTAACTGCAAGTTGAGGAATTGGCTCCACCCATTTGCCATCTCACACAGAGCCCCTTTTCTTTGTTCCCCTTAATGACCCATCACCCAGGCGATCACCCAGGCAAACACAGGAAGCCAGCCTGGCTTATATTTTAACATTTGCTGGATCCAGAGGTTAGGAGGATCGCGCGTATGGCCTACTTCCCCCCACCCTCCCCAAAAACCTTATAATGTTATACTCACTTGATACAAAAAATAAAATAAAATCTCAAAGTGACATGACAAGATAAAATGCAGGCATTTGTGATCAATTGACTCACACATGACAATGTATATGTGTGGTGCTAGGAAATAAATATATATATTTTAACCTGAAATGGCAGGAGAGAGCCGGAAAGTCATTGTGGCTCAGTAGGAGACCCTCCCCAGAGCCTGAAGAAGATGTCAGTGAGCCAAAAGTCCAGGAGAAAAAAAGACTGTGAGGGCTCCAAAATGGCTCACTGCTGCCACACTACCCCCCTCAGCAGCTGTTGGGCGTATGTACCGCATCGAGCTCCCCGCTTACATGCATGTCACTTATGCGCATAGAGACCTGGAACATAGCCCCCACATAAACGGGGAGTCACGTGTTTCACAAACAAAAAAGATTTTAAACCAGAAAAAAATAAAATACGCAAGGATAGCACAAAGTGCATCTCCCTAACAAGAGCTTTCCACAACTGTTGATATAATGTTCTTCCGATAGTAAAGTAGCATTATTTGCAGCTTAAATGGTCTGTTTATAGTTTCTGAAGTATGCAATAAATGCAACTGATGTTTAGAAGTTTAGCTTACATGCCTATTGGCAAGCCTATGTGGTACTTCAGGAGGTGCTTGAATGCACCTGTAAGTTCCTCTGTCTCTTTTTTGTATTCATTTTTGGTAGAGATGCCAGTCTGCTATGCAGTAAATGAACTTTTTCCAAGAACGAAAAAGCAACATGTTCTAACAGCAAGAAGCCATTTACCAGGGTATTTTCACCTTCCTGAAATGTTCCATTCAGGATACCACTGGGTTAAATAAAATGCCTTGTTATATCACAATGTTTTCTGGATGGATGGGGAAGAAACCCTAAAAAAGAAAAGGAAGAAAACATTTAACAGTGGAAAATGCCTATGGGAATGCACTGTCTCCCAATTAAAATTGTTTGCTTCTCATGTAACATTCACTGAACAAAACAGCTGCTATCAGTAGAGCTTAAGGGCTGCTGTAGTAGGTCAGAAAACACAACGCAGCAAAAGCTCAGACCTTGCAATGACTGCAAGAGAAATAACTAGCAACTGTAACATTGTAGAACGAGGCTATATTTTCTAGGAATAATGTCTGGCATTGCATCCTCCCCCCACCCCCATGCATACATGTTGCTAAAGGGCTGTGTCCTTTTCATAGCTAGAAAGCATATTGGATGAAAGCAGTCCTGCGCATGCGGTTAAAGAATGACATACCCTCCAACATTTATCCAATGAAAATTACCCCACCCATCTGACTGAGTGGCTTCTAACACATACATATAAACATAATAATGAAACATTAAAAAACATAATTAAACATTATTTTTTTTAAAAAAACTTTCTTATACAGGGTTGCTTTTAGATGTCATCTAAAGGTTGAGAGCTGGACCATAAAGAAGGCTGATCACCAAAGAATTGATGCTTTTGAATTATGGTGCTGGAGGAGAGTCTTGAGAGTCCCATGGACTGCAAGAAGATCAAACCTATCCATTCCCCCTTGCAGGAACTGGCAAACCACTCCAGTGTCCCCGCCAAGAAAATTCCATGGACAAGAAGATCAAACCTATCCATTCTGAAGGAAATCAGTCCTGAATGCTCACTGGTAGGACAGATCCTGAAGCTGAGGCTCCAATACTTTGGCCACCTCATGAGAAGAGAAGACTCTCTGGAAAAGACCTGGGTGCTGGGAAAGATTGAGGGCACAAGGAGAAGAGGATGACAGAGGACAAGATGGTTGGACAGTGTTCTCGAAGCTACTAACATGAGTTTGACCAAACTGCGGGAGGCAGTGGAAGACAGGAGTGCCTGGCGTGCTCTGGTCCATGGGGTCACAAAGAGTCGGACACAACTAAACGACTAAACAACAACAACAAAGAGGTTGTATAGTTACTTATCTTCTTGGATCGGGGCTTGCATAACTCCATTGCCCTCCAACATTTTTCCAATGAAAATAGGGACAACTTAAGAAAAAGAGGGACATTCTGGGATCAAATCAGAAACTGGGACGGCTTCTGTAAATCCAGGACCGGAAAATAGAGAGATGTGGAGAGTCTAGAATTACATGCACAAATGGGTGCTCCATGCATGTCCACAACTGTAGGTCCTCCGCCCCAAGAGAAAATTGGTGGCAGCACTGACTAGTGGTTGGTGGAGGCTGGACTTAGTTACATACCAAATACCTAAAAGCAGACCCAGCCTAAGGTGAATGGCAAGACAATATATACCTGCCTCCACACACTTATTTCATATGAAACCTGACTGAAATGACCATTAAATCTGGTGATTGGGCACCATCATTATATATATATAGGCAGCAGGGCACTTTAGGAGGCACATGGCAGACTTTGCCTAATGGCTAAAAGGACATTCCTATTTTCATCGAGAAATGTTGGAAGGTATGAAGAAGGCTCTGAGGAGAAAGGAGGTTGGCTTGGATCCAGACTACTATATTAACTGAATAGAGCTAAAAACATGAACAAGAAGTGCATTATTAGGAAAGCTGTAAAAGGTTCAGACGTATGGCTTATGGTAATATAGCAGGAAGTGTGGTGTTATTTCCTGTTCCTTTCTGTAATCTCAATATCTCAAATCAATCTTTCCCATATCCTCCAGTAGGGAGATGGGAGCAGACTCCGAGAATCCCTTGCAGAAAATGCAAAGATCTATTATGAGATGTGATTTGACAGAGCAAAAATCATGAGGAATTAGTACTTCCTGTTTTCTTCAAACTCATCTGGTGGGTATCTTATTTTTCTTATTAAAGGGAAGGCTAACCTTCTTTATTTATTTTACTTAACAGGATGTATCCACCACTTAATCATCAAAACCTCTTAGAGGTTTACATCAAATATATACATTAAAATACTAATAATTAATGTTCTCCCTCCATCAGACCGCTATAATAATCTGGATCCAAAAGTATTGTTGGGTTGTTGTTTTTCGTCTTTAATCTTCCTTCAACTTTTGACACATCGATGCTAAAATGGAAGTACAGTGGTCACCATGGCAAGAAATTGTGTTTTCTGATGGGAGTTCTTTGAGCGTACAGACATTTTTCTTTCTTTGTGCATCTTATTTGACAGAATATATTTTTGTCACTCTCTTCCATGTGTAACTCTGATCATCCCTGGGATCAAGAGAAAACACTCCTGCCATGCTGCCAAATCATTCTTCACAGCTTTCTGCTGTCCCTCCAGGGCTTCGGCAGCAGATTTAAGGAATGAAAAACCTTTGCACGCTCTGCCTCAAAATTTATATCAAACCTCTGTGATCAATGAGTCGCAGCTCGCTCCTGTTGATAGCATCATCAGCCCAATTGTTGACACAGTAGGTAGACAACCGAATCTTTGGGATGATGCGTGTCAAATGCTGAAACCAGCCCACTGTGCAGTTTCATATAGACAGGATCTTTTGAGGCAAAGTGAGTGATTTGTCAAAATTTTACCTATTGTGTATCCTATTGGCAATCTTACAGAGATGGATTTCCTCTAAGCGGTTTCCACATGCTCTTTGGTGCTTCCCTTTTCTTCTGTGATACACTTGTAGGGTATTGCATCTAATTGCCCTTGAGGAAAATATATTTAACAACGGCAGAATTTTGCATTGCCCCAGCCTTGCTGCTAGATTATGTGGAAATGTAACAATTTCATTTATACAACAGGTTTGTGAGGGGGACGGATGTTCAAAGTGATCAAATACATTTTCCAAGTAGCCATTACAACAACTCTGAAGGTATTATCGTTCCCAAAGGGCAGAAGTGGTGATGGTGTTGCCGGAGATTATGGCTTTCCCAAGGCTTGCTAATGAGTCCCTTGTAGATGTCAAAGTCAAACCAGGGACTTTCTGCTTCCTAATTTACTCTCTTAAATTGCAATCCTTTAGGTATCCTTTTTGGTCACTGTGAAAAGAGAATACTGTGCTATACATGCCTTTGGTTTGATTCTGCAGGGCTCTTTTTGTGTCCTTAATCTCATCTACACCTACACAGGAGAAAGTCCAACTAAATGAGGCTTACTTATGAGTGCACATGAATATGCTTGACTGTTAGTCACTATTCTACATGACCTCTCACAAATATTTTATCTTTTTCCCTCTGTATATATCTTTGTTGAAGGGTTTAAGACAAGCAAAGGCTATATGAGATACATGCCCCATTATCTTCGGCATTGCATTTCTTTAGCCCTTGAAAAAGAAAATCCTTTCAGCCATTACATCGTCATCAACGGTAACCATGAGTTATTCCTATAGGTTCGAACGTGTGTAAAATAAGAATCAGACAGTTCTTTGGGGAGGGAAATGAGTGGTGTTGTAGAGTGATTTAAAGGTGTGCGTGTGTGCAGATTATGTAAGGGAGAAGAGAGAACATATGTTCACATTGTTAGAGACAATTTCTAGAAGGTGAGGGTTAGGGTTCATAATTTGGAAGGTGGATATTCAAGATTATGTTTGAAAGTGGGGGGCAGGGGGTTTTCCGAAATAAATATTGTGTAGTTTTAATTCATATGTTTTAACTGAACAGCTTTTAAGGGCTTGAACAGTTAAAATGTATGTTAGTGTTTTATATCTACCACTGTGGGGTAACTTTTGATGGTAATAGTAGGGTTTGAAATTAAGACAGCACAGCAGATAAGGTAAATAAAGAGCACATTTGCGTGACTGTTTGTGGTATAGAGGCTCAGCACGTCCATAGAAAGACAAGCTTTGTCATAATATGTGCCCTCCTCAGTGAGCATTGTGCATGATCTATGTGCATGGACACATAGATCCTCACACATGTGTGGCCCTGCCCTGCTAGAAGGATCCACCCTTTTATGGCAAGCAGATATAGGCTATACTTCCTATTCACAAAATATAAATTATGTCCAGCAGGCAGTGAGGAACACACAGGAATCCAAGACTTCCACATATGATGTCCTGTAAGCAGAGTCTATATACTAAATCCCCAACATAGGAGCCAACTCCTAGGGACCAATGGCCCTTTTGCCCCTCCCCATAAAATATTTGATGGGCCCTGGCCACCCCAAAGTTGATGGGCATTGCAAATCAATTGGCATTGCCAATCAAATAGAAAAAGTTCTATAATGATCATCCAAGAGCTTTATCTCTTTTTCAAACATGCATTTCTTAAAAAACAAAAACAAAACCCCACACAAATGTTATGGTATCATATGCTTCACGTCTGTAGGACAAATATTGGCAAGTCCTTCTATGATAGCACATTAATTGAATTTTCTTTCATTGCGTTATTTTCCACATGTCAACCTTTTAGGTTGTTTTTCTCTGTCTCTTGATTTGTTCAATAAGTGTTTTTCTGAGGGGGTGTTATTTCCCCCATGGATGCCTTAATAACCAGTTGCCTTTAAGGGCTCTTTATTGAGCCTGATAATTTGTAAACAAGCATTTGTCACGTTGTTATATTTGCTCACAAAGGCAACGCTTACAAATTGCTGAACTTGTTAAACAGATCGTTTTCTAATCATCGCTGCATTTTTATATGAAAAACTTTTTTGATTAGATGGTTTAAATTTTGAATTAATTCCCAGTGATTGATCGAACACAGCAGGGAAGTCCGGCTAACTACTAATTAATCATTACAATCACTGCTGATTGCAATGAGCAGATCATTCCACAGACACCGTGAGGGGGAAAAATTAACAGAAATATTCTGAAAATGGAAATTGCCATTGTTGACTTATTTGTTCCATGTCCGGAATGGAAATGGAAATTTGTATTTGCTAATGTTCTACAACCTCTAGAGTTCATCTGGGATGCTTTCATAGAAATAGTGAAATTTACAGAAATACAGGTGATAAATCATCAAACTTAAAAACGTGTCTTCTCTATGCATGTTTTGTCAGAAAATGCTGGACTAATTCCTCTGATGAAGCTCAGTAATACTTGTTGGTAATTATTTATTCAATAACTATTTTACCGCATTGCTTTTACTTTTCTCATTAGAGATCTACAGCTTCACACAAATTAGTGTTGAGTATCTGTAGGTAAAAGGTAAAGGTAAAGGACCCCTGGACAGTTAAGTCCAGTCAAAGGCAGCTATGGGGTGTGGTGCTCATATTGCTTTTCAGGTCAAGGGAGCCAGCATTTGTCCACAGACAGCTTTTTGGGTCATGTGGCAAGCAGGACTAAACCCCATTTGTGTGGTTTTTTGTTTTTTTTAAAGAACACAGAGGACCGTGAAAAGTGCCAGAGTACAGTTACGAACTTAATTCGTTCCAGAGGTCCATTCTTAACCTGAAACTGTTCTTAGCTAGAGACGTGCTTTTGCTAAGCGGGCCTCTTCCTGCCACTGCGCTGCCGGCACGTGATTTCCGTTCTCATCCTGGGGCAAAGTTCTCAACTCGAGGTAACTCTTCCAGGTTAGTGGAGTTTAACATTTCTAAGCTGAGGCATCTGTAACTCAAGGTACCACTGTACATGGAAACTCTGTTTACCTTCCCACTGCAGCAGAACCTATTGATCTACTTGCACTGGTGTGCTTTTGAACTGCTAGGTTGGCAGGAGCTGGGACAGAGCAAAGGGGGCTCACTCCATTGCAGGGATTCAAACCGTGAACCTTCCGATTGGCAAGCCCAAGAGGCTCAGTGGTTTAGACCACACCTGAGATGAAACACACTTATGACTGTGTGCCATATCTAGTGTGAATCTTAAAGTCATTTACAGTAGGAAGAAAGAAGAACATTTTGCTTTAATGTCTTCACAAATATCTGAAAAATGTACACTTCCAGTACAGACGATTATTTTTAGAGACTGAAAAGCTTGAATGGTGTCTGAAAATAATATGGATGTAATTTTTAATGTTCCTCTTCCAATTTCTTATTAATATTGTTTCTAGATGTTGTCACATTTCTGCTTTCCTGGCTTCAGGCAATTGCCCATGTCGTCTGTGACTGCTTTTAATCTGTTTTGTATTTCAAAAGCTGCATACATTGCTGCCATTAAATGTTTTAGTTTGCAATATGGAGAAGGTGTTTAATAATATCTATGATGGAAATGGCTGTATACAAAAGGATTAACCGGCAGATGGAAGGAAATGGTTGGCATGTTAATGGCACGATACTCTCTCAAAACACACAGCAGAACTTTACTAGGTTTAACCCTATCAAAAATGCTTACTTTATATATGGGGCCAGTGGAATGAGCATTAGTGCAATTGGAATCAACTCAGTGTTTGTTATCACAAATCCCTCCCTGGCCATGTGAACAAAATATACTCTTCCACGTTTAGATGAAATATGATGTCAGTGTTTTCCTTGGGATGAACGCTAAGCTTATCCCTAGGAAATAAGTTAGATGACTGAGCCTTGGAATATGTAAAGTCTTAATATTGCCTTTCTATATTCAATTTATCATTCAATTAATTAAACACCTAAAATGCTGAGTCATTGTAGAATTCCACCTCCCAAAACAACATAGGTCTTGCCCTATGGACTTGCAGAACTATCAGTTCCATAGCACTTGTCAGTGTTTGTAAGAGCTACCGCAATACAGCAGCTTTCTGCTACGTTCTCTGTGTTCTGGCAATGTTCTGCCATAGGCTGATGTTCAGATTTAGTGCCAAATTCAGATAAATTGAATTGTACACTATTTATCAACATAAATCAAAGTCAGTTTGCAATGTAACTATTCCATGTTACCTGGGCATTAGAGCACTGGATTGCTTTACAAAACAAAACAAAAAAAAACCAACATAAATGGTGTGTGTAACACAGAAACCTGTTGCTTGGTACTGTTTTGCTTTTATTTTCCCCTGTTTTCTCAGATTCTGCCAAAGCTTGGCTATAGGCCTTTGGGGAGCTGACTTTCTCATCCAAAGTAGCTTTGCACCTTCCAGCAACAACTTGTAAGTGCTGTCAAGTGCATTGTTTTCAAATCACATGGTGAAAAATAGGGAAGGGGGCATTTTTAACTTGACCATCTGAGATTTTATTTTTTGTTAAGGTGAAAAATATCGTCTATATTAAATGTGTTTGCTTCCACTGCTGGCAGTCCATTTTCATGAGGAAAATGTTTCTTTCTAGTGCTGCTCTAAAGAAAAAAAGAAAAAAAGCAGGTTGACAACAAGTTTGAAAGAAATACAAATGATGATCAGATCCCAATCCAGTTTCTCACTACAAATGTCAAAGCTGAGCAATATTTTGCTGGTAGTTTCATTATGTCTACTTGTTTGTAGTTACCCAGCTGATACCTTGAGGAGCAGCATAGATTAGAAATGCTATTATTCTGGGACAACCTTTTGTATTCTCCATTTTAAGTGGAATTCAGAAGGGCTTCAAAAATGAAATTTGAAAAATATATTTATGGCATGTTTTGTATCAGAACCTCTTGTTATATATGCCTAACAACTTCTGGTTCATTTCATTCCTGCCCAGATTTTTAGATCTTCAGAGGAGGCTCTTTTTTCAGTCCCATCACCCTCAAAGGCACCCTTGGTGAGGACCAAACAGGTCATTAACAGAATCTAACTTTCAATACGATGGCTAATTTATTAATTTTTTAAGTCAGATATTTGGATTGCCTAACAAATTTTTTTTTACTATTATTATTTTATTTATACTTTTCAGATATATACATTTCACTGATTTTACATTCATTTTGACATTTTAAGACTTTTTGCGTGGACAGGCGGAGTCCCCAGATCCCGCGCGGTCCCCCCCCCCCGTCATGTGGAATAACGACTCAAGACAACGTGCTATGGGATTAAATTGGCCACAACTTTATTAAATTTCAAATGTGGGTAGACCTTGGCTCAGGCATTGGGCGTTATCCCTCCCCAGTCCCCAGCCGGGGACCTAGGGAGCATCAGGGTTATCCAGTGTGGGGGGGGGATGGGCCGGCTCTTGAGAACATATGTTCAAGCAGAGATAGCCGCCCCCGTTACGCCGCCGCAGGGGAGAGCAATGACGACCTTTCGGCGTACGGCCAAAGCCTCCCTTCAAAAAACCCTTTAACGGGGAACCCTGGTATCGCCGCCGCAAAGAGGAAGATGGACTAAAGGAAGCTCTGGAGCCAAGTGAGGATTCCCAGGTAAGATCCTCCCTCTATTGTGTGGGCAGGTAATCCCTCCCTACCTGGCCTGGTCTCCTTGGCAACACTTCCCCCAGGTGGGATTGGACAACTGACTGAGGTAGGCGGAGACCTCCAGGTATCCCACCTGGGGGAAGGCAAAGCCAAGCCTATGCTGTTGGGGCCGCTCCAGATCTAGGGGCTGCACGCGTCCACGCAAAGGGTGCCCCCCGTTTTAAGTGGGGAGCGGTCATTCCCCCCTCTTTCTGCAGTTCCTTAAATTTATTTTTACTATCTTCTGCATCTCCAAATTAACTTAACTTGCTCATTTATTTATCTTCTCTCTCTCTAATACACACACACACACACACACACACACACACACACACACTTAAATAGCTGCAAGTTATTACAATAATCCTGCCCGTGTTTTTATCTGATTACAATTAAACTGTAAAAATTCAATAAACCATTTCCATTCTTTTATAAAAAAGTTTGTTATCTTGATTTCTTATTCTTCCAGTAAGTTTTGCTATTTCTGCATATTCCATAAGTTTTGATATCCATTCTTCCTTTGCTGGGACTTCTGCTTCTTTCCATTTTGGGGCAAGTAACATTCTTGCCACTGTACCTGTAGTCGCATACATAAATAAATTTCTATACAATTTAGGTAGTTCTATCCCTATAATTCCCAGAAGAAAGGCTTCTGGGGTGTTTTACAAACATTACTTTAAACATCCTTTTCATTTCATTATATATCATTTCCCAGTAAGCCTTATCCTTAATGCAAGACCATCACATATGATAAGAACCTTCTTTCTTATGTAAAGACATTTCCAACACTTATTTGAGTTACACATTTTTGCCAGTTTACTTGGTGTTAGATACCACTGATATATCATTTTCCTATAATTTTCTCTTAAAACATAGCATGCTCTAAATTTTATATCCCTATTCTACAGTTGTTCCCATGTTTCCATGTCTATATTATGACCTGGATTGATCATACAATTCATGCAGTACTGGAAATGTTTGTTTTAGAATAGATTCCACGCTATTTAAGAAATAGCTTTAAAACCAAAACTCAGAATAGTTCTATATGGATTTCAGGAATCAGGTTTGCAGGGGGCTGTTTGTTGAGAAACAGCGGTTGCTCCCAGACTCTGGAATTCCTTTCCTGGATATGGTAGACTGGCTCCCTCCTTGCTGTCCTTTTGGCTGGGGCCCATGGAAGTTGGAATCCAACAGCATGTGGAGGACCACAGGTTCCCCACACCTGAGCTATACAAACCATTCCCCCCCCCAAAAAAAACACCTCTAGAGTTAGGTCATGGCCAATAGCATAACAGGAATCCCCACAATGCCACTGGCAGATTTAAAAGTGTTTGTGAAGGGCCAAAAATCTCTTTTCTTTGTGTGAGCATCATGTATCAAGATTCCAAACTGATGTGAGGAATCACTTCTCCCCACCTCAGTCCATCTTGATTTCCAACAGTTTCCCCAGCAATTGCATGATTTTAAGGCTAAACAACTGTGTATTAACATGTCTGTCCATTAGATTTGTTATAGACCCCTTTTTGTTGTTGTTGTTTAGTTGTTCAGTCGTGTCTGACTCTTCATAACCCCATGGACCAGAGCACTACAGGCACTCCAGTCTTCCACTGTCTCCTGCAGTTTGGTCAAACTCATGTTGGTAGCTTCGAGAACACTGTCCAACCATCTCGTCCTCTGTCGTCCCCTTCTCCTTGTGTCCTCAATCTTTCCCAACACCAGGGTCTTTTCCAGAGAGTCTTCTCTTCTCATGAGATGGCCAAAGTATTGGAGCCTAAGCTTCAGGATTTGTCCTTCCAGTGAGCACTCAGGACTGATTTCCTTCAGAATGGATAGGTTTGATCTTCTTGTCCATGGAGTTTTCTTGGCAGGGATACTGGATCCAGGTGGCTCACGTTTAGTCAAAACTCTCCACTATGACCTGTCCGTCTTGGATGGCCCTGCACTGCATAGCTCATAGCTTCTCTGAGTTATTCAAGACCCTTCGCCACCACAAGGCAGTGATCCATGAAGGAGATAGACCCCTTTTAAATACCTCCTTTTAAAATCTCTCTAATCATCCAGAATTACAAGTTGGGAAAAACACTACTGTGTTTTCTAATCTGCTTGAAGGTAACACTTCCCTCCTTTAAAACACGTCATGTATTATATTTATTTCCCAAAACATGTGCTCAGGCATTCAATCAGGAAGCTGTTAGAACGTAACACATTTATTTAAAAAATCTGGCGTCCTTTATACAGTGAAACAGTACTGAAAATACTCATGTATTGTGGTTTCATTTCTATAATAGAGAAGAGGTTAAGATTTATCTTATTTAACTTGAAACTGGGAACAATAACCATTTCAGTGTATATTTCTTGAGCAAGTGTATGCTTCTTGCTAAGACTTCAAAGAATGCTGTCTCAAATGTAGTAACAAAGAAAAAACATATGCTGTTATTGTTATAGCAAGCAGGACCTTTTTTTAGCTAGAACTCAGTTCTGGCACCTCTCAGGTGGATACTATTGCCACTTTATGAGATGAGGGAGGTGTTCATGGTGGGTTCTGGCACTTTTCCCCCCTAGAAAAATAGCAAGAGACAGATAATTTTCTAAACTCTAAGATCAGGATATCTTTATAGTGATAAAACTTACCCAGCCTCCATGTTGTGCTATCCAAGCCAATTTATTGGTTATGATGTATTCCATGATAAAGCGAGTAAATGTATGGTATTAAAATCTCTTGTGATGTCTGCTGTAGAAGGGCATTCATTGTATGTAGTGGTTGGGATTTAGCTGTGCTAGCTCTTTACTGGCTTGAAACATGTAAGCACCATGTGACTTAAGGAGAAGCAGGTGGCATTGTGGTCTAAACCACTGAGCCTCTTGGGCTTGGTGATCAGAAGGCTGGTGGTTCTAATCTGCACTATGCGGTGACTTCCCATTGCTCTGTCCCAGTTCCTGCCAGCCTAGCAACTCGAAAGCATACCAGAGCAAGTAGAGAAATAGGTACTGCTGTGGCGGGAAGGTAAATGGTATTTCCATTCACTCCAGCTTCCCATCACACTGTTCCACTGCACCAGAAGTGGTTTAGTCACGCTAAACCACATGACCCGTAAAGCTATCTGTATACAAACACCAGCTCCCTAGGCCTGAAAATCGAGATGAGCGCCACACCCCATAGTCACCTTTGACTGGACTTAACCATCCAGGGGTCCTTTACCTTTACCTTTACCTTTACCTTTACTGGCTTGAAACATGTAAGCACCATGTGATTTAAGTCTAACCTTCCAAGGCATCTGGTTAGATTCCAGCATTTGTCATGAATATTGCTGCTCATGTTTCCCAATAGTTCTGGCGTGCTTGGGTAATAGCCACATAGCAGTTAAGAAGACTGTAGTTTTTCTAGATTAGCAATTTTGAATCATGTGTCAGCTGTTATATTGTTCCAACCATGTGGGTGTTGTATCTCAGCTAGCCCCACTTGCGGTAGAGCCAAGCAGATAATAAAGGTCGAACTAATATTCTGTGGGAAAACAGCTATACACACATTGCTAGGTGTTGTTGTTGTTGTTTAGTCATTTAGTCGTGTCCGACTCTTTGTCACCCCATGGATCAGAGCACGCCAGGCACTCCTGTCTTCCACTGCCTCCCGCAGTTTGGTCAAACTCATGCTGGTAGCTTCGAGAACACTGTCCAACCATCTCGTCCTGTCGTCTGATTCTCCTTGTGCCCTCCATCCTTCCCAACATCATGGTCTTTTCCAGGGAGTCTTCTCTTCTCATGAGGTGGCCAAAGTATTGGAGCCTCAGCTTCACGATCTGTCATTCCAGGGCTGATTTCCTTAAGAATGGATAGGTTTGATCTTCTTGCAGTCCATGGGATTCTTAAGAGTCTCCTCCAGCATTGCTAGGCAGGATCATGTAAAAGCCACTAGCATCCATTCTTCTACGCAGGTTCGCAAAGCTCAGATGCAGCTATCCAGCTGTTGAGTTTACTGGGTCACTAGACTGTCCTTTCTCCTATTCCAGGATTTTGTAGCTAGACTCCCCCCCCCATCCAGTACCCTTTGTCCGACTGGGCATTAACCTTCTGTAATTATTCAGGAGAAAAGGTTCCAGGGTGCGACATCATGTGAAATCACCTGTCAAAATCTAGGAGACCCATCACCCAGTAGCAGGATGGGGCTTCAGCATTTGACATATGGTATCACACTGACACTATTCCCAAGTTTGGAAAAGCCGCTTCATGGATGTTTTTGGATTTTTAGATAGGGTTCGAAATGATGCATGTTAAAAACTCCTTATTGTGTGATCTCTTTCTTTAACTTGTTGATGCGTAAGCAGAACGTAGTGTTGATGTGGGAGTGCTATTGAGGAGAAAAGATGTTTTCTTGAGCACTAAGAACTGTAATTACTAGGTAATTATAGAGTCATCTAGAGGACAGGCAAGCGTCTGTGTTACACAGTAATTGTTTGGCTAAGAAGGCCCAAACAGGTAATTAACAGAATCTAACTTTCAATACGAAGGCTAATTTATTAAAAAACATGTCAGATGTTTGGATTGGCTAACAATTGATCCAGTACTGAAAGTGTTTGTTTTAGAATAGATGCCACACTTTTTAAGAAATAGCTTTAAAAAGAAAACTCAACTTTAAAAAACCCAGCCAGCTTAGCCCAGCGGTTTCATCGACCAACACATTGCTTGGATCCCCCAATCGCTTTTAGCAGTTTGAGACCCGCGGGCGCTGCCTGGCTTTAAAAAAACAAAACCAAACTCAGAATAGTCCCTTTTTTTAAGACTACAGAACACATCTGCCAAAGCATTTCTGGAGAGCAACTGAGTGCTTCCGACCTTTACATATTTTGATAACTCAGTTATCCAAATCATAACAAATGACATGGGAATCAAAATGTATTTGATGTAGCTTTCCTATAGTCGTGGTTAAAGTAGCTGTGTGTTGCATAACCTTCATATTATCATTTGCCAACGAGGCAATCGGTTGTATATTTTGTCTTTGTGATTGGATCAATATTCTTGCTCCTTGCCTTCCAAGCAGAAGCTCTTCTCTTCATAACTGCACCCATGCTGCAACTTTTAGTACAACAGAAGGGATGGTGCAGGAATCCAAATTGCTACCTGTAGTACTGGGAAAGAGATGTGGGACTGAGATGTGTTCATGGGCTGGAGTGGGGAAATAAAATACGTATAGGATAGGCGAGACAACATACCAACTGTAAATCTGGAACGCTGGAGTTGAAATACAAGTTTCCTGAGGAGATAGTCCTGGTGATGAGCCGTTAAGGGAAACAAAAGGAAAGGGTCTCCGTGTGAGACAGCACAAAGCTCACAGTTAGAAGGACAAAGCCAGAGTTGAGCATAGAGTTGCAATGATGTGACCTTAAGCAGCAAGCTGTGGAGAGCCCCAGAGCAATTTTTCAGAGTAAGGTTTGATTTCTGTTTGAAGCCAAGGCTAAGGGAGAAACAAGACCCTTTTGGAGTGTTAATGCTGTGAACCCCTCCATTGTAGGCGAAGGTTGCATATATGTGTAAATAAACCATCTATAATAAAGACACCAACATGCCTCACTTCCAAAAGAAAACATGAACCCTGGGTAAGCTCCAGGAAAACCATGGAATCTCACACCACTTGGAAATTTGGGTGGCATGCAACAATATGTCCCCAACTGCAGTGATGGGAAGGTCTGTATAGCAAAGAACTGACCAAGTAAAGAAATAATTTTGCAGTGTGTTGAATCCTCATATTGCTCCCTAGAACTTCCACTTGACCTCAATTGGTATTCCAGCTACATAACATGTGAAAATAAATTTGGCAGGGTTTTTCTTTTTTTCTTTTTTTTAAAAAAAATGTTTGGAAGACTGCACTAATCCCTATTCAAGTAATTGGGGACCTGTTTTCAAGCATGTCAGTTATAGCTGACCTCATAAGAAGCCATTTGTTGCAAAAGCTTGCAGAAATTTCCACAGAAGTCCTAGAGTGACATGCTTTATAAAGCAGCTAGTTTTGATCGCTTGTTCCTAGTGCATAAGGCTTCAACAGCACCTCTGACTCATGAGCGAGTTTCATAACCCCTTACACTGTAGAGTTCCAGGAAAGTGCACTATATACATCTAATTAACCTTTTTTTCGAGTTTCATAATGTACAAAGAAAGGAAGAAAAGAAAATCCCGAAGCCATTGGAACTCTGTATGTCAGCAAAACTGATAACGCGTAAATAAAGAGTTCCATGCACTGCAAATTTAGGTCACATATTTCATACTCTATACAGTGTTAGATCTGAGCAAATAATTCAAACCCTTCTCCACTATTTGGAGGGAAAGCACTTCAATCCCATATTCCTGTTTTCTCCAAGCTGGTGCTTTTCAAATGTACAGCTCCTTTCATCCTTGCCTATTGGCCATGCTGATTGAGGCTGATGGGAGTTGTAGTCCAAAATATCCAAAGGGTTGGGGAAAGCAGAATTGTTCATTATGAAATGTAGAAATTCAATGGTAGAGCATCTGCTCTGCATGCAGAATGTCCTAATTTGAATCTCCAGTATTTCCAGAAAGGACTGGGAGAGACCCTTGCCTGAAACCCTGCAAAGCCACTGCTAGTCAGTGTTTAGACAATACAGACCTTGATGGACTAACAGTCTGACTTGGCATAATCCACCTTTGACTGTTCCTATGAGTGACAGTAAAGGAACTCCTTGGAGGTGCCCCAAACATCTGTGATGTGGAGTCAAATTTGCACAGTTGCTATCACATCTACGAACAAAATCTGGAAATTGGCACTTCAAGCTGTAGGGTAAGTTTAAGGAGATGAAGATTTGACGGTTGCATGTGAAGACCCCCAAAACCACCCCCAAATGAAGACACAATAGACACAGATTTTGTTTAAGGTTTTTGGCATAAATTTGGCCACAACTTTATTGATTACAGCATGTGAGTGGTTGCTTAGGCATTGGTTCCAGACTACCTGGCCCTGCAAGGTGGCAGGAACAGGACTGACACAGGGCTCCACCATATGTCAGTAAGGGAAAGCATCTTGAGGGAACGAGAAGCTGGCTTCAATCTCACAGCTCACCCCAGATGCTCCAGGGGCTCTGGCGTGGCCCTAGTCCCTTGACAGGGTTCGGACAAAAACAAGGTGAGCCTCTGGATTCCTTTAACGGAATTCCCTAGCAGCAGCAATGGAGGGGCAGGCACAGCGAATCACGTCTACTCCCCAAAACATTGAACCAAATGCCTAACCGCCAACCTTACAAAGTTGTGCCGATTTGCTACACGGTAGGCAAAAACCAAGTTGCACCAGCCAATCAGCCAAATGGCAAAATTCCTACCAGGCCCCTGCTCCAAAACAGATGACCCCAAGACAGGCATAGCAAGGTCATTAGAACCACCCTAAATATAGGGAGAGGAAGGGCGTGTGATCCGCTGCACGTCACAAGAAAGTGAAAATCTCCAGTGACATGCAGCAGCTTAAGTAGCCCCTCAGCAGCCAATAGCCAACCCAACTGACCCCAGCAACAGAGGGGCAACCAATGAGGTGTTGTGGCCATCCAAACAGTCCTGCCCCACAACAGGGAGGCAGTTTCTGGTGATCTCATCACAACACGTGCCCTCCATGGTGGAGGCCCCGATTTATGCAGCTGTTGAGTTCTACAGATTGAATTGTGTTTTGTGTCATTCCTCGTTCTATTGTTTTTGTTCTTGGAGCCAAACATGAAATCCCCAGTGCTGATTCATCTGCAGAGGAAAGCCTTCATTTCTGCCACAGAATGCAGAGGGCCTTCTCAGTAGTGGCGCCCGCCCTGTGGAATGCCCTCCCACCAGATGTCAAGGAAATAAACAACTATCTGATTTTTAGAAGACATCTAAAAGCAGCCCTGTTTAGGGAAATTTTTTATGTTGGATGTTTTATTGTGTTTTTAATATTCTGTTGGGAGCTCCCCAGAGTGGCTGGGGAAACCCAGATAGGTGGGGTATAGATGATAATAATAATAATAATAATAATAATAATAATAATAATAATAATAATAATAATTTATTTGTACCCCGCCCATCTGGCTGGGTTTCCCCAGCCACTCTGGGCGGCTTCCAACAAAGATGAAAAATACACTAATATGTCACATATTAAAAACTTCCCTGAACAAACAAACAAACAAAAAACAAACAACAATTCTATTGCAAAGGATTCTGCTGCCCAGAATACTCTCTGTTTGTGTGTGGAGTGCTCAAAATTGCCCTAAAAAGCCAAGAGGGTGCCCATGACACCTCCAGTGTAAGCCTGCAGCTACACACTACTGGAAAAGATTGGTAATGACAGATAAGCTCCTCCCCCACCCTCACAAACTTGACCACTATGAGCATCAGATTAGGGACATATGTTCAGAAACTAGTGGCTTATAAATAAGAGCGATGACTGACCTTTTCAACAAAGAACTTGATCCACAATGCCCAAGGCTGAACAAAATAATAAAAAGCATGATGTGCAACTGCATTGTAAAAATCTCACACCCACACTTTCTGCTAAGTGTCACAAATGTATGATGCCAGCAAGTGGGCAGGCAAACAACCACCACCACAGTTCATAAAAAATAAAATGGCAGGTCTTGTGTGTTCCTAAAATAAAGAGTGAGCAGCCAATTTTAGTGATGAGAGACCAATTTATTTGCCTATGCAATTTACATCTAATTTTCTTACATGTTTGGAATAGGGTCAGTTTTAGCAATGTATTTTGGGGAGAACATGGATTAGATGTGCTTATTTTTTGTTTAAAATATCTCTCGTTGGCCATGGCTTCTAGCAACATTTATGCATGAAGTGAATCATTTGGATGCCATTCTAGGCTGGAGGGGAAGTAAACATTTGGGCAGGGTAGGCTGTGCGTTAACTTCCCATGCCAGCAAAAAGGTAAAGGTAAAAGACTCCTGGATGGTTACGTCCAGTCAAAGATGACTATGGAGTTGCGGTGCTCATCTTGCTTTCAGGCCAAGGAAGCTGGCAGCTTTCTGGGTCATGAGGCCAACATGACTAAATCAGCTTTCTGGGTCATGTGGCCAGCATGACTAAATCACTTCTGGCACAATGGGACACCATGACGGAAACTAGAGGACACGGAAACACTGTTTACCTTTCCGCCACAGTGGTACCTATTTCTCTACTTGCACTAGCATGCTTTTGAACTGCTAGGTTGGCTGGAGCTGGGACAGAGCAACGGGAGCTCACTCCGTCACAAGGATTCAAACAAAGGAAAGCCATTTGACGGCATTAATAGAGGTTTGTCACTTCTCATCTATTTTACTGCAATTGTTCATTGGGGGTGGGGATGACCAAAACATGTCAGCATTTTGCTGTCCAACCACTAAGGACAAGTGCAAAGCAGAGTTGTTTCCTTCCTAACAACTCATGTTCAAGGTGGTGTTTTGCTCTTATATTTTATGAATGTATTTGGGCAAAATGCTACAAAGAAAAAAATCTGTGTTTGTATATCTACCAATCTGACGGGCTTCCAAAGTAGGATGTGTTTCCAGTCCAACAAGTAAGCTGGAAAAATATGGGGAAATGCAAGAGGATTAAAATGTCTGTCCTAATTGTTATGTAAAGCACAACAGCAGAAATCTTACATTTTTATGGACTTAAGGAACTTAATATAGAAAAAAATGGAGCCAACATACTACAGAAAGAAGCTGCCTTCATGATTTGCTTTATAACTCCCCATTTCACAAAATAGGTACTTCTGATTCATGTAACAGGAGCCAGAATAACTCCCAATTCACATAATAATGATAGATAGAATCCACATATTTTACAGGAGGGAAGTCCAAGTTAGGAGAATTAATGTGTGGCCAACAAACATCAGTAGATATCTTAATGCAAATTGTATGCCGCTGTCACATATCACTGGTAACTGGTCGGTAAATTGTGGCTATCTGGCACAATGTACGTAAATATAGTATATTTCTTTGTGAGAAGTCCCTGAATATTTAATGCGGGCTATACTTCTAGGTAGTACTTGTATAACAAGGAAAGAGGAAGGAACAACATATGTTGGGACTTGATGATAACATAACTTTCAGGCTCACTGCAACTCATTCATTTTTCTTCTTTCAAAAATACAATCAGGAATAAGCAAAACTGCAGAATTTCGCTAGTCCTTCGACTTCCCTTGAAATTATGTAGATATTTTGTCTGAAGAAGAACCTCTCATTTGGTTTTGAATTTCATCATAGATGAAATAAGAGTGACTGCTTTGGAATGTGAGGATTATTTTGTTTCCAAATTTCACTAGTCTTATAAAAATCCCCTTAGCTTCTCTCAAACATCCCCCCAGTGTCCTTTCCCATGCCCACATGTGTGAGGCAAGGAAGTAAGCAACATAATAGATAAGTAAATACTGCCACTAATGAAGCATGAATGAATCAGCCCATAGTTATGCATATCCAATAAATGGTTTTATCCAATATATTATTCTTTTTCATTAGGCCCCATTCAGTACCCAATAAGCACATGACACTTTTGTTTTGCCCAATATCGTCTATGTGTGATGGGATCGTGGGAAAAAGCTGTCCCATGAGCCCTTGCTGCAGAGGGGAGAGGAAAGCCTCTATAAGGCTGCTTCCCCTGGAGCTCTCAGCCATTTTGCTTTGAGAGCTTCCTGCCGCCCTTGGGTTAGAACCTTCACTGAGCAATTTTCGTTCATTGGTTGACAGGGCTGGAAATGATCCCCCCCCCCTCAGCTTGATGGGCACTTGGTTGGTTTTCCCACCTCCTTTCCCACAGTGAAATTATGGGCTCCCTTTGTTAGGCAGAAGAACATTGTTTGTATGAGGGCAGAAATGGAATTGGACAGGATCAAGATAGTATAGCCCCCCCCCATAAGGAGCCTGAGGGTAGGTTGACCATGGCAAACCCAAGCGTGGGTTCAGAATCTGCCTGGTTGGAATCTGCACCCCAGTGAGACCTTGCTTGTTTAGCTTGCACCACGACAAGGTTCAACATTTGTTGACTCCTGTTGTACACGTTTGGAGTGATCCAAACCCAGCAGATCCATTTCATTAACATGGGGCTTATGGAATGATGAACTGACCCTGGGACACAATGTCATGCCAACCCTTGCCCTGCCTGCTGCTGTCAATAAAGATTTGGCTTGATTTTATCTCATCACTATTGTACAGTCTGGTTATTTTGCTGCTCTCATGGGCAACATAATGCACCTGCCCGGGCAAATGATTTTACCCAATATATTATTCTTCTGCATTTGAAAACATAGCAATAGTACCCTTAAAATAGTGGCTGCATGAATCTTTCACACATGAATCTCTCCTACCTAGCAGGGGGTTGGATTAGATGATCCTCAGGGTCCCTTCCAACTCTGCAATGCTATGATTCTTTGATTATAGGTACAGTGGTACCTCAGGTTAAGTACTTTGTTCATTCCAGAGGTCCATTCTTAACCTGAAACTGTTCTTAACCTGAAGCACCACTTTAGCTAATGGGGCCTCCTGCTGCTGCCGTGCCGCCGGAGCACAATTTCTGTTCTCATCCTGAAGCAAAGTTCTTAACCTGAGGTAATATTTCTGGGTTAGCGGAGTCTGTAACCTGAAGCGAATGTAACCTGAGGTACCACTGTACACTACTTCAGAACCAAGTGCATGCTAACATCTCAAACAATTGCTCTAAATGCTCAAGTTAATGCATCTCTGGCTAACTTCAAACTGCTATCTTAAGTAAATCCATTAGCGAGTTTAATTGCTGACAGATATCCAAATGCTCCGACATTAAAATGTCAAACTCTAAATGCAGTCTTGCTGGTGAGAGATTCTATCCTAGTCTCTTTTGGAATTTCACCACCACCCGAAACAGAAATACTCATTACCTGAAGACCACTCATCCTCTTGCAGACTAACTGAGAGGGAGTCATCCAGCAAGTGATTAAAACAGCAACCAAATGAGTCCACATAAAAAGGGAGGTGGATCTGAGTGGGAGTTAATTGCTAAGCAGAAAGAGTGTTGCAATGATTAGCAAGAGTAGGGGGCTAATGAGTGTAGTGTAGCTGAAAGTTAGTTTAAGTAAAAAAAAAAATCCATGACGCCTAGAATCACATACATTGTTTTGGTACTTATTTCAGATCTCAGAAATGCAGTTCAGCAGGCAAAGAAATGTATGAAAGTCAGTTCAATAATACCATAATCTTGCACACATCTTGCCTATAAGCTCATGTTGCGTCAAAAAAGCAAAATGGGAATTAAGAAATCAAAATCAGAAGAATCTTTATATGCATCAGCCACTAGCCATAGCAATAAAATACAGTGGTGCCCCGCAAGACGAATGCCTTGCAAGACGAAAAACTCGCTAGACGAAAGAGTTTTCCATCTTTTGAGGTGCTTCGCAAGACGAATTTCCCTATGGGCTTGCTTCGCAAGATGAAACGTCTTGCGAATTCTTGTGAGGTTTTTTTCTTTCCCGCCCCCTTTTTCTAAGCTGCTAAGCCGCTAATAGCTGCTAAGCCGCTAATAGCGCTAAGTCGCTAAGCCGCTAATAGCCGTGCTTCGCAAGACGAAAAAACCGCAAGACGAAGAGACTCGCGGAACGAATTAATTTCGTCTTGCGAGGCACCACTGTAAAATGAAATGTACTGAAGATAGTGGTTTTTGCTGTCACCTTATCATCTCGATCTGCTAGAACAGGCATCCCCAACCTTCGGCCCTCCAGATGTTTTGGACTACAATGCCCATCATCCCTGACCGCTGGTCCTGTTAGCTAGGGACCATGGGAGTTGTAGGCCAAAACATCTGGAGGGCCGCAGGTTGGGGATGCCTGTGCTAGAAGAAAGGACACAGTAGCAATGGTTGAGTGACCTGGTATGGACAATGTAGAGAGGTAATAACCTCACTCCTCAAATCTTTATAAAGAGCGCAAACCAGAAGCACATGAGCCACTGAATCAATACTGCCATCTCCACAGGGACATAACCGTTTTTTCCAGTGGTTTTTTTTTTTAAAAAAAATCAACCCTCAAGTACAGCCGAAGGCAGTATATTCAATCTTGCAAAAGTGAAGCATGTCTATATTTTGGAATTGTTAAATTTTGCAAATAGGGTGCTAAAATGTCAAAATGACTAGCCAGAAAATAATCACACCATGAACTGCTGGTTCTCAGTGGCCCCTAGCCCAAAAAGACACCATTTTTCACATTGTACCAGTGGCTCCTTTCCCATCCGTGGGTCAATTTCCCTTCTTTCCATTTTCACAGATGTAGCTTAAGAAGTCACTAATGAGGAGTGACACTTAAATCAGAATGAAATAAGTCTAGGAAGCTTAAAGGTAAAGGACCCCTTGAGAGTTAAGTCCAGTCAAAGGGGACTATGGGGTTGTGGCGCTCATCTCGCTTTCAGGCCGAGGGAGCCGGTGTATGTCCACAGACAGCTTTCCGGGTCGTGTGCCGGCATGACTAAACTTCTTCTGGTGCAACGGAACACCGTGATGGAAACCAGAGTGCACGGAAACACTGTTTACCTTTCTACCACAGCAGTACCTATTTATCTACTTGCACTGGCATGCTTTCAAACTGCTATGTTGGCAGGAGCTGGGGCAGAGCAACAGGAGCTCACACTGTTGTGGGGATTCGAACCACCAACCTTTTGATCGGCAAGCCCAAGAGGCTCAGTGGTTTAGACCACAGTGCCACCTGAGTCCCACTCGTGAAATAAGTCTAGGGAATAACATGGTGACGAGGAACCCTGGGCACCAAAAGCCCAGGCAGGGGACTCTCTCCAAGCATTATCCATTCCTAGCCACATCCATTGTTTCCAAGCCACGCCCCTTACCAGGCCTACTCTCCAACTTCTTTGAGTGTTTTTGCCTGACCGAATAGTATCCTTGAACTCTGATGATGCTTCTTGCTTTGCTATATATAGATTATAGATCAGGGGGTATAGAAACTGACCTAGTATACAAAGGTTATGTTCACGTCTATTGCTTTTGCCTCTGGCCCTCCACATTGCTGACTTGTGGCCCCCAGAAGCCTGTGCAGAAGGGGATGAGACTCTTAGTCTGAAAAGGGCTCCCTACCCCTGGGATGTGGATGGCGCTGTGGTCTAAACCGTAGAGCCTAGGGCTTGCTGATCAGAAGGTCAGCGGTTCAAATCCATATGATGGGGTGAGCTCCCGTTGCTCGGTCCCAGCTCCTGCCAACCTAGCAGTTCGAAAGCACATCAAAGTACAAGTTGATAAATAGGTACCGCTCTGGCGGGAAGGTAAACGGTGTTTCCGTGCACCGCTCTGGTTCACCAGAAGCCGCTTAGTCATGCTAGCCACTTGACCCAGAAGCTGTCTGCAGACAAACGCCAGCTCCCTCGGCCTACAGAGCGAGATGAGCATGCAACCGCAGAGTCATCCGTGACTGGACCTAACAGTCAGTGGTACCTTTACCCCTGGAATAACACGACAAAGAATTCTTTGGACACCTGGGTCAAAAAGCTATCATTCTCTTCGATCCAAAGATGTGGCATCTCTTTCTACCAATATCCATTCGTGCAAATTGCACAGGGATGAACTCAGCACCCAATCGCACCTGAATTTTGAGCAGATCGCTGGGAGTGCATTTCCAACAAAGTATCTGAAGAGATATTTAAGGGCCATAACAGGAACAGTTTTAAAAAATGTTGTTTATGTAAACAACACTAAACACATTTTATCTGAAGGAAAGCGGTGTCAGATGGACTAAGACAGCACTGGAACTGATCGCATGACTCAGAAGGAAAAAAAGCAACATTCTATTGTAATTAAAACTCTTGAATGTGGCAATTATGGCTTCATTGGGATGAACAAATGCCAGCATTTTACTACTGCTGCTATATTGGTTGCTTATTCCAGAGCCACACAACCAGCTTTCTCTAATGATAATATCTATTTAAAGCAACTGAATACTAGCACCAACCCTGCCACCCCCATCTAAACAAGATTTCCCCAAAGGTTAGAAATTCAACATAATTACAAGGCACTTTGATTTACTTTCTGCACATTTGTGTGGTGCTTTCCCCCACTTGGGCTATGATGCACTTACAGCAAGAATTTGGCACATCTATCCTCATTTTCAGCAACATTTCAAGGTCTTTGATTCTTTCCCTGCCCTGGCATCTGAGACCCTTTGAAAGTGGAGATGTTTACCTATGGACCCTAGGAGACTGCCACATGTGCAAAACACTATACTATTGAGTTAGATGCCCTAAATTTAAATCAGTGCATTCAGTTCCAAAAGCTGAATATTATCCTCAGATGAGTTTGACGGTTCTCCTACCCATGGAATAATAATAATAATAATAATAATAATAATAATAATAAATTTTATTTATATCCCGCCCTCCCCAGCCGAAGCCGGGCTCAGGGCGGCTAACAACACTAAAACAATACAACATTATAAAACATTATAAAAATGAGTTAAAAACAAAATTAATGGCAACCATAAGCTAAAGTCTTGAAAAGATTGCCAAAGGAGGGAGTCAGGCTGCGCCCTAACAAAAGGCCAGGTGGAACAGCTCTGTCTTGCAGGCCCTGCGGAAAGATGTCAAGTCCTGCAGGGCCCTTGTCTCTTGTGACAGAGCGTTCCACCAGGTTGGAGCCGCAGCCGAAAAAGCCCTGGCTCTGGTTGAGGCCAGCCTAACCTCTCTGTGGCTTGGGACCTTCAAGGTGTTTTTATTTGAAGACCGTAAGTTCCTCTGTGGGGCATACCAGGAGAGGCGGTCCCGTAGGTACGAGGGCCCTAGGCCGTATAGGGCTTTGAAGGTTAAAACCAGCACCTTAAACCTGATCCTGTACTCCACCGGGAGCCAGTGCAGCTTGTATAGCACCGGATGAATGTGATCTCTAAGCGAAGACCCCGTAAGGAGTCTCGCTGCGGCATTCTGCACCCGTTGGAGTTTCTGGGTCAGTCTCAAGGGCAGCCCCACGTAGAGCGAGTTACAATAATCCAGTCTGGAGGTGACCGTCGCGTGGATCACAGTGGCTAGGTCAGGGCGAGAGAGGTAAGGAGCCAACTGCTTAGCTTGGCGGAGATGAAAAAATGCCGCCTTTGTTATAGCTGCAATCTGCGCCTCCATAGAGAGGGAGGTATCGAAGATTACACCCAAACTCTTAACGGACGGTGCTGGCACTAATTGCACCCCCGCAAGAGATGGGAGTTGCCCCCTCAGTCCCAAGTCGTCCCGTCCCAGCCAGAGGACCTCTGTCTTCGAAGGATTTAACTTCAACCGGCTCCCACGAAACCATCCAGCCACAGCCTCCAAGCATCTGATCAGTGTGTCTGGGGCCGAGTCCGGGTGGCCGTCCATCAACAGATAGAGTTGGGTGTCATCAGCATACTGATGGCAGCCCAGCCCAAAACTCCGGACAAGCTGGGCGAGGGGGCGCATAAAGATGTTAAAAAGCATCGGGGAGAGTATTGCACCCTGGGGCACACCACACACCAAGGAGTGGCGGGATGACAATTCCCCCCCAAGCGCCACCCTCTGTCCCCGACCAGAGAGAAACGAGCGCAGCCATTGAAGGACTGTGCCCTGGATCCCCACGTCGGCAAGGCGGTGGTCTAGGAGTTCGTGATCGACCATGTCGAAGGCTGCTGACAGGTCTAGAAGAATCAGCAGCCCCGACCCGCCTCGATCCAGCTGCCTGCGGAGATCATCTGTTAGGGCGACCAGAGCCGTCTCGGTCCCATGACCAGCGCGGAAGCCGGACTGGAATGGATCCAGAGCTGATGTTTCATCCAGAAACCTACCAAGCTGTTCAGCAACCGCTCTCTCAATCACCTTACCCAGGAATGGAAGATTCGAAACCGGGCGGTAATTGGATAGATCTAAAGGATCTAATGATGTTTTCTTTAAGAGCGGGCGCACCACTGCCTCCTTCAGTTCCCCTGGGAATGTCCCAGCGCCAAGAGACAGATTGATGATATCCCCCAGGGGGCCCCGCACCTCGTCTGGACACGCTCTAATCAGCCAGGACGGGCACGGGTCGAGAGGACAGGTGGTGGGCTTTCCAGCTCGGAGGAGTCTGTCCACATCAGCTGGGGATATCCAGTCAAAGTGGTCTAATATTGAACCCGAGGACAGTCGAGGGGCCTCCAATTCCTTTATTGTATCCAAATTGGCAGGGAGGTCATGGCGGAGCAACAAGACCTTCTCCGCAAAAAAGCTCGCGAATGCCTCACAGCTGTGTGTCGAATTGTTATTTAAATTTGGCTGTCCTTCAAGGGACGTTAAAGACCGAATTATACTAAATAATTGCGCCGGGCGAGAGCTAGCGGATGCAATGGAGGCCGAGAAGTAGGACTTCTTAGCGGCCTTCACTGCCATCTCATAGGTTTTCATAAAAACCCTATAAGATGTTCTTGAAGCTCCGTCACGGGCACCCCGCCATACTCGCTCTAGCCGTCTGAGGTCCCGCTTCATTTTCCGGAGCTCCTCGGTAAACCAGGGAGCCCGGTTTCTGCGGGGTCGCAGAGGGCGCTTAGGTGCGATCTCATCGATGGCTGCCAGGAGCTGGGTATTCCAGGCCTCAACAAGCTCAGTCAATGAGTCGCCAGGGGGAGAAAGGTCCCGCAAGGCTTGACGGAATCTATCAGGGTCCATCAGCCTCTGCGGGCGAGCCCAAATTGGCTCGCCACCCAAGCAGGGTGGGGGTGGAACGTCAATCCTGGCTTTCAGAGCATAGTGATCAGACCATGGCACCTTGATTGAAGGAAACATGATCACATCTATACCGATGCCAAAGATCAAATCCAGCGTGTGGCCTGCTTGATGTGTGGGGCCCGAAACAAACTGGGAGAGCCCTAGTGTCGCCATGGAAGACACCAGGTCCAGAGCCTGTGAGGAGGGAGTGGCATCAGCATGGATGTTGAAGTCCCCCAATACCAATAGGTTAGGGAACTCCAAGGCCCAGCCAGCCACCGCCTCCAGCAGGCCTGACAGGGTGGCTGCTGGTGTGCTAGGTGGCCGGTACACCAGCCAGACAGCCAAGCTCACCTCGGAGCCCCACACTAGGCCAACACATTCAATGCCGGGGATCGATGGCGATGGTAGAGCCCTGAAAGAACAATCTTCCCGGATTAATAACGCCACCCCTCCCCCCCGGCCCACAGTCCGCGACTGGTGAAGGACGGAGAAACCCGGGGGCGCCATCTCTCGTAAGGGAACAGTATCCCCTTCACGCACCCAGGTCTCAGTCACACATGCCAGGTCAACCCCCTGCGAGGTGAAGAAATCTCGCAGGGTGGCGGTTTTGTTGCCTATAGACCTGGCATTGCACAACACCAGTGACGGAGGTGAGTAATCCTTGCTCACCCTACCCTCGTCTCTCGGGATGGGGCGCAGATTGGAAGGGGTACGAGCATATCCGTATCTCGATCCCCTTCGCCTATGACATCTGCCCCCACCGCCATACCTCCCTCGCCCCTGCACAGTAGGAATCCCAAGCCTAATATTCGCCTCCATTTACAGAGTATAAAAACAAACAAATAAAAAACAATTACATGAAAACAAAACCAATCCCCACCCCACTCCACAACCACCCAACCCTGACCCAAAATAAACCAAAACAAAAAAACCCTGACCCAAAATAAACCAAAACAAAATAAAAATACATAGATAAAAACCACCGCTTATGGTGGTACAACTAAGCAAAAAATAAAAACCGTTTAAAACATATCAAAACACTTCAAACAACCACTGCAGCAGCACTAGTGTCCCCCAAAGCTGCGGCAGTGGTAAGCGTGGGCCCCGCCCCCTGGCCTGATGGAAAGTGGGCCTGCAGGGGGAAGAGCCCTCCCCACAGATGCACGGCAAAGCGGCAGCAGCAATGATTCCAAGGGCTCCAATGCTGAGATGGAGTCTGGGGCCCGCCCCCAGGCCCAAGGTGGAGAATGGGCTTGCAGGGGGAGCGGTCCTCCCCAAGACTCACCGGCAAAGCGGCAGCAGCAGTGTTCCGGGCCTCCTTGGAGTCTTTTATGCTGGGGTGGAGTCTGGGGCCCGTCCCCAGGCCCAAGATGGAAAATGGGCCTGCAGGGGAAAGAGCCCTCCCCACAAACGCACGGCAAAGCGGCAGCAGCGATGTTCCAAGGCCTCCTTGGGGCCTTATATGCTGAGGTGGAGTCTGGGGCCCGCCCCCAGGCCCAAGGTGGAGAATGGGCCTGCAGGGGGAGCGGTCCTCCCCAAGACTCACCGGCAAAGCGGCAGCAGCAGTGTTCCGGGCCTCCTTGGAGTCTTTTATGCTGGGGTGGAGTCTGGGGCCCGTCCCCAGGCCCAAGATGGAAAATGGGCCTGCAGGGGAAAGAGCCCTCCCCACAATCGCACGGCAAAGCGGCAGCAGCGATGTTCCAAGGCCTCCTTGGGGCCTTATATGCTGAGGTGGAGTCTGGGGCCCGCCCCCAGGCCCAAGGTGGAGAATGGGCCTGCAGGGGGAGCGGTCCTCCCCAAGACTCACCGGCAAAGCGGCAGCAGCAGTGTTCCGGGCCTCCTTGGAGTCTTTTATGCTGGGGTGGAGTCTGGGGCCCGTCCCCAGGCCCAAGATGGAAAATGGGCCTGCAGGGGAAAGAGCCCTCCCCACAAACGCACGGCAAAGCGGCAGCAGCGATGTTCCAAGGCCTCCTTGGGGCCTTATATGCTGAGGTGGAGTCTGGGGCCCGCCCCCAGGCCCAAGGTGGAGAATGGGCCTGCAGGGGGAGCGGTCCTCCCCAAGACTCACCGGCAAAGCGGCAGCAGCAGTGTTCCGGGCCTCCTTGGAGTCTTTTATGCTGGGGTGGAGTCTGGGGCCCGTCCCCAGGCCCAAGATGGAAAATGGGCCTGCAGGGGAAAGAGCCCTCCCCACAAACGCACGGCAAAGCGGCAGCAGCGATGTTCCAAGGCCTCCTTGGGGCCTTATATGCTGAGGTGGAGTCTGGGGCCCGCCCCCAGGCCCAAGGTGGAGAATGGGCCTGCAGGGGGAGCGGTCCTCCCCAAGACTCACCGGCAAAGCGGCAGCAGCAGTGTTCCGGGCCTCCTTGGAGTCTTTTATGCTGGGGTGGAGTCTGGGGCCCGTCCCCAGGCCCAAGATGGAAAATGGGCCTGCAGGGGAAAGAGCCCTCCCCACAAACGCACGGCAAAGCGGCAGCAGCGATGTTCCAAGGCCTCCTTGGGGCCTTATATGCTGAGGTGGAGTCTGGGGCCCGCCCCCAGGCCCAAGGTGGAGAATGGGCCTGCAGGGGGAGCGGTCCTCCCCAAGACTCACCGGCAAAGCGGCAGCAGCAGTGTTCCGGGCCTCCTTGGAGTCTTTTATGCTGGGGTGGAGTCTGGGGCCCGTCCCTAGGCCCAAGATGGAAAATGGGCCTGCAGGGGAAAGAGCCCTCCCCACAAACGCACGGCAAAGCGGCAGCAGCGATGTTCCAAGGCCTCCTTGGGGCCTTATATGCTGAGGTGGAGTCTGGGGCCCGCCCCCAGGCCCAAGGTGGAGAATGGGCTTGCAGGGGGAGCGGTCCTCCCCAAGACTCACCGGCAAAGCGGCAGCAGCAGTGTTCCGGGCCTCCTTGGAGTCTTTTATGCTGGGGTGGAGTCTGGGGCCCGTCCCCAGGCCCAAGATGGAAAATGGGCCTGCAGGGGAAAGAGCCCTCCCCACAAACGCACGGCAAAGCGGCAGCAGCGATGTTCCAAGGCCTCCTTGGGGCCTTATATGCTGAGGTGGAGTCTGGGGCCCGCCCCCAGGCCCAAGGTGGAGAATGGGCCTGCAGGGGGAGCGGTCCTCCCCAAGACTCACCGGCAAAGCGGCAGCAGCAGTGTTCCGGGCCTCCTTGGAGTCTTTTATGCTGGGGTGGAGTCTGGGGCCCGTCCCCAGGCCCAAGATGGAAAATGGGCCTGCAGGGGAAAGAGCCCTCCCCACAAACGCACGGCAAAGCGGCAGCAGCGAATAAAAGTGGAGCTGAGCCAAAAGGAACACTATCCTATATATTTCATTGGTTTAACACTTAGTTTGTAGCATTCTCTGTGGATATTATTAAGTCTGTCAATAAATTCTATCTAAACCATGTCTAACAGAGCAACCATAGGGCTGCTGATGGCTGGTGGGGGGGGGGAGCCCATTAATAAAGTGTTTGACATATACCATCCCTTTTGCCTTGGGATGCCTGGCCGTATGACCAAGCTGAACAGAATTTGGAACAGGGGCAGATCTCCCCATGCCCTGTCCCACCTCTCTCCTGAAACACCCCTCTTTGGGGACTTGCTTCAAATGAGACAGATGAGCCAAGATGGAACAATTTCAGTGGTATATATCTGGCTGAGCATGGAGGAGAGACATGGATGAGTCAGTGTAGCCCTGCATGTGCCCAGACTCATCTACCAATTCCGAACTTTGTTCACATCTTGGTGTTGGATTGTTCTTTTTTTTTTTTTTTTTTACAATGCTTCTTATGTGCCAAATCACAAGTGATATGCAAACTCCATGAAATTCAATCTCAATGCCTGATTCTCGAATGAAAAAGCAGCTTTGAGGAAACAATTTCTCAAAGAGAAATGACAATGTGTGTGTACCTCTTCTTTCTTCTTTGGTGATCCCTTGTAGCCGAGTAAGATTGTCTCCCATAAAGACGGTTTTAACCGTGAGTCTGTAAGTGACTGTGGAGGCCAAATCTGGATGCACATGTCCTTCCACAGTGGGGACATTGGTTTCTGGGCAGGAGGGGTTGGGTTTTTGGAAGACGCCTGTGCGTGAATTTGTTTTATGTGTGTAGATCAGTGCACACTGACCAACGCACAGTGTTTGCAGTAGGGCTCTGTTCCGATGGCATGAAGTAGTCACAACAAACCGGTAGATTCCTATGTGCTGCAGCCTTCATCTGCCTTCACAGCCGTTGTAACATACCGCTTGTTATCATCCGCCTTTTCTGCCGTTGAGGACTTCTTGGATCATTCTTTGTCTAGCTCCTTCCCTTTGACCTTACCACCTTGGGTGACCCTACTGGGAGTACGAGATTCCCGACAGCTTCACTCACAAGGGTCATAGGAACATGCAAGCCCACTCACCATGACAAGGTGATGATCCAGTGAGTGGGGCGTACTTAAACCTTCCCCAAAGCACAGGATCTTTGTTGAAACGTTTCATCTTGTGGGGCTTCGGATATGTTTAACTCCACAAAAACACATCTTAAAACCACTGGGCTAGGGAATGTCCTTGAGAGCAATGATCTTACAGTAAAAAAATAAAAATAAAGCTGTGGTTGATAGGAAAGCATCTCCTTCCAAAAATTTCTTTTCCAGAAAAATAGAAGGTTTTAATACACCCAAATAAAATGTTTAAAATTACTTCCCCCCAAAACCCAGAGTTCATTCTGTTGGGGATAACTCAGACTGAAATCCCCAGGTGTCAGAAAAGGTTATTTATGTATGCAACAACTGCAGCCCTTGTTTTGTTAGCCCCAAAATGGAAAGTGAGCGAGGTCCCAACTAATGATGATTGGCAACTTAAGTTGAAAGAATATGCACAACTTGCAGACTTAACATATAGAATAAGAGAGCGAGGAGAACATACGTTTAAAGAAGACTGGAAAATGTTTATCGAGTACATGGAAAATAACTGTGTACAGCTGAAAATGCTGGTAGCACTAAGATAAATTCAACAGTGTAAATAATCTTTGATGGATGTAATAATGGAAAACAAATTGGAATAGTTTTTGTAAAATATGCAGGGATGTAAGATATGCAAGATGAACCATGGAAAGAGAAGAAGGTAAGTCACTGATATCTTAAGTATGTAAAATGTTTATCTGAAATTGTAAAACGGAAATTTAATAAAAATTATATATATAAATACACCCAACTAAGTCCTTCTCAGATTAGACTTGTTGAAACTAATGAACCTAATTAAGTCATGTTCACTAATTTCAACTTGTCTACTCCGAATAGTTCTGGCATTGAATACCATCCAATCAAGAAAGACAGTCAGACAGAAAGAAAGAAAGAAAGAAAGAAAGAAAGAAAGAAAGAAAGAAAGAAAACAGAATCACCTCTGGGAAAACCTGCTGAATTTTACTTTTTAAAATTTATTAACAGAAGAAAAGACTAAATGAAAGCAAATCTATCCAAATTCAACAACAACAACAAAACCACAATTATATTAAGCAAACCAATATAAGAGTGATTTAAAAATATACATTTATAATGTCAATAAAAAGTAAACATAGGAGCAATACTATACACAAGAAGCTGGTATAAAGCAAGCTGGTGCATGTTAAGTAGATGCACAGTTACACTGAAACCTAGCATGTTCAATAACATGTCTGGACAATGGAGAGATCTAGAGGAGGGGTAAAACATCCTATCTCCCCTGCTTGCTTCTACTTCTGCCAAGCTACTTCAAATTGCTGGTAACAAAAAGAAGGATGTTGAAGCTGTTTTCTGTGGTGGATTGTGATGAGGACAGAAAAGTCTGGTGGATGGGAAGAGGCAAGACAGGAATCATTCTCCAGCTCAGATTTTTATACAACCCAGAGATCATTTTATGGAGCTTAAAAACCTGCTTCTCATTTGAAGCAGGCTTTTAAGAACCTCTGAAATGGATTTCTGAGCTAGGCTTGAGCAAACCTCACCATCAACACTAGGTCCATTTGCCAGATCAATTCCACTGAAATATTTAAAGATCGATGCAGACCTCTCTCTACCTCCATGCTTTTGGGAATGAGCCCTTTCAAAGTTAGGAACCAAGTTTATCTGGCTTGTAAAAGGATGTTGCATTTCAAGCTTAATGGTTTTGCCATTTTATTGTTTCATTTTGCTTTAAATGCATGTGTACTTGCATTTGATCATGGTTTTATTGACCTATTAATATTTGTTCAGAAGCGTTTCCAAGGCCTTAGAGGCAGAACACCAGGATATAAATTTCAAAACTAGGCAAACTGATTTAAATTTAACTAACCATGTTTGAGAATCAAGATGCCCTTTCAAAGTCATTTCTCAGACTTGAGGGGCATCCTGTGGCAGGTTTTGCTAGGATGATTGGCTTAGGATGCAGCAGACCTCAGGCTCAGCCAGGTGACTCCTGCCTTAGCTGGTGTTAGGATTTCAACCTTGGGTCTGCCAAAGATTTGCCAGTGTAACTCGCACACCCACCTGGCTGAGTCAAAATGGTATAAGTCCCCTCAGAGGCACTACAGGGGTGTGGAAGTCGCAAGACCAGAACAAGGGGGCTTAGACTGGATCCTAAGCCTGTTTAGCTCAGACATGTGACCTGGAAACCCAGCATAAAACACTGTTTTAAAGGCTTATTTAAAAGCAGTTGGTCCCTTACCTTTCCCGCCCTGACCTGGCTACAGTGATCCATGCCCCGGTCACCTCCAGGCTTGACTACTGTGATTTGCTCTAGCGGGGCTGCCCTTGAAGCTGTCCCAGAAACTCCAGCGGGTGCAGAATGCTGCAGCGAAGCTCCTCACAGGGTCTCTGCCATGGGAGCATATTCACCCAGTGCTTTTCAAGCTGCACTGGCTCCTGGTGGAGTACAGGGTCAGATTTAAGGTGCTGGTTTTGACCTTTAAAGCCCTTCATGGCCTAGGACCCTCGTACCTACAGGACCGCCTCTCCTGGTATGCCCCCATGGAGAGCCTCAAGGTCCATCAATAGCAACACCCTAGTGGTCCCGGGCCCTAAGGAAGTTAGATTAGCTTCAACCAGAGCCAGGGCCTTTTCAACACTGGCTCCGGCCTGGTGGAACGCTCTGCATCATGAGACCAGGGCTCTGCAGGATCTGATTTCTTTCCGCAGGGCCTCTAGGACAGAGTTGTTCTGCCTGGCCCCTGGCTTGGAGCCAATTTGATTCCCTCCCCTCCCCCTCTTTCTTTTTCCTTTTTCCTTTCTCCTCCTGCAATGAGGCTGCATTTTAACATTTTAATGTTTAAATATTTTAATGTTGTATTTTAATCTTGTTTTTAAGTTGTATTCATTCAACTTGTTTTTATTGCTTGTTACCCTCTTATTTTCCCTTTGCCCGACTTAGACAGAGCCGTGGCAGCAGCCCCACTGCTGAGCAGGGTTTGGATCTGGTGTAAAGGTAAAGGTAAAAGACCCCTGGATGGATAAATCCAGTCAAAGGTGACTTTGGAGTGTGGCGCTCATCTTGCTTTTCAGGCTGAGGGAGCTGGCATTTGTCCACAGACAGCTTTCCAGGTCATGTGGCTAGCATAACTAAACCACTTCTGGCGCAGCAGAACACTGTGATGGAAGCCAGAGTGCACAGAAATGCTGTTTACCTTCCCGCCACAGTGGTACCTAGATATACTTGCACTGGTGTGTTTTTGAACTGCTAGGTTGGCAGAAGCTGGGATGGAGCAATGGGAGCTCACTCTGTCACGGGGATTCGAACCGCCAACCTTCCGATTGGCAAACCCAAGAGATCAGTGGTTTAGATCACAGCGCCACCAGCGTGTAACTGTATGGCAGCTTAATTTATACAGGCTTGCTGTGACCAGCTTCTTGTACGCAGGACAGCTCTTTTGGTGTAATTTTCAGAAAGTGTTTCAGGAGGTGTTACCCTGCCCATCCATCAGGTGGCCCTACAGTCGTAGGAACTAGGCTAAAGCTCTCCATCTTGTTCTTAAGTGGTCATCTCACAGAAGCAGTGGCTCAGAATGTGTTTTAGGTCAGGACTTCAAGTCCCTTCCACCCAATCCCAGCTATGCTTTCTCAAAATCATACAAAACATTTATATGGATAGTCTAATTTGGAAGGACACCAAAAGTTGCAGGCAGAACATTAAAACCAGTTGCTCAAATGCACTTCGTTGGGTTAGGGGTTCTTGGTGCAGCCACCAAAAACGCCTCTCTTTTGCTCTGTCCTGCTATGTATCCATCCTAGTTGGGACATACAGAAAGGCTGTGCTCTCTGATATTAATAAGCAGGCAGTGTGATACAGGCTCAAGCAGTCCACAAGGAAGGTTGGGAAACTTGTTGCCCTCCATATATTGGACTCCAGCTCCCAGCTATCTGGTTATTATTATTAGTCAGAATGCAACATTGAGCGCTGAGCAATTATGCAGAATTTCTCCACATGCTCAGCTGAGCAGTGACCAACATGGGACAGCATTCGAAAGAATACTCAAAAGAGCCACTTACTTCACAGCACTGTCCAGAGTTATTAATAGTATGTCATGTCATCAATTTTGTTTCACGTACTGACAGCCCTAAGCAAACACGCATCCAAGATAAGGAAGCTGAGTTCTGTAACTGACACATTGGAAACAAGATCCTTATCTTAATTTCATTTGACACTCTGCTGCGCTGTTGTGCAATTTTCAAACATAACAAGTAAGGGCCAAACTGGATGTGTGGCAGGCAACCTGTGATTGGCTGATTTTAGATCTACTGTATTTCTCCGTGTATAAGACAATGCTTTTTGCTTTAAAAAATTGGGTGTCTTCTTATACACAGATAGTGAATGCAGAGGGGGGACATGCGATTAATGGCAGCAGGAAGCAGGAGATTGGCAGTGGTGACTGGGCAGGTGATTGGTGACTGTGGCAAGGCCTGCTGCTGATTGGCTGCAGCTGTGGCAATTGGGCAGGTGATTGGAAGCTGTGGTGAGGCGGGCAGGTGATTGGCAGCTGCAGCAAGTGGGCGGGTGGGCTGTTGGTGGCGGTGTGCGGGCAGACAATTGGCGACTGCGGCAAGGTGTGCGATCGGCAGTGGCTGTGGCAAGTGATCGGCAGTGGCAGGCAGGTGGGTGAGCAGTTGGCAGAAGTGACCTCCCCCACCCCTACCCCAAAGCTAAACAACTTAATTTCTTAATTTCGGGTTTTTAAAAAATAGGGGGTGTCTTATACATGGGGTTGTTTTATACATGGAACAAATACAGTGTGTTTGGAGTATCCAATCGGTTCCCCTCCTGCTTTGGATGAGGGTTTCAGGGGAGGGGGAAATGATTTCTTTATATGAGACTTCATTGATTTAAATTTCTTCCTTTACCTGCTAAGTAGGCACTACAGCAACCACCTGCACTGATACCTGTATTTCCAGATGGGAGTGAGTTTTTTTCTCAGCTGTGCCTAATAGCATCATCCATCAATTGGATAAATGGTGGAAGGGCGAAGAGTAAAACAGCCTTCACTCAACACCAATTCAATCTGGGTCTGATACTGCTTTAAAATTTAAAAATTAGTAGACCCATTCAAGTCATTTTTGTGCCACATATGATTTGGCTTTAAGAATACACTCATTCAGCCGATATTATTTTTGGTCCAATATTTTATGGTGAATCTATGGGCAATGCTTGATTTCAGTGATGACTTTATTTTTTAAAATCATTCATATTTGATTTTACAAATATAAATTTATAACAAAACTAATTACACTTCCATATAAAGAGATTACTCTGAATCTCGATACCTACCCACATCCCCTCCATGGGTCCTAATGTCAACATTTTCAACTGCATATTATATCATAGTCAATATTTTATATCTATCCATATTAGCCATAGTATTTGTTACATTACAAGTGAGATTAAAATCTTGCTAATGTTTTCATCTGCTTACAGTGGTCTCCTAAGTAAATTAACCCCCGCCCCCAATTCTTTCTTAAATTTTTTGTTTCTTGGTCCTTGAGCTTTCCGGTCAGTTTTCCAATTTCAACGTAGTCCATCAACTTGATTTACCATTCCTCTCTGGTAGGGATTCTTTCTTCTTTCCATCTCTGAGCTAATAGCAACCGTGCTGCTGTTGTTGCATACATGAAAAGTCATTTCTGTTCCTACCTACAATTCCTAATAAAAAGGTTTCTGCTTTGCTTTTACAAAAGTTATTTTAAACATTGTTCCAGTTTTATTATATATCATTTCCCAGGAAGCCTTTATTACTTTACATGACCACCACATACGATAAAAGGTACCTTCTTTTTCTTTAAATTTCCAGAAGGTATTTGTGCTTGTTCTATACATTTTTGCTAGCTTACTAGGAGTCAAATACCATTGGTACATCATTTTCCTTTCAGTGATGACTTTAAACCAGCCTCATTATTTCCCCACACTGGCATGGATGTTCTCACTCTTCCGCAGTAATATTTAAATGAAACAGACATGTGGGTAAGGTCAATAGTGGGGTTTCTTCCCTGACCAGCACCGATTGGTAATGTAATTTCTTTCTTACAAATATTACCAGACTACGCGAGCAAGACATATCACATTAATTAAAGGATAGCACATTGTGTGAAGCCAACTACCTCCACAATTTAGCTTTGAAACTCTTTAATTCTCAAGAATGTGTGCACACATACTTTCAGTGACAGCTTGCCATCTTGAAGGTATAAATATATTATCCGCTAAATATATTTTCAAATATTTAGAATATGTTCTACCAGCATCTGCTTGCTCTTTGCAATTAGATCCCTCAGTTTCCCATTTTCAAAGAATGACATTTTCACATATGCATTTCCCACTAGTGTTTGTTAAGGCTGTAATTCACCACGCACTTGTGTAACTGAGTCAGTGGAAGATGAATGGGGTGCCCTTGCAAGCAAGCGTAGGAAAGATTCCTTCTTTATATAAGCTTTATATTGTTACCGGAAAAATCCGAGGGCTTCCTTGGACAAAAAGTAAAGACACCAACCAGAGTAAATTGGAGCAAATCAGCAGCCTGTAGGCTTGGCCTTTATTGACTGTTGCAACAGGGTGCTCTCCTCACTTGCAGGTGAGAAGAAAGACACAGAAAAATGGTGTGCAAGACCTTATAAAAACTTTTGAAATTCCCATCCTCTAGGTCAAACCCACCCCCAGAAACATCATGCATACATTACAGAAAGGAGGGGTTGAGGGAGGAGTTGTGGTGGTAACCTGAGTGTCCTGTCACCTGGCTGGTTCCCTTCTCCTCCTCCCCATGAGTCATTTTCTGAAGACAAATGGTAGTAGCAGTTTCCTGCCCCCTGAGGGAAGATCTGATCATTGTCCTTTGTTCCAGTCCATGCTGAATCCATTGCCATATGCAAGTTCTTGATTGTCTTCTGTCTAGGACCATCAGGGTTGGCATGGCAACTGGGCAGGGCTCCTGTGGATGTGCTGGGATGGTGAAGGGATTATGGTGCCCTGTATCAAACCTTCCCCATTTTGTAGTCCTTCCTTCATGGAGTAAAATAAAAGTAGAACAGTGCAAATCCGATGCATGGTTGATTTTCTATGAATTTATAACAGAAGCATAGCGTATGTAGTGTGTGAGTGAGTGTGTGTGAAGTTTGTACAAACTGAATGATGGGGGGGGGGGGGCGTGTTTCCTGCTACAATATGTTGCATTATATAAGCCAGTCATTTGTGGCAGAAACCAAGGATTTCAGGCTTGATCTGGGTCAGGGTGTACAGACACAAAAACTAACAAAGTATACTATCCATTAAAAAATCTCAGGGTTTTGTGTGTGTGTGTGGGGGGGGGGTTCTTAGATTTCCCAGGCAGTGCTGGGCACTTTCAGACAGCAGAAGATAAAAAGTGCTCTTGAGTTTTAAAAAAAGCAAACAAACACTTGAAGTTTATCAGCTATCATTCCTGAAATCATTGGCATTAAATACATTGCCATCAATCACCTTAGGATTTTGTTTTGTTTTTTTTGTTTGGGTAGAGATGGGTAATGAGTGGGTAGAGATTTTTAAATAAACTTCACTGTCTTAGTCCTGTTTACATGGTCACTACTATTAATTCAGATTCTAAATACAATCTCAAGCCACAGTGAGAAGCTACAAAAACATCTCCAACTTACTAAGAAGAGAGTAAATCTGCTACTACTGGATGTAAGAAAATTAGATGGCCTTTTTGTTGCTGGTTTGCTCTCCCCCTTGTTAAGTATAATGGTTTAATTGACACAGAAATGAAAAATGGCTAAATGTGTATTGGTGAAAAAGTTTAACATGGGGCTTTTCCACAGGGCTATATTAAAGCCAGGGAGAGCACTTTGAGCTCTTGCTAAGTTAATGATTAACTAACTGATTCCTGTTTCTCTGGTAGGTAACATGTGAGTAGCGTAACCTTAGATCATGTGAGAAGTATTGGGTTGCAAAATCTCCATTTTGAAGGGAGTTGCCTTTGAGTCTTTTCTCCCAGACTCAATGGAGTGAAGTTGTAAAAAGAAGCTCTCCTGAAGGGAGTGTAAACTGCCTGGAGGCTGGAATGCAAGCTGTGGAGAGAGGGAGAGAGACCTTTGTTTTTCGGTCTGTTTGGATTAATTCATATTTTGTAAGGTGCTGAGCCTGTGCTGGACAGCACAAGATATTGTGTATATCTTTGATGCTTATATTTCATTTTAAAGAGTTCTGCCAGTAAAAGTTTGCATAATATTTTTATGGGTCTGGGCAATTATTTATTCCAAAAGGAGTCAGTTCTTATGCTTCCAGTTGCTTCAAACTGCACAATATTAATATCTGCAACATGTCTCCCCTCCTTACAAGCAAGTCATCTTTCATCTGGACTTTGCAGGGGAAATGCTCTTGTGCCTTGGGTTTTCCTCAGGGCTTTATAATATGCAGGTTTTAACCATCTCCAAGAAATGTGCTGGCATTCTAGAGAAAGAAGTATGGTGTGTTTTTCCAAGAGAGGCAGAATATCAGGAGATAAAGTTTCTCCCATTCTAGGACTGAAATAATAGAAGGTGTTGCAGCTGCCCACATTCTCCTGACTGCTATTACAAGTCCTGATGTTCCTTCAACTCTTTTGACGTATCTGTCATCAAGAGAGGAAGGAGAAAGAGAAATCAACATTTTTAGAAAGAGTCTGGCCCTTCAGGGATAGTTTCTGACATGCAGCACCAGTCAATAGTAGACAGATTCAGTGGGACTTATGAGAAATACGTATTGCAAACTGAAGTCCTACTCTTCTGGGTTCCTCTCTAGACAGACCTTTTCTCACTTTTGTACAAATGAACATGCTAAACCATTGCTAAACAGTGATAAGCAAAAAACTAACCTACCAAACGAAAGGTCATATCCTTGGGGCAGAGAAAATTTCTGAGTTTCTTTCAAAGAAGGGGAAAAAAAACTTCATTGACCTTCTTTTTGATAGAATTCCATGTTAATCTACAACTGCTGATGCTCTTTGTGCTTTTGGTATTAAATTCATTGCTAATCCCTGCTTATACATTTTGTGATAATGATGGAGAATGAATTTAAAATAGCCTTTTCCACTTTAAATCCCATTTGAAATTTTGCACAGGTAGAAAACTAATTAAAATGAGAGTATTAACAGCCCAATCCTAGGTGTGTCTACTCAGAGGTAAATCCTACTAAGTTAAATGATACCTACTGTGAGGTTAAGTGTGAGAAACTGGTCCATAGGTGGGGCATTTAAAGCATTTGGTAGGTTGTGGTTTTAAAACATTGTATAAGCTGTTCAAGATAGCCTTTTCATATGCATTACAACAAAATAAATAGCCCATAGCAGGCTTCAAAAAGAAGGCGTGAGGGCTGAAACTTGGCTAGGCACATGCAAGCCAGAACTGTTACAGTATCCCCATGTGTGCCAGAAATTTATGATCCACCATGATCTTCCTGAATTGAGTGGAAAGGCCTAGGAGAGGTTCTAAGAATATTTGGCTGAATCTGCTTAGAAGTCTCCCCGGAACTGGGAATTCTGAGTTACTGCGGTTTCCAATCAGCTTAATGTGCTTATTAGACTCTTTCAGTCCTTCCTGCTCAAGGTAGAAAGGTCAAGGTGGAACAGATGATTCATGTATACACACTCTGTCTCCAATTTGAGCAGTTATATATTGTCTTTGAAAGCTGGAAGAGAGGTTCGATGACAAGGGAAACAGGTTTATGAAATTGGCTAATGTAGCCTTTTAGGGACACAGGTGGCGCTGTGGGTTAAACCACAGAGCCTAGGACTTGCCGATCAGAAGGTCGGCGGTTTGAATCCCTGCGACGGGGTGACCTCCCACTGCTCGGTCCCTGCTCCTGCCAACCTAGCAGTTCGAAAGCACGTCAAAGTGCAAGTAGATAAATAGGTACCACTCCGGTGGGAAGGTAAAAAACAGTGTTTCTGTGTGCTGCTCTGGTTCGCCAGAAGCGGCTTAGTCATTCTGGCCACATGACCTGGAAGCTGTACGCCGGCTCCCTCGGCCAATAAAGCGAGATGAGCGCCGCAACCCCAGAGTCGGCCACGACTGGACCTAATGGTCAGGGGTCCCTTTACCTTTAATGTAGCCTTAGGACGGGGAATTTGTAGCCCTCCAGATGCTGTTGGACAACAGCTACCATCACATCTGACCAACAACTGCACTGGCTGGGGCTGATAGGAGCTGTTGTCCAGCAACATATGGAAGGATATAGGTTCCCCATCCCTGTCTTAGGCAATGGAAATTGAAGTTGAGGCATGCTGAGAGCACTTAGCAGGGTAAGTGGACAGACAGGTGCCCAGGCCAGCAATCAGGTAGGTGGTCTGGACCAACAAGTGCATGGCTCACCCAGGCAAATGGCCCAGTTGAGTTGCAGAGGTTTGACAAGGTCTAAGGTTGTGTGTGGCAGGGGTAGTTTGGGAAAAGTCTGAGGGAGGGATGGCTTTAGTGAGTAGTAAAGGAAGGGGATGTTTGGCTTAGCTGGTGAAGGTAGGTGGGGTTGGTGAGTGAAGTAAGCAGGGTTGCCTACAGTATAACACATACTTGTTTTTTATATTTTATTTACGATTTTCAGTTTTATACATTTCAATAATTTTACAGTCATTTTAGCATTTCAAACTGTGGGTTATTACACTAATCCTGCCAACATTCTTATCTGTTTACACTTTGTTTGTAAATATGCAATAAACCATTTCCATTCTTTTATAAAAAGTTTGTTATCTTGATTTCTTATTTTTCCAGTATGTTTAGTCATTTCTGCATATTCCATACGTTTTTGCATCCATTCTTCCTTTGCTGTGTAATAACCCACAGTTTTATAAGAGTATATATTTAAAGCAGATGAATAAATGAACAAATTACGTTAATCTGGATATGCAGAAAATATTTAAAATAAATTTAAGGAACTGGGAAAGTAAGGATTAGTGTAATAAACCACAGTTTTATAAGAGTTTTCAATTCATTATACATTGGTACCTCGGGTTACATACGCTTCAGGTTACATATACTTCAGGTTACAGACTCCGCTAACCCAGAAATAGTGCTTCAGGTTAAGAACTTTGCTTCAGGATAAGAACAGAAATTGTTCTCCGGCGGCACGGCGACAGCAGGAGGCCCCATTAGCTAAAATGGTGCTTCAGGTTAAGAACAGTTTCAGGTTAAGAACAGACCTCTGGAATGAATTAAGTACTTAACCCGAGGTACCACTGTATATCATTTCCCAGAAAGCTTTAACCTTACTACAAGAGCACCACATATGGTAAAAAGAACCTTCTTTCTATTTACATTTCCAACACTTATTTGAATAAGTTAAATAAAGAAATAACACATAATTGTATAATACATGTTTAACACGTATTTGAATATATCAGTCAACATCAAAATATATTAAAAAAACAGTAATGGAAATATTTTTTTATTATAAGTAGGATGCCAAAGCAATGATGGTGTGTGTCTTTTAATAGAATAGAGAGATTTTCACTGCAGGGAATTTATAGCAGTCTATAATAAATACTACATAGTATTTCAGAAATGTTGAAATTTTGCCATCTATCATATCAGCCATGCAATTAAGTCTGAAATTTAGGAAGTGCGCTGGGGATTTTCAAAGAATTTACTAAGTAAAAAAATATGAACATGCTCTAAGGCAGAAAGAATTAGAATGTCTTGAATCTCTTCTAAAGGTTGTGGGAGTAAATTATAAAATCACATTAAAATTAGTTTTCTTTCCAAGGTTCCTTTCAGTGCATCTAGTGTTGCCAATATCCCGAGGAATGACTAAAAATATTCCAACTCACATTAGACCTCCTAATGTTTCAATAACTTCCTTAAGGCATCCGAGTTACTCAGTACATGGAGAAAATAACACAATTGGTTTGGACACTTAAACACACTATTAGAGTGCAAGACTGCTGAAGACTGCTGATGGTGGAGGAACCTGAAGGCTGTTAAACCACCCATCCAACATCTTACTGGACTTGCTCTGACAGGGTGAAGGTCTTCCATTCATTCTGAAGTTGGTAGGTTCTTTTTTTGAAATAATGGGAGGGAAAGAGGAAGGAGAGACTTAAACCAGTTTGAAGGCATGTCAGGGCAATGGGATGGTTTGAGAATTAATGGCCACAGATACTGCAGTGGCAGAGGGAAGGGAAACCCAACACTGACTCTCCCCCTCTGTTTAGGAAGCTCCAATATATTCCCTAGGGCTCTTTGGCCACCCTCCCTGGGGTCATAGAATTGCATCCTTCCCATCAACCCTGAGTTTGCTTTCCCCATGGTTCTTAGCTCATTTCAGACTGATGCTTGTGATCCAGTCCAGATTCCGAGTCTGGACAATGCAGGACAATTTGACATAAATGGGGTCTGAACTTATGCAGGGCATCTTTCTCTTACCATTCAATAACCAACATCAGGAAATAAGGTTGAGCGGCTCAAATGCAGTCTTATAAGGCTGTCAAGATTACTTTCTTTTTTCTTTAAAAAGAAAAGTTTGTCATTTAGTTTTGTACTCAAGAATATTAACTTTGCCTTTACAGTGGTACCCATAGCTGTCAACTTACAGATTTGAAAATAAGGGACCAGCAGCCTTGAAAATAAGGGACCTGCAGCCTCACCTGTTCCAGGCACTCCAGCCTTCCTGTCCTCCTGCAGTCTGGTCAAACTCATGCTGGTAGCTTCAAGAACACTGTCCAACCAACTTTGTAACCAGAGGTTCAACTGAATATAATCTGAATCACATGCACCACAAGGCCTATGCAGCCTCAACTTAAGATGTCTCCTTGGCCTGGCTTTGCACTGCAAAGTTTGCAGCAGCACATGCAACAAATGGCATCCAGCATTCAAAACCCCCCTCAGCTTGCATTAACTAGCCACACACAAGGCATGCAAGCTCCACCCCCCAGTCATTCTTAGACTTCTTACTGGGTGAGCAACACAGCCAAGCAACACAGTTGGAGCCTCCCTCCTCCCTGGCCGGCAGGGAGGGAGGGAGAGGAGCTGCTTCCTTTAAGGAACATCATTTAAGGGACATTTAAGGGACATCCATCAATAAGGGACAGCAGCGGGACATGGCGCTGGAATAAGGGACTGTCCTTTCAAATAAGGGACACTTGACAGCTATGGTGGTACCTCGGGTTACATACGCTTCAGTTACAGATAGGTAGCCGTGTTGGTCTGCCATAGTCAAAACAAAATAAAAATATTCCTTCCAGTAGCACCTTAAAGACCAACTAAGTTAGTTACGCTTCAGGTTACAGACTCCGCTAACCCAGAAATAGGTTAAGAACTTTGCTTCAGGATGAGAACAGAAATTGTGCTCTGGCAGCGCGGCAGCAGCAGGAGGCCCCATTAGCTAAAGTGGTGCTTTAGGTTAAGAACAGTTTCAGGTTAAGAACAGATCTCTGGAATGAATTAAGTGCTTAACCTGAGGTACCACTGTAATTTGCTTTCTCCAGAGTTGCAGGATTTTATAATTTGCATCCACGGTGTTCATTAGATTGTTAATCGACAATTGTACAAATTGTTGTGATCACTGAACACTGATTGATCTAGCATTAAGACAGAACCTTTAGTGCGTCTTAATATCTGTCAGCAACTACGAGCTAATTTATGCTGGAGACTGAGCGGCAAGTTTCATAGTAAAGATAAGCTATGAAAGGGTAACTCCAGGATTAGCTGTTATCATTTATCTCAGAGGAGTGAAAGGCATATATTTATTTGGTTTGGGTTATGACCCCAGATTATCCAGCTTTCATTTTTTAAAACCCCACTTTAGACTTATAAAAGCCATAATTCAATTTCACAAGCAGTGAAACTGATTGTCCCATTATTAAGTCATATCACATTTGGGTTTTCCTCCTAATTATGAAAAGTTGGTCTACTAAGGAGGCATTGAACCAACTTATCATAAATTAGATCATTTTTTGATGGGTCAAAATACAGCACTGATACTTCTTTGCCCCCAGAAGATCTTCGTCTGTTTCAAAGTGTTCAATCAGGTATTAATTTCGAGGCACAGCCCAGCACTAATCATTATTCTGCAGGCATTGACCGTGTGAGTGTCTTAATGAGGGAGAGAAGACAATAACAATAGTGAAAACAACGTATAAGATTAGCAGTTCAAGATGAGGTATCTAATGCCAGAATCATTGGTGTGCTTTGGGATCAATTTCAGCTTCTGCAGTCAGTAATTGTGGAAAAAGCAGTCACAACTATATGCCAAACCAAATGACCTTTTGACCCATTTGTTTCATTAAATCTCACAGAGGTTTGGGTCTGATTGGGTTCAGAGTATCAGTAACCCTTTGTTGTGTGAGAGGTGGGTCCCTGCTGCCTTGTAAGAGGCAGTGGTATGATCGCTGCTAACAAAACTGACCCTAGACCCATTGGACCAGAATAAATACCAACCAGTCAAAAATACCGTACTCACTAATGGAGGGTGACATATTCTTGGGTGACATAGAGCTGTTCCAGTATGGGTTCTGCTTAATTTTTTGTTTAAATTTTATTGAGCCTATCCAGACATACACATGCTGATGTGTTTTCATCTTTTTACTGCTGCTTTCAATTATATTTCAAGGTTTTTCATTGTTTTTAACTGTTTTCACTGGCAATTTTAATAGTTCATGTAAACCACTTAGAGGAGCCTAGTCTAATTGTCATAAATGTAAAGAGGAACATAAGAGGAACAATATTGTGATCTGTAAAAATATTGGTGGACATTAAAAATCTTTCAAAATTGTAGTACTGTAATCCAGTTTCAATGTAATCTAGGCCAGTGGTTTTAGCCTAATAGAAGATGGTGCTCCATTACTGATCCTCTCTCAGTATTCTTTAAAACTAATGGCCTACTCCAAACCAGTGGAAAGGACCAAACCTGGATAATAGAAGATAAATTACTGTCACCCAGAAACAGAAATTCTGAAAGTCTGAAAGCTTAGACTCAAAATGGAGGGCTGAGCTGAAACATTATTTTCCCCCAGGGTTCTGGTAGTGAAGGTTATCCGTTTTTGTTTTATTTTTGATAATGTATTTATTTTAAAACACACTCCCCTTTTAGGAATGTTTGGTAGCATCATACATCACAATGTAGCTTCCCTAAGTACTATTTTATGTCTTATTGATTCCAGTGACCTATGTGGCTTGACTTCCTAATATGCAATGGCATGATGTCATACAGCGTTACCTAACCTTTCCCAGACACAGAATTGCTTTTACAGTGGTACCTCAGGTTACATACGCTTCAGGTTACATACAGACTCTGCTAACCCAGAAATAGTGCTTCAGGTTAAGAACTTTGCTTCAGGATGAGAACAGAAATTGTGCTCTGGTGGTGCAGCAGCAGGAGGAGGCTCCATTAGCTAAAGTGGTGCTTCAGGTTAAGAACAGTTTCAGGTTAAGTACGGATCTCTGGAACGAATTAAGTACTTAACCTGAGGTACCACTGTACTGGGCTCCCAAACAACTGTGGCCATGAACCCCCTCCCCCTTGACCATATCTCCTACTCTAGAGATGGGGGACCTATGTGTCAGGAGTGCATGCAGGAGCCAGGCCCTGTGACTGGTAGGGCTTTGCAGGACTGGGGCTTTCCTAAGTTTGTTCTGAAGAGGCAAGGAGTGGCTGCACAGGTGAGGCCGACTGGTAACTCACAGCACCTGGTGGCAAGAGCCGGGAAGGGATATAAGGTCAGCATTTCCCTTTGGCACAGCAACACGCTTCCTGCCGTGCTGCATTTGGCTTCTTGACTCCTTGCTTCCTGATCCTCGGACCCTTGGCTTCTTGACTCTCGGCACTCGGACCTTTGGACCCTTGGCTTCCTGATTCCTGGCATCCGGACTCCCGTTCCTGCTTCCACCCTGCCGTCTTGCCTCCGGTCCCAACGTCCTCCACCAGGACTTTGACTGCCCATCAACTGGACCATGACACTATGGACCTCTGTATGTCATAAGACTCCAATTCCCATCAGCCCCGGAGCTGATGGTCAAAAGTCAGAAATGATATCCTGATAACATGTGCATTGTCACTGTTCACTATTCATGCCCCACTCATTCCGGCTCTTGTTGATAGCAGTGGCATGCTAAGTGGGGCACAGGGCTAATGTAAGGATGGGCATCTCTGACTCAACACACAGCTGTGCACTGGATATTAACGTTCCTTTGGGAAGGCTGTTCAGTTTCTCCTCTTGCCCATGGTCCTACAGTACAGCTTATCATCTGGAGACATGTTGATTGTGTAACAGCTTGCACTTGCACTTATCTGACCCACTCCTTTTGTGCTTCATTGCAGCGGGCCGTCTTTTTGTGCTAGGGACAGTGCTGAGCCTGTCACAACGTAATGAACATTGATTTGAAGGGAAAGGTCTACCGAGCTATAAATATCTGAAAAATTCATTTATGAGGCTTCAGTGAAAGGTTCTTTTATTGTCTTGAAGACAGCTTCCCAATGATTGTTGAGTTACTGGAAGAAGTGGGGGAAGGGAATGATGGGGTGAAAGCAGGAAGAAGACAAGAGCAGAAAGGTGCTGTCAAACATGTAAGAACAAAGAGGAAGCAACATAGGAAGAAGTCTTAGTGCAGAAACCTTGTATCCAGTTACTGGGTTGGTCACAGATTTGAAATAGTGGTTTAATTTTCACAGCTCAGAACTTCCAAATCTCCCTATTTTCCAGGGACAGTACCAGATTTACAGAAACCATCCCAGTTTCACATTTGATCCTTTTCCTTAGGACGTCCCTGTTTTCATCAGAGAAATGTTGGAGGGTATGGAGGTTTGCAACCCCCGAGCGATCTGAAGGCAGTCCTGTACAGGGAAGTATTTTAATGTATATTATTTTACTATGTTTTTATATATGCTGGAAGCCACCCAGAGTGGCTGGGGCAACCCAGTCAGATGGGTGGGGTATAATAATAATAATAATAATAATAATAATAATAATAATAATAATAATTAATAATTGAATAGGACTTTCCTATTTTCTTCAGAGAAATGTTGGAAGCTATGGAATTTCTCAGTGAAATCTTCCCCAAGTGCTAGACTGCAAGTTTGTAAAACTACCCCATGTGTTCTAAGGATATGTAACATTGTCATTCAGGCTTTAGTAAAATAAATCTAAATCTATATCTCCTTGCTGTATAATTTTACTAAAGCTGGGCCAACAGGAAGGATCCTTCTTGGCTGAGTTTAGAAATCTTCTGAAATGGTCAGACAGTGGTGACCTGCCACTTTTTACTAAGGGCAAACATTCTTCCAAGCCTGTCAAAATGTATGATAATCAAACATTTAAATCTAAATTCAACACATTTTTTACATACAGCCCCTTACAAGTTACCTTGGTCTTTCTCCCTCTTACGTTTTTTTGTAAGAAATGTCCATAACCCCAGATGAATATATTTTCCATTTCAGAATGAATCAAAACTTTTAATTATTACATATCTGTTGGTTTCCTTTTTGCCCTTAAGATTCAATAGTAGGATAGCCACACACAAAGATCACCAAAGGAAGAGATGGAAAAGCTCCCATTTCTGTAAATAAATAATAAACACTGGCTAAATTTGCTAGGTACGGTTAAAAAACAAACAGACAAACAAACCTGCAGGCATATAGTCTGACAAACATAAAATAAGAAAGCAAAGGAAGGGAAGAAAGAGGAGATGGAAAATTGGTAGTGTGCTGATGGCTTCTTTGTTTGACTTTTGATTGATTGATTATTGTATAGGTGCTGCCTATGCTAATTTCATAGTGTGTGTAGTTTTAGTATTATATTGATAAATCGCTGCAGGGTATTGCTTTGTTTTACCTTTTGTGTAATTTTGTGTATATTTTAAAATGTTGCCTTGAGTCTCGTTCTGGTAAAGGCATTTAAGAAATGCAATAAGTACATAAATAATACAACCATTGACATTTTTTTTGCAGAGAAAACCCATGCATGGCTGCTCAGAAGAAACCCCCATCAACTTAAGCAGAGCTTTCCACCAAGTTAGTGTATATAAAGACTGAAATCTTAAAGAAACTGAAATTCTAAATTTGTTTTGCTTGAGATTTTAATCTGTCAGATCTGAAGCAATGCAGGGTTATTGCTCAGTGGTCAGAAAAGACTGGATAACCTGGTCCAAATTTATCTTGATTTTTGTCTAGGACCAGGTTATATTTCCCTACAAATGTACATCCAGTAAGTCAGTGATAAAAACACAGGGGAAAATATGAATCCCCCCCCCCGCTATTTTTTTTACAAAAACTGCAGTGCTGAACAAAAAACATTCCTTTCTGCATACATTTTTTCATTTCTTCTCAAATAAACTCAGTATTCTGTACCTATACAGAGAGAGAAAAAATCAAAAACCACTCACAGGTATTTTGTATTCACAATTCAGATCTGAATCACCATTGCATTAAAATTAGGGTCTGCAATTAACTTTTCTTTATTTTTAATAGAAAACCTGATGCAATATAATTGTGACTCGGCAGAATTAGAATCATAGAATTGTAGAATTAGTTGCCACTTATTTTTTCACACATCTAGTGAAAATATTATTGCACATGTTGCCTGCTCAGGAATACTTATAGGAAGAAGAGGTTCTCTTGTACTGATAGCAAAGTATCACAAAATATCCCTGTCATCTGTAATACCTTTCCTGCAATTCATTTAGCTGTGCTGCCTCCACTGTTCATGTAGTTAAGTTGCAGAGGACGTGATGCTTTGCATGAAGAAAATCCCAGGTTCAGTTCTCAATATTTCTAGTTAAAAGGATATCAGTTTAGCAAGACTGGAAGAGAACATTAGAGAGCTACTGGCAGTCAGAGATTACAGCACTAGGTAGAATGGATCAAGTTACACAGCTGAAAAATATATATACAGATGAGTAAAGGAAATTATTAAGAGAAGCACCAAAATATAATGACCCAATTTGCCAGTTTGCTACCAAGCCTACCAAGCCAAATTCAAAATATAACTAGCATTCTGAAACCCATAAGCAACCTGAAGGTGTATCACCTCCTATATCAACCTGAAGGTCAGCAGTTGATGTCCTCCTAAGTTTTCCACATCCAAGGGACATCTGTCATGCAGTAACCAGGGAGAGGGCTTATTCTACAGTGCCTTCCTAATTATGGAATACTCTCTCCCTTGAAATGCAGTTGCCACCAAAGGACAATTTACCAGTGTCAACTGAAAACCCATCTATTGCATTGGGTCTTTATGGGAGGGAGGTGGGGGCTGCCCACCTGGGTGGATTTAGATTACAGTGGTACCTCTAGTTACAAACTTAATTCGTTCTGGAGGTCCGTTTTTAACCTGAAACTGTTCTTAACCTGAGGTGTGCTTTTGCTAATGGGGCCTCTTGCTGCCGCCGCACCGTGAGCACACTATTTCTGTTCTCATCCTGGGGCAAAGTTCTCAACTTGAGGTAACTCTTCCAGGTTAGTGGAGTTTGTAACCTGAAGCATTTGTAACTCGAGGTACCACTGTATTCTTGTTAGTGCTTCATCTGTTGTGACCTTATCTACTCCTAACATTTCCCCCCAGTTTTTTCCAGCATTGGTTGGTTTAAATTTCTGATTGTACTCCGCCCTGACACCATATTCCAATGAAGGATGGGTTAAAAATATTTTGAGCAAAAAAGTAAAACAATCAAAATGACCTAATAATCATTACCCTTTCAAAGTCCGAATCAAAAACTATTCTATAAGTGTTTGCTTCACATTTTAAGAATGGTCTTGGAATAGAAGCAGAGATTATAAAAGTCCTGGGAGGTTTAATGCAAAGGGCACATTTATGGTGGATTTATATATGCTGAAAGGTTGTAAAGAAAATCCACAATTGATGAGCATGAAATAAATTGTAGATGGGATAAATTGCAGGTAAGGGAGATTGTTGTATTTTACTAAGCATTTTCTTGCACAGTACAAGGGAGGACAGTTTTAAAGGTTTTCTGCTGGGTATCTTTAACTGGTTAGCCTTTGGGGTTTTTTTGGGTAACTCTCTGACCTGGGAGGTGTCAATCCTGCTAATCTGTTTTTTCCAACCAAATGGGAATGGTCAGTTTACTGCCTAGCTGGAGGCTACAAAAACTGGTTCTCCACGAGGTTACATCTGGCATGTGGAAAAGATTTTAAAAGTGGTCACCACATCAGTGGTCAAGTGATTCAATTCTTAAAAAAACAATTCAATGAAACAAAGTTTAAAATCATCGAAAGGAGAAAAATTATTAAACTAACCAGAAGAATAAAATTCATACTAATAAAAGTAATGGAAACCAAGTACATCCTATTACTTTTTGTAACAGTTAGAGGCACTAAGATTACAAGAAGGGCAGGTGGTAATAATTAGAGAAAGAGAAGTGTTTCGGGGACCTCTTCTCCTGAGGGCATCCTACCTGCACTTCTCAAATCAGAGCTATTTAAATTAGGTTATATTAAGATTCCCCTTCAGCCTTAATATTTATTTGAACTACAGAAGGTGATAACCTAATGGACAAAATATTAAATGTACAAAGGCGACATTGCAGCGTCTGAGGCTAGGTATTGGGAGCATATTGAAATAGCTGCACCAGCTCACTGTTTCCAAGCTCACATCAAGGATCCAATTTGGACACCATGGGTAGATTCCACTGTTAGTTCAACTCAGAGCTGTTGGCACCTGTCTGTCTCAAGAGACAATGAAGTGCGCCTCTGAGGCTGAAGTCAAACTGGTGTTCTAGAGCACCAAAGTGACTTCCCTGAGGCACAAGCCTGGACTGTGTGTATGGAGGTCCTGGGCTTCCCGGACAACAAGACACCCCTCTTGGCGTTGCTGATGCAGTCCAAAGGAAAGCAGAGTAATATGTTTCAAACCAGCTTGGCTACAGGAGTTGTCAGAAGGGTCAGTTGCTTCCTATTTCTGGTTTCATACAGCCCTACTCAAAGTCTAGTTTGTTTGCCTGAAGAAGTGTGCATGCACATGAAAGCTCATACCAATAACAAACTTAGTTGGTCAAACGGCAGTTTACAAAAATAAGGTAATCATAATAAAAATACATAACAAGCAGAAACATCCATTCCCTTAAGTTACATAATGAACAACAACATAAAAAGCCATTAGCCTCCAAAAGCATAACAAAAAGATGTGTTTTTACTGAGCACAGTCATGAAACTAAGTTTGGGCTAAGACATACTTCAGTGGGGAGTTCATTCGACAGATGCAGTACCACCACCAAAAAGGTTTATGGTGGTGACAGCTATTCAGAGGACCCAGCTATTTATTACTACAAGTTCATATTAGTGTATGGGAATCACAGCAAAATTTGCAGGAGATTTCTAACTAGTTATGTTTTAGTAGTTTAGTTGAGTCTTTCAATATGTAACAAAACACCAGAAATGTACATATGGTGAACAGAAAACCCCAACTGTGATTCTGCATGCTTAAACAACAGGGCACTATTCAGTGTAGACAGAGATGTAACTTAAGGTTTGCTCAGCTTAAGAAGCCTGGAGCCCATCTGTGCTCTTGATGCATGGTTAATCTAAACAGGATGTTTTCAGTTGGATGAGAAATTAAAGCAACAAGGCAGCAGCAGGAAGGCTAGAGCAATGAATGAATCAAGACTGCTGGCTCCTCTGCAAATCAAGAAAAACATTTCTGTTCCCTCCCCTGTTCTGATCCAGGCAGTGTTTCTTAAACATTTGGGACATTCTAGTGATAAAGAGCAGCCTGAAGGAAAACTCCCAGTTGCTAAAATTAGTCTGTCACTTAGAGTATAATGAGAAGTAACCTCTTTTGTCCTAGGCAAAGGTGCTTGAGAGGGTGGTGGCAGCAGAGCTTCAGACATGCCTGGAAGAAACTGATTATTTGGATCCATTCCATAGGACTGATACTGCACTGGTCACCTTGGTCTATGACATTTGTTAGGAAAAAAGATAAAGGGATAGGAGAGTGAAAAGGTCAGGGGAGGGGGGAGAGGTCACTTCCTGGTTCGCATGAAGAAGCCATTTTCAACGGAGCCCAGCAATGGAAGTGTGCAGCATCGGGTGTTGAAATATTGTGACCCCTAAGAATTGTGCGCATGGGGCAACCGCCCCTGTGCACCCTATGCTGTGCCACGGATTCTAAGGGAGGTTGGGGGTTGAGGGCACTGTACTTGCATGGTTCCACTCCTACTTCCAGGGCCACTTCAAGACAAATGCCAGCTCCCTCAGCCTATAAAGTGAGATGAGCGCCGCAACCCCAGAGTCGTTCGCGACTAGACTTAACTGTCAGGGGTCCTTTACCTTTTTATTCATCACCATGGAAGTTGCCCTGTGGTTTTTGACAGGCTTCCATCTTGTCCCCCAATGCTAATTAGCATCTATATGAAGCTGATGGAAGCTGTCATCAGGAGATTCTGACATCCAGTTCTATGTTCTGTCTGAATCTGGGGAGATGCAGTTTCTACCCCAGATGATTAGTTCCTTTAGGCAAGTTTGATTTTCCCCTGGTAGTGAATATGCTCTTGTACCTGCTGGAGCTCCTTTCTGCATGGAGCATTTGACAACACCTACATTAAACTCTAAAAAGAAAGAAAGAAAAGGATGATGGATGTCTCCCACATGTACAGAACCTAGCTAGACTGGCAGCTGAATCTTACTTTGGCAGTAAAAATGGAATAGCTTTCCCCCTTAAGTGCAGTAGTCTTGAACAGGGTGTGACTGATACCCAGCAGAGGGCAATGGCCACTGTTGCCCCCTCACATAGGCCACCTGAGACAAATGTCTCACTGCCTGATGCTCTGCAGACCTCTGTAGGCAATGCCATGGCCCCAGACCAGTAATACTCAGATGAAGAGTCCTCCTACAACATCAGCCCTGAGAAGACAGATGTAGCCCTATGCTGACACCAGAGACTGCATTTCATTCCTTGAGCCACAATGAGACACCTTTGTCACCAGACTCCAACAACGTGACCACAGATTTGTCAGAGGATCAAGAAAGTCCCAAGGCGGTTTCTCTGAAGCAGGTCATAGAGCTGGAACCCCACTATCTAGAAAAAGCCAAAAGCTGCAGTCAAGGGTCCAGGCCCTCAAACTGTCTAGATGCAACACTCATCATGGCTACCTAGTCCAAACTAAAGCTCTGCCAAATAGCATCAATACAAGACTGGGTCAACTTGCCTTTTCTGTCTCAGCTGCAGGACTGCTGTCCGTGGTCCTGAACTAACATCTTGGTCCTTGTCCAAGGTCCTGACCCTCTTCTTGCCAGGAATGTCAGTCATCTTCCTGCTTATTTCATTACTTTCACTTGTGGTAAGCATGACCATGGATCAGAACAGCCACTTTGGTGTGAACCAAAGATACACTCCAAGCTGGGTTTTCAAAATTTGGCCTAATCATGCCACAAAATGAGCTTCCCAATTGTGGTTCAGACTTACTATTTCATTATTGGATCTGCCAACAAGGGTGGGGTGGGGGGGGTGAAAGACTGAACTGCACCCTTTCACTACTGAATTGTTGCATCCAGAGTTATAGCCCAGCGCCTAAATAAATAAATAAATCCCTCTCCAAATATTTCATGATGTCTCTTTTAATTGCATGTCAGAATGAGGCTCAAGATAACAAAACAAAAAAACCACCCTGCCAAGGAAGTGGTAACACTATACAGCAGCAATGATAGATGGATTCAAAATGAGGAATGACAGCTAAGCACCATCTTTTAGATTATCCACAGAATAGCTTGTTAAAATGTGGGGAAGGCAAGAGAGATGTCCTACTTTACTGATTATGCATAGAGAAGTCCCACCAGCTACTCAGTAGGAGGTATGAGAATGTCCTTCGCAACTCTGCTAAGCTCAACTGAAATCAAGCCTAAATGTTCAGAAAAATTATTTATAATCATTATAAATAATGCTAACCATAAAAGCCAGAGTTTGAACGCTCAGAAACATTTAAAGGGTACTTTCCCCCAACAGTAGTATAACATGATTTCTTTTATCCCCCCCTTTTTTTGTTTGAATGTCATTAAAATATGCACATTAATGTGACAAAGTTATTAAAGCTATAAATCTCTCTTCACTGTATAGATGTTTTTAATAAATTAGAGGAATGTCATTGTTCTGTATTGCAAATATCAGCATAAAAATATATCACTTTCAAAAATTGTCATGCATATTGATTTAAATTTTTGAATTTATGGTATGAGCAAAAATGACTGCAAAATCTGCATATAAAAGAAGCTAATCCCCAGGCTCTGCATACAAATGCAATACATATTTTGTAAGAAAAGAAATCAATATGTGTGCTCAAAGGAACAGTAAATCTAAACTGCTTATCATTTATTGCTAATTAATTGGTTAATTAATCAATGCAATGGGCTTATTTTAAATCCTTTTGTCATCAGTTGCTCCAGATGGCTATATAAACAATAGCAACAATCTTCAAATCACATGGTCAATTGATTTTAAAGGAAGCATTCCACAGTAAATTGTTACTAGAAAAAGGCTGAACCTTGTTAGGCTCTCTGTTAAATAATTATAAATAGAGGTGCACTGAAATTTTCAGATTTACAGGGGATTAAAATCCTTGCCTCTCAAACAATCCCCCCCTCTAAGACACTGATCATGTGCTCCTGTACATACAGTATGTCACCCATCTCAAATATCTTCAGGAATCAATAAACAAACAAAAAAAGGGCATTCTCAATAATCACTACAGCAACCCAAATTAATAGTTGCTTCTTAGTTCTTTCTAGGGATTTGTGGAACTGCCCTAGAAAGTTTCATAATTCTCTTATAATAACCTTTTGCTTCCTCTGAAGTTCCTTGGATACAGGACCTTCCAAATTTGCTTTTCATAAAAAGCAGGGGCATCTCTAATAACACCCTGGTCTTTTAAATGCTGCTCCTCAGTTAGTTTCTTCAACAACTCTGCTTTCAAGCAGAACATCTAGTGACTGTATCATGACACACACTCATTGAACAACTTAATTAACAACCTAGATTTACGATGGCTGTGGTTTAGAAGAGAATGTGCATACGATTAAGCCCTAGTCAGAGGAGAGGACAGTAAATGTGTTAAGTGGGCAGGAGGGAGAAGCACCATCTGTATGCTGGCTTCCATTACCTTCTGACTTGCAGAAGATTGCCCCTTGTGGGTAACTTTTCATATCCATGGGGCTCCCTGTACATTTTAAAACCTTGGATAATCGGGGTTCTAAAATATGCTGGCAGCCTTCGTGGGTCTATAATACTCTCCAATTCAGATGGTTGCATTCCATGAGTTGGAAGGCAATGTAAACAGTGATCTTTCAATTCTATCGCAGTTTTAAAAAGTTGGAGATCAATAGCAACTTCTACATCCAGTAGCATCCCACACAATGTTCAAACAGGAATTGCATCACCTCTGACTATGGGGTAATCCTATGGAACAAACTGTGTCCTGACCCTGAAACAAACTTTCATGATAATAAGCAGCTAGATGTGTGTTTGACAGAAGCATCTAGCAATCCCGTAAAGCTTTTTTCTGATAACCAAGCTAGGAAACTCTGACTTTAGGTCAGCCGGTCACAGACCTTTAATATTAGATATAATATGAATACACTGCAAAAGGATACCAATCCAGATCCCCTCTGATGCCGACTTCACATTGCACTCACTGAACTGTGAAAGAATGCCCTGCTGCTCTATTCTGTTTCTTTCTGCTCAACTAGTATTTAACAAAGTAAGAGACAGACCCACTGTCTACCTACAGGAGCAAAGGGTGGGGACCTGTAATCCTAATTTCATATCTTCTTCTTTGGTGATCACTTGTAAGATTGTCTTCCATAAACACAGTTTTAACAATGAGTCTGTAAGTCACTGTGGAGGCCAATTCTGGATCCACATGCCCTTCCATAGTGGGGACATAGGTTTCTGGGTGGGAGTTGATCATGGTGTGGATTTGCCAAGCGTGCCTTCCTCCTAGCACGTTTCTCCCTTGTGTCCTGAGTTCGAGTGTCTTTGAAGCCCATGACACCTTTGGTAAAGGTTGTTCTCCAGTTGGACCGCTCGCAGGCCAGTGTTTCCCAGTTGTTGGTGTTTATAAAATTCTAATTACATGTAGATTACAAGGAAGGAAGGAAGGAAGGAAGGAAGGAAGGAAGGAAGGAAGGAGGGAGGGAGGGAGGGAGGGAGACAAATGTGTGGCAGAAAAAGAAAGGGGAATGCACATGCCTACTTTAGCTTCCAGTTCTACCCTCTTATAACTCTGGTCCCACTGGGTGCCAGTATGCACCTCTGATGGATTAGCTACAATTGAATTATTATTATTATTATTATTATTATTATTATTATTATTATTAGGCACAATCTAACTGGGTTTCCCCAGCCACTCTGGACGGTTCCCAACAAAATATTATAAACACAATAAAACATCAACCACTAAAAACTTCCCTTCCAATGTTTTCTAAAAGTCAGATAGTTGCTTATGTGTTTGACATTTGATAGGAGCGTGTTCCCGCAGGGCAGGGACCACCTCTGAGAAGGTCCTCAATAGAATGCAGACCTCAATGGAAAAAAAGACTGCCATTTGCTTCTCACATATAGCTTCCTTAAAATATATATATAGTGAAGTTCCCTTCCCAGGTTGCATATATGTGTAAATAAAACATTTATCATAAAGACACCATAGTCTTCACCGTGCCTCACTTCCAAAAGGGAACATGAAACCTGGGTAAACCTGGAACACCTAGAATCGTGCACCCTTGGAGATTGTGGGGTGGGGACTATAACCATATATATTAAACTTTCCTGGATCCTTCACCTCCATCCAGGTTTGCTTCACTAAATCACTGCTTGATTTTTATTTTTCTTTTATTGTTGGTTCTTCTTCCTCACTCGTTAAAGTAGCTCTCATTTTCCCCCTCTTAAAACATCGGGGCAAACTTTAAATCTTTTGGTTTTAGTGAGACATATAAAATACCCGAGGGACAGCTTTAAGGTTAGAGAATGAGCTCCTTCTTGCTACCAGCAAATTCAACACAAAAGAAATGTCATGACAGAAGGCTGTATTTCACACAGGCTGGCAATAGAATTTAGGCTATTTCAGGTATGTGTATTTTTATTACAAATTGAGGCCATATTGTTCTCCTTAACCACACCTTTGGCATTCAATGTCGCATATAAGCCACAATGCCTTTTGCATCCCTGTAGATATAACTTACTAAGTACTTACATGCAATACCTTTAAAGCTATTTCTCAATTTAAATTTCTCAATTTAAATTTCTCAATTTAAATTTCTCACCTCACCTGGTGAGGTGACTGCAGTAGGAAAAAAGAAATCCCAGCCCATGTTTCTTTGCCCCCCTACCACTGGAAAAGGTATATAAGACCTATGTATTTTAATAACGTACTCCTTCATTTCCATCCCTCACCCCCGCTGCCCATTTTAATAGCAATCAGTTGGTAGGCCAGAAATATATAAATGCACATGAATGCTGAAAAACTGTAAAGAGTAGCAGCCAGATGGAATGGATGCTGTCAGGCAACAGCTGATGGAGAAGAGAAACCAAAGTAGGTAAGGCTGGCAGATGATTGGTTACAAGGTTGCCCTGCAAGTAAAGTATTTGTTAGATGTAAATTTAATTAAGTTTTATGAAAATAAAGGCTTAAAAAATCATGCAAATATCTAATTTGCTAACTCCGAGGCTTTGCTTTTACACTAATTAGGGCAGAATGGTGTGTTATGTCTTCTGGTATATATTTTTTCCAGAAAAGTCTGCTTCTTTTAGTTTCTCTCCCCCCCCCCCAATCAAGAGAATATGCTACAAGTGTATTTCAATGAGCAAGTGTGCAATACTAAATTGAAAAGTCTGTGTGTGTCAAATTCACTTTTGTGCAGGACATGCAGTTTTTATTCCAAGCTAGTATTGGAATACTTTTTGAGAAGTTTCATTGGGAATGTTGAGACTGAGTGGCTGGTTGTGATTAAGTAGCTTGGAAATCCATGTTTAGATTATATTGTGAAGCACTTACACTCTGTGTGGTATTTCGTATAAAGTTTGCTCTCCACCCATTCACGATCTCGAGAAAGATCCCAAAGAAAGAGGCAATAGTTGTTAAATCTGATGCAAAACACATCCATCTCCGGCCATGTATCACGCAGTCAGGTTGAAACCACACATTACAGGCAGTGGTATAATTCTTTTTCGCCAAGGGCTTAAAAAAAAAGATCAGGTAAAATAGCAACCATGGCTTCAGAATGACCAGGGGACTGACTGCTGCTGAGATAGGGCATTTTTCATCCTTTATTTCTTTCTCATTTCTCTGATCACAGTTGCCACCCAAGGTTTCTTTTCTTCCTCTGTAGTGAAAAATAGAAGAGGCGGCATTGCCCTGTTCAGATGTCCTAAATCCCTCACACAGTGTGAAAATGAGCACACCAGCTCTGCCTATTTGCCCTCCACAAACTTTTGGGATAACTTTTGCAGTAGGATCCTTTCCTATTCATGAAGTATGCTTCTCCTCACTCTCCCTAAGTATGTAAGGGATTTACAACTCCTGAATGTGGCATATATTTCACCACTCCAGGACGAAAGTAGCTTGCAGTGCACCGCAAGGCTGCAGCCGGTTGTGCTAATTAGATTTCTAAAAAAGAAGGAATATTAACGCATATAATTATGCAAACTGTGATGAAGATTCCTCGAGCTGAAGTGTAAACCTCGAAAAAGTATCAGCCATTTAGCATTGCCTGGAATTCCCCATCTCTGCAGGGGTGAGTAAGCACATTGCCTTGAAAAAATGCCTTTGAGGTAACACCTTGGCTTATTTCACAAATCTAATTAGCACAACCTTGATTCAATCCTCTTGGTGGAACAGCTTTCCTTCTTTCCCCATGTGTGCAGTTTTGCATCAGGCTCCAGAGAAAGGGGGCAAATGGTGGCATCACCAATGTATACTGTGTCATGTGAGCTCTGCTTGGGGCAGATCCAGATTTGACTCTGAGATCCTTCAGAGAGCCAGTGTGGTGTAGTGGTTAAGAGCGGTAGATTCGTAATCTGGGGAACCGGGTTTGCGTCTCTGCTCCTCCACATGCAACTGCTGGGTGACCTTGGGCTAGTCACACTTCTCTGAAGTCTCTCAGCCCCACTCACCTCACAGAGTGTTTGTTGTGGGGGAGGAAGGGAAAGGAGAATGTTAGCCGCTTTGAGACTCCTTAGAGTAGTGATAAAGCGGGATATCAAATCCAAACTCTCCTTCTTCTTCACCACTCCCAGGCCAATCTCCTCCTCTTCCTTGATGTTGCCCAACTTTCCACTGAAATGGGATCAAAGTAGGTTCAACTGGCTACTTTTCCCCTAGCTGAGCTCACTTCTGAGGCCTAAACGGCCTCGGTCCGGTATACCTGAAGGAGCATCTACATCCCCATCGCTCAGCCCAAACACTGAGGTCCTCCTTCAAGAGTCTTCTGCTGGTTCTCTCACTGTGAGATGTGAGGTTACAGGGAACCAGGCAGAGGGCCTTTTCGGTAGTGGTGCCCTCCCTGTGGAACGCCCTCCCTTCAGATGTCAAGGAGATAAAGAATTACACAACATTTAGAAGACATCTGAAGGAAGCCCTGTATCGGGAGGTTTTTAATGCTTGATGTTTTTATTATGTCTTTAGGTATGCTGTAAGCCACAAAATATCATCATCATCATCAACAACAACAACATTAATTAGAGAAAAATAGACTGCAATATGGTTGACTAGCATCTGTGCAAAGAGCCTTAGCATCAGACTGCCTGGGGGAAGATTGGTCAGAATTCTTCCTCTTTCCAAGTGCTCCTCCAGCAAAAAAAAAAAAAAAAAAAAAAAAGAAGTATTAATATAGCAATATGTTAATATAAGCACACATGAGAGGAATTTAACCATGTTAAAGTCATTTGCTTTATACATTCTTTCTCTGGTGAGTGTGCTCTCCGTTTTACCTTACAAAAAAAACATGGTTAAAAAAGTGTGCTTTAGCCGGACAAGGAGTTTCACTATAGACAGACAAAAGTTCTTCCAGCTAAACTTCTGTGGGGTAACAGTGACATCCGATGGATAGGCTTCCTGGGCTTTGAGAGTACTCCCAATGAAGATAAGAAAATAGTTTAAAAGGTAATGTAATTCATTTGGGTCACTTCTTTCTTTAATTAAGAAGTTACCCCATGTGCAAAGATACACCAAAATGTATTCAAGAAAAGGCAAGAGCAATGACGTGTTAATAAGAGAGAGGGAGGCTTGGACATTTGCAGGAACACCTTGGGATTTTGTTTTATTTCAAGAAACCCCCTCCCATTAAAAAAAAATTGCCAAAGGGCAGGGAGCTCTTTGGAGTTCTGCAAAATGCAAACCAAGTATATTTCTCATTCCACTAATCCCAGGAACTGCAGTCCAGCAAGTCAGGCTATCATGTAATGATGTAATCTGAAGAGTGCGCACATTTTTGATCAAAACAGACACTTTCTGAAGCTCTGCATGCCTACATTTCTTAAAATCTACAAAAGGGTAAATTAAACTGATAGTGTTGGAAGTAGAGTAGGAAATAGAAGAACATGAATGGAATGGAATGGAATGGAATGGAATGGAAAGGAAAGGAAAGGAGGAGACAGTGACAGAGCTTCCGCTTGGGGCTTGGCTAATTCACCTGCACAACAGAATGGAGTTGTGTCTTTAACAAAATACAAACAAGCTGACATGGAGCCTCAGTTGGAACTGTTAAATCTGTTACCAGAAAGGAACAAGGACTTAAAACAGCAAAGACTTAATTGGCCATCTTCTAGTACTGGCCGGCTTAACTATTGCTAGATTAGAAAGGTGGGGGAAGGTATATAATTTAACAATCTGAGGCTCCCACTCTACAAATAGTGCAAACTTTGTGAAATAATTTTGATAAACTGAAAGAGTTTCTGAGACTGATGGTGGAAGATGAAAGACTTACGTAAGAAAGGGGAAAGGGGGAAATCATGTTTTGATAAAGAAGACAGATGAAGGAATAAACATGAAAATATTTTACTTCTAAAGGGAAGCAGAGAAGAAAAGAAGGCAGCCGCATTGAGCGAAATGTAGATAAGGCATCCCAAGTAGAACAGTAGTGTTTTAAAGCGATCTGCAAATAAACTGTAGGGATTTTAATAAGAGCTAAGAAGATATCTCAATGTAAGTTCAAACACAAAAGGGTTCTGGGGGGAGGGTTTGTTTGCAAATGGGAGATAAAAGAAATGGTTATCAGCTTTAAAAGTAATTAAAATATAATAAACAGAATAGATAATTGAATGTAAATGTTTGGGAGATGTGTACATAGGTTCACAAAAATTCTGTGAGGGGAGAAGGGAACATAAAAGCACTCATAGTGTTCCATCTTCGAAAAAAGGAGTAGCCAGCATTTCAAAAGTTAATGGGGGGGGGGAGGAATGAGAGGAAAATAATTACAAGACATAAAAAACAAAATGCCACTAAATAAAAAGGAGTTCAAAGCATGAATGTGCATGGGCACACCCCTCTCGCGTCCCTATGTTCCGTAATGTGCAACCATTCGGCAAATACATGGATAAAACAAAGAGCAAGATAGGTCACTAAGTTAAGGTTACCAGACGTCCCCGTTTTTCCTGGGGACAGTCCCGGATTTACAAATCAGTCCCTTGACAAAATCCATCTATTTAGTAGGAAGTTGAAAAGTGTCCCTGGATTCACTGAAAAAAAATCTGGTAACCTTACACTAAGTAGTAGTTCAGAGCAGAATGACCTAAATAGTAAAAAGAAGAAACAGGTGAGATTTGAAACAGGGGTGCTTGACAGCGCTTGGAACAGAATTTCTCAGGGTCTTGTGAGCATAATCACAGCTCAAGGTCAGGCCAATGAAAATAAGAGTTGCATCAACCCCTCTGCCCACGTGCCTATTTGGGGATGAACTGCTTACGACCTGTGCTACAAGTCACAACCAGAGCATTAGAAAGCACTTGGCAATCTTCTTCAACCGCATTCCACCATGTGCAACTGGAGACCATATTTAATGAATTTTAATCATCCCAGCTCTCCCATTGTAACCAAAGTACAACTCAGCATGCCTACTGCTGTCAACCATGAAATTATTTTTGAGTAATGTGCATTTTTTTTTAAAAAAAGAGAGAATCCGCTCAATTTCTATTTCATTTCATTTCCTGTTATTTTATTTAACAATGCTTCACCAAATTTTATCTAGCTTGCTTGATGACATCCCTTGACTGACGTTTTCCGTCTCCGTAATGATGAATTTTATTTCCTGGGAAAATATGGCCTTACACCATGAGACCCACCCAACCAAAACCAATGTTTCTTTTGCTACACTGGATTTGTTTGTTTCAGCTCATCATATTTATTTAGGAGTTTAAATCATAGGGAAATCATGTACTAAGCCCTGAGGACTGCCTTTCCTTGAGCATTTAAATCGGGGGGTGGGGGGTGAGAAATGATGGACAAGTTATTTGATATATCAAAGCTGTTTTCTTCACTTGATTTGGTTACTTTCTCCATCCTGAATGATTGCTTTTCCCTCAAAGGAGCAATCACCAGCAGGAATGCTTCAGATTATATGTACAATTAGGGTGATCTTTACAATAAACCATAACCCAGTGCTCTTGCATTCAAATGGGAAGCAGCAGCAGTATCCTTGTGTCCTACGTGAGTGGTTTATGATACTTTGCATACAGCCTTATGATACAGCCTTATGATATTTGAAACTGTGCCTAATCTGGGACAGTTATTAAAGTGTAGCCTTATTGGAGTTCACCGATTGGGTCTGCGTTGCTCTGGGACAGGAGGAAGGAAGTCAAATGACACCGAGGTCGGTTCAAAGAAAGAGTTTATTCTGCTCTCCGGATAGCAGAAAGCACTTGCGTGGTGAGTCCACAGCAAGTCCAAAGAAATGAGAAGTTTCATACAGTATATATATCCTCCAGGCACCCTCTCCCTCCTTCCCCAGGAATCCAACCACGTCAGCCTATGTACGCAGGTTGACATCACATATGTTCTTGCTTTGGTATTCTTAACCATAAAAGGGAATTCCTTCCTGTACTTCTGACCATAAAAGGATCTTCCTCTTCCTACTCTTATCTTGGAGGAAGAGGGCATCATCTCCGAGAACACACTTCTGGCGTTGTTCCCGGACTTAGGTCTGTGCGTCTTTTGTGGTTAGGACATAAGATAAGGCACTGACGTGTCTTCTCTGTTCTACTGGTGCAGTCAGGGTCATCCCTGCCATCACAAACTGATAAAGGAGAGGGCTCTGAGCACAGCTGGGTTTTTGTTTATACATTGACTCAGAGCTCAAGTTAATGGTTTTTAGCTAAGGAAAAATAGGTATTTTGGTGCAGTTTCAAACTGCCTGCACAGTCAGTTTTGGGTTTGGGAAACCCATTCCTTCAAAAGCACTCCCATTAAAATCAAAGCAAGGCAACAGGACTCATATCAGCTGTCCCAGAATCTAGAATCCTTCCAAAACAGGACTTGCAAACTTTCCTTATACGCTGTGCATTAGGATAAAATGCTGCAGCTCCTAATTTTCTATAAAGCCATGCTCTCATGTGATTTCTATAAATCCATGCTTAATGAGAGATATGCAAACATTTGCTGGGTCATAAGGTATGTCTCAGTATGATGAGCTGCACCATCAATAGCACCTCCTTCAGTAATCTCAGAATTACTGATTTTTGCATGATGGCATTTGAGAACGATTGCCTCCTAAGCTTGTCCTGTATTCTCCTGCCAATCACCTCCACTTCATCAGCATTCACCTTGCGCTAGCTGTCTGTTATTCCACTGAATATATTAGTTAAACAAGAGTGGGGGGGGAGGGACATGGATGGAATGGATTATGAGATGCTAAGAATTGCAGTATGTTGCTCATATAATTGAAGTCTTTTCACATTCTAGCGTTGGAAACATCAACAACTTGCTAGCTAATGATGTGCAACACTCTTGTGTGAGACCTTATGGCGAAGTTATACCACAGTGCAACAGATGACTTAAAAATCAATGACAAATTTTGTGTGTGTGTGGTGCATGCAGAATTTATAAATAACATCCTCCACCTCTTGCACACACACAAAAAAAGGATTCCCAAAAACATTACATGCAGGGAAAAAATGTTATTAATTGATGCAAGAGACACAAAATCAGTGCATTATCTATATAACATCACGCCTTCCATATTTCTCAGGCAGCTATTGATAGATGTTCTTTCATACTACCATTAATTTACTATATAATAAAGCTCCTCCTGATGGCATAAAAGGCCTGTAGTTCTTCTTTCCTTTGTAGGGGTTGAATATTGTGTGTGATTCCCCACTTCTCAAAAAAAATTTAATAGTAATGCAATAGTCCAGATATTCTTATGCCTAACAGATAAGTCTAGATTAGCATACCCTCCAACAATTCTATGATGAAAATAGGTACGTCCCATTCCATAATGATGATGTTACTATTTATACACACATCTTACTGGGTTGCCCCAGCTACTTTGGGCATATATAAAAACATATATAAAACATATATAAAAACATAATAAAACAACCTTTTTTTAAAAAAAAAAACAAAAACAAAACTTCCCTATACAGGATTGCCTTCAGACAGCTCAGGGGTGGATAACTCCATACCCTCCAACATTTCTCCAATGAAAATAGGGACATCCTAAGGAAAAGTGGGACATTCTGGGATCAAATCAGAAACCAGGACAGCTTCTTGAAATCAGGAACATCCCTGGAAAATAGGGACACTTGGAAGGTCTGGATCAGTGGTTCTCAAACTTTTTTTCCTAGGCGCCACAGTTTCAAAATAAAGCTTTCCTTGTGCCACACCAAATTTTTAATTGATAAGAAATACATTGAGCCAGAAGCATACCTTCTGGGATTAATTACAAAGAACAGGATTTTTGTGTGAAACATTGTTCCAGTACAGAAATCATGATATGTACATGAAAAAATGTGTAAGTGGAAAAATAAACAAAAATACATAATATCTACAAAACAAAACACAACAATAAAGATAAGAGTGTAAAATAAGGTCAAGCATTGATGGAAGGAAGTAATATTTTAGTTTAAAATTTGTTATAAGTATAAGTCAAGGTGGTGGGTGGGAAAGGGGAGGAATGTTTGGTTTGGTCTGTGAATTTTTATTTTTGATATTTTTGATATTTTTGATATTTCTGTATTTTTATTTTTATCTCTTTTTTACTTTTCGTTTCTTCTGTATTTTTTGTATTTTTTTGGTTTTTGGAAAATTAATATTTATTATTATTATTTTTTAAAAAATAGAAAAATAAAAATAGAAATACATTGGTAAATGAAAAGAACTCCCAGCAGTGTTTGATTTATAACACAGGACACAACTACTTTATAATATGGTCAGGGGGAATCCAGAATGTATAAAACTACGCAGCTACATAAGAACATGAATCATTCCCAAGATAGAATATTGATTGTCCTTGAATCTTCCTGCCACACTTGGCATCCTCTCTTGCCACACCAGTGTGGTGTGCCACACTCTTTGAGAACCACTGGGCCAGATCTTTCAAAGTTTCCCTTCTCTGAACCACTGATCAGGGCCGTCTTTAGCATATGCACTGCCGGGGTGCAAAGATCCGCCCAGCGCCCCCATGGTTATGTAATCACATGATATTATGATGAGGGCTGACCTGAATGGTTAAGGAGGATGTCATTGGGTTGCAAATGTTAAGATTGATGTGATAGAGATGAAAGGAAGAAACAACCCCAAGAATGGCAAGCCAAGTTGATGGACTATGCTGAAATGGCAAAATTAACTGGGAAGCTCAGAAATCAAGAAGACAAGAAATTTTTAAAAAGAAATGAGACCATTGTAAGCAGCTTAAAACATTAGCAGGATTTTAACCACACTTGAAAAGTAATGGAAAGTTTGGATAATTTGGAATGACAAACAATTTGGACAAGTATTGATAAGCAGTTGTAAATATTACTATTTGGACCCTTGTAAAGGATGGGGGAAGTCAGGAGATTCAGAGCAATCTTGATATTTGGATTCTGAATTGTTTTTTGATGTATGTTTATATATTTTAAAAATCAAATTTTATATATATATACAGCTTCCTTATTTTTGAGGCTGTCCCTGTGCACACTTGTATTTCGATACAGGCCTATATTTTCACTTAGTGCCTGTAGTGAGTGTAACCTCCAGTCTGGGAACCCCCTTTAAATTTTTTCTAGCACTACAGCACACAGTTTGGGAGTGACTCATGCAAGTAGGTACTATGGTACCTCGGGTTACATACGCTTCAGGTTACATATGCTTCAGGTTACAGACTCCGCTAACCCAGAAATAGTGCTTCAGGTTAAGAACTTTGCTTCAGGATGAGAACAGAAATCGTGCTCTGGCGGCACGGCGGCAGCAGGAGGCCCTATTAGCTAAAGTGGTGCTTCAGATTAAGAACAGTTTCAGGTTAAGAACAGACCTCCGGAACGAATTAAGTACTTAACCCGAGGTATTTAGGTGTACTGCTTTGTACACAACAGAAGTCTGTTGATTTTCTTAAATGTGACTGCAGGACAAGCAGATTGAAAGCATGCTGTATTGAGCATAGTGTTGCACACTCTAGAAGCACATGAAACCTTTGTGGAAATTTTGTAAGGAATCCCTCTTATCTATTTGGCAACTACAGAATTTCTCAAGAGTTTGATTGGTTCCAGATGTTACTCACGTTTAGCAGTGGCTCCGAAAATAAACTGCAGTTTTCAATTGAGGTTGATTGCTTTTAAAAATCTGAAGAGTTTTCTTGAAATACCAGTATGCCCTTATATAGGGCAAAATAATTTTTTTAAAGCCTTACCTTCAGGAAAGAGAGGGGCAGCAGGCAGGGACAGGCTTAGTCAACAAAAGAGGCTTTGTTTGGCTTTGCCATAACGACAAGCCAAATGAAGCACAAATCATTGTTTCCTGCTAAGGATTATGGGACTTGAAGAGGTTTGATTGTTTCAAGTGGTGTTTGCAACCACTAAATAATCAGGCAGGCATTAAATAATAAACACTCCATGCTCCCTAGATGCATCTTGCTTTGTCCTTGTGCTGTGTGCTGAGTCACTTATGTGTCTTCCCTTTGTTTCAATGGCCTGCTTACCTACCTAGTTCCACATTCATTCATACAAAAAACCATTATAGGAAAAGCTGTTTGAGCGTTTTCTTGTATTAAGATAGCTCTCTGCTACCTGCTCTTCCTACCATCATCTTCAAGATAAGACTTTTTAGTGCTATTAGGGAGCTGGTTATAGCCATGTAGTATGGGTTCAGTGGAGGGCTTGTTTGAGCGGGTGTTATATGCCTTCATGAAATTGGGGCTGCTCTGATGCAAGCTCACATTTTTAGCACCCCCACTTTTAAAACACACCCCTTTCCTAGTTCTAGCAATTGTCACTCCCTGATTCTAATGGGTCTTTGCCAACACACCCAAGAAAAGATGAAGACGATGGTTAGTGGGTTGTATTTATTAAGATATAAACGTGCTATGATCATGCAACAAGGATGAAGAAAACTCCTCCCCCCTCCCTGTTTGCTCCTTGGGCATATGAACCTGACATGCACATTATGGTCCCGTTAGCCAGCTTTCACCCCAATGTGCATGACAGGCCCCAAAACAACTCTGGCTCAGATATTAACTGGGTATTTTCCCAAATCTGCTCACCCACCTGGACCCAATGCCACAGGAGACACTCAGCTTCTCCCCATTCACCTCCACCTACAACACAAAAGCTCAACAAGAGCTTTTTGATCTTCCAGAAAAATTGTGTTACCCTCTACAGAAAGATGAAGACCATTATCCCCATATCACGTTGGGGTGTCTAATTTACTCTGACTGTGGGGGATGTAAACTCCCTACCCATGTCGCAGAACCAAAGTTTTAATCATATGGTTGGTCTTCTGTCATGCCCCATCAACCTAATTTGGGTGATTGTCCTACTGTCCTGATCTGCCTCTCCAAAAGCTCTGAGCAGACAAAAGAAGAAGAGTTTGGATTTGAGAAGTCAAGTTACAGGGAACCAGGCAGAGGGCCTTCTAGGTAGTGGCACCCGCCCTGTGGAACGCCCTCCCACCAGATGTCAAAGAGAAAAACAACTACCAGATTTTTAGAAGACATCTGAAGGCAGTCCTGTTTAGGGAAGCTTTTAATGTTTAACAGACTATTGTATGTTAATATTTTGTTGGAAGCCACCCAGAGTGGCTGGGGAAAACCAGCCAGATGGGTGGGGTATAAATAATAAATTGTTGTTGTTGTTGTTGTTATTCTTATTATTATATCCTGCTTTATCACTACCCTAAGGAGTCTCAAAGCTGCTAACATTCTCCTTTCCCTTCCTCCCCCACAACAAACACTCTGTGAGGTGAGTGAGGCTGAGAGACTTCAGAGAAGTGTGACTGGCCCAAGGTCACCCAGCAGCTGCATGTGGAGGAGCGGGAAAGCAAACCCAGTTCACCAGATTACGAGTCTACCGCTCTTAACCACTACACCACACTGGCTCTCTTCTGGGACATGGAATCAAAACCGCTGACATGATCTCTGCTAATAGCTCTAAGCTATCTCCACTTTCCTAGTTCTAGCCATTGTCACTCCCTGATTTCAACAAATCTTCCTCCCAAGTGAGTGTGCATAAGATTTGCGACCTTAAAGCTCCAGAACAACCTTCTGAGTGTCAGATTTATACATTAGAACTGGCTACAATCAATCTTCTCCGTAAAGAGGACAACATATTTCATCCTTGCCATCATTGCAATGTTGCGCAACATTTACTTGTATCTCAAATTCCTGGTACATTACGCAGAAAATAAAATAAAAAACTGTATTAAACCAAGAAAAAGTAGGAAAAACATTTATGATTACTTTTTTAAAAATAGAGGTGAGCATTCCTCACAGTGTTTTATGCCATCGAAACCCCACCTGCTCCAATATAAAATGGCTGTAGCAAGAACAGTGGCACCGTTTCATATTTTGGAGGGAAGCACAAGGATCCCCAATATATTTCATTCTTGGAAGGGAGGGGTGGAAGGAAGGAGTCTCAAAAGGCTGCTGTTGAATATTTTCAAGATTAAATTGCAGAAAAAGAAGTATAGTTGAAGATCATTTGATTCAGTTACTTTATGTAGCTCATAAGATCAAAACATGTAGCTTCTCCTGATGATTAATTTCAGAGGGGGGTGGAGAGAAAGAGCGAGAGAGACTATAGATTAGATCAGTGATGGCCAAACTTGGTCCTCCAGCTGTTTTTGGACTACAACTCCCATCATCCCTAGCTAGCAGGACCAGTGGTCAGGGATGATGGGAGTTGTAGTCCCAAAACAGCTGGAGGGCCAAGTTTGGCCATAACTGGATTAGATGGTAACATAGGGATAAATTTGTGCTTCCTGGGAGCACAGATCTTGCCAAATCTGGCACCGGTCAAGCTTTCTTGGGAAGTGCATTCCATACCCATATCCCCACTTGAGAACTTTCTTTTTGCTTATCTGTGAAGATGGGAAGGAAGGGAAGCAATTAGATTCATTAAGATTCAATGGCTAGACTTACCAATATATACTCCGAAGAATATCTCAAAGCAACCCATTTAAAGAATGGCAGGTGCTTTGAGGCAGGTATAGTGAGTCTGGTGTCCGCCAAATTCTTTGGACTACAATTCCCATCAGCCCCAGTCAGTATTGTCAGGGATGATGGGAGTTGTAGTCCAAAACAACTGGAGGGTACTACATTGGTTATCATGTTATGCATAAGTTATTCCACATACAGCCTGATCTTTTTGCAAAGTTAGGGGAGCTTGAATGGATTTTTACAGGCTTATGTGTGCACAACGCTGCTACCTGTGGGAATCATATTCTGTGGGGATGGGGGATTCTTCTTAGACAAGTGTTAGGGAGACAGAATGTTTGCATACTGCTCAAATGCACATAACAACCAGTAAGTACATTTCAATAGCTTTTCATATGGTTACCAAATTATGTATATATTCCATGTGCACATTGATTCAGTAGGCTTCACTGATTCTGAAGAAGCTATTATTGTCAATCAAGAAAGTTACACACATTTTTGAAATATTTATATGTATCCAATTACATATTTAATAGAGTAAATAAGAGACCTGTCTTAAAAATGTACAAGACTCTGGAGGGAAAAGCTGTCACTTTCCTACAATGTACTGAATTTTATATAAATACGAAACCATACCCAATGAATATCTGTGTCTATAATTTAAATGGTTTCATAATTTAAATGAAAACTCCAATTTTGCTTTCTTTTGCATCAAAAACCAATAAAAATTATTTACAGAAATTATCCAACAGTCCAAAGAAGGTTTGAAAAGGAACGTTCTCAGAAAAAATTACCCAAAGCCACTCTTACTCTGAGCGCACTGACTGAATTTAATGGAAATAACTAACTTAGGTTCATAAATTTCAGTTTGTGCAGAACTTAGTTGAATGCAACCCTCAGACAATTCTTTTTTGAGCAATTTTGTCCAAGCTCTTTCTCCCCCTCCAGATAGATAGATAGATAGATAGATAGATAGTCGAGGCTCATTAAGTCCTCAGCCCATCTAAGGCTCACTTCATACATTACCATAACATAAGCAGGGAGCTGGTTCCCTGTGGTCCATTTTTCCCATTTCGAAGGCAGGCCATGTACGTTGTCCAAATGATTTGCTTCCTTTCTAAACACTGCCAGCTTGCAGGGAGGGATGCCACTGGTGTGTAAAGGACCCACATCAATCATCTTGTTCACATGATTTTGTTCTACCGGAACAGCACACAACTGGGCCACAGGAAAATGGCTCTCATGTCACCCTGATATCATATAAATCACATCAAACAGCCACACACACACACACACACACACACACACACACCACACAACTTTAGCAATGCAAACAAAATAAAGTGACTCATCCTTTTCTGAAGTGCAAAATAACGTATGTCTTTGGTATGCAAAGCAAAATGGAGGCCAGTTTCATAATTTATGGTTGTCATTCCATACAGATGACCAAACTCCTATGGAGACAGGTAAACCTCCGACGCAGTCACCAGATGTGATCTGAAATGGCACCTTCATTAGATCGTTGTCAATTCTGTCAGTACTGAAGAATGCTGATTTTATGCCAGTTAGAAGCCTTTTCCCCAGTCACACATTTATGGCTATACATTTATGTGCCGAACCGATGTTTTGCCTACTCATATGGAAAATCTGTGCTGGGGGAATAAACTGTGAAAGACAAAACAATGGCAATACTTAATCTGGAGATTACAAGATTGTAACACCTAGTGTTGTGGTTGCGCTTTAAAGTGATCTGTTGTCACTTCACGTTACTTTGTGTTGGCAGCTGCGGTTATTTAGAATTACAAGTTAATTTGGCCAGCTTCCAAGATAAATAAGCCAGTGCAAAAAACGTCTCAGTGCATTTATTGTGCTTGAGTGATTGGAACGCTTTTTCAAAGTTTAGTGTTTAAGAGTAATATCATCTAGCAGCAAGAGGTGGCTAGAGCTCCAGCCAAGCTCTTCTATTGACCTATCTTAATAAACCAACATAAAAAGGAATAGTGAATTTTAATTACTGATATATATATATATATATATATATATATATATATATATATATGCAGGTTTTGGTGTCCTCGGGTGTCTTCCCGTGTAAAAGTTGGGGTGTCTAGGCGACGTTTCGACGAGGTCTCACTCGTCATCTTCAGGCTGGTGCTTTCGGCTTCTTGTTACTGGAACAGAGCAGGATCTCAGTGTTTGAGTTCCTATAAATACTGTAGAGGGGGTGTGGTGTATAGCCTCCAATGTTCTGGGCAGAGAGGAAGTTCCCAGGCTAGTGTGCCTTTTCTTCTTTTGTTCCTTAATTACTTGAGAGATATCTTGAGTGATTTCTTGAGTGATATCCTGAGTACCACTTAGGTGGGTCATTAGGTGTGGATTAGTTGTTAAAGTCTTTGTGTCTTGACCTCTTGAACTTTGTGAAGAGTTTTCCTGAGAAGATGGCTGTACTGTACTTAGTTGTGCTCTGGCTTGGCTTCGTGTATAGGGGCGAGCTGTGGTTTTGTGGCTTGTGTCAGCCAGATCTGTGTAGGGATTGCAGGGGGGTGCAGCATCCGGAGGTGCCACCATGGATTGGCTACTGGATGGTGTCTGTAATTCATCTGTGGAGAGGGTCTGGGTTTGGGTCTGGTGTGGTTGATTGGTGTTGGCGTTCTGTGTGCCTCTGGATCTGGTGTCAGTTTTTGTGGGGAGGGCTAATTTCCAGATGTCTGGCAAGCGGGATGTGTCGTCACGCTTGTTCATGTTGTGAGGGTGTTTCTCTATCTCGATGGCTTCCATGATTATTCTCTTGTGGTGATGTTCCGTGTTAAAGAGCAATTTGGAATCTGCAAAATTAATTTCGTGTCCTGTTTCTTTCATGTGTTGGAAAAGAGAGGAAGTTTTTTCTTCTTTTTTGACTAATCCAAAAGGAAACACCCCCAAAAAACCAAGACACAGAAGAAAACAATGGCATGGCCCTCCTTCCTTATATCAAGGGCACTACAGATAAAATTAGCAAAATCCTCCATAAACACAATATCAAAACAGCCTTTTGCACCAACCAAAAAATAGCCAATATCCTCAGAAACCCCAAGGATAAATTCCAGTTGGAAAACCAAGGGATCTATGAAATACCCTGCAAAGTCTGCCCAGCCACGTACATTGGACAAACAAACAGACGAATAAATGCACGTATCGCAGAACACAAAAAGAAGAAAAAACTTCCTCTCAGAGCACAACTAAGTACAGTACAGCCATCTTCTCAGGAAAACTCTTCACAAAGTTCAAGAGGTCAAGACACAAAGACTTTAACAACTAATCCACACCTAATGACCCACCTAAGTGGTACTCAGGATATCACTCAAGAAATCACTCAAGATATCTCTCAAGTAATTAAGGAACAAAAGAAGAAAAGGCACACTAGCCTGGGAACTTCCTCTCTGCCCAGAACATTGGAGGCTATACACCACACCCCCTCTACAGTATTTATAGGAACTCAAACACTGAGATCCTGCTCTGTTCCAGTAACAAGAAGCCGAAAGCACCAGCCTGAAGATGACGAGTGAGACCTCGTCGAAACGTCGCCTAGACACCCCAACTTTTACACGGGAAGACACCCGAGGACACCAAAACCTGCATTCCTGTACCCGTGAAAATCTACGAAAGCAAATATATATATATATATATATATATATACACACACACACACACACACACACACACAATCTCAATAGGTTCGTGGATCAGCTCTTGAAATATCCACAGGTTTATTTAAAGCTAAATGCAGCTTTAAAAAAATACTATTTTTACTTTAAGGAAAAAAGTGGACCAGTTCACCAAGGAGTGAATTGGAGTTCTTCTAATAGCAGCCTCCAACTATGTCTCACTATCTCCATCCTAAAAGTAAATCAATTTGCTGTAAAGGAAACAATTAAGGTAACATTTTTAAAAGGTCACAGACTCTTCCAAGTGTGTTTTGAAGACCTACAATTAACTTACAAGGCTCATGATTGCTTGGAAAGATTTCGCTATGTGTGTATTTTTGCTTCCTGCTGATCAATGCATGGATGTTTAACCGAGGTTTAATGCACTCTAGCGTACAAGTCGCTGCTCAAAGGGAAGCCGTGGTTCTATGCATACATGAAAGTAGGAGGAACTGGTTAAATGACTCAAACGGAATGTATTGCTTTCTGCTCTGTTTCAGAAATAAGCAGAGTGCAACATCCTCAGAGTGCTCTGTTGTGCATGGATGCTGAATTGCTGCTGATTTTTTATTATTTGAAGTGTTATTGACCATACTTTCCATTGTATCTGTTGCCCTCTAGAATGCATCACAGCATGTCTTCCTCCTGGCAATCACATTAGCACTAGTGACATGTACAAATGTTCATATTTCACTATGGTTTCTATATGCTTGCTTTTTACTCCCCCAATAAGCTCCCTCTAAATAATAATAATAATAATAATAATAATAACAACAACAATAACAACAACAACAATAATAACAACAATAACAATTAAATAATCACCATATACAGATCACTGCAGAAAACAAAGAAAAAACAAAGATCAATTACACCTTATGAGATACTCTACAATAAATCTACCAGATCTCTTTGATTGGAAGTTGATAAAAATGTGTCAAGGCAGACATGAGATGAATTCTAAGAAAGAGCCAAGACTTGGATCAACAACTTAGGTCCCATTGAAATCAGTGAGATAATTGAATCATTACTTAATGGGAACTAAATACAACTAACTTAGTCTGGATCCATTGCATGTATTATTATTATTATTATTATTATTATTATTATTATTATTATTAAAATTTCTATACTGCCCTTCATCTAAAGATCACAGGGCAGTTTACAATATACAAACACAAAAATATATACTATAATAACAATAGCCCCCTTACATACAGTTTACAAAGTCATTGATTGTTTAATTAGTTAAAGGTCTGGTAGAAGAGGAATGTTTTTGCCTGGGGCCTAAATATATGTAACAAGGCACTAGGTGAGCCTACACAGGGAAAACATATGAGAAACAGGGAGCCAATGCAGAAAAGACCAATTCTTGTGTTGCCACTCTCTGGACCTCTCGTGGAGGAGGCACATGAAGAAAGGCCTCAAATGATTATTGCAGGGTGTTGGTGGGTTTATATGGTGAGTGGCGGTCCTTGAGGTATTGCGTTCCTGAGCCATTTAAGGCTTTTTAGGTGAGAACCAGCATTTTGAATTGGGCTCAGAAACTAACTGGCAGCCAGTGCAGCTGGGCCAGAATTGACATTATATGCTCAAACACCTTGCCCCAGTGAGCAAACTGTGCTGCTCATTGAGTATCTCTTCTGCCTTGTTTCTTCTTCCAGTGATAACCACCGAAGGGGAGTTCAACTTTTTGTGCAATAGGTAAAGGGAGGCAAGTTTACAGCAGTCAGGATTTCCATCCCTTTCACAGAACAATCAGTCTACCTTGCGTATTTTGCAAGTCTATGAAAAGTTATACCACATTTGTCATGTGAAAACCATTCTCTCTGCTCCTCAATGTACTATATAAATATTAACTTATGTTCCACTGCTGGAACTGAAGGCTTGTTAATTTACGTTATCTATCATTCTGATCACAAAACACGTATTACTAGGCTTGAAGTATTCATAATTAATCAGAACCAGTACTGTGCAAACCTTAGTGCTTAACCTTTTTGTGTAATAAATGTTTTTCCTTGGCAAATATTAATTTAAGAGGGTTTGGGTTTTTTGTAAGTGCTGCTGTGTATAGACTGGTGTCACCAAAATCATTGAAGGGATAAATTCTGTCAATTTCATTATAGTGGCCACTAAGCTATTTGACACTAAAAATACAACAGGAGTTCAGAAAAGAACTGAAAGCCAGCTTTATAGAATGTATAAAAAAATATGTGTGGTGTGCAGCCCATAATCTGGCTTTCTTGCATGGAAAAGAATATGAAGACTGTATGTTCTCATTTTAAGTAAAGTTGTAGTCCTTGTGGACTACCCTGGAATGTGAAAGAAAAAGAATGGGTATGCTTCTTTCATTTACAAGGACCTGGGTGGCGCTGTGGTCTAAACCACCGAACCTCTTGGGCTTGCCAATCAGAAGGTCAGTGGTTCGAATCCCCGTGATGGGGTGAGCTCCCGTTGCTCTGTCCCTGCTTCTGCCAACCTAGCAGTTTGAAAGCATGCCAATGCAAGTAGATAAGCAGGTACCGCTGTGGCGGGAAGGTAAACGGTGTTTCCATGCGTTCTGGCACTTGTCACGGTCCTCCATGCACCAGAAGCGGTTTAGTCATGCTGGCCACATGACCCGGAAAGCTGTCTGTGGACAAATGCCTGCTCCCTCGGCCTGAAAGTGAGATGAGCACCGCAACCCCATAGTCGCCTTTGACTGGACTTAACCGTCCAGGGGTTACCTTACCTTTACAATTAGTGTTGAGGAAACCTGTGGCCTTTCAGGTGTTGCTAGACTCCAGCTTCCATCAGTACCAGTCATCATGGCCAATGGTTGGTTTGATGGAGTTGTAGTTCAACAACACATGGCATTGAGCCTCCCATGACTACTTTCCGGAAATGACGGAAATGACTCTGGATATAGGAGTGGAACCACAAAAGCACAGTCCCACTACCCACAGCCACCTGAGCCTTTCTAGTTTAACCCACAACACCACCTGTGTCCCTTCTCAAGTACCTTGCCATAAAAGGGGATGATTGCCACTAGGTGATAGTTGTTTAACACTTCTGTCCAGATATATTGAACCAAGGGGGGTGCACTACTGCCTCCTTCAAGGCAAATGGTACTTGCCCCCTCCAACCTTCAGTGAAGCATTACTCACTTCCTGGACCACCCGGTCAACCCCCATGGCTAGCTCTAAGAAGCCAAGATGGGCAAGGTTCAAGGAGGCAGGTAGCCAAATTTCTTCAAGCAACTTGTCCACATTGTTGTCTCAGTATGTTTTTGGGTAGTATTGTTCTCTTGTATTGGGCACAAATTAACCTAATCAATCTCCAGTGAGCTTCATGATTAATCATCTTAAAATGTGAAGATAACATAGACATGATTTCTATCATGTCTTCCACTAGCAATATCCTGTCTGCATTTTCTTTTGTTTTTTTGTTGTTTTTTAAAATAATATTTATTAAGAGTTTAAAGATTACAAAAAGAAAGAAAAAGAATTAAACAAATCAACATAATAAAATACAAAAACAGAAACAAAAACACTACATAAAACATTGAATTAACAAAACAAAACAAAAACAATTATAAACACTTCTAATATTTTCAATCTTAATTTTCATTCACTTGTTTCATTGACTTCCTCACGCCTCCCTTTTTGTATTCCACTTCAATTTCAGCAATTCCTTTCCATCTTCATCTATTTTCTGTCCTGTAATTAATCTTAACATATTCTAACCTTGTTTTTTCCCTTTAATACATTAACAATCTATCTGTACCTAGTTCCTTATAACATTTCTGCCAAAGCCATATAACTTCATTCCACCATTTTTCTATAGCTCATTAATTTTACAATATTTCTGTAAATAATCTTTAAATTTTTTCCAATCTTCTTCCACCGACTCTTCTCCCTGGTCTCGGATTCTGCTAGTCATTTCCGCCAATTCCACCTTTCTGCATTTTCTTTTGTTCGGTTTTGTTTGTTTGCTTAATATTCAGCCTCAGGAAGAATTCTGAGAAACACAGCAGCTTTGTCACTGTGCTTTGTAATTCTTAGTCTCTACTAATCAAAGTATTAAGATCCCGTTTAATTAGGAGAGGCCTTGTTCAGAACTGTAATAAATGGGACTGAAACCACACCTGGGAATCAGACTGCTATGCCACACAAATCTAAATATGGATATTGTGCCCTGTACAAACTGGTGGGGAAGTGTATATTTTATCTTTATGTTAATTAGCCAAAAATATGTAAATGAGCATTTGTCACACCCAGGGCCTTATCTTCAAAGAAGAGGGGAAGGCATCGCATGCTTTGAATTTCAAAGGATTTATTTACTAATTGATGTTGCCTGATTGTTGAGTACACTCTTGTGTGCTGGAGAGCGTCATGGCAGGGAGAAGCTAGTTGCTAGGGGAAACCGATAGGCAGTGGCAGAAATGCTACAAGCTATCAGGCAGCAGAAATGTCAGCTAGGTGAAAGGAAAAGAAATTCAACAGATTAATAAGAAAGAAATATTGCCAATCCAGAGAGGCTAGGATTACTTACTTTGTTTACAGACATTTGGTGTCAGCTCCAGGTTTTATTCATTTATAAAACTATTTCTAAAGCAAGTTTCATTCCAAAGCAATAACCCCTCCCCCAAAAAAACAATAATACGATAAATAAATAAAAATATCCATAATAACATATCGGTACAATTTTAATATCAGACACACTAATCACTGTGCTAAAAATGACATTGATGTCCTAGAAGTGGTCGAGTAAATGATTGAGTTTGCCTGCAAGGAGCACTCAACAGTGGCTCTGTGCCTAAACTCCATAGATCATGTTGAGAATTTCTATTCCACCTTAAGGAGCAGACATGGAACTGTTGCATGTCACATGTCTGTTTACATTCCAGCACAACTTGCTGGGAACTTCTGTTATGTGTATAGTTTTTGCTTTTCCCTGTGTTTCTGAGAAGATGAAGAAAGAGACGACATGTTTCTTTGTCCTGATTTATGATTAATAAATCCGTAGTTGTAGTATGCTTCCACAAGCCTCACGCCTATTCTGTGTGCACAGTTTGCTCTGCTGACATAGTGTACCCTGGCTTTGAAGCCCGGGTTGCTGATTTATTTTGGAGCAGAGGCTGATGGGTCTTCACAGTGGGATAGATGGAAGGAGATGACCCAGCTGGGGTAGCCAGCTGGCCTTGCGACCCTCTGCATGTTGACAGATAGGTGTCACTACAGAGAAAGCCCTTTGCTTTGATATCATAAGGTGAACTTCTTTGTGCCATGCAGTTAAGAAGACTGGTTCATCCTGTTAAAGATATAAGATTAATTTGCATAAAATGTAATGTTTGTGGGCTTTTAAGTTTGAAAAAAGTCTGTAAAGGTTTGCATTTGCAAAACAGAGAACTTTGCATTAGGCAGCAGGTTTCACTCTGGCAAATGCGGCCCAAAGGCTGGGTGTTTTCATTTCAGTTCTTAGGCTAATTGATGGCTTAGTGCTGGAAACCTGAGTGGTCTCTAATAACAGGGTGGTGAGACTCAAAAGTGCAGCATCCTCGCCAAGAAATGGAGCCAGCAACATTAGTAGAAGCTTGGCATTTTAACAAGCAATTTGCTGGGGATCTCTGTCTGGGACCAGAGAGAGGAAAGCTTATTGAATTGTGTTGAGGGCTAAGTAGAAGACTGGACTGCACTGCTTGCTTGTTTAAGAGCAATGTGTTTCTTTGTATTTTGTAATGTTAATTTGAAACTATTTCAAGACTGTGAAGCTTTGAAACTCATTTCTTGTGGTGGAAAGCAGATCAGGGATTCTACTTGCACCAACTCGAATAACATTATTCTTGACATCAAATAAAAAGTTTCTTTCTTCAGCTGTTATTTTGACTTCTTCTGAAATGGGGGTCCAATAGGGTTACCTCTGTGAGTGAGCCCACTTCTTCACAACTTATCTATTTCCTTCTTTCTCCTCTCACTGCTCTCTCCGTCAGTGAGAACTTCCTCAAATAGACCTGCATCTTGGGTCTGCTTTGTGCTGAGCTATTCCCTGAAACCTGTGAGACACTCAAACCCTGTTGAATATTTGGAACCAGGTGCATCATGTGTAGGAACATATGCTTTGAGGGTCACAAGCAAGATGTGACAGAGAAGCACATAATCATAACTGATGAAGGAGGAAGATTTCCAAATTTTGCTTTTCCAAATTTCCGGAGATTCACTTGTTTTTAAAACAAAATTGAATCTGAGCTTCTTTCTGCATGATACATTATCGTGAGCAACTAGAGTGAGGCAACACAGGCAACTACCATGAACAGAGGTGCAAATAATAAATGATACATTGACTTGGGTGGAGAGTGTTAGAAATTCAGCTCCACCGAGCTGATACGGCTCATCTTGGCTTGAGCCCAGCAGAGTATAACTCCAACGTCCGCAACAAAAGGATGAGGCAGGTATGGCTACATCGCGAAAAGCTTTATTCCTAGGCTATGCAGAGAGCATACAAATATACATCTTGTCTCTGTGAGAAGCAGAGAGCAACTCAAACAAAGAACGACAGAACAAAGGAAACAGGAAACCAGTGAACGTCACATCCTATCTCCCTTTCCCGTGGGAACCCAACAGTAACTGAACTGTGGAATGAAAACATAGTCTTGTGACTACCAGCAGCTGCTCAGTGAGGGAAACAGAAACCAACAGAGAGGACTGAAAATTATGTTGTTTTCTTTGCAATAGAGTAATTAAGCATACTTCCAAGATAGTATCTGAAAATCAAATACCATTTTATTCAGTGGTTTTGAAAAGCAAAATGGAATCATTTCAGCTTCTACTTGACCCCATACTCACAACATACTTCAGTGAAAGCATTCAACCGCTTCAAATAACGTTCAACCTCTCATGGCACTTATGAGGGAAGAGAATGTTGAAGAAATGGGACATTGGAGAATAGCAATCATCATGTTTTCTGCATGACGGATCTTGCATGCACAGGAACAGTCTACCTGTGGTTTTTTTTCCCAGCAATGCCATTAGAAGTCCACCACCATTCTTAATTTGCTCTAGTGCTGTTTCCTAATAAGTTGGCTAGAGAATTGAATTTCAAAATGATGACATAATTACAAAATGACTAATTTTACAGTGTTGCTGTTGAGAAAATTCATATCGGAATGGTGTATGTTTAATTCTCCAAATAACTGAATATATTATTACATTTTTGATCAGATATGAGACTGATTGATGGTATGCAATGCATGCACACAATGCAAACATTTCTCATATATTTTATGTGATTTTTAAACCCTTGGGGAGATTTTGTCCTTTTGTTTTCTTTGTGCTTCCCATCTCCTGGGCAGTGCGAGAAGGATTTAGATATTAGCATGTGAAACCCATCCATCAACCATCTCAAACAATGCAATGGCACAGATAAATGTTTCCCTGTGTTCACCATCCATGGGGAAATGAAGTCTCTATTAAGTGACTCAGTCTCTGGGATGCCTGGTGTTCCCTGACAAGACTGTGATACAGGTCAGATTCACTGCATTCATCACTCAGTGTAAATCCATTTAATTCACTAGCCATACTTCAGGGATTTTTTTTGCACTCCTGGTGTGAGCCTAAAACAACACCCTTCCTGTCTTGTATAATAAAACTAAACTATATTTGGGTTTCAGCTGTCCTTTTTAAAAAAGGGGGGGGGGGAACCTCACACGTTTCTGAACATGACATTGGTTTATGATAGGACAGAAGGAGAGTGTCCTTAATTCACCTTTGATAATGTCTATATGAAACACTGGATTCTCTTTGGTGGTACAGTATACTTCTATTGAGCTATTCACCCGGCCAACATTTTTTTAAAGATCCAGATCTATAAGGTGGATTTGGGTGGTGTGGGCAGGGAAAAGTAAAAACCAGCAGAATTAAATGCATATCATTTTTTTTCCTCTCAGAGAAATGCACATTAATTTCCCAGGGCAAGATTCCCCCCCCCCCCATTAAGAGTTGGCGACAGAAATCTCTTCAAGATGGCAAGCTTTCATAATTGATTAAGAAAGACATTTGACCATTTGCCAAAGTCCAATTTAATGATATTCCAAATCATTAGTGACCTGCTAAAAATAATGCATGCTTTATAAGTAAATGATGATGATGATTTTGATAATTATTATTAATGTTGTTGTTATTGTTGTTGTTGTTATTTACCGTATTTTTCGCCCTATAGGACACACTTTTCCCCCTCCAAAAATGAAGGGGAAATGTGTATGCGTCCTATGGGGCGAATGCAGGCTTCAGGAAGCTTTCCGCAAGCCGTGGGAGAGCTGTGCGACTTCGTGCAGCTCTCCCACGGCTTGCGGAGAGCTTGCCTGCACCCAGAGGCTTGGGGCGCGCTGAGCTCAGCACGCCCCAGGCTTCGGGCTTCGCACAGCTCTCCCACGGCTTGCAGATAGCAGCTTGTTTCTTTATTTCTCCCCCAAAAAACTAGGTGCGCCCTATGGGCTGGTGCGCCCTATGGGGCGAAAAATATGGTATATGCCGTTCATCTGACTGGGTAGCCCCACCCACTCTGGTCAGCTTCCAGCAAATTAAAACATCATATTCTTTTTTGGACTGCATGTCAGTGAAGCCATTTGCTTTTCCAAAGCCCTTTCCAGTTGCATTTCTACCAACAAGTTTGCCTTCAACAACGAGAAGGGAGCGCAGTCTCCTTACCTGTTTGCCCCACTTCCCCATCAGGGAGCGTGAAGTGGTGAAGAGCAGCAAATAATAATGATAATTCATATTAATTTTACTATTTGTACCCCACCTATCTGATTGGGTTGGCCCAGCCACTCTGGCTAGCTTCCAGCATATACAAAAACATAATAAAACATTAAACATTAGAAACTTCCCTATACAGGGCTGCCTTCAGGTAGTTGTTTATTTCCTTGACATGTGGCAGGAGGGCATTCCACAGGGTGGGTGCCACTACCGAGAAGGCCCTCTGCCTGGTTACCTGTAACCTCACTTCTCACAATGAGGGAACCCCCAGAAGGCCCTCGGAGTTGGACCTCAGTGTCCGGGCTGATCAAAGGGGGTGGAGATGCCTCTTCATGTATACAAGGCTGAATTATTGTTATCAGGTAAACAGGCCTAAATTATTACATCTAATAATTTAGATATATAACAATTGATGGAATGAAATAGGCTGAAGAATTGACTCATGTAGCTTTCACCCCACCCCACCCCCCAAAATCCCAATTTTTACAAAAATTGAGTCTTACACCATCTTAAATGTGTGGCTGTCACTGGAAAGGTCAGTTTTCTTGAATTATATGCAGCAGCAATGTATGCTGAGGAGAATGGCGAGAATGCACCATGCTATTGGGAGGGAGAGAGAGAGAGAGAGTTGCAGCCAGTGCTGTGCATGCAGACTGTGCTCATGCAAAAAGACTTGAACTTCCTCTCCTCAAACCCTCTGGAGAAGATTTTGAGGGTGTGTGGAGGGCTGCCAGGGAGAGGAGGGGGAAGTTCCATTGCACAAGAGGTATCTGCACTTCCTAAATCTTGTCTGAAAGGAAAAAGGGAAACCTTTGCTGTCTTCCCGTTCTTCACTGTGTGCATAACCTGGTTTATGCATGACCCCATATCATAGCAGAGAACTGGGCATGCAATGGCTAGAACACTTTATTCGAGGTCCACAAAGTAGGTTGGCACTATTATCCATTCATCTGCCACACACAGTAAGTAGGTTGGCACTATTATCCATTCATCTGCCCACAAACAGTAGGATGCAGGTTACAACCATGATGCCACTATCCACTCTATGTGCATATGACCATGGGGACATTTCTGGTGGATCGGATCCAAGATCCAGTTACTCATAGCATCCTGGATCTCACAGTGGCCACCCAGCTTCCTCTAAGAAGCTGGTGAGAAGGGTGTTTTAGCAATAGCCATCCTCAGGGCTCCTTTTCAGCCAAAACTCCTGGAACTCAGTTCCAGCACCTCTCAGGTGGGTGCCACTGCCATTATAAGAGAACAAGGGAGGCATTCATTGTAAGTTCTGGCACCTCTTTTTCTAGAAAAAAATAGCACTGGCTATCCTGCATTGTGTCCAGAACAAGTGGTTATAGTAGTCTCTGACCACTGACCACTGGATTTCTATTTAGCCCTAAGGGAATGATGAATCCAGAACTTTGTGTTGTTCCATTACAATGTCCTTGAAGCTTTTCCCATGACTATTGGGCAATCTGGTCCCCATTCACCTGCCATGGATTTAATAGATTCTAACGAAAGTCGGGAAAAGAGTTCTGGTGAGACTGAGAAAATATTCTGAGTGTTGTGTATGGCAATTTGTGTCTCCTGAAACTTAATTGATTGGCCAAAGTTTGCAAACCACCAAGTGCACCTCTGGAACAACTCTTCATTTAGGTTTGCAAGAGATACAGCCTTAGTAGCTGAGAGCCAGTTAACATTTTGCATAATTTTGAGGAAAAGGAAAAGTCAGCATGAATAGAACTGATAGAAACATTTTCACTTAGTTTGCATGACTTCTCAAGCTTAAATAATAGAAGAGGCCTTATTTATCCGAAGTGGTGATTTTTCTCAAATACATTAGCTGCCGCGCGGTCACGCCTTCAAGGTTCATTAAGCACTATTCATCAAACATTTAAAACCAGGACTCTCCAATAAAGCTGAAATAAGAGAATGTGACAATCAGTAATTAAAAAGAAAATGGAAAGAAGTGGATTTCCAAAAGCCTGAGTAGCTATCTGATGACACAAGCTAGTCAAAATAGATGATCTGGTCTTTGTAATGCAGGCTTGATATGATGATGGTGGATGCATGTTTCTCTTTCGTGCTTCCACTTTATAAAGCTTGGGGCTTGGATCTAATTTAATAAGAAAATCCCTCTCTCTTGTTATATACACTCCCCTACACTTGTTGGTTTCAACCACTTTTCTTCCTTTTTTTTTTGAAATCGTTTTTATTTGGTTTTACAAATACAAAATTATAAACAACGAATCGGGGGGGGGGGGAATATCCATATAGAGAAATTCCTTTGCATCTCTGGACTTCCCCCCACCCCCTCCATGGGGTTCCAATTTAAACATTTATTACTACATCTTCTTCCATACTGCAGTTTTTATATCAAACCATATTATCCATGGTAATTGTCACACTACAAGTGAAAGAAAAATCCTGCTAATGTTTCCATCTGCTTACAGTGGTCTCCTAAATAAATTATAATTTTTCCCATTCTTTTATTAAAAAAATTATCCTCTTGGTTTCTGAGTTTTCCAGTCAGTTTTGCCACCTTGCATAGTCTATCAGCTTGGTTTGCCACTCCTCTCTGGTAGGGACTGTTAGGATTCTTGCTCTGTGTTTGCAGTCATGGGATTGTTGTCTATCACATGACGATGTATGTTTTCATTCCACGGAAGTGACTGAGACAGGATGTTTGTGTTACTGTGTTCCGTGAAGTGGGACTATTGTCCTTTGTTCTTTCTCTCTTTGCTGTCTGATGAGTAAGAGGAAGGAGCTAAGTCAGAGAGCTCTGAGTGTATTATATGTAAATAAACGTAGATTAGCCAAAATGCTGAGCTATTGAGTCTGTTACGCGAACTGCCAATACTCTGCAGGATCGTAAGTGTGCTGATGCCTCTTGGTATCAGTCGCTGTGATATTTGGGCTGAAGAAAGCTTTTGAAGCTCCCGAATGACCGACCAGAAGGGAGAGAACATTCCAGTCGGTCATGTGTCTCTACCAGGGCCCTACACGAGAGTAGGACGATCCTAAAAGGGACTTTGTCTTCTTTCCATCTCTGGGCTAGTAGCATCCAGGCAACTGTTGTTCCATACATAAAAAGTCTTTTTGTTCTTTTGGGATTTCAGTACCTGTAATTCCTACTAGGAAAAGCTTCTGGTTTCTTAACAATGGTTATTTTGAGCACTATTTTTCCATTTCATTATATATCATCTCCCAGAAAGTTTTTATTAGCTTACAAGTCCAGCACATATGATAAAAGACATCTTCTTTTTCTTCCAAACACTTTTCTCCATTTCTTCTGGTTACTCTAAGGCAGGAGTGAAGAGCCTAGAGAGGGTGGGGGTGAGGGTGGGGGAGTCACATATGACCCTTCATAGAGGAGGTGGTGGGAGCCCAGAGGAAGAGCAAAGAAAACAGAGGAGGCAAAGGTGGAAAGTTGACATAGAATAAATGGTGGGATGGGGAGGAATCCTCTGCAAGCAAGTGGTTCAGACATCTGGCAAGATCTTCTCCATCCCAGCAGCCCATTGAAGTGGAGGGAGACAACAAAAGAGAAGGAGTGTGTGTGAAAGAGCGTACAAGGAGAAAACTGAATTATTGACATACTGTGGTGGGGTCTGGGTATCAAGAGATTTGTCACCTATCATTCTACATGCTGGCAATGTACAAAACTCTGCTGAGGAGTATGATTAGTTTCACCAAATGCTCTTGAAACTCCCATATATATTTTGCCTTCTCGTTTATACTACAAGGAAAGGGAATCGAATATAATTCATGGCATTCATGGCCATGGCTCAGAGGCAGAGCTTGCCAAGGGTAATTGGCAGTTAAAAGGATGAGGTATCAAGTGATGGGAAGCTCCTAGCCTTGAGACCTTGAGGAGCTGCTGGCATATTACACTGGATGACCTACAAACCATGGCCCTCCAGATGTTGTTGGACTCCAATTCCCATCAGCCTCAGCAAGCAGCGGCCAGTAGTTAGGAATTATGGAAGCTGGGCTCCAGCAACATCCAGAAAACTTCAGGTTCCTCCTCCCCATTATAAACACCTGCTTGAGGTAAGTCATGTTCCTACACAAAGAAACAAATAGCAGCTTTACATTGAATAGACTGATTGTCTTGGAAAGTTCACTGTTCTGAATTCATTTTTATACAGGAATGGCTGCTGAATGATCCAGATTTTTCTGGATCCACTCATTGAAAGATATTCTTTGGTGACTTGAATAGCATTCTGAAAATAAAAACCATGGGCTGAGTTATTTGAATGTGAGGGAATCTACATTTATGATTCCTTAAGATGTTGGTAGTGGTGAAATTCCTGCTCTGCAGTGCCTGACAGATTTATGTGTATCTCAGAAATTCATTCTATCCAGTAAAAAATATCTCCTTTTGTTCTTTGTGGATACTGGCTATCAGTCTGAAAGGTCGAAGGTTGGCAGTGTTACCACATAAGCGCAGCAAATTGTAGATAGAATGCTGCACCCGTTGCAAAGTATAGAGCTGTCTTCTCTGCAAAATGGAACATGGAATATTGATATGGCCCCAAATGGCCTCACTTCAGTGAAGAATAAACTAAGAAACCTGAAACTGAGAGCCAAGCTATTATAACTGCTGAAGAGTCAAATTCGCATGGAAATAGTCTGGGCAATACAATTGTATGTACTCTCACATGGAACATAGGGAAAAATGCTTGTGTATAAGTATGGTTTTATTTATTCATGCTATTTCCAAGTTGCTCTTCTTCACAGATTATCCCACTTTTGACTGGGCCACAAGCCATTATGTCAGCTATGAATGGCAGAATACATTTTCATTTTATTGTCTGGAAAATTGCTGAAGAGGCTGTGTGTACATGACATTTTATTCTAGAATATTTTATTCTACTTGCTTTTTCTATGTGGTTCATACACCATCTCGATCAATTGCATATTTTTTGCCCCTGAAGCAGGTTTCATTCGAAAAATAAAAGCTCATTTCAGATTGATTCTCCAAAACAGATTCTTGAAAACAGATGAAAGCCAGGAGGGATGTAGAAACACCTTTCCAAGTGACATTGTGAGTAGGCTTATTGCAAGACTGCAATCCAAACTTCCTTCTTCATTCACCTTGAGCATGTGCAGGAAGGAAAAAGTGTGGAAAACTTAATTAGGGGAAGGGGTTTCAAAGATAAACCAAGTAACCCCATCCAGTTAAGTAAAATTGATTTAATTGACATGCATACTAATCAGTGCTGGATTTACATATAAGCTAAACAAGCTATAGCTTAGGGCCCCAATCACTTGGCTCCCCCCAAAAAATTATGAGTCTTTGTAAATTGTGTTTCTAAAGGAACTTTTGTTATTGCCAAATGCCAATGTGTTTGCATTATTAAGTTTGTTATGAATAAAAAATCATTTTAAGTTAGAGCTTAATAATTATTTCACTATTAATATATTTCTTCTTAATTGTATTTCACTATTAATAACGTGGGTGGCGCTGTGGGTAAAATCTCAGCGCCTAGGACTTGCCGATCGCATGGTCGGCGGTTCGAATCCCCGCGGCGGGGTGCGCTCCCGTCGTTCGGTCCCAGCGCCTGCCAACCTAGCAGTTCGAAAGCACCCCCAGGTGCAAGTAGATAAATAGGGACCGCTTACCAGTGGGAAGGTAAATGGCATTCCGTGTGCTGCGCTGGCTCTCCAGATGCAGCTTGTCACACTGGCCACGTGACCCGGAAGTGTCTGCGAACAGCGCTGGCTCCCGGCCTATAGAGTGAGATGAGCGCACAACCCTAGAGTCTGGCAAGACTGGCCCGTATGGGCAGGGGTACCTTTACCTTAACCTTTTATTAATATATTTCTTCTTAATTGTATTTCAGTTCAACAATTATTTTGATAAAATACATACTGTGGTACCTCAGGTTAAAGACGCTTCAGGTTACAGACTCCGCTAACCCAGAAATAGTACCTCGGGTTAAGAACTTTGCTTCAGGATGAGAACAGAAATCGCGCAGCAGCGGTGTGGCGGCAGTGGGAGGCCTCATTAGGTAAAGTGGTACCTCAGGTTAAGAACAGTTTCAGGTTAAGAACAGACCTCCAGAAAGAATTAAGTTCTTAACCCGAGGTACCACTGTATTTTGTTATGTGCAAATGGCTTTAGATACCTATTAGGTTCATAAATTACCTTAAGCATATAGTCCAACACACAAAACAGTGACTATTTGTTGTCAACAAAGGACAGCTGGAGATATAAAGTGCCCATTACCTTCAGTAGCTTAGGGCCTCATCAAACCTAAATCCAGCCCTGGTACTAATGAAGGTTTAAAATGGAAAAATGGCTAAATGTGGATCGCTAACACTGGGGGTTTTTCACTGTGTTCTCACAGACTCTGAGCTCTTGCTGAGTTGACTAGGAGAGTGGTGTGTGGGGGGGTGAACACATCAATGTTTTTCAATGGATTCATCTGAAAAAATGCACATTTTCAAATGTAAAATACAAATTTTTGTTTGTACTTGATATCCAAAAAAACTGCATTGCAAAAACTGGGGAAGTGTGTGATCTGACTTGGGATTGCATTTGCATCCAAAAAAGCACATGTTGCAGCATCACATTTGCTTGGTTCATGGTAAACAGTGGACCAAACTCATTTCCCACTCATGCCTGTACTTCTCCTGTGTCCTTTTTACAGCATCCATTTGTTGTAGAAATTATACAAGTGATAAATTTAAAAGTTGAAATTTGTGTAAGTGAAAGATAGCATGTGAAGTTTGTGTTTTCAAGAGAACCACAAGAGAATGCAGGAGCTATTGTGTGGCAAGGTCCCGAGATTTTAAGGAATAAAGACACATGAGACCAGTATTTTAGGTTAATGGGCTGAAAAGGCCACAACTTTATTGGTTACAGAATGTGAGTGGTATTGGCTTAGGCACTGGAAACTAACTGACTATATCTGACTCCTTCCCATCTGTAGGAAGTCTCGTAAGGGTTAACCAGCAGTAGGGGGAGTCCTGCTGATGCACATCAACTAGGAACTCCCCTAGGGTCACTGCAAGGGGTTGTGCCATGGCCCTAGCCCCCTGTCTGGGGCTTCAGACAGAGACCACGCCCCTTGGATTCCTTTAACGCAATGGTTCTCAACCTGTGAGTCCCCAGAAGTTGTTGGACTACAGCTCCCATCATCCCTAGCTAGCAAGGCCAGAGCTCAGGGATGATGGGAGTTGTACTCCAACAACATCTGGGGACCCACAGGTTGAGAACCACTGCTTTAATGGAAGACCATTGAATTAGGAGGGGTAGGTGATGGGCACTTCATCTCCTCACCTTCAACCTAATACTCCAATGCCTAACCGCTAAACCTTACAAAGCTGTGACAATTTGTTACGAGGTAAGCGAAAAACCAAATGGCTGGTGCCAATTTGCCAAGTGGAAAAAAATCCTACCAGGCCCCTTCGACAGGTGAGCAACCAAGGTCCATAGCAAGGTCAAGAGATAAAGAGCCTAAACTTAGGGAGGGAGGGAAGGAGGGAGAACTGCGCAAGCAGGAAGCAAAAGGAGGCGAGTCCTCAACAGCGGGCGATTTAAATAGCCCTAGCCATGCCCCCAGACCAACCGCATTGGTCAGTCCAAGGGATGATGCGGCCGAGGACTCCAATGGCGCCGGGGCTATCCCACCCCATGCGTGTGGGTTGGGCTTGTGCCCAGCCACAACCTCCCCGGGAACGAGAAATGGCTTTGGTTTAACAGCTAAGGACATAGGAAGGGAGGGAAGCTAAGAAAGTTACTATGCCTGAATCATGGATCAATAATGATCCATAATGAATTGGGGGGGGGGTGTTTAAATGTACTTTCCCCCCAAAAACCCAGAGTCCTTTCTGTTGGGGATAATTCAGACTGAAATTCCCAGGTGTCAAAAAAGGCTATTTATGTATGCTACTACTGCGGCCCTTGTTTTGTTAGCCCTAAAATGGAAAACCAAAGAAGAATGGCAACTTAAGTTGACAGAATATGCACAACTTGCAGACTTAACATATAGAATATGAGAGCAAGAACATGTGTTTAAAGAAGATTGGAAAACGTTTATTGAATATATGGGAAATAATTGTGTACAGCTGAAAATGCTGGCAGCAGTAAGATAAATTCAACAGTGTAAATAAGTTTTGATGGATGCAATAATGGAATACAGAACGGTATAGTTTTTGTAAAATATGCAGGGATTTCTGTCATGTAAAATGAACTATGGAAAGAAAAGAAGGGAAGATATTGGTATAAGGATGTAAAATGTGTATAATAATTACACACACACACACACACACACACACACACACACACTATGCCTTGTGATTTATCTAGCTTCTTGCTTATAAATGTATAAATGTTTGTGTGTTTGTTTGTTTTTTTCATATTTGGGGTGCCATCATGCAGCTACTCGCTCTGAGGTTGTATTGCACTGCCCTTGCAACGCTTAAATAAATGTCCTGCTGGACTGACTATTGGAGTCTGGATCTTACTGGCTGTCCAGGTTGAACCCAAAGGGTATTGAACCACAATATTTCCCCAACACTGTGTTGTGCACATATAGTGGATAACCCATGCACAAAAATCTGTTTCAACACATAGATCACCCCATTTCTGTACACAGTCATCCTGACTTGAATTGAGATTTGGTGTGCTTAATTATAATAATCATTTAGGTTGGACATTCATATTGTGTGTTCCGTTTTTATTTTTCATGTTGTTGTTGCTGAGCACCAACAGCACAATCAGCATCATGTCAGCCTCACACTATTTGATTTCAGGGTCCTCTTAATTTTCTTATTTCTTTTTTTTTTTTTTTAAAAAAAAGCATTTTAGCCATAGTTCACACTGCTGAATGATAATTTGAATTTCCTTTACTCCATGAAGGGCAAAACAGCTATCGCAATAGGAAACATAATAACACATTCTTGCTTGTAGTGATAATAACAGCAAATCCGCTTATATTCGTGGGGTGGAAATGATATGTATCTGTAGTTTGAAAAATAAGTTAATTTTCTGCAAACTTTCCCCTTCCTTTTTTTTGTAATTACAAACCTGATATGTCTTTTCCCTTCATTTAATTTATGGAAATCTATTTGCTTAAAAACATGTTATGTACAGCTTTTCATAGAATCTGTGCTGTAGACATTTAAGAACACACCCAGGTGTCTCCAAGGATTCACAGATTGCAAATAGGATTGTTCTCCTCTTTATCCTTTCTGTTTGAATTTGCATTTCAATTCTCAGCGGTTAGAGAGATCTAGCCTTCTCAGAGACATATGACTGAATGAATGTAGGTTGTCTGAAACTAAGTTAAAACAGTATACATTTGAGTTTTTTATATTTAGGGAGTGTACTTCAGAACAGAACAGACTAGGCACAGCAAATGGATAATAATGCAACATTCTGATGGGAAATCATGATGGGAATAAGGGGGAGGATATTTTCATCTAAGTCACAAAAAATGAACTTCATTTTTATAAATGTTAGCTACACAGTTGCAATAAATTATTTCTTTGTGAGCTAGAACAGTAGTGTTAGCAAACGGACCTTTCACATGAAAAAATTATTGAAGCCCCAATCCAGGTAATTGTTTGTAGTTAAGGCTGCAATTCTATATGAATTTGCCTGGGTGTAAATCCCACTGAAGTCAATGGAATTTACTTCTGGCTAGACATATATAGGATTCCACTGTAAGTCCCTTTGATGAGAGAATTTATCATTCACCAATCTCATGGATTCCATTGAGACAAAAACTTAATTATGCTACAATGAAGCTCTGGATTAGCAACATACCAACTTTGTAGCCAGCAAACCATAAATGAATAAAACAGCAATCGGAACATTGAATAACGCGTTGGTGCCAAAATCATTAATTTATTTTTATTACTTTTCCATTCCATAGATGTGTGCTCAGAAATCATTTTAAACTTAGTTTTATGTGGCTGACATCAAATCAAGTCATACAAAGAGATGAACCATTGAAATCAATGTATTTAAGTTTGTCTGTGGGTCTACTCTATGAGGTAACAATGAATGTCACTCTCTGTATTCAGAAATTTAGCTCCAGAAGAACTCTGGTTTTAACCATGATGAGTTCTGCTATGGTAAACAGTTCTAGTGATATGGAAACCCCAAATCTGGAGGATAAATTTGGCAGAAGATGTTTTATAATCAACTGTAATCCAAATATAGGTGAGTACCTCAAGATTGCTGCTGGGGATTTTTTTATCAATGTGCCTCTGCAGATGAAAAGTGTCATGAGGAAGGAAGACCAATGAACCAAAACTGAAAGCTATGAGGAACTGCATGTATTGTTTTGCATATAGGTTATTAAGGCATCCCCTGCACTTTGAGGGACAAAAACACACATCAGATAAACTAGAAATCCAAAATGCAGGAAGAAAGCTCATGTCTTGTTGTGTCATCCAAACATTATAGCTTAGCCTGTCATAAGGTGAGGTGTCCAGCAACCCTTGTCCTAGGTTCACTATAGCACCCTCTCTGCCATAGGAACCTTTGAGAACCAGGTAGTATTCAGGGGGAGGGGGTATTTGTACTTTTATATGAAGACCATTCGTACACCAACCACAAAGTAATAAAAATAATAAATAATAATTTTATTATTTATAATAATAATTTTATTATTTATACCCTGCCCATCTGGCTGGGGTTCCCCAGCCACTCTGGGCGGCTTACAAAACATTAAAAAATGGTAAAACATCAGGCATTAAAAGTTTCCCGATACAGGGTTGTCTTCAGATGTCTTCTAAAAGTCAGATGTTTATTTCCTTGACATCTGACATCCACAAGGCAGGCATCACTACCAAGAACGCCCTTCTCTGCCTGGTTCCTTATAACCTCAACAGCAAATATCAACCAGCAAATCTTGGGAAGTCCATGCTTTTGCTCTATTCAGCGGTCTTCCTTAAATATTTTTAAAAATAGTACTATAAGCCTGTACCTAGAAATTCCTGAATAATAAGAAATATGGAGAGAAGCATTGGCCTATTGTACTGGGGAATTAATCAATAAGCAATGTTTTCTCCAGAGACACAGGCCAAAGTGATGTTGGGAAGCCATGCACATGAGGTCATTCCTTAATCCTGACAACCTGAAATGATTTCCAGGTTTTGGATGCTAATGAGTATTGCTGTTTTATTAAGTGCCTATTGGCAGGGACCTGTTGGCTTCCTTTCCTCTGGAGCATTGAGAAAGGCTCATTAGAACAGGAGTGTTTGGCCATGAAAACAGTATCTACGCTTTATAGATTAACTTACTTCAGCTAAATTCAAAGCAGAAGGAATATTCAAAGGACAAATCATATCATAGAATAATGGAAAGCACCATGAGTGCAACTTTTAACTGGACTGGAAGTTGGTTTTGAAACTGAAGATGAGAAGAAAGTCTCCGTGAATTTGTCTAAGCCCATCCTAAGTGATCATCAGTATCTTTTCTGGCAGGCAGTTCCACAACTGAATTATGCACCATGTGAAGATGCAAACAGCCACCAATATGGAGGATTATCATTCCTCTAATTCTGGAGCAGGATGAACACATGATTCACACCTCTAGATATAGTGGTTTTGAAGCACTAAAATCACACGCCTACTGGTCCACCTTGGGAGCAGGATATTCAGTCTGGTGAAGCATTGGAACAGGGATTTCGTTATTCATAGTCTGGGATATATCACATTAAGTTTTAGTTTCTGCTTTTTACATGAAAGTGCCTATTAAAGAGAAATTACTCTTCTTGCCTTATCCCCCAGTACATATTAGTCATGAGTAATTTAAAGCACATTTCATTATCCATTCCCTGTGTGAGTATTGCTGCTCTGGAGGCCATGGGGGAGGAAGAATGAAGGTACATCTCTCTGCAGAGGATAACCTCTCATAACAAAAATCCCACTTAATGATTAACGTTCTCCTTCCTATATGTATATTTTTCCTCTCGGCAATAAATGAGTAATAAATAATATGCACAATCTCAGATTAAATTGCATATCACTGACTAGTTTCTTGTAGTGCTGCAGGGGGTTGTCTCGAATAGATTTTTATTTTTATTTTAGGTGTGCCCATGGAGTTCATAAATCCTTTTCAATCAGAAGCTGGCATGCCAACAATATAAAACAGTGATGCTGAATGTGGAAATATAGCTATGTAATCCATGTAGCAGCTAAAGGTACAAAAAACTGATAGTGTCATACTTTGATCTAGAAGCAGGGACAGCTGATTATTTTAATTTTAGGTCCGTGACCTTTTTCCATGTATGTATGCATAATTCAGTTCTGTTCCTGCAGATTTATCTGCAAATCTGCAGATTTGAAGTAAAAATAAAATAAAAATCAGTATATCAGTTATTAAATGTGTATTTTTGATCAAAATCGATATTTAAACAAGTACTGTATTTTGATACATCTGAACAGCTGAGAGTCATTTCATAACAATCAAAAAAGTGTAAAGATTAAATTCCTCAAAAATCCTAACTAAAGGGAATTAAGGTACAAATTCCAAATTCTCACTCATCCCAATAATTACTTATTATCTCTCAGTTTGACAGTATACCAACCCGGTGAGACTATAATGAGATAATCCTGAATGGACTCAATGGAGGACATATGGGGGAATTGTCATTAAAAATAATAAAGACAGGATAATGTCAATGACTGTGCTGCCTTCATGGGCCAAGGGGCCTAGGCGAGAGTTTCCATGTCTGAAACTCTTAAGTGCAGCTGCAATATTGTATGGGCAATCTATCCAGAAAATAAGTTGTATTTCAAGAAGTTAGTGATATGAGATGGTTATCCTTCCTGCCTCTATTCCTTAAATCATTTGATGGCATGAAGAACAGCATTTAATGCCCTAATTAGTTGGAAGGAAGTGATAGTGCTGAGTACCTTCTTTGAGGTTGTTTTGAGAAAGTGAGGCATTGGGAGGGGGTAGCTAATGAATAATCTGCATGTAACCAGACATGGGTGGCACTGTGGTCTAAACTACAGAGCCTAGGGCTTGCTGATCAGAAGGTCGGCGGTTCAAATCCCTGCGACGGGGTGAGCTCCTGTTGCTCGGTCCCTGCTCCTGCCAACCTAGCAGTTCAAAAGTACGTCAAAGTGCAAGTAGATAAATAGGTACCACTTCGGCGGGAAGGTAAACGGCGTTTCTGTGCGCTGCTCTGTTTCGCCAGAAGCAGCTTAGTCATGCTGGCCACATGACCTGGAAGCTGTATGCCGGCTGCCTCGGCCAATAAAGTGAGATGAGTGCCACAACCCCAGAGTCGTTCATGACTGGACCTAATAGTAAGGGGTCCCTTTAACTTTACCTAACCAGTAATGAATGATCTGTACGTAACCAGTCGGGCAAGCCACACAGGCTAGCTAGCTATAAATCAGATGGTTTGGGTGGGGCAGAGTTTTTGAGAAGCTCATGCACAGACTGATCAGCTGCAGGGCCATGCAAGCTGAAACTACCTGGGGGAGTCACTTTGCCGCTTCTTGAGGGTTTCCAAGTAGCAGATTGGTGTGCTTGCTTGGTATGCATATATTGCTTTATGTTTACAATAAAATCTTTAATCTTCTCAGTCACTTACAGTTTGTACTACTTCTGAATCTCATTTTTAAAGAACCACCTTGCATTAGGCAGGACAAATATTCTTGTAGGTGACACCTCCACATCCTCTGCGGTTGATCTGCGTTTAATTAGATCCATGATCTACTGTATCCGGGATCTACTGTAATGAGAGAGAAAGAAAACGTTAACCATATTGGCCTGAGATTTTGGATCACAGTATGTGTAACGCCACACATTTTCCAATTTATAGAAATCTTTTTTATATATAAAAAAAATCACACAAGGGTGATTACAATAAAAATAATACGCAGCATACAGCACAAACAGGACCAGCCAAAGCCATTTTGCTACCTCAGCTGAAGCAGCAAATGATGCCCCTTCTTCCATCCCATTGGTCAAGTTATTTTGGCATCTGAGGCGGAAAAGCCCAGAAGCAGTACAAAATATAATAATGCTAAGTAATAAAGGATTTTCTGCTTTGTTATGACACTCCAAAGCATCAGCCTGGTGTGGCTGCCTCACTTTATCAAACGATAGGACCAGCCCAATTCTAATTGCTTTCAAATTAGCTCTAGTTATTTACATTTGCTGTTGTTTTAAGCTGTCACAAATACTGAGAATGTGCTTTGTGCTTCTAAACTGAGACTTAAATCTTGCTCAAAGGTAATTTATTGTTTCGTTGTGGAACATTTTATCCACTGTGCATTCATATTTCCTCCCATCCCCCCCCCCGCCACTCACTGACATGGAATCTCCATTCCCTGTATTGACTGTACTATAAATCCTCCTGTCATCTTAATCACTGCCATTAAGCAATTGAATTAACTTTAATTTGTCATTGGTGATAAAACTGTTATCAGTGATTTCATTTCATAATCATGAACAGTGAGAGACTGATCAAGGGTGGGGGGCAGAAGCTTTATGGTGTTTCTAAATCACATTTGAAAGTAGTTTATCCCCCCCCCCCCATACAATTACAAATATAGGGTAATGGAATATTAAGCCGTTTATTTCAAGGTGGTCCTTAAATGCCACTGGAATCTCTGTCAAAAATGATGCATAATTGCCACTAGGAAACCACTGACATTTAATGGATGTCTTGTGACCCACTAGCACTTAGCTGGCAACCCCTTAATAAGCTTCCAAATGACATTTCTCATTATTTATATGAGTGCATATTATCGTCAACTGGAACTTTGTATGGCTATTTGCTGCAGGTAGCAACCTCAGTGGAAAGTTGTTGAAGAATGTAAACAAACCAGCTTTGGAAGTGTTTCAAAGAATGGAGTAAAATCTAGGGTACTGGCTGGCAACTCATTTTAAGTGGAGTTGCTCGGTCCCAGTTCCTGCCAACCTAGCAGTTCGAAAGCACGTCAAAGTGCAAGTAGATATATAGGTGGGAAGGTAAACGGCGTTTCCGTGCGCTGCTCTGGTTCACCAGAAGCGGCTTAGTCATGCTGGCCACATGACCCGGAAGCTGTATGCCGGCTCCCTCGGCCAGTAAAGCGAGATGAGCGCCGCAACCCCAGAGTCGGCCACGAGTGGACCTAACGGTCAGGGGTCCCTTTACCTTTACTATATGCTGAAAGAAGTGCTAAGGATCAGCACATTGGTTTTGTTCATTGACTCACTTCTTCAGAAACCAAGATAACAGCAAAGGGTCTTTCCCCCATCTCTCCCTAATTTGGAGACATTTTCAGCACTCTCTTCCCCTTATGTTGAACTCACCAAAACAGATGATATATCATTCCTGCAACTGGACATTCTTCAGGCACTCTGGCAAGTGTAGGTTGGGAGGTTTAAATCTCTGTCCCCTGCTATGGTCTTGCTTGAATGGGCCTGTTAAGTGCGTTGGGGGCAAAAGCACCCATTTGCACAAATGGAAGCTTTTCCCCCATGAAAATAGCAGAGGCCCTATCCTGGATCAGGACCATAGTCAGGGATTATTTTTCAGCCGGAACTTGCTGGAACTCAGTTCTGGCCCCTCTCAGGTGGGTACCGTTCTAAGAGAACAAGGGAGGTGTTCATGGTGAGTTCCGGCACTTCTTTTTCTAGAAAAATAGCACTGACCATAGTGATAGGCAAAGAGTTAAATCTCCTACAGTCCACTTCATGGTCCTGATCCAGAATAGGAATCCTACACTCATTATTTATCTTTTCTGATTCCAGAACCTCCAACTGTCCCTATTTTCCAGGGATGTCCCTGATTTAGAGAAGCCATCCCAGTTTCTGATTTGATCCCAGAATGTCCCACTTTCCCTTAGGATGTCCCTATTTTCATTAGAGAAATCTTGGAGGGTATGGAGTTATCCAGCCCCCAAGCTGTCTGAATGCAATCCTCTATAGGGAAGGTTTTTTTTAATGATTAATGTTTTATTATGTTTTTATATATGTTGGAAGCTGCCCAGAGTGCTGGGGCAACCCAATAAGATATGTGGGATATAAATATGAAATTATCATTATAGAATGGGACGTCCCTATTTTCATTGGAGAAATGTTGTGAATCTGTGAATGGCCTCTTGGCCCTGAGAAACAGGCCAATGAAAGTGAACGGCTGAGGTTCAGAATGTTGTGGAAGAAGCTTTGTTGTTCTTGATACGGAAGGGGGGGGCATGTCTTCTTCACCTTCTTCTTCGCTACAATATATCAATTTATTTCCAATTATCAATGTCAAAAGGGACTAAAATCTATAAAATTCATAGAAAATCAACGTGCCAATTTGCTCAATTTCTCTAGGACTCCATCACACACACCCTGTCCTCCATAATCCCTCAAGCAAGGTGTCAAGACCCTAATCCTGTCAAATCACTCTGCCAAGCCTTTCCTCCGGGCAATGCCAGGTGACAGACTATACATATTTGGACCATTGTCTTCTCATCACCGCTACTCAGGAAGTGTTTATCTGCGCATATCTCCAACTCTGCATATTCCCCCTCCCTCCTCCATATGTTAATCCGTGTAACCCAACCTCTTCTTAATGTATTCATGATGTAATCTGTGTAACCCAACCTCTTCTTAATGTATTCATGATGTAACTGGGATGTATTTTGCACTGTATTCTGGGACATGGAGGGAAGTTTCAAAAGTTTATGTCACCCCTTTCTCACTGTTCAATCTCGCCTTGAACCTGTTGCGCAATAAACTTGGATCTTCTGCAGCTTGCTCCTGTCTCCGGCTGAGCTCATTTTCCTCCGCAGGGACCCGCGGACTTATAGTCCGACGAGCTGGGTGGCAGAGCAGCCTCGCACCCAGATTTTTACCATAACATTCTTCATACCAAGTTAGGAATAATGGATGGGAAAGAGCTTAGAGAAAAACGGATTGGAAATTCCATTCATAGTGAAAGAAGGAAGGAACAGTAGCTTTTTATATTGGGGAGAGTGGGAGATTGAGCCCTTTTTCTGTGGCTAAGATTGCAAAAGGAGACAGTGGCCGAGCCATGATGAGAGTAGGAAGAATCTTTATTGGAGCTGGTGATATGTGCAAGGCTGAATGATTTTCATCCCTGAATTTCTAGGTAGACACAGGGTCTAAATAATGGTGCAATTTGTTCTATGCTGCAAAGAGTTGACTTTGGGCTTCTCTTCTCAAACAGCAGAAATCCAACTATTTCAGAAACTCTTTCAGCTGCCAACAGAGGTCTGCTGTTGAAAGAAAAAAATGTTAACCCTCATCATGAATGTGTGGAAATACGTGAAGAGATCAGAAAGAAGAAGTAGCCCTTTAACTCATTCCCCATATTTTTAGTCTCCCTTGAGCCCCCAGGAAACAGGCTAGAAAAAAAGGCCGTAATCCCAAATCCACTTTCTCTTGAGTAAGCCCTATTGCACTTCCTTCTGAGCAGTCAAGGATACTGTTGTGCTCTGAATCTGTGCATTTGGCTTGGTTCCTTGAAGAGGAGATCAGGAAATCACATTCTCTCCCACAATGATCTTAAACATGAAAGGAACACTTGGTTTATGGTGATAAACTAGGCGACCCATCCCGTACATCACTCCTTGATAAATTTCGGATGGTGGTGTTTTGTTAGGTAGGTGATAGTTAAGAGAGACCCACTACAAATATAATGCTGTTATGTTTTTACAAAACTGCCAGTTAAACTTTTTTTTATGAGGCTGGTTTGCTCTTTATGACTCTAATAAAAGGAGACTACTATCAGCATACGTCTCTAATGGTGCTCAGTGAGGGAATTGCTGGATCGCTGCAAATGTAATGAGGTGTTTGGGAGTTCATGCAGCAGAGCCTACCAGCTATGCTCTCTCCAAATCACTCCTCGTTAATTGATCTCCTTATGAACTTTAAACAACCCCAGAACATTGTACAGGGTTAATATATGCAATTTTGTGCATGATCTGTTAATTAGCAAGGCGGCAGTAGGAACTTCCATATTACTTTTTTACCTAAAAATCATTGCCACTTCCACATGGCCTGAAACTATGTCTAATGAATGCATGGAGGATGGCAAACGGACTCACAGCTACTTCATCAAGTGTGCATGCGCAGAGCTTACATGGGTACAAGCTGTACATTTGATTCCAGACAGAATGCGAAGTGCTGGCGATTATCATTCAAAGACCTAAAGGGCTTGGTTCCGGAATACCTGAGCGATCACTTCCTCCCATATCGCCCAAGTTCGGAAGGATCTGTACTGCTAGTAAACCAGGTGTCCCCCATCCTATGATTGTGCATCTGGTTCTTCCTGCTTAAGTGCAGAACCTTTTATTTTTCCCCTATTGAAATTCCTTTGTTATCTTGCACCCAGTTCTCCAATCTGTTATGGTCATTTTGAACTTTGATTCTGTTTTCTGTGGCATTAGCTATCCCTCCCAGTAAGGTGTCATCTGCAAATTTGATGAGCATGCACCCAATTCCTTTATTCAGGTTGTTTGTAGAGGCGTTGAACAACAATGGGCTGAGGACAGAACCTCGGCCCTCCATATGTTAATGGACCCCAACTTGCATGACTAATGTTCAAGGATGATGTGAACGGTGATTCTTCACTATCTAGAGAGTCACAGGTTCATTGGCCTAGATAAATGATTTAACTCTCAAATCTAACTTTATGCTTCCAGTAGCAAGATGCCCAGGATTCACACACACACACCCTCTTGTTTTCTTTCAACACAATGGAGATAAAACAGTTTGTGGTCTAAAATAACCAATGTTTGCAGTGCTTCCCTGCCTGGACCCCTTATCACGGCATAGATGTCCTGATGAGATGAGTGACTATTACAAGATGAGGCAAGCATTCATGGGCATCCAAGCTAACCTGCAATTTATCTCCCCACCTTAAAGAAAAGGTTTGTTAGAAACAACCTGCTCATTTAGTAGCAGAAGAGACCTTTTCTAGGTCCAAAACTTCTGTTGAACAAAATCTCAAGTCACTGTATGACTATATAAATAGCACTTGGGGTTATCTAGCTGAGTGTTTGGCTGTCTTGTCTCCCAGGCTACACAGATAAATGACTTCTCAAGTAATTACAGCAACGTGTCTCTCACCCTGGCGTTGTTTCTCTCTACATCAGAGATATGCAAAATATGCATTTTAATTGCAAGAGGGACCCAGTGTTTCAGCTCACTTATTATTAAGTTCACATTCTCTTCTAAGTGCTTGTTAATAACATCCCTCAAATGAATTTCTTGTTACCCTACCTTAAGCAATTATGTGCTTTGACTTTGATCATGTGTGTACTTAATGTTCAGTGCCTAAAGCACCTCTCAGATACACAGCAGCCTAGCCTGGCTTTGGCCTTTTGGTTGTTATGAATATGCTGTGTGAGAGAAAGAGAGAAAGAGAAAGAGAGAGATCTGGTAATGAGAGTGAAATGAAGAGGGGAAAGAGGACAATGTCATGGAAAGGATCATTTACCTTTAAAAGTAAAGTATGTGAAGAAAAGGAATGGAAAAACGGGGGGAAATGCTAAAGCCATGCTCTCAAATAGCCTTACCTGAGAGAAAAGGGATGATCTGAACATAGGTGATTCTAAAGTAAACCAGACAAATTAAACAGGATCTAAAGCAGAGACAAACAAAGTAGATACAAAAGCAGATGTGCCCATACTTGCAATCATTTCTTTCAAATTTCCATTATGGTGTTTAAGCACTGTAATTTATGATGCTATTTGTATTTCATATGAGCTGCTTCAAGGGCGCAGAAAGTGGGCTGCAACTGTAATCAAACAAACAAGTAACATAACTATTCTAATAAATGAATGAATGAATGATTGAAATGCGGTAGTTTAGAAAGAAGCACCATTTGTGTAAAAGGCCACAAATTATTATAAAATGGGTGGAAAATGGGAAGACACAACATATTCTTCCACTCTCTTTAATTAAGACTAGAGCATTATTTGGTACTTTTTAATGGTAAGTAGTCCCTAAATGTACATTTGAAAGCTTTGCTTTAGGAACTCTATTTTTCAATTGATCTAAATACATAGGAAATGCTCTCTTGGAGAGAAAAGAGAAGCCATAGTCAAACAGTAACTAATTTAGCTCTATGGAATGAGGAAGTGGCAGTGGTGATGATTATTTGTTCCAGCAGCAGGTAAGATCATCTGCTGTTAAATTATAAATAATAATGAATATAAATAAATATTATAAATATTGCTATAAATTATAAATATTATTGCAATAAATATTATCAAAATTGTTGAATATATTAGGATGTAAGGAAGGGTGTTCTCTTTTTCCTCCCATCTTCCATCTCTGAAACCCCAGTGCTAATTAAAAGATCAATAAAAAAAAAGAATGGGATGATAAAAATGAACCCAACAGAGCGATTATAGTGAGAATGTGCCACATAACAAATGGTTCACCCACCCATTATATCACTGCATGTGCCAAACAATGTCTCTTGAAAAGATGGAAGAATAGCTTTAAGAATGATCCATAATTGCACTATTGTTCCACTCTTTCTAAAAATAAAAATAAAAGTCTGCTTTCTGTGATTTGAGAAAACACAGAGAAAATGCAAGGGGATGTCAATTTGATGGTGGTGCCATGCAGCTGCCTGGTAAAAAGAAATTTGCTCTTGTATACATATTCTTCATAGCATTCATACATATCATCATCAAAATCCCAAATTGTACTTCTTGTAATTGATGGGCAATTTGCCATGTGTGCTGACATTTTGGTGGGTGGTCCCCACAACCATGCACTTGTCTCCCAACACCTGCCCAACAACAGTCTTGCATAAATGGGCTGGGTCAGACAGGAAACAAAAACTGTCTTTCCTTAAAATAAAACCAAAAAAGCCCAATTCTGTTCTATTTCTGTGTGTCCCCCCCCCCCCCAACACATATATTTTGGCTTAGAAATCTCTCACTTTTTTATGTTTAGGAAAAAAGCGGGGAGCAATCATCATTTCAGTATGGCAGAGGACTAAGAGAATATTTAAATAAAAATTAAGATTCTGACTGCTCAAATGGGTGGAAAGGAGGTGGGATTTTTGTCCCTGGGGCTACTTGATATGGAGATGTCTGTAGTCCAGAAGCATTACCAGAGTGGGTCCACCCAATGGTTAGTTCATATTCCATCCTTTAAACAGATCGACAGAGAACTTTCCCAACTCAAATGTAATAGTTCAGCTATGCAGTGCCTTTCCCCCTAAAAAATAATAATTGTTTAGAGGTACTCTCATTTTCCTGCTCATATTGAAATACTGCCCCTCAATGAGGCCAAACTTAGATTCACAAAATGTTTAGGGGTATGCGTCTCACTGCGTCCCCCCCCCCGAAAAAAAGCACTGCAGCTATGTATATCCAGTTATTTGTCTATTTCCACAGCTCTACAGGCCAGCTACACTTGTTTCTTTACTTACTAATTTAAAAAATGTACAGGCCACATCTACATATCCTTAAGTAAGCTATTAGACAAACGTGTTCAGCGAGTCACAAATGAAATTGCATCTGAAGGTTGCACAACCAGAAGGAAACTCCTACAACTTGATATTTCTCATCTCACCCAGCAGTCCCCCGTAACCCCCCAAAGCCACATCTGGGGTAGGGATAGCTAAATCTGTCAATTTTGATTTCTTTCACTTCCTCATTTTTCCAATATTAAGTTCAGTTCTCCCCACCTTCACAACTCTTTGTATTTTTTTAAGCTCTTGGAGAACAGCTGAGCTGGCCTAGGATTCATAGCAGACCTTCTGCTGTCATGTGATGTCAACAGACCCAATTGCTGCACCGATTCCAGTGAACACCACCTCACCTTCCACCCTTACTGCCATGAGCAACACAGCTACAAGTGCAGTCTCAGACCCTCTGAGAGTCCCTGTTTTCCAGGAACGGTCCCAGATTGACAGAAGCTGTCCCGGTTTCTGATTTGATCCCAGAATGTCCCGTTTTTTCCTTAGGATGTCCCTATTTTCATTGAAAAAATGTTGGAGGGTATGAAATAGGATATCTCCAGGGCTTTGTTTCAGCCAGAACTCACCGGAACTCAGTTCCGGCACCTTTTTTTCTAGAAAAATAGCATCAGACAGCCCTGTTTTCATCTGAGAAATGTTGATGGGGACGTCTCTTATTTTCATCAGATAAATGTAGCAGGGTATGGAATAGGATGTTCTTATTTCCATCGGATCAATGTTGTAGGGTATGCAATCTGCCCTGGGGTTTGGACTGCAGCCATACTCTAGATCAGGGTTCAGCAGGGGGCCGGTCCACTGTCCCTCAGACCTTGTTTTTTAAAAAATGTATGAATGAATCCCTATGCCCCACAAATAACCCAGAGATGCATTTTAAATAAAAGCATACATTCTACTCATGTAAAAACACCAGGCAGGCCCCACAAATAACCCAGGGGTGCATTTTAAATAAAAGGACACATTCTACTCATGTAAAAATACACTGATTCCCGGACGGTCCGCGAGCCGGATTTAGAAGGCGATTGGGCCGCATCCAGTCCCCTGGCCTTAGTTTGCCTACCCATGGTCTAGATGCAGCCTATAATACTTTAGCTTCACATTCACATTCATTGTTATTATATATATATTTAAAAAGTCCTGTGGGGACATGATTTTGTTTGGTGCAAATGCGGAGAAAACTTCAGCTGCTTTTTCAGCACTATATGGAATACTGAGAAGGACATGCTATTCACCCATGTGCATGTAAATGAAGGCTAAAAGATGCTTAATTTTGACAGCAGGTAGCAATTAGCACTTCCTGTGATGCATGCTTAAAAGGGTAACATATATTTTTCTGCAAAGAAAACCCAAACAAGCCCAGACAATTCAGCTCTAGCAGAAGACATTAATCTAATATCTGGATATTGACTTCCATTCATTTAAATTTAAATGTGTGTGATTGAGCCGTGCAGTAAAACCAGCTCACCGATACCAGCTGGCATCCTGATGGCTTTTCTTAAGCAAACAATGGAATCGATTTAAATGTGTAATTGACAGTGGCTCTAACTAGCTGCCGCAGAGGACTCCAGTCGGACTGCTGCTGGTAGGGTTTCATCAGGTCCAATTCAAATGCTGCACAGCAGATGACTTGTGGATTAGACCAAGGGAGCAGTCGAATGTCCAAGAAGGTGGCATAAAGCAAAACTTAAGTTGACATAGAGTTACACCAGAGCCATACTCTGTTGCCACTGGGGAAACAGGTATTTTAAATTGTTGGCAACCATCTGTCTCGAGAGACAATGGAGTGTACCTCCAAAGGTGAAGTCAAACCACAAGGAAAATCACAGTGCCTGCTGCCTCTCACACTGTTTTCTGCAGTGTTATTTCCCCCCTATTATTTATTGCTTTTTGACAAAGTAACAATAATAAATAAGAATAAAAATGTGCACCCCACCCCTGAGACCGTTCCATTGTAACTATTCAACATGCCAAAATTTCAAAACCTCTTGTGATGGTTTGCCCCTTTCCATTTAAACAGTAAAAATTCTACAAACACCTTCCATAGCTCCTTGAAATCATTTCTCCTGCGAATTCCCTGTCTTATTTTAATGACACATGTTAATTTATCATTAATAGCTATATCCCACACCACTTTATACCATTCTTCCATTTTGTATTCACCTTGCCCCATCCAGTATGGTGTAGTGGTTAAGAGCGGTGGACTCATAATCTGGGGAACCGGGTTCGCGTCTCTGCTCCTCCACATGCAGCTGCTGGGTGACCTTGGGCCAGTCACACTTCTCTGAAGTCTCTCAGGCCCACTCACCTCACAGAGTGTTTGTTGTGGGAGAGGAAGGGAAAGGAGAATGTTAGCCACTTTGAGACTCCTTCGGGTAGTGATAAAGTGAGATATCAAATCCAAACTCCTCCTCCTCTTTCTTCTTCCACTTCCTAGTTATCATAATTCATGCAGCTGTCATCATCATCATCATCAAACCTTTTATTGGCATCACATACATACATCCAAAACAAATCAATAAGAATTACCACTTCCCCAGTGGCACAAAACATCTGCTAAAAGAAAGGAGGCAGAGCAGTCTATCGTCACATCTCTAGGTCTCCAGGGAGATCAGACATCTGCAGTGTATTTCGACGACAAAAAACCAAATAGAGATATCTAGCCACTAACTTGGTGAGCTCCTGATCGTTCCCCAGTAATAGAAAATGTATGACCTCCAACTCTGGTTTCCATTTGGGGATACAGAGTTGATCTAGAAATTGCTAGAGTTGATCCAGCAAATGGCTTTAGATAACTACTAGGTCCATAAATTATCATATAGCATATATGATCTAGAAATTGCTGATGGAGATCGGCATATAGTTTACAATTAAGAACCATATGTGAAAGTGTTTCCACCAGGTGGTCTCATGCAGCTGTCAATAAATTTGTGAGCAAGTCCTTCATAGCCTGTGAACCTTCCACCCTATCATAAATTGATAATAATGCTACCTCTGGACTTTCGGTCACCTTTAACCCAGTGATTTCTGTTATCTCCTTAAACACCCTTTGCCAGAAAAATTGTACATACTTACACCCCCACCACACATGAACATAATTCCTGGTTTCCTGGCATCCCCTCCAACATAACACAGACTATTCCTTTTTTTATTTGACTTAATCTGACTGCTGTTAAATACAATCTCCAGACTAATTTACAGTATCATAATTTTATTTCATGCTTATAGACAGCGTCAGATTTACGTATAAGCTAAACAAGCTATAGCTTAGGGCCCCACTCCCTTGGGGGCCCCCCCAATTTTTTTAAAGGAAAAAGCAAACTGGATTTACCTTTCCAAAATATAAGATAAAAAGCAAATAAAATAAAACCTACATGCAGCAACAGTGGCAAATGGCTTCAGATGTCTATTAGGTCCATAAATTACCATATAGCATATATTCAACACAAAAAACAGCAACAATTTGTTGTTGACAAAGGACAGCTGGACATATAAAGGGCCCCGTTACCTTCAGTAGCTTAGGGCCTCATCAAACCTAAATCCGGCCCTGCTTATAGACAACATTTTCAAAGTACGATTCTCCCATATTTTATCCCAGCTTTGACTATCTCTCTATCTGTCATCTATCTCTATCTATCTATCTATCTATCTATCTATCTATCTATCTATCTATCATCTATCTATCTATCTATCTATCTATCTATCTATCTATCTCTATCATCTATCTATCTATCTATCTATCTATCTATCTATCTATCTATCTATCATCTATCTATCTATCTATCTATCTATCATCTATCTATCATCTATCTATCTATCATCTATCATCTATCTATCTATCATCTATCATCTATCATCTATCTATCTATCTATCTATCTATCTATCATCTATCATCTATCTATCATCTATCTATCTCTATCATTTATCTATCTATCTATCTATCTATCTATCTATCTATCTATCTATCATCTATCTATCATTTATCATCTATCTATCATCTATCTATTTTTTCTTATTTTTTCCTTTTCCTTTTCCCCCCTTTTTCTTTTTTCAGTGTTAGCATCACTGAAGTGACCTCTCTTGGAGTGCAAGCCTTTGTTATCTCATGTTTGCAGTCATGAGATTGTTTTATATCACATGACGGTGTATGTTTTCATTCCACAGATTGAGAAGTGACCAAGACAGGATGTTTTGGTATTACAGTGGTACCTCAGGTTACATACGCTTCAGGTTACATACGCTTCAGGTTACAGACTCCTCTAACCCAGAAATAGTGCTTCAGGTTAAGAACTTTGCTTCAGGATGAGAACAGAAATTGTGCTCCGGCAGTGCAGCAGCAGCAGGAGGCCCCATTAGCTAAAGTGGTGCTTCAGGTTAAGAACAGTTTCAGGTTAAGAACAGACCTCCGGAACGAATTAAGTACTTAACCTGAGGTACCACTGTACTGTGTTCCATGATGTGGGATTATTGTCCTTTGTTCTTTCTCTTTGCTGTCTGATGAGAAAGGGGAAGGAGCTAAGTCAGAATGCTCCGAGTGTATTATATGTAAATAAAGTAGATTAGCCAAAATGCTGTGCTACTGAGTTCAGTTACGCAAACTGCAAATACTCTGTTGATCCCTAAGTGTGCAGATGCTTCTTGGTATCAGTCGCTGTGATGTTTGGGCTCAAGAAAATTTTTGAAGCTCCTGCACGATCGACCAGGAGGGAGAGAACTTGCCAGTCGGGCATGTGTCTCTACCAGGATCCTACACAAGAGTAGGGAGATCCCAGCAGCCTTGGCAGTGTCTAAGGAGGTTTGTGGCTGCCCAGAATACAAGACTCTCCTCTCAGTCTTGCTGATGTGGACCAAAAGAAAGCAGAGCAATAAATCTGGCATTAGCTTAGCTGCAGGAGCTGCTGGAAACTGGAATACAAAACTCTATCCAACCATCTTAGGGACTGCATTCCAGATTGGTGGGGAGGGGTTACTTTGTAGCCTTTTCTTCTCATGAAGATGGTGTTTAAGTTAACCACCCTTTTCATCATTGCATTGTCAAGTCATGTGACCGAGCTGAACGAGCTTAGGATCCAGTCTAAGTCTGCCCACCCCACTGGTCCCACTTGTAGTATGCCCCCCAGAAATACATAACTAAAGAGCTGGAACTTTGCATAAAGTTCTACTCAAGAGCATTTTATCAATCAATCAATCAATCAATCAATCAATCAATCAACCTTTATTATGGTCCAGAGACCCAACAAATCGTTACAAAGCAATACACAATTCATACAGCCTACCTCCAGGTTAAGCAAGCATTTCGTTCAGAATATAGGGATCACTGGTTCTTGCAACCATTTGGCCACTGCTAATGTTCTAGCATTTATCCAGTCTTCCAATAGGAACCTGACATAGTGAGTCTCTGATTTTCCCAGGAAAGGTACCAGCAAGGGTAATATCAGTTCAGCCCTAGCTTGCTCATATTTTGCACAGTGCAACAAAATATGTTTTATGCAATCAATGTCTTGAGCACACGAGCAAAGTCTGTCCTGGTAGGGAACTCCTCTCAAGCTGCCATCCAACACTGCAGAAGGAAAGACGTTTAGTCTGGCTTTGCTGAAAACCCTTCGATAATTTGGTACTGTCAGGTTTTTAATGTAAGATGTTAACTTAAAGACATGCCTATATTGTACTCCTACTGCCAGCGGACTACAGGCTGCATGTGATCGAGATCGCAAGTCACTGTGTGCATTATCCCATAATCCTTGCTTTAACGTCTTTAAAATAAGGAGAACCACAGCAAGGATATAATAACATGTGTTTTGTTTACCATAGGATTATTTTTTTATATGTTGTCTATTTAATTTACAGTATAGTGGGAAAAGCTGCACGACAATTAATGAGGTATTTGGCTTAGCCATTTAATGAATGCTAACAAAAGACTGCACAAGAACAACAAAATTCATATATATATATATATATATATATATATATATATATATACACACACACACACACACACACACACACACATATTATTCACCTGATTAATAAACTGGCTCTGAGGAATAAATATTACAAAAGAAAGCCTCTGCTTCCTTTTTCCGAGCCTGAAGAAATGAAGAAGTCTAACAGTAATAAACAAAAAAATCCCCCCCCCCCATGCAACATGACATTTACAAGTTGGATGATTATCACACATTGACAGGATGATGCCACTTATCAAACACTGACAGTTACTATGCAATTTGGGGTGCATTTGGATTAAAGCGACCACTTTGCTGGCATTCTAAAACCTTATTTTTCCCACGGAAAGTCTTTATACCAAATTAACTAATAATTTCTGAAATGTCTTAGGTGCCCTTTACATGCTACAGCAGCGATGTGGGAGCTGCTATTGACTCGGTTCAACCCACGATGCTGCTGTAACATTTAAAGGCCCTGTATCGGAACCATGAAATGGTTCGCCCGTAATTCAAAAGTGACACACTGCAAAAGCTTTAATAATAGACTCACACTCCTGATAACTCCTGAAAAGGAAGCAGGGTCATCCACTTATGTCAAGTATACAACTTCCTGTTTCCTCATATCACTGGACCCCAGAAAATATTACTGAAGGGAGAAATATGCCTTTTAAATCAGAAGACTCAGTGTGCATCACATTGTAAATTTTTATGTTTTTGACCAAACTGCGGGAGGCAGTGGAAGACAGAAGTGTCTGGTGTGCTCTGGTCCATGGGGTCACGAAGAGTCATAGAATCATAGAATCATAGAGTTGGAATAGACCACAAGGGCCATCGAGTCCAACCCCCCTGCCAAGCAGGAAACATGACTAAACGGACATGACTAAACGACTAAACAACAACAAAAGATATAAAAGGTAAAGGGACCCCTGACCATTAGGTCCAGTCACGAATGACTCTGGGGTTGCGACACTCATCTCGCTTTATTGGCCATAAATAAATAAATAAATAAATAAATAAATAAATAAATATAAACCCATATTGTCACCAGTGTTTTGGAAATATCTTCTGGATTTAGGCCAATATTTGGTTTTGGAATCATCAGTTTGTATTTTGAAATATAATTTTAATTGGTGGTGGTGTCAATGGTAAATGGCATCCAGTCACAGAGACAAAAGGCAGGACAAGTGAAGAATGAGAAGGTACTTAAATAAGAGTAATAATTTATTAAAATTGCATACCACCCTTCATCCAAATATATCAGAAAAATACAAAATGAGAATTCAAAATAAATAAAACAAAAACAAAAACAAACCTGCTCCCTCATTTAAAAAGCCATAGAATGTTAATTAGCCAAATGCTTCCATGCCTGATGTCCTCTTCAAGCCATCTCTAATGAATCCAATGTCCTTGGCATAGTGGCGGAAGCACTGGCGGCACACGTTGAGCCCGTTCTTGCAAATCAGGTCGTGGTGGTTCGAGCCCTGGCCAAACTTCCTCGGGTGGTTCCAGTAGAGCTGCTGGTGGCCCATCTTGCTTGGCGTCTCATGAGGGAAGGGGAGCATCAAACAAGTTTCACTCTGGTTCTGTAGGTGCAGATGCTCCAAAAGTTTTTTAATTCTTATAATGGGATCTTAACTTACTGATAGGTAGGAACAGAAGGCTACACTAAGAGCTTTCCTTCCTACATGCAAACAATGAGAATTCTGTGATGAGAGTGCTCATACAAACATGATTTCTTTCCTCTAATAACGAAGCTCGAGTCCCATTGTAAAGTAAAAGCTTAATCTGATTCTGCATGTTTCAAATAATAGACTTCATGCAGGGACACTTTCATACTGTGAATCATTAATCATTCTGACAAAATGCAGCATCTCTCTATTAGATTTCCTGTTATGGACTTTTAACAGATGTCTAATTAGAAGCTACAAGTGAATGCAGAGCGAACCAATGTTTTGCTGGAGAGACAGAGGAGAAGATTCCAGTTTGTTTGAATAGCATTCAAAGCACTTGAGAAATGACTAGAAAACAGGATCTAGGATCTTGGGTGGGTGGGTGGGGGAAGGAGAATTACTAGGCTTCCTCATCTAATGGAAGTAAGTTGTTTTCTCAGACTTTTAAATTCCATCTGCCGAGTGCCAAATGTTACCAGCGCTGGCTGCTATTTTATGTCAGCTCTCGTGTATATGTGTCAAATGTTGATTTTTCACTGCCTGTCTGAGGCCAATACTGTAACTCCAAGGCCTGCCCAAATTCTAGCCCAGCCATCCTAAACACTACATATGGTGGCCTGCATGGTTCTTACCAGACTCCTTGTTTTTGTAGTTCCAGGAAAAGAAGCAAAAGCAGGACATTTATTGAACCTCTGATGCAGAGGCAATGTCAGTTCTGAGGAGGTCATGGGATGAAGTGTATTCCGCTGCCCGTTCTACTCTTTCCCCTGCCCTTTAAAATAATATTATTATTATTATTATTTTGTAGACACTGCTACTCTGTGTCTCCCTGTCACTATGGCTGGAGAGACTATAGGACTTGTAGTCCATCAACATCTGTAAGGTGACAGGTTTCCTATCCCCATTATAATGGATCACAAATGGAACCGCAAAAAACTATGGCAGTATATCCTCAACTCCCAGCAGGACCACTCCATTCCGTCATTCCGCCTTTTCCCATAAGAAACAACCTGGACCCTGCAATCATCTTCTGGGGCCCTTCTTTGTATGCCCCCTTCACAAGAGGCCTGGAGGATAGCAACATGAGAATAGTCTTTTCTGTGGTGGCACCCCATTTGTGGAATGCTGTCCCTGTGGAGGCTCACCTGGTGCCTTCTTTGCATAACTTTAGGTGCCATGTGAAAACGTTTCTCTATACCAGGCCTCTTAAGCATTCGGTGGCCTTTTAAATGTGTGTGTGTGGGGGGGGTTAGTTTGTTTTTGTTCTTGTTTTGTCATGTATTTTGTGTCCACATTTTGTCATTTTATGTTGTGAACCACCCTGTGATCTCTGGATAAAGGACAGTATACAAATCCATTACATTGGTACCTCTGGTTATGAACTTAATCCGTTCTGGAGGTCCATTCTTAACCTGAAACCGTTCTTAACCTGAGGTACCACTTTAGCTAATGTGGCCTCCCGTTGTTCTCATCCTGAGGTAAAGTTCTTAACCTGAGGTGCTACTTCCAGGTTAGTGGAGTCTGTAACCCAAAGTGTTTGTAACCCGAGGTCCCATTTTAAATAAATAAACACCTCCACCCTGATTTTAATTCCCCCAACTTTTCTAATGGACATTTGACATCCTATAGCAATGGAGCATGGGGATTTTATTTTTTATAGGGAGTCTGCACATTAGCATTACATATTATTTTTTTTGTACTTCTCAAAATTTCTGAATTCGCTGAGCATGCAGATAGCTTCTCAGTAGCATGCCTTGACTCCAATCCTGTCAGCACTGATCACCTGAGTTTCCTATTAGAGTCAGTGATTAGTTGTGTTGGCCTGGAAGCTGTCAGAAACCAACTGTCAATTACAGCTAGCACTCAAATCTAACATCATTGAGTGTCAAAAACTAATTGACTAAAGAATATTCAACAGATGTTCCATATAAAGTGGAGAATTGTGATATAAGCAATAACTGGGGCATATACTTTTCAACTCTGGTTATTCCAGACCCTCTAGGTGTCTCTTTTTCCAGGGATGGTCCTGGATTTACAGAAGCTGTCCTGGTTTCTGATTTGATCCTAGAATGTCCCACTTTTTGGTAGGACGTCCCTATTTTCCTTTGAAAAATGTTGGAGGGTATGGAGTTATGTGACCCCTGAGCCAAGGAGATAAGTAACTATCTCCTGAAGGCATCTGAAGGCAGTCCTGTATAGGGAGGTTTAATGTTTTATTATGGTTTTATATATGTGGGAAGCCACCCAGAGTGCCTGGAGCAACCCAGTCACATGGGTGGCATATATATATTGTTGTTGTTGTTGTTGTTGTTGTTGTTGTTGTTGTTGTTGTTGTTAAGGATGTTCCTATTTTCATCAGAGGAATGTTGGAGGGTATGTTATTTTGCAATGGTTTCATTCTGGCAGCCTTCAGCATTCTTTGGCCTCATCATCGCTTTCCATTAAACCATGCTCCTTTGCTTCGAAGGAACTCCAAAGCATGTTGGAGCACAGCTTGGAAACATGTGCTATAAAAGTATGACACCATTAATCACTGTGTAGAGGAGGGAATATTAGCATACTTAAATTCAAGTGCTCAAGAGGAGGTAAAAAGATAAAAGATGTACCTACTGAAGTGTGCTCTTCTAGTCAAGTATACAAGTATAATTCTCTCTGGTCCAACAATCAATGAAATTTATCGTGGCTGTGACTGGATTGTAGCATCTTAGGCTCTGGCTGGCAGAGACAGCCTTCTAGACTGCAACCCAGAGGTCCCACCTTTCAAAATTCTCAGGCTGGTTGGGCTTGCTATCCAGTTGCTAGGGAAGACTTGAGGAACTATCTCTGCAACTTCTTATACAAAATGATGTGATCTCTGCACCTCTTACATTAACATGCAGTTGGAATTTAGCTATCTGTATGAGTTCATGCGTCACACAATGCTGTGTTCAGCTCTCAGTCATTTAAAGGTATCAGAATGTACAATTAAAATTTAAAAGTGCAGATCAATGTGGAAAGAGTAGAAACAAACACAGATTAATGCATGGTAATGTCATGGGACAGAAATACTGATTCTAGCACATCTCTTTTTACCCATCAATCCCTGCTCTCTGCTTTCCATATCATGCAGATCTCTAGTTTTAAGGTAAAGGTAAAGGTACCCCTGACCATTAGGTCCAGTCGCAGATGACTCTGGGATTGTGGCGCTCATCTCACTCTATAGGCCGAGGGAGCCGGCGTTTGTCCGCAGACAGATTCCAGGCCATGTTGCCAACATGACTAAGCCGCTTTTTTATATATAAAAAGATTTTTATAAATTTGGAAAATGTGTGGTGTTAGAAACACTGTGATCCATAAACTCAGGCCAATATGGTTAACATTTTCTTTCTCTCTCATTACAGTAGTTCCTGGATACAGTAGATCATGGATCTAATTAAACGCAGATCAATCGCAGAGGATGTGGCAGTGTCACCTACAAGAATATTTGTCTTGCCAAATGCAAGGTGTTTTTTTTAAAATAAGATTCAGAAGTAATACAAAACATAAGTGAGTGAGAAGATTAAAGATTTTATTCTAAACAGAAAGCAATATATACATACCAAGCAAGTACTTCAATTTGCCACTTGAAATCCCACAAGAAGCAGTGAAGTGACTCTCCCAGGTAGTTTCAGCTTGCACGGCCCTGCAGCTGATCAGTCTGTGCATGAGCTTCTCAAAAACTCTGTTCCACCCAAACCATCCAATTTATAGCTAGCTAGCCTGTGTGGCTTGCCCAACGCACAGATCATTCATTACTGGTTAGGTAAAGGGACCCCTGCCCATTAGGTCCAGTCGTGGATGACTCTGGGGCCGCGGTGCTCATTTCGCTTTATTGGCTGAGGGAGCCGGCGTACAGCTTCCAGGTCATGTGGCCAGCATGACTAAGCCTCTTCTGGTGAACCAGAGCAGCTCACGGAAGCTCCTTTTACTTTCCCGCTGGAGCGGTACCTATTTATCTACTTGTACTTTGACATGCTTTCGAACTGGTAGGTGGGCAGGAGCTGGGACTGAAAAATGAGAGCTCACGCCATCGCAGGGATTTTCTAGTTTTACTGCATAATAAATAGGTATACATGCAGCAGCTCATCTCTCTCTCTCTCTGAGCTTTGGAGCTTTCAAAGGCCACTGGATTGTAACCCTAGGCAGAGGTGACATAGCTGAAAATTTTGGTTTTTCACTTGGCTGTTTTGAGTAACAGCAGCAAAACACAATCTACCCCTCCACAGTAAGCTAGCTCTCTTTCTAAATATGTAGAATTGTTCCCAAGACTCTATGCTTAATTCTTGGATGCAGTGGCGTAGCGTGGGGGGTGCAGGGGTGGCCGGCCGCACCGGGCGCAACATCTGGGGGTTAGGGTTAGGGGGCGCAAATCCACGGGTTAGGGGGTGCAAATTACTTGCCTTGCCCCGGGTGCTGACAACCACGCTACGCCACTGCTTGGATGTATACAGTGGTACTTCGGGTTACATACGCTTCAGGTTACATACGCTTTAGGTTACAGATTCCGCTAATCCAGAAATAGTGCTTCAGGTTAAGAACTTTGCTTCAGGATGAGAACAGAAATCATGCTCCGGTGACGCGGCAGCAGCAGGAGGCCCCATTAGCTAAAGTGGTGCTTCAGGTTAAGAAGAGTTTCAGGTAAAGTATGGACCTCTGGAACAAATTAAGTACTTAACCTGAGGTACCACTGTATTTCACTTGGATGTGTGTGTTCTAGATCCCTTTTTCCTGTCAGGGTCTCTGTGCTTTTAACAGCTGGGCTTCAGAGGGAAGGAGCCATAGACCAGTGGTAGAGAACATGGTTTCTATGCAGAAGGTCCTGTCTTCAATCCTCAGCATCTCCAGCTTGGGCTAGGACAGATACTTATCTGAAACCATGGAGAGTCAATCGCAGTCAGTGTAGACAATGGTGAGCTAGATGGGCCTATGGTCTGATGCAATGCAAAGCAGATAGGGTCCTCCCTTAAACAGGGCACATGTTGCAGTGAGACCTGGCAACCAAACCCTGTCCTGTGGGTGGGTATGATTTGATAACCACAACACCCAAATGGTAGGGCCCTTGATGTAGGGTTTAATCAGGCCAATGGGGCGCAGGCTAAACAGATCAAGGGACCTATATATACCTATGCATGTGACCCAGAGCTTCCTCTTTTGGCACGTGCATTCGGAACACCTGCCCACCTCTCCCTACTTTTAGGGCTTGTTGCGCTTGACCTTGCTATGCTGTTGTGTGTCATCTGTCGTTGGAACAGGGGCACGGCAGGAATTTTCCCCACTTGGCTGATTGGCTGTTGCCATTTGGGTTTTGCCTGCCGTGTAGCAAATCGTCACAACTTGTAAGGTTGTGGATAGGCTCTGGTTCAGGTGATAGGGATGGGAGAATGCTCTCACCATCCCTATGTGAAGGGTATCCCGTTAAAGGAATCCAGGGACTCAATGGTTCGGTCAACGCTGTGAGGGGGTTGTGCCCGTGCCTGAGTCTAGGGGGACATCTGGGTGGTGGAGATAGCCTATTCCCAGCTTTCCGCCTATCCGGATGTTCACCCTAGGCTGACCTTTGCTGGTGCCCTGGGTCATCGCTACCTGCATTGGTGCAGGGAGCTAGTCAAACCAGGGCCTATGCAACCACTGACTTGCTGTAATCAATAAAGTTGTGGCCTAAATTCTGCCAAAAACCAAACCAAAATTTGAGTCTTGTCTGAATTTACTTAAGGGGGAGGTTTAAAGGTCTGAACACGCAACTTGCATGGTTCCTAAGAGATGATGGGCAACCCACTCACCCTGAAAAATATCAGTCACCTTGTCAACAATATTTTAAGTTCCCTTGAAATGTCTTCAGGTGTTTCACCTAATCAAGAACATTCCAGATTTGCTGTAATGTTTCCTTAGGCTCTAGAAAGCTCTGGGTTGCTGCTGCTGCTGTTTTCTTTTTGTGAACCTTGTTTCACGCTGTACACAAGCAGTGACAGTTGCAAGGGTTGCATATGCTCATACAACATGCTGGGTTTGATATGATTAAAGTGGAAGAAACAATGATATGCAAAATCCCTATCTACAAGCTATGGAATAACATCATTCTTCCTAGCCTGCATATAGCAAAGCGAAATTTTATTTAACTGGACTCAGTGCCTTGTCATTTGTGATATATGCCCAAATCATTATTATGTCATTTCTGTCTTTTGATTTCTGAAATAAAATGGTAATAGAGCAATAACTGGCATGTGATTGACTTCTCCTATAAACCTGAGGTAGGAGGAGTACTTGGCTTTATAATGCTTCCAGAAATAGAAGTCCCATTATTAACTGTTTTTAAAACTTTTGTATGTGTCTGTGTAAAATTAAGCACTTTGCCCATTACACTAAACTTCTTCAAAGTTAAGCTTCCAATTCTCTGTCAAATCACATTACTCTAGGTAGCGGGGAGGTGCTACTTAAAAAACAAAACAAAACAAAAAACCGTCTAGAAATAATGGTTGATTAAACTACTTTAGGGGTACGAAGTAATTTTACTTCCAACGGTCTGCATTCTTATGGGCAACCTCCCATGGTGTGTGTGTGTGTGTGTGTGTGTGAGAGAGAGAGAGAGAGAGAGAGAGAGGGAGATGCAGCAGATGTTACCTTTGTACAATAGGTTACATTCCATCCATGCAAAAATGTCTGATTTTATATACATAGTCCTGCCTCAATCTCGGCAAGAAAGAGGCATTAACATAGTTCAAGGATAAAACGGTAAAGGTAAAGGGAACCACTGACCATTAGGTCCAGTCGTGACTGTCTCTGGGGTTTCGGTGCTCATCTCGCTTTACTGGCCGAGGGAGCCTGCGTACAGCTTCCAGGTCATGTGGTGTCAGGGAACTGCCATCAGGGCCGGAGGGAGAGAGCGGGCTCCGGAGGGGTTCCAGAGAGCGTCCCGGGATGGGGAAAGGCAGCCCATCTTCTTGGGAAGAGAATCAGCGTAGCACCAGTGGAGAAGGGGGGCAGATGGGGGAATCGGTGAGGCGGTCCCATGACTCCTTGCCAGGGACCAGCGGGGAGAGTAAGGGTCCTCCGCTGCCTACACCCTCCTTGCGCAGAAGGCTTCCGCGCAGGGAGAGTAGGAGGAGACTAGGCGTCAAAGAGCTTCTTTGCTGGAAGAAGTTCAAGAAACGCCCACTGAAGGATTCTGCCAGCGATTGAGACAGCACGGGTGAGTGGCTGTCCGGACAGAAAAGGTTCACTCAGGCAACCCAGCCAGGCGTTGCACCGGTTTACGCATGAGCAACCCCTAGAACCATTACATGTGGCCAGCATGACTAAGCCGCTTCTGGCGAACCAGAGCAGCACATGGAAATGCCATTTACCTTCCCGCCAGAGCGGTACCTATTTATCTACTTGCACTTTGACGTGCTTTCGAACTGCTAGGTTGGCAGGAGCAGGGACCGAGCAATGGGAGCTCACCCTGTCGTGGGGATTCGAACCACCGACCTTCTGATCGGCAAGCCCTAGGCTCAGTGGTTTAACCCACAGCGCCACCCGCGTCCCAAGTTCAAGGATACAATGCATCATAGATAAAGTACTATTCTGCTTACCGTATTTTTCGCTCTATAAGACGCACCAGACCACAAGACGCACCTAGTTTTGGGAGGAGGAAAACAAGAAAAAAAGAAGCCAGAACAGCAAGTGGGATCGCTGCGCAGTGAAAGCAGCAATCCCTCTTGCTGTTGTGGCTTCTGGGATAGCTGCACAGCCTGCATTCACTCCATAAGACGCACACACATTTCCCTTTACTTTTTAGGAGGGAAAAAGTGAGTCTTATAGAGCAAAAAATACGGTGATTCAAGAGGGCTCTGGAAGCTTCTGGAAGGTTCTCTGCATGAAATAAACAAGCAGGAGGTTCGTGATGTTTGGGTTATTCCTTCAGAGAAGCTAAATACAGCTGGCTTAAAGTGGTTCTCTTATTTCTTTCTGTCAAGGTCATGCTGACTATAACTGTAAGGCCAGAAGGAGCCTGGGTTTCACTTTCTCTTTCTATCTCTTTTCCTTAGTGTTAAGGCTTAGTATAAGTTATTGTAAGTTTAAGTTAAGTCTGCTGCAACTGGATTTCTTATGGACAGTGCCAATCCTGAATGTATTGGATTTGTGACCATTATGCTCATTTGCCTTCAGTAGCAGTAAAGCTCTGCTGGATGAAATGCAATTACCTCTGGTCTATTTTTTGGGGAATCCTGTGACGCGTGTGATGGGATAATGAGCTGCTTGTGCGTAAAAGCTTGATCCCTCTGGTGTTTGGCTGGTCAACCAAACCGAGTCACTAACGGAGCCCCCAAAGCATGACTCCGTCAGTCGCTGGTAGAATCTGACAGTGGGCGTCTACGGAACTTACGCCAGCATAAAAGCTGTTTGACGGACATGCGCCTCCGGGACTCTCTGCGTGACAGTTTCCGGCGAAGGGTGGGAGTTCCTAAGGGGGGTCTTGTTACCTCTTCACTATTCTCACTGGAAGTATCCCAGAGCCTCCCCTCCGACTCCCCTTCCTCCGGAGCTCCTGCTCTCCCCCTACTGGTTCCTTCTTCTTCTGCAGAATCTCTCCTATTCTCCTGGAGCCTTTCCACCACCTGTTCCTCTGATGGCAGTTCCCTGACAACGCGTTTAAGTTTTTACTCTGCCAACTATACATTGGAGTTATGCTCTAGATCAATATTGAGTAGAATTCCATGACAAACAGTAAATATAAGGAACTTTTGAGAGAATGTTAAAATGGACAATAGCCATTTGTCACAGAGGGCAATTTCAAGTGAGCCTCCAAACTGTCAGTATTTTGCATAAGAGATAAAGGGGCATCCAGGGAAATTTAGGTTTGTACAATTCAAGTCCTCTGTCAGATTTGTTAGGGCAAATCGGGATGAATGCTCAATAAACAGGCCCCCAGTTGCTACTATTATAAGGTTACCAGATTTTTTTCAATGAATCTGGGGGCACTTTTCAACTTCAATGGATTTTGTATGGGGACTGATTTGTAAATCTGGGGACTGTCCCCGGGAAACAGGGACATCTGGTAACCTTACAATATTATAATGGTGGAGTGTGTGTGCTTTCTGGGAGGGGGGGAGCCCCATTTTGAGGTTTGCCTCCTTGTTTTTGACAAACTGGTAGTGCCCCGCTTCCAATACTCACTGCTCACAGTTCAGGTCACACAAACACTCTGTTGGAGTCTCTGTATGTGTTTGATAGGAATTGTGTGCAATGACCATTGATATGGGAAAGCCTCTCCTCCTTCTGGAGGGGAGCGATTGTGAGTGGGAGCCGATTCCTGCGTCATGCAGGGGGCGTTCTGCCCCCTGCCCTGACATCATCGCTGGCGCGCCACGCCTCCTGGTTGGGCACCCAACCGGGAGACACTGCAGGGGCGTGGTTTAGCCGCTCAAATGCAGCCACGCCAGCTCTCCCCACCATTGCTTAGCTGTTTTTTTCCACGGGTCACCCACCCACCACTCCCTTAGTGCATAGCTTCTCACTTGACCTTGCTATGGACCCATGGTTGGTCACCCTGGTTGCCCAGGGGGCTTGGTAGGAGTTTTTTCCAATTGGCAAATTGGCACCGGCCTCTTGATTTTTTCCGCCTACCTCGTAGCAATCGTCACAACTTTCTCGGTATTTGGTGGTTAGGCATTGGAATGTGTTGTTGGTGTATGGAAGGGGGCAAGGTGTGGCTATCGCCTACCCCTTCACTTAAGGGTATTCCGTTAAAGGAATCTGGCGGTTGTGGATCCTGTCCGATGCTCGGTATGGCAGGGGGCCATGGCACGACCCCCCGGTGACATCAGGGGAGAGCTTATAGTCATATTTGCATCAACAGGCTCCCCGTACTGGTGGTTAACCCCTCATCAGACTCACCCCTTCTCGAGTGGATGGAGTCAAATTGTGGTTGTCCACTACCTAAGCCAATACCTTCTCACTTGCTGTAATCAATAAAGTTGTGGCCTTTTCTAGCCCATTAACCTAATATCCTGTGTCCACGTGTCTTTATTATTCCCAAGCGGGGGGGGGGGGTGTCCTTGAATCACAAGTAGGGTGTTAAGAGCAAGTCAATAACAAAGAGGCAAACCTCACAATGTGCAACCACATTGGACATAGTCACTGCAACAGGAGTGCCTCTACAAAGCAATTTTCTCATTTTCTTTAACACCTTTTGAGGTCCACCCCCTTGTTGTTGTTTTTGTGGTTTGTAAAGCTGTCTGCCCCCCTTTCTCCCCATATTGCAAGCATTTCCCCTTTCCTCATCTGTGAAATGTCGGAGGCTGTGGATTAGCAACCAACAGCATTAGCATCACTCCCTTTCATTGTGGATCTAAAAGTTTTGCTTCATTGCAAATATCTGCAATAATATTATTTCAAAACAAATCATGAAAAAGTATTTCATTATCATTTTTCATTTCTATTTATTAAAAGCACAAGAAGAAATATAAACAAGAAATCACATCATATGCTAGCTGATACAATAAAGCAACAAATTACAGTTCAAGAAGTGAGCATTATGTGTTGCATGAGAAGATGTTAAGTTTCAAAGGACGAAAATACTGTTTGGACTGTTGCTGTTTGCAAAATGCTGTTTGCTTATCTCCTGACTTGAAACTTCTGCTTTGATTGCTAATTGTTCTGTTGTTTTAATGGGCTTTTTATTATGAATGCTTGCTGTTGTCGCTTTATTGCTTTTTAGGAAGCTCTCAGGTATTTCCTGACATCGAAAGTTTGGAGTTCATGGTATCTCTGCAGTTATTGTTTTATGCCAAGTTTTCATGCTTTGTTTTATGTTGTGCTGTATTTTATTGTATACTGTTAATTTTTTTAAATGCAATCTAGATTATTAAAAAATAAAATAAAATAATATTATCTGAACCATCTTCTCACTTTCTAAGTTAAGTGGCCCAGGTTCAAGGGAGATGCTCAGGTTTCTACCTTTGAGAGGGGATGGTGATAAGATGAATTTAGGACTTTGATGTGCATTGCCAGGTGAAGCACACACACTACAGAGCCAAATCCATTTCTGATCAAGGTGCCGCTCAGTCAGAAAGAGAGAGGTGGATTAAGAAAATGAGAAATCCAGGGCAAAGCATCCCAAAGGATATTCTCACTCTGCAGTATCAAATAATGTCCAACAAAGTCAGTCAAGGAAGATGTGAATGGATGAACAGAACTACAGTGGTACCTCGGGTTACATGCGCTTCCGGTTACATACGCTTCAGGTTACAGACTCCGCTAACCCAGAAATAGTACCTTGGGTTAAGAACTTTGCTTCAGGATGAGAACAGAAATCGTGCTCCGGCGGCGCAGCAGCAACAGCAGCAGGAGGCCCCATTAGCTAAAGTGGTGCTTCAGGTTAAGAACAGTTTCAGGTTAAGTATGGACCTCCGGAACGAATTAAGTACTTAACCCGAGGTACCACTGTACTCCTACATTTCAACAAAGGCCTAAATTAAGACTCACCCATCTTATAATTCTCTCTCAATTGCACAAAGGTCCGCCCATTCCCTCTCTTTTCCCAGAAGTGTGTTTGCCTTATTTATACTTATTAACCAACAACAAAAACCTGCATACATGCCATACATTGGAAGCGCGCGCACACACACACACACACACACACACACACACACACCCCACACACAAAAGAAAAACTATTGGGAACTGTAGTATGAGGAGGGTGCTGGGAAACGTAGCTCTGTGGGGGCAAACTGTAGTCCCCATAATTATTTTTGGAGGGGAGATGAATGTGCTTTAAGCACATTCTTTTAGCATGCAGTCAAAGTCAATGTTTACAGCAAGCTGTAAATTTATATACAATTATTATTATTATTTTGTATAATTTTTAAAAAGTTTTTCTGTATTACATTTTAGAATATTTGTTTAAACAACCATAAAATATCAATGACTTTCCTTGAAAATGATATATAGGTGGTACATGACCCCAGTCAAGCTTGCAAAAATATACCATTTGTCTGCTAATAAGTGTTGGAAATGTAAAGAAACCGAAGGAATGTTCTTTCACCTCTGGTGGACCTGCCCTAGAGTTAAGGCTTTCTGGGAAATGATATATAACGAGCTGAAAAAGATATTTAAGTATACCTTTCTTAAGAAACCAGAGGCCTTTCTTTTAGGCATCGTCGACCAGAGGGTGTTAAAGAAGGACCGAACATTTTTTATGTATGCAACAACAGCAGCAAGGATACTAGTTGCCAAGCACTGGAAAACCCAAGATTTACCCACACTGGAAGAATGGCAGATGCAACTGATAGACTATATGGAGCTAGCAGAAATGACCGGCAGGATTCGAGACCTGGGAGAAGACGCAGTGGAGGAGGACTGGAAGAAATTCAAGGACTATTTACAAAAATATTGTAAATTGAATGAGTGTTAAGAAAGATGCAAGATTACAAATAATATGGCACCATTAAAACAGTCGAAAGGAATATGAAGATAAGTAAAAATATAAGAAAAAGTTAAATTTTGGATAAATATTATGTCAAGATTAAGCTTTTAAGGTTTGGGTTAAATTATCTAAAATTAGGGATACAATGTTTGAAAGTTATAAAATAAGAATTGAAATAAGGTGATAAATTGCTGGATAAAGTTTGATAAACTTGGAACGCAGGAACGAGGGATGTGAGGAAGTCCAATGAAGTGAAGAAAGTATGATTATGTTACTTTGTTTGTTTGTTCTTCTTTATTGTATTAAGAAAACTTTTAATAAATATTTTATAATAATAATAATAATAAATATCAATGACTTTCCTTTTTCTCTTTCCATGGTTCATTTTGCATATCATAAATCCCTGCATATTTTACAAAAACTAAACCATTCAGTATTCCATTATTACATCCATCAAAACGTATTTACACTGTTGGATTTATCTCAATGCTGCCATTTTCAAGTGCACACAATTTTCACGCATATATTCAATAAACATTTTCCAGTCTTCTTTAAACATATGTTCCTCTTGTTCTCTTATTCTATATGTTAAGTCTGCAAGCTGTGCATATTCCATCAGTTTAAGTTGACATTCTTCTTTAGTTGGGACCTCACTCGTTTTTCATTTTTGAGCTAACATACATAAATAGCCTTTTTTTGACATCTGGGAATTTCCATCTGAATTATCCACAACGAAAAGGACTCTGCTTTTGGGGGGAGGGGTGGGGAAGTATTATAAACATTTTTTTTTCCAATTCATTATAAATTATTTCCCAATACTCTTTTGCCCATTTACAAGTCCACCACATATGATAGAACGTACCCTCAGCTGAGGGTAAATTTATATACAATGAAGGCAGCCTTATATTATGTTTCACAGCAACATCTTCCTGCTGGCATGCATGGCAAAGCAAGATTTCTGACATGTTGGCTCCTTTGCACAGGACCACTTGTCCTAGTTATCTGGCAACCCCCAGTCCGCAGCTCAAAGCATTGCCAATAAGGCCAGGTACTTAAATCCAACTCTGACAGATTTACAGTGTGGTGAAGTTACAAATGCTGCCTTTGATGGTTCTGCTGGAAATCCAGGGTCTGCTTCCAGAAGCCAGTTCAGGGAAGTAGCAGTTCAGAGTCCTGACAACACCTGCAGCAATTTTTCACATTGCACCACAACACATCACATCAGGACTATGTTCATGCACAAAGCATGTCCACTCTAAATGGTCTCTCCTCCTGTTAGATTGTTGTTGGTGTCCATCAGATGATATTTACTTATATTACTTGTTGTTGTTTTTTCTGCATTAGCAAGGAACAATTCTGCTGAACCAGGGATGACAAGGGGATGACAACCAAAACAGATTCTCTCTGGCAGATTCTCCCTTCTGTTCTCAACTGCAAGATAAATCCCTGCTATCGTCTCTTTAACCCTCTCACCTTCAATAAAAACAGTAGATGGCTCGTCGCAGGGTCCCCTGTGAACAAACCCTTCATCATACAGTCTATGGGCTCTGTTGATGATTTGTAGAGAACCTAAAAGGAAAGGGAGCTTTGTGGTGGCTGATTTAAACGGCCTGCCAAAAGAGCAGAATTACCATAGGCTACAGAAACCACATAGCTCAGATGGTCCAAGTCAAAACCTCCTGCTGGAAACTGTTCAGTGGATACAGCAAAAGAACATTTGCTGTATCTAAAAAGCACTTGCCTATCCCTGCCTCCACAGGAGTATATACTGCAGCTCTGGGGATGGAACATGCAGTTGCCATTTCATATAAATAAGGGATCTGGCACCGCAGACTACAAACATTGTATTTGCTCCAGCACTGATAAGGTTGACCCGAATTTACCTGACTGTAATGATCTGTGCCTGTTTCCATACTTGAAACCCCAGTCTTGACATATAACATAGACATTTCTGCTTAAATGGAGGCTTAGTGGGGAAGAAATTAAATTCACTTTACATTTTAAATCTATCATATCCACACTTTCTGAAGCAATGTGAGAACCGAAACACAAAATTCCCACTGATTTGAATTTTGCGATGCAATTCTCTAAATGAACAATGTTTACAAAAATACATATAGAAGGTAAAAGTGTACATAAAAATGAATATGTTTGTGAATGTGACATACAAATAGCAATACTTTAGGGGGAAATGCTTGCAACAATGTGTAATTAGGCAAAAATGCAACATTGTCTTGAGAGACAATGGAATGGGCCTCTGAGGGGTTAAGTTGAACTGCTGGAGAATTACACCGCCTGCTGTGGCTGCAGAGACCAGTATCTCATAACTGCTACCTCCCACATTTTTTGTTGTTGTTTACCTTTGATTTTTAGCTGCATTAGCAACATCTAACTGACCTCACCAGGACACAAGCCTGAGCAGTGTGTATGGAGGTCCTGGGCTTCCCCGACAACAAGACCCCTCTCTCAACCTCACTGATGTGGTCCAAATGAAAGCAGAGCAATACATCTGGCAGCAGCTGGGTTGCTGGAGTTGTCAGAATTATAATCTAAATCTGGATGGCTATGGTGGGAAATAGGATGATGGACCAGATAGAGATTTGAATTCTTCTTCTTCTGTTATCATTGGTATAAGACCATATTCCCCAATGAAAAACATAGATTTTGTTCTCAGCTTATCTGAATCATTACCACACATGTATATTATCACAACTACAGTTGGCTTAATTGCACAACATCTTGTACATCCAGCTGCTGTTTCTCCCCTTTATAAATCTGAGAAGAATATTCTCATTTTCTCTCTCTCTCATTGAGACAGATATTTGTGATAGCAGGTATGAGTTTTCTGTATCAGAAGCAGCAAATTCACAGATATTCTCATGGCATTCCTAATAATGTGTTATTACAATTCCCAAGGTAAGATGCAGCAATCCTGATGGCTGGTACAAACCTGGATGAGCATGGCAATCTATTGCATGCAGGAGGATGGTAGTCAAAGATCTCAGGATCCTGTATTTTCCCCAACCAGATAGGCCAGGGGACGGGGACTGAATTTTGAAGTATGATATAGTTTTGCTGTCAGATAAAAGGACAAGCCATCTCTCTTAAGTGTATTGTAGACTTGTCATACTGTTTACGTCCAAATTATCTAATGCACCAGGCAGTGCTTTTTTCATATATATATATATATATATATATATATATATATATATATATATGGCTACTCTCATTTTCCTACTCATATTGAAATACTGCCCCTCTAAGGCCAAACTTAGATTCACAAAATATTTAGAGGTACCCCTGCGTACCCCGAGAAAAAAATGTACTGGCACCAGGTATCTGATGAAAATCTAGAATGAGCCAATCACAGATCTGCTGTTAATTAAAAATAAGCACATAAAGTTAAAATGCTAAAAGGAAAAGAAATAACCATCCTAGTGTTTATAATTCAACGTATACAGGGAAATAACCTGTTAGTTGTTTGATAAATGCAGGAAAAGTAAAATGCAATTATGAGGTGCTGAATGAATAAATATATATTAAATGAATAAATTTGCTTTGGATGGCTTATGCCAAGGCACTGTGGAAGATGGAATCTTCATAAATGAATGTATGAAAAAGAAATAAATCTGACAGCAGAATGAATTTGCTCCTAACCCACAATGTGGAATAATAAGAATAAAAAGTCCACTATGAACAAGGAGAAAAATCATTTTGGGATGCCCATTACCTTCTTGTCTGCCATACTATTTTCTCTCTCCATTGTTTTCTTTGCACTTTTGTTATGTTTGATGAAACACAAGATGCTACTTTTACTAGATTGGTGTATTGGTCTTACGTAGCTCATCAGTTCTTTCCTTGCAAACAGAGTAACACAACCTGTTTGGTCTCATGGGGTGCAGAGCCTCAGGGGCGCACCAAATTTTGGCATCACACAGGGTGCCACTAAAATCTGAGGCTTCAAGATTTCCCACTGGTTATCCAAACCTTTTTTTATCTGGAGATGTCAGGATACTTGTCCCTTTTCCATCTGTGCTTTGCTACCAATTTATGGGCCTTAGGAGTGGACACAACCAATAGAAGGCATGTATGCTTGCGCTCATGGCATTTGGTGATTGGCCAGAAAAGGACAAGAAAGGATATTTAAGACAGACTCGCTCAGTAGTAACACGATGTCAGACTCCATAGTTTCATCAAGCCACATCTTTCCACCACTTCCTCCTCCCTAGTTTCTGCCTTTGTTCCTGTCAATCTGTTAGTACACATCACACAAATGGTAAGCATCACACAAATAAAAAAGAGAATAAAAACATAATGATAAAACCACACTGCAATAAAAGGATACACCAGAAACAACAAACATGAAAACCCAGACACAAAACCAGTACAATAAAAGAGTATATTCAGCTATCAAATGCATGCATTAAAACTGCCCACTATTCCACAGGGACTTCTATCAGCCTGGGAGAACAGAAAAATCTTTGCCTAGTAGGAAAAAAGGCAGCAATGTGGATGTCAGACAAGCTTCCCTGGGGAATGCATCCCAAAGCCATAGGGCCACCACTGAAAAGGCCCTCTCTTATGGTCACCCTCTGAGCTTCAGATTGGAGGGGTGACATGAAACTCTGTAGACTAGGAGTCACCAATGTTTTCGAACCCACAATAGGGATTTTGAGAGTGTGTTGGGGACCATGCTTTCTGGTTCCTTCTCTGCATCCTCTTCTCCAAGTCACCCTCTGTCCCCACATACTTTGTTTTCCCATAGATTGGATGGGCACCACCAGCAAAAAAGCCCTCTGTCTCTTGAGGCTACACTCTCTTGCCTTTCTGAGCACCAAACCAAGGCCTAATAGCCGGCTGCACAAGAATCCAAAAAACAGTAGACCAAGTCCTTTGAGCCTTGTAAGAGCCTTACGATTGCTTTTCCCTTCAAAGAGAAGTTCTGAAGGATGAGAGGAATCTTTAAAATGGTTTGTAAGATGACCAGGAATTTTAAAGGAGTTTTAACAAATCATGTATGTGTAAATCTCATATTCTAGCCTATAATGACCCTGAAAATTTGACTGGACACTGGGCAAACACAACCCTTTGAGTGATGCTAAAGTAGTTAATTTGATCTCAGCCTATATTTCCCCCTCTTCTTTGGCAAATTCATTTAAAAACCTCGGGTTGATTTGTGTTCACCATCCACAATCATCTTTTGAAGGTTGACATTTAGGAATGCAGAATGGGATGGTGTGAGATTGCATTATACAAAACTTATACCAGAATCATGACAAAAATCATAGCTTGTTGGAAATATTCATATCCTCCCACCACTCAAAAGAAAAGGGAGAAAAAAACCAACCCCATTCAGGAATCTTCCATTCATATTTCTGAACTCTGGGGGTGGGGAAGACCCTGTTCTGTTTGTCCTGACTGGTTTCTAGGTATGATATGATCATTGTTGTTATAACCAATCGCAATTATTTCCTAATGGTGTTCTGGCTGTCACATTGAGCCACAAGGTCTGTCTCATTGCTTTAATTTGCTTAGTGAATAGGTCTTAAAGTGGTGGTTCTGAACCTGGTAAATTAGGACTGAGACTCACAACCTTGCCATAGGCTTTCCCCCCTTCCCATCATGATTTTTCAGCCCTTTTCCTCTTAATCATCAGAGATTGGGGGGGGGGGATGATGGAAACTTCACTTACACTTTTGCTTGTGATAGCGGTACAAATTCTGAACCGGTTCACCAACTGACAGTTGCGTCAGCTGGTGACTTGCATTTGCAAATATGCCATCACAGATCAGGTAGAACTTTTGCCTCACCTCACCTCACCTCAAATACGATTCTTCTAATTGGAGCCTGTTCATGCAGTCATCGGTGAGCAATCATGTTAAACCATCAAACAATGCACATACACTTATGAAGTCAGGTAGCATCCAACTATTTCAAGGGTTTGCAGTCATGTTATGTCAGTCCTGGGGTGGAATATTCAGATGACTACTATCTATGGCTATTTTACATCTGTAGATGCACATTCAAAAAATGCTTTAAGGCATGGAATCCCTACCCCCTCTTACAAATTTGGTTTACCTTCCCGCTATAAAGCGGTACCTATTTATCTACTTGCACTTAGGGGTGCTTTCGAACTGCTAGGTGGGCAGGAGCTGGGACCGAAAGATGGGAGCTCACCCCGCCACGGGGATTCGAACCACTGACCATGTGATCGGCAAGCCCTAGGTGCTGAGGTTTTACCCACAGTGCCACCCGCGTCCCATACAATAAACTAGCGCAGCACAAAAATCTGTCCCAGTTTTTTTACTTTTATGTTTTGCCTCATTCTTTTTTTTTTTTTTAAAAAAAAAAATATTATTATTATTTTGCAAAAAAAAGAAATTAAGCAAAGAAAAACAAAGAACAATACATAACACTGTAAACACACTTTTATACATATTTTCCAAAATGAAAGCTAATACAAATAAAAAAAAGGAAAGGAAAACTAAGAGAAAAAAGACAAAAGACAAAAGACAAAAATACTTTTCATAACCTGGAATATTATAATATTACCAAATATTGAGGACTTCCGGGTTAGCGCCAACGTCTAATGGTGGATTCCCTCCGAGCTCCGGAGGGAATCGGCTCAGTAGGGATCGGGTTCTGCCGCGCCGGCAACGTGGGGACCCTTAGAAACCACAGGCGTGGAAGCCTGTGGACTTGGTGACTCGGCGGGCACCATTTGCGCCCCCCGACCTGCGAAGGAGCCTTTTTAAAGGCTTCGGAACAGGGGACGGGGAGCGGCGCGGTGCTGAGAGTCCTCTGCTTCCCCTGCTGAGTGAAGCCGCATGCCATGGACGGAGAGCGCTGACTTTTTCCTGAGAACATTCGGACTAAAAAGCAACAACCCGTGAGTAATACAGAAATTGGACTTAAAAAGGAAATTTTCTCTTTGAATTTGGCACGATCGGGGAAGATACAAAAAAGAAGTCCGTCTCCCCGCCTTGTAGACAACTTAAAGCAAGGACTAAATAACTAAGGTCAAGAGAATATCTTTTATTGTAACTGAACAAAGTTATTAATTTCACGACAGTATAAGTAATTTTGCTGGAGGATAAGAGTGGATTTTGAGAGCTGCGCAATCCCCCGGGACCCGGGAGTGATCAGCGAGAGAGCCTGTTGGAAAGATACAGAAGACTTTGACAGCTGTCAAAATTAGCTGTCAAAGTTGGGGAATGCAAAGTAACATTGTTTTTCCTGCCTTTGCCAGTTGGATTTGCTACATTTTGGTTATAAACTGTCGAAAAATAAGCTATTCTGATTTTGGGACTGGAACTAGAAGGATAGTAAATATTCACAATCCCTCTAGAGGGGGTTTTGGGACACTGCAAGAATGGCTGGAAGTGGAAAAATACTCACTGAGTTGAACAAGACTTTTTATCTCTTGGGAAAGCTTCAAGAACAAAGTAATATTTTGGCTACAGGGGTCATGGGACTGAATGAAACAGTAAACAACTTTACTGAAAATGGAAGGGACTTGACTCAAGTCTTCGTCTTTGAACCAAAAGCCCCTGTAGCGGAAACAAAAGACTTTGCAGCTGAGCAGGGAAAGAAATTTGACAAATTTGAGAAAGTGGAACAAGTGGAAAAGAAACATGAGGATCTGGAGGGAAAGGAAAGAGGAGTTATAATGTTGCAGAAGGCCAGAGGAAGGTCTGGCCTGGCAGGAAGGTCATAAAGGAAAATAAGAATTGGATGATGAAGATTTGGCTTGAATTGGAGAATGAAGAATGGAGAGACTTACCTAGATGGAGACCTGAAGACTTATGGATTACAAATTTGATTAAGATGGAAGTTCGAGCGTTTGGGACATTTAAATTCATGAATTCTTTCAAACATGGAGGTCTGGCCGGAAGAAATAAGGACTTTTTGGGGATTGCGCTCCTCCGAGATTCGGGGTTTAATATAAAGGACTATCCAAAGAACCGGCAAAGAGGAACTGAGAGAGACTTAAAAGCCTCCGATGTGAGATCGCCGGGCTGATAGCAGATGGACTGATGGACATTGGTTTGGGGATCGAAACCAGGAAAGGGAGGGTGGGGTTTGATGAATCCAAAGGTTGTATAATTATATATATATATATTTCTTATTTTGTATTTTTGGTTTGGTATTAGTATAAAATTGGGAAATTCGTGGAAGGGAATCTGGGTCGACCTTGGAAAAAGGGTTTAAGTAGAAGGTCTGAGGTAAATAAGTTAAAATCTGTTACTAAAAGGATTTAAATATAACAATGAAATAAGGTAAAAATTGGGGATAAGAACTTGTTGAACTAACATTTGGAACTGGAATACAAGAAGGGGAGGCGAGGGGAAGTCGTGGGAAATAAGGTATAAGAAAATAAGGACTCAAAGTATACTTATTTTGTGTGTTTTTTCTGTCTTTTTGTTTATTTGTCTTATTTGAAACCTCAATAAATATTATGTTTTTTTAAAAAAAGAAAAAAAAAATATTACCAAATATTATAAAAGACTTCCACCGCATTCACCACACATCTCTTAGTTGTTTTGGCCTCATTCTTATGGCACTTTAGAATTTACTGTATTTTTCCGTGTATAAGATGATGCTTTTTTTTTTTTTTGAACGAAACCCCCAGGATAATTTCCCAGGAGCACCTGGGGTTTTGTACATGCAGAGAGACATCAGAGCTATGGCAGATGTAAAGAGAAATCACTGTTAAATGTCATTGAGGATTTGACAGAGAGAGGGGGTAGGATGTAGGATATATTTAAAATGAGAAAAACCAGCAGGGATGAAAGGAGAATTAAAAAAGAATTAGGCAAAAATTGGGTGTCATCTTATACACAGATAGTGAATGCGGAGGGGGGACGTGCGATTAATGGCAGCAGCAAGCAGGAGATTGGCAGCGGCGATTGGGTGGGTGATTGGTGGCTGCGCCAAGGCCTGCTGGTGATTGGCTGTGGCTGCAGCAATTGGGCAGGCGATTGGCAGCTGTGGCAAGGGGGGCAGACGATTGGCGGCTGCAGCAAGTGGGCAGGTGGGCAGGTGGTGGAGGCGAGCAAGCAGGCAATTGGCAGCTGCGGCGAGGTGTATGATCAGCGGTGGCTATGGCAAGCAATTGGCAGTGGCGGGCAGGCGGTTGAGCGATTGGCAGAAGTGACCTTCCCCACCCCCAGCCCCAAAAGCTAAACAACTTAATTTCTTAATTTTAGGTGGAAAAAATAGGGGTTGTCTTATACATGGGGGCGTCTTATACACTGAAAAATACAGTATTTAGGATTTTGGTGGGTGTGGCATTTTGCAAACATCTTATCATTGGAAGGTGGTTGAGAGGTGGTCCGTGCTTTTCTTTTCATTAAAAATGTATCCAGGCCTCTGAAGCCTTCTGATCTGCCTGTTTAAAACAACGACAACATGGAAGCAAATACCTCACAATGCTGTTCAGGGCCAGGCAGCCCATGTAGCAAACTGAAGCAGTTGTCTTGGGCAGCAGACTCCCATGATGCAGCACTCCCCTCAGGTGCCACCATGTAACCCCTGTAAGCAAGGCCTTGGGGGCAGGGGGCAGCGTCTTCTCATTTTGCTTCTGGTGGCGAAACAAGACAGGCCGTGCCTGATGCCAGCTCCTGAGCACTAGATGACTTTGAGCACTTGGGATGGATGCAGAACTTAGACCACCAGAAGCAAAATTAGAGTGAGAGTATACTCACAAAAAAATAAATGTCTGGGGCCTCCTATTTCCCCTAAGTCTCTGAGCATACGGGACTTTTCCAAATGCTCCTTCCAAAACCGGTGAGGGCAAGGCCGAGCTTCTGGCTAGACCGCCGGAACTCAGTTCTGGCACCTCTTGGGTGGGCGCCATTGCCATTCTAAGAGAACAAGGGAGGCATTTATGGTGAGAAGAGTTTGGATTTGGATTTGATATCCCGCTTTATCACTACCCTAAGGAGTCTCAAAGCGGCTAACAATCTCCTTTCCCTTCCTCCCCCACAGCAAACACTCTGTGAGGTGAGTGGGGCTGAGAGACTTCAGAGAAGTGTGACTAGCCCAAGGTCACCCAGCAGCTGCATGTGGAGGAGCGGGGAATCAATCCCGGTTCACCAGATTTCGAGTCCACCGCTCTGAACCACTACACCACTTTTCCTACAAAAATAGCACTGGTCTACCCCATTCCTTTTGAGTCTGCTTCCTCTTCCTTTTCAAAGATTCTTGTTTTTGTTGCTGTTGGCCATTTTCCCTAGGACTAGCCCTGGCCTATTACACTGAAGTGGAGTCCTGCTACCTATCACCCCTGAGTGTGTGTTTAAGCTTTAAAAGGTTATTGGATATAACAATAAAAGCTTCTTTTCTTAATTACAATGTTGTATTTAATGTCTTTAGAAACAAATTTAACATGGCTGTATAACTCTTCCTACATCTATACTCATTCATTAGATCTGCATAGCAAGGGGTTGTGTTAATTGTTTTCCCTAATTATTCCAGTTTTATATTTCTTTTCAATTAAAAACCAACAAAAGCCACCTTACAATGTCCCGTGTCAACCTAATAACATTTCCTCTGCACATTTTTTTAATAACAAGACAGAACTGTAATAAAGATCATGGTATTAGGATTAGTATTTGTGACTATTGCAATTTACAATGATGGCAGCAATTTAAATGTAATTGACTTCTGTAATTGCATAGAATAATTTATGGCTGAGGTAATTGTTAAGAGAGCATGATGTATCGAGGCTTTGAGTTCATCCAATATTTATCCGTATGGATCAGATTGTTGTGGAACTCTTCATGGGGGCAAGTTAGGGGAAATAATTTAATTGTTTTAGAAGATGAAATGTATTTGTCTTGCCACCAGAAAATGGCTTCCTACCGATTTCATGAACATACACACTTTGTTTCTTCCCCCCTAATGGTTGTGAGTACTGAATCATCTCTAATGTTTGGCTGCCTTTTGAGAAAAGAGAAAGAGAAGATTATGGTGTAAGTTGGTTTAGACAATAGGCTTGAGGTAGAGTGGGGAAAATACAAGGTTATATGGGGCATAATGTTCCCATGGTGGAATCAGTATGGCTTGATGAAAGAAGCCTCCAGAGACCCCTTCTGAGGTTGATGGGTTTTTGTAAGCTAACGCCCAGCTTTATAGATCTCAGTTGGGGACTCTGGTAGAGGAACAAAAGGTACAATTCTAACCCCTGGCTAGCAGCAATGGGTTTTATGGCACAGTCAGTTCAATATCCACATCCTTGGTACCCACACAAAGCAGGGCAGAAGGTGGGAGCAGCTTGGGGTGTGTGTGTCACTTTGTTACAACAGTTCCTAAGTGGGTGTAACATAAAAGCCTGAAATGATCTGTTGCCCAGCTCCAAACACTTCCAAAACACTACATTCGGGTGCAGTACACCACAATTCATATTTGCACGCAGAAATGCTATACAGTCGTACTTTGGAAGTCAAACCAAATCTGTTCCAGAAGTCCATTTGACTTCCAAAATGTTTGGAAACCAAAGCGCGGCTTCTGATTGGCTGCAGGAAGCTCCTGCAGCCAATCAGAAGCCGTGGAAGCCCCGTCGGATGTTTGGCTTCCAAAAATAGTTTGCAAAGTGGAACAGTCACTTCCAGGTTTGCAGCATTGGGGAGCCAAAATGTTCGAGAACTAAACTGTTTGAAAACCAAGGTACGACTGTCCTACACAGGGGAGACCAGAGTGTGAGAATATGGAAATATGTATGAACGTAATGGAAACTCTTGCACACATTCTGATAATACCTCTGACGAGTCCAGTAAAACAAAAACTTTATTAGGACCAACTGTGTTTCACAGTATGGGAGTTTCTGAGTTACACACAACTCTTCCTCAGGCTGGGCTCTTAAAAATAGAGAAAAGCAAGAAAGTAATAATGGTAAAGGGACCCCTGACCGTTAGGTCCTGTTGCAGACGACTCTGGGGTTCTAGCACTCATCTCGCTTTACTAACCGAGGGAGCCGGCATACAGCTTCTGGGTAATGTGGCCAGCATGACTAAGCCGCTTCTGGCAAACCAGAGCAGCACACAGAAACATTGTTTACTTTCCCACTGGAGTGGTACCTATTTATCTACTTGCACTTTGATGTGCTTTCGAACTGCTAGGTTGGCAGGACCTGGGACCAAACAATGGGAGCTCACTCCATCGCGTGGATTCGAACCACCAACCTTCTGATCGGCAAGTCCTAGGCTCTGTGGTTTAGACCACAGTGCCACCCACGTCCCTAAGAAATTAATACATAATGTCAAAAGCTGTTGCATTTTCCAAAGTAGTTTTTAAAGGTAATTATTGAATATTAATTAGATAATTCGATAATATTTCTCCAAGGGGATAAAAGGTATAACTTACATGTATGTTTCAGTGTGTCTGTTTGAACTTGGTTCCTGTAGTCTAATTAGGATCAGATATTACCTTCACAGTTATGATTAAAATGAATAATCTAAAATACCATTAGGTCTTATACTTTCCATCTCACTAGGTTCTTCATATAAACTAATTAGCTCAAAGGTCATTGTTCTCATTTTTCCAATACCAACAGATCGTTAAAGCAGTGCATTGCTGATTATGTTGATAGATATTGTAGAGGCACAATAGAGATGAAATTTTCAGTCTCATGGAAGGGCGAAAACAATTATCATAAATTCTGCAAAGAGATAATCTAATTACAACATTCTTCAATTCAAATGGCTATTGTCCAAGGAAAGGGAAAGTTTCAGAACCTACTTAAGCAAGAGGAACAGATTCAGCTGCATGTCTATGAATCACGTATCAATTGTTCCTTCAGCCAGTCCATGGAGATGACTAAGGAGCTCAGGGAAGACAGGGAAAGTGTTGAATGAATGGAGAATGAATTGTTGTCTGAAACAACTGAATAATTGCTTAAGGAAGTCATGATGCCAGGTGGTCTCAAATTCATGTTTGGCCCTTGACTAAACAAGAGATTTTGAAGTCTTGAATTGTACTGCCATGTCTTCATTGTTTTATGAAGGTGCTGCTCAGCTACTGTTTCCAAGATCCATGCAAGTTTAGATATGGCAATGAGACTGTGCTGTTGTCACCGCAATCTTTCCTGTACATATCCTATGTAGTTCTTTAGTGTTCAATTTCATCTTCTCCAATCCAGTGGGTATTTAAGGCAGAGAGAAATCTCTCCAACATTTCTCTGATGAAAAGAGGGATTTCCTATTCAACAACAACAATAATACCCCAGCCATCTGATTGGGTTGCTCCAGCTACTCTGAGCTGCTTCCCACATATAAAAAACCATAATAAAACATTGAACATTACAACCTTCCCTATACAGGGATGCCTTCAGATGTCTTCTAAAGGTTGTATTGTTACTTATCTCCTTGGCTTGGGAGTCACATAACTCTATACCCTCCAACATTTCTCTGATGAAAATTGGGACATCTTGCCATAGCCTCCAACATGTCTCCAGTGAAAATAGGGACATTCTAAGGCAAAGTAGAACACTGTTTGATCAAATATGAAACCAGAACAGCTTCTGTGAATCTGAGACTGTCCTTAAATAGGGATGCTTGGAGGGTCTGAGAGAGGTTGAGATAGCATGGATTCAGTGTTTTTGGATATCAGGGTGCTAATTTCTGTCCTCTTTTTCATTGGATCTTGACCCTGCACTCTTGTTCAATCTCCTTTATGCATTTCAATGGGAGTTTTGTTTTCATTTCATGTTTTGCAATGAAAATTGCAAGTATCCTGCCCCTATTTCACATTGGAACCACAGCAGGGGGGTGATGGTTTTGAGACATCAGTACCCCCTAGGCTAGGGTCCCAATCTGAACCAGGCTCTCCATGCTGGCAACTTGGTGGGAAACACTATGTCAACTAGCAAAGGTCATGTGGACTTTACGGCTGATGAATACAAGCTGATTGATCTAATCAAAGATGAAGCACTGATAGCCAGCAGGCCTTGAGGCTTTGAAGTTGGAAGGAAGTACATCAGGTACAGCTTTCTCTGATTAATCTAGTTTCTGACCTTGGTATATACGTAGGTAGGTCTATTGGTGAACTGGAAAGTGAAGGATGCATTATGCCAGAAGCACTTTTGACAAACTGTCCTGGTCTGGAAACTTTGGCTCTTTGTAACTCTCAATTAGGTCTTCATAACTGCAAGGTGGGAATATTTTAGCATCTTGTGTGGTCTGTGCAGCTGAAAGGAACTGATTTCTTAAAGGAAAGAAGCTTTCTTAGACTTACTCAGTAAATTCCCCCCTTAACCCTAAGCATATATGAGAGGCAAGGACTATTCAGCTTTGGGGCATAGTTTGCCTTGTGAACACTGACTTGTAAAGAGTTGGCCAAAAGTATAGACAGATAGTAAAGAGACAGGGTTTTTTATGGAGTTCCGACTTCTTACAGGAATCCTCTCTCCCCCTCCCCACCCTTTGTGCTTTGCTGAGATATTGTGTTCTTCAATAATGGATAAAATATTTTTTTATTCAAACAAACAGAATTTAAAGACCTGCCCAAAGCTAGATGGTCAGGGAGCTCAGCTTTGGTATTCTTAGGCCATGGAGTCAGAAAACATGAAAATAATAATTAAGAATGTGCTTCCATTCAGGTTGTGACAGTCTTGTGGCCTTTAACTGAGAGTATTTTAATAATCTGCTTGAAACCTGCCTGGTTCATGCTGTGTTGCTTCTTGTGGTTGTCTCGCTTTTCATTTTTCTTCTGTTTTTCACTCCTTTTTTGTCTCCATCAACTCACCCTTATGCAACTTTAATTATCACCTTAGGTGCAGAGCTTCAGTAATTCCATGGGTGGGTAGAGACAGACTTTGGACAAGTCTCATCTAATCTTGAGCACATGATTTTTGTACTCCTTATTCATTTGAAATTGAATTAAACCCCCAAGAGCATTTCCTCAATACATGCATTTGTCAGAAACAGAATCTTAGATATTTAAACACAGAATATTTCTCTAAACAATTATTTCTATCACATTTGACTCTTTTCAGGCAGTTCTTCCCAGACTGTTGTGCTTCCTTGGAACAGAGCCCCATATGTTTTCACTCACTTATTACAGAAAAACTATTCCCTGGAGTGTTTTCTGTATGAAAATGGACAAATGACATCTTGCACTAAGGCTGCACTGACATCTTCTGTACCCATAGGAGAAAACCCTATCAAACATGGTAAGATCTGATAAATGGTGTTATAGATTTGGGGGTAAACCCTCAAAATTAAAAAAATACCAAGGTTTTGATTAAATGGGATATGGTTTAAAGTGCAGAACTTCTCTGCATCCATAAAAATAATAATAATGAAGTGCAGAACTGTGCCAGACAGGGAATTCAGGAAATTCCTGGGCTGACATGCAAACCAGTCTGGCTGGCTTAGTGAAGGAGATATCCATTAACATGACAAAAGGTGCTGATGGGCCATTGGGGAGAGGAATCCTTTAGCCTGGAGAGTGAGTTGTTACCAAGGTGAAGGTGCCTGTTTGAAGGGACTGGAAAAGGGCGTTTTAGAGCAAAGGTTTTCTGGGAAGGAGAAAGAGGAAGCTGGGATCTCAGAGAGAGGGGCAGGCACCAGGCCTCTGTAACAATATGTATAAGTTTGTGTTTAAGATTCACTGATGCAACTTATCCTGGGCCCATGTGGCGGTCTCCAGAAGAAGGCAAGATGGGGCAGATGCCTGGATCCTGCAGACAGCATGGTTCTGTATTCACTGGTGGAGGAACAGGAGTGCGGAGGGAGTGGACTTCCCCTGGGACCACTATTCTGGTAGGGTGGCATTGTGGCGCCCCCCCCATGCGCTGGGCACTATGTCCCCACAGGTGGCGCATCACGGCCCCAGAATGCACGCCATGCTCCTGCCTGCTCTCCACCCCTGGTAGTGGAGCATGCAGCTTCGCCACTGCCTGTATTGTAAATATGCAGAAGAATACTGAGATCATGAGGAGACAAGGGGCACCCAATAATTATTTACTGACACCTCATTAAGGAGCTGCCTCTGCTTAGTAGCTAGTGATTGGTACTTTTAGGATTTGTCTTTTAAGGAGTTAATTGCATATGAGAATGTATTGTGGCATAAGAGGAAATGTGGGCTTAATGTCAAGGCTACCGAGATAAGCCTTGTGTTATAAGCATCCCAGCATTCAAGGGAGATTGTTTGCTGTCATTCCTAAGGGTTCTCCAACAGCAGATGGAACGTCAGAATGAACCGGCATGGGAAGGTTTTGCTATAATATTGCTTAAATGCTTAGCAATTTGCTTTAGTGACTATGTATGTGTATTTTATGCCTAAAGCTGGCTGTGTGGCTAATAAAACCTGCAATCTTCACCCCAATGTCTGCTTATTGCCTTGGCAGAACAGGGTCACACTGAAAAAGTTTGAAAATGAGGGAGACAACCTTCAAATGAAGGCACCACATGAGAACCAGTTCAAACAAAGACAGATGGTGCCAGGGTAACTGGGTGTGAGGTGACAGGGAAAGGGAGTCTTTTAGCAAGGTGTTCTGGGAAGAGGAAGAGGGGAGAAGAAAGGCTGGGATCCATCTTGGGCATGCTGGCTGAAGGCCAGTCGGGAGAGATGCCTTGGACTCCTGTGGGGGACAAGCCCCTCTTGAAATGACCATGCTGTGAGATATGGACTCCTTCCATGTAGACTGAAGGTGTAAATAGGTGAATAAACCATATTTCTGAAAGCTACAACAGTCTCCACCGTGTCTCAATTTTCCAGAGGAACACAGAGCCTGGGTGAGTGCCTGGAACTCCAAGGACTCTTGCTACTGCTTGGCAGAGAGAAGGGGTGGCACCCAACTTCTGCAGCAATATTTTGGAACTTCCCCACTGTAGAAATTGCTACAGCCCAGTTCTGTTCTTTAATGTTTGCTGGTTTGACTCTCATCATCCCATGAGCAAGGATTAAGTATTGTGCTACAAAGGCAAGCACTTTCCCTTGTGCAATAAGGCTCCCCTCTCTTCCCTTCATGCAATCCCATGTACCCACTGAAATTGGTTTGGGGTGTGTGGGGAGAACCCCTAGAACAGGGGCGGGAGGAGAGTGGGAATCATTGTGTCCAGCAAGCTGAAATGCTTGCCCTGATGGATTGATCCACATAGCAGAATGCTGAATTCCTAGGCACATATACAGTACAAAAACAAACCTAGAATAAGTATGGCACAGATGGGTTGCGGAGCTCCAGCTCGACAAACAAAAATCAACAAGCCAAGAAGGGATGGAGACTTTGAACCTAGGGAGAAAGGGAGAAACCATGACTCCAAGTCATTTTGGCAGTCCTAGTTGTACTTGCATTTATTAATGCTATTGGCATATCCACTTGCTCTTTCTCTGTTCCCTCCTGCACATATTCTGTTTATCCCTCCTTTAAAGGCTTTTCATACACCCTCTGTCTCTGGTGATATTTTAAGGCTCTTTGCCCAAGGTCAAGGAAGCTGTTAAAATCAATAGGAGAAAATTACAAGTACAGTACCAGAGGGTATCCTCGGCACTAACTGAATGTAAAGAAGAAAAGCAGTTCCTGTGAAATAATCAATGGGACACTTCTTTTAAAAAATCATTTTGCAGGAATTTCAGCCCAACTGTGGCCTTATTAATCAGTAGGAGTGCATTATTCAGACCCTGTAGGTTTGGAGGCATTATATATTTTGCAGGAACATAACCTACGCATAGCAGGTACCTGACAAAAAATGTAATCATTGCCTACCAATAATGCCTGCTCTCTAGTAACCTAGGTGATCAATATTCTCTTAATCTGTAGGGCACAGCAACAGCCATCACCATTATTATCTTATTTTGAGGCCCCCTCCCCTTCTTCTTCATCCTAATCCCTGTGCAAAATCAGCTATGAAAAAATATAAGTGTGTGTATCCTAGCTAACATTCTTTTAAAAACAATTTGTCACCCTTATTTGGACATTCCAGATATAGATGCTCTCACATGGAGACTAGTCTGGATTTTCTTGTTTATAACCTAGCTCAAATTTACCGAAACTCTGATATCCATAGCTGGATGTAATCCATGCATCATGAATACTAACCCACCAGGTCCTTGACAAACCTGCATTTTCTGCCATCCTCCTATTGCCAAGGAAAGGAAGGAAACAGGGAAGAATTATTAAGCAGCTGGTTGTAATGATCAGTCCAAATTTTGTTGTTGTTTAGTTGTATCTGGCTCTTCATGACCCCATGGACCAGAGCACGCCAGGCACTCCTGTCTTCCACTGCCTCCCGCAGTTTGGTCAAACTCATGTTGGTAGCTTCGAGAACATTGTCTAACCATCTCGTCCTCTGTCGTCCCCTTCTCCTTGTGCCCTCCATCTTTCCCAACATCAGGGTCTTTTCCAGGGAGTCTTCTCTTCTCATGAGGTGGCCAAAGTCTTGGAGCCTCAGCTTCAGGATCTGTCCTTCCAGTGAGCACTCAGGGCTGATTTCCTTCAGAATGGATAGGTTTGATCTTCTTGCAGTCCATGGGGCACTCAAGAGTCTCCTCCAACACCATGGCGAAGGGGCTTGAATAACTCAGAGAAGCTATGAGCTATGCCATGCAAGGCCACCCAAGACGGACAAGTCATAGTGGAGAGTTTGACTAAACGTGATCCACCTGGAGTAGGAACCTGCAAGCCACTCCAGTATCCCTGCCAAGAAAACTCCATGGACAAAAACAACAGTCCAAATTTAGTCCACGCCAATTTTGAATTTATTTTTGTTTTTTAAGTCTGCTTTTTCCTGTTTGTACTGTAAAGTGTGATGAAAAATTTAAAAAGATCCACACAAAATTATATTGTTAACAGAGATTATACATCCATATGATGAGGAAGGAAATGAATAAATAGATTCCAACAATTATATGCATATATATGCTAAGTATAACAAGTTTAAAAACAGATTGCTGCTATAAATGAAGTGAAGGCATGCATATTTATATACTCTATAAGCAAATGCTTAAATATTTAAATAATATTGTGATTTTTTGAGCTCCTTTGATATTTACTTAAGAAAAATAGATCAATATTTAACTCATATTTTTTTAAAGATAGGGTGATATAAAACTGATGTTAAAGGTTTTGTATTAACACATCATAGGAATAAGAAAATAATATAAAGATATAATACAAAATAAAAAAACACTAGGATGTGTTGTGCTATGATTGTTTTAATGATATTTGTATTATTATTTAGAGTTTGATGGCATGTGTAATGTCTATATTCATTAAATAAAATGGTATTTTATTTTTAAAAATCGATTTCTATTTTTTTTAAAAGTTACAATTCATTCAACGGAGTGGTCCAAAGATAAATTTTAAACTTTCCCAGATACAGTCCAATCACACTAGTTACAAACTGTGGCTCAAAAATGGGTTGCAAATGTGTTCATCTGACAGAGTATGATGATATGATATCACTCTTAGCAAGATTTGACTGGGCGGAAGATGCTGTCCTATGGCTTTCAACCTGTGCAGCAGGAGCTACACTCTGTAGTTGCGCCAAGCAGCAAGTATCTTTATTTTTGTGAGAAGTTTAAACAAAGCCCTCATATTTCCTCATAATATTCACTGCAGCTTCTCATTCTCATGTGTCCCACAATTTGAATCTCCCAGAATTCTGGGAGGTGAGGATGAGGCGATTTTGTTTCAGAATGCAGAGCCACAAACTTCCTCCAACATCCTTACCTGACAGGCCACATCACATGGTTGATGGGCCGTGTCAGCTTCCTGAGTCACAAATTGTGAAGGAGAGAGAGAGATAAATAACAGAGGGCTGGGAGGAGCAAAAGAGACATTAAGGGAATTGGACCAAATGAGATCCACTAGTAACAATTAAGGATAACTGCTTATAGACTTGTAGTCTGAATTGTTAGTGAAATTGACTCCTCTGCCAAATTGCATGTTCCTTTCTTGATCAGCTGGGGAGAATCTTGGAGAGTGTTTCAGAAAATCTGTTGGTCATACTTAGGAAATCTGTTCTTCTTGTATCTTCTCAGACTATTCTGCTTATCCTGTGTTTTTTTAACAGGGATATTTGTTAACTTCCTAACCTAATGCTACATGCAACACTAATATCTCACAACAAATGAAACTGGTCTGTAGAAAACACAACTTGAAAAAAGAGACAATGCATGTATTTTTGTAAATGACGAAATCTCTAATAAAAATATATAATTTTTTTAAAAAATGCAGAATCGCAATGACCAGAATCGCAACATATACAATTTATTCCTGTTCGACAAGATACAAAATTGAGGTTGGGATTTCCATGCAGACATCTGATGAGCTAGCTGAAATCCAAAACTCTGTTGCCTGAGTCACATTGGACCATGTATGTCTTATCCTTCCATTGCCTGCTTATAGGCTGGGAAAGCACTTTTGGTTTGCTCTACAGCTTCCCAGCTCAGTAAGGCAAGTCTATAAGAGGGTCATTATTCCTTACTATACAGGATCTTCCTGCCAATACCTACAGTACTTACTTGTCAGGATGCTGACAAATTTAATAGTCATAATCAGGCATTAAACTCGCAAGTAAGTAGAACATGCAAGTGGAACTGAGAACACTAGCTCAACCCCATCACTGCCCTGAGTTGAGGGTAGCAGTGTGCAGTTGAAAGAGTTGGAGATTTGAGAGAGAATGAAGCTCTCCCTGCTTGGTAGAATCTCAGCTATTGAAATGAATCTACTGCCCAGGATGCTGTTTTTATTCCAGTCAATTCCAATTGTAAATAATTCAGGCTGCTTCAAAGAATGGAAGGAGGATATTTCTAAATTTATCTGGCAGGGAGGGGGAGCCAAAAATTAAACATATAATTATGATAGATATAAACGAAAGAGGAGGTTTTGCCCTGCCAGACCTGCAAATGTATTATGAGGCAGCCTGTTTGTGCTGGTCAAAAGAATGGATAATGCAGACATCCTGGACTCAGAAGGCCATGATTTAAAATTTGGCTGGCATGCATGTCTTTGGTATGGGAAGGCAAAAATTTATAAGTGTTTATGAACCATATTCTTAGGAAGAATCTGTATAGAGTTTGGGAGAAATATAAAAATCTGCTGGAAAGGAAAACATTTTTATGGCTATGTCCTATCGAGGCTATTACAATTAAGAAAGTTAATATGGATAGACAGTGGGAGACTTACAGGGAATTGCTGCATTTTATGGGGGAGGGGAGGGCGGGACCCAAACCAAAATCAATGGAAAATGTAAGGAGCCACGTTACCATCAGTTACATGAAATGTTTAAATTAGATGGGGGGGGGGGTTGAACCAAAGCTCACAATTTGAAAAAGAACTTCTACAAAACAAAGAGAAACTCTTGTCTAAAATGTATAATTTGTTATTAGATTCGGAAACAAAAGATGAGCTTGTTGAAGCCTCAATGACACACTGGGCAATAGATATAGGACACAATATAGATTTTAACCTGTGGGAAAAGTCTGGAAAAGTCACTTGAAATTTACAGCATGTTATTCCTTGAAGGAGAACTAACTGGAAATTAGGTTCTAGATCACATAAGAAGACTCCAAGTGTATAGGAGGCTCCCTATAGTAGATGGCTGACCTCAGAGGTGGTGCGGGTGGTTTTTTCCACTCACATGATCTACTTGCTTGTGAGCATAGTGTTACTATTGTAATTTAAAATGGACTTACATAAATAGGTGTGGAATCTACAATGCACTTGGGCTAGACTAGTTATCTCGAAAGATAGGAGCCAAGCTCCTGTTAGAATTGGCTGCAAATGATGGAAATCCCAACTCTCAATTTCCCTATATTCTAAGGCCCTTCAAAAACAGACAGAACTGTCCTGCTATCTCCTCTTCCACTGTTTTGTATTTTGTACTTTTTTGGATTTTGAATTTCTGGGAATTCATAGTTTCCTGATGATTCGGGGTGGTCTTAGCTCAGTTGTACATAGTCTCTTGTCAGGACTGGGAACACCCTCAATCTGAACCCCTAGAGGGCTGCTGCTAGTCAGCATTGATAATATGGCATCTCAGCTGTGAGTCTTGCAGGATCTGGTACCTACCTGGCAGGCAGGTATTTTCCCACTGGCCTAGGAGGGTGGGACCCTGCTAGACCACAGCTAGAAAAGTCTGAGGCTTTTCAGCTCCTTGTGCACTGCCCTGAGATCTACAGACGAAGGGCAGTATAAAAATTCCATAAATAAATATTGAATGGGATGGGCCAGTTAGTTTAAGGCAGCTTCCTATATTCCTATAAAGTAGCAGTCAACCAGTGAATGTCTAGGTAATTATTTTTTTTCTGTATTAATTCTGAAGTAGATTGGAATGAGGGGTGCTGCCCCATATATAGCTTCCCCCAGTTTTCATTGCCAGAACTAGGCAGGCGAGGTGTGAAAACTGTTGTGTGAAAGGAAAAGGAGAGTAGCATGAAGGAGCTGGTTTAAAGATTCCCACTGGCTATGGACTTCTTCTTCTTTGTTCAGAGTAACAGTCGGTTTTCCGAAAGTGAAAACAGTTTGTCAAGGTTTAAGCAGGAGTTTCTTGCAGACTCTATCTAAATAACAAAATTAAGTCAAAGGTAAACAGTATGAGCCTCTTTTTCCTTTACCTAGGTGCACAGAGTACACAAAATATTAATGTAACCTGAGACAGAACAGAGGGAAAAACAAGTTATAGATATTCTATTATTGATAAAAGGTGGATCAACACTGCCATTAGCTAGAATTAGCAGTCCCATAGATTCATGTATCTGTTTATCTTCAGTGAATGCAAACAAACAGAGCATAGTTCTTTCCCACCTGTGAAAATATCAAAGAAAGCTAATATTAAATCCTATTATAATTGAGGGTGAGTTCATGTGGATTATCTGCAGAATCTCTGAAATCATTATTATTTCTCTATGTAAAGTACCAGCAGATGCAGCTGAATGGATTTTTAATATATATATATATATACCCTGCTGTTTTCAATATCTTACAGTGTCCTAAAAAACCGGAGCCTAGGATATCTCCCCTGCCCTTATGTTATGCTGACAGCATGGGACCCATGTTGAAGGAATGGATCCACTGGGTTTTGAACGCCCCAAACTCGTTCCATGGGAGTCAGCCAGTGTTAAGCCTTGCCGTGGTGCAACCCAAGCAAGAATGTTCTCACTGGCCAACCAGGGTGCAGATTTCAACCAGGTAGATATCCCAACCTCCCAGTTTGGAGATTTTGTGGTCAATCCTCCCCTCAGGCCCTTTGTGCCCCCCCCCCATGATCCTGCCCAATATCATTTCTACCCTCAATGGACAATGTTCTTCTAACAAGGAAGACCATGATTTCACCAAGGGAAAGGGGGAAAATATCCAACCAAGTGCCAATCAGGTTGAGAGAGAAAAATCCTTTCTAGCCCTGTCAACTAGTGACTTAAAGTTGCTCAATAAAGGCTCTAACTCTGTGGTTCCCAATGTGGGGCACACGCCCCACAGGGGTGCAATTTGATTTATGGGGGGGAGGGCAATTCGAGAATGAGTTAATGGCCTTATAGCTTTCTCCATGTGAATAGGAGCTCACTTTTTGAATAATAAGAATTATATGTCACGGGGCGGGGGTCAGGATTTTAGAAATGCTTATTTGGCTTAGAAATGGCCAAAAAAAAGTTGGGAACCACTGCTCTAACTGGAGGGTGAGTGGGTTGGAAGCTCTTGAGGTGAAATGGCCCTGAACTCCAGAAGAAGCAGCCTTATGAAAGCTTTCTCCTCCTCTTTGCAAGGGCTCATGGGACAGCTTTATCCCATGAGCCCATTGCATGCGCAAGTATTTTGCTGCAATCTATGGGCCCAACTCCTGCCAAACAGAGGTTCCCCACATTTATTGGGCATGGAATGAGACTTATAAGATAATTTAGAGCACATCAATCATCATATGATCCCAGAACATGATCATATATACAATATAAACCTCGTTTGTGTTCTGATGGAGATATCAGAGGATCTCTATTTTGGATGAATTTGTTGATGAGGGGTGACTTTCCTCTCCTCTCCTCTCCTCAGCTTAATTTGAATTTGGGCCAAGCTAAACAAACTATTTCCCCAGTGAATCAGAAATTGCTCTCCTTATTAGAAGCCCCAGTTGGACACTATTGTCCTCTTGATGACAATGAAAGCACAATGGGATACCCCCGAGCTTCCCTCTGACACCTGCTAGATTGATACAATGGCAGCTTTATAGAGAGCTTTATAGGAATTGCAGTTTCCCCAGAACACACAAGTTGTTCCTATGGAATTCTGGTCACTTCGCATCAGACTACCGGTTAGTGCCCTGGCCATCACTCAAGAGGGCTCAAGAGGAAGTGCTCTTTGTGAGATCCAGAACCTCTACTAGGTGGTTCCTCATACTGCCATGGCCATCTGTGAGATCATGGAAGCTCCTGAAAACATCTCCCATTCTCAGCCAAATTCTGGCTGCTGCATGAACAACAAATGGAGTGATTTATTAAGTGAGCCCAATTGGGTTGCAAGCCACCAATTCCTGGCATGGGGTCAGGGGCTATCTGAGCTAGGGAGCTATATGTAGAAGCTATATATAAGGATAACTTGCATTTCTAGAGAGAGCAGAATGCCTTTTTTATACCTTCAACTTAACATGATGATTTATCCCGTATTATAATTACTTCTGTTATATCACTAGTCTATTGCGGCACTTGGTTTGTTGGTACTGTTGCAAATTCAACCGTGCAAAGATAAATTCAAATTACTTATTGTTTACCACTTTACAATGGCTAAATAAGTGCAACCAGAGTTTGCAGCTATTTAAAACACTTTATTAAGAATCAAGTCATTCCCATTTGTTTGTTACCAGAGCGATTCAGCTTCTTTCTATGGCAGTAAAATTTATGGCTATGAAACTATTTCTTTCAAACTTAAGTAGATATTATATAAACTGTGTGACTTATGTTTCCTATTTAGCACCATTCAATAAATCTCCTCCAATGTAGCCAGAGCTGTGTGTATTCCATTCTAACAAATAAATGGATAAATAAAAATCTAAATGATGGGCAAAGTTGCAGTGTTTGCATCAAGAGCAGATGGATTGGGTGCCCTGGATACATTATGTAAATTAAGGTATGGCTGCATGTTTACTCTCCTTTTCCATAATATTATCACATTTCTGTTAGTCATTGGGAAGGGAAAATGGCTAACTAAACAAAGCACCAAACCTTACCCTTTGAGCATGAGGAATACGTGAACAACTACTTCCCTAGCACCTGAAATTTAAATGCACACTCCCTATGCTCTTGGTATACCATCGGTCCACTTAAAGTTAGTCAAGAAAACTAAATCCTATTGAAAGTAATAGAAGGGGGCATTGCCCCTTCCACTCATTCACTTCACACTAGGGACTGAAGAATCTGCCACTTTCAGTTTCTCATTTTTCCATTTTATCATTAATTTCCATTTTCAAGATTTCCGCTTCTGTGACTTTTTTTAAAGGTCTTCATGAGAATTAATTCACATTTTTTTGATAATCCCCCCCCATATACACATATGTGTATGCAATTTGAATGTAGTTTCCCACAATACAATGCATGTATAATATGCATTTTCACTACTATGCAAAATTTGGAGAAATGAAAATTTTCATTCACTTACTAGCTTAAAAAGTGTACATTAGTTAGGTTTGCATTAAACTTTGAATTAAACCAATTTATCCCTTATCCCTACCTCACACAAAAGTGAGGAGGGGACAGGATCCAACCCCGGAGATCATCATGCACCTTTTCCTCCAACCCAACACCTGCATGTTCGGTGGGATCTCTGCCTTTTTATTATTGTTGCTTTATTTTAATAGTGCCCCATAACCATTACCATAAACACACAGCCCAAGCCTAAACTGGTAATTAAACTGGTAACCTGTTAACAGAAAATATTCAGTACTTGAGTTTACCCACCTGAGTTTTGCTTCAATTGGAGCTGGCAATTGCTTTGTTAGAATTCAGTTTTTACTTCATATTGTTTCAGAGATCCCATTCCATGATGTTTCTTAGCAAATTTACAGTGCCCAAGAGTTTCTGAGAAGCTTTTGGATTTTCATCTGCTTATCCCCACTGTTCAAATGGTCTAAAGTTTGCTCTGTCCTGGTTACACTTTGTACTGAACACATTTGAGGTAAGATATCTGTGTCCATTCAGCTACCAACTGTTTGCTTTAAACTGTTCCTATAATCTCCTGAGTCAAATATTCATGAAACCTGGAAAATTTCTCCTTCTTTGTAAGATAAATGGAAATGTTAGATCAAAATCCCTACTGTTTGGTTATTATAATGAACCATGATTCATGTATTTAAACTAATCTTTAATTACCAGGTAGTCTTTAAAAGAAAAGACCATTTAATCATTCTAATACAATTTTCCATTAAAATGATGCATCAGTGAGAGATTATTTTAGGCTGGGAAAGGACCCCATGGCTTACTTACTATTGATTTATTATGCTTTAGGAAAGTCAGATTCCTATGCATAGGAACTCAGATAATGTACAATGCACCCATGTGGCGTAGCTGTCAACACAAATCAGCTGCCAAACCTGATATTCTTTTAAAGCTTTAGAAGGAAAGAGAACTTTTTCTTGTTCAATTAGATGTCTTCAGTAATGTCACTTAATTAAATTGTGGTGACCTGGGACAAGTCTACCTGGTGAACAACTGCAGTTTTAGCTTGCTTTGGTTTGCCCATCATCTCTATTTGTCACATACGGTAATTTATTGCACAATCATATATGCATCTAGCCAGAAGCTAAGTCCCTTTGAGTTTACGGTGCCTTACTCTCACTTACCCCTTCATGGATCACTGCCTTGTCGTGGCGAAGGGGATTGAATAACTCCCAGAATTCATGAGCTATGCCATGCAGGGCCACCCAAGATGGACAGGTCATAGCCAAGAGTTTAGACTAAATGGGATCCACCTGGAGAAGAAACTGGCAAACCACTCCAGTATTTTGCCAAGAAAACTCCATGGACATAAAAAAGGAGAAGCTTTGAGAGGAAAGTGAGAGTTTCCAAGGCATGCTCTGGTTCATAGGGTCAAGGAGAGTCGAACACGACTAAGATGACTAAACAACAACTACTCTCACTTAAGTGGGCATAGGATTCTACTGTGCAGTTTCAATCCTATATACACCTCCCTGATCTAAGTACCATGGAAATTCTATGAGGCTTTCTTCTGAGTAGACATGTACAGAATTGCATTTGCTAACCATTTTCTCCTTTCAGATCTCTCCTTGCTCCTTTATATTGCATTAGATAAGGATAAAACTAAATTCAGGAATATGCTCACACTTTGTCAGCTAACCGTCATTAGAATCTGAAGAAGTATGCATGCACACGAAAGCTCATACCAGTAACAAACTTAGTTGGTCTTTAAGGTGCTACTGGAAGGAATTTTTTTATTTTGTTTTGTCATTAGATCTATTAATCATAGCTTGCTGCACTTGTCAATCTATCTCCCAATAGATAGCTATCTATTGTGATAAGTACCTCTCAATAGCTCCCTGTTTTGAAAACCAGTTACTAATTCCCTCCATGTTTACTTTCATACAATAATAGTGACTGGGTCCACCTTAAAGCATTTTAAAGTCATAGCTGGTTTACTCAGTGTTTTTAAGATGAAACTGTACTGTGGGGATTTATACAATGTTTTGCTAATTTGAGTCCCTATTCCATAAACCTCCAGTATTTCCAGCAGATTATCTAAATGAGAAGGGGCTGGAAAATGTATCTTCTGGAGGTATGTGCAAGTGACAGATAGTATTAGGTCAGATGGAGCATTGATCTAATCTAGGGTTGCCATGTGTCCTCTTTTTCCAGGACATGTCCTCTTTTTCAGGCTTAAAATTTCTGTCCGGGTAGATTTTTTTTAATTTGCCAAAATGTATATGGCTATACTTTATGAATGAGACAAAGAAATAACTGGTAGTTGAAGATTTGCTTTCCTCTCCTCTTCTCCTGCCCCTCTCAGCAATATATCACAGCTTATAATGCCTGCATATAGTAGAGATATTTAACATTAGAGTTGTCACAGTGTTCCCTTTTTTGCTCTTCAAAATATGGCAGCCCTAGACTCTAACTTAATATAATACAGTTGATTTGTCCTCGTGTGTTGGCTTCCCACTGTCCTGCAACCTCAGCCTCATGGGACAGAGAAGCCAAAGAGAGATGGCAACTTTTGCTTCCTGTAGACCTATGCAGATGCAATATCAGAACACTTACTTCTCACAACCCATTTTACAATCCAATAAATCTCCCATTGGAATACCTACATGGTTTTTTAAAAGGCAAACATGACCCTAGTTGTATCATAATTCTAATATGCCAGCCATAAAGGGGAGAAAAACATTTACACAGTTTTAGGAAACTGTACTAGAGGAAGCAATTGTGAGAACAAAACTCACTGGTCACTATTCTGATGATTCCCTCTTTTCAATGGGTGAGAAATACCATCCATCTGCCTTTGTGAACTGCAAAAACCATTTTTTTTAAAAAAATGATTGTATCCTGTTTGCTGTAAACAGTGGTATCACATTTTGATGCTGTTGCTAATTGAATGGATCACATTCATTCATTCTTGATATGGAAATAAGAGAACATATGACTCATTTGTTTTTGAAGAAGTGCTATCACTAAATCTTAGTCTGCAGTGGGTTGTATCTACAGTAAGGATGGACAGCTCAGCCTATTCCTTTTTTAAAAAAAAGGTTGATTCATCATTTTCACAATAATCATAATCAAAAAGGAAATCTCATTTCCACCCTTTGAGAACAGTTCAGTTCCCATTTGTGTGTGTGTGTGTGTGTGTGTGTGTGTGCACGCGCGTGCACACACACACACACACACAAATATTTCTTGTTCAATTAAAAGTATATTTCCATATGTCCCTGTGAGTTGCTAGTAGTCTATAGCCAGGTTCTTTTGTAGATACGTAAAAAAATGAGCCATGTTTTCTAAAACTTGTCTGATTCTGTGTTGTCTCTTTGATTTTGAACTTTGTTTGCCAGTCGTCGTTCCCCCCCCCCATTAATATCAAGTCCTACAACTATATAAACCTCATTTCAAACAAAGCAGCATTTATGGCTATACTGAGCCATTGTAAGGCACACTGTCAACAAAGGTAAGTTATAAGGTCCTTCTTGGAAGGCCAGGTGTCCACAGAGTAGACAGAGAGCAGAGCAATCTTGAATTCCAAATCAGTCATTTGAGATGTGATCAGTGAAGTATCCTGAAAAAACTTCAACCCAAAACGTATGTTTGGATGGATCCACAATAAGTCCATGTCCAGCAAATTCAGTTTCCTTCAAAATGTGAACAGACTTCTTTTCCATCTCTATGTATGGCTAGCACAGCAGTTAGAGACTGAAAAACTTTAAAGGTTTCATTAAGGGTAAAAAAAATGGACCAGTTAAATACATTTTATTAATAAAAAAAATCATTTACTTCTGAATAGAAGTAAGAATAAATCAGCTTAATTAGCACACATGCCTTTTTCTTGCAGAATATGATACCAGGCAGTAATGGGCTTATTTAGTTTCTCTGCAAATAGTAACCATTTAAAAATAAAATCAATTTCTCCATTCAAAACAAGTAATCCTAGAAGCTCCTTTGGAAAAAGGGCACTCAGTCTTCAGCAGACAAAATACATTTTGTCATCAAATGAAAATAGATAAGGACATTTATTTCTATATTTGTAGGTGGCCAAAATAAAATTATTACATGTTTCTTAAATAACATTTTCGTTATAAAAAAAATGATCATCCAATAATTAAAAACTTGGGTGTCTCTGGTAGAAATGGGCAATATGATTCTATGATTCTATGAATATGAGAAAATAAAATCCGATTAGGATGATATTATTATTATTACTAATAAATAATTGTGGCAATCTGTACTGCCACTTCCAACAGACTGAACGAACAACATTTAAATTTTAAACCACTTACTATTTAAAGTGGTATCCTTGAACTGGTTGACTCCTAAGCCTTGATGTGGTGGGAATCACGGCAAATACAGAGATGCTGTGCCTCAGGCTATGTACACACCATACAGTTAAAGCACACACCCCACAAAAAACTTGGGAACTGTTGCTTATCCCCACCGAACTATAATTCACAGTGCATTTAAACTACAGTTCCCAATACAGTGGTGCCTCGCAAGACGAAATTAATCCGTTCCGTGAGGCTCTTCATATAGCGGTTTTTTCGTCTTGCGAAGCAAGCCCATTGACAGCTTAGCGGATTAGCGCTATTAGCGGTTTAGTGGCTTTTAGCGGATCAGCTGATAAGCGGCTTATCAGCGGATCAGCTGATAAGCGGCTTAGCGGCTTAAGAAAAGGGGGAAAAAGGGGGGGAACCCGCAGGAACTCGCAAGACATTTTGTCTTGTGAAGCAAGCCCATAGGGAAATTCATTTTGCGAAGCGCCTCCAAAACGGAAAACCCTTTTGTCTAGCGGGTTTTCCGTCTTGCGAGGCGTTTGTCTTGCGGGGCACCACTGTATTCTTTTTTGGGAGAGGTATGTGTTTTAAATGTATGGTATGCAAGTTAGGATTCTTTTCCCGTGCTTGCAGTCATGGGATTGTTTATATTACATGACGGTGTATGTTTTCATTCCACATTGTGGGAAGTGATGGAGACAGGAGACAGGATGGTGTTTTTTTACTCTGTTCCATGATGTAGGACGCTTGTCCTTTGTTTCTTTCTCTTTGCTGTCTGATGCTGAAGAGGAGGGAGCTGAGTCAGAATGCTCTGAGTATATTATATGTAAATAAAGTAGTTTAGCCAAAATGCTGCGCTACTGAGTCTGTCACGCGAACTGCCAACACTTTGCTTGTCCTAAAGTGTGCTGATGCCTCTTGGTATCAGTCGCTGTGATGTTTGGGCTGGAGAAAGCTCTTGAAGCTCCCGACCGACCAGGAGGGAGAGAACATGCCAGTCAGGCATGCATCTCTGCCAGATGCTTACTCGTGTGTAGGACGCTCCTGACAATGTATGCAACCGAAGTGTGTCACACTGCCCAGCACATTGATATAAACAATAACATCAATTTCTTAATGTGGAAGACCCCATAGGGTCGTGCCCTCTGGTGATTAGAAAGTACATAATCGTATGAGCATTGTTTCAGAGTATTTTTCATTCTCATGTATAATATATCAATTTGAAAAAAGATTGGTTAATGAAGAAATTACACATCTTTCCACTTATGAGTGGCTGTTGAACTAATTGGCTGATGAAGAACTGAATGAAACAGTAGTTGCTATCCAGAAACACTGTTCAGCAGAGTTCAGAGTTGGACATCAGAACTGGACATTTGCCGATTATACAAAGTGTGTTCTCCCTCATGGAGAGCACAGGTTGCAGTTGGGGATGACAAAACACCTCACTGTTGCTGGGCAAAAGAGTTTGGCCATCTTTAAGCAGGGGCGGGCTGTTACTGGGGAGATTTGTATGTTGCCATTTATTGATTGACAGCCCTATTTGTTAAATACAATGCACGCAGCGACGAACTTCCTCATTTTGCTGCATGCTTCGGATCACCCGCCCTCCCTTCCCTAATTTTAGGCTGTTTGCTTGACCTTGCTATGCCTGTCATGGGGTCATCTGCTTTGGGGCAGGGGCCCGGTAGGAATTTTGTCCATTTGGCTGATTAATGTGTGCCATTTGGTTTTTGCCTACTGCGTAGCAAATCGTCACAACTTGTAAGGTTGCAGTTAGGCATTGGTCTGGGAATTGGTTGGTGGAGGGGTATGGATTTGGCTTTGCCTGCCCCTCCAAAATGCTGCTGCTGCTGCAAGGGTTTCCATTAAAGGAACCCAGGGGCTCCCCATGCTCTTGTCTGAAACCCCCTGGCAAGGGGTAGGGCCACGCAAGCCCCTGGGAGCATTCTGGGGAGAGGTGAGGCATGGTTCCCAGTCCTGTCTCTCTCCCCAGGTGACTTACCCTTTCTGACTTTGCGGGGTGTGTGAATGTCAGAGCTGTCCCCGTGTGGGGGCAGTTAGTGCTACCAATGCCTAAGCAACCACTCACATTGCTGTAATTTGAATAAAGTTGTGGCCAAAATTATGCTAAAAACCTTAAACAAAAATTAAGTGTCAATTGTGTTTTTCTTTGGGGGTGTCTTGGGGACCTCGACACACAAAGCTTTACAAACTTGATCTCCGACGGGTAAAGTCTGGCACCGTGACTTATTCAAGGACTTTCAGAGACTTCAGTTTGATAGATTTGTTGTTTTGCATTGTTCCATAAAGTTTTCTATACTGTAATTGTTTCTGGCCATCGTGTTGCTTTCAACATTGCTGATTAAAAAGTAGGGCAGGCAATACTATTTGGGTGGATGAAACTGTCCATGGCACCTAAATAAAGAATGAGATGGAAGCCCAGCTGAGTTCTAGCCCAAGAAAGTCTGAATAAACAGAGAGGAGCATGTAACAGAGTTACAGGAGCTGCACTCAAAGAGATAGGCACACAAAGCATAGCTGTCAACTTTTCCCTTTTCATGCGAGGAATCCTATTCGGAATAAAGGAATTTCCCTTTAAAAAAGGGAAACGTTGACAGCTATGACACAAAGTATGATGGCAGGCAAAGGAAAGAGCCTGTAGGAGATTGTAAGAGAGGTGACCCACCCATATATGATAAGGCTGGAGCACAGGAGAAAGCTGATAATGCTGTATGAGCCACAAGAAAGGCACAATGATTCAAGGACATAGTTCTTACAATAATATAAGCACAACAGGGTAGATAACTACCAAGCCCAGTAGTCTGGATAAGGTCAATGCCTAGATACAAGAATATAATAATTGCCCCTAGGAGCACATCAAGCGCCATATAATCCAGCATTCTCTTTCTAAATGCAGCCTATTTGGTTCCAGGGCCGGCCTACACAAGACAAGGAGAGGTGACCACCTCAGGTGGTGGGATCCATTAGGGCAGCAGATCCTGATGTTTATCTTTCTTCCTCCCTTGCTCCTGATGTAGATTTTCTTTCACCCCTTCTTACCTGGTGGGGAGGGAGGCAACATTTCGGGATCCGCCTCAGGTGTCAAAATACCTTGGGCTGGCCTTGCTCTGGAAGCTCACAAGCAGAACGGAAAAGGCAATGGCCTTCACCTGCTCTTTGTCTCCAGCTTCCAGTTTGCAGGGGTTTACCACTTTTCTACATTAATCATAGAATCATAGAATCATAGAGTTGGAAGAGACCACAAGGGCCATCGAGTCCAACCCCCTGCCAAGCAGGAAACACCATCAGAGCACTCCTGACATATGGTTGTCAAGCCTCTGCTTAAAGACCTCCAAAGAAGGAGACTCCACCACACTCCTTGGCAGCAAATTCCACTGTCGAACAGCTCTTACTGTCAGGAAGTTCTTCCTAATGTTTAGGTGGAATCTTCTTTCTTGTAGTTTGGAACCATTGCTCTGTGTCCGCTTCTCTGGAGCAGCAGAAAACAACATTTCTCCCTCCTCTATGTGACATCCTTTTATATATTTGAACATGGCTATCATATCACCCCTTAACCACCTCTTCTCCAGGCTAAACATGCCCAGCTCCCTTAGCCGTTCCTCATAAGGCATCGTTTCCAGGCCTTTGACCATTTTGGTTGCCCTCCTCTGGACACGTTCCAGTTTGTCAGTGTCCTTCTTGAACTGTGGTGCCCAGAACTGGACACAGTACTCCAGGTGAGGTCTGACCAGAGCAGAATACAGTGGCACTATTACTTCCCTTGATCTAGATGCTATACTCCTATTGATGCAGCCCAGAATTGCATTGGCTTTTTTAGCTGCCGCGTCACACTGTTGGCTCATGTCAAGTTTGTGGTCAACCAAGACTCCTAGATCCTTTTCACATGTACTGCTTTCAAGCCAGGTGTCACCCATCTTGTATTTGTGTCTCTCATTTTTTTTGCCCAAGTGCAATACTTTACATTTCTCCCTGTTAAAATTCATCTTGTTTGTTTGGGCCCAGTTCTCTAATCTGTCAAGGTCGTTTTGAAGTGTGATCCTGTCCTCTGGGGTGTTAGCCACCCCTCCCAGTTTGGTGTCATCTGCAAATTTGATCAGGATGCCCTTGAGTCCATCATCCAAGTCGTTGATAAAGATGTTGAATAAGACCGGGCCCAAGACAGAACCCTGTGGCACCACACTAGTCACTCTTCTCCAGGATGAAGAGGAACCATTGATGAGCACCCTTTGGGTTCGGTCAGTCAGCCAGTTACAAATCCACTGAGTGGTAGCATAGTCAAGTCCACATTTTACCAGCTTCTTTACAAGAATATCATAGGGCACCTTGTCAAATGCCTTGCTGAAATCAAGGTAGGCTACATCCACTGCGTTCCCTTCATCTACCAGGCTTGTAATTCTGTCAAAAAACGAGATCAGGTTAGTCTGACATGACTTATTTTTCAGAAATCCATGCTGACTATTGGTGATCACAGCATTCCTTTCTAGGTGCTCACAGACTGTTTGCTTAATGATCTGCTCCAGAATCTTCCCTGGTATTGATGTCAGACTGACTGGGCGGATGTTAGACTGACTGGGCGGTGCCATGGTTCTGCCATGGTTCATAGCCACTAACTGATAAGACTATCCCCATATCTTTTAAAAAGCCATCTGATAGTGATTACACAGAACACAACTGAGACTAGGGATGTCCCATGTAGCTTCCTAATTTCACACACACACCCCAGCTACTCAAGGCCAGCTATGATGGCTACACACATAGCATTGGGTGATAAGTTGTTAGAATGAAATTGCAACTGACATGCAGGCAGTCTAAATAGGCCTGCCCTACTTGCCTTAACTAGGATGCTGCTGTAGCTATGGTGACACCCACCAAACTTACATGAATTTCATTTAGTTTCATCCTGTCAATTTTTCCTTTGCAGTGCTGGGAAATGCTAGATTCAACTTCAATGGGTATCATTATTTTTGTCTGTGCATTTGGAACATCAATGCCACCAACATTTAAGCAATATATACTAGGGCAGGGTGATATATCAATTCTTGTTGCTTAGTCGTCCTAGTCGGGTTCGACCCTCTGTGACCCCATGAACCAGAGCATGCCTTGGAAACTCTCACTTTCTTCTCAAAGCTTCTCCTTTTTTATGTCCATGGAGTTTTCTTGGCAAAATACTGGAGTGGTTTGCCAGTTCCTTCTCCAGGTGGATCCCATTTAGTCTAAACTCTCGGCTATGACCTGTCCGTCTTGGGTGGCCCTGCACGGCATAGCTTATAATTTCTTGGAGTTATTCAAGCCCCTTCGCCACGACAAGACAGTGATCCATGAAGGGGGATATATCAATAGACTGTCCCGAACCGGTTTGAGTCTATATCATGATATCTGTTTCATAATTTTAGACCTGACAATTTATTTGGTGAATCGTGCGCGAGCATGCTACGCAATAAATTACAATGTGGGGAAAACCATGAAGCCAGCCAATGCCTCTACATAGCTCCATCATTATTTCAGATGTTGTAATATATCAGTATATCACAATGTTTAGCTGGTGATATGTCACAATGTTGAAAAACAGATATCAGCCAACCCTCCTAAGAAGCTAATTGCTCGTCCAACTTTCATGGAATTTTATTATTCATTATTAGTATTGGTAACAGAAATGGATGTTATGTCATTCCAATAATTTCCATATGATGGTTGGGCTGCAGTTCTGCACAGAACTACAGTGGTACCTCGGGTTACAGACACTTCAGGTTACATACGCTTCAAGTTACAGAGTCTGCTAACCCAGAAATAGTACCTCAGGTTAAGAACTTTGCTTCAGGATGAGAACAGAAATCGTGCTCAGCGGCGCAGTGGCAGCAGGAGGCCCCATTGGCTAAAGTGGTGCTTCAGGTTAAGAACAGTTTCAGGTTAAGAACGGACCTCCAGAACAAATTAAGTTCTTAACCCGAGGTACCACTGTAAGGTGTTCCAATGCCCATTGAAATCAATTTTCCCCTCCCCCCTTTTGGCTAAATAGTACATGAATAGCACAAATTATGGCACTGTCTGTGCACCAAGTGACATCCTTTCTGCATTCAAGGAACTGGGCCAATGAATTCACAAACAAGTAAATACTTTTAGATATCACACTAGCCTTCTTCAGGCAAGACTTGTGAAGATTTAAATGAATGGTACTCAGGGTGGTAGAGAAAGGAAGTGTAATTGTGCTGGCAGCCTTTGTTCCTGGTTCATCCCCATTCAATATCCTGTGTGTACAGGCTCAACATAATATAGAATTGCAGATTCTGTCCTCGAGATCAGGAATTCTGCAAACACACACAAATGGCCACCTTTTGCATATTTATTCTACACTGATCATCTGAAAAGGGCTGTGGATGACAGATTTCATGTAAATCCTCTTCCCATTTTCAAAATCACTCTCAATTTCATGGAATTTTCCTGCTTTTATACAGCCTTTTCTAAAGTAGGCAACAAGGCGGGTATAAAAAGGGGTGAATTCCTCCCTTATCATTCTGCACATTCCTCTGGGTCTCCTTCTCTCTGTTTGCATAGGTATACATCTGTACACACACTTCTGGAAAGCATGAATAAGCATTCTCCTTTACCAACACATTTTGCCTCTTCTCAAAGAAAGAAATGAGTATTCTTATAAAGATTTTAAATTTATTTATTTATTGGCCTTCTATTCTAAAGCATCCGATCAAGCTTTTTCGTACACCAGACGGAGTAACAGTTCATTTCCTTGGTATATTTTGTTCCTTAATTACATCCTCCATTTTGGCCCCATGCCCAATCTGAGTTCTTTATCCCTTCTCTTCTTGTCTTTATAGTTCCCTTATGCCAAGCATTGATTGCTTCATAGCCACCTGTGCCTCCACTTCACTTCCTCTCTATTTTTTTTTTTTAGAAAAGGGAAAGTTTGCATTTCATTGCCATATGTCAAGCCTAGAAAGACATTACTGTGCAATGCTTTCATTTTTTATGTAGGCAGGAGCGCTTCTGTTTACTGTTAAAGGGATTCCAAATGTTTGACATCTGAACAGGTTAGGTTCATCAATATTGTCATCTGAGCTACTGCAGTTGTAAAATCTCTCCTGATCAAATCCTGTCATGATATTAATTCCCACATGGTTTGCACTATCAAATAATTTTGAGAGCCCTTGTCTATTTCAAATGTAATGGAGGCGTCCATCAAATGATGAGTGGCAGGGGTAGGGCTTGCCATCCCTCCCCTGATCTATTTTGTTCTTCTCCCTTTATATCTGTGGATACCTGCCCTGGAAATCAGAAGTGGAAAATGGATGAAAACTGGACATACAGGTCTGGATACTTGCCCTGCCTTCTAATTGATGGATATGAACGTGTCTGCCTACGAGGACCGATGCTACTGCTTTGATCTCCAAAACAAGGTTGGCATATCACATTGTTGTTGTTTAGTCGTTTAGTCGTGTCCGACTCTTCGTGACCCCATGGACCAGAGCACGCCAGGCACTTCTGTCTTCCACTGCCTCCTGCAGTTTGGCCAAACTCATGCTGGTAGCTTCACGAACACTATCCAACCATCTCATCCTCTGTCGTCCCCTTCTCCTTGTGCCCTCCATCTTTCCCAACATCAGGGTCTTTTCCATGGAGTCTTCTCTTCTCATGAGGTGGCCAAAGTATTGAAACCTCAGCTTCAGGATCTGTCCTTCCAGTGAGCACTCAGGGCTGATTTCCTTAAGAATGGAGAGGTTTGATCTTCTTGCAGTCCATGGGACTTTCAAGAGTCTCCTCCAGCACCATAATTCAAAATCATCAATTCATATCATATACTAGCTTGTAAGTCTGCTTACCTGTATTGGTGGGCAGTGTTGTGGTCTGTCCACAGATTAGCCAACTGCAAGCAGACGGGCTTAGATGTGGGAGTTCCCCAGGGGCCAGTCCCAACCAGACAATGGGCATTGCTTAGGGGAAAAGCTCCGCAGGCAAGTGGGCAAACTCTTTTTGGAGCATTCAAGTTATTAGAGTGTTAGCAGAGAAACGGGACTTTATTAGGCTCCTTCCTTCCACCCAGCCACTCACACAACCACCCAAATAACTTGAGGTCTATGTATAAAGTGATCCTTTTTATACTGCATGTCACAGTCTTCAACGTAATCAATCACAAAATGACAGAATAATATCTCCCCATTCCTACACTAAACTTCAGAGATGTCTAAAATAATTACACTTTTTATTTTACTATCCAAATCTTTTGTTGATGTTCTGATTTGGGTAAAAATACTTGCCACTTAACATATTTAAGGTCCCGCCACCACCAACTTCTGCAAAAATAGCATTGGGATTGACCTCAGCTAACACTAAAATATGTAACAAAGTTTTTCTTTGCCTTTTGACTTCAGCATTGTCAAATATTTCCTCAACATGTGTCCCTCTGAGGGTCAAAAAGCATTTTAATTTCTAAAATTAAAATGAATAAATGTTATTTGAGCAGATTCACATGGGAAACCATTTATGCTGGTGTTGTATTGTCTAGTTGAATAATCAGATTAATCCAATTAAAATATTTTAATCAAAATTAGATTACCATCATTTAACTGGGAAGCAGATTTCTTTAAAAGGTTCAATCAATAACAGAGTAAAAATGTTCAATCAATAAAATTATAATTATAATTATTATTAAAAATATAAAGAACAACATCCAAAGTTGCCAACTAAGTCAATAACTACAATTAACACCATATTTCCTTTTCTCTTTGCAGGAGGAGTCCAAATCAAGAAGAAAACATGACCTCTAGCATTACAATAGCAACCCGAAGAAACTGGTACAGAATTAGGACAGCAATTAGAGAAGAGATTTGTAACTTATCCTACAGCTTCTGATATTGTGCCAGGATCTTTTTTCCTCACATGAGCTTTGTTTAAGAGCTTTAAGAAATAAAGTCATACCAGCTTGACAAAAAATATTATGGTTCTCCTTGTCCTCTAACAACACAGAGGGGATGATGAGCCAGCTGTCCCACGGCATCCACAAACCATGCATTGGCATACCAATTTCCATAAATCCAGTGCTGATTTTCCAGTGCTGAGTGATAGAGACATATGACAACATATGTGTCATGAGCACAATTTTGGACCTTTTACAATATTACTAATTATAATGAGATGTCTCCCATAAAGCTTCCACCAAGGAACAACTCCACCACAAGTGTATGTATGTGCCTTTACAGTCACATTCCTTCCAACAATAAGCTGGGTCTTATATTATCCCTTGGGTCAAATGAATTGGGGTATCAAACCAGCAACGTTACTTTTTCATGTAACCTTGCCTGTCTGATAGCAGCTGAAATGTACCTAGAAATGTGTCAGAACCTTAGTCTTGCCACTGCAGAGTTCCATGAGTCATCTTCCTCCGATGTGTGTCCATGACTCATGCTGCTGTGCATGCAACAGCACACATTACTCAGCAGAGTAAACACACAACAGATCAGGCTTGAGGCGTGGAAACTATACTAAACTACACATTTATTATATATAAATCAGGACAAAGGAAAACATGGCCTCTCTCCTTGTCATTCTTCTCGGAGAGAGAGAAAACAAAAGCAATACAGAGTGGATGTTCCGCTCATGGGACTCCAGCAATCTGTGCTGGAATGTAAACAGACATGTGACATGTAACAATCCCATATATCTGCAGCAAAGGGTGGAATGGAATTCCCAACACGATGTACCTTAAGACCCAGAAGTACTTGATTCCTTCAGAGTAATAGACTGTCAGGGGCTGGGCTGGATCGGAAGATTGTGGAATACAATCACAGGGAGATTAGTTCCTAACAGAAGAGGAGGGGGAATATTTGCACACACGCCCCTGCTTCCAGTATTTCCAGAAACAGAGAGACAGGCAGATACAGAAGCTGCACAGTTGAGAGAGGAGCTACCCAACTATGAGATAGTAGCTAAGCAACCAGGAGGGAGGGAGCAGCTGGGCAATACATCCCCTCCGCCCCCGCCCCCCGATCTTGGAGGACCCCCTCCATCCCCCCGATCTTGGAGGTCTGAGCGTGTCAGAGAACAAAGGAGACGCAGGCGGGGGGGACTTCCCATTGGTGCGATTCTTGCTGCGGAAGTGGGGAGGAGTCAGAGTAGGCAACTGATATCCTGGTGGAGGGTTGCCTGTTTGCCTGTCAAAAACTTGCTCTTGGAAACCTGCCTACTTTTGGGCTACTTCACTGTGTTTGACCTCAACTTTGTCCCATGACTCTGTTAATGGACCATATCCACTTTGGGGCTGTCTCACTGTGATTGACCCTGGCTTCTCCTTAAGACCCTGCATTTCTGGATTGCCCAACTACTACCTTAATCTTCCAGAGTTTGGCCAGCCTCTTAACCTGTGGCTCCAGATTCGACCTCACTTCCATTTCTGTGACCGAAGCAGGGCATCTCCTCTCCTAGCACATTGCTTCCGTCAGGTAATATGAACTAACAGTAGTTTCATTGAGCATAATGTAATCTGGTTAATGTTCAGAAAACTTTCAAAGAAAAGCTTTCACAGAATTTATTCTCCTTCCACCAAGAATATTTGGCAAAAGGTCACCCCCATTTTCCAGTTCACATGCAAATTTGGTGGTGGTGGGGAATTGGTGGGAAGTCGTTTTCAAACAGCTGTAGGAATGAGGATGGAAATAGGGTGTTAATTGAAGGACTTGGTATTATTTGTGATTTACTGGTATTAGGGGGCGGATCACAATACATTTTTACACACACACACAAATACACACACACAGAGAGAGAGAGAGAGAGAGAGAGAGAGAGAGACTGCAAGCACACGGGATTTGCCTGCATTTTTGACAGCCTCATTTAAAGGCTACAGGGGCTTGATCTGGATTAATTGGGAGGAAGTAAAAGGGTTGAACCTGCACTTTTCATTAATAATCCCCTAAATTTTCTCCCATACTTTAAACACTGTTCTTCTCTACCATATAAACCATTAGGCTCCCCTCCACCCTACCATGGCTGCAAATCTTTTTCAACTCCTTCACATATTTTCTCTATTATTCTTAATCCATTTTTACCTTAGTTTTTAGTACATTACAAGCATTACTCAAATCCTGCCAAAGTTTTTAGTTCATTACTTACTTATCAATGATTGATGAATGTGAAAATGATATTTTCTGAGTCAATGAAATTCTTGAGACTGAATATCAGAGCAGGTGGCCAGTCTCTATTAATCTTATCATGTTATCTGTTGAAACTCTTTCCAAATACCATGTCTTTTCAAGAAGTAAGGAAGGTTTATAGTCAATGAAGGAGATTAGACTTGTGGAATGGGGGTACAATATACTTTTAAAAGCAAACAAATGAAAGGATTCCCCCTCCGCTCCCTCTGTTTCCAAGCCATTTGCATAACAGAAAAAGTCAGTAGGCCAAACAACATTATCTTTAATAAGCTATTTGAGATGTATTTTAGTAGAATCTTGATCCTCTTCAAACAATGGTAACTTGAAATAATATACTTGCGGAGGTCTATTTACACAAGATTCCCCCCCAAAACCATCTTGAATAGAGTTGTTTGCTCTGTGTAGTAATAGATAAATATGCTTTGGAAACAAATTACTTAAGCAGAACACATTTGTGTCCCTAAGGCTTACATCCCATGAACAAAGGACACTGTTTATTCATTCTTTTAGAATGGGAAGTCAATTCATTCCATCTAAATAAACAGCATTACACTCAATTCTCAGCTGACCCACATAATCCTCCAAAAAGCCCTTGGGTGAATATTCCAATTTAAGGTGGGGAATAGAGCTGCTAGAATTGCTCCATTGGTGGATATCTCAAGAGTACACTGGAAGAGCACATGCATGCAAGCAATTATGGCAATCAATCATTTATGCAGCACTTAAAATCTTTACTTCATTCACCCTCACAACTGTTTTGGGAGGTAGGCCATCATTTTTTTCAGATTCTAGAACTGGAGAACTGGAACTGTGAGAGATAGTGACTTGTCCAAGAGCATCTAGTTAACTGGTGGGGGAAATGGGATTTTAAGCATGTATGTACTCTATCCATGTTGTAGGATGTTTAAAGATGGAAGTTTTATACTCCATTATAGTTAGACATTATAATGAAGTGGTACCTCAGAAAACAAGCGGAATCTGTTCTGGAAGTCCATTTGACGTCCAAAATGTTCAGAAACCAAGGCGCAGCTTCCGATTGGCTGCAGGAAGCTCCTGCAGCCAATCGGAAGCCACAGAAGCAACGTCTGACATTCGGGTTCCAAAGAACGTTTGCAAACTGGAACAGTCACTTCCAGGTTTGCAGCGTTTGGGAGCCAAAATGTTCGAGTTGCAAGGCATTCGTCAACCAAGGTACGACTGTAATGATATTTGTGTGGAAAGAGAGCCATGGAAAGATGGATATGCCTCCTTGCTCACAATGGAAAGTCAGAAATATAGATGGATTAAGTTGTACTGCACATGCACCAAAACATATCAATTGTGTGAATCGAGAAGGAACTCAACCAAGCTAGATAGCGAGATTATGAAGAACAAACCTGGGACTTGCACCCCACAAAATTACAACTCTTTGGGACTACTTCTCTAGCAACCACTGGAAATCACGCAAAACGCCTTAGTTTTCATTCAGAAAGATACAAAATGTTCTTGCCCTTCATTTAGAAGCAGATACATCAAAGCAGGAACTGAGCAAATAATAAAAATCAACAGCAATAAATCATCCATTCCCCACAAAACCCTTTAAAAACAAGCAAACACAAATCTTGCTTTCTCAAGGCAGATAGAAGGGTCTCTAAGCTGTGATGCGTTGCAGTGACCAGTGCTGTCAGGGTTCATCTATGCATTGAGAAAAATCACGTATGGTGATATTGAAGCATCAGACTAAAAGTGGGCTATAGTGCATTCAAATGTTTGTGTAATAATAACAATAATTGTACCTATAAATTTAGCACATCAGGGAGAAGGATTCTGGCAGAATCCTTGTTTTGTTTTTACCTTTTGTCCAGGAAATGGGATCCTCCTAAATCGAGGGTCCTGGTTGTGCTCGGGACCCTTAAGCCGCCCCCATGGGGTGTTGCTAGGCGTGGCCCAAGCCTTGTCTGTTGGGCCACGGGATCACCCTTGGCTGTTTGGGCCAATTGGGGCAAGTGGCTTGATCCCAGGGACCTATAAATGTGGCAGCGTGATGGGGGTGGGGCACTTGCTTTGAACTGCCGAACACCCTCCCGCCCTCCCTATTTTAGGTATACTGTTGCTTTGGCCTTGCTTTGAATTGGGTCGCCTGCTTTGGAGCAGGGGCTGGGTAGGAATTTTTCCATTTGGCAGATTAGCTTTAGCCACTTAGTTTTTGCCTACCCCCTTAGCAATTGTCACAACTTTGTAAGGTTTGGCGGTTAGGCATTGGTTTATAGAAATGTGAGGGAGGGGAGGTGTGGCCATCACCTGCCCCTCCAGAAATAGGGTATTCCGGTAAAGGAATATGGGGGTCCTGGATCTCGTCCGAAGTCCGCTTGAGGGGCTAGGGCCATGCCAGGACCACAGGAATCTCGGGGTGAGCTTCAATCGATCTTCACTGATGTTGCTCCCTCGTTTGGTGTTTACCCTTCCAGACTGCCAGCCAGAGAGGCATGAGTCAGTTATAGTCCTTGACCGATGCCTAGGCCAATACAGCTCAGTTTGTTTTGTAATCAATAAAGGTGAAGCCTAAATTTTGCCCAAAAGCGTAAACTAAAATTATGTGTCCCTTTGAAGTTATTTACTGAGAAAGGGCCTGGGGGCATCAGGGAGCAAATCATAGCTCCATTATCGAAAGGATTCAGACAGCAACTAACTGAAAACCAGCTTTCACTGAAATATTTCAAACAATGCTTCCACCAGCAGGGCAGCACTTATACACCCATAAATCCCCACCCCCCTGTTCAGTAACAATTTGGAAATGCTAAGAGAAGTGAGAAGCAGTTGTTGGTGATAAGAGGTGAACTGGTGAAGGAAAGACCCATTGTGTATGTATGCATAGCATGCATATATACCCAGAGCACAGGAACTCATAGACAAAGAAACCAACAGAAATATGACAGGACAGAAAACAGCTTATGAATATTGAGATAAGCTCTGTGATCATACAAGCAAGATGCAAGATGCTGGATGCATGATCATTTGTTCTAAGATGCATAACTTTATTTCATTAGATCCTTGTAATACCATTTGAAGTAAATTAGGCTGAGAGAGAGATTTAGAGACATAGCAACCTCAGAAAAATAGAGCATGGTTCATTGACCCAAAAGCATGCTGAGAACCTCTCTCCTCCATCTACCTTGTCCATCCATTTCTACCTCACATGTCAATCACTGAGAATTTGTCTCATTTCAGTCAGAATTCCCAAATTGGGAAACTGTGGTTTAATCCCCACTAACCAAATACACTTTTTAATCTGAGATTCTACCTCAGTTTCCTGGTTTGGATGAAATCTGGTTTAAAGAAACTACAATAGAAATATGAAAGCTGAGCATGCAAAGGAAGAGATGGTTGAGAAAGGAGCACAGGTGCCAACTCTGGAGGCAGCTCTGGGCACCCACAATCTGGGGCCCAAGTCAGCACCACTGGAAGGGAGCATACAGGTCCATGGTTCTTTTCACCTGAGAGGCCATGGCTTCTAGTCTCGACGTTATATCTGAACTGGGACACCTTGTGTCAAGTCCAAACAATAAACTTCTTGGCTGAGTAAGGTAAAGGGTAAAGGGACCCCTGACCATTCGGTCCAGTCGTGGCCGACTCTGGGGTTGTGGCGCTCATCTGGCTTTATTGGCCGAGGGAGCCGGAGTACAACTTCCGGGTCATGTGGCCAGCATGACTAAGCCGCTTCTGGTGAACCAGAGCAGCGCACGGAAACGCCATTTACCTTCCCGCCGGAGCGGTACCTATTTATCTACTTGCACTTTGACGTGCTTTCGAACTGCTAGGTTGGCAGGAGCAGGGACCAAGCAACAGGAGCTCACCCCGTCGCGGGGATACGAACCATCGACCTTCTGATCCACAAGTCCTAGGCTCTGTGGTTTAACCCACAGCACCACCTGCGTCCCTCTTGGCTGAGTAGAGATCCCCAAAATGCAAAGCATCCCTATAGCAATTCCAGACACTTTTCTAGGCAAATTGGCACCTGTTTTGTAACTGCTAAATTCTTTTTTCCATTCACCCCATTATTTCCATTCAATCCATTTTTCACTAGGCAGATAGTACATTATTTTTCATAGCTACTTGGCTCTTTTTAATAAGAAGGCTTGTGGAAGAAGATGGACATTATTAGTAAATTTTTACAAAATGTCTGCCTCACATTTCACCTTTTTCTTATTAGCAATGTCAAGTAACATATGACATCCATATGACAGCAAATCTTTGCTCTTTTTTATGGCCTTCAGTGCAAACAACGCCCTGTCAGTTTCAATAGATGAAATTATTAATGGAGGCTACCCTTGACAACTATCCAACCTCAGAGATAATGGAGATCGTATTTCCTGAAATTGTCCTGTTGTATTAGAAAACTGGTTCTACAGGATGGCTGAAGCAAATGTCATTTGGTGATTTCCAGAAAATGTCATTGCCTAAGAAAACTACGATCCTCAATTGGGGTCAATAACGTGCCCTCTAACCCACATGTGATCTTCCTCCCCCTGCCTCACTTTCTTACAAGGAATAAGAAACAAATAAGATGGCTAGTTACACATTTTATAAAATGAGGATATGCATCACCACAAAAAAGGACACAAAATGGTCACAGATCAGCATAGAACATTGCTTATGCTAATTGATATGAATAAATTCGCATTTACTATAATGTAACTAATCTTCTTCTCCTCCTCCTCCTCTTCCTCCTCCTCCTCCTCCTCCTCCTCCTCCTCCTCCTCCTCCTCCTCCTTCTTCTTCTTCTTCTTCTTCTTCTTCTTCTTCTTCTTCTTCCACCCATCTGGTTGGGCTTCCCCAGCCACTCTAGGTGGCTCCCAATAGAATATTAAAAACATGATAAAACATCAAACATATAAAATTTCCCTAAACAGGGCTGCCTTCAGATGTCTTCTCTAAAAGTCAGATAGTTGTTTATTTCCTTGACATCTGATGGGTGGGCGTTCCACAGGGCGGGCGCCACTACCGAAAAGGCCCTCTGCCTGGTTCCCTGTAACCTCAGTTCTCAGAGTGAGGGAACTGCCGGAAGGCCCTCAGAGCTGGCCCTCAGTGTCTGGGCAGAACGATAGGGGTAGAGATGCTCCTTCAGGTGTACTGGGACTATACAGTTTCCAATAAATAGGAATACAGTTCCCAGTCTCACCACAACAGAAAACCTGACTGTGCAGAACTAACCTATTTACTTATTTATTGAAACCTTTATATCTTTCCTTCGTCCAAGGATCACAGGGTGGTTTTCAATAAAAAAGGAGGGGGGAAAGTAACAGATTAGCAAAAAATAACAATGTCCCGCACACAAACACACACACAAACACACACACACACGAGAGAGAGAGAGAGAGAGAGAGAGAGAGAGTTTAAGAGGACATAGATTGTTTTATTTGTCAAAGGTCTGGTAGAAGATCAATTTTGTTTTGTTTTTAAATATATTTTTATTGGTTTTACATATATTTTCCAAATACATAACACAACATCTCTCATCTTATACCACATTTTGGCTATAAGCCTAGGACTTCCATCAACCCCGTCTAGTGAAGAAGGGTCTCAGATGATGATCACAGGGTATTGGTCAGTTCATATGGGGAGAAGCAATCCTTGAGGTCTTGAGGTCCTGAGGCTTTATAGGTCAAAACCAACACTTTGAACTGAGCCCAGAAACTAATTGAGAGCCAGTGCAGTTGGGCCAGGATTGACATTCTTTGCTCAGACCTTCTTGCCCCAGTGAGCAACTTGGCTGCTGAATCCTGCACCAGCTGAAGTCTCCAAACCGTCTCCAGAGGCAGCCCCATGTATAATGTTTTGCAGCAATCTAATCTAAATGTTACCAGAGCATAGACAGCAAAAGTTACATTATCCCTATCCAGATAGGGGTGCAGCTGGGCCACCAGCTGAAGCTGATAGAAGGCAGTGGAACCAGAAGTAACCAGAAGAACAATCAGTGTGGAAAGATCAACCTTTTGGGGGGGGGGCAAGTTGTTGTTGTTGTTGTTGTTGTTAATTTAGCATTACCTGACATTTTCAGAAGGGAAAATTAAAAATAAATAAATCCCAGATTATTTATTTATTTGTACTTTGCAAGTTTATACATTTCACTAGTTTATACATTTCACTAATTTTGCAATCATTTTGACTTTTCAAAACTTGACTTCCAAACCCCTCTTTCTGCAGTTCCTTAAATGTTTTTTATCTGTTTATAATTTATCTGTAAATATTCACTAGACCATTTCCATTCTTTTGTAAAAAGTTTGTTAGCTTGATTTCTTATTCTTTCAGTAAGTTTCGTCATTTCTGCATATTACGTATGTTTTTTTATATCTATTCTTCCTTTACTGGGACTTCTGCTTCTTTCCATTCTTTTGGCAAGGAACATTCTTGCTGCTGGAAAGATCAACCTTTGGATTTGCTGGATTCTGGCTCACCCTTCCTTATGGGTGAACCAGCCCTGGTGCGTGGAAAAGGAATAAATACTCCATTTTGAAAATCAACATTTATTATTATTATTATTATTATTATTATTATTATTATTAATTCCCCGCCCATCTGGCTGGGTTTCCAGCCAGGATTCTGACATAACTTTATGATGGGAAATTGGACTGGATCCTATTGAAACATGCTAAGCACACCCTTTTTGACTAAAGGGTGCAAAGCAAACATACTGTTCGATGCTAATATTAAAATATCTATGGGTCTTGAACCCTAAACACACACACACATACACACAAAATTAAGTCAAAGGAAATTGAAGCCGTAGAAAATAAATCAACATTCCTATAGCAGTTGTCAACACTCTAGAGAAACCGCAGCTGTACTTTTGAATCCCACCAACAGTTAACATCGAACGGCTGTGAATAGTTCTTTGTGACTTCCTCTCTGACTCAAAGCTGAGCTACTGGATAAATTCCAAAAGGGAATCGTCCAGCAATACTCTGCAAGTGCACTTTAAGAGGGACTCAGACATATCTAGACCATAGCTACCAACGTTTCCCTTTTTTAAAGGGAAATTCCCTTATTCCGAATAGGATTCCTCGCAAGAAAAGGGAAAAGTTGATAGCTATGATCCAATCCAAGATCCCGCAAAAATAATAATAAAAAAATGTTTGCCTCCTCTATTTGTTCATGGCAGTACAACTTGCCAATCATTTTGTATACATGTATACAAATGTGTATACAAAGGGATGCGGGTGGCGCTGTGGGTTAAACCACAGAGCCTAGGACTTGCCGATCAGAAGGTCAGCGGTTCGAATCCCCACAATGGGGTGAGCTCCCGTTGCTCGGTCCCTGCTCCTGCCAACCTAGCAGTTCGCAAGCACATCAAAGTGCAAGTAGATAAATACGTACCGCTCTGGCGGGAAGGTAAACAATGTTTCCGTGCGTTGCTCTGGTTCGCCAGAAGCGGCTTAGTCATGCTGGCCACAGGACCCAGAAGCTGTACGCCAGCTCCCTCGGCCAATAAAGCGAGATGAGCGCCGCAACCACAGGGTCAGTCACGACTGGACCTAATGCTCAGGGAAGCATTACCTTTATACAAATGTGCATATATTTGGGTAAAAAAACCACATAGTGTTGTTACCTGGGCATTTTCAAATGATCTCTCCTCTCTTTTTTTCTGGCATATCTTCAGGTACAGGTTTACAAATGTGATAGTTGCAATTTTCATATATTTATATTATGTTGGACAGAGGAAAGCTTGATCTCACAGACACACACGCACACAAACACACCATGCATTTGCTGATTCTCCTGTGCATTAAGCTTTTCTTTGTAGTGTATAGTTTTACTCTTAAGTGAAAAGTAAAAGTTAAAAGAACAGGTGTCTGAGAAAATAACTTCCTTATCAACTTTCATTTGCAGATACAGTGGTACCTCGGGTTAAGTACTTAATTCGTTCCGCAGGTCTGTTCTTAACCTGAAACTGTTCTTGACCTGAAGCACCACTTTAGCTAATGGGGCCTGCTGCTGCTGCCGCGCCACCGGAGCACGATTTCTGTTCTCATCCTGAAGCAAAGTTCTTAACCTGAAGCACTATTTCTGGGTTAGCGGAGTGTGTAACCTGAAGCGTATGTAACCTGAAGCATATGTAACCAGAGGTACCCCTGTATATATTCTGACATTAATTCAGGGTGGTTTTTAGACTGACACATCAGCTGCGCTTTCCTAAAGTTCAACTGTGTGTTAAACCACGGTGAAGCTAAGGACATTTCTTATTTCCCATCCTCAGTGTACAATGACTGGTTAGAAGTGACAGAAATAAGCATAAGGATTCCCAGACCTCAAAACCCAACCCAGTTGATGATGGCAGAACGATAGTAACATAAAAAGATGGTGGATTAGAATGCTGGTGCAAACATTTGATCCTGGTATGTTTTGTGTGATGAAAAAGTGGCTATATTGGGCTTCTGAGCAAAAATAGAAAATAACAATAACAACAATTTTATTATTTATACCCCGCCCATCTGGCTGGGTTGCCCCAGACACTCTGGGTGGCTTCCAACACATATAAAGACATAATAAAATGTCAAATATTAAAAACATCCCCATACAGGGCTGCCTTCAGATGTCTCCAAAAGTTGTGTAGTTCTTTCTTTATCTCCTTGACATCTGATTGGAGGGCATTTCACAGGGAGGGAACCACTGCTGAGAAGGTCCCCTGCCTTGTTCTTTGTAACCTCATTTCTTGCAGTGAGGGAGCTGCCAGAAGGCACTCAGAACTGGATCTCAGTGTCTGGGCTGAACAATGGGGGTAGAGACACTCCTTCATGTAGGTCAAGGCTATTTAGGGGTTTAAAGGTCAGCACCAACACTTTGAATTGTGCTCGGAAACATACAGGGAGCCAATATGGATCCTTTAAGACCGGTATTGCATGGTCCCGGCGGCCATTCCCAATCACCAGTCTAGCTGCTGCATTCTGGATTAGTTCTGAATCACCTTCAATCATAGCCCCATGTAGAGTGCATTGCAGTAGTCCAAGTGGGAGATAACCAGAGCATGCACCACTCTGGCGAGACAGTCTGCGGGCAGGTAGGGTCTCAGCCAGCGTACCAAATGGAGCTGGTAGATGGCTGCTCAGGACACTCAATTGGCCTGTGCCTCCATGGACAGCTGTGAGTCCAAAATGCCTCCTAGGCTGCACACCCCATCCTTCAGGGGCACAGTTACCCAGGAGGGGAAAAGAATGCTCCTGCCCTCCTTACACAATGATTTTACTTGTACAATTTAGATGTATTTATAGCTTTCCCAGGTGCCCCACTCCAGATCATTGGGTTGTCTATCCAAGATTCATCCAGCACATCTCTAGGTCCATATCAGACTATTTTCTTGGGTTTTCCAAAGTTCCAGAATTTATTTATTCCTTTATTTCCACCTACACATTGTCGGAGTTACAGTGGAGCAGCATTGTACTGTATTGCCGTAGAGAAAATGTCACACCCAGACCTAAAACTAGATGATGATCTCATTTGTTCCTCTGCAGAATTAGCACATTTTGAACCAAGTGACCAATTATAGATTTAGAAAGGTCCTTTTGGGATCAGAACTGCTCTGAGCTGTTTCCCCCACAAGGTCTATAAATCATTTATATTAATGTGGGCAGAAGGAGCTAAGGACAGAAAGCACACTGAAACGAGGCATAGAGGCTTCAGAATGATTTCACTGAGAAGTGGGTCAAAATGTACCTTTGAAACAACATGTTGTTTGTGTCAAATCCACCTGAAAAGGTTTTTGATGATAAAGGGAAATATGAAATTGAATGTTTAACTGATTATAATGATTTGGCCCTATTTTGCTGGCTGTTAATAGTTCCCTGAAAAATACATGGGAACGTGAATAAAGCTTTTGAAGTCCATGAATAATATTTGCAAGTTTGAACCCTATGACAAACCTCTTTCCTTGATTTGTTTCCTGCAAAGATATTTTATTGGTCTTCTGGGCATTTTATTCATCGGATCAGCATGGAATTTTTGCAAGAAAGCTCACACAAATCAGGAAGCCTTACACCATGTAGAGTCTGAATTAGCTAAACACGACGCATTCAAAATTGCCCATAAATTTGATTGAGCCGAACTTATGAAGGATTCTTTTGCCTTGACTCCATCGTTGGGATGGCAGAAAAACCCTGAGAGACCCAATAAAATTTCTTATTTTGGTAGGCCAGTTTAGACCACCCATGTACTCCTACTATGCATATTGTCGTAATGTCTTATATGGCCATATTTATATCTGTTTGTGTCATGATCCTTTTAATCTCCTTTTGCTTACGGTTGGAAGGATTGTAGATACAGTGGATGTTTGGCCCTTCAGATGTTAAAAGGTAAAGGGACCCCTGACCATTAGGTCCAGTCATGGCCGACTCTGGGGTTGCGGCGCTCATCTCGCTTTATTGGCCGAGGGAACTGGCGTACAGCTTCCGGGTCATGTGGCCAGCATGACTAAGCCGCTTCTGGCGAACCAGAGCAGCGCACGGAAACGCCGTTTACCTTCCTGCTGGACTGTTATCTATTTATCTACTTGCACTTTGACATGCTTTCAAACTGCTAGGTTGGCAGGAGCAGGGACCAAGCAACGGGAGCTCACCCCGTCGCGGGGATTCGAACCGCCGACCTTCTGATCGGCAAGTCCTAGGCTCTGTGGTTTAACCCACAGCACCACCCACGTTCCTCCAGATGTTACTGGATTCCAATTCCATCACCTGCACCTAGTATGGCCACATCTGGAGGGCCAACACCCACATTTAATCAAGTATCCATTGCTGATTTTTTTTAAAGGATAGCACAGCTTTCTATTCAACAGTTGATAACCATTTCATATTCACGGTTTGCACACTACAAAATTGGATTCAGTGATCTCCCATGTATGTCCTGTTGACCCAGGATTGGCTCTGTGATGTGAGAGAGTTAAGAATGCATGCGTGAAAAGAGCTGTGGAAGAAAAGTCATGTCATCTCGCCAAAACCAAATTAATGCAATGAATTATTAAAGCCTGCAACTTAATAAAGATCAGGGGAAAGGACAACCATAAATGGATAGAGGCAGATTGATCCATTAATAATACATGCATCACATTCCACACATTATCATTTCAACCCATTTCTTCCAGGATGGGGAAACAATTTGGTTTGAACTATATAGGTGCATTCATGCTCCTGCAGTATTTAAATATATTTTGATATTTCAGCTCCGCTGATTTATATGCAAATCGTCATCAGATAAACTCGCTATTTTCAGTGGGCAGCCACTCGCACACACATTTTATTGTACACACATATTTGCAAAAAATATATAAAGGGTTATTTTCTCAGAACACTGTGGAACGCTTGGGATAACCCAGATAGGTCACTGTTCAGAATTTTCACGATGGTTTCACAGCTGTATTTGCCCACAGGCAGAGTCTGAATTAGTTGCTAGCAGCCAGTAATAGCATATAAAAATCATGCTGCCTTTTTCCATGAAAGCTATGTTTGGTGTACTTAAAGCAATTAAAAAAGAAGCAGTGCTGGGAAAATAATTTAAAATACTGTCAAAAGTTGCCATCATATCTTTGAAGTGAGATCCTATATATGTCTATTCAGAAGTAAATATTGTTGAGTTTAGTGGGGCTTACTCCCAGGCAAGTGGAGTATAGGATTTCAAAGTTAATGAGCAGTGCAGCAACACCCTAAGTTGGCAATACAGGTCAGTGCGCTCTCTCTCTCTCTCTCTCTCTCTCTTAAATATATTTTGGAAACAAAAGAGAAAATCCACAAAACATCTAGAGCACGGAAATTAGAAAACAGATGGCTAAGGGAAGAATATGACATCTTTATATAGAATCATGGATGTAGATAAATAGAGAGCAGCTGTTTACCCTTTTGCTCGGAACTGCAATTAAAGGATACCTAATCACTTTATTTTATAATTGTAGCTTTATGTTGTGGGATAACTGACTCTTTGTTACATATGCACTGTTTGAAAAGGTCCCCCCCCCCTCACTCCCACACATAGCACCATCTATTGTGAATCACATCTCCAACAATTTTTAATCAGCAAACCACTCTTATTTCATTCATCTTTGTGACATTATTGTGCACACGCTTTCCCGTTTCCATGAACATTTACTTTTATTTATTGTATTGCTAGGATTCTTTTCTATAAAATAATCAGGATGGCTATCCTGGCCTCAGAGAATTGACCGAGCCTTATGGTAAGTCGTGGAATTTCATCTGTAAACCTAAGCAGGCCTGGCCAACTTTTAGTAGGAGATCACATGGCATTTATACCACTTTCTCTCCTCAAAATAAAAGTGGAATACAAACATTAAAAAATATGAATATTATGGATCAGAACATTTTTTGATCCAATGCAGCACAGTGACTAGGACAGGGGCACCACTTATAGCCACAATCACACCTGCAAATGTCCCCAATAACCACTTTTGAAAGTATGCAACAATGACCATTGAAAGTAATCAGTAAGCTGACTAGTATTCAAACTTCAGTGTTCTTTGTTGTGCTGCATGTTGGTGAAGCCATTTGGCTTTCCCAAAGCCCTTTCCAACTGGATTTCAACCAACAAGTTTGTCTTCCACAATGAGAAGGAACACAGACTCCTTGATTGTTCACCCCACTTCCCCATCAGGGAGTGTGAAGTGGTACAGAGCAGCTAATAATAATAATAATAATAATAATAATAATAATAATAATAATAATAATAATAATAGAAATAGATAGATATAGATAATTTTATTATTTGTACCCTACCCATCTGACTGGGTTTGTCCAGCCACTCTGGCTAGTTTCCAGCATATACAAAAGCATAGTAAAACAATAAACATTAAAAACTTCCCTATACAGGGCTGCCTTCAGATGTCTTCTGAAGGTTGTATAGTTACTTATCTCCTTGACATCTGTTGGGAGGGCATTCCACAGGGTGGGTGCCACTACTGAGAAGGCCCTCTGCCTGGTTCCTTGTAACTTCACTTCTTGCAGGAAGGGAACTGCCAGAAGGCCCTCAGAGCTGGACCTCAGTGTCCGGGCATAACAATGGGGGTGGAGATGCGCCTTCAGGTATACAGATGTCCTTTAGGTACACAGACGTTTAGGGCTTTAAAGGTCAGCACCAACACTTTGAATTGTGCTCAGAAGTGTAAATTCTTTAGGACTGGTGTTACATGGTCCCGGCGGCCACTCCCAGTCACCAGTCTAGCTGACACATCCTGGATTAGTTGCAGTTTCCAATCCAATCTCTGGGAGAGAATGTCACTTAATGCCAATGGTACAGTATTCTTACTTGTTTCTTCCATATATATAGAGAGAGAGAGCCAAGGTTGTTGCTTTTAAATATTCAAAGAGCAAACTGCAATGAATATCCCCAGCCCCCTATTTGAAATCAAAGGTCTAAAAAGAAGCCAGAGCATGAGATTTTAACTGCTCTTAAAAAATAAAAAACCCAATCCATTCTTTGAGCAAATCCAGGAATGATAATATCCAAAATCAAACTTTTCATGATTTAATTATGATTACCTCTGCTTTAGCTTTCCAGTCCCTTTGTTCTAAATTATTTAGACCTACTGTACACAAACAATTTCATCATTTCTGATTCAATGCCTCTCCATATTAAACATGACTTAATGCTTCTCTGTATTTCAAAACAAAAGTGTAGAATACTAGACATCTGGGAGACAAATTCTTGCCTAGACACGTGCAGTCCACAAAAGTTGTCACCACCTCATCATCTGTTTGGGCCCAGACCAAACAGAAGATGAGGTGCTGACAACTGAACATGTAGAAAGAGGGCATGAAGAGAACTTTTGGTTGATCCAGTAAGATAGTTCATACCCTGTTTTGGTTTGGGCCCAAACAGGGTAAGAATTATCTTACTGGATCATCCCAAAGTTCTCTTCATACCCTCTCGCCACATGTTAATTCCAAGAGTGGAATGAAGGAGAATCACAGAAGTGGGCTCAGTCCCCTGAACTTTATGTACCTACCAGTTCAGACTTATTCATATGGGACAGAAGAACAGGACCTTGGTGACCTGTGGATAGTTTGGATAATTGCCTGTCATGCTTCCTCCATTATGCAAAGGTTAGAGGGGGCAGGGTAAGAAGCAACTGAGATCATTGAATACAATTCTACTTTTTCGACATTGACCCAACACATGGAGGAGAGTTAAAGAAGAAGGTTCAAGTCTCAAACCAAAGTGCTGCACCAACAAACACAAAACAACCCCTCTGCAGCGCTAGAAATCCAAGTCAATGGTGTAACGTTGGAAAATGTCAGTCATTTCTCCTACCTGGGCAATTATCTTTCCACAAGGGCAGACATTGATGCCAAAATCCAGCATTGCCTGAGATCTGTGTGTGCACCTTTCTCCCAGTTAAAGTGCAGAGTGTTCACAGGGAAACCAAAATGGTTGTTTACACAGCTATTGTACTACCAACCTTACTGTATTCTTGTGAAAAGTGGACCACTTATAAACGCCATCTCCAACTCCTCGAAAGATTCCATCAACCGTGTGTCCAAAATTTTTTTACACATCACCTGGAAAGACAGGTGAACTAATGCCAGTGTACTGGCAAAGATCACTAGTGTTGAAGCAATGATTCTTCAATATCAACTTTGTTGGACTGGTCATGTTGTGAGGATGCCTGATTATTGTCTTCCAAAGCAACTACTCTATTCTGAACTTAAAAATGGTAAGTGTGATGCTGGTAGTCAACAAGAGGTTTAAAGACCATCTCAAGGCAAATCTTAAAAAAATTAGAGAACTGCATTTACCAAAGGTGTCATGGGTTTTGAAGATGCTCAAACTCAGGACGAAAGGGAGAAACATGCTAAGAGGAAGGCATGCTTGCCAAACCCTCACCATGATCAGCTCCTGCTCGGAAACCAATGTCCCCACTGTGGAAGGACGTGTGGATCCAGAATTGGCCTCCACGGTCACTTACGGACTCACTGTTAAAACTGTGTTTATGGAAGACAATCTTACTCGGTTACGAGTGATCACTGGACAGGAAGAACATGTTTTGCATGTATGGCTGCCAATCTTTTCTCACAAAGTTCCTGTGCCTTTAAAACCTGCATTTCTGCCAGTGGCATAGCTTTTAAAGGCACAGTTGCACCAGCAGAAAAAAAGGTGGCAATCCCAATCTTATGAAACCGCAGTAATCTCTTTTGTCTGTTCTGAATCTACTTCATCAACATCAGTGAATGACCCCAAGAGAAGGAGAGAAAAAGAACCCTCTTTATTCATCCTCTAGATACCATTCATTATTTCATGAAACCCTATCTACTTTGAAATAGGAAGGATGTGAGCGGAAAAGTACATAGCCTGGGCATATCATATCTCTACTTGTTATTCTTTGCTCTGCACACCTCAGTCAGACAAAGAAATCTCTCTTCCAGCATGCATAGCATAATTCTGCGCATGTAAATCCAGCTGTGTTCAGTGAGGAAAGTGTACATAGGATTGCACCCTTGATGTTGTAATAAAAACACCAGCCTTAAAGACTGCCGCATCAAATAAACACGTGGCGTTCTATTTTGGCAACGTGACTTATTCCTTATCTTCCTCAGCTTGCCTCATTAACGTTACCAAAGGTAAAGGCAAATAGATATCCTAAATGCATAAACCAGAATTGGTTATTTGTAAAACAAAGTCCTCAGCTCTTCCTTCTTTAGCTTGCTTTTATATTAGAAAGCCCCCTTGATTTTCTTTCTCCCTGCCCCCTTCCCCCAGCCTTGTAAGCAGTTAACATGCACAGGTGGATAGAGGGACACCTAGTGGCTGTACCTTAGCATGACTTCTCTTTGGTCAGAACGAAAGAATTGCCAGCAAAAAAAAAGGGTGGGGTGGGGGGAGAGACCATGTCTCATGTCTTTGTAAATAACATGGTCAAAAATGGCAGCTGGAAAAGAGAATGGGGAATAAAACAGAAGTGAAGGAAACTGTAAGCCGCTCAGAGTGGCTGGGGAAATCCAGCCAGATGGGCAGGATAAAAATAATAAAGTAATTAACATCATCATCATCATCTCAAAACAACTCAATGAGGATAGAGTGTGTTTAGTGACCAATATATTGCTAATGACTGGGGGTGGGGTGCATTGGGAGACAGCAGACTAGAATACTAAACAGGACTGGATAGCTGAGTTGCTTAAAACATGGCGGTGGTAATGCTAAGGTTGCAGGTTCGATACCCTTATGGGACAGCTGCATATTTCTGCATTCCAGGGGGTTGGACTAGATGATTCCCAGGGTCCCTTGCAACTCTATGATTCCATGGCTGCAACATTTTGTTGTAACTTGTAGCTCTGACTTCCACATAGCAATATCCTTCTTCTTCCAGGAATCTCACAATTCCTTACAAAGGAGTCTCGCCCGCAGGCACTGACTAGGGTAAAACTGCCTTGGCTTTAGCAGCGCAACCACATCTTGCCCTCAAACCATTCTCTCTAACTCAGGCTTGTTATTTATTACCTGTTCTTGTCGAGTCGAGTCAGATCAAGTGGCTTTGTTGTTTAACCGAAAGGTCACAACAACAAACACAAAATGTCAAACAGCAGAGGTAAACAAAAGAGGAGGTCTGGTTCAAATGGACCTGCTTTCAGCCTATCGCAAATGTATTGAGACACTTTCCCCCTTCAGTTCATAAGCGGTCAGTACAAAATTTGCAACTCTTCGTGTGACAGATACTTTCCAATGTGAGATTTTTTAAAAATAAATAAATGATTGGTAAAGATTTGACAAAATCTATTGAAATCCCTGAAACCAACCCCAAAATCTTGGTGTGTTTTGTCTTTAATAACATGTAAATGGTACATTGATGATTGTCTGAGAGGGTAATTTTAGAGTTAGACCTTGGATTTTTTTATCATATGCAGAAAGCTCCTTGGTGGCCGTATGTATTGCTTCAGTTGTGAAACACACGCCAAACATTTATTTTCTCTCCTGCCCTCTTTGCCATTCCATTTTTTACAACTGCTTCTACATCCTAGGCAAAATTCAGTTTGCCAATCCGGGTGTGGATGTGTGGAATACTCTGCATGTGCTTTTTCAAACACACACTTAAATCATAGCACCTTTGTGAGTATGGTAACAATATGGTGTTGAATTGATAGTTTGATGACACTCCGGTACCTTTCCTGTTCATACGCAACCACATTGTGTACAGAGGTACCTCAGGTTACATATGTTTCAAGTTACAGATGCTTCAGGTTACAGATGCTTCAGGCTACGGACTCCACTAACCCAGAAATAGTACCTCAGGTTAAGAACTTTGCTTCAGGATGAGAACAGAAATCGTGCTCCGGTGGCACGGCGGCAGCAGGAGGCCCCATTAGCTAAAGTGGTGCTTCAGGTTAAGAACAGTTTCAGGTTAAGAACAGACCTCCAGAATGAATTAAGTTCTTAACCCAAAGTGCCACTGTATTTATTAAGTTACAGAGTTTTGAAACCTCAGTGTCTCTAAGGCTGCATACACCATACATTTAAAGCATGTCTCCCCTTAAAAAAACAATAATGACTAAGAACTGCAGTTCACCGCTCACAGAGATACAGTTCTCAGAACCTGAAAGAAACTATAGTTCACAGGATTATTTAGGGGGTGTATAGTAGGGATGCGGGTGGCGCTGTGGTCTAAACCACTAAGCCCCTTGGGCTTGCCGATCAGAAGTTCGGTGGTTCAAATCCTTGCGATGGAGTGAGCTCCCGTTGCTCTGTCCCAGCTTCTGCCAACCTAGCAGTTTGAAAGCACACCAGTGGAAGTAGATAAATAGGTACCACTGCGGCGGGAAGGTAAATGGCATTTCTGTGCGCTCTGGGGTCCGTCACTGTGTTCTGTTGCACTGGAAGTGGTTTAGTTATGCTGGCCACATGACTCGGAAAGCTGTCTGTGGACAAAGGCTGGCTCCCTCAGCCTGAAAGCGAGAAGAGCGCCGCAACCCCATAGTTGCCTTTGACTGGACATAACTGCCCTGGGGTCCTTTACCTTTACCTTACAATCATTATATATACATAATAATTAAACATTAAACATTAAAAAGCTTCCCTATATAGGGCTGCCTTCAGGTGTCTTCTAAAGGCTGTATAGTTACTTATCTCCTTGGCTCAGGGGTCACAGAACTAATACCCTCCAACATTTCTCTGTTGAAAATAGGGGCATCCTAAGAAAAACTTGGACATTCCGAGGTCAAATCAGAAACTGGGACGGCTTCCGTAAATCCAGGAGTGCCCCTGGAAAATAGGGACACTTAGAAAGTCTGCAGTCTCTGGCCTCCACATACTGTAAGGTGGTGAGTCACAAGCTATTTTATGTGTTGAGGGTGCTTCTGACAGAATTAACTCTCTCTTTTTTTTTACATACCAAATTTAAATTCAAACAAATCATCCACATCATTATTTAGGATTCCCTTCCCTCCACCCTTCCATGGTTACCACTATCAATCTCCCCCGCCCAACTGCTTATCTTATTTTCTCTTTTTGAAAAAATAAAAAAATAAAAAAATAGTGATTCATTTTTCCACAGAATTAATTCTTATGCCTAGGGGCTAAGTCACCGGACAACATCACAGAGGGCAGTTCTCCATGCCACCCCTTGGCGCGTGGCTGTGTGCCCCGCATTATTTCACCACAAAAAAATAATAATCGCAACCTTAAAATATGTTTGTAAAATCCATATATGTGGTAGGCGCTTCTACCCCGTTTTCCTCTGATGTGTGTGTGGGGTGCTGTTGACAGAAGGGAACGGGAATTGGTATCTTTTGACTTTCCTAATTGCAAAGCCCCGAGATTTCTTAGCGAGGAGGATTATGAATTCAAATGAAATCTCCTGCATTCCAAATAGCTGGTTTTCATACTCTTGCCCATATAGTTTCATGGGGTTTTCACGCTACATTAATTAGGAAGGGCTTTCTCTCCCTGCCTCCTCCCACGCTCACCCGTTAATTGCAGTCAGCTAAAATACTGACAATAGCAAGCAACAGAATAACGGAATTACAGTATTTGTACTGTACACAGCTCATTCCCATTTGTACATAATTGTTCTTAAGCACCATTTGTTACAGAATGTTGAATTTGTCAATTGAATTCTCCAGCTAAGTGCTAGTTTCATGTGTAATTTATCCATTTGAGTTCGCTCTGGGAACTGACCTCAGTAGTGCCTATCCTCTTTAAAGGCACTTAGAAGCTTCTCTGTAGTATGAAAAGGGTGCATTTCATATTCCAAAGGGTTTCAGACACTGGTAGTCAAATCTCTGGTGAAAACTTCCTTTAGGTGTGCTTAGTTCGGCAATTGATTTATTTGGGGGGGGGGGTTCTGAGTAAGGTCATTTAGAGCAGGGATGCATGATCATATCCTACAGCATTTCTCCAATGAAAATAGGGATGTCCTGAATAATAAGTAAATAAATAAATAATTTTTTATTTGTACCCCGCCCTCCCCGGCCGGAGCTGGGCTCAGGGCGGCTAACATCATGAAGCTAAGACAGTCTACAAAGAACATAAGAACATAAAAAAGGGAATCAATTAGTTAAAATACCGTACATCTTAAAATTAGTTCAGAGCAAATTAAAATCTGGACAGATGTCAATCCACGGGTAAAATTGAGAGTGGTTAATATTCTCTAGGGCCAACTGTTACCACTGGTCATTAAAGGACCTGTGAGTGGGCTAGGAGGCCTCTTTAATGCTTGTTCTTATACAGAAAGAAAAGAATCAGACCGAACCCGGAAATAATAATATTTATACTCCACCCATTTGACTGGATTGCTGCAACCACTCTGGGCTCCTTCCAACATATAAAATAATAATAATAAAAACATTAAACATTAAAAAACTTCCCTGCATGGGGCTGCCTTCAGAAGTCTTCTAAAGGTTGTATATCCTTGGCTCGGAGGTCACAAGACTCCACGCCCTCCAAGATTTCTCCGAAGAAAATAGGAACATCCCACCAAACGGTCTGACATTTCAATGATGAAAACAAGGACATCCTAAGGAAAAGCAGGACATTTGGGAATCAAATCAGAAACCATGACGGCTTCTGTAAATTCAGGACTGTCCCTGGAAAATAGGGACACTTGGAGGGTCTGTATTTATTAAGCAGTGCCCTAGCCCAGGGCCCATTATTTTCACAATGTGACATTGATTTTAGCACAAGGGAGGCAAAAATATTATTGAAATATTAATCATGTATGTACTTTGATTTTTAGAACAAAAGCAAATTTATTAAGAGGTCCACCAAGACCTCCTAGCTATTTTCAAGTGGTGCATGGGAGTAAGAAGGAGTTTGAGAACCATTGCCTTTTTCTATGTTATATCAAAACTACTGTTGTAAAGTTGCAATTATAATAACCTATATTCTAACCCCTTCCCCAACATTAATCTGAATGCTGTACGCATACGTAGGGAAACTGTTGTCAGAATAATTTTCTTTTTAAATAGACTGTTTTATTTCATTTCCTTTCCTTCCCCCCACCCTGCCCAAAGCTAACATTTAAGTCCTAAGTACATGTAAATAGGAGTAAGGGTCAGTTCATATATGTATCGCTTATCATTCTGCTCATTGCTTGATTGATTAATTGATTGTGTTAAGTTGTGGGTGAACATATCAGACGACACAGCGATTCTTCAAACAGCTCTTCTTTATTCAGAGGCCAGATCAGAACTGAACTGAGGAGCTCAGTCAGCCTGCTTATATAGAGCTCCAGAACAATGTATCTGTAGCAACTTTCTAAAACTATTCAATCACTGAATGCCACTTTCCATCCTTCATTTGCATACAAACTATCCAATCACTGAACGTCACTTTCGATCCTTCATTTGCATAACTATCCACAGTATCCCCCTGCTGGCCCAGGGTGAGAACTTCAGTACATAACAGATTGATTTAGGTTTATGATGAGCATAAAGACCCTTGGGCTCAAGATACCTTGGGCATTAATCCAGCCTTGTATTTAAGCACTCACTCAGTCCTTAAATTAGCAAGATGGTGTACATGGGACTGTCTTAAAAAACAGTCTCTTGGTTCATAATAAGGCTGTGCAACTGTTTACTCAAACTGGGCGTTTTAACCTATCATGCCAGTACTATAACAGCTTCTCTGGCTCCCACTCACATTACTGGGTGCAATTTAAACTACCGGTATTTCCATCCCTGCCACAATCCCAACAATGCCTCTGAAGCTGATATATGTATTTGAAGATAATCTCAGATTTGTACCAATAGCAGATTCTCTTGAAATGCAGGCAGTAGCTTCAGAATGAAGAAAATTGTTGTGACCATGGCAGATCCTCCAAGTGTCTCTCTTTTCCAGGGACAGCCCCGAATTTACAGAAGCCATCCCAGTTTCTGAGTTGATCCCGGAATGTCCTGCTTTTCCTTAGGGCATCCGTATTTACATCACAGAAATGTTGGAGGGTATGGAGTTGTGCGACTCCCAAGCCAATACAACCTTCAGAAGAGATCTGAAGACAGCCATGTATAGGGGAAGTTTTGTAAATGTGTAACGTTACAGTATATTATATTTTTGTGTATGTCAGAAGCCATTCAGAGTGGCTGGAGCAACTCAGTGGGGTATAAATAATAAAATTATGATTATGATTGAATCTCTATTTTCATCAGAGAAATGTGGAGGATATGTGATATATGTATTTGAAGACAAACTGCTATTTTTACCAATAGCATCTTCTCTTGAAATGGAGACACTTGTGACCATGGCAGGGAGAGGGAGAGCTTATTAACTATTTGTGTTACTACTACTGTTTTCTACCTCTCCACCCAATAGTACTCGAGGTGGCCATGAAACAAAAGTCCCTCATAATCTGACCTCGTAGAAAGCCTCTCGCTATGCTCTTTTACAGTTCAGTCACCTGGTTAGGCTTCTCAGCTAATTTTTGTTGCTTGGCTTGAATCTAGCAAAGCTTCCAGACCTGGAACTGAGCATTTATCCTGATTGGTTTACAGAAAGATTAGATGTTGGCTATTTAATTACAATCATCATCATCATCATCAAACCTTTATTGGCATCACATACAAATATTCAGGATAATAGGCCAGTGCGATCTCATCGCCATTTCAACAGTACAATCATTTGCCAAAGGGAAGAAGAGGCGAGCAATCTATTTCATCTCTGTGGGTCTCCCGCAAGGGCAGGATCCTGTAGCGTACTTCAGCAACAACAAAAATCAAATAGAGGAACTTAGCTACTGTCTTGGTGAGCTCCTGGTCTCTCCCCTGTAATAAGAAGCGTATAACCTCTGTCTCTGGTTTCCATGTTGGAATACATAGATGGTCTAAAAATTGTTGGCGGAGATCATCATACATTTTACATTTAAGGGCCATGTGAGCTGGAGTTTCTACCAGGTGGGCATCACATGGGCAGATCCTATCTCCATCTGCCATACCTGCAAACCTACCCCAAAATTACAATAATCATTCTGATTATTTTGCGGGGAGCTTGGAGGATATGGCATCAAAGCAAGTGTTCTCCTACACTTTTATCACAAAAAGATCTGAACTTTTGGTGATGTGGCTTTGTTGCACAAGGCCTGACAATCAATCGCAACCGTGTAACCTGAATTCGCCAATGTGTTATTGAACCCCACCTGCAAATAGCAAGAGTCAGGAACCACCCTGGGCCTTTCCTGTGCTCAGTTTACTGGTGAAATCTAAAATAATTTTAAAACCACTCTGGTGAACTCATCTTTCCAGGTGTCAATATGAAGCTGTCTTGAATACAAATTTACTGTCTAGGACAGCAAAAATTGCTTGCTCCGGTGTAGATTGTATGGCAAGTCTGTCTCTGATGTCTCATTAATGCCTCCAAGCCACTGCTTTGTCCATTCAGCAATTAATAGGTATTTATTAATTTTGTTTATGAGGCACCTGATGAAATGTATTATCCAGGCATCCCACTAATTAAAAGAGAATAAAAATGCAACAATGAAGCCATACCGCATTAAACCCAAAATAAATTTAAGAGACAACACACATAAAAAACCCTAACACAGAACTAGCTGAATAAAAAAACTACACACAGCACATAATCAGCTACTCAATACATGGTAAAACTGCCTACTATATTTCAGAGACTTAAAATCAGATGTTTTGGGGCAATCCTGTGGCAATACCTCCTGAGATGAGCAGCCTAGGATGCAGTGCATCTAAATCTCACCCAACTGGAATAGGTCCCCAAAGGAGATGTGGTGGAGGCAGGGGAAGAGATTAGGGACTAAGCCCACTTGGCTTGGTTACATGACCTGGCAACCTGACACAGAACACTATTTCCAAGGCTTGTTTCCCCTACCAGGTTTAGGCAGAGCAGCAGCTAGAGACCTGCCCTTGAACTTTAAAGGTAAAGGTAAAGGACCCCTGACAGTTAAGTCCAGTCGCAGATGACTCTGGGGTTGCAGCGCTCATCTCGCTTTACAGACCGAGGGAGCCTGTGTTTGTCTGCAGACAGTTTTTCCGGGTCATGTGGCCAGCATGACTAAGCCGCTTCCGGTGAGACCAGAGCAGCACATGGAAACACCATTTAGCTTCCTGCAGGAGCAGTACCTATTTATCTACTTGCACTTTTTGGTGTGCTTTAGAACTGCTAGGTGGGCAGGACCGAGCAATGGGAGCTCACCCATCATTGGGATTCGAACCACCGACCTTCTGACAGGCAAGCCCAAGAGGCTCAGTGGTTTAGACCACAGCGCCACCCACGTCCCTATTTGTTGAACTTTATGGTAGCTTAATTTACACATGCTTGCTTTCTACCACTTTCGTGGTAGATTTTAGGATTGATTCCTAAAAGACCTGGCAGAACAGAAAAAAAAAAAATCTTAAACTGCTGCTGAGAGGACAACAAAGAGGGTACCAGGTGGGTTTTTTTTTTTAATGAGGGCATTCTGTAGGCATGGTGCCACTATCAAATAGGCCCTCTGGCCTGCAGAGGATGTTAGAGCAGGGTTGCCAACAATTTTTGGATAGACACAGAGATGCAAACTTATGCTTTCCTATGTAATACCTAGGATATATAATACCTAGTAGAATTTAAATGCTTACTCTTGAATCTGCACAATTTTACATAAAACTGCCAACAAATCAAAGCATACATTGGTAGGCTGCACACACTGAAAGTCACAGGTCCTCATTAAACTTATATGGAGAGAGAACAAAACCACCACCAAATCACAGAACACATCTGTGGACACAGAGGTAACCTATAATTTCATAGATATTTTGTTGGGATGTCTTCTAAAAATTGTAATAATCAAGGAATCCCGCTTTAGGTTTATGTTTCTGCACCGTGGCAGCCCTGGGAAGCACCATGCCTGTTATGCTCCAGCCACTTAGATGTGATCTGTGAATTGGGGGTGGAACTGCCCACTTTGAAAGTTACAGATCCTCATGGATCTTCATGCGTGAATATGCAATTTCAAGGGGGTTTGTTTCACTACAGCTGATTTCTAGGGGAAAAAACAGCACTGGACTTGTTCTGCTTCCTGTTCTGCTGCTGATCGGAGCCTTGAAAAAGCCACTGCACTGAAAGTTCTTCCAACTTCCTCTTTTAGTTCTATGCACTTTTCAAGGGAGAGAACGTAAAAATCCTAGCTACTTCATGAGGAAGCATTGGGCAAGCTCAGAGGCTTTGCACATGCAAGGGAAGTCCTCGTGGATGCACACTGGCACCATGTTGGTGACTCCACCCTTAGGTCATAGTTAAGTGAATACTGATAAAAGTATTATGTTAGGCACTGAGGTCCCAAGCCATGTAGGACTTCATAGGTCAAAACCAGCACCTTGAATTGGTCTTGTAAGCAGATCAGGAGCCAGTGCCCATGACCACAATGCCTGGTACCAGTTATGCCGTATATTGCCTCAGTTTCCAGACCATCTTCAAAAGCAGCTCTATACAGTGGTACCTTGGGTTAAGTACTTAATTCGTTTTGGAGGTCCGTTCTTAACCTGAAGCACCACTTTAGCTAATGGGGCTTCCTGCTGCTGCTGCTGCTGCTGCACTGCCGGAGCACGATTTCTGTTCTCATCCTGAAGCAAAGTTCTTAACCTGAGGTACTATTTCTGGGTTAGTGGAGTCTGTAACCTGAAGTATATGTACTGTAACTTGAAGTGTATGTAACCCGAAGCACCTCTGTATACTGTATGATGAATCACTGCAGCCTTGTTCACCTCCAAATAGGGTGGCAGCTGGAAAGCCACACTAAGCAACAATTGGTAGGTATGCAGCCATTACAGTTTAAATCTTTAATTTTCAACAGTGCTACATCATGCACTAAAGAGGGATTTAACTGAGGAAGATTTGCACTCCTCAGTGTTTTCCACTCTCTTGCCCAAGAAGATTTTGTCACACAAGTTGGAAAGATGCTAAATCACCCAGTGGACAGAAGCTAAGGATTTGTTGCCATTGGACTTATCGTCTTCAAGATGAGTTTGTGGCCAAAGTTAAAAGAGATGGAGGGGCTAAGGGGTTACTTGCACTTCCCCACAGAGTAACCCAAGACTCACAAGGGGTAGAAGTGTTTTATTAGAGAGAATGGACTCAGACCTTTCTGCCTTCTGGTAAGATACAGAAAACAGAAGAGATGGGAGACGGGACATGGTAGAGCAGCTGAGGACATCCCAGGTCCACATTATTGCCATATTTCATGCCTAATGGCCTCCTGCATATTGAGGAGGGGGTGTTACTGGAGGTTCTGGAACATATGAAGCATAGAATGGCTCAGGGGTGTCTCCCTGGTTGTGCTTATAGCTCATAGCTTGTGTGTGATTAGGTCTTTAGCATTCCATGCAGGCAGTTGCATTGTCATCCATCTTGCATGCATGTTGGACATTTTGGGAACATGCACAGAGGTTAGGCCTCCCTGAGCATGCTCTGAGATTGCAGAATTCATTCTGGATGCAACAATCCTCCTTGGGAATTTTGGCAGAGCAGACTGCATTTGTTCGGCTCTTTGTCAAAAGACTTTTGGAGCTGAACCTAGGCGCCCTGCTCCTCCAAACGTTTCATACTCTCTACCCACTGCAGTTTTCCTTGCTCTATATATCCAGTGCAAATATGTTTCCAGATGCCCACAATCACTACACACCAGTGGCTATACTGCACGAATGTGCACAGGTGGATCTGTGAGATTTGTTGGATATTCTTCTGAACCAGCTGATTGGTTTCCAAAGCTGACACAACAACTTGTTCCTATTCAAAACGTAAACATAAAAAAAGACCCGCAATGTCGTGTTTTTACATTCAGAAGGGTGTTTCCAAAGCCAACAACACAAGAAAACCCCACCACCAAGAAGTGTTGCTGACAACTTTTAATGTCATAAAATATTCACTGGCCATATTTAGCACGTTGCCTCCCGCAATTCTGCCAGCTGGCAAGGAAAGAAAAGGGGTCATTCCATCAGGAAAACCTGGTGTGATTTGTTGTTCCTTCTCCAGCAGATTCCTCTCCCTGTCCTCTGATTCTCTGGCAACAAGGTCCCCTTACACAGTACTCCCGCCTGTGTAAAACATGAAACAAGGCTGATCTCCATGCCTAGGAATCATCAGCATCATCACAGCGAAAAAATCAAAATAAGAGAGAGAGAGAAAGGGGGAGAGTCCCCCTCCTGCTTTTGCTTCAAGCTAAGTGAGCATTCCTGAAGAATGCCAATTTGATGCCTAACACTGCCATCTATTGGCCGCCAATATCCGGATTGCTACTGCTGCCTTTTCTCTTTCTCCTCCCCCTCGGAGCTCTCCAGCTCCACTGTGTCTGTGGCAGCTTGGCTAGATCAGCAGCTCCATACAGAATAACTGGCTATATTTGCTCGCTTTCTCTCTCTCTCTTTCCCCTTCCTGTGGAAACCCTCTCTTGGCTCGTAGGGCCTCTCCCCTCCCCTCCCCTCCTGCTAGCTCCTTTTCTTTGCAAGTGGGGAGAGGCGAAGAAGGCAAGTTGATGGCAGTTCTTGGCTGGGGCGCCCCTGGAGCCAGCCTCCCCCGCAGCCTCCCCCAGATCTCCGCTTCTTTGCGCTCTCCTGGGAAAGAGATGCGGAAAGGCTCGCGCGCACTCGCTGAAGCCGGCATCGGTGGATAGAAATAGCAAGGCGAGGTTGCAAGGGGTTTTTTTTCCCTTCCTTCTTCTTACGATTGCTACTGTCATTATTCTCGATGTTGTTTTGATTTCCCCACCAGTCCGGGGGAAATACCTGGGACGGGCTGAGGTGGAATGCATCAGAGGGTGCCACCAGAGCTTTTGAGATCGGAGGAGGACCATCATTCCCAAGCGGAGGGGGATCGACGGCGGGGGCTCCCGGGGAAGGATCGGCGAGGAGAGCAGGCGCCACCGCTGCCGGGGAAGACGGGTTCCCTGCGCCCTGCTCGCCAGCCCTACCATGTCCAGAGCGCGCTGCAAGAAGAAAAAGAGGAGGCTTAAAGGGGCGGCTCGCCGGGTCCTGTCTCTCTGCCAAGGCTCCTCCGAGTGGCATCAGCCCCGGGCGCTGGGAAATGGTGTGAGCGAGCAGGCGAGGAGACCAGCGCTGAGGAAAGGAGGAGGAGGAGGAGGAAGAGGAGGAGGAAGGAGAAGGAGAAGGAGAGAGGGGAGCCTCGGCTCCAGCAGCGGCCGTTGAGCGGGGAGAAAGTTGACCTCTTCCATGGAAAGCGTAAGTACCAACAGGAACGGGAGGCTGGGTGCGATGGGGGAACAGGGAGATGCGCGCCAAGAGAGATGGTGCGTCGGCATGTGTGGATGCTGGGGCGGAGGGGGGGGGGGCACAGAGACTTGTGGCGGCTGCCCATTCCGTTGACTGCAGGAAGCAGGGATTGTGTACCCCCCCTCCATGCGTGCATTTAACCCTCCACCCAATCTCTCCCCCCCAACACACACCATGGCGTTTTCTTCGCTCAGGGCCTCCTGCACCCCTTTGATCGCCTATCTCCCCCCCCCCCACGCGCCAACCGGGGTTGTCCCTTCTTCCTCCTTACCGAATCTCTCAGGGACGACCCCCTCCATTGTCCCCCACTCCAGCCCCCACTTCCTGCCTTCTCCCTCCTCGTGGGCCCTACCCTTCCAACTTGCCTCCCTCCAAATCCAGCGGAGACCATCTCCTGCCTGCGACTCCCCTCCAGATGCGCGCACACTTCTCTCTCCTCCCACCCCCCTCTCCAAACCACCCCCGTCTTTTTGCCCTGCCTCTGACCCAGATCCATCCGAGCAACGGAGCGAATTGCCTCCTTCCACCCCTTACTACAGATTCCCCACCCTTCCTAATCACCCAGGGCGCCCCTCACCCATGTAAAAACTCGTCCGGATCTCTCTCTCACCCTTTGGCCACTCTGCCCCCAGACCGCCCCCTCCCTCCCTCAGCACCACACAGGATTTGCACCCAGACCTCTCCAAATCACCCTTTCCTTTACCCCTCCTGCTTGCCATTCAAAACTAGGCACTCATCAGCAAACCTCACTTCTCCAGATAACACCCCCCCCCAAAAAAAAATACCACCCACCACTTGCTAGCTTCCTTTGGGGGGGCACCCCTGGCTCCCTCTCTCCTCCCCGTAATACTTCCACTCCCTCCTTCTCCACCCCTCCCTTCAGCAGCCCCCGCCCCTACTTTCCGCTACTGGGGAGGGGAGAATTGGGAGCCAGCCCTTGGCACCGCTGGTGTGTGTGTGTGTGTGTGTGTGTGTGTGTGTGTGTGTGTCCGGGCTTGGTTGAGGGAGGGGGGGGGGGTTGGTAGCAGAGGCTCAGCGGCGTGTGCAAGGCTGTGTGTGCGCTCCCCGCTAGCCAGGAAGCCTCTTCCCAACTGCAATCCCCACCGCCTTCCCTGCTCGCCTCTGCCTGGGCGGTTTGCAACACACACCGAGCGGGCGAGCGAGGCAGCTTTATGGGTTGCAACAATGCTTGGGCCCTGGAGATTTCTGCCTCAGTAAGTAGCGAGGGGGTGGAGGAGGACTGGGTGACGGTGGGGGGGGGGGTCGGAGAGCGTTGATCCATGTCTCCTTGTTGCTCTTGGCTCCCCTACACCCCCCTTCCCTTTTTTCTTTTTTGCAAAGCAACACCACTGCCCCCAGCTTTTTGCTTGCAAACCGAGGCGGTTGCTTCAGTGCGGTAATATTAGGGGTGGAACTCATTTTTTTCCCCTCCCCGGGGAAGGGGGCACGGGAAAGAGGAGCACTGAAACAAGAATTTCACCCCTCCTCCTTTTCGAATCTCTCTCTCTCTCTCTCTGCTTCCACGCACAGAAACACATTCCACTTAGCTGTTTCTCCATCCCTTTTTTCTAGCCTTTGCGAACAAGATCTCTGGAGCAATCCTCTCTATGCCACATTCAACTTTATTTGTCTCATGTCCTCTTCCCTATCCGCCTCCACGATTTTGAAGACCGGGGAAGGTGCGGGGAGGAGGACATGCAAATTATTTCGTTGCTCTTGCTACCTCCGATTCAAATAAAGCCTTGGGTGGTTTTCTTCCCTTAAAAAATAAAAAAAAACAGTCTGAAAGGATGCATTTATTTATTTAGCTACCTACTTATTTGTGATATGGTTATCCGAGAAGCAGGCAGATAATGGATGAATAGCTCTGCTGGACCTGAGAATTGTGTTAGAAGTGAAGGGTTTTTTTTGGGGGGGGGAGGTTCCCCCTCCCAGCTTGACTTCTTGCTTAATGCAGAGAAGGAGACATGCCTTTTTGCCAAACCATTCATTCCGCTGGTGAAGCAAAGACTTCTACCCTAATGTGTCTGGGTTTTGTTCTACTGCAAAATGCTTGCACCTAGACGGATGCTTCTCAATCTGTGAGCGATGCTTAGAAACATAAATAAATTGAGAGAGAGAGAGAGAGAGATGTGTAGGATCCTCCAAATTCAAACGTTCTTGGACTTGTGGGAAGGGTTGACCTGAACATATCCAAGCCATCCTCTTTCTAAAAAGCAATAATAACAAACCAAAAGTCATCGATTAACGCTGGGCAACTTATTAATCCACCCCCCCACCCCACATGCTGCCTGCGGAGCTTCCATCCATCCTCTGTCTAGATATTTATTGTGTTCAGACACAAGTAGAAGGACCCTTTAGGGGGAAGACAGAAAGGCTTTGAGAGGGGAAAAGAAATTGGGATGGTCTTTCTGTCTGGATGCCGTTCAGAGATCAGATACAGGTTGAGGGGAGTGCAAGTGGGTGAGTTTTTTGGGGGGGTATTCCCCAATCCACCTTCCTTTGATGCCTTCTCAGAAGGATGGAGAGTGCTGACAGCCATGGTAGCTGAGAAGCAGCAATTCCACCGCTCCTGGACTTGCTGATGATCTAGCTCTCTGAGACCCACTTAGCTCTCTTCATCGCAATTAGGCTAGTTTTGCAAAGCGTGGGAGAAGAAGCAGTAGCTCAGATATGGCTGAGGCTGCAGGGACACTCCTCAAGTCTAGCATGTTTGCCAAATTCTGGGTGAGTGGCTTAAAGGATGGTGCTTTTCAGTGTGTGTGTGTGTGTGTGTGAGAGAGAGAGAGAGAGAGAGAGAGAGCGCATCTGTGTTGCAATGCTGCCTTTTTGCCAGTGCCCTTGTGAAAACAACTCATTTACCAGCCGATCAATCCAGAAGCAAGCGGCGATGATAACTTCTTTTAAGAAGATCTTCTAATAAGAATTCATAAATATTCCACCAGTGGCTTGCTCTGTCTCCCCTCCCCCTTTCTTCTTTCAAAAAAGAAAAGCCTTTGAGATGACGAGGGGGCATATATTTAATTATTTGGCTGAAGAATTTCATCACTTTTGATTCCCCCCCTTAAAAAATTGAGATGTTGATTGACATTTTGTGTAAGCTTATACAGCAAAGCTGTTTAGGAAATCAGGTTTTTTGGGTGGGGGTCCACCCTTTTCAGGGTTTGTCCCCCCCCCCTTTCAAAATGATTAAAAATAATGTTGGCATCCTCTATCTTTACAGTCATTTGTACTATAGACCCCTGCAGTGGAATTTCAAGGAATGGTTTTACATTTCTCTATATATGTGGAGATCAGGCTAGCCTTGCCAAAAATGGGGGGAGACCTTCCTTTGCAGGTCACTGTTCATTCTGAATGTTCTGAGAAAGAAAGGGAAGGGTTGCCGGGTAGGTAATGGGTGAGGTTGAAAACCTCATAAAATGGTGCTTCTGTTCTCTGAAATTAGAACCAAATAACTAAACTGACAGCCATTTTATGTATATTTGTGGAGTGTGTGTGTGTGTGTGTGTGTGAGTGTAGTGGGGGGAGGGGAAAACACCATAGAAACAAATAAAACAAAATATTGAAATGCGTTCCCAGGAATAAAGGACTTGGGTTGTGACTTTACCTTTCGAAAGACAGGAAACCTGTACTAAATCAATAAGTTAATAGCTATTATTTAACAAGAGTTAGATGGGTGTCTTGTAATCAAAACCCTTGGCAAGCAACCTAAATTCTGTCCCTCTGCAGCCTTGCCTCCTAACTTTGTCATGATCTAGGCTTCAGTCCTCACGACATGATGGTGTTTTGTTCTCTCTTCTTGCCTTCCGCAGGAGATAACATGTATGCTTGCTGCTCTACGGTGACACTGGAGCAGGATCTCAACAGGAAAATGCATATCTGGATGGTACAAACCATAGCCTTTGCTTTAACATCTCTTGTCCTGGCGTGGGCAGAAAGCATTGAGTATTATGGGGAGATCTGTGATAACAAATGCCCTTGTGAGGAGAAGGATGGCATCTTGACGGTCAGCTGTGAGAACCGTGGGATCATCAACCTCTCTGAGATCAGCCCCCCCAAATTCTCCATCTACCATCTCCTGCTGTCTGGGAATCTTCTCAACAGGCTCTACCCCAACCAGTTTGTCAATTACAGTGGGGCTTCGATTTTGCACCTGGGTGGCAATGACATCCAAGATATCGAGACAGGAGCCTTTCATGGGCTGAGGGGCTTGAGGAGGCTGCACTTGAACAACAACAAGCTGGAAATACTGAGGGATGACACTTTCGTAGGGCTGGAGAGCTTGGAGTACCTGCAAGTTGATTACAATTATATCAGCGCTATCGAACCCAGTGCTTTCAGCAAGCTGCATCTGTTGCAAGTGCTGATTCTGAACGACAACCTCCTCTCTTTGTTGCCCAACAACCTGTTCCGTTTTGTGCCCTTGACTCATCTCGATTTGAGGGGCAACCGGCTAAAACTCCTTCCCTACTTGGGCCTCCTGCAGCACATGGATAAGGTGGTAGAGCTGCAGCTGGAGGAGAACCCGTGGAACTGCTCCTGTGAGCTGATAGCTCTCAAAGATTGGTTGGACAGCATATCCTATTCAGCCCTGGTGGGGGATGTAGTCTGCGAAACCCCTTTCCGTTTGCATGGGAGGGATTTGGATGAGGTTTCCAAGCAGGAGCTTTGTCCTAGGAGGCTCATCTCCGATTATGAGATGAGGCCACAGACCCCGCTGAGCACCACAGGGTATTTTCATACCACACCAGCCTCTGTAAACTCTGTGGCTACTTCTTCCTCGGCTGTTTACAAATCGCCCTTGAAGCCCAAAGGGACCCGCCAACCCAACAAATCCAGGGTGCGTCCTACCTCCCGCTTGCCCTCCAAGGATCTGGGATACAGCAACTATGGCCCCAGCATTGCTTACCAGACCAAATCCCCGGTGCCTTTGGAGTGTCCCACAGCTTGCACTTGCAACCTACAGATCTCCGATTTGGGTCTCAACGTCAACTGCCAAGAAAGGAAGATTGAGAGCATCTCTGAGCTCCAACCCAAGCCGTACAACCCGAAGAAGATGTACCTGACTGAGAACTACATTGCCCTGGTGCGTAGGTCGGATTTCCTGGATGCTACTGGCTTGGATTTGCTTCACCTGGGCAATAACCGCATCTCGGTCATTCAGGATCGGGCCTTTGAGGATCTAACTAACTTGAGGAGGCTCTACCTGAATGGGAACCGGATTGAAAAACTGAACCCAGAGCTTTTCTATGGGCTTCAGAGTTTGCAGTACCTCTTCCTGCAATATAACGTAATCCGGGAGATTGAGCCAGGCACTTTTGACCCTGTGCCCAATTTACAGCTCTTGTTTCTCAACAACAACCTGCTGAGATCTTTACCTGGAGGCATTTTTTCTGGCTTAACTCTCTACAGGTTGAACCTGAGAAGCAACCATTTCTCCTACCTTCCTGTAAGTGGAGTGCTTGACCAGCTGAAATCCCTCCTGCAGATAGATCTCCACGAGAACCCATGGGATTGTACATGCGACGTGGTGGGCATGAAGTTGTGGATCGAGCAACTCAACACAGGAGTCCTTGTGGACCAGGTAATCTGTGAATCCCCTAAGAAATTTGCTCAGAATTACATGAGGAACATCAAAGCAGAACTGCTGTGCCCAGACTACTCTGACATCATTGTTTCCACACCCACTCCATCATCCATGCAGGGACCAGCCAAGACCACCCCCTTTTCCAACTCCGGGCAGATCAATAGCACCTTGGAGGAGGATGACTCGGCATCACCTTCTGGTGGCTCGTCTTCCTCCTCTTCTTCCACGGTGCCTTTGTCAGTGTTGATCCTCAGCTTACTGCTGGTCTTCATCATGTCTGTATTTGTGGCCGCAGGTCTCTTTGTGCTGGTGATGAAGCGCAGGAAGAAGGTCCAAGGCGACCATGCCAGCACCAACAACTCGGATGTGAGCTCTTTCAACATGCAGTACAGTGTGTACACAGGTGGGGGAGCCCCCCATTCCCACCCACACGCCCATCACCAGCAGCATCCGCAGCATCTTCACCATGGAGGAGGAGGTGGTGGTCCGGCTTTGCCCAAGGTGAAAACCCCCGCGGGACACGTCTATGAGTACATCCCTCATCCTTTAGGTCACATGTGCAAGAACCCAATCTACCGCTCCAGAGAGGGCAATGCTGGTGAGGATTACAAAGATCTCCATGAGCTCAAGGTGACCTACAGCAACCATCACCTCCAGCCCCAACCCCCACCACCCCCACAGGCCTTGGGGCAGCCCCAAGCAGCTCCGGTGGGGCAAGAGGAGACCCTCCGGAGCCCCACATACAGTGTGAGCACCATTGAGCCTCGGGACGAGTTGCTTTCCCCTGTCCAGGATGCTGATCGTTTTTACAGGGGCATTTTGGAGCCCGACAAACACCCTTCTTCCACTTTGGGGGGCAGCAACCTCCCTGAGTACCCTAAGTTCCCCCCAACTGCCTACACTTACTCCCCTAACTATGACCTTAGGCGCCCCCCTCACCCCTATTTGCATCCCGGCCCGGGGGACAGTCGGCTCCGGGAAACAGTGCTCTACACCCCCCCAAGCACTGTTTATGTGGAGCCCAACAGGAACGAATACCTGGAGCTAAAAGCAAAACTAAACGCAGAGCCGGACTACCTCGAAGTGTTGGAAAAACAGACCACATTCAGTCAGTTCTGAGACCTCCTCCTCTACTCCCGTCCTCCCACCCAGAGCATTTGTATTTAATAACCACACACAAAGAAACACACTGTTGGTCTACTCTCCTCCACATCCCGTCCCTCCCCAAATCCGCCTTTGCTTCATGTTGTTGGAAGGTGAAGTGCCTTGGCACAGAACTTTCCAGCTTTGGGGAAAGTTACCGAAAGGGTGTGCTGATTCCATAGTTATAGATCTTTCTCTCTTTCTCCCTGCCCTCTTTATTTTTATTTTTGTTTCTTCTTTTTTTAACCACCTCACAGCCAGTAGGAATCAATCAATCGAGCGAACTAGACACAGCATTTGTTCTTGCACTTGTGTGATGCTAAAAAGGAGGAATTGGGATGTGGATTTTTTTTTGTTTTGTTTTTTGTTTTGAAGAGAGTGTTGTCTCATATGACGATGTTGAAAAGGTCACATAAATCATTTTATCTCGTTCTTTATGTTGAATATTCACTGCTGACAATTCCCCCCTCCCTCACCTCAGTTCAACAGTGCTGGGCACCAAGTTCCCTTCTGAGGCATGGATGGCTTTGGGGAGGGTGGGCAGGGGAGAGAGAGAGATTGGCACACCCTGACTTTAATACAAGGTCGTTTGGTCCCCCCACCCCACTCCCCCTTTTTTAAGGAAAAAGAAAAGAGGATGTATTTGTATGTTTCTGGACTTTTGAATTAAAAACCAATATTATGATCTTTAAAAGGATCACCCTAGATGTGGACAAATCAATAAAGAGTTCAGAGATATATGATCCATAACTGGTTAGTAAAAATAACTTATTGAAATATATACAAAAAAAAATATTTTATTGTAGCTCCTATTTTTATATACATGGTAGCATTTTCTTCACTCTTTGAGGCTCCATTCCTCCGGAATGCTTACTTATTGTATGTGGTTAAACTTCCCTCTGGAATAGAAAGCAGGGCCTTCTTCACACATTACGATGTCCTTTTCTAGATGTAGACCTAAAAAAATGTGACAAAACAGGTGCTAGAAATGCATAATTTGCAGCTCCATCCGGCAGAGAGACCAGATTGGTTGTGGCTCTTTGTTGTGTGTACACTTGGTGGCCAAGCCTGGTTTGCTGCTGTGTCATGTGTGAAATGGTCCTATAGAGTTGATGGCAAGGGGAAACACCTGACAGATACATAGGCTGCTCTTCTGCACGCAGCTATGCTCCTACTGACTTCAGTGGGGATTGAAGCTGCCTCACGGAGCACAGAATTGCAGTCTGAGGCATCTTCTACATTTGCCAGAGGAGGTTCCTACTAAATTGTGGTACTTTTAAGTTCCATCTCCCACTGCCCAGGGTGTTGAATAGGTTACAGGATGAGGCCCAGAGTCTGTGATTTGCTCAGAAGTGTTACACTGCATTCTGAGCTCTTTCTACCCCCCCCCCAAACTCTGCACAAAGCTGTTGTGGTCTCTGGAGAATGTCAGAAATCACCAAGGGGGATCCAGATTCAGTTTGTCACACTTTAGACCCATTGAATTCAACAAACCATCTTAGTAATTTAAGTCCCACTGCTTTCAGTGGAACTGAAGTGTGCCTCACATAATTTGGATCCAAGCCACTGAAATTAAATCATCAACACTATCATCACCAAAACCTAATAGACAATCCAAGGCAATCAGTCGGTACAGGAAAGAAAGAAATATATATGATCTATTTTTTTGTTGTTGCTGCTTCTTATGTATGATTATTCTACAGAGCCTCCTGCTAGGATGACTAATTGGACTAATTAGTGAGGGACATGTAGAAATTGTTTATTTTAGCAGGAGTGGTGGTGGTGGTTTATTTTCATAATTCAACCAAAATATCTTAGTTGGAGAACTGCTGGGTTGTTCAGTCGAGCATAATTGCCCTTGTACAGATCCATTTGTGTGCTGGCACCTTGGAAGGCCAAAATGACGGACTGTACAAATCTATTTATGGAATATTGATTCTTACCCCTTTGGGCAGCAAGCCGTGGCAAAAGATATTCATAAACACAGCATCACTGTACAATGGGACAGGTTGTGGTCTCATATGTATCCCAGCACATGTAATTTTTTTTATATAGTTTATGAATAAACACTTGATAACAATTTCAAACAGAAGGAAATGAAATAGTCTTTACCGGAAGCTACATGATTTATTTCCAGTGCCAATTGTTGCTCACGCATGAAAATCATTCTCCTCACACCCTTTATTACTGATATAATGGACGTGATAGCATTAAACTCATGCATTCTTTAAGGTGTTTCCTGAACTCGCCGTACTTAACTACGCCGACAGTACATAACCCTGCAGACCTATGTTGTATAATGCTATAGTTTCACCTTGAAATTTTGTCTCCTTTCTATAGTTTTCGTTTTATATGTGTGAAACTGGGTAAGTGATATTTCACGTGGATTCTTAACCTTGTGGCATGTCCAGGGTTTCTGTTTTGGGAAAGAGGGGATAAATGGTTTTGTTGGATAATTTTCCTGAAAGAACTTTCTATCTGGATTTTCTTTCTTGTGCAAAGTATATGACTTTTTAAAAAAGAAAATTTGAGACCTCAGGTTGTGTATTTTTTAAATCTTGCTTTCATCAAGGTACTTTTGATTTCTTCCAGACCTTGGCTCATCCGAGCTTTCTCAAAAGGGAGAAAAGAATAAACCATGTTATTGGGGAGAGGGTGTATATTTGGACGTAATGCATCTGAATATGGATTTTGAGTGTGATTGTTTATTTAGCGTTTATTTGCTAAAACTACACATTTGCTAACATCAGTGTTTTGCATTGTGACATTGGATTTCTCACTAATTCTCAGCAAGCTAAAAAATCCCGTGAATACCTTCTCTTGGCTGCATGACTGAAGTGATCAATTTGAACAGAGAATATATCTAATTTCATATATAAGGTATCAAGGATCAGATATTGATTTTAGACGTGTCAGATGCCAAATGCAGAGTTTGCATTTGAATTTGGATGTGCTGCATTGTTTGACCTTATTTATAATTGCCAATTTATCCTTCAAATTGACTTGAATGAGGATGTTCCCCCTCTTTCCGCCCCCATCTGTAGATTTTGTTTGGTGTATTTTTTCCTTGGTTAAGCTTGTGGCATGCATTCATATCCTGATTAGAAGAAGGCATGAGCGGATTTAGATATGATGTGAATACTTCAGTCATTGCTAGGACTGCTGCTTTTTCTGTTTTTGGCAGGATTCCTGCATCCTTGATTTCTAGCTAGCTATTCCCAATTCGGGAACTGCATCTTACTTTGTAGCTGCCTATCATGTAGCTGTTAGCAGCAAAGGAGACCTACCAAGAAACAAAAACCAAAAAAACCAATAGCAATTGTAATTGTCATATTTATAGCTTGGTCCCATCACATGAGGGCTCAATGATTCACCATGAGTCAGTGAGTATTATGATTTCCTAAGAGCACCAGACGTCAGTAGGAAGAAAGTTCACATGGGATGTGATTGTCGCCATGTAAACGGCTCGTCAACCAATTTTTAGGTTTTTAACCGAAAATCAAGAATGTGTGACTGGGGCACCCATTCTCAGGATTAAGAGAGGCAGCATATAATGAAATATGGCTCTAGGCCTTTTATGACTATCTATGTACTCTGAGTCTACGGAACCCCCAAAAAGAATGGGGCTACATGTTACACTTTCTCTGGTGACTGGATTCCATATTGCACTCTAGCCCTGTTGATACTTTTCCTTCTGGGTTTATGCCTGCTGTCTCCAACCTCTAGCGTGTCTATACACATTCAGTGGAAGTTTGAAGGGGGCTTTATTGACGTACAGCTATATGGAAGGAGGGCCTTCCATGTGCTTGGGAACCCCACACAGAATTGTTCATGTAGATAAGCCTAGACTCAGGCATCTAAACAGCCCGTTCATATTTTCTGCTGAATGCACAGTGTGATGTGGTCACTGGGTGCGTTCCCATTTCCTCCTCTGTGTATTAGAATATTGAATTTGGGGAAGGAGGACGGGGACACACCATGTGATGTGGTGGCAGCGTCACAATGGAATTTCCCTGCCTCACCATGACTGATGACCAATTAATTTGAGAGTGTCTCTGGATAACTTGGCAATGAACGATGTCAGAAAGCTCCTTCCTTAAGTTAGGGATGGGCGAGCCTGTGACACTTGAAACATTGTTAGGCTACAGTTCCCATAATCATTGGCTGGGGCTAATGGGTGTTGGAGTCCAATGAAGCTTAGAGGACCACAGCTTCCCTACAACTGCCTTAAATTTAATATGCTAAATTGTGTACTTTAATATGCTGTGATGGGTTGTTTCCACATGTGAAAAAATATATAATTGCATAGGAAATGATAAATAATCCTGCATAAGCAATGGAGTCTTTTTATAGAACATGGGGAGCTGCAGTGTACTAACTCAGCCTGTCAAGTTCAGTTTTGTCTATGCAATACTCTCCAAGGTGTCAGGCTGGAATCACTCCTAGCCTTACCTGGAAATTATGGGTTTGAACCTGCCAAGCAGATGCTCTACCACTGAACTATGACTCTCCTCCACTGACCTTATCTTCATTATTCCTGCATTCTCATTTGCTGTAGATCCATGCTGGAAAACACTATTTACAGTAGAGTATATACTGTCGTGATGAGAGGAGATAGGCAGGCATGACGCCATTTTCCTACAACATACATGGCTTGGGAACTTCTGGCTAAATGGAGGAAGGGAAGGACTGAAGGTCCACAAGAATGTGAGGATTCTTTTTGCACAAACCCGGTGAATATGCAGGAGACTTTTCCAAGAGAAAAGATGCCAAAGGGAAAATTCTCATTGGTCAGAACTGTAACATGAAGTGCCCTTGTGGTATTGGATATTTATTTATTAATCCTATGAATCATTTTTACCCTTTAACCAAGAAGGTCTCTAGAATGGCTTACACAAGATAAAAAAAAAGTCCCTGCCCAGAGTTTTACAATCTGAAAGGCATGACACCAAAGGTAAAAAGGGGGGTCAGGAAGAGGAAAACAGGCAAATTTAGAAACTAATCTCTTAGGTTCCTACCACCAATCTACAACATTTCCTAAATAATTTATCTTCAGAACAAAGTAGATAAGTGGTGCTTTACTTGAGATTTAGGTGCTGAGGTGAATTAAAGGTTACCCATTGGATGAACAAGATTTAAAGACACCTAGGTCCAAATGAAGATATTCAAGTGTTGTGTAAGCAGGGCTGTTTGAGACCTCGGTCAGAAATGCAGAGGGTAATAGGGTGTTTCAGTGAGTGAAATGTTTAATTTCCAAATTAAACAAAATGATAGAGAAACTCAAATGAGACACAAACCTGATAGCTATTTCTGCTGTGAAAGAGAAATTATGTATCATATATTGAGCTATTAAAGAGAATAATTTCTCATTTATATATGTGTGTATGTTGATAAATATACAGAAAGAAAATGATGAATATACATAGAGATACAGATTGAGACAAACACTGTCCTGTAGTCTTAAATATTTCACTAATCGGATGAGGAATGAACTAGGGTTTAAATTGACTCATTGTTGGCAGCCAATTTTAATCAGTGAAGGCAAATTTTAATTAGTGGAGGTGAGAGTTAAGGACATGCCTTGTCTTATTTATTTTTTTAAAGCTAGTTTGGTGGTTAATGTAATAGTGAGTGAAAATGAACATATTAAAGATGTCCTTTCAGGGATAGTGTTTGTTAATTAAATGGCAAGTTACCTTCTACTTTCTTCAGCAGCTCAAAAAACCACTTGTGTTGATATTTTGGTACTATGCAAATATATTTAAATGTAACCAATTAAGTAGTTAAAAAGGCAGGTGATTTAATCAAATAGCTTCTGATTAATTAGTCAAAAGTCCTAGTTATATTGCGAGATAAACAGCTGAGCAACTGATAAACAAAGTGCAACTGAACATTCATTATACAATCATTGGTTTTTAAAAGAATTTTGAAAACTTCTTGGTGTGGCTTTGATTTTGTTCGACCGTTCATAATTCGGGTTCCTTCCTTTTTTTCTACTCAATTTTTCCAAGCCATGCATTATTGACAAAGGATGTTGAGCTTGCAAAAATGAATGTTCTATCTACCTATGTGTTTCCCTTTTCGGGAGTCTGGGGGCTGAGGTATGTGGATCTATAAGGGGAGTGGGAATAGAGAGAAATGGGGACGCTTGATTGTGAAAACGCATAGGGCTGCTCAGCATGTTCGCTTTTTGAGGTGACAATCACAAGGAAATTTTACCTTGTCAGTTTCCCCATGGTGAAATAATCCTTAGAAATGTGCTCTGGTATGGTGACAGCTGGTATTTACTAAATCAGGGGGAAAGCTTGCAAAGTGATGTGGTAACTGCTAGCTGCCACCACGTGGGGGTGCATTCATGAGAAATAGTCGCCATGTGAAACTGACAAGGTGAAAAACAACGGCAGTGGTTTCAACCACGTCAAACGTGAATGTGGGGATCCAGTCATTGATGAAGGCAAGCCTTCTCCCTGTTTTCATTCTTCGCTTTGCTTTAAGATGAGCACATGAGGAAGGATTATTGGACGTATGTTTGCGCGTAAGAAAAGACTTGCCGCTGAAACACGGCTGGATCTCTGCTAATTTATTTCTTTTGCTCTTAAATTATGGAAATTTCTTCTGCTCTTAAAAGTTGGAAGCTAGCTTGAGGAGCACCTCTGTGGTGTCTGGCGCAATCGTAAGCATATTTACTTGAGTGCCATAGAAGTCGATGGGCTTTAATCTAACATAATGGATTTAAAGGATTTATACTAAGGATAGGAACCAGTGGCTCTCCAGATGTTTCACTCTGATTCCCATCAGTGCCGGCCAGCATGACTAATGGTTAGAGATTACAGTAGTCCATCAACACAGGGAGGGCCACAGGTTTGCTATCCCTGCTTAAACTGTAAGGGATCTGTGGATTTTATCTGAGTATGTGACCCTATGAAACTGAGTCAAATGACTGGCCCCTGTAACTCAGTAACCTGATTATTTTAGCTGGATGTACCAAATAGTGAAGCTGGAAGCTTCTGCAAATAAAACATGTGGTTTCGCACTGAGCTATGGCTCCCTCTGAGTTATAGGTGGTTCACAATGGCATTACTGGAATTTATTTAGTTTGATGAGGAGCTTAGACAAATTCTCAGAGGATTAGGCTATAAATGAGTATCAGGGTATGCCTCTGAATAGTGTAGGGATCAGCATTGCCCTAGTGGGTCTGCCATGTAGTTTCTGTCACATTTATCACTGTGCATCATGCAATGCCCCCTCCTGGCTATCATGTGATGAACCTTCCTGCCAGGAGTAATACAGTAAATATTGCCAAACCAAGCTTGCACCACATTTATACACCCTTCCAAGTGTCCCTATTTTCCAGGGACGTCCCTGATTTAGAGAAGCCATCCCGGTTTCTGATTTGATCCCGAAATGTCACAATTCTCCTTTGGATGCTCCTATTTTCGTTGGAGAAATGTTGGAGGGTATGGTAAAATGTCCCTATTTTCATTGTAAAAATGTTGGAGGGTATGGAGTTATTCAACCCCCAAGCCGTCTGAAGGCAATCCTGTATAGGGAAGTTTGTTGTTGGTTGGTTGTTGTTGTTTTTAAAAAATGTTTAATGTTTTATTATGTTTTTATATATGTTGGAAGCTGCCCAGAGTGGCTGGGGCAACCCAGTAAGATGTGTGGGGTATAAATAGTAAAATTATAATTATGGAATGGGGTGTCTGTTATTTTCATCGGAGAAATGTTGGAGGGTATGCATCTGATGAACCACAGTCAGCTATGTACCCAAGAGGGGCTCAATAAACCTGTTGTTTTTCCTCTTATCTAGCAGGGATAACAGAGACTCATCCAGTACTTGGCAGGCCACAAAGTACAACTGGTGAGATGTATTTGTCTCAAAAGTTTAGAACTTGTACATTTTAACATGAGGCTCATACCACTTGTACACAGAATGCAGTTGGCTGTGGCATGGTCTGACTATTGTAATAATGGACCCACCAGGATCTTGCCACTAATTAAGTACTTATGCCCACCTATTTGTGACCAATTAGGGCATGCTTTCCTGTTGTACTGTAGCAGTGTGGGAGAAACCACTTAGACCTGGGTTCATCCATGCTGTTACCATCACTTCTTCCCCCACCCTCCCAGGGGAAATAATTAGGTGGGAATTATCTATTTATACCCGAGTCTCTTTCTTCTAGTTAAATGCTCTGGATCAGATCCAAATATAGTGTTTTGTGATGCTTATGAAAGGTGTCGAGGAAGGCAAATAATTCTTTAATGAGAAAGAAGACTGATGTGCATTGTTCATTTGGCTGAGGGAGTGTCAACTTATTAAATTGTAACTTTTATTGAAGCTGGAATTTATCTGAAAACATTTTGCTTCTTATTGAAAAGATTCCGGGGGAGATTGCAGGAGACTAGGCTAGCTGGCAGATGGCAGGCCAGTTGGCATGGAAGCATAATACTAATTTCCTCTCTGCAATGTAGCTTTTCATGGTTGTCTTCTTGTTAAAGACAGCATGCTTTCTTGTCCTATGAGTGATGCAATATGTGTTCCTATGGTTTGCCAACACAAATCTGAATTATTGGGGGGGGGTGTTATTTGTAGCAGGTGTATTGAACCATTCAGAAATCTGGGATCTACAACTCCTCCACAAAGTAACTGCAAAAGGGTCACATTCTGTTGGGTCAGGAAAAGCTGGTTGTGTGAATTCACCCTGTGATTTCTGTGTTTGAATAACTTCCAGAAAACATTTGACAATATGATTAACTAGGAAAGAGTTGAAGAAGATAGAGAAGAGAAAAATGCTTCCATCTATGTAATTCAGAGTCTATGGCCCAGTTCCCATCTGGCCAGCAAAGTCAATGATCAGGTATCATTGGAGTTTATGTGGAATGTACCGTAGTTCACCAGTATTGGTAGGACCACAGATTCCCCATAGCTGGCTTCCATTACATGCTCAGATCCTCCAAGTGTCCCCTTTTCCAGGGACAGCCCCGTATTTACAGACCCTGTCCCAGTTTCTGATTTGATCCCAGAATGTCCCTCTTTTTCTTGTTGTTGTTGTTGTTTAGTCGTGTCTGACTCTTCATGACCCCATGACCCAGAGCCCGCCTGGCACTCCTGTCTTCCACTGCCTCCTGCAGTTTGGTCAAACTCATATTTGTAGCTTCGAGAACACTGTCCAACCACCTCATCCTCTGTTGTCCCCTTCCTGTGCCCTCAATCTTTCCCAACATCAGGGTCTTTTCCAAGGAGTCTTCTCTTCCCATGAGTGGCCAAATTCTTGGAGCATCAGTTTCAGGATCTGTCCTTCCAGTGAGTAATCAGGGCTGATTTCCTTAAGAATTGATAGGTTTGAACTTCTAGCAGTCTGTGGGACTCTCAAGAGTCTCCTCCAGCACCATAATTCAAAAGCATCAGTTCTTCAGTGATCAGCCTTCTTTATGGTCTCTCTTTTTCTTAGGATGTCCCTAAGGTGCCCTGTTAACAACTTTAAGTGCCCAGAGTGGCTGGGGCAACCCAGTCAGATAGGCAGGCTATAAATAGTAAAATTGTTTTTATTGAATAGGACATCCCTATTTTCATTGGGGAAATGTTGGCGGGTGTTCATGCAACTCTCCTTAAATTTCAGATGTAAAATAACTCTTGAGTATTAAGTGTTCTGTTACCAGAATAACTACTGTAGTGGGGGCAGACAAGAAATCAGGAGTGAGTGGAATCAAATGGCAAAATGATGATGGTTACAATCTTTTCTTTAATTATAGGGATTGGGAACCTGTTTTCCTCCTAGTTTTGATGGACCACAATTCCCATCAGTTCAGGCCAACTAGGTCAATGGATACTGATGTTCGCAGCAAAAATCTGAAGGGCTACATGTGGCTTTAACAACACAGAAATGAATTCACAAGAATTTAGCTGGTGAAACCATTAATGAACCTTTTCTGTGTCCATGCTTCATTGAAAATATCACCTGCTAAATTTTACAAGAGAAGGGCCAGTAAAAAGAAAACTAGAAAAGATAAATGCACAGTATGTGGGATTTATACATGGAAGGACTACTTCTTAAGCCAGTTAGGAATATACACATTTAGGATTATGGTCTGCATTCTTTTGTCCTCTTAAGTATTATGGTGCTCAGATCATATGAAGTTGGTATTAGTGTCTTTGAAGTTTCCTGCGAGTGTAAGATCTTTGTATATTTGTGTGTGACTGTGTGTGTTGGAGGGAAAGAGAGAGAAATCAAGTATATCTCTCACATAGTTAGCAATTTATATTATAATATAGTCACTTTTGCTTGATTCAAATGAATCTCATAAGAATAACTATTTAAGCAATAGTACTGCAGAGGTATTGAAAGGAGCTGGCCCGGATTCTATTTATAGTAAGGTGTCTTTCCATCGCTTCAGGCAGTGGAAAGGTAAATTACATTTACAACACCTGAAGGTCTCCTTCAACTCCCAGGGAAGTGGAGAGGGAGTTTAGTATAAAAGAGACTGCCCATATGTTTCAAAATGAGAGCTTTCCCCCCCTTCTTACTTCTCCTCCCCTGAACTGCTGATCAGGAACAGTAGTGAGGAGAAAAACCTAAAAAGAAGTGCATTTGATACCAGAAGCCAGAAACATGTAATTTATTGGATTTTAGATAGAATAAAGTAAAAGTAGATGTTATAGAGCTATAAAATGAACTAATTGTTTTACAATGAATGGCCCGAATATTTAGAAAATGCTAAGTCTAGGGTAATTTCAGAATAAAGTTAATATGACTGTGCCAATATACTGTATTTGATACAATTTCCTTAGATTAGTAATTTTATGTGGAGGAATACGAAGCTACCAGCATGAGTGTGACCAAACTGCGGGAGGCAGTGGAAGACAGGAGTGCCTGGCGTGCTCTGGTCCATGGGGTCACGAAGAGTTGGACACGACTAAACGACTAAACAACAACAACAACTAAGACATATCCAGAGTAGAACCATTGAAATTACAGAATTTATGTTGATTAAGTCTACTGATGCTTGGGTCGATTCTGAGTATGGCAAACTTTGTATATTACTCATAACGTTGTTAAAGAAAGTACAGTGGTACCTTGGGTTAAGAACTTAATACGTTCTGGAGGTTCGTTCTTAACCTGAAACCATTCTTAACCTGAGGTATCACTTTAGCTAATGGGGCCTCGCGCTGCCGCCGTGCCGCTGCTGCATGATTTCTGTTCTCATCCTGAAGCAAAGTTCTTAACCTGAGGTAGTATTTCTGGGTTAGTGGAGTCTGTAACCTGAAGCATCTGTAACCTGAAGCGTCTGTAACCTGAGGTACCACTGTATATCCTAGTGCTTAAAAGCATAATGACTCCAGATGTGTCTATGTAGTTTCAACACACACACACACACACACACACACACACACACACACACACACCACTCTTCATATGGCCCCCTCGCCACTTGCATTTCTTTTTAATCATACTTTTGAGCCCTCCTAGGTATTCTGGGTGCTGATGAGTTTTAGTGTTTGCTTTACAGTCGTACCTTGGTTTTCGAACAGCTTAGTTTCCGAACATTTTGGCTTCTGAATGTCAGAAACCCGGAAATGACTGTTCCTGTTTGTGAACTATTTTCTGAAGCCAAACGTCCAACAGGGTTATGTTTGGCTTCCGAAAATAGTTCACCCAACAGGGTTTCCGCGGCTTCTGATTGGCTGCAGGAGTTTCCGGCAACCAATCAGAAGCCGCAATTTGGTTTTCGAACGTTTTGGAAGTTGAACAGACTTCCGGAACGAATTCCGTTTGACTTCCAAGGTACAACTGTACTTTGTTCACATTGCGTGACTATTTTTAAACGAAGATCGTTCTGACCCCCTTATGGAGGAAAAGTGGAATCTAAATGATTTTTAATAAATGAATATTGACATGAAGATAACTTATCAGAAAAGTACCGTATTTTTTGCTCTATAAGACTCACTTTTTCCCTCCTAAAAAGTAAGGGAAAATGTGTGTGCGTCTTATGGAGCGAATGCAGGCTGTGCAGCTATCCCAGAAGCCAGAACAGCAAGAGGGATTGCTGCTTTCACTGCGCAGTGATCCCTCTTGCTGTTCTGGCTTCTGAGATTCAGAATATTTTTTTCCTTGTTTTCCTCCTCCAAAAACTAGGTGCGTCTTGTGGTCTGGTGCGACTTATAGAGCGAAAAATACGGTAATTTAGAATAATTGAAGACATTCCAGATATTGTATACAAAGGATTCCAGGTCCAATTCCTGGTATCTCTAAGGAAGACATCTTTGAGACCGACTGCCAGTATAGACAGTAATGGGCTAATTGAACCATTGGTCTGACGCAGCATATGGTGATTTTTTTAGGCATTATGTAGAATTTGTTTTTGCTTTTGTTTAAGGAGAATTCCGTGTATGAATTCCTGCTTAAAATTACTGGGTTTTTGTTTTATTTTTTAAATTCTGAGGTTAATTAGTTTCATGTATTTCGGCTTAGCTATGATTTTTCACCCTGATTTCTTTTTTTTCTTTAAGCAGAATTCCAACAAGGGAAAAGATGTGGTTCTAGAATCATTCATGGCTCAAAAATGACTGCCATCTTGACATGTCAGAAAGTGAAGCATGTTTTTTTCAAGAATCTAGCACTGAGAATACTCATGAAAGCACCATGTTTTCCAATTGGTATCATACTGGGCATTTACATGGAGAATCAGTCTTCATGATTGTGACAACCAATACTCCATATGGCTGTCCCACTGGAATACTGGAACACTGGAATATTGTGGCTCTCATGGGTCAATGAGACTCACATGAGGCCAACGTAATTCTCACTACACAAAACGGCAGTGCAGATATACCTCTGAGAACTGCCCATAATGGATCATACTTAAAAGTGACTCATACCCTGAAGAACTTAATGCAAGCATTCCCTACTGGCTGATGGGCTTGTTGCCATGCTAGATGATATTGCTTTAATTGCTTTATTGATTTAGATCTAGTTTTTGTACCTTTGCCAATTAATTTGTGCTTGACGTTTTACGTTCTTACTGTAAGTCACTTTGAGAATATCTTCTATTAAAAAAGCAACCGATAAGCTTATTTTTTTTTATGATACCATTATTATTTAGGATGAGGTAACATGCACAAAATTGGTGTTCACAGGCAGTGCCAGTCTCACAATAAACACCCATCTGGAAGTACTCTAAGAGATCATTTGTCAAACTATGGGACTAATTGTCCCCAGTGAAGAGCACATTATTCGAAAACAGGGGTGGGGGCTTGAGTGAAGGAAATTATTGGACTACCTGCAGCTTTGGGTTTTTATCCTCTAAGAATGATAATAGCTTTTTACAGCTCTGTAAAGTAGGTCAGTATTATTACGCCCATAATGAAGATGAGAAGCTTGAGAGATACTGGCTTGTGTAAGGTCACCCAATGGGTGAGTTGGGAACTGAACTGGAAATTTCCCATTTCATGCTTTTAGGGCCACTGCCCACATAACTGCTTTTACTGTAGATAGTGAAGCTAAAAAATTGTGTTTGCAAACTCATCGGAGAGCCAGGTTGCTGCTGATGAATGGCCGCTTAATGGCAACCCGAGATTTTCTTTCTCTTGTTTAATATATGAAATACCTCTCAGCTATTATGCTACAGCAGTGCTCTTTGTGTTTGGCAGTAATTAGGCCCATTGTTCTGTGTTGCTGCATAAGTACTAAAAGCACATCATCATAAAACATGGCATGAGTCCAATGATGCAGCAATATTTCACCAGTACAAATGTTGAGAGTTAGGATGTTAATGAGTAATATAGGTCACTTTTTAAGGGCTTAGATGAAAATGCCAATGGCATTAAAACACACACACACAATCAAACAAACCTTAAGTGTCTGATCATACTGGCACAGATCAAACACGTGGCTCAAATTGGCTAAATAATGCCACCCGCTTCCCCCTGCTAGACCAATTTTATAAAATGTTTCCTCTCCAGAGAAATCAAAAGCAAATTGGTAATGTGATGATAGGGAAGACTGTGTAACTTTCTCCCCATTCTCTTTTTGGAGAGGTAGTTCAGTTCTTTTGCTCATGCTGGTGTTGTAATGAAAACAACACAGTACCATGCAGAATTTACTTGAATAGATCTGTAAATAGATTTTTGTCAGAATAAGAACTACAGGGAGTTTAAGGTACTGTAACTTTCATGTGATTTAGAACTTTCTTGATACTGATTTCTGTTTGAGCCGTGGACTCGGTCTGTGTTTTAGTAAAAAACAACAACAATGTGGAGCTTTCTATTTTTTTTATTTTTTTTTTAAAGTGAATTCCTTTGCTACCGGTGCAGCTTGAAGGAATATGATGGGTGGAGAAAACTGCATTGATAACATAAAGAGCCCCACATTCCAAAATTGTTTTAAAGCTTTAATTGCTCTCTACCCTGAGAATATTAACTCATTTTAACATGTGGGTTTCATGTTCAATAAGAGGAGCTTCATCCTGTAATCCTTTGAGGAGCTTTCTTCAAAACCCACAGTTTATGCCACTCTTCCTGAAAAACTTGAGGAAAAAGGTTATCATGTTGAAGAAGAGCTGTTAATATTGTGGGATCACTTGTTTACTTCTCAGCATCCCTTGTTTATGTCTGTTGGCATCCAATTTAGAGTTAGGATTTGTGGTATTACTCTATTTGTCTGGGATATTTCTCCCAACACATAAAGTACTTCAGCTGTACATTTGCAGTACTTGAATAGGTAGGGAACCAATAAATGTGTCTCATGGATTCACACATTTTATTTTTAAGCAAACGTAGAAATTGAAATCACTCGTATTCCTATGATTGGGCAGTAGAAAGTGTGAACTGACCCCTAGCAGAGAAATTTTCCTTGTATTTAGTGACTCACACGTAGACCAATCAAGCCGAAAAATGAATGAGATTTTTCAGATTGCCGGTGACAAGTATTGATATTGGCTGGAAAACAAATAACTCCATTATCAGCATGTTCTTTTTCTCTTATGGTATCTTGGTACCTGTAGGGATCTTAACTTGGATCAAGTCCCAAGCAAGTGCTCCCTTTGCCCCTGTGCTGATTCATCAGCATGAATAACTCACATTCAAATCACTGTTAGCCGTGGATATGAAAAAACATATTGATGGCATTTGTGCCAATAAGCTTTGGCCCCCATGTGTCCATACGTTTTTGCTTCTAAGTCACAGCGTTGATGGAATAGTTCTGAATTGGGACTGCAGGACAGTAAGAACTCTATATTGTGGCCCTAGTCCACAACTGCTGAGAGAGAGAGAGAGAGAGAGAGAGAGAGAGAGAGGGAGGGAGGGAGGGGGAGAGAAAGAGAGTCACATGGAATTACTACATAACATCTAGTTTGGCCTGAAACCAAGTCCATGTTTATAGTATATAAAGTTACAGGTAAAGTTACATTGTGCAATGGAGTGTATCTGGAAAGGATTCATTCAGGTGTCCTACATGCCAGGAAACAAAATTCCTTCAGATCTGTTGTCTAAAGTTATTAACAGGGAACAACTTTAGGTTTATGTACAGAGGTGGCAGATAGGTTGAAACACGGCACCACAGGTTACATGGAAAGGGGGAGGATGTTGGAAATTTCCATTCCACCTTTAGTTACAGATGTGGGACTGTTTACATTCCAGCACAGCCTGCTGGGAATTTCCGTTGTGTGTATAGCTTTTGTTTTTCGCCTGTCTCTTCTGAGAAGGCAAAGAGAGAGATGACATGTTTCTTTGTCTTGATTTATGTTTAATAAATCCGTAGTATATAGTATGTCTCCACAAGCCTCAAGCCCACGGGTAGGCAAACTAAAGCTCAGGGGCCAGATCCAGCCCAATCACCTTCTAAATCCGGCTCGTGGACGGTCCGGGAATCAGCATGTTTTTACATAAGTAGAACGTGTCCTTTTATTTATTTAAAATGCACCTGTGGGTTATTTGTGGGGCATAGAAATTTGTTTCCCCCCCAAAAAAAATATATATATAGTCTGGCCCCCCACAATGTCTGAGGAACAGCAGACCCCTGCTGAAAAAGTTTGCTCACCCCTCCTCAAGCCTCTTTCATTGTGCAGTTTGCTCTGCTAAGTAAAGTGTGCCCATGTCAGCAGACTTGGGTCACTGATTTATGTCGCACCAGAGGTCGAGGGATCTTCACAGCGTGATGGCTGGAAGGAGATGATCCAGCTGGGGGCTAGCCAGTTGGCCGTTGGACCCCCGGATGCCGACATATCTACATATAACAGAGGAAGAGGAAGAGGTGAGGATCATGGAAAATATATGGATGCATTCCTGTGGTTCCTATTTTTTTAGTTAGCTTGGAAGCTTATATTATTTTTTTAAATACTGTTTTGAAATATCCATGTGTCTTGGGAGACAATGGAAGAGTGGGGTGAAGTGAAACTGTTGGAGAGTTCAGCGCCTGCTGTGGCTGTAGAGACTGATGCAGGAGAGACATATTTTGTTGCAGCTGAGACAGATGAAGGTGTCTGGTTGTGCTACTTCAGATGCACCATGAAGTTTCTTCTCTCTGTGCTCCTCCCAGTGATCATTTCTCCCCCATCACTGCCATGGATACACAACCTAACTGATGGTCTCCAGGTGCTTCAGTCGTCCACAAGGGATTCCTACACAGGGTTGAAGTTTGCAGATATCTTTGTCATGCAGAGTTGGTCTGCCAACGAGCCTGGTGGCTGAAGCCAGCTCTCTGTAGAGCACTTCCTTGAAGATCTTGCCCTATTCCATTCTTTAGACATGGCCAAGCCGGCGTGGACATCACTGAGGCAGGACTGCAAACATGCTGGGACTGTGGGCTTGGGAGAGCACATCTTTCTTTGAGACTCTGTCCTGCCATGTGATGCCAAAAAAATTCATGATGCAACACATCTGGAAGGCCTTGAGGCATCGCTTCTGGAGGCTGTAAGTTGCTCACAACTCATTTCATAAAGAACACCAATTCTGTGGATGTTTCATTGATGGTATAAATTGGGGTGGGGGACCTGTGGCCCTCCAGATGTGGTTAGGCAACATTGCCCTTCATCCTTGACTACTGGGCATACTGGATGGAGCTGAATGGAACCCACCAACATCTGGAAGGCCTCAACTTCTCCACTCACGTTAGGTCACAATTGGAGTAGAAACAGTATTTTCTGTTCCCTTCAAAATTTGCCGTATTTTCCTATTTAGAAATTGAGATCTTGATGGACTGATCTTAAGATTTGATCCTTGTATCCAGTAATCACATGTTGATATCATTATTCACATGTTTGCCAGCTTTGACTGGTTAAATAGATAGAGTCAACATAAAATTGACTACATTCCAATTCAAGTCATCTATAACTCACTGCAAAATATTGACTGTGACCGCCAATGTTAAATTGCGTCAGATATTCACTGGTGCATGTGAGATATTGGCAAATATAAATTCTACTGTCTGCCAAAACTCCAGAGTGGATGAGGGAGAGTTAGGGAACAAGTGGAAGAATCAACTGCGTTCTCTGCATAAAATGTGAAATCGCTTGGGCAAAGCTAAGGGAGGCTGCAGCCTTGTGAGGAACATTTAAATGGGGAGGAGGGATTATTGACTTATTTTTATTTTTAGTATGCATTTTATGTTTTTATATTGCGATTTAATGTTGTAACTTCCTTGAGACCTGCAGGTATAGGGCAGGTATAAATGCAGATTTAATTAATTTATAAATAATTGGGATTTATGGGGATTACATCCATAGTAATCTTCTGTGCTAGTGGTTCTCAACCTGTGGGTCCCCAGATGTTGCTGGACTACAACTCCCATCATCCCTGAGCTCTGGCCTTGCTAGCTAGGGGTGATGGGAGTTGTAGTCCAACAACATCTGGGGACCCACAGGTTGAGAAAGGCTGTTCTATGCACTTTGAACTAAGGTCAGGCAGAAGGTAACACAATCAAAATGAGATACGGTTTCAGAAACAGTTATCTTTCACTGGAGTGCCTCTCCCCATCCTCACACCTCTTTTTGACTTCCTCACACATGCACTTTTGTGCAAAATCCGCTCTCAGGGAACGTGTTGCAGGCATGGGAACATGTTGCAAAGCTGACCTGGTCTGAGGATCACTCATCCTTGCGCTTCTCTTCCACTAATGTCTAACCGTGGTTCTGGGGATGTGGTAGTACGGGCAGCAGTACTAGTCTGGCAGCAGTACTGTTGTTTTCCTGAGACCAACTGGTTGTCTGGGGCAACTGACTTTTTTTTTTAAGGCCATCACAGTTGTGCCACATCCATTGTTCCCTGTTGGCATTCTGGTTACAAGGATATTAATGGGGCCCTGTTCTAGTAAAAGCCTTGTAGCCTTGCTCACTCATATGACCATCGGCACAAGTCTAAGCAACAATGGCAATGCTTGGAAGCATTCCCAGTGTCTTCATCTTGGCAGTGTGGCTCCTTGTTTGCCCATGAACCTTGGCAGCCCTCGGACCATGCTAATGGCCGACATGAGCTTGATTTAGAATCCTGTAATTTTATAGTACTTGAAGGGACAAATATAGACAGCTAAATTAAAACTTTCAAGCTTCCGAAAGCCCTGGAGGAACCATTGAAATGAGGAAACGGTTGCATGACACGGTCTTGAGACCATGCTTCAACTTGCTGGCTGCTATTAGACAATGAGAGGTCTATAACAGTTGATACTGAATTTTCCCCCATGCACCTCCTACATCCGTTTCTGGTTCCCCTACCCCAAGCAGATTTGGGGATGGTGTAGGGTGTTTAACAGGGAAGAGGGAGGTAATTCTTATAGCACTAGCAGCAATGCTTGTGCTGGCTTCTGCTAGCACAACAGGTTAGTTGAATATGGTTCGAAAACTCAGTCTCCTTAAATCAGCTTGCAGTAAGTGACAGTTACATAAGTAGCAGTTTCCCCACCCCAATCTCTTATTGGGAGTGTGTGCCTTTTTAAGAAAAGAAAAGAAAAGAAAAGAAAAGAAAAGAAAAGAAAAGAAAAGAAAAGAAAAGAAAAGAAAAGAAAAGAAAGAAAGTTTACTGTCCCTTTGCTATATATATCTAATATTAATAGGCTCTATGGATATACGCAGGTGTATCAAACAGAAAATGTATCCACAGTGCTGTGACTAAACAGTTTTCAGACAGCATTATGCATTTTCAAATCATCTGTCTGCTTTTTGTGCTTGTTGCTGTCAGCTGGATTCCATTTGGAATTTACGAAGCAGTGACATATTTCGGAAGGGGGGGAAATATGGGGCTTGAGTGTATATTTGATTGTATCATTTACACACACGCGCGCACAATGGGTCAGTGCATCCGGCAGTTAACCAGGAGGTTGGTGGTTCGAGCCTATCCAAAGGCAGCTGTGGGCAGGATTCCTGCGGTGTAGAGAGTTTGACTAGATGACCTCTGGAGTGCCTACTACAATTCTACAATTCACCTTGCTTCCACTCATCAAATCACTTCAGAATCAATGCATTCATTTAAACCTAAATTTAGTAAGGAGAATGAACAGGATCAGTAGTTGGAGTCAGACGGAAGTTGCAAAAAAAAAAAAAAAAAGGTGATTTGTGCTTTCCTATCTCCTAGCTGTATTGTGAAAAGGGTAACTTTTACATCTCTGCTTTGAATCAGAAGAACAAGCACCTGATGGGGGGACAGCCCTCACATCTCTTTGTGGGAATAGATGCAAACATTTTGAATGTAACAAAAAGACATGGTGAATTAAGGGCAAAATCCTATGCACAGTTACTGGAACGAGCCCCATTTGAAAGCAGTGGGACTTACTTCTGAGTAGACATGCATTGGATTACACTGGTGTATCTGGTTACATTCTTTGTGGCAGGGTCCATTTCTCTGTAATTAATTAGAAATTAATTAAAACGGGCTTTTAGATATACAATATGACAATCCAGCACAATTAGACACCCACTCACTGATTGCAATGGAAATAAGCATATATAACTGTTCTGCTGGACAGTAAAAGCTCCCTCTCCTAAAAATCTCTCTTAAGTGATAATTTCTAACCCACCCACTGACATTTACTTAAAATGTGTATGTTTAAAAAATCTCTCTCTCTCTCTCTCTCTCTCTCTCTCTCTCTCTCTCTCTCTGTGTGTGTGTGTGTGTGTGAATGTCCTCATAGTGGTTAGTTGTGACTAAAGTGTTTTCAGACAACATGAGATGTTTTGAAAGGCATCTGCCTGCTTTAAACCTGCAGAGCTTCCAGCTATATGGCAAATGCAACTAAATGGATGGAAATATCTAATGAAGCCAGACAGGGCAGAGAAAACTTGTGGTACCACTTAACCTTTGCAATTTAAAAGGCTAGCAGTTCTACCTTGCTTCAGTACAGTAAAACAGCCAAGCCAGTATACCAAAAGAAGTATGACTTGTCATAATGCAGTTTTGCTTTCTTTTATTGCTATTTTCCTTGGAGTTTTGCTTTATATTTTGCACATTTTTTGCTCCCCTTTAATATACTTTTGAATACCTTGTGAGTCACTGTGTGGGTGTCCTAAATGCCCAAACAGGAACAAAAAATTAACGGTTGGAATCTAAAATGCCCTACGTAGGTGAGATGTTGTGGTTTTGAAATCCAGCTTTAGTATATCAGCAAGTGTGTGTTGAATCTTGCTTGGGTGACTTTTCAGGCAGGGCAGGGAACTGTCGAGGGCAAGGGCCTCTAAAGTCTTGGGCATGTGTAAAGGTAAAGGGACACCTGACCGTTAGATCCAGTCATGGACTACCCTGGGGTTGTGGCGCTCATCTCGCTTTATTGGCTGAGGGAGCTGGCATACAGCTTCCGGGTCATGTGGCCAGCATGACTAAGACGCTTCTGGCGAACCAGAGCAGCGCACGGAAACGCCATTTACCTTCCCGCGGGAGAGGTACCTATTTAACTACTTGCACTTTTTTGGCATGCTTTCGAAATGCTAGGTTGGCAGGAGCAGGGACCGAACAACGGGAGCTCGGGGATTCGAACATCGCGGGGATTCGAACCGCTGACCTTCTGATCGTCAAGTCCTAGGCTCAGTGGTTTAACCCACAGCGTCACCCGCATCGCAATACATGTGTACAAGCAATCTAATAATTGTTTATCTAATAATTATTTACAATACATATGTAGGGATGGAGGATAAATTTGATATTTTTTGCACTTAAGTGAGAAGCTACCTAATCCAGACTTCTTGAACCAATATGCAAACAGAAATGCACCTATCCTTTGAAATTTCACTTCTCCAGGTTTAGTGATGCAATTTTCCAATCAAACAGTATGTAAAAAATAATAATGTATGTATGAAGGGAAAATGTGCATAAAACACACACATTAGTGAAAATAACATACAAAAATGTGTGCATTAGTCAGAACTGCAAATGAATTTGTGTTAATTGGGACAAATTTGCACCAAAATGCTGGTGAATTTTTATGAGGGAAGAAAAAAGACAGCAAATTGCTGCACAAATGTTGAGAACCAAATTTAAGAATGGAAAAACGAGAAACAGAAAACTGAAATTGACAGCAAATCTATGAAATCAGGGCTACATAATTTATTATCTGGTGACATGACCTAGAAAGTGGCTTTATGAATGAAATTAAGTAAAACTATGGAAAGTCAGTTACAGATAGGTAGCCGTGTTGGTCTGCCATAGTCAAAACAAAATAAAAAAATTCCTTCCAGTAGCACCTTAAAGACCAACTAAGTTAGTTCTTGGTATGAGCTTTCGTGTGCATGCACACTTCTTCAGGTATCTGAAGAAGTGTGCATGCACACGAAAGCTCATACCAAGAACTAACTTAGTTGGACTTTAAGGTGCTACTGGAAGGAATTTTTTTATGGAAAGTCAGTTGTGCTACATTCTAGTACTGGTGCTATATGACTTCTGTGCTAATGAATCTATGTTCTATGTTTTGCTAATGAACCTTTATATTTTTATATAAACCTTTATATTGATGATTTTATTGCTTGCTTTTAATATTTGCAAGCTGTTTGGGGGGGTTCATTTGGCCGAAAGGGTATAAATATTAGTATGAATAAATAAACTTGCATTGAAAACTGTTAAATTGTCAGGGACATAAAAACAATAGCGCTACTAGTACAATATCTCTGAGTTAGAAATTTGATTGGTTTTTCTGTATTGAGAAAATAATTTCTCATATATCTATGAAGTCCTGAATGTTTTCCATTATGCTCTCTAACCTCTGCTTAGAGGTTCTGCTTACAGTTAAGCAGTATATATATATATATATATATATATGCAGGTTTTGGTGTCCTCGGGTGTCTTCCCGTGTAAAAGTTGGGGTGTCTAGGCGACGTTTCGACGAGGTCGACGTTTCGACGAGGTCGCCTAGACACCCCAACTTTTACACGGGAAGACACCCGAGGACACCAAAACCTGCATTCCTGTACCCGTGAAAATCTACGAAAACAAACAAATATATATATATATATATATTGTTAAATAAAAAAGAAGTTTAAAATACCTCTTACTGTTCCTCTCGATGCGGGCAGTTTTCATGCAATGAGGGCTTTTCTGAAGTATAATTTTTAATCATAAATAATAGCTGAGCAGGGTGGTTAACAAAAATTCATATTTAAATAAGCCAGTTGAATTTAGACCGAGGCAACAATCTTCAACACACTAGGAAGTAAGCTTCCATGAACTCTGTGGGAGTTAACTTCTGAGGAAATGTGGACTGAATTGTGTTGTTAGTCATACTTAGTTCACATAGAAATCAGTGGGTGATGTCCAACAATGTTTAACGACTTTAGCAATGTAAATCCATTTGTGTGACGGGATTTCTGCTTTCTCTTTGCCCCTGCACAGCCCCCACATCTCCTCCAGAGCAGATTTTGGGATTGTGAATTCTCTTGTGCAAATCGGCACCCACTTCTGCTAGGTTGGATCTCACACAATGGGCTTTAAGTCATTCCTGATGTTAGGATTTATTTCAGTGGGACTCAAGTTCAAATAATTTACCCTAGATCCAAGCCATAATGCATTATTGTATTAGTTGATCAGGTCTCAAAATTTACAAAATCTAGTGAATGCCATCATTTACATGTGAATGCTGATAACCCTATTACACATTTATGAATATCCAGATTCTCAAAAGAAACACACCAGTGACTACTCACATGGTCACCTAAATGCAACTATATTCTTTCAGTTGTGTTTATTCAAACATGCTTTCCAGCTTTCACAACGTTTGACCGAGACTGTCAGCTTTCACGTGTGAATTTATTGAATTTGGGGCTTTCCTGAAACATGCATGCTTAGTGAATGCTGACATTTATTGGTAAGATTTTACCAATGGTTCCCCACCGCCCACCCCATTTATTGGTAAGATTTTACCAATGATTCTTCACCGCCCACCCCAAGATAAGGCTTGTTTTTCACATGTCCATTTATAGCAGTTTTTCTTTGTTGTTGTTGTTTAGTCGTGTCCGACTCTTCGTGACCCCATGGACCAGAGAATGCCAGGCATTCCTGTCTTCCACTGCCTTGTGAAAGCTGGAAAGCATGTTTGGATAAACACAACTGAAAGAATATAGTTGCATTTAGGTGACCATGTGAGTAGTCACTGGTGTGTTTCTTTTGAGAATCTGGATATTCATAAATGTGTAACAGGGTTATCAGCATTCACATGTAAATGATGGCGTTCATTTCTTTCATGGAGGAGAGATGTAACATGATGAAAGTATGAACCCTGACATCGTCTTACTGCAGAGTGAGTCTGTCCTAAATATCTTTTCCTATCCTTTTCTGTCCAATCAGCAAATGGCATGAGTGGAAGCATGGATGCCTTCTACTGGTTGGGTCCACGCAGCAAGAAGGGTCCTTCCTAAAGATAGTTTTAAGATTTGCTGGTGAATATCAGAATTCCCTAACATTTCCTACTGAGATTCTTAAGATTTCAAGGATTACCTGTAAATGTCAACAGAGATCTGATCCCTGCTGCCACATGTGAACACCTGGTGGACTCATTTTCTCATAGGAGTAGCCCGCCAGGAGTAACCACATAGATAGTATCCATGCATCTTTATCCAACTAGGGATGCATGCACAGAAAACTATTACTGTATGCATCTGGCCCCCAGCTGAATGTGGGAGACTGTGCATCCCATATTACTTTTAGTAGTGGAGATGTACCACTTTGTTTACCATTGGATGGCTTGAGAATTAGCCACTTCCGCTGATCATCATCATTAGCAAAATGTCAGAGTTTATAATTCATCTCCATTCATCTTCACTGTCTAATTTTAGCTTACCAGTACCTGATGAAATACTCTTCCTCTCCCATTTTGTTTTACATTTTTAGCTGCTCTTATCTTCCACTCTACGTGTCATTGTAAAGTCTTCCTGCATTTCAGTTAATAAATCATGATGGCTCATTTTGTTCTGAACAGTAATAGTCCTAGAATTTTTCATAATGATGGAGGTGAAAAAAATCTAGTCTTGGGCCTATAAATACTTTAAGCATGTGTGTGGGTTTGCTTAGGCTGATAACCTGACCAAACAGAAAGTGGTTTTTTTGGAGAATGAGGTTACTTACATGTGTGGCTTTCTGTTAAAAAAAAAATGTAGGAGACTTGGCAAAGATCTTATATCTATTTGATCTGAGATTCGCAAGGCTGGGGGAATGGGGAAAGAGAAAAAGCAAGATCTATTAGATCTCAGCTATCAGGGAGGCCTCTTTTCTGTGAACATTTAGGATGCAAATATATGCTAGCAGTACAAATCAGCATTACTGCTAATGACTTTATATTTTACTGAGAATTCTTTCACATGAAAGAGTGCCATTTGTGACTTAATTCAGTGCTTCGCCGATTAAAACGGAGTCTGCAAGTACTAATGCTAAAGCCTCTCGGAACTGAACTATAAAAAGGTCACGTAGCAATGCACTTTTTATCCTGCCTAATATATGCAACATGCCTATTTCACTCTAGATATGAAGAAAGGTGGGTTTTTTTCTGGCAGGGGGTGAGAGCAGGACGACAATGGAGACAAGATGCAAAGGTAGTTAGGCCTCCTGTATGTTTTAATAGTTATGTAAAAGAGGACATTTTTAACAGATGCAGCTTTTGTTCACACCTGCACTACAGATGCTGACAGAGTTTGCCATATTCAGGCATGAAAATATGTTTCTAGAGATTGGTAATATTTTTCTAGAGATTGGTAATATTTTTCTAGAGATTGGTAATGCTCACCAGAAAAGAGACCCACATTCTTCTCTAGCTCAGAATAAAATATGGGGGTGGGCAGGCTTTTTATAGGGGAAAGCCTTTCAAAATAGCCCCCTAGCCATTGCTTTTCTTAAGGGGCTCCCTTGAAGAGCTACTACCCCAGATAAAACTTCTGAAGGTGGTTTCTTTCCCATGTTCTTTTCTCCTTTTTTGTAAAAAGATTTCTGGGTTAATCTGAGTTGAGTACGGGGGAATTGTTCCAATCTCTAACTTCCTCCTCTACAGTGGTACCTTGGGTTACATACGCTTCAGGTTACAGACTCCGCTGACCCAGAAATATTACCTCGGGTTAAGAAATTTGTTTCAGGATGAGAACAGAAATTGTGCTCCGGGGTGCAGAGGCAGCAGGAGGCCCCATTAGCTAAAGTGGTGCTTCAGGTTAAGAACAGTTTCAGGTTAAGAACGGACCTCCGGAACGAATTAAGTACTTAACCCGAGGTACCACTGTATATAACTTAAAGATACAAGTACCTGCTGTTCCTTGAAATTCTTCATTCTAGGAAAACTGATGGCTGCAAATTATGCAATTTTTTTAACGGTGTATACAATAAATCTGCAACTTATCTGGGGGTGGTGCTCCTAATGCTAAAGCTAAAACCACGAGTAATCAAAACTCATTGGGTTCAATGGCAGATGGGATTGTCAAAGTGATTTTTCCCAGAACCCTACCCGCTTTCCGCTCCTTTAAAAAATAAAAAAAACATTTTTTTGCCACATGCATAAAGCTGAATGCGCAGATCTTAAATGTGCAAAAGGTGTGGGTTTACTGTGTACTTTTGGGCAAGCTGCTGCACTTTGTTTTTATGGAACAGACAAGCTAGCTGATGCCAACAAATGGGATCCTCTTTAACGAGGGGCCTGGTTGCACATGGACCCACCCCTGAGACAACCCTCACCAGGTTGAAGGTGCTGGGCGTGGCCCAGGCCTTGTCTGTATGGCCCCACAATCACACTAGGCCGTTTGAGCCAATCAGTGCAGGTGGCATGATTGGTGGGGGCCTATAAAAGCGGCAGCACGACATGGCGCAATAGCACAAGTCCAGCTGCAACTGATAATACCCAGAAGTGTGTTGACCGCAAGGTGGTGAGGAAGGTATTGTCTCTGGGTGGCAGGGTGATCCCCCATCCAGGTATTACCTTTTCTAATACAGCCCTTTTCAGGGCAGATGGAATGCATTTGTCTGGGGAAGGTGCGTGGTTCACTGAGGTGCCTGATGGCTTGAAGGATTGGTTACAGGATGAGGGTATTGGCGGCGAGCGCTAGGCTCGTGTGGTGGTTAGGCATTGGCTTAGTGAGGTGTGGGACTACCACCTGTCCCTCCATGAATAAGGGTATTCCACTAAAGGAATCTGGGGGTCCTGGATCTTGTCTGAAGTCCACTTGAGGGACTAGGGCCATGCCAGGACCACAGGAACCCCAGGTTGAGCTTCGGTTGATTTTCATCGATGTAGCTCCCTTGTTTGGTGTTTACCCTTACAGACTACCTGCCAGAGAGGCAGGAGTCAGTTATAGTCTGTTGCCAATGCCTAAGCCAATACCACTCACTTTGCTGTAATCAATAAAGTTGTGGCCTAAATTTTGCCCATTAACGTAAACCAAAATTAGCTGTCAGTGTGAAGTTATTTACTTGGGGAAGGGCTTGGGACCCTCATGGCGCAATGCTTACTTATCACACACCTGAAAAGGGAGCAAGATAAGTAATGCAATCTTATGCATGCTTATGTGAAAGAAATTCCTACTGTGTTTGGTGGAACTTAATTTTGACTAATTGTACTCAATTTTTGGTTAATAAGACCCAATGAATACAGCCAGGCTGTCTTCTGAATTAGCATGCATAGGATCACGTTGTATGCTTGTTTAAAAGAATCAGTTCTTTTCTTTAATAGGCCAGAAATATTCCAGTGACACTAACCAGCTAGGAACCTCTCCGCATCCCCATTTTTTAGAGCGCACAAGATTATTCCTCAGAATTGTGTATATTTCTGGCCAACGCATTGAGTGGCTATTGTTATGAACAAGTCAATGAGTCTATATACTAAGTTTACTTACTATATACTGTCGATTGGTGATCAAGGTGGCTTGAATTCAGTCATCTATTTTCATTCTCATGCGTTTTAAGCCATTTTACACAGGCTGTCAGAAATATATTCTGCATTAAAAAAAAAAATCCTTCGGGGAGTTGGAGAAGTTGATATCCAATGTCACTACCTTTAAAAAGAAATGTATTAAGATTTATAGAGAAAAATACAAAACATGATATATTTTTCCATTTTTAAACCAAACCAAGACTTTTATATACATACAATAAAAACACATGGAAAGTTGCGGGGGGGGGGGGGAGAAAAAGAGAAGGAAAAAGAAATAAAGAATAGAAAAGAATAGAAAAGAGGTTAAAAGAGAGAAATAGAAAAATAAGATTCAGAAACACATTTGCAAAGCAGCAAGCTAGTCAATGTGAAATGAAATCAAGGGATGCAAATACATATCAGAAGCAGATCCTAGTGAATAGCACCTCTAAATGTTGTCACCTTAACTGGGATCCTCTATATGTTCAAGTTAGTTTAGGGAGGACGAAAACACCATGTCCTAAGGCAGCTAAATGCAAATCCCACATAGATTTTTTTTTTTCCTGGTTAGTTTGCACTCAGTGCCAAACATAGCCTGGATCTTGAAGCTGGGATTTGTCATGTGCACATCTGTGCACCTGTATTTTGCCTCGGAATAGGTGCCAGTGCAGGCTTGGGGGTGCATTTTAATTTTTCATGCTTCAGCTGTCAGTTACAAGCCAGCTTTATGTTGCACATTCTGGCTTTTCTGAATAATTGTCAGATCATGGCTCCGGGTAGAAAAAGGTTACCTGTAAAGACCAAAATGAGTATCAACCCCTATGTGACTTTACAAAGTACCCCAAGGCCTTTTGCTTTTTCTTCTTTCTGAAATGACTTAAGTGCTAGCACTTAGACAGCAACAGGGGACATGTACACACTGAACAACTATGTCAGGTAGGATTTAGGCACATAACTCGTTTACCTGCTTTTAGAAATCTTGTGAATTTTAGTTGCTTTAAAAGTTAGTTTACTTGAGCCCCAGGTGGAGATGAAATTCCCAGGGCAATTCAAAATCTGCATTTTAAGCACCTCCAAATCACATTGATTCCAAAGGGGAGAAGGATGATGTTGATGGACTTAAATCTCTCAAATTGTTATTGCATGACCAGGTGGCAACAGCCCCAGCCCCCCAGCTGGGGGTCACTGGGGCTCATCAGGGTGAATAGGATATGGGGGTGCTCTGTGAGATGTAAGTGTAGCAGGCAGCCCAGCCCATATCCCCACATGCAGGGTAGTTTACTGACGACCTTTTAGTGTATGGCCAGTCACACCCATATATATACAGTGGTGCCCCGCAAGACGAACGCCTCGCAAGATGGAAAACCCGCTAGACGAAAGGGTTTTCCGTTTTGGAGGCACTTCGCAAAACGAATTTCCCTATGGGCTTGCTTCGCAAGACGAAAATGTCTTGCGAGTTCCTGCGGGGGGTTTTCCCTCTCACCCCCCTTTTCCTAAGCCCTAAGCCGCTTATCAGCTGATCTGCTAAAAGCCACTAAACCGCTAATAGCGCTAATCCGCTAAGCTGTCAATGGGCTTGCTTCACAAGACGAAAAAACCGCTATACAAAGAGCCTCACGGAACAGATTAATTTCGTCTTGCGAGGCACCACTGTAACCCCTTTAAGAGGGGGACCCTGGAATAGCCGTCGCAGGGGGGGTGAGTCACCACTTACCCCCCCCCACACACACACATATAGGGAATAAAAGACTAAAGGATTCCAACCAAGGCTATAACTGCCAAAGTTGTTATGAATTGCTACGGGGAAGATAAAAGCTGCCAATTCAGGGAAATTTCTTCCCGGTCTTTCAACAGCAACCAGTCGAAGACCATAGCAGTGCCCACTAAACAGGAATAAAAAGTGAACCTGCAAACAAGAAACATCAAACAAAGGCAGGGTGAATCTCCAGAGCTGATTGCCTGGCTATTGTCAGCTCCGCCCCTATATATGAATGGGGCTGGCCCCGCCTCCCAGTAAGAAACTTGATTACTGAGGCTGGGCGGGAACCTCCAAAAATTAACACTGAGAGGCAAGCCAGCCCCTGTTTTACCAGTAAGCTCCCTGGGAACTGTAGCACCACGCGTGATCCCGCAAAGGGCACCCACAATGTAAAGTGTGAGTGCTCATTAATGTGATGCAAAGGGGCTATCTATTTGGGTCATGTCTAAGTACACATTGAGCCACTCTTTTTCTCTAATGCATGACTTTGACAGTGCAATTTCATCAAAGACAGAGAGAGTACAGAAAAGGTCATAAGGTTAGGGCATGCATTCCCTGGTGCTCAAGCTAGAACAAATATATCTAATTTGCTGTAATCTACAGTGAAGTAACTGCTGCCATATTGGTGGCTAGCCATCTGTACAGACTCCTCATTAAGGTTCTCACAGTACAAACTTCATAGAAAAAGGCATGTGCAGAATTCAACAAGCAACTGCGCAAAGAAAGAAGTCTGCAGACAAAAGGTGCATTCTTCATAAAGAGGACGAGGTTTACTGACAATCTCAGTAGGAGCAACTGAGGAATGCAGATTATAGTTCCAAAATTATCTTACTTTTACCCTGATTTTCCAGGGTTCTAAATCACAAAGGCTAGAAGAGCGGAGGAGGCTGACTGCTGCAGATGTTTGTCTTGCACTCGTGGATAATAATAATAATAATAATAATAATAATAATAATAATAATAATTTATTTATACCCCGCCCATCTGGCTGGGCTTCCCCAGCCACTCTGGGTGGCTTCCAATTTTTTTTTAAAATACTATAATACATCAAACATTAAAAGCTTCCCTAAACAGGGCTGCCTTCAGATGTCTTCTAAAAGTCTGGTAATTGTTGTTCTCTTTGATATCTGGTGAGAGGACATTCCACAGGGCGGGTGCCATTACCGAGAAGGCCCTCTGCCTGGTTCCCTGTAACTTGGCTTCTCGCAGTAAGGGAACCACCAGAAGGCCCTCGGTGCTGGACTTCAGTGTCCAGGTAGAACGATGGGGGTGGAGAAGCTCCTTCAGATATACTGGACCGAGGCCGGTATATATCTGGATAGTGACAGAGCAAGGGCATTTGTCCCCACGCTCTCACATGACTAATTGCCAGGGTTATTAGAGCAGCCAAATAGGGTTGGAGTGATGTGAACATCTGCTGATGAACTAGACTTTTTACATGTTCAGTCATGACGCAGCATTCACAGAGAAGTTTCTCTCTTAAGAAAGCAGCATGGAGGCGCAGATTGCAGCTATAACAAAGGCGGCATTTTTTCATCTCCGCCAAGCTAAGCAGTTGGCTGCTTACCTCTCTTGCCCTGACCTAGCCACTGTGATCCATGCGACGGTCACCTCCAGACTGGATTATTGTAACTCGCTCTACGTAGGGCTGCCCTTGAAACTGACCCAGAAACTCCAGCGGGTGCAGAATGCCGCAGCGAGACTCCTTACGGGGTCTTCGCTGCGAGATCACATTCATCCGGTGCTATACCAGCTGCACTGGCTCCCAGTGGAGTACAGGATCAGGTTTAAGGTGCTGGTTTTAACCTTCAAAGCCCTATACGGCCTAGGACCCCCGTACCTACGGGACCGCCTCTCCTGGTATGCCCCACAGAGGAACTTATGGTCTTCAGATAAAAACATCTTGAAGGTCCCAGGCCACAGAGAGGTTAGGCTGGCCTCAACTAGAGCCAGGGCTTTTTCGGCTGTGGCTCCAACCTGGTGGAACGCTCTGTCACAAGAGACAAGGGCCCTGCAGGACTTGACATCTTTCCGCAGGGCCTGCAAGACAGAGCTGTTCCACCAGGCCCTTAGTCAGGGCGCAGCCTGACTCCCTCCTTTGGCAATCTTTACAAAACTTTAGTTTATGGTTGCCATCAATTTTGATTTTAATTAATTTTTATAATGTTTTTATAATGTTGCACTATTTTAGTGTTGTTAGCCGCCCTGAGCCCGGCTTCGGCTGGGGAGGGCGGGATATGAATAAAAATTTATTATTATTATTATTATTATTATTATTATTATTCGGGAGTTGTTCTGCGATGGCTATTTTTGATGGATCATTTATTTTTAATTTTTATTTTTTAAAAATAAATTATATCATCATCATCATAAACTTTATTGCACTAGCCAAAGGCCATGGCATCATTCACAATGGGAACAAAACAAAAAGCAACAAGAAGCATAAAAACCATAAAAACATCAGGCACTGCAGATACAATATACCATGATCACGTCTCCTCAAAATTATTTGTTGCATACAATAGAATAGCAAGGGTTTCTCATGTAGAATGTGCCAGCTTAAATGTCCGAATCACCTTTGCAATTGACCGCTATTTTATCTAGTTCTTTTCTCCGGATCTTCTTAGCTGCCAACGCATATAGTGCTACTTTATAAGTTATGAAGTCAGCAGTATCACTCAGCAGCTATTTCACCCTTTCCACCCTGATTGAGTGTGTTCCATTCATGAGCAGAGGTTTTATAAATCGGTCTCTTGGTTCTATATATAGCGGGCATTGCAGTAAATAGTGGTACAGGTCCTCTGCACAAGGTTGCCCACACAGACAGAGTCTCTCCTTGTACTGTACTTTGCCGTACCGACCATCCACCACCGCCGAGGGCATCGATTGGAATCGTAATTCTGTAAAAGCGATTCTTAGTGGGAGTTTTGTCATATAACTAGCTCGGATATGCTCCGTTTTGATAAGTGGGAACCATGGTGAACGTTTGGTAGAGGCAATCATAGTTAAATCCCTTTCTGCATTGGACCTGAAGAGACAATCTCTTAAGTGCCTCTTATCCATCTTCATGATCACCTGAAGATCTTGTAATTGATATTGGGTCAAGAGGTGTTGGATGCCATCCTTCCAACATTTGGTCTGTTCCTGTTCTGTGTGGGCCATAGCGGGGAATCTCTCCTCCGAGAGAGAATGAAGTCTTTTCACATAGTTTAGACACAGATAGTCAGTTCTAGCCCTTATTGTTTTCACGTCCACTTCCACGCAGAGAAGAGCAGCTGGCGTCCCATTGGGGAGCGAGAGCACTTTCCTGAGGAATTTGTTCTGCAATTTATATTAAAGATTTTCCTCGTTTGAAAAAGCACATGCACCATCTCTTTCTTCAGGTTGTGTTTTCTAAAGATCAGTTACATTTGTCGTGAGACATTGGTGTTACAAGCAGTAAAGGGTTGGGAAGAAAAGAGGGGGGATGGGAGAGAGGGGTGGGGTGGTAAAGCTTAGTTTATGTGTGGGGTTTTTTGTGTCAGCGTCACTTGGGTCAGTTCTCTTTGTATTTGCTTGTTATGTTTCTTTGGTGGTGAGAGGGGTTGGGGTGGCCTAGGGCTTTGGTTGGCTGTTGTGGGATTTGTTTGTGTGTGTCTGGGAGGGGGGGGGGTTGTTGGGTTAAGTTAGCCATATTGAATCGTATGCTGTTGGTGGGTTCATGTTCTTGTCTTTTTGGGCTGTGTATGGGATAAAGGGGAGCCATACCGGAGGGAAGGCTTCCTCGGCTATATGTTCCCGTGTTAATTTCAGTCTATTGGTTAGCTTTTCTAGTAAGGTGGTTTCCCATTCTACTAGAGAGCAGTGCTCCATGTTTATTTCTGACAGGTCCCTCCAGTGTGTGGCTGTGATGTTTCTGGCTGCTGAGAGTAGCTGGGTTATGAGCTCTTTGTAGTGTGAGTGGGCATTGTTATCTTGGAAGATGCTCAGTAGAGCCAGTGATCATTTATTGAAGACCAGCACAGCAAAGGGCTGTGCACACGTTTTCTGCGTCCTAGTAAGTTGCAAATGTGTATCCACATCAAATGAACATACTGTACTAATGGCCACAATTCATTTTACCACGTAATAGAAATTAATGTGTGTCATAACATGTTATTACAAATAGATTCACAAGACTTTGAAAATACATGAATTCATAACTTGTATTCTTCTTTTACACTTCCAAATTTTAAAATCTGATTATTAAGATGTGCTATTGCAAAACCTTGTAAAGTATTGACTATAGCAGAGAAAACTACTTTTTTTTAAAAAAAAAAAATTAAACTATATCAAAAACCTGCTTAGCATCTTAGCAGCTGGTGATTCAGGTCCTATTTTTACATTGTGTTACGCTGGAAGGATTGGCATTCTCATTCTTCCCTGGAAATTCATTTACAAATGTTCTAGTAATTGAACACACACACACGCACAATTTACATTAGTGGTCAGGATTATGTGGGATGGAGATCTTGGACAGTGGTAACCATTTGGCTCCCATATTATGAAACACACAGAGAGAGAGAGAGAGAGAGAGAGAGAGAGAGAGAGAGAGAGAGAGAGACTGGATCCAGACTAAGGCTGCAATCCTATCCCCAATTTAACTGGGGGTAAGTTCAATTAGGACTGACTTCTGAGTAGACATGGTTAGAATTGTGCTGCATAACTTATTTGCGACACTATATAACTAACTTAGTTCCTCTTGAAATCAGTTGGACCTCAGCAGATTTGTTCCATTGATTTAACAGGAGCTAAATTACTATTTTTGTCTGGATCCAACTCACAAGATTTAAGGCAATATGAAAAAATGGGACTAAATGTAAATGTTAACATAGCAATGTCAGGACTACTGAATCTGTATCTCCTGTTATTCCCCCCCCCCCCAGGGATCACCCAAGGCAATTAATTGACCATAATATTTATGTATGCAGCTTTTGTTCACCAAGGAAGCCATTACGATATGACTTATCTCCCAGAGAGTCAATCTACCATGACTGTCCTGCACAAAATTCATTGATAATAGTGTGTAGCAGGTGTGTGTGGCTTCTGTAAGTTAATATATGTACTGCATCTACTTCAGCAAAAACTAGTTCACTCTGTCCATTGACAGCCCTTGTAGTGTAATCCTGGGCATGCTTATTCACAAATGACTTAGTTCAGTGGAGCTTACTTCCAGGTAAGTGTATCTTGGGTTGCATTTTTTCTTTCTCATTGCATAATGGATTTGTGACTATTCCATCCAAATGGTGAGTTGTTTCCATTTTAAAATGCATTAGAATTTCTGATCTAGCATTTGTGTTGAGTAGTCTCTTGTATCTTGTTCATACACGGAGGTCATACAAACTTCACGCTACAATTAATAAAGCATGTCCAACCATAGTTCGCAGTTCAGGTGTGGAGGGCCAGCACAAACTGCAATGTACAGGTTGAGATGCAACTGCAAATTTCTGCTAAACAGGAAATAACTGAGTGAATGAATGAATGAGATGGCAAGGAGGGAATGCATAAGGCTCATTCATGTAACACCAAACCATAGTTTGGTATCCGTGTGAGCCAATCCTGTATAACTGGTGAAATTCCCAACTGTGTCATGGATCTCTCTAGATTTGCCTTTGAAGTGGGGTTGGGACCAAGCAATACATTCCATACAGTCTCTGTATGAGGTTTAGGAAATAGATAACATTGCAGATTGACTGGGAAAGTAGTCTTAACATTGTCAAATACAATTTTAAAACAAGCAAAACCTCTCCTCGTTACAATTAATAGAAGATTTCAAGAGATAGATGTGACTTCTTTTTAAAATGTTTGTCTTTTCATCACCATATCTGTCTACCGAATGTCTCTTTGTGACCTACTTTTCTGTTATTTGTGCATGACTCAAGCCTGTCCTTCATTGTTGCAGGCTAGTGTTTGTTCAGTTTAATAGAAGTCAGACTGACAGTACAAGGGATGGACGAGGGGAAGTAGCCATGACCTCAGATAGCATTAAATCAGGCCAACTAATCACTGAATTGTGGCTAAGTAAGACGTTTCAAAACAAACATTCTCTAGCCTTGCCTTAGCTGCTTGAGTAACTAGGTCAGCTTTCATCAAAGATGAAAAGAATAAAAAAATGTGCATGGGGTCTAATTTTTGTCACCTTTGGCAAAACAAAATGTAGACTCAGCTACTCCCAGAAGGAAAGCAGTGTATTAACTAAAGCAGCAGGGCGAGTTACCCTTCTCACTTTGATGCTCACAAATGTGATTGTATAATCACTTATATACACAACCTGGCACAGTAAAGACTTCAGTTGCAGTGCATAAACAACATTTGCATGGGTAAATTTGCATGACTGTATCATATGAACATGTCTAGTGTTTTCTTAGGCAGGACTTGGAAAAAACCTCTCCTGGTGTTTAATCCGCCGCAGATAAGAATAGGTTTAACCACACTGGCATTTTGCCCTGTCAAACATAGCAGGCTGAGCGGAATTTGCTGTCCAAAAACCTCTTGTGAAAATATCCTTGATGCAAGAAGAAGAAGAAGAAGAAGAAGAAGAAGAAGAAGAAGAAGAAGAAAAAGAAGAGTTTGGAGTTGATACCCCGCTTTATCACTACCCGAAGGAGTCTCAAAGCGGCTAACATTCTCCTTTCCCTTCCTCCCCCACAACAAACACTCTGTGAGGTGAGTGGGGCTGAGAGACTTCAGAGAAGTGTGACTGGCCCAAAGTCACCCAGCAGCTGCATGCGGAGGAGCAGGGAATCGAACCCGGTTCCCCAGATTACGAGTCTATCGCTCTTAACCACTACACTACACTGGCTCTTGATGCCTTATTTCATCTTTAGTGAAAGTTTTCTCATGGCATCTAACTTGTAAAGAATTAGAGTTAGCAGAGTTGTTCCTTAAGTCTGATATTTGTTTTTCTTTCTTCAGCTGTCGTTCTGCTAGCCTCCTGATTCCTATTTTGCAGGGGAGATGATTTTTCTTGTTCACTGGCAAAATTTTCACTCCTATGAAAAACGTTTGTACATGCATGTACACAAACATGTGTGCATGTGTAGAAATATTCTGTATATTGCAGAAATCCTGGCTTTATGTGTGAAATTTGTCTGGTGAACTCTGTGCCACAATGTTTCATCTCCCCATGAGCAACATCAAAACAGATACTAGATTTGCTAAAATCATCGTCTGTGGTCATATTACATTCCCAACATAGATCTGCCCTCAATTACACTGCTTCATTTTTTCTCCGTAAAAGTGAATGGCAGAAACCACCAATTTCTATGACAGAAGATTAAGAGATTAAGCTCAGATGCAGGCTAAACTTTTCTCATAACCTTGGCAGTTTCATGGGCTGGTTCTCCCATGAACTAACTATATCATGGGATGGATTCGATAAATCAGACCCATCAGCAAAAGCTACACTGTCACCAAACCATGGCAATTCCTGGTTCCTTTACAAGGCCGTGTCTCAGAGAGGTGGAACCACAGCTACTCCACTGAGCTGCCTTCACTGAAAATACATGCTGCCACCTCGCTGAAAATACATGCTGCCACCTCGCTGGAGGGACGCGGGTGGCGCTGTGGGTAAAACCTCAGCACCTAGGACTTGCCGATTGCATGGTCGGCGGTTCGAATCCCCGCGGCAGGGTGAGCTCCCGTCGTTCGGTCCCAGCTCCTGCCCACCTAGCAGTTCGAAAGCACCCTTAAGTGCAAGTAGATAAATAGGTACCGCTTTATAGCGGGAAGGTAAACGGCGTTTCTGTGTGCTGCTCTGGTGTCAGTTCACCAGAGCAGCTTCGTCACGCTGGCCATGTGACCCAGAAGTGTCTGCGGACAGCGCTGGCTCCCGGCCTCTAGAGTGAGATGAGCGCACAACCCTAGAGTCTGTCAAGACTGGCCCGTACGGGCAGGGGTACTTTTACCTCGCTGAGTAAACAGTTTTAACAATGTGTTGTTTAGATATAATGTGCCTTCAAAGCTGCCTATCAAAAATCCAGCTGCTGTGCCCTCAGTGATGTTTTTCCCTCTGCCATGCATCCAGACCCTCCAAGAGTCCCTATTTTCCAGGGACAGCCAGATTTACAGAAGCCGTCCCAGTTTCTGATGTGATCTTGGGATGTCCCTCTTTTCCTTAGTACATCCCTATTTTCATCAGAGAAATTTCGGAGGGTGTGGAGTTATGTGACCCCCAAGCCAAGGAGATACAACCTTTAGAAGACATCTGAAGGCAGCCCTGTATAGGGTAGTTTTAAAATCTTTAATGTTTTGTTATGTTTCAATGTATGTTGGAAGTCACCTAGAGTGGCTGTGGCAACCCTGTCAGATGGGTCGGGTATTATTATTATTAAATGCCACATTCCTACTTTCATTGGAGAAATGTTGGCATGTATATGCATCTTTTTCGATTTTTGCTCATGTCCCGTGATTTCTCCCTATGCCTCTTTGACTTCTAATGTCTTCCTACCTGAACTATAAACTCTTCAAGGCTGACACGTGATTTGTGAGAATTTTGCCTAGCTACAATAAAGTTTTGTACTTGCAGACCAGAAACCATTGCCTAGCAACAGCAGAATAAGCAAGTCTATTGCTTCATATTGTCCAGATGCAGATAAAATCGATCACTATTTTAATGCATGAGATGGGTATCTGGTTGAGGGAATATGGACTATGCTACTCCTGCAAACTCCTACCAACCTAGCAGTTTGAAAGCACAAAGTGCAAGTACATAAATAGGTACTGCTCTGGCAGGAAGGTAAACGGTGTTTCCGTGCACTGCTCTGGTTCTCCAGAAGTGGCTTAGTCGTGCTGGCCACATGACCCGGAAGCTGTACACCGGCTCCCTCAGCCAGTAAAGCAAGATGAGTGTTGCAACCCCCGAGTCGTCCACGACTGGACCTAATGGTCAGGGGTCCCTTTATCTTTACCTTACTCCTGCAAAGCAACCCAGTGTTCTTATACCTATTTTTTTTTGGGGGGGGGGAATTTAGAATACTGTATGACAACCCTTTGTTGTTGTTATCTGCCATGTTGGCTGTTTCAGGAAATGCAGTGGAGAGGGAACTGTAAAATTGATTGTAGCTACAGCACAATTAAGGGTTGGAATGAGTGAAAGGATACAGGGAAAGAAGTGAAGGTTTTAGCAATGCATGGAAAAACATTGTTTGGATGCGAGGTCTACCTGCATATAGACAACAGGTCTACCCACTGAGAAACAATGGGGTAAAGTCTTCTTAGAGGTAAAGTCTACGCTGGTCAGTGCTCAGTCATGAGATCTACCATGATTCTTTATGTGCTTAGAGTATGTAGGTTACTCCTCTCCCCCCCCCCCAAAAAAAAACCCCAACCCATATTCCTGTTACAGATAGGTAGCTGTGTTGGTCTGCCATAGTCAAAACAAAACAAATACCTTCCAGTAGCACCTTAAAGACCAACTAAGTCAGTTCTTGGTATGAGCTTTCGTGTGCATGCACACTTCTTCAGATACACTGAAACAGAAGTTTCCAGACCCTTCTATATAGTGAGAAGGTGGGGAGGGGTATTACTCAGAAGGGTGGTGGGAATGGGTGATTGGCAGATAGCTGTGATGAGCCTGTTGACGACTCTTAACGACTGCAATAGGTCTTACAGGAAAAAGCAAGGGGTGAAAAGGTGAAAAATGGCTTTGTCATGTATAATGAGATAAGAATCCAAGGTCTTTGTTCAGACCAGGTTTCTCCATGGTTTTAAGTTTGGTGATAAGTTGTAATTCAGCAGCTTCTCTTTCCAGTCTATTTCTGAAATTCCTTTGTAGTAAAACAGCTACTTTGAGATCTTGTATAGAATGTCCTGGGAGATTGAAGTGTTCTCCTACTGGTTTCTCTGTCTTGTGATTCCTGATGTCCGATTTATGTCCGTTTATTCTTTGGCGTAAGGTCTGGCCTGTTTGTCCAATATAGAGAGCTGAAGGACACTGTTGGCATTTTATGGCATACACAATGTTGGACGATGAGCAATTAAATAGTCCCGAGATGGTAATTCCATATTCCTGTGTTAGGGCTGCCATACACCCAGAATTTCCTGGACATAACCAGGATTTGTGCGTCCAAAATGGTGTCCCGGGTTGAATTTCCCTAAAGCATCTTAAAAAGTCTGGGGAAACCCAGGCGTATGGCAGCCCATATCAGAAGTGTTGATTTTTTGACAGTTTTCATAAAAAAATATATAGGCAAAAACTTCTAGGTAAAAAGCTCAATATCTTTTGTGTCCGGATTTTTACTTTTTGAAATATGGCAAACCTACCTGTGTAAATGTGACTAATGATTACAATTCCCACCATCTTCTAATAAAGTACAACATTGTCATGGTAGGTTGGTAAATATCCAAATGTAAATATCCAAAACCGCACTGAATTCAAAGAGACTTACTTCAAGGTGACCAGGTGTAAGATTACAGGTGCGCAAGGAAATTATAAATAAAATGCATTACTAATGCATTTAATATCCCAATGCATTTTATTCATAAAACTCCTTGTGCATCTGTAATCTTACATCTGGTTAACTTGAAGTAAGTCCCATTGAATTCAGTGGGGTTTATTTTTTAGGAGGATTGTGAAGTGCCGTAGAGAAGGTAACGGGGGAATATGGGTGATGATGGAAAAATCATCTGAAGGCTTACACATGCCCAGCAGAATTGAATTGTTGACCTTCCTTCCCTTTAATCCACTGACTCAACCTCCCTCCAGCCACCATGACTTGTCACAAACTGTTTTTGAAACTACCCTCAATTTCAAAAGCACATTGCCATGCATCTTGAGCTGTTGCAGCTTCAAAAAATGAGTATGAAAGGTCTCTCAGACTCATGGGACTAGCTGTACAGAGCTTTGAATCCAGGCCATACTTTCTGTGTCATGTACAGTGGTGCCCCGCAAGACGAATGCCTCGCAAGACGAAAAACTCGCTAGACAAAAGGGTTTTCCGTTTTTTGAGGTGCTTCGCAAGACGAATTTCCCTATGGGCTTGCTTCGCAAGACAAAAACGTCTTGCAGGTTTGCTTCCTTTGTCTTAAAGCCGTTAATACCTGGGGAATCCGCGCTCTGCAAGACGAAAAAATCGCAAGACGAAGCAACTCGCGGAACGAATTAATTTCATCTTGCAAGGCACCACTGTACTCACATCTATCATTTACTGCCAAACATCAGGAACCACCCATTTCAGTGTGAAACTAGCAAAGCATTAATGCAATGTTTGCTAATGGTTTTTTTTTTTTTATCGTGGCACATTCCAAGGACTTAATCTGAACCTTGTTTCAGCTCCTGTACCCACTGACAAAGTGAAGACCTAGCACTGAAACCTGTGAAGGGATGGGAAAGTGTTACAGTAACTTCTGAGCATGTGCAGAGTATATATTACTTGTCAGCGAGTATTCACAATCAGTTCCTACACATCTGATATCAAGTGGTGGGCAGAACTACATACCGGTGAACAAAGGAACCTTCGAGACCTCCAGCTTTTTCTCTTGGAAAATAAAACACTGGCTTTTGAAGGTTTATTCATTGCTCTTGTACTGAAATTGTAATTTGTTAGAACTGGCAAAAATATTCCTCCTCTGTTCTGTTTTTAATCAGTGCCTTATGGTTAAAAAGAAGAAACTGAAACCTTTGATATATTTTTCTCTGTCCAGTATTGTAGCCCCGCAGATGTCAGTTTTCTTGAAAACTAATTGGAATGTGTGTGTGCCTCTTTCCATTGACTCAAGACAGTATATTCTTTAAAAAAGGAAAAATAGCAAGAACATCCTCCCCATTTTCCTGCTCAGTGCACTCCCTCTTTCAGTCTGAAAGGTCTTTATATTTCAAGGGTCAGTGAAGTGAAGTGATCTTTTGCACATGCCTAGTTTGCAATCCATGTAAAATGTCAAAGACTCGAGAAAGAAGATCATTAAATAATAATTTGTCGCAATCAAAAGATATAGCTCAGCCAAAAAAATGAAGCAGCCAGAATGTTTTAGAGCTGAAAAGTTAAAATTTATGGTTGAAAGACTATGGAGGTGGGTTGTTCACAGCATAGTGACAGCATAGAGAGACAATTGCCTGCCAGAATCCTACAGTTAAACAAGCAAAGAAACCTGTTATATTTGCTTACTTTGTAGTCTTACTTTTGAGTTCAGTTCAGAAGAGAGAGGGAAAACCATTGAGCTTTCAGACATTGCTGGACCTGCAGTTCTCATAATCCAGGGCCACTGGCCTTGCTCTCTGGGGCTAAAGATTAAGCAGAAATTCAATTCTGTTTGTGTTCTAATGAGAAACTGACTAATGTGCACTTCTTGAACCAATACTGCACCTATCATTCGGCTTCACACAGCTATCGTTCAAATTTCACACTTTTGCGAATGTTGTGATTCAATTTCCAACCAAAAGGGGGAAATTGTGCATTAAATGTGTGCGTTAAAACTGCATCTATCTGTGAAAATAGCATACAGACATGCATTTTGTAAGAGGAAAACTCTTGGAAAAATAGGTGCATTAGTCAAAATCACATAGAAAAGATTGTTTATCAGAAATGTGCACTAAAATGCTGAGATGTTATTTTTGTTTCAATAGCAAGTTACTGCAGAAATGTGGAGAACTGAATGTCGGACCAGATAAATTAGAAATGCAGAGAACCAAAATTGACAGATTTATTCATCCCTAGCTGGAGTTCAGAGGCTCCAACTTGCACAGATGATTGGGGGGGGTGATGACATATGTGTGATGTCACAATGCTGTGCATGTTACATCAGAATTTTGGAAGGAGCCAGGGGGCAGGGTCAAAGGTGAGAGCAGCACAGCTTCAGTGGCTCATGACTCCTCCTCTCTCTTGGTCAGCCTCTTCCTTCTCTTGCCACCACTACTGTCCAAGGGCTGCTTCTCCCATGTTTCCTTTACACAGCAGGAAGAGGAGGAGGAGCAGCCACCAACCACTGAAACCACACAGTGTTCCATGATCGACTCCACAATTGGCCTTCTCTTTCTCCTCAAGCTGCCGCTACCAATTGGAGGGGGCTGCACCGCCATCTTTCCCTTTTGAGGGACGAAGCCCCTGAAGCCATTCTGTGCTCAGCTCCATGCTTGGCCTCCTCACCCCCCTGATTATGCTGAACATTGAGGGGGGGAATTAATGGGGGGGGGGTCAAAAGAGCTGAGCCCCTAGGAGGTGGCACCTATGCTGGATTTCATGGGCGTTGGAGTCTAACAGAATCTGAAGACAGCAGATTCCCCATTCCTAGTGTCAATGGTTACTGAATACCTTAGACTGCTTTCCCCCTTCATTGGCTAAGTATTTAGATGGTAAGGACCAATCTGATTGGTCCCAGCCATGTGGTTTAAGCATTAAGTTGCTAACTATTTTGGTGTGTGATTTCACCATGGGGAAGTCGCTATAACTCTCTATACAGTGGACTCTCTAGTTACCTACCGCTCTGGATACATAACTTGGGTTACAAACGCGGCAAACCCGGAAGTGTATACTTCTGAGTTTTGCCACATGCGTGCGCAGAAGCACTCAATCATGCCACATGTGCAGAAGCGGCGCTTCTGCCTACTTTTGGGGTTGTGGACGGACCCCCAGAACGAATTTAATTCGTATCCAGAGGGTCCACTGCAGTCATTTGTCTATAACTTATTTGCAACGTGGAGGGTGTATGTGTTATTTTAATCACATGGCAATTGCAGCAAACACTTTATAACTAAGACATATGAAACAATTATTCAGTTAGCATAGATGATCTTCAAAAGATCACTGTTAATGCCTCAGACAACTGTCCTACAATGGAAGTCAAGTAGAGCGCTTATAAATCTATGGCTATTCTCCGCTGCCTAAATTACATTTCCTCAATCTGGAGATCTTTTGCAGAGCCTCTAATGCACACCAGGAAAAACCCTATCAGATTTCTCATTCATTGCAAGCAAAGTGGTATTTTCATGTGCATGGAGAGAGGAATTTGGCTCTCCTTTCGAGAAAATTAACTTTGAATTGAGATGATTACATGTAGCAAATATTACATCTTCCAAAACATTGGCAACAAATTATGATCCTCGATACACTTATATTCTGTAATCGTATCATCTTTATTATCCAGGCTCATATTAGTCAGTGGAGCTTGCTCATCACCCTTGCAGTCCCTCGCAAGAGAGGGAGGATTAATGAGGGTTATAACACCGTGTCCACCGAGGATTCACAATTGAAGTTGTGGATATTCAACTGAAATAGGGGAAATTTATCACAGTGAGGGCTGTGCAGATTAGGTCCATTTCTGGTGCTCCAAGCAGCCAGGGTCTACTTGTTTTGAACATGCCGGAAGGAGCTGTCCATGCTTGCATTTGTACACAGACAATCTCTTCTGCTGTGCTTCAAATGCAGATCCTGGGTTCGTCCACCTGGCCTCACAGCCCTACTCATGCAACAACTCCCTCATGAATACAAAATGGTGATTTTTGACCACCACTTGTAGGGGTTACCCTGACCAAGTCTATAGTGTAGGGGCAATTGTGTGGTTCCAAGAGGCAGAAATACTTGCTCTGCCAGCTTTAATGGAAACTGTAGCATCTGCAAACAAGCACACGATAGCATTTATGAACAAGCAATGTGTTTAACCCTCATATGACTTTTGCTACTGTTATTTAATCTATGGCAGATGTATCAAAAAATTCCTTCGATGTTTTGCCTGAGGAACTTTCAAATGCATTCCAGTTTTCAGTTCAGGATAAATTTAAGTGGCATATAAAGTATAGACTATTTAAAGTAGATTTAAGATGATTCTATGACATGCCACATATAGATTAGAGGATGTTCTTTTCAAACTCCAGATTCACCTGCAAGCTTCAATGGCTTCCTGCAACCTCATAAAATAGAATTAGCATTAAAGACTTCTGGAACTATTACTTTAAAACACTGAGGTAATTCACTTTGGGGGTCATGACTAGAGCTAAAATGCACAGCATTTCCCAGGCTTGGATTAATTTCCTTTAACAAATACTTATATTTGAATGTGAACCATGTGCATATTTATCTCTGTCCTGCCTCTGTTCTATCTCTGACTGCCATTGTTTGCATAACATAATATTCTCGTCAGTGTTTGTTCCAGAGAATGAGATTCAGAAAGGTGATATCTTTTATTACACCGGCGTCTTTAGCTATGGCGTTCCAGTTCTTAGCCTTCACACAAAACTTTTACGCAGACAGTACTTTGCAGTTTAAAAACTGTGCATTTGCCAATGTAAGTTATCCAATAAGAGGATTAATTTTAACCAACCCTGTTTGTCAAAGTCTTCATTCATTCTCCCCCCCAAAATGGCCATTTTATATAAATGCCAGGTTATGCCCATTTGATAAATTGAATGGCTCACCCTTGTATTAAAAACAAATATTCAAGAAAATGCAGTCTCATTATCTTATGGAATGCCATAATCTCTCTGTAGTTTAGGTCTGCAACTGACAGCATATGATCAGAATACAGCCCATGCCTCAAGGAGGTAACTTTTTTTACATTAAGGTGATACAGCCACATAAGTTTTGAGCCATGTTAACTTGATGTCTTTTCAGTTTCTCTTCCCCCTCTGTTTGGAAAGGAAGGGTACACCCCTGCTTATGCATAATGTTACTGCCCAAGAATCGGGAAGAAATTTAATTCAGTTTGCATTTAATTGTGAATATACATAATTTGCAAACTGAAACACAGACCTCCTTCGAAATCCACATGCAGTTTGAATTTTCCAACGCAGTACTCCAACCAAATAATGTATTCAGCAATGCTTAAATTAGTGTAAAGTTTGCATAGAAATTCTTCCCTTGGTGAAACCAATGCCAGAATGCTTTCTATTGGCGAAAACTGCTTTGTAGTATGTATGTTAGGCACAATTGCATACAAAAATAAAATAAAATGTATACTGTAAGAAAAATTCACAGTAAAACTCTGGCCATTTTTCATGAGGATTAGAAAAAAAAAAGAATCACAAACTGATGTGGAAAAGTGGAGAACAAATTTAAGACTGTGAAGATTAGAAACTGAGAGAAATCAAATGTGACATATTCACCCATTCCTACCACGTGGAATGATGTTTAGGAGATGTGCATGGATGCTTTTTAAGTATTGGGGACATACACTGAACCCACTGAAACCAATTTTCCAAATATATATGCTTTCACCATATATATCCTTTCAACTTCCCCCAATCCGTGGTTCCCCAAAGGAATTTGTGAGGCTTCACGATTGCTATTTGTGGCATAGCTGTCAACTTTTCCCTTTTCTTGTGAGGAATCCTATTCAGAATAAGGGAATTTCCCTTAAAAAAAGGGAAAATGTTGACAGCTATGATCTGTGTGAAAGAAAGAAAAAAACAGCCAGAGTTTCAATTGGCTCTTGCTTTCCCAGAGGCCGTGGATGAATGAGGAACAAAAAACAAAGGGCATGGGGTTGGGGAAAGCATGGCCATTTCCATCATAATTCCGTCACAATTTTGTAGGATGTTTCTGTATGAGAAATGAAAGCCTGTTCTGTGGCTGCTGCTTTCTGTAGCTTCATTGTTAAATTGATATTGGCTGGAATGTGCAGTCACATTATTACGTTCCATGTTGAGTCCTGCTTTAACAACAATTACAGAAACAGTGTAAGAGAATCATAGAACTGTATAGTTGGAAGGGACCAAGCCCAGGGCCAAACTAGATGATATATCACCTCTGTATTTGTGCCTTTTATAAAGGGCTATTCTTTCACAAATTGCCTGCGGGAACCATCATGAATCTACTGTGTGGGGCATCAGGGAACTTAACTAAGTTTACTGGATTTTTTTTCAGTGAATCCGGGGACACTTTTCAACTTCAGTAGGAATGATAGGATTTTGTCAGGGGACTGATTTGTAAATCCAGGGACTGTCCCTGGGAAACGGGGACGTCTGGTAACCTTATCTTTAACCCTCAGTCCCCTGCTATAGTCCCATTCAGAATGGACCTCATCATGAGCTATTTTCCCTTCTAGGCAAATTGCTTCATTTTTTGTTTTTGTAAGGCGAACCCTATGATCATGTTTTTGGTAGCTACCTTTAAAACGCAAATGAAAGCAATATTGAAAACAGCAAGCACCATTTACTAACAGTGATGGCTTCTATGCTTCCTGTGGCTCTCAACTACTGTTTTACAAGATGAAGTCCATTGATGCCCATACCAAGGACTTCACAGTGAAATCCAGCAGCAAAAGTTTTAGTGATTTAATTGCCACATCACTTCTTGCATTCAGGCTCAGGTATAGCAGCTTCACTAATGAACTTCACATTATGCTTCTCTTAATGTGTTATGATGTTAAAAGACTAAGTGAGATTCTGGTGAAAGTCTCCAGCAGCACCTTGTCATCGCCAGAAAGGTAGAGCCAGGCAGTGTTATCTTGATTATGCCTAGTTTAGGGGAATGATCCAGTTAAACTGAAACTTTTTGACACATGTCTGATTTCAGAGGGAGAGTGTTAAGCATGTGTTTCACTCTGCAAGAATGCTTTCCCTCCCCTCATGGTACTCAGCAGTGTAGGAGCACTGGCATATATATATAGAGAGAGAGATAGGGATACAGTGGTATCTCTGGTTACATACTCTTCTGGTTACATACGCTTCAGGTTACATACTCCGCTAACCCAGAAATATTACCTCAGCTTAAGAACTTTGCTTCAGGATGAGAACAGAAATCGTGCAGCGGCAGTGTAGCGGCAGCAGGAGGTCCCATTAGCTAAAGTGGTGCTTCAGGTTAAGAACAGTTTCAGGTTAAGTACGGACCTCCAGAACGAATCAAGTACTTAACCCGAGGTACCACTGTATATAGATGAGAAATGCTATGTGTCTTCAAAGGCCTGAGAAAAGAAAGTCCTTTATGAAAACTCAATCAGGTGAGTTCATCAAAGTTTTGAAAGTTTGGTGGAGAAAGGAGCAAAGCAGGGAAGGAAAGAAGAAATGGCAACTGGTAAGGACCCAAGGAAGTTTACAGCTAGTGGTGGTGATCATCATCATCATTTTACTTGTACAGTGGTACCTCGGGTTACAGACGCTTCAGGTTACATTCACTTCAGGTTACAGACTCCACTAACCCAGAAATAGTACCTCGGGTGAAGAACTTTGCTTCAGGATGAGAACAGAAATCATGCACTAGTGGTGCAGTGGCAACAGGAGGCCCCATTAGCTAAAGTGGTGCCTCAGGTTAAGAACAGTTTCAGGTTAAGAACGGACCTCCGGAACGAATTAAGTTCTTAACACAGTTCTTCTTTACCACTGTATGCCGCATTTCCACAGTTAAAACAATGCTCAAGGTGGCTTACAATATGAAAAGATTTACATTGTTACAAACATAGCAAAGTAGTCATAAAAATAAATAAGACACATCAAAAACTACATAACCAAACTGAACAATTTCCACATAAAAATAAACATACAAAAAATTAATATCAGCAAGAGCAAAAACTCCAGACAAAACTCTCTCTCTCCCCCCCCCTCCTCCAAATACCGCAGTCCTTGCTGGGCAGAAGAATCAGCAGTTCTTATGAAGCCTGTCAGGCCCTACCCTAGGCCAGATGGGGAGAAGCAGGTCAGACTGGTGAGTTCCCTGTTGAAGGTAATTCTGGGATGAGTGACTGGGTAGCCAGCCATCACCAGGCAGGGTGCATGCAATTGAGGAGCAAGGATGAGAAGTGTGGGGTGTCAGGGCCTGGCAGCAGCTGAAGCTTGTTGCTCCCTACTTTGCTTCTCATTGCACAGCAGCACTAGTCAATTGGATGTGATCCCGGGGCACAATAATAGAAGCTCAGCTCTAATGCATAAGCTGATCAAGAAAGGTAGCACCATGACCAAGATAATTTCAGTGAGGTTAATGTGCACAAGCAAGGAAACTCTTATGGGCAAGAAGCCTTCTTTAGAAAATGGAAATCTTGTTCAAATGAGGAGTGATGTCAGAAAAAGAGTTGAAGGACAAGATCATAAAAAATATTAAGGCCTATGGTTTGTTGGTTTGCGTGTTTGTTTTAATTAAATACATAAGAAACAGGAAAACCTTTAGAAAATGGTTGAGCTGCGGATGACAAAGAAGTCAAAGGTATGCCAAAGGAAGAAAAAGAAACAGCAGAGAACAGGATGATTTGCATCGGTTTTCACTGAGCTAGGGTAGATCCCTGTTTTTAAACTGACGTTCTCAGGAATCAAGTCTGGGAAACTGAAGCAAATGGTGGTGATAAGAGATGAAGTTGTGAGTGTTATTAAAAAAATTCAAATGAACAAATCACTGGGTCCAGATGGCATCAGCTCAAAAGTTCTAAATATAATTCAAATGTGAAATTGCTGATCATCTAACAAAAATATGTAGTTTGTCCCTATGACCATTCTCCATACCTGAGGACTGGAAAGGGGTCAATGTAATTCCCATTTTTAAAAGGGGATCCAGTTTGATCATGGAAATTATAAGACATTTGATATCTGCTCCAGGAAAACTGGTGGAAAGTTTTATTAAATATATTATTAACAAGGAGAAGGACAAGTCTTGCTAAAGAAGAACCAGTATGGCTTCCACAAAGTAAGTTCTGTCTAACTAATTTTTTAGAGTAGTTTGAGAATTTCAACAAGCATGTGGATAGCCATGCTCCGATAGATATTATGTGCTTAGATTTTCAAAAAGTTTTCATAAAAGTCCTTCACCAAAGAGGCAAGTAAGCTTAATAACTGCCTGTGCAAAAAGAAATGGAATATCTTGAATTGCAGAACACAGAAAGTCTTACTTTTGCAGTGGGAATCTAATGGAGTGATGTTAATGATTGGTTCCAAAAGCTTTAGAAATCATAGGAAATATATAGCTACTAACGAGTTAGCACCAGCAGTGGGCCAAATAAGGCATTGGTCAAAAGCGTGGGAGTTTTGAGGGTCCAACTCTGCCAACTTTCCTTTGGAGATGTAAGGATCCAAGTGATAGCCTGGGTCCTATGCTTTGGTAGACCCCTGCTGTGATAACAACAATAGTTGGGAACAAGTAATCTCTGAGCAATGATTGCACAGCACATAGCCTTGCCATGTGTTTTGGGAGCTGCTGCCAGCTGGGTCCCATTGCACCTAGAATTCATTTCATGGGAGAGCAGGAGGGTAGGGGCAAAGCACCGGCTGGCTGGTGTGCCCAACTCAATCTAGAAGCAAGCGCTTTTTGAAAAGGCTTGTGTTGCAGCTAGGATAAGAAGGGGAGGTAAGTGGTTCACTAGCAGGCTGGAACATACAGGTACACAACCTGATTTGGAACACATCTGAAGAGCTCTGGCCAGGAAAGGAAACAGCGGTGAGAAGAGAGATGGAACTGTCCAGTAGGTAGCAGCAGGAGAAATGAGACAACACTGAAGAAACTGGCTGAAAGGGCCTAGCAGTGTGATCCTAACCATGTCTACTCAGAAACAGTGGGACAAGGTGAGGCAGCAGAATTCTGGGCACAGAATTGTGAGGACAACCTCCTTCACTGAGGTTGCATGGTTGCCACTTTCTAAAGCCGCAGAGAGGTGAGCTGTGGCCTTCACGGCTGCTGTGGTGCCTTCTTCTCCTTGCTGTTGGTGAAGGGATTCCCATCCCTGTGAGGAACTCCCACTGGCCAGAGCCTGATGACTTTCCATGGCTGCATTGGCCCTTCCCTGGGGCTTTCCTCCTAGCATGTGTCCTTGTGTGAGGCACACACCCCATGACTTAAGTGCAGCAAGGGTAGCCTGCTCCCCTGGGACCCACCGGCGCCTGCCCTCGCACTGCACAACCAAGGAGAGGCGGTCAGGGAAGGGCTGAGCTTGGCACCTCAGCCTGTTCTCCACCACCCTCCTCCAAGGCCTGCTGCAGCTGCAGCTCCAGTGCTGCCAGGATGTCTTCAAGCCTGCCATGGAGCGCTAGCCACCAATCCCATCAGGAGATCGCCAAGCTGATATGGCGAACGTGGCGACTGGCAGACTGGCAGGATGTTGGTCTCTTAATATTCTTATGGCTCTTTTAATATTCTTATGGCTGTTGCTATAACATAAAATATTGCTTATTTATGTACTTTGCCTGTACATAAAAAATATTATTCCTATCTCTGAGAAGGGAAGTATGAAATGAGATTATAATAGAGATTCAAGGGTTAATTTCAGGTTCATGGGAATGGCATATCTTTGATTCGGGGGGGGGGGGTCCTTTTCTGTTTTACTTTAAAGGGGTGGGCCCAAGAGAGGGGAGGAGTGTGGTTTGATAGCCATTGCCCATGGACCCCCCAGCAGGCACTTTCTACCAAACATTAAAGGTAAAGGTAAAGGGACCCCTGACCATTAGGTTCAGTCGTGACCGACTCTGGGGTTGCGGCGCTCATCTCACTTTATTGGCTGAGGGAGCTGGTGTACAGCTTCCGGGTCATGTGGCCAGCATGGCTAAGCCGCTTCTGTCAAACCAGAGCAGCACACGGAAACGCCGTTTACCTTCCCCGCCAGAGCGGTACCTATTTATCTACTTGCACTTGACGTGCTTTCGAACTGCTAGGTTGGCAGGAGCTGGGACTGAGCAACAGGAGCTCACCCCGTCGCGGGGATTCAAACCGCCAACCTTCTGATCGGCAAGTCCTAGGCTCTGTGGTTTAACCCACAGTGCCACCCGCGTCCCTCTACCAAACATTACTCTGTACCAAATAAAGATGCTCCTTATCTTCACAGCAGAAAAATAATACTGCTCTCTCCATCTGTTCCTGTCTTCATATGGCACCTGGGAACTTTAGAAAGTTCTTCCCAGGTTAACATGGTGTCTTTTATTTTTAATGAACAAATGAGATCAGCTTGTGTTAAGCTGCTCTCTCTTTCATTTTGTTGAACCGACATGGCAACAACACCCTCGAAGTGTTTTCTGCAAGCTTGCTGAGAGGAAAGAAGTCTTATAAAAGAAAAAGGAGAGAGAGAGCACTCAATAATAGAAGCCATTTTACTGGGGTGGGCAAGATGGCCTCACTTGATAGCAATATAGCACAGAGATGGAAATTCCCTTTTTTATCATTTATTCCTTTTTTGCACTATCATGTCAAGATGAATAGGTTTCACTCTAATTTTCTTTCCCAGATGATAGGGGTATTGTCACTTGCGTGCGCGATCACCAATTTAATAGCTTTCTGTCTCTTTCTGGAGTGGACTGTAGAGCTAGGTGTCTAATCTTGACCTCGGTCAACAGAAATTGTGAGGAAGTGAATGTCTCTGAGAGTCGGTACTTAAAATGAGCACAGCCCCATTCAAACATCGCACATGAAATTCTCCATAAACACCTTCCTGTACAGCTGAAGAACTCTTCAGTGAGAAAAGAACATAGGAACAAAGTGCATCAGTTACTACAAATTATTTTTTAGCACAGCATATTTCATGCTGGAGGTTGCCAGTACAGGGGCTGAACATGAAATGCTCAATGTAATAATGCCTTTTGAAAACCACGATGCAACCATGACACCCATATTATGTACAGGAATGGGATGCAGGTGGCACTGTGGTCTAAACCACTGAGCCTCTTGGGCTTGCCAATCAGAAGGTTGGCGATTCGAATCCCCATGATGGAGTGAGCTTCCGTTGCTCTGTCCCAGCTCCTGCCAACCTAGCAGTTCAAAAGCACACCAGTGCAAGTAGATAAATAGGTACCGCTGTGGAGGGAAAGTAAACAGCATTTCCGTGCGCTCTGGTTTCCATCACGGTGTCCCGTTGCACCCGAAGTTGTTTAGTCATGCTGGCCACATGACCTGGAAAGCTGTCTGTGGACAAACGCCATCTCCCTCAGCCTGAAAGCAAGATGAGCACCACAACCCCATAGTTGCCTTTGACGGGACTTAACCATCCAGGGGTCCTTTACCTTATTACCTTTACCTTATTATGTACAGGCCTGATAAATCTCATCTCTTTAAGACATCATTGAGAAGGAGATGGTAATGACAATCAATATATTCAAAAGGATGCTCTGCTCCCCCTCCAAACTTTTTGCAGCCTGCAGCTCTTCCCTAGGCAAATTCCCCAGACCCTCCAAGTGCCCATATTTCCCAGGGACAGTCCTGGATTTACAGGCACCGTCCTGTTGGAGGTGATGACTTTATTTTCATCAGAGAAATGTTGGAGGGTAGGGAATAGGATGTCCCTATTTTTATCAGAGGTGTGTTGGAGGATATGCACCCCCCCACCCTACTTTGCACTCACCTTTTGCCTGACTAGTCCTTGAACTCACATCCTGCTTCTTGCTTTCTTAGATAGGTGATGGTTGGTTTTCAGCACCAACAGGAAAATATTTAAAATCATAGTAAAGAGAGAACTTTTGTGTGTGAGCAAAATATCTTTCACCATCTAGTAGCCATATTAGTAGGCCCACGTAGTATGGATTTGATTCAGGACAGGGCCTTGACATATGATCCTACATATATGTAGGAAATAACATTCATCTCCACTGTAGACATTCATGTGCAAGGGAAATAATCACTTGTGTTTCACTGTATGCACATGTGGAATACCTAGCTTGCAATTGTTTCCAGCATATGAAACTACAAATGTGTGTGACTGACAAATTTAATGATGTATATGTGGCAGGTTATTTTCCTACTCTCTGCAGGAAAAGGAGAATTCATAAAATGGTCCTCAGAGAGTGCAACTCCCAGGCACATATTGTTTCAGAAATTATGCTTGGTACTTTTGCTGTCTGCATACTTTAAACTGTACAGTACACATTCTGCTCAGACATTAGTCCCACTTCTGGGTAAACATGCAAAAACATGCAAAAATATTCTAAGGAAGTGCTACAGAATTTGTTATAATCACCAACATCCTCCTCCATCTCTGATTCATCTCCATTCATTACTCCCCATTTGATATGGTCTATTATTTATCTCACTTTTCTTCCTAGATATCTGTGGGCAATGCTAAATGTTATATTTGTAGTGATGAATGCCAATGCTACAGTGGTGTGTCCTGCAGGAAGTATATAAAGAATGGAAGTAACATATGTGTGTATATTAGATACCTGAAGAATTTGCCGTTTGCAAATTCTGATGAAAACTTTCCTGATCTGCAACCACTTGGCTAATGTGCAGATCATGCCATAGCTAGCCACTAGCTTTCATACTTGCCAAATATTCCAGTGCAGTTCTCAGCTCAAAAAACACATCAAAATGGGCATTTTGAGAGAAAAGGAGTTGAAATGTTGAATTTTCATGGAAGATTATGAGTGAATACATGCAAAAGTGACACATGTCAGATATAGACTGATTTGCCCATCCCTGACATAAAGAGAACTATGTGAAATGTGAACCAATTCTAGATTCCATTTTTCCAGTATGCAATATTTTACTTCCATAGTTGGTTTGCTATGAAAATCGCCACTGGTTTCAGTCCTTTGTGAAATATCTTTATCTGCATCTATTTCATCACAAATCTTAGAAGAAAACATAAAATAGATGATTAACAATGAAATACACAAGAGAAGGCCCTGCTCTCCATTTTCAGCTCTGAAATTATAACTGTAACAAATACTCCCATTGGGGTTCACATTCTCTGAATATCATGGGCTCATAGAGTGCTCCTTTAAAATCAGGTGAGAGGACTCAGCTATTGATTATGCAAAGTGTGATTAGGTTTCGCTGTGCTACAAAATAAATGTCAAATTCTTCTAGCAGGGAAATCCCAGTTTCGCTCATTTTTAGGTCTGGTACCACCAGTAGGCTCCCAAACTGGGCACTGGCTGAGAGGCCCAGTGGATCAGAAAGGCCCCTCACTGGACAGATCTGGCGGTGTTACCATATTGGCCTCCTTTTTTGGGTTGCAGTGCCCAGCCTATGAAATCTGTTGGGTAATGTTTCTATAATCCTATTCAAATTATCTGGCTCCTGTTCAAGTCAAGGATTGCCACCCACCCAATGCTTTAGCACCTGTGAGCCAGTGTGGTGTAGTGGTTAAGAGCGGTAGATTCGTAATCTGGTGAACCGGGTTCGCGTCCCTGCTCCTCCACATGCAGCTGCTGGGTGACCTTGGGCCAGTCACACTTCTTTGAAGTCTCTCAGCCTCACTCACCTCACAGAGTGTTTGTTGTGGGGGAGAAAGGGAAAGGAGATTGTTGACCACTTTGAAACTCCTTAGGGTAGTGATAAAGCAGGATATCAAATCCAAATTCTTCTTCTTCTTCTTCTGATGATGATGATGCAGGCAGTGTTTTGCTACTGCTCCTGCTAAAACCACACTGATGTCTGACACCACCACTGATGCATGCAATAGGTGCATGCCCTATCAGCCGTGCCTTCAGCTGGTGTGTGAAAAGACTCTGCCCATCTGCATTGGTAGATCTGTAGAGAAGCTTCACCTGCAAATAGACTTTGGGCCAGTGTGACAATGGCAAGAGTGTGGCTGCTATGTGCATCAGCCCTGAGTTTCAGCATTCTTTCAGTGTGTGAGAAAGTCTGATCTTCCCCACCCACAGAGCAAATTCCCAATCTGAAAGTGCCTTATCCTGGAAAGAAGAAGATCCAGAGCAGGAACTCATGCGGTGCTCAACAAACACCCTCCTCTGATGGTGTCAGGGAATGGGTAGAGGAGGAATGGTGGAGAAGATGAAGAGAGTTCAGAATTGCAACAGGGGTTCCAGGGAGCTCAGAGGGGGAAAGCTGGGAAATAATGCAAGAGGAGGAAGAGGAGGAGGAAGAAGCACCAGGGGAGAGACAGCTGACAGACACAGTGTCTTCCAGACCCCACCCTCTCCCAGAACCTGGTGAGCATTGAAAGTAGGAGAGCTAAGAGCTCAAAGGTAGAGGAACCGTAACAATGACACATGAGGCAGTGGGAGAGATTAAGGGGATGGAGAGTTACTCGGGATAATGCCATTAATCCAAGAGACTGCATTCCCAAGCCTCTCTCTGTGAATAAAAAGCAGATAGTAAGGACTTTCCTTTGTCTTTGCCGTTCCCAGCAACCTGCCATGGGGTTGGTTCCTCTACCGCCTGACAGATGGTGGATAACTTTGTTGTCCTTCAAATGACTGAATGAGCCAATCAAGCTCAGAGCAGAGATGCAACCGAATGCCCCACCCCCAGCAGGGCCAAACTCAAAGGCAGCAATGCCAGAAGAGAAATTCTTGTAGAAGCAGGTAGTTTCCATCTCACATCATAGGAGCTTTTCCTCATTTGATTAATGTATTCTTGACTTGTTTCATAGCTCTGAAATCATTGCTCTAAGCATCTTAAAGGTGAAGGTAAAGGACCCCTGACATTTAAATCCAGTCGCAAATGACTCTGGGGGTTGCAGCGCTCATCTCGCTTTACTGGCCAAGGGAGCCAACATTTGTCTGCAGACAGTTTTTCCAGGTCATGTGGCCAGCATTACTAAGCCGCTTCTGGCGAAACCAGAGCAGCGCACAGAAATGCCATTTACCTTCTTACCGAACTGGTACCTATTTATCCATTTGCACTTTTTTGTATGCTTTTGAACTGCTAGGTTGGCAGGAGCTGGGACCGAGCAACGGGAACTCACCCCGCTGCAGGGATTCGAACCACCAACCTTCTGATAGGCAAGCCCAAGAGGCTCAGTGGTTTAGACCACAGCACCACAATTGCATGTTATCATGGTGAGCATTGATAGCCACATCTCTACCTCCTATCGCATATGACATCATATGTGAGGCAGGTGTGCGTGGTTTGGGAGAAATGTCCTCACAAGTCAAATTAGGGCCCATGCTATGTCGCATTAGACTGTGGCAGTGGCAGACCTTGGTGTCTCAAATTTCAGTGGCATCCTGTGATGCCAAAATTCGTCGACCCTTGCCTCTCCCCTTCCATTCTACATCATAGAGTCTGTGTCCTATGTGACTGAACCAGCCATGCTCCCCTAAATCCGCCTTTGTCTGTGTCCCACTCCTGCACTGAAGCAATAGAGCTTAATTTAGGTTAATTACATTGACCTAAATTTCTGGTATATATTTGAACCCCTCCTGCAAAATACTGACAGTCTGGAGGCAATCTGAATAACATAATCAGAATGTAGACATCTCAACAAACATACTTTTTGGGGGTGGGGTATTACTATCTTCTGAGTTGAGCGATTTCTAATGAGACCTTTGCAGAATCAAGATTGCATTCATAAAATATGAATTCCTGCCTTTTAGCATAAAAGGAGGAGCTCCCCTTCAAATGTTCACTTAAATTATACTTATTTCTGATTTCATGCATTTTTGATTTCATGCCTCATCTCCCATAGTTTCAATGGGAAATTATGCATAAAATCAAAAATGTGGTGTCTGAAATACTAAAGAAGCTAGTTTTCCCTTTAAATAAAATGTTTGAACCTTAACATCTGAGTTTTATCTATTCTGATTCAACATTTATCAGCATTGTAGAATCTGTTTGATAAAGTCTTTAAGATGACTGGTAACAAAACAAATCTTTGGCGGACAAAGTTTATGTAATTAACTTGTACTGACTTACTTTTAAAAAAATAAATCTATATGCGCTTTTTTCTTTTCTTTTTTTAAAGCAGAATATCTTCCTGAGTATGGAAACAATTCTAACAATTGTGCTAGGTATCAGACAGTGGCAGAACTCTTGAGAACTTTTTAGATGTGCTGGATTATTAAAGTGAAATATAAATCTGTAGATGTGTTGTGACAATTCACTTCCTCTCTATAATCCAACATAAGCAAACTTTGATCAGTATTTAAGATACCTTTAATCTTTCCATCATAATCAGATGTATCTGGTCTACTTAAGTCTACTGTCTGAATTTAGGGTAAGGATTAGCAGACAATACAGCGGTTTGGTCAAGGTCACACGAGGAAGGAAGCTATGCTAAGGATTTGAACCCTATTTACTGAATCCACATGTAGCATAACCCAGTTGTTGTTTTTTAAAAAAGCACACTTGCCTGCATCATAGAAGTATTTTTTTGGTAGTCTCCATAAAGATAAAGCTACATTTCAATCTACTCCTCCACCCTCCAGTGAATAAAAGTTGTTTATTTGGCTGCTTTGAGTAAAGTTGAGTTTTGCAGTATTCTAACTGGTTTAAATAGTCAGGGCGTTGGGTGGAAAAATATTGCCAGTGGCTCAGCAGGTCCTTGTCTGGTCAGTTTCTTAATAATAAATTCTGACTTAGTCCTTTCTCTCCCCCTAAACACACAGAGACACAAACAGACACATGATTAGAATCTGGAATGAACACTCCATTCCCCCGGCACCTGCAATTGTTCACTTTGGGAGGTATGCTTCATTAAGCCTGCTTTTAAAGCATCAATATTATTACAATGTTGTTGATTGCCACTCTGTCTTTTATTAAATCTGCCCTCAAGATTTGGCCTCATATCTACATGTCATAACATTCATTAGATAATACCACAAATGCTGGAACATCTAGCAGCTCTCTCAGTTTATCAGCATCTGATCTTGACCTCCCTCCATTCTTCATGCACCTTCTGTCCATCCAGTTCAGCTCTGCATGATAATGTGGTCATTCGTTTTCCACTTCTAATGACTGTAAGCATAACAACTTTGCCCTGCACTGCTGTATCTGTGTAATATTCTAGGTCAACGTCAGATCCTAACCCAATGATGTGGGTTTTGATGATGCACAGATGCACTGGCTGTCGTGGAAAATTTTCGGCTGGAGTTCAGTGTTGTCCTATTATGAATGTTCCATTTGCACAAGCATTGCAACTTGCTGGACAGAATGATTCTTCTGGAGATTCTTCCAAGTCCTCTGAACCAATGAGCAAAGTTTTCCCTTGGGGGTGGGGGGGGGGAATGGTTCAGAACATTCAGAGGCAAATTCAAAACGAATAAAATGTTGCATTCATGGAAGACAGCTTCTTGCTGGGATCCCAGTCACAGCACCACTCTTCCCTAGGCAATGACTAAAGTAAGGTCCCATAAAACAAACTCAAGCAGACAACAATCTGGATTAAAAATGGCTGGCTCAAAATGGGTGTTCTAGTTGCCAGGTATGACAGCCAACACTAAGGGGCTGCAACCACTACCCATTCGGGAAAGGCGGGAGCAGCCATTTCTGAAAGAGAAGAAGATCGTGAGCTGGAACCCCTCATTTAGAAGATCTTGACTTGGGCAAATGTTATTTTTTCAAAAGAGAAATTGTCACAATCACACACATTGGAACAGTCCATGGGGTAGGCCATCTCAGTTTCTGTGGCCTGTAAAATGATGTGCACGCTGTACCTTACAGCAAATAAAGTAAATGATAGTAACATGCATTTGTGAGTTTTAACATTTCCCTTCCATATAAGTTTCTCAGCATGTGGAATAAATAAGAGAAAGCTTTGTTGAGGGCAGCATGTTCAAGAAATTATTTTTTTTGAAAGCACGTAGAACTCAACTTTCACACCAGTGTTATGGTATACCCAGGCAGGTGGTATCTCTATTGCTTTGGCTTGCTTGTAATGTATTCTGCCATGCTCTTCGTACATAATCATCAAAAAACGGCAGGTGAAAAATATCTACCACTGATGTAGTAATGGTAACAGATTAATTCTGAGCGATGAAAACTTGAGGATTCCCTGCAAGCAGACTGACTCACAAGTCATATGTTCTTGGCGGCATCAATAGCTGTCATTTCAAAAGTAGAGAGTCGATACTGCTGGGATCATTTGAAAGCCTTCCATCATCTTTCCTTGATGGGTCTTGTCAGCATTATTTTGTTGTGTGGTCTGCAATGACTCTTTTTAAAGCACTCAATCTTTCCTCCTGAAGGAAATCCAGTACGTTTCTCAGCTGATACCGCAATACAACAGGGCAGTATTGGGGAAAACTTTGGTACAAAAATTGACATGTGCTGCTGTTGGCTGGTCCTTAGGAAATGCTGCTTTGTCTGTCAACATTGTCAGTCCATTTGGATCTTTATATGGGAAGAACAGAAAGTGGTTAATGGAGGAGCAACCTGGAAATCTATGCTTTACGGGTGCTGAGTTAGGTGGTATGATTGCACAAAACCTCTCTTATTTCTGCAGATATTTGTGCAGGACATCCCATGCCTGGTCCTCTGATCTGTTTTCTTAATCATTCCACATGCTCCCTTTCTTCCTAGTGCTACTGTGCAATTTTCCTCATTGGAAACATAAAGAGTTCCACACATCCTTCCAATGTTTACTTTTATCAGCTTACTATTCTGAAGGATTGCAGACCTAACCAATTCCTGCTATTGTGTGTCTAATGCACATCAAGGACAAATAAAAGAGCTGCCCAACTGATTGAACAGAATGGGGATGGAATAATCACACTCTTGTTGCACAGTGTGATCAGTAGGACAGCTCATGTGCTTGCCCTCCATGTACAAATATATATTGTATATAGGTAAAGGATCCCTCGATGGTTAAGTCCAGTCAAAGGTGACTACGAGGTGCGATACTCATCTCACTTTTCAGGCCGAGGGAGATGGTGGCGTTTGACCACAGACAGCTTTCCGGGTCATGTGGCCAGCATGACTAAACCGCTACTGGCACATGGAGGACCATGATGAGTGCCTGAGTGCACAGAAACACCGTTTACCTTCCCATTGCAGCGGTACGTTTCCGAGCACAATTCAAAATGTTGGTGCTGACCTTTAAAGCCCTAAACGGCCTCGGTCCAGTACACCTGAAGGAGCGTCTCCACCCCCATCGTTCTGCCCGGACGCTGAGGTCCAGCGCCGAGGGCCTTCTGGCGGTTCCCTCATTGCGAGAAGCAAAGCTACAGGGAACCAGGCAGAGGGCCTTCTCGGTAGTGGCGCCCGCCCTGTGGAACGCCCTTCCAGCAGATGTCAAAGCGATAAACAACTACCTGATATTCAGAAGACATCTTAAGGCAGCCCTGTTCAGGGAAGTTTTTAACGTGTGATATTTTACTGTATTTTGGGTTTTTATGGAAGCCGCCCAGAGTGGCTGGGGAGGCCCAGCCAGATGGGCGGGGTATAAATAATAAATTATTATTATTATTGTTGTTGTTGTTATTATTATTATTATTATTATTATTATTATTATTATTATTATTATCTACTTGCACTGGTATGCTTTCGAATTGTTAGATTGGCAGAAGCTGGGACAGAGCAATGGGAGCTCACCCTGTCACGCGGATTCTGCTGGCCTTCCGATCAGCACACCCAAGAGGCTCAGTGGTTTAGACCACAGTGCCACCCGTGTCACATATATACTGCACATATGATAATGGGAAGCATGTTTATTGGTCCTGAACATTGATCCTGTTCTCAGTATGTGTGCACCTTCAAGCACTGTCTCTCAAGATGCACATAAGAACCTATATGTGTAAGCTGTTCACATAAGGTTGGAAACCCTATAGTTGGTTGGAGAGCCTACATATGCTTGGTAGGCTCTCCTTTTCATCATTATGCTGCATGCATGGATCAGAGTCTGAGGGCATATGGGTGCATACTGACTCCTCCATATGCATGCTATGGGAGAGGAAAGTGAATAAATGAACAGCCCTCATATAATTGCATAAGGCACCACTTCTCCTCTTGTTCATATACTTGTTGCTATATCATGACAACACTGCCTGTTTGTGGATTTTTTGGGGGGAAGGAGTAAATATATCCTGCATCCTGTTAAGGAGCAAGCTGGGATCCTGATGGTACGTCTGGATCAAGTAAAAGGTAAGTAAGTTTCGGCTGAATTCAGACAAGAAAAACTACGGGCAGGAAAGTTCAAGCCCGGCAGACCAGACCAGCCAGAATCCTAGAAGGCCTAGGGAAATAGCCTTCTAGCAGGGTAGCCATTTACACATCAGCACAAAAAAATAACAGATTTTAATTAAAAAAAATATGTGGCCCTCCAGGCCTTTCTATATAGCCCATGAGACTCTTCCTAGACCACAACTCTCACCAGCCACACCTCTTCTCAGTTACACACCCTCTCCAAAGACCACACCCTTTGCATTTCCTGTTTCATACCTTCCATGTGTGCTTTTGCCTGGTGAGAGTACGTCCTTGAACTCTGATAATGCATCTTGCTTGCTGGATGGATGGAAGGCAGTATGGGGTTCGTGAGTCTGCATTTTTTGAAGCTCTGGACATCAATGGGCAAGCCCAGTGTCACTTCCCAAGCCTTGTGGGTGGAGAAGGAAGAGAATATGAAGAAAATATAGCACTGGAATTGGACTGGCCAAGCTCTGGGATGCTTCCTAACCTAAGGAGCTAAGAGCCAAAAGGCTTTTATTACAGGCTCTGCTACCTATTCCCTGAGCCTATATTTCCATGACCTCTTTAGCTTATAGTGAGAAAAACAGACTTTATCCCCAGATGCCTTAGTGGAAATGCCTGGAACCTTAACAACCCCCCTTTGGGACCATTTTCTTAGCTGTGTGTGAGCACTAATTGGCGTCCAGGACTTGAAACAAAATCGATTTATGTTTTGAGCACCCTCTATGCATGGACAGAAACTTATTTTGTGTTCTAAACTGGAGAAGAGCTCTCTTGGCTGTCAAGATTCCCATGCAAGGAAATGTGAACCATTTCTACTTCTACTAATAGGTAGCATGAGGACAAATTTATTTTACAGTCTCTTCCATGTTATGCTGCATAGGTAAGAGTTTATTTCAAAACAGATAAATGAGCAACATTCCAGATGTTATAACCTTCCATCAGCCATTCTTATCTGAAGATCATGCCAATGTCATATTTCCCCTTAAATCTATGTCATGTAAATTTATTGGCAAAAGATAAAAATGAGAGTATTTCACACACCACAGAACAGTCTCTTTTAAAAGCTTTCAAACACTGCTCTCCATTAAAAATTCTTGCTCCATTCAAAATCTAGTCATTGTTCTATAAGATATCTTTTTAAATAATAAATTTGATTACTATTTTCCACACTATAACAAAAAATAACAAAACACAAAAACAAGCATGCAAAAAACCAAAATAAATCCAGATATTACAAGATTTGTAATAAATATTTATAAACAAGTTAATAATATAAACACTAAAAAGAAAAACAAACATTGACTTCCACCAATCCCACAGCACCTCCTTTACCTCTCATTGTTTCTTCCTGTTTTCCTGTTTTCCTGATCATCTCTATCCTAGCATCTAGATATAAATCCCTCTTTCTTATCCTTTCACTTCACAAGGTTATTCCAGAATTAGCCAGATTTCTGTCCTCGAACCTTGGCTTTTAAGGTATTCATTTAGGCACTCCCATTCCTTTTTCACTTCATTTTTTGGTTTTTGTCTTATTACATCTGTCAATTTGGCTAATTCTAAATATTCGGAAAGCTTATATAACCATGACATGGTTATGGTTATGTAAGATATCTTTACATGCAACATGTTGCTTCTGAAAGGACTTGGTTGCTATTTTGCATGCATACCAAATTCACACCTGTTTTCCTGACCCAACAGATCATACCAAGATAGAAACTTGTTATGCATGTGGTTCCCCTTGGCTGGAGCAAAAGTGTTTCAGACTTTTATTACTGCCATGATTATTTAAAATTATTCAGACTAGAGCGTTCTTCATTGTTCAGGCTTCAATGCTGATTTTCCCTCAGAGGCTTTTGTTGAGTGAAATACTCTTGAGAGTAAAAACATATATTCTCCAGGTCTCACAGAATGTCTAAGAATCTGGACCTCAGAAAATGTGTGTGGTGTCCTAGATCCTGAATTCATCAATTATTCCCAAATCATCAGAAAATGTCTACTCCTGCTGATCTACTTAAACATTAGGGCAGGTCTGGATATTGGTTGGACCCACCACACCAAATGCAGCCTATCTAGTCTCTATAAACCGCTTTTACAGCCTACCACAGTTTCCACAAGCAGCTGTCACCTGGGAGGCCACAATACTGGGACCTGAAGCTTGGTAGATCAGAAATGTTACATGGTTAAGGCATATCTTCCATAAAGAAGGTTGATCTCCGAATAATTGATGCTTTTGAATTATGGTGCTGGAGGAGACTCTTGAGAGTCCCATGGACTGCAAGAAGATCAAACCTCTCCATTCTTAAGGAAATCAGCCATGACTGCTCACTGGAAGGACAGATTGTGAAGCTGAGGCTCCAATACTTTGGCCACCTCATGAGAAGAGAAAACTCCCTGGAAAAGACCCTGATGTTGGGAAAGACAGAGGAGAAGGGGACGACAGAGGACGAGATGGTTTGATGGCGTTTTCGAAGCTACCAGCATGAGTTTGACCAAACTGCGGGAGGCAGTGGAGGACAGAAGTGCCTGGCGTGCTCTGCTCCATAGGGTCACGAAGAGTCGGACACGAATAAACAACAAAAACAAAGGCCGATCTTAGACTTGCCTGTAATTAAACTGGTATATTATTATAATAGGAAAAGGTGAAGAACATGTCACCAATATCCATTCCTTTTAAGACTCAATTAATGATAGTGTTTGTTGATTAAAATGCAAGGACTAGCATTAAAAAAACCCCAACCCTACAGCTCAGGCTTTGCTTCCATGCATATTTGCTGAAATAGGATTGATTTTTGAAAGAGCAGATAATCAATTACTGCATTTTAAACAGTTTTTTAAAAAATAAATAAAAAAAATACTGCATTGCCTTTACTCACTCTGAACCTTTAAGGATGGGGGTGGCTTCAAGCTGAGTTATCATACCCATCAAGAGAGACAATGAATTGCATCTAGACTAAGATATTTGCACTAATTTCCTACTGAAATCAGTGGGAGAGGTCAGACCAGTGGCGTAGCATGGGGGTGCAGGGGGGGCCCGGCCGCACCGGGCGCAACATCTGGGGGGGGGGCGCTCGCCGCCTCCGGAGTCGCCGAAGAGCCTCGGGCGCAGGCTGTAGCAGAGCCCCATGTCTCGTGGAACCGACGAGCTGTGCGCGCCTCCGGGCTGAAGGCGTCTAGCAGGCAGTGGCTCTCAGCGCTCACCACGGTACCCGCACGTCAGGGCTGCGGAGGGCACGCCAGGCAGCCCCTCCTCACAGCCCCACCGCCGCCGCCGCTGCTGCAGCTGCTGGGCCATGTTGCATTTTCCTTGCCTCTCTGCCCTCCTCCTCCGGGTAAGTGGCGTCATTTGGGTGGCAGCGCCAGCGGCAACTCGCCTCAGATCACCTGACACGGACCCGCCGCCGCCATGGCTACCTTGCCGTAAATACCCCAGCCCAGGCAGCAGCAAGAAGAAGCTGGCAGCGGTGGGAGGTTAGGGGTTAGGGGCGCAAATTACTTGCCTTGCCCTGGGTTAGGGGGCACAAATTACTTGCCTTGCCCTGGGTTAGGGGGCACAGATTACTTGCCTTGCCCCGGGTGCTGACAACCCATGCTATGCCGCTGGGTCAGACACAACTTAAGCCCCATGGATTTCAATGGGAACTAAGTGTAACTAAACTGCAGTCCTAACTTTAATTTATTTGGGCATGGAGTATTGAATTCAGTCGGATTGTGTTGATCCCATGCAATATCATCAAATTAGCAGTGTGGATGCCTTCATAAATCTGGCCATTTGTGTCATGAAAAAGGAGGCAGAAACCAAATCAAATTGGCAGTGTTTTCTCTCAAAGTTGTTATTATCCAAGGAAAGTTATGCATGGATATGATTAAATATTTTAGAATTTATAGAATGTTCTGCATTGTGGAAAGTCCTCTCTCTCTCTCTCTCTCTCTCTCTCTCTCTCTCTCTCTCTCTCTCTCTTTCCTGAAGAAGAGACTGACAATGAAATTAAAATTGATTGTGTTTTAACTTGACCTATGGTACGGAAGAGCCTCTCTCATGCCCAGATAAGAGAAGCATATGGTTGACACTGAAAATCACCTTACACTAATTTCCCATGCGCCCTTAAATCTCCATACTTGGGTTTCAGCCTTCTGTTTTATTTCTGTATTATCTAGGTTTGTGGACACTTAGCTGTAAAATATCATTATCCTAATCATTTATACAAAGAAATAGCTATGTTCCAAAACGGAATCCCTACAGTCTGCTGACAGTAATCTTTGTCGTGCTTGAAAAGGCATGGATTAGAGCTGCCCTTTCAAAACCTAGAGAAAATGAGTTTGCAGCCCTTTACGATTATGCTTAAAAATCTACTATTGGGCTTTTTGTTGCTCTTCAGATCCACAATGTGCATTTAACTGTGCAATCCAAAGCATGTTTACTCAGGAGTATCTTCCGTTGCATTCAGTCAAATGTTTTCCCAAGTAACGGTTTATAGGACTGCAGCTTAAGCAACACTTTACTATGCCAGCACTCTGCTGTATACTGGCTCTCACCTTTGACTTGGAGTAATGAACTATAAATTCAAATTCTTGCTCAGCCATGAATCTCACCAGCTTACCTCAGACCATTCATTCTCTGTCAGATTAACATACCTCGTAAGGTTGTTGTAAGGTTAAAAACAGGATAACCTCTACATTTACTGCTTTGAGCTCCTTGTGCATAGAAATCTGTTAAAGATTATTATAACCACAATCCTGAAACAGTCCATTTAGTTGTTAGGAGTAATAAGTTGCTCGAGGACAGCACACAATTCTACAAAGAAACATTTATAGGTGCAAAGACAGATGATAGAGTCAGAGGTCGGTTGAAAATATACACAATTTCAGTGTATGTCAGGTTTCATTTGGCCGAAATGGAAGAAAAAATATTTAATTTTTACTTCCTATCTGGATTTTAAAAAATAAAAAAAATAAAATCAAAATCAACCAATCTGACCCTGGCTTGGATCAATACAAACTGAGTGTTGTTTTGTGGTTTGAAATAAGTATCTCATACCCAAAACAAAATTATTTTGTATCCAAAATGAGGAGACACAAATCCCTATTTCAGTGTGATTCATCATGATGAAGATACATACCTAAAATTTATTTTGACTAACTTAAGTCCCACTTATGTCAACGGCATAGTTGTCAACTTTTCCCATTTCTTGCGAGGAATCCTATTCGGAATAAAGGAAATTTCCTTTAGAAAAGGGAAACGTTGACAGCTATGGTCAATGGGTCTACGCTACTTTGTCTTCAGCTGAAATCCTAACCGTAACTACATTGTTTTTAATGGAGTTTACTCCCAGATAAGTGGCGTTAGGGTTGAAACCTAAGTCTGGATCCTCCTCATAACTATTTACTCAGGATCATAAGAGGATTTCATATCAAATCAGTAGGGTCATTAATGAACAGTTTCAACAGCTTGGGCAAAAGTGATATAGATCAAAGTAGTCTTGTATCAATTATTTGGACTTGAATGAGGTTGTGTGATGTGCAAAATGAGACGTCCATGTTCTTATCAGTGCCTACAGAACAAGTTAAGGAGAAAATATTCATTTGTCTACTACACTGGCTTATATCATGAGAAAAGAAAAATATATATATATATATATCCTAGTGCCAATATTGAATACAGTGGTACCACGGGTTAAGTGCTTAATTCGTTCCGGAGGTCTGTTCTCAACCTGAAACTGTTCTTAACCTGAAGCACCACTTTAGCTAATGGAGCCTCCTGCTGCTGCCGTGCCGCTGGAGCACGATTACTGTTCTCATCCTGAAGCAAAGTTCTTAACCCGACATACTATTTCTAGGTTAGCGGAGTATGTAACCTGAAGCATATGTAACCTGAAGCGTATGTAACCCAAGGTACCACTGTAGTATCATTTCTCTCCATTGCTCAAAGATTATCATATGCACCTACTATATGTGTGGTATGTTTGGCTGGGCAGCTAACAGAACTCAGGGACACGAATGTGTGGGGTGTTGGAGCATAATCATAGGCATTCATTCATCCCACTCCCAAATTGCATACATACATCTGGAAGCATAGAAATGAAGTAGCTAACTTGTGGCCTTCCAGATGCTGTTGGACTACAAAGCTCACCAGTTCCAACATGTTTCATGCTCAGGGATAATTGCAGTTCTTCCAGTTGGCATCTGTCTGTTTCAAGAGATAATGAAGTGCGCCTGCAGGGCTGAAGTCAAAGTGCACTGGTGACCTCTGCAAGGTGCAAGCCTGTGGAGTGTGTGTGGAGGTCCTGGACTTCCCAGATGAACTTCTCAAGCTCCAAACTTCTCAAGCTCCAAATGAAAGCAGAGCTATACATTTGGCATCAGCTTGGCTGCAGGAGTTACATGGCAAGACCCTCAAGCTGACCCCCCATTAGGATAAATAAATTCACCTGGACACGGATATTAAGGTTTGGGGGCAAAAATTTGGCCACACCTTTATTGATTACAGGAATGAGAGCGGTATTGGCTTAGGCATTGGCAAGACTATATCTGACCCCTGCCCCCTTTGCAGGAAGTCTGTAAGGGTAAACCACCCAAAGGGAAACTGCTTCGGGGAAACCCGCCTGCATCTCCCCTGGCGTTCCCAGAGGCCTGGCATGGCCCTCACCCTTCAAGCAGACTTTGGACAGGAACCAGGCCCCAGCTTCCTTTAACGGAATACCCTTGAAACTGGAGGGGCAGGCGATGGCCAACCTCCCCTCCCCCATTCACACTAAGCCAATGCCTAACTACCAAGCCTTACAAAGTTGTGACGATAGCTAAGAGGTAGGCAAAAACCAAGTGGCCCGTGTCAATTTGCCAAATGGAAAAAATTTCTACCCGGCCCCTGACTCAAGCCAGTCAATCAACCAAAGTCCAAAGCAAGGCCAAAGGATCTAAATAAAATGTAGGGTGGGCGGGTGTTTGGCAGTGCGAAGCAGGAGCCTGGCACACGTCACACTGTTGCTTTTATACTTTCCCCCACTATCATCCTTTGACATGATTGGGCAATAGCCCTGGGTGATTGCGGTGCCACCCTGGCGTGAGTGTGATAGCTCCAGCCCATGCCAGGGTGGGGGAAACCAGATTGAGAGCCTGCCCACAACCAGGACCATCTATTAAGATGATCCCATTTGCTGGAAGGAGGCATACAAGGCACCATCCAACCATTATTGGGAAATAATGGGAAAGGAGGAGCAGGCAGAGCCAGGGCAGCAGTTGGCTGACATGTCACTAGAAAGCATTACAGACCCACCATCTCCCAGAACCCAGGGAGCCTTAAAAGTAGGAGAGCAAAGAGCTCAAAGGCTGATGGCACCCGTAAAGGAGATGAAGATGAGGATGATGAGGATGATGATGAATGAGGAAGTGGGGGGAGGAGGAGGAGGAGGAGGAGGAGAAGAAGAAGAAGAAGAAGAAGAAGAAGAAGAAGAAGAAGAAGAAGAAGAAGAGTAGTAGTAGTAGTTTGGATTTGATATCCCGCTTTATCACTACCCGAAGGAGTCTCAAAGCGGCTAGCATTCTCCTTTCCCTTCCTCCCCCACAACAAACACTCGGTGAGGTGAATGGGGCTGAGAGACTTCAAAGTAGTGTGACTAGCCCAAGGTCACCCAGCAGCTGCATGTGGAGGAGTGGAGACGCGAACCCAGTTCCCCAGATTACGAATCTACTGCTCTTAACCACTACACCACACTTTCGAAGTGGGTGGGGTGGAGATTCACTCAGGCCAATGCCATTACCCAAGAGGCTGGGTTCTATAGCCTCTACCTGTAAAGTATGAAATAAAAAAGGACTATTAGAAACTGTTCCTTGTCTCCATACTTTCCTGGGCAACCAGCCAGAAGCCGCTGACGGCACCCTAACACAGAGCTTGCTTTGGCTGTGGAGACCAATATGGGAGAGGCATGTTTTGTTGCAGCTGGGGCAGATGAAGGTGTCCAGTTGTGCTGATGCAAGTGTACCATGGAGTTTCTTCTTTCTGTGTTCCTCCCAGCAGTCATTCCTCTGCAGCTCACTGCTGTGGGCACACAACCTGACTGTCTCCAAGCACTGTAAGAGATTCCCACACAGTGGGGTCAATGTTGCCATCTTTCATGTGACATTTGCAGACATCTTTGTAACACAAACTTGCTTTGCCAATGGGCCCGGAGGTTGGTGTAGAGTACCTCCACGCATACAGTCTATTGGCCTCTCTTCTCACTGTTTTCCCATTGCCTCTGCTTATGAGGAAAGAACTCTACATGTGTAGGCTGCAAGCCTAACATGTACATGTAAAGTACTTTTAAAGCACACACCCCAAAAATCCTGGAAATTGTAGTTTACCCCTCACGGAGTTACATTTTCCAGCACCCTAGCAAACTACAGTTCCGGGGATTCATGGGGGAACACATTTTAAAGGTATTGTGTATATGCAATTGTATGCAGACTAGTTTAAACAGAATGTGTGGAGGTTTGGAGCAGATACAGTGTGTACAATGCTCACATTCAATGTAATGTGTAAATAGGACTTTGGAAAGCAAACACAGGATTGTAACCAGTGCTAGCCCTGCTCAGAGTAGACTAATTAAAATTAACAGACCTACATCAGTTATGTCCATTAATTTCAATGGATTTACTCTGATTAGGGCTAACTCTGAATACATTCTGTGGCTTAACAGTTGTAATTACATTCAAGATAATTATGTAAATAATGTTACAATTTGTAGATGTTTTGCGGGCTGAAGGAACAGCTTGGATTTTATTGATGTTTGAAGTACATATTTTATTTAGAAGCATTTTTTTGTATTAATTTTTAATTTGTAAATTGTCCTTGCAGTGGATAAAGTTTTAAACAACTCTTATTGCTAAAGAAGATCTGTCACATAGTTCTTAATGGAACTGCTATTAACAAGAAGACTGATGCCTTTTTTAATTATATTTGCTGAATTGGGCTTTGAAAGAGTTCATGCTAAATCTAATAAAACATATTATTTCTTATTTGGATCTTCTTAGATTTTGCGATAGCATTTAATCTGAATAATAGGGTTAATAGTTTTTCAATAAATACATAGTAAAAGCAGTGAAATGTGGTTGTAAAAGGGAGGCAACATACGGTTATTTATTTAGCTGGGCTGGTATTCACCTTTAATGAGATTATAAAGCAAAGATGGAAAACCTAAAGTGTATATTGACATATAATTCTCATTGTCTTTTCAATGAGCTAAATTTAACTCAGTAGGCAAGGTTATATCCATATACTTCTTGTCCAAATTTGGTACTGCAGCACACACAAAAAATCTCCTGCCCCTTCTGAAATTTCTGCTGTGTGATTACTAAAAAGTACTGCATCACCTACAGATATCAGCAGTCAAATTAATGTTTCATTCCTAATTTAGCATACTTTATTGGTAGCAAATCTCATAGCAACAAATAAAGCCAATATTCAAATAAACATAGTTCAGGGTACTATGTTTTTAGGGTTGGGACAAGATTCTTGGCAATATTAAAGATCTAGTCAAAACCAGAACCTTTTTAATTGTGAAAATACTTTAAGATCTCAAAACAGCTGTTCAAAAAAGTGTCCACTTCTTTTGTAAAGTAGATATATCTGTTATAAAAGCCCACTTAGAGTAAAAACCACTTAGAGTTATAAAGCTAAAGGTACCCCTGCCCGTATGGGCCAGTCGTGTCCGACTCTAGGGTTGCACGCTCATCTTGCTCTAGAGGCCATGAGCCGGCGCCGTCCGAAGACACTTCCGGGTCACGTGGCCAGTGTGACAAAGCTGCAGCTGGCGAGCCAGCACCAGCACAGCATACAGAAACGCCGTTTACCTTCCCGCTATAAAGCGGTACCTATTTATCTACTTGCACTTAAGAGTGCTTTCGAACTGCTAGGTGGGCAGGAGCTGGGACCGAACGACAGGAGCTCACCCCGCCGCGGGGATTCGAGCCGCCGACCATACGATCAGCAAGTCCTAGGCACTGAGGTTTTACCCACAGCGCCACCCGCGTCCCCACTTAGAGTTATAGAACCATTTAAAAGGTAAAGGGACCCCTGACCGTTGGATCCAGTCGCGGACGACTCTGGGGTTGTGACGCTCATCTCGCTTTATTGGCTGAGGGAGCCGGCGTACAGCTTCCGGGTCATGTGGCCAGCATGACTAAGCCTCTTCTGGCGAACCATAGCAGCGCATGAAAATGCTGTTTACCTTCCCGCCAGAGAGGTACCTATTTATCTACTTGCACTTTGATGTGCATTTGAAGTTCTAGGCTGGCAGGAGCAGGGACCGAGCAACGGGAACTCACCCCGTTGCGGGGATTCAAACTGCTGACCTTCTGATCGGCAAGCCCTAGGCTCTGTGGTTCAACCCACAGCACCACCCGCATCCTTATAGAACCATTTATTTGGCCACAAATAAATTTTCTTGAAAAACAACAAGTTGTGCTTTGAATTTTCTTTTTGGAGAAGGAGGAAGCAAAATTGTACCCCTGTGCTGCTATATTCTTGTATTCTTGGTGGGTTTTCCTGCTGCAGGAATGCAGAGAGAGGGAAAGCCCTGGTGCATCTGCAGCAGCAAAACTGGCCACCTTCATGTGCCCCAGCTGCAACCGAACATGTCTCTCTCATATCAGTCTCTATACCCACACCAGGTGCTGTAACTCTCCAACAGTTTGCCTTCACCCCAAAGGATCACTCTTCCATTGTCTCCCAAGACAGGTGGATGCCAGCAACACCTGTGTTCCTGGAGAGCTTCTCTTTCATGCTTTCAGCAAGCCTTTACCAGCTTGAGATGTCAGCTGGGACCTTATGTCAAGACCATTTACAAAGAGACATCCTAAAGGTTTAAGTAAAAGTAATCATGTGCCGTGACAAAACCAACACAGTCTTCCTTTTATACATGTATTTGTGTGTCAAGACCCCGAGGCCCCCCCCCATGTGTTGAATAATAACTCATGGACACTGTATTAGGTTAATGGGCAAAATTTAGGCCACAACTTTATTGGTTACAGAATGTGGGTGGTATTGGCTTAGGCAGTGGAATTGAACCGACTATATCTGACTCCTGCCCACCATACAGGAAGTCTCACAAGGGTTAATCACCATTAGGGGGAGCTCGGGTGATGCACATCAACTCGGACCTCCCCCAGGGTCACTGGAAGGTCATGCCATGGCCCTAGTCTCCACTTGAGCTTCGGTCTGCCTTCAGATGGCTCAGAGGTCTGATAACTCCATACCCTCCAATGTTCTCTGATGAAAATAGGGACATCCTACCACACCCTTCAAGATTTCTCTGATGAGGGGACTTCCGGGTTGGCGCCATCGCCGAATGGCGGACTCCCTCCGAGCTTCGGAGGGAGCCTGCTCGGCAGGGGCTGGGTTCTACCGCGTCGGCATTGCGGGGACCCTCAAAAACCATGGGCGCTGAAACCCATGGGCAAGGTGACTCGGCGGGCACCGTTTGTGCCCCCCGACCCGCGAAGGAGCCTTTTTAAAGGCTACGGAGCGGGTGCCGGGGGGGGGTGTGGTGCTATGAGTCCTCCACTTCCCCTACCGAGCGAAGCCGCATGCCATTTGGCGGAGAGCGCTGACTTCTTCCATTGAAAATTCGGATTAAAAAGAACAACCCATGAGTAATTGGAAACTGGACTTAAAAAGGGAAAAAAAATTAAATTCGGAGCGAGCGGGGGAGGTGCAAAAAGGAAGTCAGTCTCCCCCCTGTCGTAGAGGATTTAAAGCAAAGGATTTAACAACTAAGATCGAGTGCTACCTTATTTTGATAAAGTCACTAATTTCACGATGGAAAATTATAAGACTGGGCTGGAGGAGAAAAGTAGAATGTGAGCTAAAATGCAACCCCCCCACCCCCCCGGGAACCGGGAGCGATCCACGAGAGCGCCGGGAGAGGAGAAACAGAGGCTTTGACAGCTGTCAAAGGAGCTGTCAAAGCTGAAGAATAAAAAGAGAACTTTGTTATGAGGACTTTGCCGGTTACATTTGTTACAAATTAGATATAAATTGTTTAAAACAAGGAATAACAAGTTACTTTGACTGTTGGGTGCGATCTGGAAGGAAACTGAGTTACTATAATCTCTCTAGAGGGGCTGTGGGACACTACAAGTATTGCTGGCATGGAATTTGAATTGGACTTTTTATCTCCTGGGAAACTGCAGAAATGGAACACTATTTTGTCTACAGAGGTCTCTACACTAAAGGAGACAATAGATTTATCTATTGAAGAATGGAAGGGACTTGACGTAAAGTTTTGTTCCTGAATAACAAAGCCTCTGTAGGGGATTTAGAAGCTTTTGGAATTGGAACATTTTTGCAGGAGAGCAGGAAAAGAAACTAGAGGAAAGTGAGGAGAGAGAATAATAAGAACATGAACAACAAGAATTGGACAAAGCTGGAAGTGGGAACATTTGGGACATCCAGATTTGAAAGGTCTAAAGAAACAAAATTGGAGTTTTTACTCTTAAATACAGAGATCTGGATGGAAAAAATGGACCTTTTTGAGATAGAGCTTTTCCAAGATTGGACGCTTGAAACTAAAGATGATTAAAAAGACGGCAAAGTGGACTTGTGAAGGATTTCGGCCTAGATGTGGGATCTCCAGGATGACAACAGGCATTGATGGACATTGGGGAACGCAACCGGGAAAGGGGGGAGGGAAATTTGGAATCCAAAGGGTGTTAAATTACATTTTATTCTTTGTTCTATTTTCTTTTATTTTAATCTGTTCTGCATATTAAAGAGGGGAACTCGTGGAAGGGAGCGGGGTCGATTTTAGGGGATGGAAAAACATTCTTAACATTGGGTTAACTATAATAAGTTTAAAATTTGGGGTAAGAACTTGCTGAATCTATTTGAAGGAATTGGAATACAAGAGGGGGTGGGGTGGGGAAGTCCTGGCAAGATGCTAATGAAAATAAGGTTATAAAATGGATGTTTTATTTCTTTTCTTTTTTCTGTTATATTTGAAAAAAAACAACAAGAAGATTTCTCTGATGAAAATGGGGCGTCCTAAGGAACAGTGGGACATTCCAGAATCAAATCAGAAACCAGGATGGCTTCTGTAAATCTTGGACGTTCCTGGAAAATAGGGACACTTTGAGGGTCTGCTCTAGTATATAGCCCTGAGAGACAGCACACAATGGAATGAGGCCTAGACACAAATAAATGTCTCATCCCTGCTTATGGGCTTTCTAGACTATCACTTCACAGGACTCATTTCAATGTAGATTATGCTGTTAAAAAGCAAACATGTAGTTATGGTGCCCCATTTATAATATGCAACACGACATGCTTAATTGGGGAACAAAATGAAAGCACAATGTATGCATGTATGGGTAGATAGATACCAAATTAAACTTTATTTGAATGAAAGCATATTGAGTCTCTCACACACTGCTTCACTACTGTCTAGTTGGAAATTTATTTTGCATCAAACCATCTTTGATCTATAGATTTCTGAAGGAAGTTTCATTGCTACGTACATTTAATGAACTTGTTACCCAAAGTGGCAGGCTGCTAAGATGCATTTCTGTGATCTCAAAAATAAAGTCAGAGATTTTTACAACTGTAAACAATCTGCATAAAATGACTGTGACTGCGAAGAGTCAAATGCTAAACACCTTTCTTTGCTATGAAACTGGGGTCTGATTGGGTCTGCTGCCTGACATGTGAAATCATAGGGCAACGCCGGCAATGGGGTGGCAAGTGAGTGATAAAGTTCAAGCTTCAAAATTTATGTGTAATGAATTTTGTGTCGTAAAAGGCTCCTTCACACTCTGCTTGGTTGCTAGACAGTTAATCACCAGATGTCAAATATGTGAACTGGTTTCATTTAAAAACATGGTAGCCAAGGAAAGGCAATATAAAAGTTCTGTCTGTGATGTTACATTCGCACATGCAAGTCATCAGTTGATGAATCGGCCTTTAAGGGATAGGCATGGGTGTGTAAATGAAACCAACATTTCCCCATCTATCCTTGGACTTGGCTGATCTGAGATTACTCTCTTGGTATAAATAGAAGTTGCGGCAATCATAGGTAGCCAAAATAGGAATGTAGCACTTCACGTATGTGATTACTTATCTCGCCCCCTCCCCATTTCTTTATCCAAACATCTACGATCAAGTTTGAAGAAGGCAAGTCCATGCCTACCTACGGATTCATTTCAACGACTGGATTCTAATTTTCTCTGTACATTTCACTTCTCCAGCTCAGAGTGTGAGCAGAACAAGCAGAGAGAGGTTTAGTGATGGAATTTTAAGCTCATTTTGTTAGAGGAAGGCTGACATATCTTTCCTCAACCCGTGGTTGAGGATGATGGGAACTGTAGTCAAAAATATCTGGAGTGCAGAAGGTTGGGGAGGCTGTCTTAGCCTAATCGACATCACAGAGATTAAGGGTGAGAGCAGAAGAAAGCAATTGGCCTGAGCTCCTTTGGGGAAGAATTTTAAAGTGTTCCCATTAGTACACGTTCCATCATAGAAAAGTGAAGGCGGCAATCTGAATTAAGGCTGCCTGGCTTTTGTGTTGCAAAGCAGACAAGCTTTTGTTCCCACTTTTCATGTTTTTCCTACCCAGTGCGAGAGACTGACATATTTATTGTGCGTGTGTGCGCTTGCATGTGCGAAGACAGACAGTAAGAAGATCTACAGAATGAAAGGAAAAAGTTTCCTCTTGTCGTATGAAACGTGTGCGTGGGGAGGGGGTGAGATCCAACTGTGTTTTCTAAAAATACACCCAACTTTTATGGTGGAGTTTTTTATATATATCTTTTAAAGTATAAAGGGGTAGCTGGAAGACTTCTGTATCCCAATCAGTTAAAGCATGTAAATATTTGTATTGCTATGCAGCCAGACATAATTACTTGACTTATTCTACTTTGCTGTATTCCCTGAGTTTGTGATGCTAACTTCATTTATTGAATAGCCACACTTTCCTCACTAAAGACCCACTAGTACCTACAACTAACAACAGAGTATTCTAAGTTATCTTTGCTTTCCAAAACTGGCACATGCCCAAATCATTTGAGAAGAGCTATTTAGAGTGCAGAAAGTATGTGATGGGAGTTGGGTGCTGGGTTTACCTGCTGTCTATCAAACCCTCACTCCCAGTCACTCCGCCAGCACTGAAAAGGATACCTGCTGGTAAATGAAAGGTTGGTGAGGAGAAAACATTGAGTAGGAGAATGATTCAGCACCCTGTAGCATGTGTGCCTGCTCCTTTTGTGCTTTCATCAGGCAGACCCGCATTTAATGACATGGTTCAGCAACTACAAACATGCTCTTTGTTGTTTTTGGTGTTGCATCGAATCTGCTCACAGCCTGTATGTTGCAATTGCTCATTTCTTTTCAAGAATTAGACACCTGACTGAGGAAGCAAGAAGAATGATGAAGGGGACCAGCTATTATTTATTATTTATTATTTATTATTTATTATTTATTATTTATTATTTATTATTTATTATTTATTATTTATTATTTATTATTTATTATTTATTATTTATTATTTATTATTTATTATTTAAAAAACACTTTTAAACTGGAGAAGGGAAAGGGAGTAGAAATATTCGAGAAAGTTTGAGAACAATTTTGGTCCCAGGATACTGCGTAAACAAATGATCTGCGTATTTTGGCAGCAGCTTTCCATAAGCAGATAGTCAAGACCACAGGCTATGCAAACAAACATAATACAAGTCTTAAACTTAAATGGCAACTTAGCACAGTAAAGAGGTATGCCAGGGGACTTGGAACCTCTGGTCCTTCAGATTTTGTTGGAGTCCAAGTCCCATCATCCCTAGGAAGTATAGCAAGTGGTCAAGGATTATGGGGCTAGCAGTTTGACAGCATTTGGGGGGGATCACAGGTCCCTTGTCCCTGATTTAGGGTGTTGCAAATCCATCTTCTCTCCTTTAGTCAGCACCCACTCCATTTTCCTATCTGCCCCCCTCACCCACCTCAAAGCCTTTCCCTTCTCTGGAAATGTGCAGACCAAATCTGTTCATATTCACTCTAAACCCATTCTGTTTGACTTTAATCAGTCTTACACCAAAGTAATTGCAGCCCAGGTGTATGGATAATGTGGGAGATGATTGTGATTTCGAGGAGATAATGATCTGACATGGTCAACCCCAATCCTGCCTCTGGTTATCTGCCTAACTCTTCCTGCCTCTGGTTATTCATGTTTTATTATATTAAGCAGTTGGTCCCTTACCTTTCTTGCCCTGATCTGGCCACAGTGATCCATGCAACGGTCACTTCCAGGGTTGATTATTGTAACTCACTCTACGAAGGGCAGCTGACCCAGAAACTCCAGCGGGTGCAGAAAGCTGCGGTGAGGCTCCTTACGAGGTCCTTGCCATGGGATCACATTCATCCAGTGCTTTACCAACTGCACTGGCTCCCGGTGGAGAACAGGGTCATGTTTATGGCAGAATCATAGAATCATAGAGTTGGAAGAGACCACAAGGGCCATCGAGTCCAACCCCCTGCCAAGCAGGAAACACCATCAGAGCACTCCTGACATATGGTTGTCACGCCTCTGCTTAAAGACCTCCAAAGAAGGAGACTCCGCCACACTCCTTGGCAGCAAATTCCACTGTCGAACAGCTCTCACTGTCAGGAAGTTCTTCCTAATGTTTAGGTGGAATCTTTTTTCTTGTAGTTTGGAACCATTGCTCTGTGTCCGCCTCTCTGGAGCAGCAGAAAACAACCTTTCTCCCTCCTCTATGTGACATCCTTTTATATATTTGAACATGGCTATCATATCACCCCTTAACCTCCTCTTCTCCAGGCTAAACATGCCCAGCTCCCTTAGCCGTTCCTCATAAGGCATCATTTCCAGGCCTTTGACCATTTTGGTTGCCCTCCTCTGGACACGTTCCAGTTTGTCAGTGTCCTTCTTAAACTGTGGTGGTTTTGACCTTTAAAGCCCTATGCAGCCTAGGACCCAAGTACCTACGGGACCGCCTCTCCTGGTATGCCCCGTGGAGGACCTTAAGGTCCACAAATGACAACATTTTGGAGGTCCCAGGTCGCAAGGTGGTTAGATTGGTCTCAACTAGGGCCAGGGCCTTTTCAGTATTGGCCCCGACTCGGTGAAATGGTTTGTCAGAAGAGACTAGGGCCCTGAGGGACTTGACGTCTTTCCGCAGGGCCTGCAAGACAGAGCTGTTCCGCCTGGCCTTTGGTTTGGACTCAGTCTGACCCTTATGTTACCCTCCCCTTATGGTTTTGATCTATGGACTACTATTTTAAATTGATTTTTTCCCTATTATATTTTTACTGTAATTTTACTGGTATTAGCCGCCCTGAGCCCGGCTCTGGCTGGGGAAGGCATGGTATAAATAAAATTTATTATTATTATATTATTATTACTTTCTATATCCCTTGTAAAAAGGTCTTCGATGTGTGGTCTGTTGGTAAATAGCATTGATCAGTAAAAGCCTTTTATTGTAGCCATAGTTGAGCCTGTATTACCCTAACAGGACTCAGATCTATAAAATCTCTAGTTCTGGAGTAGAGATTTCAGAAGCTCTGCATAGACTGTTGGCTACAGTTCTATGGATCAAGGCTACCTTGCCCACGTCTTCAAGGCTTCCCCATGGCAGATTAAAGTGTTGCTTGGTAATGTACATTTTGCTTGCTGTTTGGAATAAAACCTGTAAACTTCTCAGCCACTTCCGTTTGTTTTGCTTCTGAATCGAATTTTAAAAGAACCATCTTGAATTTGACAAGACACCAGGCTTTACAAAACTCATGGCCTTGAGACATGTTTGTTTAAAAATAAGAGCTGTTTTTTTTGTGCTGCTTTAGATGACTGCAGTTTCTCATGCTACAAAGGAGAGGGTTGCAGAAGGAGAGAAGAAAAAGCATTTGAAAACACATGTGCATTCCTATGGATCCTTATCTTTACTGATAAGAAGCGTATGCAGGAAATAAGGGCACATAACACGATGGAGAAAGCAACTTTGAAGTGAAACTGGTAGCAAGCAGAATTAGATGCCCATAGTTGTTTGAATCTATATATAAACAGTTTCACACAATGCCCTGTTTTCCCTCCCCTCACACAATAGTTTCTCTCTGTCTCTCTCTCTCTATATATAATAACTAGATTGGCAGCAGTGAAGTAGTGATATAAAGTAGTGTGAGCAAGCTATGAGATTTGAAATAAAGCTCACACAAAATTGCCTGAAAATAATCATGATGGCCAGTGAAGTGGGATACCTATTTTGCATTGTAGCAGCTGCAAAGCAGTCAGAATCCCTTGGTTTCTATCCAGAATAATAGCCTGACTGACTTGCCATTTGCTTTTTATTATCTTGCAACACTGGAATGCCTTTAAAGTTACCTAAAACCATGGTCCACAAAGTTTTGTAATAATAATAAAAAATGTGTACGTTGCTTTGGGAAGGAAAACTGAACAATGGAGCTGGTGTCCAGAGCTTTGTTTGTCATGGAACAAGCCTTATCAGACATTGCCAGATCACCCCAGAGCAATGCTCAGTGATAAGCTACCTTTGGGTGTGGTTGGGTGTTTTATCTCTTAAAGTTAGAGATGGATGAAAAATTCAGTTCAGTTTGAATTTAAAGGTGCACTTTCCTAATTTGCACTTTTCAAAAATAAACGTGTGAACCAAAACACAGCCATCCTTTGAAATTCACACTTATCTGAATTTTGTAATGCAGTTATCCAGCCAACTAATATGTGCAAGAAATACATATAGTAGGCAAATATGTGCATGCATTACTGAAAATAACATGCAAAAAATCCATTACATTAGGGGAAACGGTTTTGCAAAAAACATGTATATTGCGAGAAAATTTCATTGGAATGCTGATGAATTTTGTTATTCATTGAATCCTAACACTGATGTGGAGAAATGAACTTAAGAATGGGAAAATGAACAGCTGGCAGAAAAAAACTGAAATGGACAGCTTTGACCATTCCTACTCAAAGTTCTTTTGCATTTTTATTCCATGTCTTAAATAGCCTGATATGGGGAGGGGGAAGGAAGCACGTAAAATATCTCTTCTGGTCTCTATACAGGAAAAAAAAAATATTCTGCTTAATTCTGCTCTTCCCATGTTCAGGAGTGCTAGAAAAAGTGGGCTATGGACCTCCGTGGATGCCCAACACTGCTTACTGCTGTTGCTGCTCTTACTTGACGTTCAAACTACTAATCAGGGAGAAGGTGAGGGTTGATCTCTTCCTCCTGATATCTGGTTTTCCCTGACTTTGGGTTTTAAAATGTCAGCTGCACCCTAGGTGCAGGGGTAAAGGGACCCCTGACCATCAGGTCCAGTCATGACCGACTCTGGGGTTGCGTCACTCATCTCGCTTTATTGGCCGAGGGAGCCGGCGTACAGCTTCCAGGTCATGTGGCCAGCATGACTAAGCTGCTTCTGGTGAACCAGAGCAGCACACAGAAACGCCGATTACCTTCCTGCCGGAGCGGTACCTATTTATCTACTTGCACTTTGTGCTTTCGAACTGCTAGGTTGGCAGGAGCAGGGACCGAGCAATGGGAGCTCACCCTGTGGCGGGATGCCAAAATTCAACACATTCAGCTGCGAGTAACCAAAGGTGGACAAGCTTTGTCCCATCCATCTAATTTCATCTGGGTCGGAAGCACCTCAGGAATGCCAGGTTGTGGGGGCAACCACAAAAGCTGTCTCTCGCGGGCTTTCTCCAGCAAACCCTGCAACAAATTAAATGTGTCTTAGCTGTCACTGCTGTGATATGGGTAGTGGCAATATGACTTTCATGCTATTTTGCATGCTACCTTAAAAACTCATTAGATAGCTGAACTACAGTGTAATGTGTTTTGCCACAGTCTAATGAAATCTCATATTCTTTATATTGTTTCTTAGCCTAAGCATTTTAGCAGCTCAATGTGATTGCTACTTTCCCCGTTTGCTTCCTCCCCCGCCCTATATCTAGGAGAAAACATCATCTTAACCCCACATGAATCCTTCCCTTTACTGCCAGGTAATAACCAAAATCTATCTCCAGCGCCTTTTATTTTGGCTCTTTATCATTCAAACGATAAGATTTGGAGTCAAAGGCACTACTGATAGATCCCTTCCAGGGATAACTATTGGGTAGTTTAAATCTGTGGATAATTTTCTGCTTCCACATCCCTATCAAGAATTCTCCCCTGTGAGGCTTAATTTCATATTCCTAGCTGTTCTGCTTACAGAACAAATAACTTTGCTGCTGAATAGAGATATAAAATCAGAGATTCTATTTCAGGTTTCAGAGAGACAGCCACATTGCAAATTTAGAAACAGGGTTAGAGCTGGGCAAATAATTGGTAATTATTCATTAACTTCAGATCTTATTGCATTGCTTTGAGGAAAAGTAAGAAATCCCCGAGCCCCCCTGCCTCATTATACGTTAGATGTACTAGATATATCTATGCATAACAAATGGCTTGTAATGCTGCCAATTTGATGGTGGTCTCCATCTCATCTCAGCTTAGGCCTGGCTCATACAGGCATGTGCATAACTTGATGATCCTATAGGGTTCCCAGCTCTATCTACACTGGAGAGCCAGTGTGGTGTAGTGGTTAAGAGTGATAGACTCGTAATCTGGGGAACCGGGTTGGCCTCTCCGCTCCTCTACATACAGCTGCTGGGTGACTTTGGGCCAGTCACACTTCTTTGAAGTCTCTCAGCCCCACTCACCTCACAGAGTGTTTGTTGTGGGGGAGGAAGGGAAAGGAGAATGTTAGCCGCTTTGAGACTCCCTAGGGTAGTGATAAAGTAGGATACAAATCCAAACTCTTCTTCTATCACTGGCCCCCATTAAGTCTTGATCTGAAGATGTTCGTAAGTAATGATGCTTTCCTCCATATTGTGAAAGGCTTCACACACTGTTTTATGCAGACCAAGCAGCTGTTAAGGGTTAGGTCAGGTTGATCCTAGTGAGATGACAATCCTATTCTGAAAACTTGATAATGTAACATGGTTTGTGGATGAAGAACCATCCCTTGACATTCCAAGGGTCCACTAATGACTTACATGTCTGAATGGACCATCACAGACTGAACAGTGCTCTTGACAGGGGTGGGCAATGGAGTGCAGATCTGAGGTACCAAAGAAACAAGAGACCCACAAATAATAGTGTGGGGGAGGATTCGGCAGAGCAATGGACAGACGAGGCAGGACAGGGGCTAAGGGATGCTGAAGAGCCCCACACCCAGAGACAGAGGAAGCGGAAGAGAGGGCGGAGAGTAGCCAGGGAGAGCAGGGGCTCAGGGATGCTGGAGAGTCCTGCAACCACCCAGAGGCTCAGGAAGGAAGCTCAGACTCAGGAAGGCAGGGGGCTTTCAAATCAGCACAGACAAGGAGGGAAATGAAACGTAAGGATCAAAGACATCTTGCGCAATTCCCACACCTACTTTGTTGGTGCAGGAATCATAGGAAGCCACTCCCCGAATCTGACTCAATGGGTTCAGACGTGTAATTCTGAACTGTAGCTGTTTCTTGTATATATGTAATAAAGACTGTAAATACCACGCTGACTGTGCCGGAGTGATACTGCGAAGGGGAAACACCACCTTTACACACTGGCAGTCATCACAACACGCTTTCTTTTTAAAATAGTTACAGAACAACTGCATGCCTAAAGTTGGAGCTAAAGTCATGACTGCTGTCTGTAATTTCCCAGAGCGCACAACTAGTTGAATGAGTAACTAAGACTGTTTGATCCTCTCTTTTTTTGCAATGTCTAATAACACTGTAGGTTGGCTCCAGATGGCTTAGTCATGTTTAGAAGACACCCACTGAAAGCATTTATCACCTTGAGGCATTAGCCTCCTTTAAAACAACAACAAAAAACCAAGTCGCAGCTTTGCAGGTACAGACATAATACTATACATTATGGCCTCACACTTGAAATGCTTCTATTCCAACTCTCCTACAGCTTTGTTTTTCTCTATTTGTAGTTTTTTTTTAGCAAATAAAAGTTTCTACCCTAATCCCACTTTTGAACTACTTACAGAGTAGGAAATTTAGGGAAAAAAGGAGCTGCTGTATTTGTTGACTCTGATCCTGATCATCTAAAGCGTTCTACTCATTCCTAGAGATAATGGTAAACTTCTAGGCTAAGAATGCACCACTACAAAGTTATGATATAACTAAGCTGAAACATGGCCACACAGGAAGGTGCCTTTGGTCTGTGTAGCGTGATTGTCTTCAGTGACTGGCAGTGACTCATTTAGGGTTTCACAAAGAGGTATTTTCCAGGCCTAGTAGAAGATGCTTAGAATTGAACCAGGGGAGCTTCTGCAGGCAAAGCATGGGCTCTACCACAATGGCCTTTCCTGGGCTGTGTTATGTGATCTCAAATATTCAATGTTGGATCAAATTAAGTTCCATCCACTACAACTGCTTAGCATTATTTGTAAGAATTTAAACAACATGCAGCAATTTGATGGTCCACCCATAGAAGACCATGATGTACATTCTACCTATCAACCTTATATCACAAACGCTTTGTTCACAGTTGAACAAAACCTGTCTATGGTTGCTGTAAAAAGTGGGTGGTGCTGTGGTCTTAACCACTGAACCTCTTGGGCTTGCTGATTGGAAGGTTGGCGGTTCAAATCTGTGTGATGGGGTGAGCTCCCATTGCTCTATCTCAGCTTCTGCCAACCCAGCAGTTCGGAAGCACACCAGTGCAAGTAGATACATAGGTACTGCTGTGGCAGGAAGGTAAATGGCATTTTTGTGCACTCTGGCACTCAGTGTGGTGTCAAAAGGGGTTTAGTCATGCTGGCCACATGACCCGGAAGGCTGTTTGTGGACAAAGGCCGGCTCCCTCAGCCTGAAAGCGAGATGAGAGCCGCAACCTCATATTCACCTTTGACGGGACTTAACCATTCCAGGGTCCTTTACCTTTTTAATGCTTGTTGTACATTCATTTATTCCAAGAGTCAATCAGTTTTTCACAGACGTCCCCAGCTGATAATTGGTGATTTTGATGTCCTAAACTGCACATGGTCAGTCCACATATCTCCAGTGACTTGCCTAATACAGTGGATGAAATATCCATTTTGTGGCATGTTAGTTTATTGGTACGGTTTCACAGTGAGGCCAATGGAGGTTTAAAGAGATAAAACTTCAGCCTTGTTGGCCTTGTGTTTTTGTGAAGCTGTAGAACACATATGGTGGTTAGTTCTTCCATACAAAGAACAGTATGGACAATTTTCAGCATCCTAGAGAGTTTCAAAATGATGCAGTTAGCTTTTTTTTCTTTTCTTTTTTAGCACAAGGGGATAGATAATTTGCATTTTGAAACCAGATGTCATTCCCATACATGCAGGTCTCTGCCCTTTTCAGAAAACTACCAGCTCATTGCTTTTCAGCATGACCAGCAATGACCCAAGACCAGAACTCTGGGGAACACCAACTGCCATCTGATTTATCCAGTCTGGCCCAAAAATAATTTTTTAAAAAATGATATAGGATTCTTTCCATAATCTACTTGAACTGGCCCATCAGACTGAGAGGATTTTTAAACTCAACTCCCTGGCAAATTGCAAGAATGGTCTAGACCATTCTAATTTTATTTTAAAATTAAAATATAGCGGCATGATCTAATTAGCTGAAGTCTCTTGGACAGTAAATCATCCCATGAAGGCTGTGTATTTTGAGAGCTGAGTGCAAGCTATGACAGCTCACTGTTTGATAACATCATAAATCTTATTGATGAGAAAGAGTCTCATTATCTTAAGAGGAACATTGTTTGGCTATTAGTTATAACAGTGGCCTGTATTTTTATGGATGTGAAGGTGAATAGATTTGGCTCGCTGCCGTGAAGCTGGAAAATGCTCACTGTTCTGGAAATGCTGGACAATGTCACAGGTTGAGGCGTACTTGAATGCTCAATGACAAGGCTGAATCTGTTTCCAAATGATGCTTAAGGATGCAGAGGGGCCAGCTAGCAAACCGTTCTGGCTCACTTGGTCTGTTCAAGGTCACATGCAAGTCTGAGCAAATTGTGGTGGGTTGCAGGGAGGGTTCAATGGGACTGAGGTAGAAGCATATTTAGGCTTCCTTGAACCCTTTGCAAGGAGCTGTATTGTCGCCTCTGAAACCAGGTGAGACCATGGATCAGAAACTTAACAAATTTGCTTTTGTTGTCTACCAGTGACTTCCTCTATGGCCATTGGGATCAGGTCTGTTCTGTCCCATTTTGCCTCCTCCTGCTGCCCTGTTGGTCCATCTTTCTGCCTTCCTTCTTGCACTCACTGTTTTCTCTTCTGCTTCCCTCCCTCCCTCCTTTTTTCCTCTTCCTGTGACTCTTGCCTGCTCTCTCTATCTTTCTTCCCTCCGAGCCCCATTTGTAACTCTGCTCACATAGCTGACTGGGGAGGGACTGCATGGATGGGCAGGCAGGCTTCTAGCCACACAGAGCACTTGGGTCTAAATACATTAATACTCAAGATGCTATTGAAACAATAACATCAGTTTGAACAATATGGCAGCACGTGTCCAAAAAATATAAATTTCTCCCACAGCAAAATGACTTTGTGCGGAAACCCATCTTTAAAAATTGGGAAAGAAATGGTCATATGGAAGAGGTGGGTAAACTTGGCTATATTAACATTAGATCAGCTGATAAACAAAGAGGATGAATTTTAAGAGACAAATACAGGTTACCTACAAATGCTTCAGATAAAACACTTGCTAACCACCATCTACGGACCAGCAGCTTTTACAGCACCAGAGACCTGAGAGATATTGAAGCTTACGTTTTCCCAACAGCTACTATTATTAGTGGGAAATGGACATTAAATACAATCATGCATCTACAATATCATTTGTAGATTAGCTCTGATTAGCTCCTTAAGCGAGCTTAGTAGTCACATGGAGAGCAAACATTCTTGCAAAGCTGCTTCAACAATGTTTGTTTTCAAGATTTCTAACTTATCAGAGGCCTCTTTCCTATAGCTCAGAGGGAGAGCTCAGACAGGTTCTCTGGACAATTTAAAGGGCCTGTGGCAGATTACTCCATGCGAACATTTCTCTCCCTCCAACTTATTCCAGAATTATTTCTCACAGACTTCTATTTGTATTTCCAAACAGGATGCAGAACAATATCTTATGATGAGGTGCTGTCCTGCTCCCATCTGCTTGCTAGCACCATCTGTGCAGCTGTTGACATATTACGTACAGAAAAATTAAATCAATAGTAAAACAAAGTTGTCGTTGTTGTTTCTTTTAAAAAAGCAAAACACAAATTGGTTAAAACAAAGATCTTTAAAGTCCTATTAAAAGTGAAGGCAGGGACACATGGAGAAAGTCCTCAGAAGATGCTCTCTGTGTTTAGAGGGTGAGTCCTACTATCTGATTGTCACCATGGAAGAAGTCCAACTTGGCCTCAGATTCTGAAGGCAGAGGCACGTGGAGAAGGGCCTCAGAAGATGCTCTCCTTTGATGGATTGATCCATGTGGGAACAAAAACAAAACAAAACAACAACTCAACACTTTGAATTGTGCCTAGAAACAAACAAGAAGCCCAATGGCTGCTATCAGTTTAACTGGCAACCATTTCCCCTCCATTCTGGAGTTTCCATTGAATCACTTTTCAAAATTTGGCCTGTGTGCAAAATACATTGCAGCAAACTGGACAAAGTGTCACCAGAGCCAAAGACATAAACTGTGGCAAAATGACGTCTTTCCAGGAGGAGATGGATACATTGACCAAAGCTGATGAAAGATGCTTCAGAAACAGATACTGTCTGAGTAACTAACAGTAACGTCAGATCTAAAGACATAATCCAAACCAGACAGTTTCTGCTTTTTTGCTTGTTTTTTCAAAAGCTGTTATCCACACTGTGAATTAAGGATGATAGAATAATCACTGATTCATCTCGTACCCCAAATTTGTGCATATTCTATTAAAAACCTCCTTAAAATCAAAGTAATCCCATCCTGCAGCCTGAGGCTTGTAAAAAACAGTTATTATTGTGGTTTGTGTGTGTGTGTAAATGGAATGAAATATTTGCCAGTTGTGTTGCTATTGCAAAATATGGGCACTAAATTCCTGCCAGAATATCTCTCTCTCTCTCTCTCTCTCTCTCTCTCTCTCTCTCTGTGTGTGTGTGTGTGTGTGTGTGTTTGCACTGGCATGTTGCTACACCTCACATTTTTTTTTGCATCAGGCAACCACTTTGGCCCGTACTTTGTACTTGCAGTATGAAGTGAATGCTGCTGCTTATGTCTGTAATGAACAGCTTGCTTTGAAAGCAGATGCACACAGTTTGGCATAGATTTACACAATTCAGCACAATATGGTTGACTTGGCAGACAGCACTCAAAGGGAGTCATCACCATTCTAGCACACAATGCTCCAATCTGCAAATCCCTGGACCATGTGGTCCTTCCAGATATGAAGGTAAAACCACTGGCATGGTAAACAGGCCACTTCAACTGAATGGTACATTGAATGCCTAGCAAATGACTTGTGGCTAAAAACTAGCATCTTCTCAGTTCATTTGGTCTCCACAACGCACTGTTTAATGTGATATTGCTCAAAATTATGATACTTATTTCCTGGATTAAAACTGGAAAGAACACCTATACCTGAAAAAGGCTTGCTTTTAGAATGTGTAAGGGCCAAACTACATGCTATGTTGAAACTCTCAATCTCACACCCTCTTTCTGTAAGTCTGGGACAATACAGGTTGCACAACCCCCAGGTTGCTATTATGCACAGAGAGGAATGCTTGCCAGAGTGGTGAATGCTCTAGTTATCTCCCGCTTGGACTACTGCAATGCACTCTATGTAGGGCTAACTTTGAAGGTGACTCGGAAATTGCTATTAATCCAGAATAGACTGGTGACTGGGAGTGGCCGCCGAGACCATATAACACTGGTCCCGAAAGATCTTCATTGGCTCCCAGTACGTTTCCGAGAACAATTCAAAGTGTTGGTGCTGAGCTTTAAAGCCATAAACGGCCTTGGTCCGGTATACCTGAAGAAGCATCTCCCATCATTCAGCCCAGACACTGAGGTCCAGCGCTGAGGGCCTTCTGGCGGTTCCCTTACTACGAGAAGTGAGGTTACAGGGAACCAGGCAGAGGGCCTTCTCGGTAGTGGCGCCTGCCCTGTGGAACGCCCTCCCATCAGATGTCAAGGAAATAAACAACTACCTGACTTTTAGAAGACATCTGAAGGCAGCCCTGTTTAGGGAAGTTTTTAATGTTTTATGCTTTCACTAGAAGTTTCACCATTTCTGCATATCCCATATGTTTTTATATCCATTCTTCCTTTGATAGAACTTCTGCTTCTTTCCATTTTGGGGCAAAAGTTTTCAGAGATATGTGTGTTAGGGGAAAGCATGCATAAAAATCCATATATTAGTGAAAGCAACATTGTATTGGGGGAAACTGCTTATATGAGAGTGTGCATATGAGGGGAAATCGCAAGCAAATGGAATATGTGTGTATTAGGGAAAATGCTATTTGAAATGCAGATGAATCTTCATGAAGAAAAAAAATTCACAAACTGACAATGGTGGAGAACTGAAAATAAAACTGGAAAAAGGAAAGCTTAGAGAATGTGAAATTGACAGATTTGTCCATCCCTGATCGCCGAAGAATTGATGCTTTTGAATTATGGTCTGGAGGAGACTTTTGAGAGTCCCATGGACTGCAAGAAGATCAAACCTATCCATTCTTAAGGAAATTAGCCCTGAGTGCTCACTGGAAAGACAGATCCTGAAGCTGAGGCTCCAATACTTTGGCCACCTCATGCGAAGAGAAGACTCCCTGGAAAAGACCCTGATGTTGGGAAAGATGGAGGGCACTAGGAGAAGGGGACGACAGAGGACGAGATGGTTGGATGGTGTTCTCGGAGCTACCAGCATGAGTTTGACCAAACTGTGGGAAGCAGTGGAAGACAGGAGTGCCTGGCGTGCTGTGGTCCATGGAGTCACGAAGAGTTGGACACGACTAAACAACTAAACAACAACAACAAATCTGCCTTGAGAGAAGCCCATACTTTCCATTTCTGTAATTCACTGTTCTGGACATGCCGCTTCTTACAGCAGGTAGTTTTGTTGGCAGCAAGTGGATTATCCATTCACACACAATGCATAAGCAAAACAAAACAAAACATGATTATCCTAATTCCGAAAGGATGTTGGAATTCAACAAGTCCAGAAGACTGAATCACACCCAGGTGGGTTCTCCATATTTGGGCATATTTTGGTCTCGCAGAGGGGTCTCCTATTTTTACAAAAGCAATTATTGCTTGCAGCACATCATGCCGTACGGTTGATGATTTATGCCTTTGAAAGCAGGTAAAATGAACACCTGCCTAAGCATTTTAATTCTATGCAGGTGAGAAGGCAACTTTAAACAACAGATGTACAGTTTAGAGATTAAGAAATGAACAAGCATTAACCTTAAAGAACATGCTTTCTTTAACAAGTCTGAGTGTTATCCCTTCTAGCATGGAGATGAACTCATCAGGTTGCTTGATGTAGCCTTCTGTGAATCCCTTATGTGCAACGCACTGTGGAAATAAGTACATACATAATCTGGGAGGCAGGTGGTATGCATAAACATCAGATGTCTCAAATCTTTCCATCCCATTATACGATGGTAGGTTCCTAGAATGGGACCCATGGATGTATGTAGAGACATCCAAGTCTTTTTTTCTGCCAAAACTCAGTTCTGGCACCTCTCAGGTGGGCATCATTACCATTATAAGAGAACAAGGGAGGTGTTCATGGTGAGTTCCGGCAACTCTTTTTGTAGTAAAATAGTGCTAGATACATCCCAGCTGCAGAGTACACATAGCGATCAGTTGCTCTCATACCCTGCCATATTCTTCTTCTTCTTCTTCTTCTTCTTCTTCTTCTTCTTCTTCTTCTTCTTCTTCTTCTTCTTCTTCTTCTTCTTCTTGGAGGTCTCAGGGCGGTTCACAGAAAAGATCAACATAAAAGGCGCAATATATATAATCAAAATAAAAACAACAACCCAATAACAGTCCCCCCAAAGAGCCACATTTTTAAAAGGGCATAGGATTTCCATCAGATCAACCAAAGGCCTGGTTAAAAAGGAACGTTTTTGCCTGGCATCTGAAAGTGTATAATGAAGGCACCAGGTGAGAGAGCATTCCACAGATGGGGAGCCACTGCAGAGAAGGCCCTGCTCTCATGTTGCCACCCTCCGGACCTTTCAAAGATGGAGTTCCTGGGAGATTAGACTGTAAGGTGGCTATCCATTTAATAGAAGGGATACTGTGAAATGATGAGAGTGGGGAATTCTATTCTTGGGTGGTCCCATTCCCCCTTCTTGCTGTGCTCCTGATTTCAGTCACATATTTCTATGTTTTGCATTTTTTTTGAGCCCATTCATAAACACAATGCTGTTGTGCTTGTTTATTTTGCAGCATTTATATTTCTATAGAATATGGATTTTTAAAATTATTTTTTGCTCAGTGGTAGAACAAACACTTTGAATGCAAAAGTCCCAGGCCAAATCACTGCCATCACCAAATAGGGCTAGGAAAGTTCACTATTCAAAGCCCACACTGCCGGTCATTGTAGATTATATTGTGCTAGACAGATCAATAGTTGTGACTCAGTATAAGACAGCTTTCTATATTCCAGCCCTTCCCTCTGCGGTGTCCAAATGTTGAAGATGAGCTGACTAGTGCCCCCTCACAAATAAAGAAATAAAAACATCAGGTGATGGGCTTGCTTATGCCAGCATTCTCTTGCTAACATTGCCAACCAGATTTCACAGGGAAGCACACAATCAGGCTGTGAAAGTAACTGTACTCGCCTTCCATTTGTCTCAGGTTCCTGATTGATGCACAGTTCATATGTTGCTGCAGCCTCGGATGCCAGCACAGGTCATATCCTAAAGCTCAAATGCTCCTATTCCTCAACATTACATCAAACGACATTTGCCAATGGAGTCAGTTCAAGCAACACCAAATGTTGCACAACTTAGGCTACAGCCCTATCCATTATCACTTGGGAGCAAGTTCCAATGAACTGTTTATTTCCCAATCAACCTCCAAAGGTGGTGGCTGCAAGAGGCAAATAAGCTTGTGTCACTCAGACTAAAGAGGGGTGTGATTCACCCCTGTTTAAAGATGAAGGTAGATGTAATGGGGGTTGGGGTTGCTTGTGCGTAAGCCGCAAACTGCTCCAAGCTGAGTTGTTTGGTTAAACTCTCCCCCGGCTGGACAGCCTCTACTCCGTGGCTGTCTCAATCACTGGCAGAATCCGTCAGTGGGCGTTTCCTGAACTTCTTCCAACATAAAAGTTCTTTGACACCAAGTCTCCGCCTAGCCTCCCTGTGCGGAAGCTTTCTGCGCAGAGTGGGCGTCCCAAGCAGAGGTTCTGTGCTCTCCCCGCTGGTCTCGCTGGAACAGTCTCGGAGCCCTCCCTCCAAAGCTCCCTCAGCCTCCCCTTTCTTCCCAGCGTCACGCCTATTTCCTTCCCCAGCGGAAGCTCCCCCTCTCTCCTTGCTGGTTCCCTCTCCAGCGTCATTGGGGAGCCTTACCTTCACCCTTGGCTCTGATGGCAGTTCCCTGACAGTAGATGAGGAGCATAAACACTCTTCAGGTGTTCAGTCTGAATGTGCAAAAGGACAAGCAGGAATAGACAGCTAAGTCCTAGCCTCTTGATGATGATGCATGAGCTAGTTACACTTTTCCACCAATAGGTGGTCCGCATTAGTTTGAGTGGGGCTGCATTACTCTCACACTGGGTTTCCATAGTGATATGAATTTTGGGCAGTCACGAGACCTTCATCACAAGTGTGTGGTCCCGGTTTAATCCAAGCAATACAAACTAAACCAATGGTTATATATGCGCTTTACATATCCACTTTGTTTTTTGTCCTTTTCATTCCAGCTTCCCCCCTGCGGCAGTAGTAATTACGATGATTAAATATGATGTATAATTTTGTGTTTCCTAAGTCCCTTGAAGGTGAATTAAACATCCAAAGTTGGCCAGCCTTTTTTTTTTTATTAGCAAATGGGCAAAGAAAAGAAAAGAACATATCTAGATCAATTGCCAGCTTCCTTGTTCATATTACTCTTTCCTTGTTGTTAAACTGGTAAATATATTTAGGAGCAATTTCCAAATAACATGTACAAAAGCCTCAGGGTTTGGCTAATTGACAGTATCGCTTGCTCAAAGAGAATAGTACTTAGATATATTGAAAACTGTTCTTTTCTGAGGGGAAGCACAACAGTTCTGGGCTTGAGGTTCCCAATGGTAAATTAAGTTGCATTTGAGTGTTCACTCCAAGGGATTAACAATCACATGGAGGAAGAGAGTGGGCCTTCATATCTCCACAAGAACCACTGCCCCTGCTGTTTGTACATGGGGGGTCTGTAGAAAGGAGCTTTATATTTAGATCCCTTCACACCCACAGTTCCATATCATAGGGAGAGCCAACATGTGTAATACAATCACCACTCTATAGAGTTATCTCTATAAAGTGCATGGGAAGTAGGCAGAAACAGCAGGGTGAGTGGCCAATGTCCTGCTGCCCGCCTCCTCATGATTACCTAAATAGTGCCCAATTTTCATTTCTGAAAACGATTCCCTCCAGAAAATACCATTGACCTCAGAGTGGTATAAAGACATGCTCATGTTGATCCTCTTCTTCTCTAAAGATAATAATGATGATGATGATGATGATGATGATGATAATAATAATAATAATAATAATAATAATAATAATAATAATTTTTATTTATATCCCATCCTCTCCAGCCAGAACCTGGCTCAGGGTGGCTAACATCAAAATATATAATACATTAATACATAAAATTCAGCAATCAACTGAAATACAGCTTAAAATCAGATTAAAATCAAAATAAGATCAGATGGCTACCCGCAAATTATAACTATAACCATAGGGGTTGGGAGCCTTAAGTACTCACCAGGTTCAGCTATTTGTATGAGCTGGTGAGAAGAGTTAGAGAGGCCACTTATATGCAGGGTCTTGTAAAAGGAGAGGGGTCAGACTGAGCTCTGACCAAAGGCCTGGTGGAACAGCTCCATCTTGCAAGTTGTCAAGTCCCTCAGGGCCCTGGTCTCTTGCGACAGAGCATTCCACCAGGCTGGGGCCAGGGCCAAAAAGGCCCTGGCTCTGGTCGAGGCCAGTCTAACTTTCTTGAGGCCCGGGACCTCCAAGATGTTATTGTTTGAGGACCGTAAGGTCCTCCACGGAGCATGCCAGGAGAGGTGGTCCCATAGGTACGAGGGTACCAGGTTGTATAGGGCTTTAAATGTTAGAACCAGCACCTTAAATCTGACCCTGTACTCCACTGGGAGCCAGTGCAGCTGATATAGCACTGGTTAGATGTGGTCCCATGGCAAAGACCCCTTAATTAAGTAGAAGACCCCATAAGCAAATCTGCCCCAGACCATTCCATTCTGGTTCTCCATGAGGATGTCTTAATGCATGCCTTGCCCTACCTGTGGGTGTGTGTTTTTTTTTTGGTTTTTTTTTAAAAAAAAGATTTTTCCAGGGAAATCCTAAAAAAAAATTCACTTATCAAAACAATCATGCATAGGATCATACATAAAACTTGAGGAGTACTTACACAGTGAACTAAGGGTTTGCTTGCCCTTTTTCCTCATGTTTAAACAGCATAAAGTTGCTTGGAGAAGCTGCAAATCATGCAACCTACATCACACTGGATAAAAACAATTTAAAAAGTGGTGCAGGAAGAAACTGCATCTCTCTTCCTGTGTAATTCTATGAAGAAAAGAACACCTTAATAGAACAAAATGGCTGGTCCCGTGACTTACTGATATGTTGCACGCAGAGTAGCCCATTGTGCATACAAGGCAATAGAAAATCTAGCCCACAAAAAAGTTTTAGTAGATCTGTGGACTAAAATATAGATCTGCTATCTGTTCCAAGGACTACTTCAATGAGACAAATTGCACAGGGGCGCCATAGCAAAATCCATCCTGGATCAAAATCCTCTGACATCCCTACTCAACCCCTAACATTTTCATGTTAGTTTGGTCTTCTTGGGGTACATAGGAAGAATCTGAGGGCAAGTCTCATCAGCAGGGGTTCCTGCAAAGTGACCATGTGCTTCATCCTCTAAATTCTGGAGAGGGGAAAAAAGGGAAAAGGATGAACAGGATGGATATGTGCAATTGGACAAAGTACTTTGCCAGCAAAGCTGGGTTTGAAAAATTGTACCTCCAACTGAAACATTATTATTACTCCTCCTACTACTATTATTTATTTATTATCATACCAAAATACGCAGGGTCTAAATTTTATCAACATTGAACAGCCACATAGTTCATTTTAGTTTACAGTATTCAGCACCTCAGAATATTGGATCCCAAGTTGTTGTTTTATTGCCAGGAGCCGGTGAAAATTTTATTGTATAAATTATGGAGACGACAAGTCCCCAAACAAGTATGATTTCATATAAATAATAGAGCAATTCATTGGTAATGAAGGCTGCTCCTGTCTTTTCCATAAAGCATTGTTCTACACATTTGAATTCCTTTCTTCACGCCTGCATCATAGGACGAAGGCTGCCGAAGATAAATATCGCCTTCTCCTTCCCAGCTTTTTTAATGGTGAAAATCTTTCTTTATCTAGCAGCAGCCACCAAAGCAAGAACTCCACACACACACACCCTGCCGCCTCTTGAAATTGATGTGCAAAAAGCAACAATAGATTCCAAGAATAAGCAATATCAAGGAAACATAGTGAAAACAAATTTAATCTTTTTTGGGTTGGTGGGGGGGGGGGAAATAGAGTCCACATATGGACAATGGAGTTCAGATCCTGGTATCCGGGAAACATAGAAAGCCACTCCCACAAAAGATAATATATTTGTCAATCATGTATAGTATTCTCTCTTTATCTCCAAAGCAGCACTACTTCAAAGAAATGAACACATTATTGGTAGTCATAGTCAGAACTTGGGGAACAAATATAATAAATATTCATTCAAAGCATTCACAATCACCTAAAGTGTCAGTCCTAAAACTAGCATTTGAAACTTTCCTTACTCATTTGATTTAAAGTGAACAGAAAGAGTGGTAATAAGGAACAGGTGGTGTTTTCTTAGGAAGGATTAATGTCATAAGCGGGTCATTTAGCTATCAGATATACTATTGTAGGCAAAATTGGAGTGTGTATGGAGAGGAAAACATAGATACACAATGGGAGAATGGGCTGCATTTGAACAAGGATTTGAGCAAAATATCTGAGGATTTGGTGAGCCATGTAAGATTTTTCAGGGAACCACGGAATGAAAGTTCCACAATCACAAGGACTTTTAGCTGTACAACAGAGCTACCCTGACCTTTCCCCTCCTCATTCCACCATGTTCCCCCCATATTTTTTCTGGGGGTTTGGGGGAACCATCAGTGCAGATTATGATGCTGATGACCCAAATATCCTAGGGCAGATTACAGCAATATAAAATAGAGCATTAAGAACAGTTTAAAACAAATTACAATCACAACTGGAGTAGTTCCTAAATATATATATTTAGCCTGCAAAAGAGGAGAGTGAGAGAAGATACGATAGCCATCTTCAAATATCTGAAGGGCTGTTACATGGAAGATGAAAAAGCTTGTTTTCTCCTGCTCTGGAGGGTAGGACTCGAGCCAGTGGCTTCAAATTACAAGAAATGAGATTCAAAATAAACACCAGGAAGAACTTTTGGACAGTAAGAGCTATTAGACAGTGGAAGAGTCTCCCTTAGGAGGTTGTGTGTTCTCCTTCCTTGGAGGTTTTAAAGCCAAGATTGGATGGTCAACTGTCAAGGATGCTGTAGCAGAGTTTCCTGTATTGTAGACGGTTGGACTGGATGATCTTTGGAATCCCTTCCAACTCTACAATTCTACGATTCTATGATCTCAAGGCTAGGATAAAGAGATACATCTTCTTTATTCCTACACACATATGAGTTCGAATTAATTCCAGCTTTCTTAGAATTTGAGCAAAATCTGAACCAAACAGAGAGATTGATACACAACAGCCTCATTGTCTTTCATCTTATGCGAAGATAGAGGGGCTCTGAATTAAATAAAGATTGCCCTCTTTTTCCAAAAGATTGATAACTCTTCCATATAAACGACTTTAGTGCTGAAATCTGGACTGAAAGGCTTGAGCTCAGTATATTCATTTTAACAACCAGTATAAAATAGTCTCATTCTTTCTCGATGGGGTGCAAATCACAAGTGTGTTATAGCTAGGCCACTTTTATTCACCACACTCTGCTGATTAAAAAACTAAAGTGTTGTAGATTGCAAATCCAGAATGCCAACTATCTCAAAACATGTTAAAACAAAAAAAGAGAAAGAAACCCGTAACATCAAATGAAGACTTCCAAAAAATGAATTTTGAGTTCTTGCCTTTGAAGTGGATTAATGCAAACTTGTTTTCTTCTCTTTCTAGTAGCTATGTGCATTGAATTATTATTTTTTGCAGTCTACCAAGTATTACAGTTGACGATCCATATCAAATAAAAACACACTAACATTTATTCTATATCCAAGTTTTAAAGGAATTAAACAAGTTACCCTAGAGGTACCCAAAAGACATTTTGCTGCGTGAAGCAAAGGACTAGATGATGCCTGCCTCCATTTTATGTACAGGAGCTGACTGGACTGGCAATGAAGTAGTATCGCCACTGAAAGTTATAACTGTCCAGGAATAGGAGATCTCCCAGACCCATAACTGGGCATCCTTCAGATTCCAAGACGCAAAAGTTAAAAGTCCTGTGCTCTGCTTCTTGAACCTTACGCAGGAATCAAATTATACAGTACCAGGTTGACAAAGCTCCCAAGCCACTGAATTTAGTACGAAGGCTTAATTCTACACAACCACAGCAGAATGAAGAGGTAGGTTTTCTTGATAATAATTAAAAATAGCAGCTTAAAAATAGAAACCATTTACCAGAAGGAAAATATAGGTGGAAAATACTGCTGAGAATAAAAGGGCTTTGGGGAACCATAAAAGAAAACAAAAGCAGTAAAGCAAAACTAAGCCAGCCAACTTAATAAATTACCAGTGATTCAAGACCTCACGGAGGTGCAACACAAGTGGAAGACGGGAAGATATGGAACAAAGTGTAAGGCATCAAACAGAGAGAATATGGGTGATTTATACTTTTTGGCTTAGCAGCTGTCTTAAATTTTCATAGCCAATCAGAAGTTGTCTAGGCTACAGATTTCCAGAACTGAGAGTATGATGCTACTTTGCAGCTGAAGAATCTTGGTCAATTAGCAAAGTGGCCATCTTTGGCCTTGATAACACACAGATACTTTTTTCATTTAAAAAACCGGGACGTGCATCTTCTAGGACGTGCTCCCAGGTGAGTTATGTGACCCAAGCTGCCATCTCGCTCTCCCCTACCCCCCCAAAAGAGTGCTTGTTTCAGGGCATGGGTGCAGTGTGATAATGAGGCACCCAAAATGGCTGCCGCAATCTCGCACAAAGAAACAAGATGCCCCATTTTCCGCAGGGCACTGGGTGGGTATGGTGACACAAGCCTAAGACCTAGGTTGATGCAGTTAGGTAGATGATGTCTGGCCTCAGTTCATTCAGTTTAGTGACTCTCCACAGATCAAAACATTCCTCCTAGTTCATGTCCAATTTTTGCCATGGCGTTTCCAGGGTTCCTGGGGAAATGTCTGTTGTTTCTACACGGTTTCTCCACATGCACACCCAATCAGATATAGGAACCTTTTCATTAGTGCAGCAGTGGTGTTTCTCCAGTCCCTGTGTAATTTGAGCAGGTCAGTGCGAGCCTAAGACATGTTAATGCCAGAGGTGGAACCCCCCATGCTTGGCCCAATGGTTTAAACAGATTTGCCATACCATTCAGACACCAATCCAAACCTTCTTATAAATGCTCCCCCCCCCAGTGGCACTGTCTAAAGCAGGCTTCCTCAAACTCGGCCCTACAGATGTTTTGAGACTACAATTCCCATCATCCCTGACCACTGGTCCTGCTAGCTAGGGATCATAGGAGTTGTAGGCCAAAAAACATCTGGTGGTCCGAATTTGAGGAAGCCTGCTCTAAAGCAAGTCATTTTACCCAGCTGCATCATGGACCCAGCCCTGAGACAGGTTAGGACAATTGACAATAAGGACAATTGGATTATCTAGATATCAAATACATGTTCTGTACTTCTGAGGAGTGAGGTTATTACCCCTCTATTATTGTTCATGCCAGGTTGCTCAGCTATTGCTACTGTGTCCTTTCTTTTAGCAGATCAAGATGATCAGGTGACAGACTGAAGAAACCCCAACTAAAGAATCATGGCAAGAAAAATTGATGGACTATACAGAACTGGCAAAACTGACATACAACCTACGGGACAAGGGTAACTGTGACTTTAAGGATGAATGGGAACCCTTTACAAAGTATCTGAAGACGCAACAAAGCGAACTGGACTCCTTGGCAGGTTTTGAATAAACATTCACAAACTTTTTATTGATAATAATCAGCTAAATAGTTTGAGGAGCTATACAACTTTGTAACATGCAGAAAACAGCATTCTTAGAGAAACCAAACACTGGAACTGAGGGAAGTCGGGGGGTGGGGTGGGGGTGGGTGGGTTTTGTGGGGGAAAGGGAGGGAGGAAAAGGGGGGGGAAGGGATGATATGTTTTTGGATAATACGTCTTGTTATAATTTTGAATTAAATTTTTTTTTTAAAAAGATGATCAGGTGACAGCAAAAACTGCAAGGTTTTTAGCAGGGTCAATTAGAATAAGATCTAAAACCTCCAATATGTATTTTGTATGGTTAAGTTTTTACCCCTATCTTCAGTACATTTTATTTTATTTTATTGCTACGGCAAGTGGCTGATGCAAATAAAAATTCTTCTTCTACAAGTTATGTGTTTTCTCCTGTACCCACCTCCTTGCCTATGCATTTCTTTTTGCAGTTGCAAAACACGTTGTCAGCATTAAATACATATTGGTGTAACTATGTTTTTCTTCTCTATATTCCTTTCCATTCCTTTGAAAAAAAAATGTGTTCTCCTTGGTTCAGGAAACTGTTACACATAATTCTGTGCAATGCAAAAGTTTTTCCTTACTTTATCTTCAGTTGCAGTGATTCTTTTCCCCTCTGTACTGGAGGATGCAGCTATCAACGATTAATGTGAATATTACAGATTTTTAAACCTCACACTTTATGATTAATACATGTGTTTGTGCACAAATGTTTAGATTATCCTTTCAGCAGACAACCACACACATTCTGAGAGGGAGCTTAGTTATCCTCCACTGTCCATCATAACATATTTCCTCTTAAGAAGAGAGTGTTTATGTGTTGAAGTGCCACTGATTGATTACTTGTGGGAGATTTTAAACATTGAGTTTCCAGGCAGTTTGGTCCAGTAATGCGTTTGCCTTTAGTTTATACATCAATCTCTTCAACTGTCCAGAAATCCAAAAACAATTTACGCTATATCATAACTTCTCTCTGAAAATATACTTTATTTGCTTTATTGATGAACTATTTTATTTCTTATTACACTTGACAAATTGATATTCTCCATGATGATTCAAAACATGGAGGACTTTCAGACTCAAACTGCATGTAAATCTATCACTTGCACATACATCTGAAGCAACCTCTGCATCAGCTTCTAAAGATACATATTAGTGTTGTAGGAATGGATAACTATAGATAGCACAACTTTTAGAGCAGACAAATTAATTTAAGTCTTGCTGTAGAGATGAACCAATGATGATCCACTGGTTATTTAATTCTTAGTAGAGTGTTTGTCAAAACTGTCCCTTCCCTTTTGCAAATAGCTCAGCCATCACAGAAGCTAGACATGGTGTGTTCAGAAGAGTTCACAATGTGGGTTTCCATCATTATTGGACATTGCATAATTATGCATTATCCATAACTGGTCCTGTTTTGGGGCTGTAGATTTCACAATGTAGTATCAAACATGCTACATGTTTGAGACAGTGATCCTCAAAGGCACATGACTTTTTTGGCATCAGAAACAGAAAATGGCAGGTTTTCTGTGGGCTTCTTTGATGCATTTTTTAGTCCATCCCCCCCCCCCCCATTTCTTTATATCTGATCACTCTACAATGCTGTTTAACTGGGTAATTATGAAGAATGCATTTTCTCTCCTGTCACAAGTACTGAAAATGTTTGGATTCCATTACCATGCTGAATGAAATTAAGTTTGGTTTTGAATTTTTTTTAATCGTTTCCTCTAGACCAGCTTAATCTGCAAAATCATAATCAATATAATACACTTTATGCTTTGGGTATATTCTCTTGAACCCTGGTCTCCCAGGTCATAGTCCAAAACTAAACAGTACACGTCACTGGCTTAGAGGTGAACTTTCATGCTACAATATGTTGCCCACCTAGTCAACTCCACTGACTTCCCATGACCTGACAGGGTTGTCAAGTCTTTCAAGTTAGGCTAAGAATCTGCCTGAACAAGAAACAGCATTGGTTGTGTCAGCTAAACTTGCCTTCTGTCTGTAGTGCCCACTTCCTTCACATTTTGTGTTCCTCTCTCAGCTGTCTAAGACCCATCATCCAACATGGATATTTTCTTTACGCATAATACATATTATTAGATGAAGAAGGTAATAGCTTTTGTGAAGGTGTGATGCCAATTACTGTAACAAGAAGAAAAGGTTAACTATAATAAGTGCACAAGTCTCCAGGGCAAGACATAGTTGTTGATTTTAGGAAAGAGGTTTATGGAAGGCTGTAATCCCTAGTACAGAAATATTTATTTAAGAAAGAAAATGGACGGAAGACTCAAATCTCCCCATCAGCATGGATAATACCCTTAACCAGCTTTGGGGCTCTGGAGTGGCAGCAGGAAGAGGACAAGTTTTTTCAGAATTCCCCTGTGAACTCAACTCCAGAAGATTTTCATCTTTGGAGATACAGAAGATTTCCTCGGTAGGTGGCCTGTCTTTGAAGATAATCTACAAAAGGAACAAAAAAGCCAACCACTTTTAAGCTGGAGTTTCAACCATTCTCCTTTCTTTTCTGTGATACTCCAATCTCTTTAAAACATGGCACAGTGTGTGTTTTCTTTCCTCCTTCCTGTGGCTGAAAAACTGTCTGGATTCTCCTGTACAGGAAGCAAAGGATGCTTCAGATAACAGTGGCGCAAGGCAAGCTTAATTATCATCATAGCCAGAAACAGCCTGAAGGCAATAAGAATGTTTTAAGCACCAGGAGTTTGAGAAAAGGTTAATTCTGTGTTAACTGTTTGAGCACTGGCCAGGGTTGTATGGCGATTAAAAAAGGTGAAATGCCCCACAAGGCTGGCTGCAAAGAACGCGATGTACTTCTAATTGTGAGGAGCAGATTGAGCAATTGCCTGGTCTGAGGCCAGTGAATGTTGAATGATTTGCTCAGGTGGCACAGTAAGTCTCCTGAGGCAGAATGGCAGCTGTCTGTCTGGGAACATGCCCCTGCTGCCTGAGCCCCCAAGCAGACTCATCTGTCACTTTTGGCAATCAATAAAATACCAATATGACAACCTGCAGTAAGCAGGAACAGAAGGAAAAGCTGATGTAAATAGGACACAAGTCCCACTAGCTGAATACCAGTCTGATGTTCATAATGCAATTAATCTCAAACATGTTGGTGATGCAGGTTATCTTTTCAAACAGGGAAACCTGGAAATGTAAAGTCTGTTTTAATCCATGATACTGAAAGCAGCATACCTGGGTTCACGTTAGCCTAACTTCAATGGATGTGGCAACTGTGTTAGACATTATCAAACATTTTCATATACTTCTGCTTGGAGTTATATGGCACTATCGGTGTAAAATGTGCTAAACAGACTTATAGAAGGAAGATGATTGCTTCTAATTAGCAGTGAGGATGGCAGAAGAGGGAAGGGGGGAAATATCTAAATGCAACAAAATGTATGTAGGAAGATTACTCACTGCACAAACATCACTTTTAAGAAACCTCTTCAGACTGAGCTTCTCTTTGTCCTAATTTACCCCTTTTGATCTTAAGTGACTACTCACATTTGTGGTTTTAAAAACAACAACAACCCTCAATATATTTTATGAGTGGCATATTTTTTAGTTTTCAGTCTCTTTCTGCTTAATTTTCTGGGAGAATGGTAACAGGTGACAAAGCTTGGGCTACAGAAGAACAATTTTTGGAGTAATTTGAGTACAGCACAGCTCCACCCACATTGGGTTCAGATCTTAAAGGAGGGGATTTTGATGCTGCTCTAGTTCAGATGCATTGGTGTCGTTTAAAGTGCTCCTTAAGGTTTTTAATGGACTTACTGAATTTATTGTTTTCACTACATTTTTGTACATCATCCTGGGATTTGATTCCTAACTATCTGATGAATGACAGTTAACAAATGAGGTGTGTGTGTGTGTGTGTGTGTGTGTGTGTGTACACTACTCAGAGAACTTTGGTTATGAAGCAGCAATGCATGGAAATGCTATATACAAACATACATCAAACGAAAGCCATACTCAGAGTAGACCAATTGTAATAAATTGCCTTAAATCACCATAGTCCACTGACTACCATCTCCACATTACATGAGATGGGAAAGTTTTCAGTTGGGCTAGGATGTGTCCTCTTAAAAGCCCATTGAGCTGTGTGAGGTGAGTAAAGAAGAAAGTTGCTATGAAGAAGTCCCTGTAGATAAGGGACCTAAAGACAAAGAGCCAAGAGGATGGGTAATCAAAGGCAAGCAGGGAAGTAAGCACTGGGCTCTGATGATAGTGAGATGTAAGAAAGGGCAAAAGGTGGAGATAACTGAAGATGTTGCCATTTCTAGACCATGAGAGCTCATAAGCCCTGAAGGGAAAAGGACATAGAAGGGAAAAGGATGTCAGCTGGTACTTCTACCATCAGGGCAGCAATGTGATGTCTAGTAATCTTATGAGAACTGCAGTGATAAGTACAGAGTGTTGGATTTCTTGTATTGATTTTCCTCTAACCAGCCTGTTCCTTGGCTGTAGTTCTTCTGGTTGATGAACATGTTTTAGTTAAGCATACTGTGTTCAAAACAATAAAAGTTGTGTTCAAATAACAAGGTAATATGGGAGGAATGGAAGAAAGCTATGTAGGCTATCAGTACATAGCTGTTGATCAAGGGAGACTTTTTGCTGCTGGCAGAGGCGAGAGAAAACAGGCAATATAGAAAAGGTGGGCAAAAGAGCTGCAAACAGAGTTCGCGAGTCAGTTCCCTTCATTGGGCTGGTTTACCATCCTAGTTGGCTCGTTCCAATAAAAGATCATGGCTATATGATATTTGTTCTTCATTCAGATAACTAACCAGCAAGAGTACAATATGCCAGGCTGCTGCAGGTAGTCAGTCTGTCAACCCAAGCACAGAACTTGTAGCTATTCTACATGGTCTCTTGTATTTTTACATGGTTCCAGTAATCAAGGTTTCACAAACTTGTTGTGTGTCTTGCACACTTATCTGTGACCGTGAAAAAATGTGTGATTTGTGCTTCAGGAGTGGGAATTCATAAATATTCCTTGCATCGCTCCTTGGATTTTTACCTGAACAGATTCAATAAACTAATCTCTACACTGAAGCTTATAACAGATCAGCAGCAACAGCAATAGACACTCCCCCCGCCCTGATCTAAAGGCAAAATTAGCAAGATAAAGTGTCCAACCACACAGCCAAATGGTCAATTGAAAAGACTGAGCCGCATAGCTAAAACAAATGGTCAGAGGGCTTATAGCAAAGTCCCTGTGGATGTTTTGCTGTACTGATGTGAAAACTGTTATATGTATTGTGAAATCAGAATGGCCTGGTGAAATTACTCAGTAATGTAACAAATTCTGCTGTCAGATAGGATGGCAAGATTACCTGATGCTCTGATAATCCCCAATGAAGAACTCATTAAAATGATATGTGTAACTTGGATTAAGAACACTTTTTGTCCCCGCAGAAATCATAAGTGGCTTTGAGTTTAGGCTCTGTCCACATTACCAGCATAAAAGGCAGTTAAGGCATTCTTTTCACCCCCTCAATTTGGATTGAAGCTATTTTCAGGGACAACACATATATACAGAATATATATGTGTTGTGGCTAATGTCATGTGTGCACTGCTTCTCAAACCAGTGATGGGAGCACACCGAATACAGAGTAAATGGGAGTGTGTACACAGCCTCATATCAGGTTTTATTGTACTGAAAAACTTTCCTGTTTTCCTACTGTGAAACCAGCACGTATCTCACAGTCTCCTGAATTACTTCATTAACTTCTCTGGAGCATCTCTGAAAGGTTGCTATAAATCTGCTGTTTCCTAGCACATGAAATGCCACCAGAGAAGCAACAGAGAAATACTGAAGATTATTCAACAACACAATTTCTATATTTGTCTATATAATGCCTCTTGCTCGCCACACAGTGAGCTTCCCCTCCTTTTAGATGGAAATGCAACGAGAATAAGTAAAATAAATGTGGCTCCTCATTTACGAACAGCGCTTGGTTTAAGAAAGAATGCCAATGTGCAGCGGGGAGAGGAAGAGCACACATGTTGATCACTTGATCCCTCCCCACAGATTCCTCAGCAGATGCTTACACTTGGGCAAAAGCATGTGATTCCACTCTGGCTCCGGAGGTGATTGAGGACACAGTGCCTACAGGTGCCTACAGGTGCGCCTCTCCCAGCCCTGTCAGGGGAAGGTGAGTCTCCCCCTGGGTCCAGTAACCCTCCAGCCTCTCCTGAGCTGCAGAGGCTCAGGGCAGAGAGGCAGAGGGAACTGGTTTCTCCCAGGAGGAGTGCTCGCCTTAAGGCCAAGAGAGGCGGGTCTCCTGGGGGCTGGGACCGCCTCAGAGAAGATAAAAGCCAGTCAGCCCAGTCCCAGGTTGCGGGAGCAACGTCGTTGAATACCTGCTTCTGCCCAGACCCAGACCTGTCCTTCCAGAGTTCCTGTCCCCGCCCAGCTTCCTGCTTTGGACCCCGCCTCGCTCTTTGTGAACTGTTTCCAGACTCGTGACCCAGGACCGGACTTTGACCATGCCAACGGTAACCTTCCCCCCGGGACCAGCACACTTCCTACAATTTAGCCAAAATGGTGCGCAGTTGGGTTAGACCGTATAAAGCTCCAGTTGCGTCTGTAAATTTATTGCCCTGTCAGCTTCCCACACCTCTCTAAAATTCTGCCCATTGCTCATTTGTAGGTCCAATAGTGTTTTATAAAGCAGAGAAGCTTCACCCTTAAGCTCCTCATTAGAGCTAATTCCTAAAGCTTCAAACATTGTTAGGGATCGGAGCCCTTGGTATTTTTACAAATGAATGAATGAGCAAACAAACATATTTGGCATGTTTGGATTAATTTAAATATTTCCAACCATATTTTGGTCTACTGAATTAAGTCCCATCCAGGTGGGTGGGAACTGCTCCAAGTAATTGTGGGCAGCCTTAAACACACAATTGTTTGGTGTGCTTGATCAAGTACATATATTGTTGTTGTTGTATTTGTCTGTGATAACATTATTTTCTTACAAAATGTGGTCTCTACCTACCCATTTCTATTCTTTCCGTATTCCCAGATTTCTAAACCACATATAGGGATTATCAGTGCTGATATCGTTAAGCATAAAATTCAATACGATGCGGTGAATATTCTGTTCTTTAGTACATTTTATAGGATCCACACTGAAGTATCAAAGGGTCTGAATACATTTTAAATTTTCTTTGAGGTGCAGCTAGCAACCATGTGTGGTTTAGAGTGATAAGCTAACTCTTTAGGGGCTGAGCAATGCACTACAGTGAAAGCCATTGAAAGGTTTAAGCATTTTAAGTCAAGAGTGTTGAAATGCAAGCCCTTGAATGCAAAGCATGTTAAATAATTTCCAAGGATGCTGACCTTTGTTTCACTAAAGCTATGTTGTTAAGAAAGCATTAAAGAACATCAGATTAAATACTTTGCTGTGGATGTGTAGCTGTGTAGCGTGTGATGCTTTTTCACATTGTGAAATGTCAATATCCTGTTGCATTCAAAGTATATATATATATATATATATATATATATATATATATATATATAAAGTTTTAGGAACATGCCACATTTTTCTATCCTTTTCAGAAAAATAAAATGCTCAGAAAGACAAATTGATGTGAGAGAAGCAACAAATTAAAGAGGTAGTTTCATACAGACAAAAAAGATTGACTCAGCATGCAGGCACTCTGATGCTGATTTTGTATCAATAACTTCAGGAATGTGCCAGCACGTCAGCCTTATACAATGGCTTTCCCCTTTAGGGTGCAATTATGATCACTGTTACATATGACTTGTTCCATGGAACCATTTCCATGGAAGCTGGAGTGCAGTATCATTTAATTTCAGAAGTAGCAGGGTACAAACCTAAAGCAACCCATTTCTGCCACCAATCTTGTGCCTCTGGTAAAATCCAAAGTACCATAAATCTAGTAACATTGGCATACCCTCTAACATTTCTCCAATGTAAATAAAAAGGTAAAGGTAAAGGGACCCCTGACAGTTAAGTCCAGTCGCAGACAACTCTGGGGTTGCAGCGCTCATCTCGCTTTACAGGCCTAGGGAGCCAGCATTTGTCCGCAAACAGTTTTTCTGGGTCATGTGGCCAGCATGACTAAGCCGCTTCTGGTGAAACCAGAGTACCGCACGGAAACGTTGTTTACCTTCCCGCCGGAGCGGTACCTATTTATCTACTTGCACTTTTTTGCCATGCTTTCAAACTGCTAGGTTGACAGGAGCGGGGACAGAGCAACAGGAGCTCATCCCGTCGTGGGGATTCGAACCGCCAACCTTCTGATCAGCAAGCCCAAGAGGCTCAGTGGTTTAGACCACTGTGCCACCCACGTCCCACAATGGAAATAGGGATGTCTTATTCAATAATAATAATAATAATAATAATAATAATAATAATAATAATACCTTGCCCATCTTACTCAGTTGCCGCAGCCACTCTGGGTGGCTTCCAACATACATTAAAACATAATAAAACATTAAACATGAAAATACTGCCCTATATAGGGCTGCCTTCAGAAGTCTTCTAAAGGTTGTATCATTATCTCCTTGCTCGGGGGGTCACATAACTTCAATATTTCTTGGATGAAAATAGGGATATCCTGAGGAAAAGCAAGACATTCCAGTACCAAATCAGAACCTGAGATAGTTTCTGTAAATCCGGGACTGTCCATGGAAAATAGGGACACTTGGAGGGTCTGTCATACGCTCCAACTTTTCTCCAATGAAAGTAGGGATGTCCTCGGGGAAATAGGGACATTCCGGGATCAAATCAGAAACCAGGACGGCTTCTGCAAATCCTGTAAAAATCCTGTAAAATAGGGACAGTTGGAGCGTAGCGAAATAACCCTGATTTTGATGTCTTTGAAATCAAAGGGGTTTTTCCCGCACATGGCTCAGGTGTGTAGGTCATCCATGTGCAGGAGCAACATGAGGAGGAGGAGTGGAGGAGGAGGAGGAGTTTGGGTTTGATATCCCGCTTTATCACTACCCGAAAGAGTCTCAAAGCGGCTAACATTCTCCTTTCCCTTCCTTCCCCACAACAAACACTCTGTGAGGTGAGTGGGGCTGAGAGACTTCAGAGAAGTGTGACTGGCCCAAGGTCACCCAGCAGCTGCATGTGGAGGAGCGGGAAAACGAACCCGGTTCACCAGATTACGAGTCCAACGCTCTCAACCACTACACCACACTGGCTCTCATGAGACATTGTGCAGGCTCTACTACCATGTGTGCAATTGATAATGAGAGCTAAGGTGTACATGAAGTTTAATTTCTTTTCATGCAACTCTCCTTAGACACTGGTCTTCCCATTTTATACATGAGAAGCATGGTGGAGACTGATGCACAAACCCAAGCCTTGCGCCCATTCTTTGCCAAACAGATAGGCTAGGCACCCAGGCCATGAACGAACTAGCCCCTACTGTGTGTCTCAGCAATTTGTTATTTCAAGCAATCATTTCCTGGCTCACAGTCTTTGGTATTTATAAATACCACCTAATCAAGTTCAGCAACTATAATGCAGTCTAATAAAATTCCTGTTGTTCTTTTCCTTGCACCCTGCCTGCTGTTGTTTTCATTCCAAGCTGCACATTTGCTGTAAAATGTTTTCATATGAATGTTTAATTACAATGCTACCAACAATAAGAAACTTAAGAATCACGAGCCTTCGTGGCTGGTTTTAAAAGTGCAGTCATAAGAGCAGAAACACAGAAGTGTCTTTCTGCATTAGATCTGAAGGTCCATTGAGTCTGGCATTCAGTTTCCAGGAGCCTCCAGTAGTTCAGAAACAGAGGACATGGGGGGGGGCTAGGTCTACACTATTATGCTAGGGACGTCGGTGGTGCTGTGGTCTAAACCACTGAGCTTCTTGGGCTTGCCAATCAGAAGGTTGGCGGTTCAAATCCCCATGACAGAGTGAGCTCCTGTTGCTCTGCCCCAGCTCCTGCCAACCTAGCAGTTTGAAAGCACACCAGTGCAAGTAGATAAATAGGTACCGCTGCAGTGGGAAGGTAAACAGCATTTCCGAGACCTGGGAGAAGAAAGGATTGAAGAAGATTGGAAGAAATTTAAGATTTATTTACAAAAATATTGTAATTTGGTTGAATGTTAAGAAGGATGCTTGATCATAAAATAATTGGCCACCACTAAATTAGACTGGAATTTGATGATAAGTGAGATTAAGGAAAACATAAACCTTTTGGAGAATTGTTAGATTATATTTAAATGAGTGGAAATAAGATTGTAAACAAGATGATAATTTGCTTGAAAAAAAAATTCAACGATGTAAGTGGGAGCAGGAGACGTGAGGAAGTCCAAAGAAGTTATGAGATTTTGTTATGATATTATTATTTGTGCATTTCTTTTATAAAAAAAAGCATTTCCGTGAGCTCTGGTTTCCGTCACAGTGTTCTGTTGCACCAGAAGCATTTTAGTCAAGCTGGCCACATGACCCAGAAAACTGTGGACAAACACCGGCTTCCTCGGCCTGAAAGTGAGATGAATGCCGCACCCCATAGTTACCTTTGACTGGACTTGACCATCCAGGGGTTCTTTACCTTTACCTATTATGCTAGCATCCAAAACTATTCTTCACTAATTCAGAAGTACCTAATATATACAAAATAAAAAAATAACCAAAAACATACATACACACCCACCCTTCAGTTGTAACCAATACGTTTAAGTTTTCATATGAAGGACAGTATATAAACTTAATAAGTATTAATAACAATAAAAAAGTAGTAAAATATGTACATGGTGGCAATCATTCAATAAAGCTCTAAGTGGAACAGGGGGGAAGAGAGAGAGAGAGAGAGAGAGAGAGAGAGAGAGAGAGAGAGAGAGCGAGAGCACACTCCACTACCAGGGAAGTTCTGTCTTTGGAGGGTTTTTTGGTTGACTGTTCAGTGCCAGGCTGACTATTTAAATTTTAAAATTCAACCTAGCTTTTAGCACTGCTTTTTGTGGTGCAGATTTCTATATATCACACATTCTATTTGTTTGTCTGTCTATAGAGGAAGTTTTTATTTTACCATCAATACAATTTATCTTGCTTTTTTATGTTGTAAGCCTCCCATAGAATTTTATTTATTTATTGTTATATGGGAAGGAATACAAAGGCACTCAATAACTTAGAAATGCCAACAATGATGTTATTACTGAAGAATTCGTGGAAATCAGGTATAACATGACATCAAACGTGTATGTGTTCTCTTCATTACACAAATTTCTCTTTTGTGCCAAATGAACTTAGACACGAATGAAATAAAGTGGCAAGTGAATTGCTAGCCTTCCTTTCCTTGCATGCTCTGTGATTTAGTAGTCACTGCATGGGATGCGTTTGTGTGAAATCAATATGGTTACTTTGCTTTCTTTGCACATTGATATTCTTGAGCTGAACCCCATATTTGACCTAGGATCTCTATAAACTTTTTTTTAAAAAAAAAAAAAAAACATTCACTCTTGGTCACTTCCGTGCCATACGTTTAAAGCACTGTCATACAACTGGAGAACCCTGAGAAATGCAGTTTGTTAAGGGGGCTGGGAAATATAGCTCTGTGAGATCATCACGGTTAGTGGATCATTGTCCCTAAGACTTTCAATGACTGCTACCAAGGGTGTCTTAAACATCTGGAATGGATGGGACCTATGTCACATTTAGGCAAGAAACACACTTCGTGGTGATGTTCCCATGTTGATAAGAACTGCATGAAAGATTGTAATTCAGCAAAACAACAACGTGCCCAATTAGTCTGTCTGGTTTTTACATAAATAAGAAAGAAATTGCTGTGAAAACATGTTATTTTATTTTTTGATACACACACACACACACAATATGCAGTGTTTAACACCATACAATTTCTCTTTGCATGGAAACAGAAATGAAATTATTCATGTCTTTAGTGATTTAAGAAATTTCAAAGTAGGACTTGTGCATCTGCTACATTTCCACTTCAAGGCTTTCGTGACAGATTGTGCATTAACAAACTAACCTAATAATAACACTCGACCAATATGCCTTTGAAATTAATCAGAGCTGTGCTGAATTCCAATGCCTACAACAGGCCTAGCAAGAGAATGTCTTTTATAGCAAGTTTTTAAAATGAGCAATCGGGGTGTGGGGATAAACTCCCCCCCCCAAAAAAAATCATTCTGGCTGCAACACTTTGGAATAATAGCCTTTGCTTAAAATATTCCTGTACATCCTCATATAATCAGTGTGTGAGACAATACATAATGTATTGTCATCACATTTGGTCTGCTCAGTTGTACACACATGTATTTTGTTGATCGCTAATGAAGATTTCCCAATGTGTAATCCGAAAGGTTCAGAAACAGCTTTGTTTAATAAATGCTTAATGTCCCACATTACATTCCCAGCACGCTCTAATTAAATTCCTTTTCCATTTTAGTCTCGGTATAGTCTCAGAGGGTTAGTGCAGCACTGGAATATTTGACAAAATTCAACCAAGCAACTACCTGGATTTGATACATTAACCTTGACACCTCATACGACGTTATTCAGGCCTTGCATTCAAATGACAAAAAAGAATAAACAACATAAAATAAAATTACTGTATTCCACTCTGGGCCGAGAGGCTGCAAATCAATAATTATCGCCATCTCGATATAAGGAGAGCTCTAGGTTGCAATCCATCAAGTGTTACTCTTATATAAGCCCTTACTGAAATGAATGGGGCAGCATACAAATATTATGCAGCTTTTTTTGTGTTTGCTGCAATGTTCTGGGGACTAATTGGGCTGCAGCTAACAAAGTTTTACTCAGAGTGGAACTGCCGAAATTAATGTACCAAAATCAATTATGTTTATTCATTTCAGTGGGTTTGCTCTGACTATGACTAACATTGGATACAACCATTTGGGAGGAATACAACAAGCAACCCTGTTCCCATGTAATCGCTACAGAACTTAATTCTGATTAGGCACTTTTAGGATTTCATTGTAAATATGCAATCCTGTAGACACTTACCTAGGAGTAACCCCATTATACACAGTGGGCCTTACTTCTAAGTAAGAATGAATTTACTTATGTTGTTAGGTTGCAATCTTGTAGCCATAGACCTGGTGCCAGTAAGCTCCATAGAACTCAAAAAGCTGTCAGCATGCAACAGTAGCCACACACTGGTAACAGCTAAACCAGGTGATGGGTCTCAAACCCTTTGTGAGTTAGGGACTTCCCCTGCATATGAAGACAGGTTCCAAGGTCTTGCAAGGCCTCAGACAGCATCTCTGAGGTCTCGTGAGGCCTCAGACATGACTTCTGAAGGTTGTGTTGGGAGCCCTGTGGTGTGGGTGCTGAGCACCCATAGCAATTTTCTGTGGGTGCTTGGACCCCCAGGGCCCCCTATAGTTGGTGCCCCTATCCACTGCTTTGCGGCTTGAGCAAAGCTTCAGGAGTAAACCCTGAGCAAAAATGCATATCCAATGCCTTCCAGGCTGACTTTGGTGTTAGAATTCCTGCTCCATGATTGCAGTCATGGGATTTTTGTCTATCACATGACGTGTATAGTTTGACTCCACAGAGTGGGAAGTGACGGAGACAGGATGCTTGTGTTACTGTGTTCCTTTGAAGTGGGACTATTGTCCTTTGTTATTTTACTCTTTGCTGTCTGATGCTAGAGAGAGACGGAACCATGTTGCAGTGCTCCGTGTGTGTTTATATGTAAATAAATGTAGATTAGCCAAAATGCAGAGTTGCTGAGATGTGTTACGCAAGCTGCAAAGACTTGGCAGATCCCTAAGTGTGGCGGTGTTGGTTGGCATCGGTCGCTGTGATGTTCGGGCAGAAGAAAGCTCTTTAAGCTCTCGATCGACCAGGAGGGAGGGAACATGCCAGTCAGGCATGTGTCTCTGCCAGGGTCCTACTCAAGTGTAGGATGAGCTCCTTACATTTGGGAGAATAAATGGCTAAGGAGTAACCCCTACATGAGTGGAGGCCCTAAGGCAGTTGGATGACACATTGTCCAGGAGATATATACAGGGCTTTTTTTTTCTGTCAGAGCTCATAGGAGCTCAGGTGTGGCACTTCTGAGGTGGGTACCGTTGCCATTCTGAGAGAACAAGGGAGAAGTTCATGGTGAACTCCAGCACCTCTTTTTCTAGAAATAATAATGATAATGATAATGATAATGATAATGATAATAATTTATTATTTATACCCCGCCCATCAAGCTGGATTTCCCCAGCCACTCTGGGCAGCTTCCAACAGAATAATAATGATGATGATGATGATGATGATAATAATAATAATAATAATAATAATAATAATAATAATAATAATGTGATAAAACATCAAATTAAAAACTTCCCTAAACAGGGCTGCCTTCAGATGTCTTCCAAAAGTCAGATAGTTGTTTATTTCATTGACATCTGATGGGAGGGCGTTCCACAGGGTGGGAGCCACTACCGAGAAGGCCCTCTGTTGGTTCCCTGTAGCTTCACTTCTCACAGTGAGGGAACTGCCAGAAGGCCCTCGGCGCTGGACCTCAGTGTCCAGGCTGAATGATGGGGGTCAAGATGCTCCTTCAGGTATACTGGGCCGAGGCTGTTTAGGGTTTTAAAGGTCGGAAAAGTAGCACTGGAGACATACACAGGCACACACTGCATATACTGTTGCTTTAAAGTCAGCATTGAAGCTCAATACATTCTTTTTTTATAATAATATTTATTAAATTTTTAACAAGAAAAGGGTTACAAAACAGTAAAAAAGAAATACAATAAAAAAATACAAAAACCAAAATTAAGCATAAAAATAAAAAATAAAAATCCCTCTTTCTGATATCTTACCACTCATTTACTTGTTTTCATGACTTCCTCACACCTCCCTTTTTTTGTATTCCATTTAAAAATTTGTTCAGCAAATTCATACCCTCTTAGTTTACCCTTAATTATTTAACCTCACATATTATAACTTCAAATTTTCATCTAATATCAATCCACTCTTGCATATACATTCTTGCTCCTCAGTAATATCTTCCTTTCCCCAGCATCCCTCTGGAATGCAGCAGAATATACAGTATGCTGGGCAAGGGATATTGAAAATATTGCAGAAAATGGTGCCTACAGGCTAGAGCTCCGTTGCTTGTTTTCTCAGGGCTCATCCTGACCATTTTGTCTGATCATTCCATGTCCCAGTGCTGGGGACAGCCATTGATTATTTCAAAATATTCCCAACTCATTAACAATGCTGAGATCTATGTAGCTGTGCTCAGGCTGACCATTTATTTACCTTTTCTATAAGGGTCAAGAATGTATACAGTTTGCACTGCTTACTTCTAATGTGGCATACCCAATGCGTTTTTTTCCTTAAAAAATATTTAGGGGTACTCTCATTTTCCTACTCATATTGAAATACAGTGGTACCTCGGGACAAGAACTTAATTCATTCTGGAGGTCCATTCTTAACCTGAAACTGTTCTTAACCTGAAGCACCACTTTAGCTAATGGGGCCTCCTGCTGCCGCTGCGCCGCTGCTGCCTGATTTCTGTTCTCATCCTGAAGCAAAGTTCTGAACCCAAGGTACTATTTCTGGGTTAGCGGAGTCTGTAACCTGAAGCATATGTAACCTGAAGTGTATGTAACCCGAGGTACCTCTGTACTGGCCCTCAATGAGGCCAAACTTAGATTCACAAAATGTTTAGGGGTATGTGTACCCCTGCGTACCCCAAGAACAAAAAGCACTGGGCATACCTTAGACTAGAGATCTTTCCAGTTCTCACTCCAAGGAGGCTGGGTGAGGAAATTCAGAAGCAAATGGGTGCTGCAGATAGAATTGGAACTGAGCCACATCCAGTTGTTTAAGTTTCATCTCCAGTTTCATTTTTTTTGCAGGAAGTTGGATGTGAATGTTGTAATAGAGGTCATTAAAGACAGGATAATTGCTTCCCAATGTGTGATGAATATGAATCTGCTTCCTAAAAGGAATTTCAAAAGCCTATTTCAAATGGCTTTTATTATTGAAAGTGCAGAGCTAAACTTGACATTTGGGTGGGGAGCAGGTCTACACTATTATGCTAGCATCCAAAACTATGAATTCTTCATTAACTCAGAGGTACGTAATATATAGAAAATTTAAAATTAACCAAGACCAAACTCTCTCTCTCTCTCTAAACCCACAATATCACCCTTCAACTGAAGTGCATTATTTGTAACCAGTACATTTAAATTTTCTTTTGGATTGATATTGTAATTGCAAACCATTGTGACAGAATGTAAATACTTGAGCTTTCCTGGGTCAGAGATAGACAAAATCGTCTTCAGCCAGTCCATGGCCCTTCCACACAAGTAGAGGAACATGTTTATTTCAACACAAGTCCACATCATTTTCTTTTCTTCTTCTTTAAAAGTCTACATTGCTGTATGGTACTGATAACACCAAAGTCACAGGGTTTTTTCCCATAGAGGAAAGCTGCATATTCCTATATTCCTGCATTGCATGCGGGTGGACCAGATGCTACACATGGTCCCTTCTAACTCAATAATTATATGGTTTTAACGCTGTATTGTTTTTAACACTTGATTGGGAGCCGCCCAGAGTGGCTGGGGAAACTCAGCCTGATGGGTGGGGTATAAATAAATTATTATTATTATTATTATTATTATTATTATTATTATTATTATTATTATTATTTTATTATTATTTTATTATTATTATTATTATTATTATTATTATTATTATTATTATTATTATTATTATAACTTATGTGAATTTCAGCTGCATCCAGTGCAGGGTTGCCATATTTCAAAAAGTGAAAATTCTTTTTGAGCTTTCTTCTTCTTTTTCGAAAATCTCCAAAAAAGTAGTTTTGTTGTTCTTTCTTTCTTTCTTTCTTTCTTTCTTTCTTTCTTTCTTTCTTTCTTTCTTTCTTTCAAATCAACACTTCTGATATGGGCTGCCATTTGCCTTGGTTCTCCCGGGCATTTTAACTGATTTTCAAAATTTTCTCCTGGACACCATTTTTGATGGATGAATCCTGGCTATGTTTGGGAAATTCCAGGTGTATGGCACCCCTAATTGAGTGTGGTAGGGCAGAGATCACCCAGAAACACTGCTGTTCACCTGGATAGGGTTGGGGTGTGGCCTCATTGAGGCTGCATGCATGTGCTGTTGAGAATACCAGATTGATTCCGCTAGTGCAGGCATGGCCAAACTTGGCCCTCCAGATGTTTTGGGACCACAGCTCCCATCATCCCTAGCTAACAGGACCAGTGGTCAGGGGTGATGGGAATTGTAGTCCCAAAACATCTGGAGGGCCAAGTCTGGCCATGTCTGCACTAGTGCATCCATGCAACTCTGACCTCACTGTTGCCTTACCCAGCCTTAGATCTGTCCAGATAAGTTGCCGTAATGTCAGTGTCCGAAGGGCAGATCTGCCACACTTCACTGGCTGCTAGTGGTGAATTGTTTTGTAAATACTTTTGAGGTGCTTGGAGGGCTTCCCTGGATCATTCTTTTAAATCATTTCTATCTGCTTGCAGAAGCTAGAAGGCACTTGAAAACCTTTTCGAGTAAAACATCCATGGAAAGGACAGTACAGTGGTACCTTGCTTCTCAAATGCCTTGGCACTCAAACAATTTGGAACCCAAACACTGCAAACCTGGAAATAAGTGTTCCAGTTTGCAGACTTTTTTTTTTGGAAGCTGAACATGCTCCATTTTGATTGTTATGCTTCCAACTGAAAGCCAACTTCCGTTTTGAGTGTTATGCTGAGGTCTGTCTGTTTTTGCTCTTTATTTTGTGTTTTTGTGGCTCTTTTTTGTATCTGTTCAGTCACAAAATTAATTGTGTGACTGCAGTACATTGTTTATTGCTTTCATGTTTGGATCAATGGTCTCGTTAGATAGTAAAATTCATGTTAAATTGCTGTTTTAGTGGTTGTTTTTAAAAGTCTGGAACGGATTAATCCATTTTGCATTACTTTCTATGGGAAAGCGCGCCTTGGTTTTGGAATGCTTTGGTTTTGGAAAGGACTATCGAAACAGATTAAGTCAGAGAACCAAGGTACCACTGTATGTTCTGGTAGATCACCCATTACTGGTCTCATCCACTCAATCCACAGGAGCCTCTCTTCGAATGCTGGGAAAGTCCATAACTCTCTGACATTTTGGAGCCCATAAGCCACCCTCATCTGGTTTAGCCAGGCAGTCAAAGGCCTTCCCAGGGTGTGGCCACTGTCATATGCTGGTAGCTTCTAGGAGCCACAGGTGAGAGCTGTGTGCAGGATGCCAGATAAGCCTGGGTGGGGGGAGGTTGCTGCAAGTTGTGCCAAAAGCCCCAATCCTTCCCCATCCCTCGTTTGGCCCTTCCATCCTCCGTTTATTTTTCCACACCAGTTTTCAGAGGCAACAACCAATTCATCAAATGCTTGAAATTGATGGAGTGGATGTACTCATTGACTGAAGATCTCTAGGGCAGTGGAGAAGCCAAGATAGTCAGATGATTACTAAAAACAATAAGGAGAAAAAACAGATCATAACAGCTTGTGTATACATGAAACACAACCATTGTCATTTTTAAGTTGCACATTTTATTATTAGCCTTCATGCTGAAAAAGCACCCAAAATAATGTAGATCCATTAATTTAATCTAATTTAATTTATAACTGTGGCTTCTCCAAAGCCCTCAAGATGCCTCAAAATATAAAAACAATAGATAAAGATGTCTCATATACTGGAACAATAATATAGTGTACTATATTACATTTTATCATAATATAATAAAAAGGCAAAATGCAATAGCACAAACTGAATGAAAACAATGATCAGAATATAATAAAAAGATAGAATAGAACAGCATTGACTTCAATCAATTTAATAGCCTAAGCAGGGGTAGGGATCCTTATTCTGTACCTTGGTGGGTGAGCCCAGAGGCTCATGCAATGCTCTTAGGATTTATTTCTTCGGAGGACCACACTAGTCCTAGTCATGCATTATAGGAAGAGCCACGGCTTAGCAATACAGCATCTGTCACAAGTTCAATCCCAGGCATCTCTCAGTATGGCTGGGAGAGATGTCTTCCTTTAACTCTGGAGAGCTGGGGCCAGTCAGTGTTGCCTGAGCTAGATGTACCAATGGTCTGTCTTGGGCAATAAGGCAGCTTGCTAGGTTCCTACGTATAGGAGTGAAAGGGGGACATCCAATAACCTGAGAGTGTGGCTGCACAACTGATCCCACTTTCGGTGTTATATGATTGGCTTATATCTGACTCAGTGTCTTTATATTGGATGTAGATTTTGAAGACCTTATGTCTGAACGTGTCATCCTGGCTTATTTCTCAGGGTCTGTAATGTAAGGCCACATAGAATCATAGAATTGTAGAGATGGAAGAGATTACAAGGGACATCTAGTCCAAACTCCTGCAATGCAGGAATCTCAGCTAAAGCATCCATGACAGATGGCCATCCAACCTCTGCTTGGAAACCTCCAAGGAAGGAGAGTTCACAACCTTTCAAGGGAGTCTGTTTCACTGTCAAACAGCTCTTACTGTTAGAAAGTTCTTTCTGATGTTTAGTCAGAATCTCCCTTCCTGTAACTTGACGCCATTGGTTCGAGGCCAACCCCCCAGAGCCGGAGAAAAACAAGCTTCTTCCGTCTTCCATGTGACAGCCCTTTAGATTAGATTATATCTCCTCTCAGACTCCTCTTTTCCAGACTAAACATACCTAGCCAGCTTCTTCAACTGTTCCTCATAAGGCTTGGTTTCCAGATCCTTGATCATTTTGGTTGCCCTCCTCTGCACACATTACAGCTTGTCAACATCCTTCTTAAATTGTGGTGCCCAGAATTGAACACAGTGTTCTTTCTTGCTTTTCCCTTTGGGTTAAACCACAGAGCCTAGGACTTGCCAATCAGAAGGTTGGCGGTTTGAATCCCCGCAACGGGGTGAGCTCCCGTTGCTCAGTCCCTGCTCCTGCCAACCTAGCAGTTCAAAAGCACGTCAAAGTGCAAGTAGATAAATAGGTACCTCTCCAGCGGGAAGGTAAACGGCGTTTCCGTGCGCGGCTCTGGTTCGCCAGAAGCGACTTAGTCATGCTGTACGCTGGCTCCCTCGGCCAATAAAGCGAGATGAGTGCCGCGACCCCAGAGTTGGCCACGACTGGACCTAATGGTCAGGGGTCCCTTTACCTAGGCAAAGCAAAGCAAAACAAACAAACAAACAAACAAACATTGGGTCCTCAACTGGGTGACTAAACTGCTACACACACTCCATTCTTCCTAGATGCTTCTTGTTCTGGTCATGCTCCACCTGTGTAGAAATGAGTGCATGTAGAATTTACAGCCCTTTGTGGCCTCATCTACTGTTATAGGACCATCATGCCCAAAGCCACCAGGAACATTTTATTTTTTTAATGCAGTCCTTCATTTCCCACATCCTCTAGTGCTAGAAGCAGCTGACAGCAAACAAAATACATTAATGATAACATGAAATAACAGCACAATTGTAACCATGCCTACTCAGAGGTAAGAAGTGTGATCCCTGCTCCTCAGTCAGTATATCCGAACTTCCTCATAACAGGAGGAGGAAAATTGTATGTGGAATGCTGCTTTCAGGTACCGTGATGAGAATGGCTTTCTTGATTACTGTCAATGGGCCTACTGCTGAGCAATAATCAGGAACTTAATGAAAGCATATTAATGTTTCTTGGTGACTAGAAATCTTTGGAAGGTGGCAATCAGTGGGAGGTTCAGAAAAATGATTTGTTATCAAGTCAAATTTGGTAAGGCAGAAAGCTGAGAGGACTATAAATTTTGCAGGAATGGGATGGGATCAGTCTGGAAAGCTCCACGGCAGCCTTCTCCAACTTTGGGCTCCATACAGGTGTAGGACTACAACTCCTATCAACCCCAACCATTGACAATGTTAGGCAGGGATGATGTCTAATAGCATATGGGGACCAAAATATGCACAAGAACACAGGAAGTTGCCTTCTACGGAGAGCCCAACAGACTCCTTCTTTCTTTGTGAGTATATTCTCAAACCTCCACATGCCCCTATTTTCTAGGGACAGTCCCGGATTTACAGAAGCCGTCCCAGTTTCTGATTTGATCCCAGAATGTCCAGCTTTTCCTTAGGATGACCCTATTTTCATCAGAAAATGTTGGAAGGTATGGCGTTATGCAGCCCTCAAGCCAAAGAGATATGTAACTATACAACCTTTAGAATACATCTGAAGGCAGCCCTGTATAGAGATTTTTTTTTTTTTTAATGTTTAATGCTTATGTTATATATATTGGAAGCCGTCCAGAGTGGCTGAGGAAACCCAGTTAGATGGGCAGGGTATTATGATTATGATTATGATGATTATTGATGCTCCTATTTTCATCAGAGAAGTGTCAGAGGGTATGTATTCTGCAATATGTTATTGACAATAATAGTGCATTAGAATTGTACTGAACCATCTGTAGACCCCCATTTCATGGCTGGCAATTTGAGAACCACAGAGTGTGTCAGCCAATGAAG